>NC_092819.1:123730752-125037419 GCF_023375885.2 Dermacentor andersoni
GGGCGTGAACTTCGGCCTCTCAAACTTGGAGCCAAATTCACCCTTTTGACCGTCCTTAGCTCCACGAGCCCGACGCGTCACAATCTCTTCGGCTAGCTCAGCGGCTCTAGCCACCGTACTAACGTCTGGCCTATCCAATACCCAGTACCGCACGTTCTCAGGTAACCGACTATAAAACTGTTCCAGCCCGAAACACTGCAGAACTTTCTCGTGATCACCCAACGCTTTCTCTTCTTTGAGCCACTCCTGCATGTTTGACATAAGCCTGTAGGCAAACTCTGTATATGACTCACTTTTACCTTTCTCATTTTCCCGAAACTTCCGACGGAACGCCTCCGCTGACAGCCTGTACTTTTTTAGCAGACTCGATTTCACTTTGTCGAAATCCTCTGCCTCCTCTCTATTCAAGCGAGCGACTACTTCGGCCGCCTCGCCGGGTAACAAAGTGAGCAAGCGCTGTGGCCACGTTTCCCGAGAGAACCCCTGCTTCTCGCACGTTCGCTCAAAGTTAACCAGGAACAAATCAATGTCCTCTCCAAGCTTAAACGGCCGCATCAGGTCAGTCATTTTGAACAATACTCGTTCTCCTGCACAGTGTGCCTGACTTCCATTACGAGCGCATTCCATCTCTAACTCGAGACGCTTCATTTCCAAAGCGTGTTGACGGTCGCGCTCTCTTTCTTTCTCTTGTTGCTCTCATTCTATCTGTTCTTTACGTTCACGCTCTTCTTTTTCTTTCTGTTCTTTTCGTTCACGCTCATCTTTCTCTTTCTGTTCTTTAAGTTCACGCTCCTGTCTCTCTTTCTGTTCTTTAAGTTCGCGCTCCTGTCTCTCTTTCTGTTCTTTAAGTTCGTGCTCCTGTCTTTTTGCCCTCTCCTCAATGGTCTCAAGGCATTCCGACAGCTCGTCATCCTCCGCTTCTAACTCAAGAATAGCCCTTAGCAGTTCTGGTTTTCTGAGTTTGTCTGAGACATCCAGACCCAACTCTCTTTCAAGCTCCAGCAATTTAGGTTTGCGCAACGACTTCAAATCCATGGCTGCTCTGAATGCTGCTTTCTCTACTGCCTTCTATTGTCTTGCCGCAAACTAACCCGGCAGCAACGACAACCACAATTACCAGCTCTGTTTCTGACACTAACAAAAGCCTGGCAAAACTCAGAAGAAGAAAGTCCCGCACTCACCAAACCTCGCAGCCAAGAATTCAGCGCAGTCGTTCCGCTGCAGGCAACCAGTCATCACACAGGGCTCGTTGCACTGCTCCCGGATGGTTGTTGTGCTGCTCAGCATACAGTCAACCGCATATCTTCGCTGCTGGCCTCCGTTGTCGCGATCTCACCGCTGGCAGACAGTTGTTGGAATCTCAGCGCTGACGCCCGTTGTTGCAAATGGGTCGCAAGCCCCAAGGGTAGCGTTGGCCTGGCGGCCTGGGGCACAACTGGAAGCATCCGAAGGTCCCGGCAAAGCATGAGTCGACTGGTAACAGAACAACTTGTTTATTCTAGCATCGCAAAAGAGCGGGCGGTCAGGTCGACCGAAGTGGAGAGACGGGAGAGCACGTAACTCAACAGAAGAAATCGGAGCCTCTCTCTTGGCGTCCGGGGGCAGCTGCTCTTATACTCTCGGAGTCGAGGGCAAGAGGAAGGCCTCGTGACGAGACCACGTGACGGCGTGGCACGGACAGGCTGAGAGACACGTTGAGACGAGTGTAGTGACGCATCCGCCAAGCCGGAGCCTGTCAGACCTCCTCGCTTCACACTTGGGGAGCTCCTCTCCCCGGCTGCCGCGCTTTGACAAGCGTGGGCACACACACACACACGCACACACGAAGACACGTGGCACTGAAACACGCCTGGATGCGCTTGGCGGGGAGGCTTTGCGGCAGCTCCGAACGGGCCAAAATGTCCGCCGCTTTGAACGTAGCCCCGGCGTCCGTTGCATCCGCGTCGTCTATACCGCGCGTCGTAGGCGAAACGTAACACTATATGCCTGCCTTGAAAAAATTATTCGAACATTTTCTAGCTTGTGTGAAATTTCTTTAGTGGTCTGAATACGTGCGTAACCGCTATAAACACCTAAAACATTGGGAGAACACTTAAGCTTCGCGTTTAAGAGTGGAACGCGGTAGCATTCAAAGATCACTGACTGCTTCTGACGCTTCCCGGCAGCTGCAACTTGTGTAACGGTAATGTATACCGGGAAAGGCGCTGGCGCGGGGTGCTATGCACGAAGGAGAGATTTCTGGTAGAAGCAGCAAGCGATGCGGAGGAGGCAAACCCCATCTGGAGTTGTTGCAAGGAAACTGGGGCGCCGGTCCATGGCCTCCGAGAATAACGCGCATGCACGCGTTGGCTGTCGGGCGCAACTTTTGGAGGCCATGGCACCCTTAGAAATCGTAGAAATGCAGGAAAATGAGTTTGTTTGAGTTTCCGCGTAACGTAATTATGTTTGCTCGTATACCCAAATTACAACCCGGTGCCACCCTGTCTCCAGATTGTGCCTATAAAAGAAATCTGCAAACCTGGCAAAGCACTGTTTCGAATACGAATGTACACCATCCTTTGATGACACAAAGATCCTGTTTGTGCACAATAATAGCGTTACAAGGGAAGTAGTGGAAGCATTCCACAAAATGAGAAAAGGTAGTGGGCGTGTTAGTCAGCCTTATCTTTGAAGGAAGTAGGCTTGCTGAACAGGCGTGAACAACGGTGTTAATCTCCCCCGCTTCCACGAGGCAATGTTTTGGGAATGATAAATGCTTTTATTCACATCGAGCATGCGCATGCGCATGATGTCAGTCTTCAAAAAGCCATCGTGCGCTTTCCAAGAAACGCAGTTGTAAGTCAGCGCCGTGTGTGTCCCATCCTGTGTTCTGTTGTCCGATGTACGTGGTTTCGCTCTTTGTAAACATTATGGAAAACCACCAACTCGCCCAATCGGCCTTCGTCTTCATTATCTTTAAAGATGAATAAATGATAAGGATGATGATGGTGATTAAAAACTGGGAAGTGGTTAAGAGAGATTCTGGCTTTGTCGTATACTATCCTTTATATATGAGAAAATTGTTTTTCATCAACAGGAAAGAAATTCAGAGTAGTGAAAAGTGCCCTGCGAGAGCAGGAAAAGATAAAAAAAACGTAGTAGAGGTTTGTAATAGCTCTCGAACTACGAAGCGAAAGCTAGCAGAAGAGAGGCAAATAAGCACAAATGGTGGCTCCGCGGAATTAAACTCGTTTAAACTATTACTGTTTCGAGCAAATTCAGTAGTGTGTGTGTGTGTGTGTGTGATGAGGGGTGAAACGTAGAGATTCGAGAAACTGCACTGATGTACTCGTTTTTGCTCACTTCGTCCGCTCTCGCACCGCAGCTGGCTTCCCAGCAGCAGCTCACAGATGGTGGTGCCACAGATAGCAGCTTCCGTAGGCGTCGCCACAGCTCCTACTCCAACGATCCGTCGTCACCGCTGCACACCACCATCGACTTGAACGCCGAACTCATGGCCAAGCTCATGGCTTCCATTGAACGCCGGCTGTCGTCGCCGCCCAGAAAGGCTCGCGCCGCGATTGACGTCACCCCGGCTACGCCCCCTGCGAGCCCCGCGGACGCAATGTGCCCTGACGGAGCCGCGCGACCTGACTCTGGCACGGTGACTCCAGACGGAATGAAAGTGGCCGGCGCTAGCACCATCGGTACGCTGTGTACCGCGCACTCACTGCTATACTTCCAGGCACATGCTAAGCCAGTGTTCCTAATGCCGCAGTCAACAAATTGACAGGGGCCTTCAGTGCGTCGCAGAAACTCTGTAATCAGCACTTTGGGATTCCTTAGTGAGACGGTTGGGTATCAAACAGCCAGTGCAACGTCAGGTGACGCATTTTCAATGACGTGTACATGTTTTCAATTCAGTGCTGATAAAATCGAAAGCAATAAACATGTTTTGTTGTAGAACTGACGCCCGCCTGCGACTGTATAGGGGATGTCAGCAACCTAGCTGCTGACAAGCAACGTGATCTTGTCGTTATATGTTAGGCAGGGCATGACATAGGAGGTACCCGCCGTGGTTGCTCAGTGACTATGGTGTTGGGCTGCTGAGCACGAGGTCGCGGGATCGAATCCCGGCCACGGCGGCCGCATTTCGATGGGGGCGAAATGCGAAAACACCCGTGTACTTAGATTTAGGTGCACGTTAAAGAACCCCAGGTGGTCGAAATTTCCGGAGTCCTCCACTACGGCGTGCCTCATAATCAGAAAGTGGTTTTGGCACGTAAAACCCCACAATTAAATTAAATTAACATAGGAGGCGTAAACATATATTTGTGCACGTGAATTTATCCTTGCTAGTCAGCAAAAGAAAGGTATGCGCAGCTATCCGAATCGAGGTCAGTGGTCCACTGTGACACTGATACGGTAGTTCCACCGTAAGCGGACATTGACAGTAGTTCCTTGAAAGCTTTTGCATAGTGAGCCTAATAACGTTCTCAATCACAAAGGTAAACAGAATGGAAAGGCAGCTGTGTCAGCCTAGGTGTCCGTAAATTCTTAATCGCCAAAACAATTAGAAAATTAAGTTATGGGGTTTTACGTGCCAAAAACACCTTCTCATTATGAGGCACACCGTAGTGGAGGACTCCGGAAATTTCGACCACCTGGGTTCTTTAACGTGCACCTAAATCTAAGTACACAGGTGTTTTCGCATTTCGCCCCCATCGCTATGCGGCCGCCGTGGCCGGGATTCGATCCCGCCGACCTCGTGCTCGGAAGCCTAACACCGTAGCCACTGAGCAACCAGAGTGGGTGCCAAAACAATTGGACCAACCCTTCACCTCATTTAACCGCAATAACGGGACTAGGTGAGCTAATTGCCACATGTTTTGGAAGCAAACAGTGTTCAGAACAGGACAAAGAAAGGAAGAGAAGACGGACAAGACTAGGTATTAAGCGATTTGCTATGTGAAATGTTGGTTATAAACACTAGAAAGGGAAGAAAAGAGAAGAAAAACAAGGATGTCTATCAAAGTACGAAGCACAACACCTGCCTTAATCGCAAGGTTAAGTACTTTCCCTACAGCTGAGCAACACCGGGCGATACTTTGCGGCTACCGCTGGATGCGGCAGCACGCGCTTGCAGCCATTTGATCCCGCGTTGACAGGGGCTTGCGTCGGAAAAGAGGAACAGCCTAGCAGACGACACTTTGCGGGCTATTTGCGAGCATGCACTCTCTAGCACATTCTCTCCGTTCTAAAGCACACGCGTAAAGAGTAGTTGGCGGTCGCGCGTGCAACATTATGAGTTTGCTGCACGCTCGTAATGACGAGGCTACGGCGCATCTTTGGCGATAAGGAAGTGACTGACTAGAAGAAATATAATGCTATAAAGTAAGCGTGGGAATGCTTATCCCGGTGGATACTCTATAGACGTCCCCAACCATTCCCCTATCGGAAAATGGGGGTGAGCGAACCTTGTTCTGCCTGCAGCTGACCTTTGTCACGGTTAAGTAACACACAGGTAACGGTGCCGGATGGCTTTGGCCTCCCGCTGCCTCAGCTCGGGATCTTCATCGCGTTGCTGTGGATTTCGTGGGCTCGGGCGGCTCTAACGGCTGGGTCAGTGCGCCGACGGCAAGCCCTTTCACGGGCGACTTCTCGCCGCCGCTCGTCAAACGCTGCCTATTCCTTGGAGGAACGCACAACCCGCGAGCGTCCCATCGCTGTTCTGAGACTGAACTGAACGGAAACAAAGCCGACGCAGAGTGCGCGAAACCCTTTTCCGCTGCTTCCCTCCCTGACGGAAGGGAAACGGCTCTGATTGGTCGCGCGTGGCGTGAGAGCGCGCCTATGAAGCTGGAATCTTTGCTAATGACTCACGCTCCGGCGCCGGCGCAGCTGTCAAATCATCAAAACACCCTTTCCCGCTGCCCTTCTCTGGAAGCAACTTTTTTTGTTTTGCGTGACCGCGACAACGCCACTCGTAAGCCAATACAAGCTTCGCTTCAAAAAGCTAATGCCTACCAGTTCGTCGTTGAAGGAAGCAAATAAAACATTCCAGGCCATGAATTTGTGGCTTAATAATTGGCACGGAATCAAGACGTCCGAAAACGAAACTGGAAGGATCTCTTAGTTTAATCATGAAGGCTTTTAAGCTTTTACCCAACATCCGACTTTGGCATAAAACACTTATGCACGTGCTTTATTTTAGCGGTGATCCCTGGCACAATTCTATGGCTACAAATAGGCCAACGAGGTAGGTCGTCAAAGACGGTCAGGAATTACTTTGACAACTTGCGTTTACTTGAACACTTGAAGTTCTTTGCCCTACAATTTATGGGAGTTATAAGCGCCTACGCAAACTCCTAAGGATGCAATCTTGAAAAAGTGCGAACGATACAAGACGTGGAAAGGACGAGTAGTATCTTGAAGTTTTCCTTGCCTCTCTGCTTTCACAATGTTTCAGTTTTTACTGCGCTATTCGCAAGAATGTAACGATCTTCGTTCTCGCTCTATCTAAATGTAGACGCTGTGCGATGAGATCCGAACGCAAACCTACTCTTCTACAGCTCTGAAGTTTTCTTGCACACGAACCGAGGTCTTCAGCGTTGTAGCATTCCTTCAAGAAATAAAGAAAATGCATGCTTTCTAGTTACACTTGCGCATAAATATGGACGACTATTTTTCACTATGCCAAGCATACCTCGTATTCACTGTTTTGATTCCGATGCTGTGTTCTGCAGTGTTTGTGACGAGAGGTTTTCTTTCCTGGCACCCAGGCGCTTATAGTCCCAGGCCCATCATCAAGAAGACACGCAGCCATTCTATTCCGGCGCTGCTGGCCCTGGACGAGCAACAGCGCGTGCGAAAGGTTGTACGCATCGGCTCACAGGTAAGTTTCTGAAGCGTCACACCGTACAGCCCCGTACTGTATACACAATTTGCGTATTCCAAGAATGTGTCGCAAGAAACATGGCTGTTTGGAAGAGAAAACACGCACAATGAAGAACGAGGCACAGCGAGCGCATACTGGAACTAAATTTTTTTTGCACGAATATGTGAGAAAAACAGGAAGAGAGGAGGAAACTAAAGGGAAGGAAAAATTGCACTAGAACAGGCGCCGTCCTGACATGACATTTCCCACGCTAATAATGACATCTAAGGTGAACTCACACAAGTGTGACTATTTTCCCTTATGAAAACAGCTTCAGTTATCTCCCTAGTTAGCGAGTGTTTATTGCGATACTGACGTGCGCTAAAATTCCGGAGCGCACCGATATTTTCGAGCAATGAGCAGACAAATGCAAACTTGGTGCAGCCTTTAGCGCATAGTGGGGCTCGCACAAGCGCACATTCAAACAGCACCCAGCCTGCTCAATGTATTCTTTGTTGCAGGAGAAAGCAATGCAGTAAACAACATTGCGTCTACAAATGACAAGAATTAGCACGATTAACACTACTGTATTCCTTTGACCTGCAACAAGGCATACAAAGGGCAGAGGGGGCGTTGCTTGAAACTGCACCTGTGGTCAGTGCCTTGCTATTGGAGGCTGCAGCTGTTCGGCTAAGGGCAAAAACATACATACCGGAGTGAATATTGGAAACAGAATGAGGCAAATACGGAGACAACTCCGCACAGCTTAATGTAATGTGAAGGGATTTGCCCAGCGATACCCGTAGGCAATGTACACCTTTCAGAAGAGCTTGGATTTAAAATCGATGGATTCATCAACCGGTCAGCAGTAAAGATATCCAAGAGGCATTTAGAGTATTTGTGGAAAAAATTGACCGTCGATTACGAAACCTCCAGACTGCGAAATTTGAGCGGAGCTGTACACCTGTTTTCATTTCACGGTTATATTGACTGGTGCCCACAATCTGTCACGTGCTGCACATTGCACACGGAGCGATGTGTAATGCGACTGCCTCGCTAATCGGGAGATCCGGAGAGGCGACGCGTGGTTGAAGCGTGTGCGCGATCCGCAGCAGCCGCCGCAGACAGACCTTCGCTCAAGCAGCACTTTGTTCCCATACAGACGACGCGCGCTACCCTGGCGCCATCTCGCAGCCATCGTCGCCTCAAAGCCTGTCTTGCGCGGCACTAGGCTTTTCTTCTCACGCTTTCGCCATACCTTCCTACTCCGCTTTCAGCCTCACGGTTCCGCTGCACCCTCCTCATGCGCATTCCTCCACGCGCTCTCTTCGCTATCACAGTCTTTCATCTCCCGCTACGATGCGCGTTTACTTTCATCCTTCACTGTGTTCGGTCGCTCGGGGACGAGGGACCACACCGACGTTCGCCGCAGAAATGGACGCCTAAGAGCTGCGCTCTAAGCAATCACCAACCCTTCCTTTACCGGAAAATGGGGGTAAGCGAAGCTTGTCCTGCGGGCATCTGAATTTCGTCACGGTTAAGTAATCCACAGGTAATGGTACCGGATGGCTTTGGCCTTCCGCTCCCTCAACTCGGAATCTTCTTGTTGCTATCGGATTGCTTGGGCTCGTGCAGCTCTAACGGCTGGATCGATGCGCGGATGGCGAGCTCTTTCACGGGCGAATTCTCACCGCCACTCCTCGAACGCTGCCAGTTCCTTGGAGGAACGCACAACTCATGGGCGTCCCATCCGTTTTCCGAGACTGAACTGAACGGTAACTACGCCGACGGGCAGCACACGCGAGACCCTTTCCTGCCCTTCCCCTCCTCGGCGGAAGGGCAATGGCTGTGATTGGTTGAGCGCGTAGCCTGAGCGCGCGACTATGCAGCTGGAATTCTTGCTGATTACTCGCGCTCCGGCGCCGCCGCAGCTAGCAACACATCAAACCGCTCTATCCCGCAGCTGCTGTGTTCTGGGAGCATCTGTTCTTTTTTTTGTTGTTTTTTTTTTCGTGACTGCGACAACGCCACTTGTGGGCCCATACACGCTTCGTTTGAAAAGCAGTTAAGAGACTGATAAAACCGGATCTATTACAGGTATAGGTAGCGGCATAAGGTAGTTAGAGAAGTTTTAGGGAAGCCAAAAAAAATTAGAGATATATACACAAAAATGCTGGAATGGAAAGCATGCATAGCACACCTGATAAGCTCAAGCAGGCTAGGAGACTATTTGTCACCGCGCCGTTTAAAAGGGGATGGCGATAAATAGCCATTATTCTTTTAAAGGTCTTTATTTCTGCGTTTAATAGGCGAAGCCTTGCGGCAGAAAAGGGTTGCTCTATGGTGTAGGGGAGGGAGACCGGTGCTCTCTTCTTCCTCGAGATGAAGTGCATGGTCCTGAGGTCGGCTCTGCAAAGAGGCGGCCAGGCCCTTCCTTGTCCCTGAAAAAGTCCAAAAAGGCACTCCAAAGCTGGACTGAGTCCTTGAGCCCGATGTGCGATGGCGGGTCCAGCCATTATCTTCGAGTCGTGGAGCTGGTTTTAGTAAAGGACCGTTCTAGAATGCGGGGCCAGATCTTAGACAAATGCCAATCTGCTCGCGAACATTTAGGAGCCTTCCATAATTACAAAAAGCGCGAGGCACGGATCGAGTTATTGGTAGCTCTGTTTGTCTATTTCGAAGTGAGATGGGGATTTCTTAATTATTTTTCTTTGCTGTGACAATCTTCCGGGTGTGCGCAGCTCATGCTGGCCCTTCTGAGGGCCTAATCAATCTGTTGTGAGCATTGCGCCTGGTCGTTCGTTCGTTTTGTTGGTTTCTATTTGCGCTGCAATGCCTTCATCATGTGTCAGCCATCTATAGCCCAAAAATAAGTTATTCCAAAGAAAGGGTCATTTTCATTATTTACTACATGCGCGCAATTCCCTTCACAGCTAGGCGTCCGGTCGCGTGAGGAGCTTACCCACCGTGGTGGCTCAGTGGCTATTCTGTGGCGCTGCTAAGTACTAGGTCACGAGATCGAATCCCGGCCGCGGCGGCTTCATTTTGGTGGGGGCGAAATGCAAATACGTCCCTGATCCGTGCATTGGGGCACGTTAACAATCTCGGTGTGGTCAAAATTAATTCGGCGTCCCCCACTACGGCGTGCCTCATAATCAAATCGTGCTTTTGACGTGTAAAAGCGCAGAATTCCTTTCAATTGAGGAGCCTTTTTGAATGTTAGGCTGCTTTCGGTTAGGTGAAACGGCATGACAATGACAATGTTTAGAGAAGAATAAAGAGCACGACACCAGATGCACGTTTGACAGTTGTGCCGTTGAAGGAGAGAAGCGTGGTAGTACGTACAGTGCCGCGGATTGCTTTAAATTCAAGCATAGTCAGGCTGCCCAAATTGTCAGTTACTTTGCCTAAAGCGAGAGAACAATTTCATAATCTCGCTTCTATAAGGGAGGAATTAACATTGAACGATTGGAAATACTTGAGCAGAAGTCATTTGCACTGTGTTGGCTCAGGAACTGTGTAACAGCCGCGGCTTTCCTGCAGCGATCTGCAGTGACTGACATTAACTATTCCCTCCTTAAAATTCAATAATTGCATATTCTGATTTGTACGTAACGAGTAATTACATAGCTGTAATCAATAATATTGTTTGTTATGCTTGCATTTCATCGATTACCATTTTACTCGTCAACACTCACATAATTCAATTACTTTTGCCAGTAACCAATTCCATTTAACCAGTTACATTACTGACGAGAGCAACTGCAGGAGGAGGAGCAGCTTTGAGCGCTTTCATTAGGCGGAAACTACAGTAGCCCGTGGTCGTTCCCCACAGCACAGTCGCCCATGCACACGTTCGGACAGGTTGTACAGTTGTATCTTAACTGTACATCAGATGCTGGTCTTCGAATTGAATCAGCACTGCAATGGCTCGATAGCGAAGACTACTTCGGACGTTCGTGACTGGAATCACCTCCCGAGGATGTTTTATTTTTCTCTTTCAGTTTTTCATTTCTCTTACCAGGAGCATCATCTGCGAGCTCCAGCAACAGCGAAGCTCTGCGCTTGATAGAGGACCCAGACGCTAGCATTGCGATATCGAGTAACCACAATTTCGCACACAAGGTGTTTCTACATTACAATAGCGCTCTTTTCTCCGGCACGCACATCGAGCTACTTTTCAGTGCCGCTGCTGATGTCTTCACAAGAAAGCGAGGAAAGATGATTAACGAGAAGTGTGTAGAACATTTATTAGTGAAGGTAAAATGTCAAGCGCGGCACAGCACCTACTGAAAGAACCTTGCAAGCTTGTTCTATTCACGACATTTGTACTGTGCTAAAGTTGCGAGTAAACTAGCGTAGAACAATCGATTAAATTTTAGTGATTGCTCAATTACTTTCGCAAGGCAGTAATTGAGCACTACTCTCAATTAAATCTTTTTGATCAAATATTTATAAGCTTAATCGGTTTCACTTATTTTTTATCGTGCAGAGGTATCCTTAAATACGGCGAAAAAAAATGGCATTCTACACTTTTCAATATTGAATTCTCGAATGAAATACAAATCCAACGGCAAATAATATGTGATCAGCACTCCGAATTTTAAATATTTGTCCATGTGTATTTGTTAATAAAGCGCTTCTCCGGTTGACTTCGTCTCGGAGTCGAAAAATATGCGAGCGTACTTTTCGCGAGTCATTCTTTTCGGCCGAACTTCATTGTCGTGATGAAACCCTGACCAAATAGCACCGAGGGTGGTCCCAAGTGACCAATCACAGAGACGGCCGGGCCCGCACGTTTTCGATTCTTCTAGGCTTTATTCGAAATGGAACTACTTTACAAGATTCCAAAAACTTATCCTTTTACAAGGCATAACAGGTACCATTGTCATAATGTGGCATAATGGGGTTGTGCGTCATGCACATTATGCTTAACATGTTGCTTAACTGTTATGCTTAACTCCATTGACCCGTAACGGATGCAAGTGACCAATGACACACGCGCAAAAGAATGGATCGAGAAAAAGAATCCTTACATAAAGAACGCCAGGAACCTTACTACTGCTAAACAGATAGCTCAGCAACGCACGAAGCTACGAAGTGTTGGAAAACCCACTTGCAGGAGATCTCAAGCACGGTGACGTACGTGCCGTACGACAACGAGACTGCGCTCCAGGAGACTGTGGAATGGCCCACTCTGCGCGATGATGTACTCCAGGAGCGGTTCCCGAACTTGGCCGCACTTTCGGAGGCGTCTATCAATGACGCAATGCAGGCGGTCGCTGCGGCACACGAGAAAAAGCCGGAGCCAAAGTACGCCCGTTGCCTTAGTGATGGTTGCCTGTTTCCCAAGTTTGTCAACGTTTCCCTAACCGCACCCATGTTCAGTGCGGCGCGAGCCGATAAAATTGTTAACAGTGAGCTCAAGAGGCCCGAAATTCTCCAACAGCCTGCTATATAGTTCAGCAGTACGTCATCCATGTAAAGCTCAGTAGCATCGGTAATAATGCAGCTAAAGGTGCCGTACTTTGCGACGGGGCTGCTAGGTTTGGCTACCATAAGTCACATTAATTCATCAATTATATAGGGCAGCATAACTGAACTGATTCTGACTTCCGTAATATTTGGCTACTTTTTGGCATCAATATCGAGTATGAGATGACCATGGACACTTGCTCTTGCAGAATCTAATATCTTTTGTGCTGAAGTAATACAATATAGTGTTTTAGCTTCTCCGTAAACGTAACGACGGTTACGAAATACCGGCAGCGTCGACGCCGTTAGCGTTGTCTTGTGAGGCTTTTTTTCAAGCAAAACGCCTACGTTTCTAATGTTTTTGTTACATATTTTGTTTTAGCTGCAGCATAACAATAAAATAAAAAAGACGGGCAGCATTTTTGCTGTTTTGGCGCTGCCACCTCCTAACGTAAGTAACTTTGGTTGGTAACTGCAATAATAGCTCTGTACCACCTCTAGTTAAACTCTATAGCACCAGGTGGTGTCACCGACCCGACCGCTCACGCTTACGTCTACAGAAATCCGGTATTCCGCAAAGGGCAATACGTTAACGGACAAGCTAAAGCTCTGTAAAACCTTAAGCTAAAGTAGACGGCGAAGTGACGTGAAGATTGAGACTAGTGGATCAACTTTGAAAGAACAAGGTGAACAAAGGTTTCATCCTAGATTTAACAAAACGTCTGCGTGTTGTCTCAGTGAAATCTTTAGGCGATTCTTAGGGAAAATTTGGTGGAGATGATGGAATTATTTTTCCAGGTATTATTCGCCACGGAAGGTAGCAGCAGTTGCGCAAGCGTCGCTGAAGAAATACTGAATTATCCTATGGCCTTTATTTGAACGTTAAATAAATATTGTGACAGGGCTAGAACAGATAGAAATTCAACAGAATTATAACAAAAAACATTCATGTAATAAGGTACCAAGATCACATCAGAGAGACCTGAGCAACGTTCGCCATATTGTCTTCTTCCTCCACCTCACTGAAGCGGCTCGTTACAATATCTTATGGCGCCATTCGAGAATGACAACTTGAAGCCAGTAAATGTTCACAGCATGCACATTTCACCGCGCTCTTAGTACACCATTAGTTTAAAAATAAGCCTTGAACATCAAGGGCGTTCAGCGTTGTTTTATCTCCGCCTTTATGACAGCTTATCAGGAGAATACAATTGTTGCGACGGTAAACAACAATGAAAGCTGCTCAGTGGCATATTGTATATTACAGGTTTCTCCGTTTGATTTTTCGATGTCGCTTGTTTTTGAAGTATTCGGTGTTTTTTTTTTTTCGTCTCAGACTAAAACAGTCGTGGTATCTCCCAAACAATGGAATTATGCATTTGCTCGTTATTAGAGATGTGCAAAGCCGTTACGAAATCTAAAAGATGATATATGTAGCATTCCGTCGGTTGAAAGTCTCGTCAACAGCTGTGGCAACACGCACTTGAGGACCGCTTTGTGCGCGAGTACTTCCGCTGAAATAGCTTTTGTGTGCGTGTCATCAAAGCTACATCTTGGCATTCTTTCCTCAAGAGTTCAAGTTGTGCCGTTGAGTGCCCTCCACGCACATGCGTGCTCGTTTGCGCTCGTTTGTTTTATTCTAAAGCAAATTCTCTTGATAAGTTTCATGTCGTTGTGGTTCTGTGACTGCTGTATGCTCTTAATTCTGTCTTCTTTTTTTTTATTCTGAATGGGCATTCGAGTCCTAGCATTGGCAATAGAGTAATGAACACAACTATCCATGCGGGTATTAATCGACTGTCACAACTTTTTGCCATCTATACAGCGATCTTCTGGGATAGCTCTGTGCTCATTATATTCTGAAATTCAAGATCTCTGTAGAAACCTGGAAATTAATTCCAGTTCTCTGCGGTAAAATTGACGTGCGGGTTCGGTGACACACAGTTGACTTGAATTTATATTCTCCCTCCGCAGATGCCTAGAAGACGGAAGTACGCGAGTTTCTGCCATATTTTGTCCGCTTGTGTCATACGAACATTGGGTAGCTTAGATAGCTTAGGTCATTGGGCGGAGCAACCCGCCGTCGGAACTTCATTTATGAGAGAACGCTTTTCAAAAACCTTTTCTTGGTCCTCATTTCCCTTGTATCGCCCTTGCGCTCGCCAATTTCACTCTTTGCTTAAATAACACGCCATTTCACGCGCCCAATGTTAAAGAAAGTCTTGCATTTTCGTCGACATTTAATTCGTAGCGAGACCCATTGAACGATAGCGCTAGAAAATACCTTCTCAAAAGCAGCACCACCCTTTAATTTTTTCCCAAATTTCTGTAAGGGTGGCATTTCCTGTATTACAGTTTTGCGAAGTAACAAACACCTGGCGTACTACGCGCCCAAGTGAAACCTGCGCCTGACCCAAGCCCGAAGTTCCTAAGCCCAAGCTGCCCAACCCACGTTAAATATGTTAATCCAGCCCGAGTCGAGCCGCCGGGCCTGGCCCTTCCGTCCCGCCACGCCCGGGAGCTTCGGACAAGCCCGAGCCCGTGCAGAGCTTTATCCTAGAGTGGCGGCGGCGGTGACGCAACCCTGAAGTTGGCTTCCTTCCAAGACAGGATGCTTTACGCATGCGGCCACGTTTTCGCGAACAGCAATTCGTTTTGAAAGTGCAGCGCCTCCTCGTGGACTTGTCGCACAACTCGCCAAATGAAGACAATCTGATTGGTTCGACTGAAACTCGCGGGATGGCGCCTCCGCTCCGTAGCAGTTAGTAGCAGCTCACTGCTGCTTTTGCTAGCGCGAATATTCGAAATTTCTAACACGAATCTATGGAGGAAGATAAAAACAGAGAGGCGCTGACGTCACTATTTGTGAGGCTCAATGAGGCCGGAAGTTGGCGTTACTGCGCCATGTTGTCGGGGCAGATTCTCCACTGTTGCTCATATTGCATTTCTCACCACGCCCGTCCGCGCGTATACGTGCGCGCGCCGTGGTCATGCGACCAACCGATCCAATCACGGTGCACCAAGGCGATACCGTCGCCAAGGTCATTTCGTCCGAGTATTGTGCTCCAGCTTTGAAATTAGTTCATTATAAACTCCGCAAATCACATGTTGAGGCCGGTTAACGCTACGTTTTCCAGTTTTTCTGAAAATACCTCTGTGCATTCTCGCTGCACCGCAAGACTGCGCAGGCGATGACGGGCAGCCTTTTACGCACATCAAGACACATCGACCTATGGCTATTCCATTTGTGGAAATAATGATAACAAATACATATGCAGGTCGTGGCTTCAGGAAACGTTTGGCTTTATTGAACAAATTTCGGTCGGCCGGGCACCCCGAAGATGTGAAGAGTCAAAGCACGCCGACAATGAGGCCAGCAGAAGAGAATATCGTTGCACGCTTAGATACAATGAACGCAGCATGACGTACATTGTTGTCATGGTAAATGAAGCTCCAAGGAAACCAACTTCTGTGGTATCCTACACGCGGTGCCAAACAGTGAGCGTGTATGTGTGGGGCTAGAGCGTTGACCTGGTCTACGTATGACCATTAGCCGTTTGATGTGCGCGCCGGCTTACGTTCTTCATTCGAGCCTTCGTCGCGCATGCACTGTATCCACCGACCATCACTTCTCTGCGCCCCTCAAATACACAGATAAGTTGTCTGCGGCAAGCAGGGGCCGTCCCTTTATTACGCGCAGCAGCCGCTTCTTTCCTGTCCTTCCACGTGGCTGTTTTACGTTGCGTAAGTGGATCGTCTGCTGTCAAAAGGAGCAGCGCTGCAGAGCTGCCACTGACCAGCAAGCAGTTTATCGTGCATATTCTGAAGCAAAGCGGTTTTAGTCTGTGATGACACGTTAGCATGAATTCACTGAAGACTACAAATATATTTTCAGATCGTCCGTCGTCCGTGGCGTGGTGCATGGTGCACTGCGTAGCATCTGCGCTCCTTTTACGTTTTTTGCTTCTTCCAGTAACCCCCTGGCCACAACGTCAGCCGGCAGAGCACGGTGTACATAACACAGCGGAACAAAACACGAGACTGACGCAAATCAGCACAAACGACGCCTTTGACACTGTATGATACGTACGGAACGGCACACGCAAGAGTAAACAACACCATAACAAAACTGCCGTTGTGCCTGGTAACATGACCGCTACAGCGTAAAATACCGCGTAACTTCCTGCACACTATTCTTTAGAAACGGAGTGGGCAAGGCCTCTACTTAGTTTTTAGAGTGCAGCTCTAATTAGGCTCCTGTTCCTGCGTTTAGCGTCGGCGTCGTCCATCGGCGTAACCGAACGAAGGAGCGCAGCGAATGATGAAAGAGCGAACGCAGAGCGCAGCGGCGGATGAAAGAGTGTTAGCTAAGACAGCCCGAGGTGGAAAGAGGAGGAGGACGGTGTGGTGAAAGCGTGAGTCCTGGCCGTCTTACGTCCGTATATTCGACACGAATCTGTGCGCCGATCCCGGAGATAGTGCAATACCGTGCATGAGTTCTCAGGGTGGGTACCGTGACCGGCTTACGTCCCTATAAGCGACATGAATGTGTGCGCCAGTCCCGAACATAGTACAATATCGGGCAAGCGTGCCCAGGGGGGGTTGGGGGAGGTATCCTGCTCGGGTTACGTCCGTATCACGGCGGTTGGACAGAAATACCCGATCCGATCCTGGAGGTAGTCAAATACCGTGCCGACCCGCGGCGGAGGCGAAGCAGGCTTCACGGACTCCGCCAACTTCCAAAAATAAGTTTAATATCTTGGGTCCAAATACGAGTAGACCCACACATACACACTTTGCACGCTTCCTGAGCTTCTTGGGTTGCAACGCCACGCTTGTAGGACGTACTGGCTCGGCAGCAGCAGCGGTTGCGGCAGATGCATGGGAGGTGCGGTGACCGCGGCGGCGCTTGTTACGGCGCAACGTGGTGTCGTGTGAAAAAGAAAGTATGATTTGATAATTTATTCTGCCCATGTATGTCGCTAGTAATCCGTCCCTACATGAATGTTGCGGCGCCACGAATATTAATAGTTCGCGTTCAATGCCCGATATCACTATTTTTACGGACAAGAAGGATAAGGACGCTTATTGTAGTTGTGATATGAACTTGAGGACTGTCTCGGAGAACTGTGCTGTAAGGGAGCCGCGATACTCTCTCGGAGCCACGAGTTCCTCAGCGAACGCCATTCATCCTCATTCAACAAGAATTCGCTACACATGTATGAATATGTAGGGGAAATTTATGCAACGGATTCTTTTTTTTTTTTTACTGGGTATCATCATGCCTGCATCCTTTTAAAAAATGTGCAGTGCGGTAGCATCACGATTCGCTCCTTTAATGAACACCGCACTCTATGTGTTGATAATGTGTTGTTACCTATTTTCACTACTGTCTTTATCATGGTGCGCCAAGTAACTGAAAGCATTTGTTTCTCTCAACCTCCTCAGTTAAACAAACTTAAGTTACGAACGGCATTACGTGCCTGCATGAATAAATAATCTCAGTAACCCTCCCTATCTTTACAAAGCGGGCACCCCGAAGCGTTATTGTTATATTATTTTCACCTGAAGAAACAAGGAAACATGCAATGTAAGAATCGATGTTCCAAGGTTATTTTTATCGAGTATTCATATTCGATTCGATTCTGAAATTTCCTTATTGGACGCACACCCTTACTAAACTCATAGTTTGCCAAATTAAACTTTCATGGAGTCTGGAAAGTGAGTTTACCTGCTAGGTTCGTAGCTTGCTTATCTGCATAATGAGTGCCGGGCTCGTTGCGGATTTCGAGCCATAATTGATCCGCGCACTGTGGCAGACTACGTGTATCGATTCGTTGTTACAAGTCGCAAGACGCTGCTCGCAAAGCGGACACTTACGTTGACTTAATTTCATTTCGAGCGACTGCAGTACACAATGGTGTTACGGCTCAGGCAGTTGCGGCTGCGCAGTGGTGTGCTGTCATCTCCTCGTGCCCGAATGTAAGTTTCCAGACGAACTCATCCCGAGTGTGCAGGATAGGCCGTAGTCCTCCGGATTCCCTATCTTTGCTGTGGCGCAGCAACGGACCCGTGTATTCCTCGTTCTCCGTACAAGTAACCGATCTGCACAATGCTTCCCATACACGTCACTCGGTGTAACATAAAGTGACGAGCCCTAGAAACTTTATTTCATGTTTTTTTTTTTCAATCTTCTGGGAGCATTCTAATAAGGCAGTTTTGGAATATAGTGATATACAAATAGGGAAAAGGCCAACCTGATCGTCGAATTGAATGTAGAATATTTTCTTTTCGTGCTTCCCACAGCATACGAACCTGGGCAGGAATGATGGTCACAACGATTTATAGGTGATAACGCTCCGTAATCAATTCAAGTGCATAGGTTATATTGAGGAAGAAAGCCACCAAAGCACGCTTGCAACGAGCGCTTTACATGTGCGGTAGGCGTGAACAACTTTTTTATGACAAAGAAGCTTGAAAATTGCATTCTCCAAGTGCATTCGACTGTTTTCGGCTGGTCGAGAAAATCGAATGTCAAACTGACACGTCGAATCCTTCGATTCCGAACAGAAGTGTTGGACACGTATAAGAAATGTCGAACATTCGCACCCCAATGGACAGTTTATTTTGTATGAAATATTCTATGGACAGCCAGCCTTACATGCTCACGAGGAAAAGTAGCGTAAAAGCAAAGACAACTCGCATGGGAAGAAGCGACAAAGACAAGTGCTACTCCTTGTGAGCTCTTTGTGTTTTGTGAATTTAAAGATCTATTTTAGTGACGGTAATGTCTGCTGGGCTTATCAACCGCGTGCTATAACGCAACTATGTATCCGCGAATTCCAAGCTGGTGAGAGGAGCAATAGCTACGCCTTGCTCGAAATCGGCTCTCGGCAAATCGTGCTCACACCACATAGTGTCTAACTTTACTATCGAAGCATAGGCAGCCTCTTGGCAGCTGGCTTCCCTTTGTTGGTCGTGATAGTTGTATTCGAGAAGCTACTGCAAAACTTGGAGGACGCTTAAGCTTCGCTTTTAAGAGTGGAACGCGAAAGCATTCAAAGAACCCTGAGTGCTCCTCACACTTCCTGGCAAATGCAGCTTATGCAACCGTAATGTTCGCCGGGAAACGCTGGTGGCAAATGCTATGCACGAAGGCGAGCTTTGTGCTTCTATTTTTTGATGGTGTGCAAGGAACCGAGGGGGCCGTGCCGCTCCTACTAAGACAGGCCTCAAACGGCATCTGGAAAACTCTATCGCGTTGAAAAGAGATTGCATTTGAGTTTCCGCGTAGCAGAATTATGATTTCTCGTATATTGAAATTACAATACGACACTATCGTGTCTGTAGGATGTGTGAAAGTCGTACTTTACGATTTTTCTGTGTATTTTACCTTGAGAAATTGAATTAGTTCAGTAATTTACTTGTGCCACATGGAGGGCCAGCGTAGTTGGGTGTGCTTCGTTCGAAATTCTTTCTGCCCGAGAGACGCCGGATGCTGGACGCCGACGCCGGATTTTGTGCGACACGGGGCCCTCAACGATGACGCGTTAAAATGTAAAGCACGGAGCACGAGGTGCCAGCACAGAGGCCGAAAGTTGTACCTTATACGCACAATGTATCGCAGAACCTTAAAAAGATTACCATCCATCATGGTGTAGCTCTAAATTTATCTGACCCCAACAAGTTTTCTAAGCAGTTCCCTCTAATTTGCAATGAAAGCACATGCGGTGTCCTTACAAGACATGAGACGCACTTCAGGAAATGCTCCAAAGGTGCGCTTTATGCCATTAAACTTTTATACCGTTATAGCATGAAACATTTAAGTGTGACGGAAGCGTCGATTTCTCATTTAACCTCGCCGCACACACGGGAAAGCTGTCTGCTGTCCGTTCCTTCAGCTTGTCCTTCTATACTTAGGGCCTGGCGGGTCAGCGGGCAACATAGACGGGAGCCTTTGTCAGGGGCCTAGGAAGTGACTGATGGACGTTGTGGCGTGGTGGTTCAGAAAGCGGTCTCTTGCCTGTCACTTCATTGTCCAGTCCGACTTCCTGCAGTGACATCACGCACTTAGCGGAGTAACAAGCGGGAGGTGACATCTCAGCGCCAACTCCTGCTCCCCTTCTATAGATATCGCCGCCGTTTCTTACATGCTTCGAGCGTAAGAACAGTTGGAGGTGGTAGTGCGTGGTATAACAAGGTGTTAGAAGGTGAGTGAGTAAATGTTAGTCAGATTTAGAGCGACAGAGCCGGAAGTTCATAGTACAGGTTCTTTGCCTTCGTTTTCACGTGCGATCGTGTTCTCTTGGCTCAGTACACATCGAGTTGTGCACACCCGGCGCCTTAACAAAGCCAACAACACGTATTATCTTAATGGAGCTCCCCTAAACTTTGTTGACACATACAAACACGTTGTCAATAATATTACCAATGACTTGTCGTGACGCATCCACGTTGACTACGTAACTCGCTATCCTAACAGGACACTAGGCTACCCGCACCAAAACTTTTCCAAAGAACCTTCGTCCATAAAATTAACTTTGTGCAAAACTCTAGTTTGCCCTGAACTGGAATATGTATCGGCAATCTTGGGTCCTGTTCAATCTATACTCATCATTGCCCTCGAATCTTCCCAAAATTGTGCTATCTGCAGTTTACACTGTCAAAATCATAACCGTCACGTCTGTCCCCTCGACGAAAAACATGCTGTCTGCCAAGAGATGAAACAATGTGGTCGCCTGGCGGACACTCACTGGACGACGGAGATAGTGTGTCTTGCGCTGCGCGCCGTCTCCTAAGCAATACATGTTGACGTGTGTGTATACGGCGTGCCTATATTTTAAGTTTGGTGGTTGTAGCGTAGTCGTAAATTCTACTATTTTCTGACTATGTGTTCAGAAGTATTTAGCTCTGCTACAGTGACTTTCCGTGTCGAGCATGCAATGTGGGACCATCGCATCCTCTGTTGGCCTCAATCATGTCAATTTTATTGTAGCTTCGTGTTTCAAGTGCACCACAAAGTGTCTGACACCGTATTAAAGATCAAGTGGCCGCAGCGAGACGTGCCTGCCGCACTATAGCGACTTCTAAGAATGTGTTGATCACTCCGCATTCTCTGTGATACCACGAAACATGAACGAGGTGGGGCGAATACAACTCACCAGCACAACAAAGTATCATATGCATACACTCGTATTATACCACGTCATACGCTCTATTTTACGATAGCCCCACTACGATAATTGCGCGACTCTCACTTAGGGCTTACGCGACCAGCCCTAATTAGCCAAGTCTTGGCTGTTCGTTTAATTTGTGGTTCTAATGCCCCTACTGTGAATTCAGTTTGCCTAGCAATATTTGGCCTTTTGTACTTTGGTTCACTGCGTCAAAAGAAGAGCTTAAGTAGGATAATGCATCAAGGTGACGTATGACACGGCTTTCTCTAGAGGAATGCCATCAAGAATCTTAGTTGAAATGCGGCTATTCCAATTTCATATCGCTGTTCAATTTGGCGCTGAACCTAATGACTTCATCCCCTCAAATAATTACATACTTGTCGCATCGCTGTCGCATGCGTAACCGTGCAAGGGGGTCCAGTTTTGTGTCTAAATGAGACGTATTTGGAGTTGCTGCGTTAAAAATGATGTCGCCTCAAGGAACTCGCCGAACGCACTAACGTCCTGTCACCCACAGTGGTTTAACTTGTTTATGGCAGAGGAGTCCTTTAGCAGCCTATTATTTTCTCTTTTCACATTTTCTGACTTTTTTGCGGCAACTATTTATGTAGCCGTTTTGGAAAGCAAATCATACAGCAGTGATTCCTTCTTCGAAAATTTGTACCAAGCTCTAAAGTTGTGAGATTATTCGTACGTTTAGAAAATGATAATTGTTCATATTTGCCCGTGTTCACAAAAAGCTCTTAAGCTACAATTGTTCGTAAGAGCCCATTCCATCCAATGCTGACCGGACACATATTATTAATGAACACGGCTGGCCAATTACAAAGAGCACTTATGAAGAAAACGCTTTGTGAATTCGGACCCTTGAGCTTAAAACCATTCTTCGGCCCTGATACTTACCAGTGTGCTTGCACTAGTCAGCAAAGGCGTGGTACATAATTGTACCGAATAAATATTCCTGCTGTAAATATATGCGTCTGCGTTTGATTATTAGATACTCTATTCTATATTCAATCGATATTCAATATTCAATTATGCCATTTCTTGCAGGTATTTGAAGTTCCCGTAAAATCCAAGTTTGATTTGCAGCACGCCGATACGTAGGCTATTAGCAGATCTTTTTTTCATGGAAGTGAGAACTAATCGCTGCTTCCAACAAGTGCACGAATGTTCTCGGAAATGCAATTGTGCAATATGGTTTGACTAAAAAAAAAAATGTTAAAAACCCGTAAACATAAAAGGCGTAATGAAAGAGTCAGTACTGCCTTAATCGTGCCGCATAATGCCGTCGAATAGAACGTTCCATTTTCCGCCTTCTTAGTTGCAGTTCATGTGCATTCTGTAAGAGCATTCCGGAATAGTCTTGAAGCAGCAGAAAGTATGCTCTTACCTTCTTGGTAGAAATAGATGTTACTGACTTCTGGACTTCCTCGTAGTTCAGTGAAATATAGATAATAGCTGTGCATGCACCAGTCATGCACTTCGTCGATGCACCGTTATCCCGCACGAAATATGCGGATGACCTCAGTAATTCCTTGCTTTGCCATCGAGGGCCGGACTCACCTAAAGGCTGAGAGGGCTGGGGTCCCGGGCCCTCGACTGCCAGAGGGCCCCGTAAAATGTTTTCTTTACGGGCCCCTCCACAATTTTAAAGGGCCCCTCTCACAAGGGCCCCGTCGTGAATTTCGTTGTGCACTAGAAGTTGTAAAACGTCGTCCAGAGAATGCGCTACAAGAATTCTTTAAAAGAGTATAGTTTTAGCAGAAATAAAGGTAAAATGTGTTTTGTGCGAGGAGGCAACCTGCCTTTTGTGCATAGCGGCTCTCTTCCAGTGCTCGGCGAGCGCCCGTAAGCGAGCTTCCTCCTTTGCCTTTTCCCATATAAGAGATGAGCGTTCACCTCTACTACATGAGCTTTCAGGTATTCGTCCTAGATTTTCTGCTACACATGCAGAGCCCTTTAAAGTGTCCATGCTTAAGTGAAATATTTGTTGCTTTCGAGCATGTGGTTCACTTTTTCCTGAGTCATGGCGATGGAGCAGTTCCTGGATTTGGGACTAACCTTGTGGTTAAATGTTAGCGGCGTTTCTTTTAGACAATAAGCATTAGACAACAACCTAACAGAAGCAATGACACACGCTTTTTGAAAGCAGGAATGCTGCAAATGTCTCATAAAGATACAAGATGCCGTCGAATATATGTTATAGGCAGTTTTATCTGCAAATACACATAAAACAGCTGGCGAAACTCGTAATACTCTAAATATTTGCCATCTTATCTGATCACCACGATTGTTGTCATCACAATCGTCACCATCACCATAATCACTAGGGCTTGGACGCCGATTTAGACCTGACCCCAAACCTCTTAATCCTGCACTGCTGCCTTCCTCCCGCCAAGTGATGACATCCTCTTTATGTCAGCTCGTCAAAGCGCCCACTTTGCCTGAGCTTTTGTTGGTGCTCTCTAGAACGCTATTAACAGAATTTAGGCACCTGGAGTCAGTGATGAAGGCTCCATCTTGACAGCACGGCGAAGGAACCTCATATGTGAATTCGTTTACGCAATGATAGACACCGTGTCATACTTCTGCGATGAGGTGATTCGGTCTCATGTTGCGCACAGGCAGGGTGCGTCTCTCGGCCAATTGGTAGGCTGCCAAAAAAATTTCGAAGTGCCTGCTTCTGTATGTGCTCGCAATTGAGGCGTGGTACCCTTTTGCAGGAGCGAAGCTAAGCTAGTTGGGTTGCCCGTGGAGGAAGAGGTGAGCGGCCTCGGCGGCGAGGAGCTCATGTTCGGCGTGGGCCTGACTGCCGACTTCATGGACTCCTCGAACCCGGAGGAGTCGTTCCGCCTTCCCAGGCTCAAGGCGGACGAGATGCCCCTGCGGTTTCCACAGCTTGCCCAATTGGACCAGCCGGCCTTCCGAGAGGCCAAGTGATGCGGAAAGGAGACTTCGCGAAAGTTAGCTGTTGCGTGGCCTCCGAGATCGCGCCCCCGGCCACCGGTATTGTGAACTGTTTGAAGAACTCTCTGCTACCGGATGCGATATGTGCGACCCTTAGTTATACGTTTAGCTTCATTCTGTTCATAAATCATTTTGTCTGGTTCCCAAGATTGCACACTTACGCACGAAGCCATGTGCTTGGTGTATAAGTTTTTAGGTGTCTTGTCTCGTTCATTGATATCGCTGCAGCAAAAACAATGCAGTGTCTCCATCACTTTTCTTGGTTACACTGATGAATTCTTTACGCTTGATCAGCTAAACGTCTCGAGTGAAAAGCATACACAGAACGGGCAGCCAGAATTTCACCACAGGTGTTTTGCCTCCATATGCAGTTTTAACTTCGTAAGTATTAAAAAGAACGATTTGTGAATGCAGTATTTGTCTGCTTACAGAAATTTACACCTAGATCGGATAATTTTATTAAAATACTATTTTTATTGATTAGCATGAAGACCTTGAAATCTACGCAACGTAAAGGTTAATCTCTTTAGGCGACAGGAAACAGAGCTACAAGTATTCCACCGCTCGTGTTACGATGAATTGCACAGAAGAAAATACAGAGCCTAATACAGCTTCCAACATGGCGAGTCACCCGTGGAAAGTCGTAAAACTGCACGACTCCTCAGGGTACGAAGGCAACAGATTTAAATTGGAGACCGGTGACCCACGCATGCTGCAAAAAACTGGAAGTCTGTCAAATATTCTTTTTATGATATATACGCCTACGGGACAAGAAGGCAGCCAAATTAAAGGAACAGGTCTCGTATTCGCACAGAAAATCTTAAGGTAAAATAGTTCATAAAAGTAGGTGCTTGCCAATTGGGACGTTGGATGTATATTCGCAGAGACCGCTGGCAAATAGCAAACAGCTCTTACGAAAGAAAAGCTTTGTGAATTAAGCCCTTGTTGAGCAAAGAGTACGACCGGTGACGACACATGAAACAGATATGAGATTGTGAGGATGCTGCTGATTGAAGTGAAGTTGAGATGAACGGCCCAACCGGGACGGATAGAGTTGGGAACATTTTCATCTGATGAACAGTCAAAGTCGCGAACATTGAAACTCAATTTTAAAAGAGATTTAGCATTGAAATGCTTGGTAAGAGTCGAGAGCTACACGGGAAAGAAGGCTAGCACGACTAACTCGTGAGAAGACGCAACCAGGCTGATGTATTCCATCAGTGGCATGAATTTACTGCGGAAGTTTTCGGAAAGACGAAGCATGAAAATGTCTTGATCTAAATCGCAGGAAAAGTGGAAGCCATATCATTTGCCTCTCACCATTTTCATCGATATAGCAAGACACGGTAGCGTCTTGTGCGTTAGAGGCACGTTAAAAATTCCCAGGTTGTCAAAATTACCCCGGATTCCCCTCACTACGCCGTGCCTCATAATTAAAACGTGCTTCTAACACGATAAAACCGCAGAATCCAACACATATGCTAGCCCTGGTTCACATTGCTACATTACGCCGGTGACCACACTGTAAAATATGAACGCTTCTTTTCATGCATGTGTTCCCGTAAAAATTACGGTACTATCTATGCTCGTAGTCAGAGAAAAGGGCGACATTCCCCTTATCGAGCCGCGCGCATGCGCACTGCACTAAGACGAGCAAAAAGCCGAGAGCGCAACAAAACTTGTAGCAAAAATCGTGTGGGGCCCCATAAAGCGCCTGCACAGTTTATTCACTGCCTGCCCCGACAAGCCTGGGTGTGGCAGATGCTGCAGGAAGCGTTCTGGTGTGTGTGCTCTTGGGTGAAAAAGTGAGCTACTGAGCGCGCAAGCGGTGGAGACAAGAGATTTCTACTGTTTGGCCCCACTTAGCTTATAGGTGGGATACCTAGGATTGTGCCTTCTACGTCTGCCGAGCAGCTATATTCTGGTGAGTACACTTTGAATTTTCACAGTGTTTTGAGGGTGGAGCCTATCTAAAACAAAAACAAACCTTTTTGCTCTAGCGAAGTTACCAGCAATAGCTTGCATTCGTAGTACAACACACGTGTCGCATGCCTCGAGGACATCGCTTGCCGGTGAGTGAGGCGTTATCTGATAGCCATGCTGTGTTATTGATTGCCCGTGCAGAGAAGCGCAAGTGCTTTGCATTATGTTTTTCTTTCCTTTTTTTAAAGCTGTGTTAAACAGCGCCAGCGCTCGATCCCATTTCTTCGCTTTACGGGCCGCTGTGCGTAGCTCGGAGCACACATCAATGATTTATTTATCGTTCACGTCAAGCGGGAGAACATCGTGAGGACTTGCCAGTTTCACGTAGACCCGCTTTTGGGACATGGTCGTCGTTTTGATAACGAGAGCTGCATGCCATTCCACCCAGAAATACATTGCACCTGTGTTTGCCGCTCTAGCGAAATTGTGGCTTATGCTGCATTGACATGGTCGTATTTCTCGATTTCACAGAAGCTAAGTTGACGAATGCTTTTTTTTTATGGTGTTTTACTTGCCAAAACCACTTTCTGATTATGAGGCACGCCGTAGTGGAGGACTCCGGAAATTTCGACCACCTGGGGTTCTTTAACGTGCACCTAAATCTAAGTACACGGGTGTTTTCGCCTTTCGCCCCCATCGAAATGCGGCCGCCGTGGCCGGGATTCGATCCCGCGACCTGGTGCTCAGCAGCCCAACACCATAGCCACGGAGCAACCACGGCGGGTATGACGAATGCTGTCGTTTAGACTTGAACATGCACGCTCGAGCTGGTGGGAATAATCGTAAAGTTCTTAGAAATTGTTGCACCTTACGGGAACGTGCAATTTTGTTCGCCACGTCGGAAATACAAGCTTCACTGTATCAACGAGAACTAAACTAGGTCCCTCACTGTAGCCTAACCAAGAGTTCAGCGTAGCATTGTTTATCAACAAAGAGGTCAGTGCGTTCTTCGGAGCATTGCCTTCGCTGCAAAACTGTGCACATCTAGCTATGTCCCACATAGCACTAGCTTATTTTCTAAACTATTGTCATAGCGCCGTTTTTGCCTGCTCATGACTTCTAAAATAACAAAAAAAAAAAAACTATAGCTCTTGGCTTACAGGCCATCTGATTAGAGACTCAATTCAAATACTGTAACCGGTATTCTCTCTCTAACAAATTCTTCTGCATGCTCTGCCTTCTTAGCGCAACATTTTCTCTGACGACTGCGGCATTGCGCATCAGCAGCACAAATATTGCAAGATTCAGACCGCGCCACCTGTTATGTGCAACTGTCACATTTGAAGTACGTGTTTCGACGTCATCTCTTTGAGAGACATTATTGTGTGTGCTACAAGTTCCATACGAGTACGCAAGTGGCCTGATAACGCGCGGTGGTTAACGCTTGGTTAGCGTGTCCACCTCACTGCTTCACACTGGCGACGTGGCTCGAGTTAGATCCGAACTGGCGGCGGCGGTTGAAGCCTTCTTTTTTTCATGTCGGCTCCATGGTGACGTCAACTCCATGCTAGTGCTACGCCAGCGGTGCGCAAAGTACCAGTAACACTGAGGTTGGCGCGTTTCTGATGACGTCACCACTGAGAGCTCTCGTCGTGCAGCGCAGCAAAGGCGGCTCTTCGCTGCACATGCTATCCCCCGCTACTGCGAAGCCTGTCTGAATATGGTCGTAAAAAAACTGCGCTGAATGTATGCCGCCGTTTCCTGCGCGGTTGGAGATCCTGTACGCTCCGGCGAGATCGGAATGAGTGTATAGCACGCAGCTGATTTATGTTAAGTTAGCCTAACGATCTGCAGTAAGCAAGACAAATAAATGAAGAAACCTAATTATCCCGTGGCGGCCGCAAAGGCCTTCTTTCCATATCCGTTCTCAACACGACTACCTATCCGTTACTGTTTTTGTGCTTGCTACGGACGTTAGTACATACAGCGCTTGTGCAAGCACTCGTACCGCAGAGCTAATAAGCGTAACAGTTACGCAATCATTTCAATCACGCGAACAAAAGCCAGCCCCAGGGTGCCGCCGCCTTTCCTCGGCCCCCCGGCGGAGAGCAGCACGCAAGCCGCACGTGAGCGTGCCACAGCGGCGCACAGCGGGTCCCAGTGGCCGACTTTCACTCGCACCGGTGACTGTTGGCGCCGGTGGGCCGCTGCACAAGACTCTAAACAGAAAAGCTCGAATTAGACATTGCAGCGTTCTTCCTTTCCCGCCGCCTCATTTCTACCCCCTTCGTAACAGCGCCGCCGCCGTCTGTGTCTGGGCGGTGTCGTATCGCGTTCCCTCATCTCCCTCGCTTTCGATCAAGTCGAGGGCGGCTGTGTGCACCACACGGACGGATCCTGCGGAAGAGAACAGAAAGGATTCAACAGCCGGGAGGGCGGGGATGGCGGGCGTCTGCCACTTGACCTAGAGAGGAGAGCTGCCTTGCCGGGCGTGAAAAGAGCGAGGGCCCACCTAAGGGAGAGAGCGGGGGGGCAAGGATGTCGGAGAGCAGCGCAGCCGGACGATCAGCGTGGCGCAAGTTGCTTGTCTTGCACCGCCGCTGCCGCTCGGCTGCCTGTTGCTCTCGGAGCTCCCCTCGTCGTGTGAGAGACGGCATGCGCTGAAAGCGCGCTCGCGCGGTGAAAGCGGAGAAAGCGGCGGCGGCGAACGGTTCATCTGGCCCCTCGTCGACCAGCGCCACGACGGCTGCCCCGTCGACCCTCGGGAATCGCGCGGGAAATATGCGCTCTTCGCTGCTGCCTTCGCTGTCGCCGGCGACGTCTGATGGATCTGCGGCGGAGTAGGGACGTGTCCGCTGTTCCGGGACGCTTAGAACGCTACAGGTGTTGTTCTGCTAGCATCCGACGCCACTTCGCTGTCACGTGAGCCAGCAGACGAAAAAAAAAAACGACTTCGATATCGACGGCCGTGCGAGCGGCGACTCCGGTTTTCGACTGTGGATGATGGTGGTGACGATGGACGTTGTTACGACGACGCCCACGACTGTGGCGCGCGGTCGTGATGCGGCTCCTGGGAGTGATGAGGCGTCTGTGACGGCGTGCCTCGTTAGGTGTTGGAGGCGCTTCAAAGTAGCAGCGCGGTCTCGGGCACTGATGGTGAGTGGGGTCGTTTTCATAATCCTTTCGCCTTCGGCGGTGTTTGTAATCAAAGGAAGTGTGCAGATGGCGCAGAATCATACACGTGTCTGTATGTGAGGTGTTTGCTAAAGTAAGTAGCATTCCATAAGAGACGTATATTGATGCGATGCTAGACAGAAGGCGCAAAATGCGTGAATTTTTGACCAGGCGAACAGTGTGATTAACTTCCTTAGGGCTCGAAGATATTTAGAACGGATACCATGATGAACGCATCGACAGCACGAATGCCGAACGCGCGACTGAACGTAGTCGGTGAAGCATTGCATATACCGCGATCACTACATTTTCTCAATCAGCAGGACGATCGCATAAGTGTGCATAAATCGAAATTGATATCAGTTGTTTTTACTGTGGTTAGGCTGTTGCGACAAATGACTATGGTGAAAAAGAAAAAAAGTGCATTTGTGTGAACTTTCCTGGCTTTGTGTAACGCTGCTCCATTGGAATACAACCCCTCGACTTTTCGGTCATGGAAACCTTCTGCGCCACAAATGAACAGGAATCAGTAATTCTCGCAGTGTGGCAGATTTGAGCTCGAGAACTACGCAATCCGGATCACGTTATCTTAAAAAGGAATGTCTAAATCCAGAAGCACTTGTGCTTATTCGTGATAGGAGTACACGTAACGTTAATTCTGACTGCGGAGTTCCAAACAACGGCAGCTACGAATAAACTTCGCACTTCATACGGGGAGGGTCACCCATTCAATAGAGTTGCAGCCTGCGGACTAATGTAGCAAAATTTGGGAGCTGGACTTCTATAGACTAACCATGCTCTCAGCACCTGGAGGAGGTGGGTAAGAATGCATGGAGATGAATTTACTAAATTTTCAATTTTGTTACTTATGTTGAAGTCTTCGACTCAAGCTGCAAATGTGGGGACCGATTTGAATGAAAAAAATAACATCTATCGTGATTTGAAATACTAAATGCTACGTGCATTGCTGTGTCGTCGCGTTCGAAACCATATGATCCAATTTAACGATCACTGCATGTGCAACAACGTAGTTTACGATGATCGACTGCAGGTGAACATCTGAACTTAGATAACAAAAAAAGAACATCACATAAGACAGCGCATGAACGTCACAATCGGATGACGCGATACAATGATGCTTCGATAATATACGTCCTGCAAAAAACCACGTGCCAAAAAAGAGTAAAATATTAAAATTTCACCACCTTCGGCAATGCTTACATATCCTTGACAATTATAGATGGTTCTCAAGACGAGCTCTCTGTCATAAAAGACTAGAGTGTTTGTTACAAAATGAAATTTTAAAAGGGTAAAGCTTTTGTCGCGCTTTAACTACCGTTAAACAAGCAGTTAGTTTTTCATGTTCCTTAGTAAGTGAGGGGTTACACCAATCATTGCCTCCTTATACTCCCAAATCCAAGTTGTTTTTGTTCGAAGTTTAAGTTAACCGTTTGTTTCTGCAACCCATATGCATGTAGCCATAGGAGTGATGGACAGCCGCTTACACAGATTGCCTCGTTGTATCGAGGTGCTGACAGGCGTCACCTTGCCGTAAAGGAAAGCTTGTGACCTAAATATCCGCGACGCCTCAAAAGACCTGTCAGCTTCTCCACCAATCATCGGGCGTCTTGTTACGTATCTCTGGCTTTTGCATAATAATCTCCATATAACGGCTGAACTCAACATCGCTTCCTTGATCTCAGTTCTTTTCTCGTCTATTCGGGGCTGACGGGAATACCGCCTTCTCGCGGTGGCGTGGTAACCCATACCGATTACGCTTATACGCGGCAGTTATCGATTCATTGAAGAATACGGATCAGCTCGCATATGTATATATACACCGGAACAAAACGTTCTTTTTTCGTAGAGTCAAATGTTCACAGGGAAGTAGACGAACGTACAGTGATTTATTCATGTTTCGGCCCATGTCCACATTTAATCAGAATATATATATATATATATATATATATATATATATATATATATATATATATATATATATATATATGGCATGCGCTGCTTTTTGTACTGTTCTATTTTTTTACATAATTTACTGCACACTGCCAACCCTATTTACTTTTATTCCACTCAAGCGACCAGTATTGACTCAAATTTAATGATATTGATATTGTAACTTTACGAAATTATCATGTTTGTTTACGTCGTTGTTACTACGTCTGGTTTTCCATGCACCGAGTGACACCTTTTTTTTTGTGCATACTGAAGGTGATGCTACCGTGCCGTCTGGTGGGCGGGGGGCCCAGTCGGAAGGCCAGTAACCTCCGTTTGTCCTGACGTCCATTTAATTGTGTATTATGCGAATGGATGCGCAAATAATCGCAATGACTGTATGAAAACAATTTTTTTCTCGATGTCGTTAGGCGTGCACTTCAGTGTCGTCGTACACGGTGGCCGCTTTTGTGTTTCTCTTCGCCTGTCGTTCGCCGCACGCCCTCAGGCTTATCGTCGATCACTTTCTTCGGCCCGTGCTGGCTACAAAGCCGCCCACTGCGGTGGAAGCGAGTCGCACGGGAACACAAGAAACACAAGGATTGAGTTGCGTGGAACTGCGCCCGGTCGCGGGAGTGAAAAGCTAATGTTGGTGTGAGAGGGCAAGCACGAGCGACGCCGCCGCTGCGGCTGGCGATAAACAAAAGGAGCATAATAGCACAACCGGGTCGTCTATCGCTGCGCGAACCGCTGACCGCGGAGCAGTTGCCCATCGGCTTCGCTGCGTTTCAGCAATGGGCGAACAAAAAGGACAAGTGACCTGCAGCCATTGGCCTCGATGCATAATACCCTCGATTGTTTTCTGTTTCTTTGTGCTTCTATAAGGACCCGTCTGCGCGATGAGGTTAGGTAATCTAGATTGTTGTTACTGCAATCCACGCCATTAGGCATACTGTACTCTCTGGGCGCATGCGCGAGCGCAGCAAGGCGGCATTATGGGTTTGCTCGTTATGCGTCGGGGACACATTCGGCGCGCTCTTTAGAAACACCGACATCTGGTGGTGTAAAACAGGAGCCATACCCACGAAGCGAGAAGTGAACAGTGGTGCAATTCTAGATAAATTTCGTAACGACAAGAAAGCAAACCGATCAGAGCGTGCGCAGAAAAGCATACGCAAGCGCGCATGCTATAAAAGGGTCTCAGCTTGAGCTTCTTGGTATTTCTTCGTTATGGGAAAACAGCGTGAGAAAACGAGACAAGAAAGACGCACAGGACAGGCCCTGACTACCAACAAAGTGTTTATTTTTGCGAGCATAAATATATGCACATTTTAGTGGAGAGATGGGGGTGGGGTGGGGATGGGGGTAAAACACGGGCACGCTTCCTACCGTATCTAGAACAATGAATCGCTCAGCTATTGCTTAGCTGTGGAGAAAGCAAATCCTTTCATCGGTTAATGCAAGCAATGGTGAACTAACGCATGCGGGTGCTATGGAATGCATTAAAAACGCCTCGGATATTTCCCCATCGCGGCTATCGCGGTACCTGCGGGTGGTACGCGTCTGGTGGAAGTGAGGGCTGCATCCGCACTGGGCACAATGGGCAGTCAATTGCAGCCGGTCTTCTCTCCAGGGTTGCTGGCACGTTCACGCGAGCGGTCGTTCATGCAACGGCTCGTCGGCTCGATGTATACGGGCCTCAACACGACGTTGGAACATCAATCCCGACCTCTGCCTTGCAAAGGACGAAGCGTGTTGCACGTATTCTTTTTTTCCGCAGGTCGGTTTCTCTGAGCAAGAGGCGTTCACTGGCCTGAAGAGGGAACCCTGTATTATGCGCGCCGAGTACACCACACCCACTTCCGCACGAGCGGCAGCCTTCTTCACCCTGTGAGAGACGCCGTGTTAGGTAGGGGATCGCGACCACTTTCGCCCTGTCAACCTCTGGCTGAGTTATAGATAAAAATTTATAGCGCTAAAAACAGAAAGAACGAAGAAGAAACACAAACAGCACGCGCCCACCTATCGATCCTTTTTCTCTGGCTGAGCTTTATTTCTTGGCAAACGTAATTCTGGTGCAATTACTTCAGCCAGCCCTGACAAGAGTTGCTCTGGAAAACCTGCCTTCGTCAATCCATCAACTTGATGAGCGAAGCTCAGCGCGACTTGATGAGGACAGGAACGAGCTAAGGCATTGCTCGTGGCGGTTAGCGCGATGGCGCGTTTCACGAGCTTCGAGTGCTGAGATGTGAAGTTTAGAAGGTCGTTATTTAGGAACCGTGGTGTATATTTCCAGCAGGTGTGCTTGTCGCCAAAGTAAAGCGTGAGGTCGAGAAAGCCAACTTCGTGACTTTCAGGCAGCGCCCTGGTGAAGGAAAGTCCGGGGAGGCTTGTGCAGAAACTACGGAAAATCCGGTCGCGTCGCTGGTGCTCTTACTTCTGGCATCGTCGGGGTTAGCGCGCAATCAGACCAGCAAGTCGTCGACATTAAGAAATACCTTCACCCACTCGGTCATACTAGCGTAACCCACCATGCCTAGCATTATGCGCTTGTTGGGATAAGTTAAGCGCTTGTTTCTCTGATGGCTGTCATGCGCACCGAAATATCTGTGCTGAAAGAGCGTGCACAAGGGCACGGTAAGGTGCCCCGCACTATGTAAGGAGCATCGCGGAAGCTCTGGTGCGGGGTCATTTGGGTCTCTCTCATCTCGGCAATCAAACGCTAAAGGCTTTGCCTGAAATCTTCCGCGTGTCTTCAACGAATAATTATCGGAACCCCGGAGTAGATATCTTGAAGCCAATTTCATTTCTGTGCGGAAGCGCGTTTCCTGACCACGTCACTCGTGAAACTTACGTCGTCTCCGGCAGTCAGCAGAATCATGAAAACAAAAGAAAAAAAAAGTTGCGATATAGAAGGCTGTGCAAGCCGATTTCTGAGCCCAGTATTAAGTTGTCCGGAGTGGCTGGCGTGCAGTGAAGCGAAAGTTTACGAAACCTTAGCCCTATATATTTTGCGCTCGTTTTTGCGGTGTCTGCATACGGCTCGTGTGCCTGTTAATTCTTTTGTTTTCCCCACACGTCGGTGCGCCGTGTCACGTGGTTGTTTTCTTACTGCGAAGAACAGTTACGAGCCAAAATATGGGCTGACCGTCTTCATTCGTTCGTCATGTTGCGTTTCGTGCAGGGCACGACGTTGTACCCGAACGAAAGTTACCCGACCAGCCGGGGACCCAATTACCGACGGTGCGTTTTGAAGCCGAGCGTTCGGTTCACTGTACGCCACGACCACTTTTCGCAAGCGAACAGATAATACTTGCTTGGGCAACGCCGACGGTTTTCCATCGAGCGAGAGAATGTGGGCCATGGTCTCATCCACTGCCCGGCGGATGAGACCCTGGCCCACATTCTTGGGAAAAATTCCCAGCTCATTTTGCTCGAAAGGAGCCGTACGGTGTCATGCCTTCCGGCACCTCAATCGTCGGACGCCGAGCCCCTGGGGACCTGTTGCTCCCATCGGGCCCACGGCCATTGTGCAGCGGAACATTCCAGGCCCTCCTTGAGTATGCGGGGAACGCCGATCCCTCCGTAGCTCCATGCCCCACGTGGACCCCGAGACTCGCGTCGCAAGATGGGCCCGACGAACGTTCCGGCCTCGTCCCGGCCGAGCATTCGATTTACCCCGCCATCGAACTGCGCAGGCATCGAACCACTTGTTTCGCGCTTGAGTGTGACGCTGCGTCATCCACTATTTGTTTCTGAAGCTTTTCATGTTAATCATGTTTCACGTTGTCTTTCCAGCGATTCTTAACACTTATATCACCTTCTTCCGTATAGAACAGAAATAGAGTAGCAAGAAGCTGATAGCTGAAAGTAGCAACAGAAAGCATCTTTCACCCGGCAGTGCTCATGTCCAACAGAATACTGGCGGGTTTACGAAGCTCATGCGCCTATAAAAATAAAAGTGAAGGAAGTGTCAGGATTAATTTTGAAGTCAGCAAAGACCGACTTGACGGAGAGTTCGCTTGTCTCGAAGGTACCGCTGGCAAATGCACCAAGCCGCGCATAGTGCGTGTTCGGTGCTGAACGCAGGTAGAATGCCTCTTCGGAATGCAATGAAGCTTCTTAGCGTTGTCCGGCAGTTTTCAGGAGTTCATACATAACTTCCGAGCTGGCCGGGTCTCTAAGCCAGCCCTTTCCCTCCTTTTGGCCCATCCTTTCCATCAAACTGTAGCATTAATCCGGACTCCCGTTCATGCGGACCTTGCCGGAAAACAGGCGGCTCATGCCAATGCCCGAGGAATTACAGTCCGGGCTCGGGCATCACATGTATCGGACCTCGTTACGGAGGAGGCGCCGTTTACAGCGCAGGATCGGCTTATTACCTACCACGACATTTGCACACACTACCGATTAGACCGTTTAACCTTTCGCTACGCAGGTGTGAAGTTATGTGGCGACAGTTGGCAGACTCGCACCTTGCCCTCCCCTTACCGGCTCCGCCGCATTGATCCCTCCATTTACCTTCCTCCCTCTTGTAAATTGTGCGTCTCTCCCAAAGCATACTTAAACCACATCATGTGGGGGTGCTCTAAGCACCCCCTTCCCCCTTTGCACGAGCAGTTAATGTCTAGTGAGGAGCAGTGGGAGGCTGCCTTGCGCAGCTCGAGGCGGGACCTTCAGGAGGCCATCCTGGAGTGGGCTGAGCGAATGGAGGAAGCCCACTACCAGGAGTTCCTCCGCCCACTCTCTATCCCGTTGCCCCTTCCCTTTTATTAGGGATAAAGTTTTTCATCATCATGATCATCTTGGTGGCCTTTGATTTCACTCTGTTCTTCAGCATTTTGCAGGCGTCCAGAGGAGTTGATTCTGCTCAATATCGCGCGCAATTTTCTCACAGCTTCCAGGAGTCGTATGCTGCTGCATTTTGTGTAAAGAAACTTTGATAAAGCACTCAATCGCTGGAAGGCTCGCCACCTTGTTTTTCATTCTTACTCATTCCTTACGCCTCAGCAAAGCATTATATATATATATATATATATATATATATATATATACGAGGGCGAATCAGAAGCTATTTCTCCATTTTCGTGTTTTATCCAGATTAAGGCTGCCAATGCGTAATCAACATATCGATTGCCAGCGTTGTACTTTTCTTGGACCTGCCTGGCCTTATCTGCCGGTAGCTCCGCGGCACGGCGCTGCTGTCAATTGTTGAAGTAGGTGGTTGTGCTCCACACTGTCCACTGCGCACGAGCAACGGAGTGTCATTCGTTTTCAATGGAGTAAGGGACAACCGCCCATGGAAATCGACAGGAAAATTCAGCCCACGTACGTGCAAAGGTGTCTCGCTTTGAGAAGTGTGAGATGGTGGTGTGGCGACTTCGCAAAAGAACCGTGAACACTTGATATGACAATGAGTGTTCGGGGAGGCCCCGTGCGTCTGTACAACAGGGACATCTCAAATTTATTGCTGCGACAAATGGCTGAACCAGTGTGGGGACTATGTGAAAAAGTAGTGTAAGATACCTAGAATAGTACGATATTTCGTATTACCTCTGTGTACCTTATTTTGGCTAATAAGAAATCGGGAAAAAAAATTATCATGCGCCCGCGAATATATATATATATATATATATATATATATATATGTGTGTGCGTGTGCGTGTGTGTGTTATATAGGTCCAAGGCTCACAGTGGAATCTGTGAAGGCAATCTTTCGTGAAGCGGTTATTTAGAGTCTACAAAACTGTCCATGTTCTGCGCCGCGTTTCGAAGCATATATAAATTGTGCGCCTGCGCCACAAAACGCTGACACACCCACCACGTGACCCACCTGACCGCGGTTTAAAATGTGTCTGGGATCAATCCAGTTTACATTACGCCATCTCCAGGATCGGCGCTCCTTACTTCGTGAGAAACGGGCCTAACTGACACTCCCGACCTCGTGAAATGAGGCATAGATAGTTGCTGCATTTGTTGCATTAACGATAGTTAGGTATACAGTGCAGGGAAGATGGGTAGTGCGGATGGGCCTATGCAGATAAGCCGATTATGTGGGTGCGGTCCTTTGTGTGCACGAGCTATCAGGCAAGACAGCAGCGCGAGCAGTCACAGTCACCAAAGCTTGCGAGGGATCACAAGGAGAGCCTCTGTTTACAAATCTATTTGCTTAGCTGGGGTGGCGTTTCGGGTGCGGATTATTCGAATAGCACTTGGTCCTTCGGTCTTTGGTGAGTGGTTTCCTGGGACACTTCGCAGTTACAATTTTCAGGCGAGCACGACATTCAAATGAAGGGAGGCGCATCGAAAATGGAGGCAGCGGTACGTGGGTCGAAGAAACCGAGTACGAGCAGCAGCGATATAGGAACCGATGGAGATTATTCCGCCTACTATCCGGAAATTGACGCCAGAGAATGCGTTGCCTTATCCTTTGATAAGCGTATAAGCTGGATTTCTCCGGCGTACACGGAAAAATAAAGCGAGGTTCAGAATGCCGCCAGGTACAGTGGTCGCAATTAGCTCAAAGGTCGAAAAAGACAAAAGCGCCCCGCCGCTACTCTCGAGTGTATTGACCCTTCTAATGTTTGCACACGCATGTCCGAAAAGAAATTCTGGTTCCGCCTTCTGGATCAGCATGCTAACTTTAGCCGGCAGAAAAGAGATTGGACGTTTTGCTAGCCTGCAAATATATGGGACCCTAAAGCTTTCACCAGTTTTGCTAAGCAATTTAAATGTTGGTTGATACATCAATGTTACACCGGAATGCACACCAGAACCACACATGACGCACCAGCCGTGCTTCTCATACGCAAAACATCAATAATATGTTCCTGTATAGTGAATTGTACGTGAGAAAATATGTTCACATTTTATGGTGAACGTCCCCGCAAGTACACGTGGCCGGGGTCAGAAAAGCACCGTTGCTGCCACAACGTGTTTTCTAAAGAGCCTGTACGGTAGCTTTGTGCACTTCACCGGCTTCTGTACTGATTTGATGATTATCCTTTAGGTTTTCCTTGAGTGTCATTGGATCCTTTTATAAGAACCGGCAAAACACTGTCTCGCTTTAGGGATGGTGTCTTTCCATGGCCATCACCTACAGTGAAAGACGACGGAGTGATCTATGAGTGTTCAAGCTGACCGATAGCTGGCTTTCAAAACTGACGCCGACTACAATAGACGGACCACTTTGCCCAGGACTGGAGTGCATAGTAGCCATTATTCTAACACCACGTGGCGTGCAGTAAAAAAACACAGGCCGTACATAAAACATTCGCCTTTTATGCATGGTTCGTGGACAAAAGTCCGCCATTTGAAGCGCTATAAGGCTAGGCGACGCCTTGAAAAAGCATATTCGTTCCTAAAGCTTAAACAGTTGTCATTGGGAATGCGAGTGAATAGCTGCCTCTGAAAATCACAATGTGCTGCGAGCAGTTCTGAACTGGATAAACGCGTAGTTAGGTTATCGTGCAAGCACATCTGTCAAACGAAAAAGAAGGAGTTCCCTTCTGTCTCCAAGGCGTCTTTCTCGCTCTGAAACGCGCGGAGAGAAGTACAGGTGAACTTTATTATTATTATTATTATTATTATTATTATTATTATTATTGTTGTTGTTGTTGTTGTTGTTGTTGGTTCAGGCAGCTTAGACGGCAAAGGTCCGTAGAGCAGTGTCTTGCAACGATGTTCTCTAGCGCCACGCTACTGAAATCCGCCAGGCAGCCTTGGTATCGCAAACTGACCACTTCCAATAGCTCCTTGGTGGTGGGTTTCGGGGAAGGCTTGGCGCTGTTCTGAGAGGGGCGAGGCATGAGATACCAGCGCCGGAGGACGCGCGGGGTGTCGAAGCAGTCGGCTCGGCGCCATCGCGTTGGGGAGTCCTCTGCGAGGAGGGCCACGATGCGGCGACGAGTCGCTTAGTCTTTGTGCATCGTCCTGCCGCAATTTCTGCGTCGTAATATTTAATAGGTGCGCGGGTCTCACTTCAGCAACGCACAACAGCTTTCGTCGTGAGGCAACCCAGCCGCGCGGCGCGGTGAAGGAACAAACAGGAGCGGCGAATCGGACACGGCAGTCATCGTGTAGAAAAGTCTTTGACACCCCAAAGAAGAATAAGCGATGCCATCGATTTGGGTCGCGTACTTGGCCGCGCCGTTGTATACTGCGCGATTGAGCAAGAGGTTTGCGCTCGCGTCTCTCGTCATGCATGGTTTGCGAGCGGTGGTTGCGGCAAGCTCCCGGCATCGAGGCGTGCGGCCTCTATAGGGAGGAGTTCGCCCCCCCTGCAGTTCGCGAACCTCGCAGGCATGCAGTTGCTTTTTAAACTTTGCTAACGGTTAGTTGTAGCAATTTTCGTAGGTGAGTGCCGCGCGTCGACCCCGTTTCTTAGGTTTATTTCTCAGCGTTACTGCGGATGGCGCGCAGTGTTGTTGTGCGCTCAAGTCGTGCAATACACTCGCACTCCTTGCTGCCGGTGACCGGAGCTGCTCGCAGACTGGTTGGTCTGTTGTAATAAACCTTGGCAACGCGCCGTGCCTGACAGCCGGAGAAAAGCATAGCGCGTGATTATTTCGCATCCCAATTTTTCGTCTCATTTTATTTATCGTGCTCTCCTACACTTTGTTCAAAGTTCAGATCGCGCTTATGTTCGAAGTGTATTGAGCATTGTGTTTTATGCTTTAGCATTAAGGGAGCGTTGAAGTGAAAAAAAAAAGCGTATATGTGTGAAGTATTGGAAGCCATGGTCGTATAGTAGAGCTAGAGAGGGGATGGGAGAGCATTGGAAAGCGTGTTTACTTGTAATATATATATATGTGTGTCTGTGTACGTCTGTACGTGTGTACGTGTGTACGTGTGTGCGTGTGTGTGTGCGTGCGTGCGTGCGTGCGTGCGCGGTTTCTGCAAGAAGTAAGGGCCATTTCGTCCTCAGAAATATATGTAATCGTTTTTGAAAGTGTGTATTGGCGGGTTTAGTGTAGTACAAACCTACTTCACTTTTCTACATATTCAACATTATCTTCTAAGCACTTTTCGTACCGCGGAACCAGTTTCTTTAGTTCTTCTGCATAGAAGTTCCCCGCAGGGGAATTGAACCAGTTGACAATGGCGGTCTTGAGTTTCTCGTTGTCTTGAAACTGTTGTCCCTCAAGCCACTGTTTCAAGTGCAAGAAGAAATAGTCACTTGGTGCAAGGTCTGGAATCTGGGCTGGACGAGGAAAAAGTTCCCTACCAAAATCTTGAATCTTGTCCTTGGTTCCGGCAGCGGTGTGAAGACGCCCGTTGTCCTGAAGGAAAACAGGTTCCCGCGCCGTCGATTTTTTTATTGTGTGACTCCGTTTGGTGAGGCTATCGCAGTATACGTAAGCTGTGACTGTGGTCCCACGTTTCATGAAATCAACCAAAAGAACGGTAGCCATATTTTTCCGACTCGAGTAAGGAGATTGCTTGATTTTTTTTTTTTCAGTTTTCGTGAACAGGAGCGGCGCCACTGCATTGATTGTTCTTTTGCTTCTACAGTGGCGTAGGATACGCAAGGTTGGTCGCCTGTAACAGTATGCGAAAACAACTCACCTCCGTATTGTCGGTAGCGGTACAAACCGATCGTCCAGTTGACATTATTTGCTGTCTGAGTTGGTCTCTAAGCATTCTTGCTGCCGACCTTGCACGCGCTTTGTGATATACGAGCTTTTCAGTTACACTCGCATCAATTGTAGTGCGTCCAGTAAAAGGAAATTTATCAGCTAGGCCACAAATTGTCAGTCGTCAACCTAATCGTAATTCCCGGTTCACTTGTCGAGCAGTTTGATTGGTCTGGATGCTGGGCCTGCCACTCCGCTCTTCTTCGTGCAGATTTGTGCCGCCATTTTCGAAGTCATGACACCATTTTCTGACCTCTCCTTCACTTATCGGTGTAGCTCCATGAACTAGGCACAACTCCGAATGAATTTGAGAAGCTGATCATGTTCATGCCATTTCAAGCCTATGCAAATGGCTTCTATTGTTTCGCGCCTTGTTACAAAATTTTGTGTTACTTCCTGTTATGTAATATTCGTCGATTTATTTGAACTCTTTGTGCACGACTGACCGTCATCCTGCTGTTTTGCCAACTGTAACGGGATCTGGACCTCGTCAAGCTGCTCAAGCTTTTATTCCGGTACTCCTCTTATCCAAAGGAAATAAAGTTGACTGATGGATAAAAAAATCGAATTACAACCCGCACTTCACAACAGGCGCGAGCAATGATTTTCGCGGACATTGTCGTCTGCACTCCCCGACAAGTAGACGACTACTGGGCCAAAACAATAACTTCATTGCATTTCCGAAGTATTAACAGATGGCGCTGCACAAACAAACCTTTATCCTGACGTGTAAATAGTTATGTATAAACAAACTGCTCTTATTTTTTGAGTAACCCTTGTATATATGACCAAGAGAAGGGAAAACGAGGGATTCGGTTTTTGGTAATCATTATCATAGAGAGACAACAATCAATGAAGCCAAGAAAAGCATCAGGGAAATTACTGTGGTTGAAAGTGAAATGTAGAACATAATGAAAAAGGGAGAAAAGGGAGATGAATTCGAAAAGATAACGATGACGCACAACCGTCGCACTACCAATTGTGATACGGCAACGGCTATCAATCCGTTCGCACAACTGGGTGTTTGTGTTTACTGGATCTACACTCTTCAGCAAAGTTTCACCCTTTTGGGTGTATCTCTGCCACACAACAATAATCGTCATCTGCCTTGCTTACGTTTCCTTTCTTGAAAACGCCGCACCCGCTACTTTCCTGTCGGGAATGCTATGCAATGCTGATAACGCGCATGCCGTTCGTTACTGGGAAGTACCGGGCTCGCCGCGTTAAAAAAAAGGAAATGCGGGCAAGACGGATGACGATTATCGTTGAGTGGCAAAGGGTGTAATTTTGCTTAACAGTGTAGCCCTATGACTGTTAGCCAGCCCCACTAAGAGCCATGGTGGGCGGATGTGGAACATTCTCCAGGTAACAAATGAACTTGGGAGTGCAGGCCGTTGGCGAAGAAGCCCTCGTATGCTACCTAATGACATGAAGACTGCCAGATTCGAGACCCTCGCTATGAATGAACGAGGGATGATGGGAAACTTAGGGGCTCAATTTTTGTTAATCATGATCATACAAAGGCGTTATCTTTAACGACGCTATCTTTTCGTGCACTTTCATTTCCCTATTATTTGTTACTGGCGAGATTACTACCACAGTATATTTCCCCGCTGCTTTCGTTGATTTCATTGTGTTGGGGCTGTATGTGGTCATGATTACATATTGTTACGTGTCAAGACGGCGACGAGCATTCCTTGGATGCTGGCTACGAGGCAGCCATTTCATCAGCACCTGCCCAGACGACGGCGGCGCCCGACGTAGACTGTGACGTGCGAACAAAGGAGATCACTTCAAGGTGACAGCAACCGCCGTACTCCGTGGAAGCGTTAAGTGTCGCGAAGTCCACTCTTGTGACCCTGGCCCCGGCAAGCGGACCGTCACGGAGAGCCCACTAATTGGTGAAAGGGTCCAACGTTGAAGACTTCCGTGAGAACGGCGTCGACATCAGGTTCACAGATTGCCACGTGGTTGCCTCGTATACACGGGGGAGATCGCGCGACATTGGAGGCGGAGTCCAGCGGACCGGTGGGGCGTCATGAGAGGGATTTTGCGAACGATTCCAAGATTGTGATTGGCCGAGATTCAGTCATCAGATTCCCTAGTCTTGTCGCCTAGGGAAATGAACTGTTTTAACATCGGACACCTTTGGTGCAGTGGCGTGTCCTGACGTGTCCTGATGGTTGCTCCGACCCGTAGTGAGCTTAGATATTTAAAGTGCTCCTACATGGGGTGGGCTTCCGCATCTGGGGCCAAAAGCGAACGCATTTTCTTCCGCTCCTACACCCGGACGTACTCATCCCTGTGGCTGGAAGATTCCTGGCCTAAACGTTACCCCGAGTCGCAACAATACATTTATATGTCATTTCCACTTTGCTCCTAGAAGAGGCAGGATGTCTATCGAGCAAGCTCCTGAACAACACTTTGCAATGTAGTGAACGGGGTTTAAATCGCACAACTGGCACCTCAAAGAGTTGCGACGTGATGTTGTCGCATTTCTCTCGCGTTTACCGCCAAATCGCTAAATAACTTTCTTATGCGACTGTCAAATGACCCAATATTTTAAATGTATCTCTGCTCTTGCTGTAATTTTGCTTTTTCTCACAGTGCCATATAATGTGCCACTTTAACAATAACCTGCATTTCGAATAGTATTCGACGGGGTGATGCCACTTGCTGACACGTTGTAAAAATACTCACCAGCGGTCTGCTTGACAATCGTACGCATACGCAATCGCGAGGAAGAATCGTGTGGGCGCGTGTTTAATCGGCTATCCTTTATGCACGTGGCGTTATTGCTGCGGTGGAGGCTTTCACGTTCGCAAAAATGAACTCAGCATGACGGCCGCTTGGTGCGCGCGCTAGGAACGGCTTGCCATCACCTTCCACATACTCAGTATTCAATCATGTTAAAGAATATATGTTGATGACGTAAAAATCTAACAGTTCGCTCAAGAAAAACATGCTCTTGCCGGCACATACGCGCTAGGCTTCTATTGTTGCTTTCCCAATCTGACTAGCTGGCATTATTCACAATGCAATCCTCTTTTAATCAGCGCGCAATTTCTGTAGCCTGAGGTAAGGCCAGTGACAAAATAGTTGCGAATATTCCGAGTAAATGCTAATAAAATTATTCGTCAAGCATTAGTAGAAAGTTAGCCTCGTTGAAAAGACGTCATTGTTTTGTTGAGTTGCTCAAGCGGAGTCGTGTTGTCAGCTCCTTGCGTCGTAGTCGTTTTGAATGTTGCAGAGAACTATTACCATTTTTGCAGCTGCTGCCGTGTTAGTGTAAACCGCACAATAATTTAGTGTACCAGTATGATGAGGAAAGAAGACCTTGTAGATTTATTTCACTAGGCAGTTATTACTGCTACCTCATGTTGCGGTGTAATTTTTTTGAGCGGATGTGCGGGCGACTAGAGCCTGACAGTGCGCAATGCTCTTTGCAGCTTACCTGTTGCTATTCAGTCAGTTACCAGCGGTTTGTGTCCTGAGGTATACTGTGATGTTCTTCTCGGAAGTAGAAGCCGACCACGTGTACAATTCAATTCAGTTTTGTTCAATTTGCAGCTCTCAATGCAATTACAAAAAAAAAGTATATCCAATGACAAGTAATGGGTCCGTGGTGGATGTATTCGTGCACCTAGACAAATTGTAAACGATGTAGGATGTGTTGCAAATTGCACACTGCGTTATTTGAGTAAAGGTAAAGAGAGAGAGAGAGAAAGAAGATTGCGGCCCAGACAGGTCAGTGTGGTGTTCACAAACGAAAACAAGTGGAACGTCACTAATGAAAACGTACCAACTAGAAGAGAGAGAGAGAAAGACACAAGAAGAAAAAAAATTTGCTCCTTTTCTCACGGAAGTCAATATTTTGGAATGCGGACTTCAAAACGTGAAATTAATGGACAGTGTTTCTACTGCGCCCATTATGTACGCAACCCACTACTAAAAGCGATGACGTGACAAGCGCTGCTACGTTCCGCAAAGCGCTTGCGTGCGGCGTACGTATCGTCATGGCGCAGTACTAAAACTGTCTGATACGCGCAATCCTGGTGTGCTTTAACGAACCGGCTCCATTGTCCTAATTTGCTGAGCGTTTCACGTGTCAAAAGGCACACTGGACCAACAGTGCGGCGACACTTTCGAAAGAGTTAGGTTGCGGAGGTTTCCGTGCCGGTGGACACGTGAGGAAGATCACACGCCCGTGGGCTTCCGTTTCGAGGGCGATCAGCGCGGTGATGCCACAGAGAACGGCGCCGTATCCCACATCTCGGAAGTGCGCGTGGTCGACTCAGCACGTCGCGCAGTGGTCGAACTTATCAGCGCAGCAACGCGCGAGCGATCGAGCCGACGCGCTTCCGCTGGCACGGCGCAATGCCGGCGAGCGAGTTTTACCCGAATGCGAATTAGGAACGGTGACGCTGGCGACACCGCTGGCGATGCGCCTCGATTATTTCCTGGCGTTGAGCCTCTGTTGCGCTGCTTTACCGAGTCAAACTGCACTCTCTCGCGGCAGCCGAAGCGGAGACCTTTTGCGTATTGTTTGTTTCGCAATGCGTGGAAGCTCCGAGCGCGGCTGCTCTCTCTTCTGTAGGCGTCGTGTAAGTGCGATTTCCGCAGGATTTGCACGTGGCCGCGTGTTAAGAAGTGGCGTTGAAACGTTTTTGCGTGTATATGGCGGCGGTTCCCGTCGCTCTCGCATATGTACCAACCGCATAACGTCGGCATACGCTGCATGGCGTGCAGCTTTGCGGCGGTGAGACCATTGCGTAACTTTCTCACGTTGTGCCCCTCCCGGCCGATATCAACGCCGATAACTTAATAGCGGATATGCCCTTCAGGCGCTGTGTGCGCCATTCGCCGATATGCGTATTGCATGAAAAGCAAAAGCACCGATGAATATCACGATATTGAGAACGTGTCGCGTACGCCTGGAAACACTTCTGGTTCGAACACTTCTGATCGAGACGCTTCTGTTCGAAATAATTCTGCGAGTTTGCATAACGTGTGCGCAGTGGTTTTAAATATGCGAGCTGAAGCTATTCGATTGGCTGTTTGCTCCCGATGTCAGTACGTCGTCATGTAACGGGTTTATTTCTTGCATTGTTTCTCGCACTGTATTACATAGGCTTACATTTTTTTCCAGACAGGACAAACACAATATAGAAATTATTTGTTACATAAATTCTTGGCACAGAGCAGTAGGCAGGACACACATAAGCATTGCTAGGGCTTTTGTGTGCCCTACCTGCTGTCCCACTCTGTGTCAAGAATATTATACCAAGAGTGAGAGAGAGAGAAAGGCAAAGGAAAGACAGGGAGGTTAACCAGAGATTATCTCCGGTTGACTACCCTGTACTGGGGAACGGGCAAGGGGATGCGATAGGTGAGAGAGAGAAGGATTTAACAATATTAAGAAAAAAAAAAGAACCTACACACACACGCACGTACACACGAACTGTTTCCGTGGGCACCGTCACGCAGGCCGCAAAGGCGTTCCTAGTGTTATGCAGTGTCACCGTACAATCCTGCGTCACACAGTGAAGTCACAATCTGTCAAAGTCCATAGTCGTGTAAATACCGCAACAGCGACTTCATAGCCGATCGCGCTGATGTTCGCGTAGGTCTGTTTCCAAGGCCAACGCTCTACCCCGAAACAAACAAACAAACAAATAAACCATTGCATCTTAATTGCATCTTTCCTTTTTTATCAGTTTTTTTTTTACTTCTCAGAAATTTGGCAGCACTTGCTCAGCGATTGTGAGAACGAGAAGCTTTTCGTCAATGCAAAGCGTGTACTGCCTAAGACTGCGTCCCGTTCCAGGTAATTCTTGTCTCTATCCCCTATAGTTAACTGAGATCCTATAGCCGGTTGATAACAATGTAGACTAAATGTAGTTACACAGCCGCTTTATCTAACAGAGTCTGTCCACGCAGTTGGCAACCACGCAAGCAGAATAATGGCGGAGTGAATCAACAGCGTGCCCTAGTCGTATCTGTCTAATCCAGTCAATCCGTGCGTTTCAAGAAATGGCACTAATACTTATGAGCCGTTTCTTCCGTTTCATGTTGTACTTGAAACATAATGAACACAAGTGATATGCTCGTAGCCGATCCTTACATAAATATTTAAGTGATTTTTGGGGTTTCACGTGCCAAGACTACGATATGATTATGACGCATGTCGTATCCACTCCGGATTAATTTTGACCCAAAGGAGTTCAACTCGCACCCAACGCACGCTATCTGGGCGATCTCACATTTCCTCCCCGTGCAAAATGCAGCCGCCGGGGCCGGAATTCCATCCCGCGCCCTGTGGCTTAGCAGCGCAACATCCAAAGCCATTTTGCCACCACAGCGGCTGCGCAGGCGATTCCGATAGGGGACCAATTTTCCTTTATGCTCCCCATCAATAAACATCCACAGCGACGATTCATAAAAAGTTCGCTCGCATCAGGGCGAGAACCACAGCGCGCAGGTTTGTGCCCCGATGCACTGTCGTAGTGTGCTAGATGTGGACGCGAGCAGAGTGCCACTTACGCGATCAGCAGTCAGCGAGCGGCCGGTGAACGCTTGAAGGGCGGAGTCGTACGAGAGCATTCGCGACCCCGTTCACACGCAGCGATTAAGCGCTAAAATGAAATGGCGTATGGGAGCTACGCGTAGGAAGGTTAAAGCACCTCGTTTCTCGTGGACGGTCCGACAATAGCCAAGTTTGTTTTTAAAATAACCGGACTGGATTAGATTTTTTGATCGACATTGACAGGAGAACGTCAGTCTTGTCTATATTCTGCCCATTTCTGTCGCAATGTTTAGGGGGAAACTCGAAAGAGTGGCGGATAGCGCTTCTTGATGCTGCGTTGATTTGAACTGCAGCACTGACACAGAAAGGAACGGACGTACTGTAGCTCATTGCGATGTCCCTTTTTTTCGTTGCGTGTTTGAGCTTCATTGATCAAAACAGTAGCAGATGCGTGAAGCACAAAAGTGTAGCATTGAAATCGGAGGGCTTAATCGTGGGGACGACACGATTCAATCGACGAGCCGTCGTCTTCCTCAGCGTCCCCTCGTTGTAGTTTACGTGGGTCGACTTACACGCACGGTGGCATCGAGTCGCCCACACGTAATTTTATACGCACAATAACCCAAATGCACGCAGCAATAGGACAGCCTCCGCCGTGCACTTCGTGGCGTGCTCATCCGAACGCTTACGCCGAAGTATCGCAGGTAACTTGCTGCAACGGCCGTGGTGCTGCGTGACAAAAGAAAAAAAATAATTGGTTGATGACAACTTTTATGATTTATTGGCATCGGCTTTCAAACGGGGAGGTGACAAATGGCCACTTAGACTGCCTATGTGCTGTGTCCTCACACAGCGTTCGTGTGGTTGAGAGTTTGCGTCACAATAAAAATAACTTTCTGCGGAGTAGGGAGTCGTGCTCGGTCAGCGTTCTGCTTTGATTGTAAATGCAGATGTAGGTCCTTGTAAATACTAGCACGTACCTACTCTGGGGGACTGGCCAAGAACTGGGTAGGTCTAACTACAAATAAGAGAACAAAATTTTATAATAGGTTGACTTAGAATCGAAAGGTACAGGTGGTAGACAATGCATGATTTTTATGCATTGTGTAAATTACGTGAATAACAAACATCGCTTTTTCGATGCGTTTCATGTCTTCCCCTTCACATCTTATTTTTCTGGCTGTTAAAACGAGGAACCTTATTCATTAGTTAATCGGTTCAACAGAGCGCATTAAAAGCAGTATTAAAGAAATATTCAGGAGAATGCGTGAATTCATGCGCATTTTGTATACGTACCTATTTATATGCATTTATACAAGCAAGCGAGTTGATTATATCGAATGCGGTTGTAATAGCTAGCATTCTTGCGCTGGCTAACGTGGCTATATATGCTGCATGAATAGGTCCACGTAGTGCTTCGGAACTTAAGGGGCCGTCTGTGTTTCGTTCTCTCTCGACTCTCAACTTGGTATTATTGGTAAAATTATGGGGTTTCACGTGCCAAAACCACTTTTTGATTATCAGGCACGCCGTAGTGAGGGACTCCGGAAATTTCGACCACCTGAAGTTCTCTAACGTGCACCTAAATCTAAGCACACGGGTGTTTTCGCATTTCGCCCCCATCGAAATGCGGCCGCCGTGGCCGGGATTCGATCCCGCGACCTCGTGCTTAGCAGCCCAACACCATAGCCACTGAGCAACCACGGCGGGTGTATTATTGGTAGGCGCAGCCCGAGATGCCATTAATTAATGTTCTTTTAGATGTCGGCTATACTACTGATGTCAATGATATTTAAAGAACGTGTAGCAGGTGATGTGGCTAGCTGTGGAGCCTGTAGATTCCGTTCCCTTTGATCGGCACGTTCGTATTTCCTCCAGGTACTCCTGGAGGCGCACCACGAATCTTTCTTTCGGCTGAAACTAATCAACGTCTTCTCAAACACCCCCCTTGTATATGTCTATACTACTGTTGAAATTCCTCCATGTGTTTACAGCTTTGAGGCAAGAGCCTAACTGTCTTATTAAGTAAGCGAAAGAAAGCCTGGACCTGTTGCATCGAGAAAGAAATTCGTGTAGTAGTTCGTATATGTCGTAATTTAGCGTTTCGGTATTAATCTGCTTTTCTATTCCTAGCGTACAGCTTTCATTCTTCTAGTTCTGCTGCGTTAGCCGTCAGTCACAAGAAGAGTCCACGTGAGGCATCCTGGATAAGACGTGGGAAGCTATGAGCTATGGCAAAATACAGTATCGCACATGATGAACGAGAGTACCACGTGTACCATTCTGTACTACATCAGCTAGTACTGGTGCCGTTGAGTTTAGATCGCGTCCTGCAGTGACGTGCGTTGGTCGCTTGCAGTGACGATATTCGCTGACCGAAATATGTCTCGCCAGCTGGAGCCCAGCGGCGCGCTATCTTTTTTGTTGACACCCGTGCCAGGTTCCCAGCATGGACGTCGGTTTGCTTTATGATGGTTTGACTTAAACCATGCGTTCTACGCCAGCATGGAGACCCGCACAACTACATTCGCTCAAGCGCTCTTTCGGGAGACAATGCGGCTCGTGCCTTGGAGTGGTCGCTGCTCCCATGGCGTCTCGTTCCCCCGTTGCTTTGCCTCCACGGTAGCTGCGACTCCGAATGTTGCTTGTCAAGCGTTTTTGTGATCAATGGCACGAGCGTTTCGACATTAGAAAAATATGAGCGTTTAGTCACAGAGTAGGGAAACTTGTGGTGAGGCTGCCTCAGAAGTTATCTTTATGGTGCGCACGACCACGTAGACAATGTAGTCCGTCTTCACCCTCGAAAGAGAGTAGGGAATTTGAACCTGTTGGCGAGACGCTCCTCTTGAGTGTAGGTTTCGCGCTGTGCGCGTTGCCACACGAAATAGAACAGTCCAAAGAAGCTGGCTCGCGGATCGTGAGAGAGATAAAATGGATTTTCGAGTAGAATAAATATCGAATAAAAATTCGAAAGTAATTAATTTTGGTGTTGTACTCAATCCGAGAATTTGATAGCAGAACTTTTTGATAACTCGCCTGTGACGAAATAGTGCGGTATAAGAGCGCTTGTTACTGCTCACCGGCTGGAAAAGTGTTGCGAGGCCGTCTGAAATGCGTCTTTTAACGCGAAAGCTTTACTGTCCGCGAACTTGCGATTTCGCCGAGGCCGTACTCCGAGGAGGCACATGGCGTCACACCGCGTTCCTCGTCGTTGCGTTCGCCTCCGCTCGCTTCGCCAGCTGCGTCGCATGCCTTTTAACATGTCGGAGGATTGAAAAGAAGAGCTCGCGTGCGCCGCAACCACAGTTGAGGCGGCACTATGGACGGCGACAACTTTGATAAGGAGGAGGAAGAGGCCTGTTTATCGACATCGGAACGAGAGGAAGAGGAAACGAATCGCCCAGGAAACAGACGAACAGCGCGCCGAACGCCGCAACATAGCTAGACAATCAGACTAACCTGGACTTGCAATCGAGATTAACCAAGGCTAACCATGCTATGCCTTAGCTTTCGCAACGTATATCCTGGCATAGCCGAGCTAAGCCACTGCCAATTTTTCATCTTAACCGAAGAAATTTCTCCAATATCGAGAGCCGCGCGGCAGTTGTAAATATCGAGTGGAACGGTAGTTTTCGTTTTCTGTTTTTCGTTTTGCTTTTCTGTGGCGATATATCTTTCCGCGGAGATCTATCACCCGAACAATTACGCTTATTTATTACGCATTCTCGGGATGTTTTGCGTCAGTCAAGACGAAAGGTGGTTTAGTGAAACGCACTTTGCTTACACTGAAGTTGTGTTGTTTCTTGTTTATTATTTAATTGCGATTGAAACATCCTGCCAGTATGATAATAAAATTAAAGGGAGTAGTCGTTGTTCTATATCGTACTCCAATCCAACATTTTGCGGATATTCTCGTTCAATGCGAGAATTCCGCTGCTCGAACACGCCTACAAAAAAGGACGCGCCGAGAGTTGGGCCTTTCCTTTCTTTTTCCTTTTCATTTTCGCCGTATTCCAACGGCTTGTGAGTCATGGGACGAGTCACTGCTAGCGAGTTTCGTTCGCTCGCAGCTTTTCCGGGCGTTGAATGCAGATCCTCCCACGCTCCCCCGTCCGCACTCGCTCTCGGTGCGAGCCGATCCACTGCGCTGCGCGCTTAGTTTTCACCGTTCTTTCGTTGTTTCTTTGTTTGTCTCCTTGGAAACGGCTGCGATGGCGTTTACGTATTCGCAGTGGGTGCCGCCTTGAACCGAGACGCCAACGTGGAAGCGCAACTGTGCCTACGGACACTCGCTCGACGGGGGTCTACGCTCCCTAATTCTAATCCGCGCACGTGTAACTAACGCTCGGGCGCCTCGACTAGAAGGAAAGAATTAAGAGTGGCCCGCACCTCCCTCCCCCTTACAGGCTGTCTTGCACTCGGCACCATTTCTCTGTCGCGCCCTTGTGCAGAATGCTCGTTTTGCTCCTTCCCGGTCTGACGCTTTCCTAGCTCCAGTGCAGCTTGTAGCTGACGCCCAAGCTAACCGTGCATTCCATCTGGAAGAAAAAGAGAAAAAAAAATACACAAAACTGGATTACGCAGCGCGGACCATTAAAAGCCGAAAACGTCGTGCTCCCAATGCGTATATTATACCTCAGACGGCGTCTAGTCTTTCGAATAACATTCGGCACCCTAATCGCTGCGACGCGAAATTTTTCTGAACACGCAGCGAAAAGCACGAGCGCCGACATGCTGTGGACGAGGGGCGAATGAGGACAGATTGATAGTGAATATTTGAGCGCCGTCGTTCGTCGTTCACCCTGTGTGTTTCTTATCTTTTATGGCAGCGCGTATATTTGCTCGTGTTGCGTAAGCCAATAACGGAATATCGGACTTTCGCAGCCGCTGCTTTGTATGCGGCGGGCGTTGAAGTCGCGCACGTGTAGACGCGCGCACGCAGTGATTCGACCTGAGGAGCTCGCGGCGCGCGTTCCCTAATCGCTCGCTCCCGCTGCCGAAAGGCGGGCCGGCTGCTTGGGATCTGTCAAGTTCGAGAGCGCTGGAAGAAGTGATGGAGCGCCGTCGCCGCCGCCCCGTTTCCGGGTTGCGCGCCGGAACGCTCTTCGGATTTCGCGAGTAACGCGACGAAGCCGAAGTCGTTGTTGCTGTTGTGACCTCAAATTATCTCTCGTAACCACGAACGGAATTGTCCGCACTAGAACTGATGAAAAGCTGACTCAACAAAAAAAAAAATGAATGGCATCAAAGCCGGCTGATTCCACGCGCTATGGGAATCTATGTTATGCGAATGAGTGTGCGGGGAGCCTACCGAGTTAACGAAACGACTACGAGAGCACCAAGACGTAGGCGCCTGTTTCATGACCTACATCACACTCATGTTACGACATATCGTTTATGTTCGTCATACACTCGTGTCGCACTATGCCAGTTTTGATACATACCAAGTTAACGAAATGACCGTGAGAGCAATAAGAGTTAGGCGGCTAGATAGATAATGTCAAGGTGGCAAATGTTCGCCAAGAAAAGTTTTGCATTTAACAAAAAAATTGTGCAGATCCCGCGCACTGTGCGAATCTATGTTATGCGAATCATTTCTTTGCAGCTACCTGGCTATCCAGCATATTATGTTGTGTTCCACAAAACGATACTACGCGGACCACCGTGTTCCTGTGAATCGAGTAGTTTTGTGTCTGGGTTGCGAGAGCATGTGTGTGTAACGACAGCGTGCACGACGACCCAGGACGTTGTAGACGATCGCGTGACGTCAATGGCGTGATCTTACGCTGGCCGATGGACGCGAGCCTACCACACGGCACGATTGTTGGGTTCTGTTGGGCGAGCGTATGCGAGAAAAAGGTGGGTTGCGACGTCATCAGCCATTACGTGTTATGGAATCGTACGTAAGTAAGGCTATACGATGTTATGTATGTTTAAACGACAATGGCATTTGTACTTTGGCGAAGAAATGTTAAACCTTGATTACTTGGGCGATCGTGAAGTCTGTACAACGTCGCACTGTTTCTACGTAGCATAAGTTGCTGCGTGAAAAGCACTGGGTCAAAGTGGGCCGGTCACTGAGATAGTCCAGTCTGACACGGTGCCTCAAAGTGCGATCTGTCACAAACAAACACGACAATTTGGCACTGGCTGAGCGTTTCAGAAAGCTTGCTATCTTTGGAGAGAGAACGTCGCCTATGTTTATCACTTGTTCTGCGTAACCATTTCCTTTAACCGGCGTATCAAAAGCTGCACTTGTCTCTATTTGGTGAAGATGGTCTTTGCCGTGTCCGTAGAATAAACGCTAGCAGGGAAAACATTTTTTTCTTTAGCGCTGCGCACTGTTCCACTTGGCCATTTGCAACTTGTCTTCATAATCATAAAAAAAAAAGGAGTATACGTGCCCTGGAATGCGAATTGTAGATTGTCCAAGCAACCCTGGCCACCAGAGGGCTGCTTTAATATTTCTCGTGACGCATTTTTTTTTTTTTTTGCATTTTACTGAGAGCTATCAAAAAAGAGGTTCCTCTCAGATCTTTCGGTATTCGTCCCTTCCTTTCAAAAAGACAATCAGTAATATACCATATGACTTGTCTGTTTTACTAGAACTCTGTTCAGTATGAGAAGCCGCATGGTCGGCAGACCTGCCGAGCCACCTCGTTCGGAAAGGTCTGTCTATCTAGTGCCCCTGCATACAGGAACACTGTCTATCGAGAAGAGGCTGCTCAAGTGCGTAGTGCGGTTGGAACCCTCGATCCCGTTCTGGAGTGGATTTCGCATATGGACGCTTAGGCTTGTTCGGCCGATTTTGTGAAGTTTAATTGGACTTCGTATCGTGAGTGCATCTGTTTTTGTGCGCGTGTCTAAATGTAACGCGAATAATTTGCGCACGACGTCACTCATAATTCGACGCAACAAAGAAAACAAAACTGAACTTGTGGCCTGATGGCTAGGGCAACCGACATGCTGTGCTCGATTCTCTCACATCGGTTCCCCGTCAGCTGGTCACACGTTATTTCACTTTTCCTAAAGCGAGGCCAGACGGTAACCTACCTACCAGCCATAAAGTGCCAAGGATGACGTGAATAATGTGTGGCATTAAGAAATTATGCAGATCCAATGCATGTCTTGGAGTCAGTTCGAAGCGAAACTTTCGTGAGGCGACTCATGAAGTGTTATAGGTTTTCCCATTTCATTGCAGCGTCTATGGCGTGAAGGAAACGGGTGCGCGCTCGCCCACGTGATATCTCGCACCCGTGACAGGCAATGTAACAAACGTGGTGGTCGTCTGAGAGAGCCAGCTGGCGTTGGCACGTTAGAAGTATACACGTGCGATTGTGCGATTGTGCGATTGTGGTCTAATGATCTGTAGTAGAGTGTATAAGCGCGACCGAACGAGGACGCAGAAAGAAACAAAGACACAGACACAGCGTTGAACGTCCTCGTTCAGTCGCGCTTATAGACTCTACCATGGATTCTAACTAACTAGCCTGCCAACGTGTTTTAACCTAATGATCTGGTCGTGGGGGCGCAGTGCTTGGGGACCAGCACAGCTACATAATGGCACGATCGGGAAAGTCCGGGGAGGGCTCACGAAGAAAGCTCAGCATTAGAAGGGGAACATAGCGTGAATGAGAAATCATAATCTCAAGAGGGCCCGCTTCACACGCACAAAAAATAAAAATAAAATAATAATTACTGCACTCAGCATTAACTTATCTGAACGCTTCAATGAACGCATGCAGAGCTCATATGATAAACCAGTAGCTGGTACACGACTGACGCTAACCAAAGGACAATAGGCTTGCTGTCGATAAAGTTAAGGGTCTTTAAGTAGTCGGAAGTACGAGAAACGCTCTGTAGAGGGAGGAAAAGCGGCGGGAAGGAAGAAAAAAAAAAGAAACGTTGAATTGTTTCTGGTTCGTTACAAAAAGGACGGTGGTTAGAGAAACCAGAGCTATGAATTCCGGTCGTGCTGCTCGGCGAACCGAGTTTTTTTTTTTTTTTCGTTGCTGTCAGTCTGGGTATACCATCGATCCTGAGATCGGGCATTTCTTTGGGCCTTTAGTACGGGCGTGGAGGTGAATGTCGGGCGCTTGCGCCACTCTTATGCAAGAAACCGATCGAGCCGCTTCGACGGGACGCCAGGGTGCCGCCGCTGGAGGAAGTGCGAACGATCGCAGTGCGGCGATGTGCGTATACTTTTCGCACAGGCCGATCTGGCTCGAACCAGCGGCGCCGGAGTGTGTGTGTGTGTGTGTGTGGAGTGCCACGCCCTCTGCAAATGGGGTCCCGTTTCGCGCCGCGTGGTCAGATCGGGCCGCCGGGAGCGGCGCGCGGTGCGCGTGGATGAAAATGTCAGCGCCCTCGCGAGCGTCAATCGTATGCAGGCGGTGTAGCGCGTCCGGGTCCTGTTTGTATCGCGTGTTGCTCGCCTTTACAGAGGCGGGTCACGCGACAAGGCAACGTAATGAAAATGTTAAGCCTAGCTCGTGTTCACGAACTCTACGCAGCAAAGTGCCTGTTTGGCAAGATTGAGAGAGAGAAGCTCTTTATTAGAAAAAGAAAAACTGATTTTTGCCGGCTTGTATACACGGCTGGCATGCTACTCTGTATAGCGATGGGGAATGGGACTAAGATTCCAGAGAAGAGTGAAGAAAAATCTAAATAAATAGAAACGTTTTACCATCGTCTTCGACTGAACGCGCGTCATACAGGAACAGTAATCTGCTTCCGCATACGGCGTAGCACTAATCCCTACTGTGATAAATGGCGCAGCTTAGAGTCGGTGGAGCGTATACTACTTGAATGAATGCCCCGCGTACCTCGACGACAGGCAATTCTTGTTGCGACGAGTGGATATCATTTGCCACGATCCGTTAGCGCTACCCGGCATCTTAGGTCCAATGCACGGCCCTTGAAAACGGCGGCGGGTTTAGGATTTACTGTTCCAGTACTTGTCAGGAATTAGTCTAGTCGGAAAGCTTTAGAGATTCAACATTTCATATAAAAAAGCCCCAGTTTACCCGCTAGCTCACCTGTAAATATTAGTATCAGGTCCGCAGGTAAGTTTGCGTGTACGCGCTTATCTATTAGTCGTTGACAGCCACAAAACTCGTGAAGTGCCGGCTCAACGGTTCTTAGTGATGGATAATTGAAAGCATGATGTTCAATGCTGGAGACGTATTCACCTTTGACTCGTTTGCGTTATGATGCTTCGAAACATTGAAGCAGAGGTTGTTTCAAATAAAAGGCACTAAGTGCTCCAGTCAATAGTAGTAGAGTGTGAGAGCGCTGGGTGTTTTTTTCTTTAGTAGGTACACGCAATATACAAGGGTTTCACGTAACTTGAAACAAGGATTAAAAAAGGGGGGTGGTTAACCGCAACTGAATGAAACCAACGACGTATGGTTTTCCGTCATGTGGCGTTCCTTAGGGTATTTTTTATGTTACGCTTAATTAGCTAATTAAAATCGAATATTCAACTAGCTTATTAATCACTTTATGGCCAAATGCGTTTCCTTACGTTGTAGAAGGCAGTCTAAAACGACCGATCCAATTTTTATGTGGCAACGTACATGCTGCGTGGCGTTTTTTCCCGTCGTTTAAAGAAAGCCCGCGAAATATAAAATAAAGCCACCTGACGGCGCCACCTTTCACAGCCTTAGTCCATTTTCACCAGCAAATGAACCCGCTTGGCTCATCCCAGAGACTGGCGTCCCTCGGTTGAGCGATGCGCCGAGCGGATTCGATTAAACACATTAGGGTTATATCTGCGTATTAAGCAGCACAAATACGCATCAATGAAAAGGCCATGTAACGCCTTGCGAAGGTTTTAACACACAACGATACAATCGAGAAATGTTGTTGTTGCACCGAACGCGACTAGTTCTCGGTCGAATTTTTTCGTAATATTATCTGTCAGTTTGGGAGTGCGGCCCTTACACGGATTTATACGGTAAGACTCTTGCTTCGTGTACTTCGCAATCACTAACACGGCTTCAACTTTGCGGCGAAACGGGATGTTCTTTTCTTTTATTTTATTTTTACTGTGAGTCCGAGTATTAGCGCTGCTGCGCATGACTGCTATTGATTCTGATATCGAGTGAATTCGGCTTGGCCTCATTTTGGTTACTGAGTGAATTTACATATTTATGACTTCTGCATGCAAGTGGCGATGTTTGCATCCCTAATGAATGTTGTAACTTATTGAACAGCTTTTGTTTTTCATGAGTCGTTAGCATCGCCTACAATATTGAGGCACACATCATTCACGTGCATTTCAAACGCCGTTGATAGAAGACATTGCCAAAGGGGCCACTGAAGTCTGTAAGTTTTTTTCAGGGTCAAATAAGTACGGAAAGTAAAGTGAAGTCAACTGAACACACAGAAACGTATACATTTTCTAGGCATAGGGTATATATACCATTAGAAATAATTTTAGTTGGCTACCTCGTTCTGTATAAAAAAATATAATAATCTTTGTCCGCCGTATATATTTAAACATAATTTGTCTGTGCATGGTGTATACTGGCAATAAAAAAAAAAAATGTTGAAGTGAAAAAATACCGATGAGGCAGCCGCCGCTGGTGCTTCTAATGCGCTTGGCCGCCTATTGTCGGGATTTGCAGAAGTGAAGTATAAATTAAAAACCGTGCAAGTCCACGCCAACAATGATGCAGTAAGCTTTTAGCCACAGTACAATTATGAGTCGGGGGGGGGGGGGGGCAGTTCAAAAGAAACCTCAAATGATGAGGGTAACAGGACTCTGGTAATGAGACTTAATAGGGAGGGGGGGTCGTCGGCATTGCCGTTGGGTCCTCTGCCTCCGCCCACCCCCCCTCGGAAAGTTTCGGAGTGGGCTCGGGCCCGGAACGCTCCCGTTGTCGGTGCCTATGTTTGTCACGTAACCTATGGTTTCACGAAGAAAGGATGTGGTATAGATCGCGGGCTTTCGGCATGTCGGTCTATGCCCACAGAGACCGATAGACGTAGCAGCGTCAACATGTCGTATGCAGGACCGCCAGTATTTCTAAACGCTCGAAACCTGCCTGTGTGCGGCGTGATGTGTGTGCTCTATTTAAGAGGAAGCTTTAGGTCGGGCCCAACTTCGACTCGGCCTATTGAAATACACGTAAACACAAAAACGTTTTTCTGAGATAACCCCTTGACCTATTTTAATGAAATTTGTAGCACTTGAGAGAGAAAGTTAAATTCTAGTGACTGTACGAAGCGGAATTTTCATTTAGGGCTTGAATTCTGTTAAAATGCTTTTCAATAATTCACAAGATTGAAAAATATAGAAGCACGAAGTTTACAAATTATTAGCTATGCATCAAGAACAGATATCGCGGTTCTGTAAACGGCATCCGTTAGATCATTGAAAGCGGACAAATTTGATATGTCAGTTTACATCTTACGTGAATTTTTATTATGTGTACGAGGGTTCCGCAAAAGCTATATTTCCTTATTACTAGATGTTTTGTAGATTCATGTGTAACATATCAAATCTGTCCGCTTTAGATGTGCTATCAGATACAATTCAGAGAATTGTGATATCATTTTTCCTTGAAGAGTTACGAAGCTGTAAACTTGATAGTTTCGTTTTCTGAAAATTTGCGATATTTGCCAATTTTCAGTAAAAAAAGTGATGACCTTAATCGAAAATTCGAAACCAACAGTCACTAGATAATACGTTTTTCTTTTAAATGCAACAAACACTGTCAAATTTTGTGCAGTGGATGCCGAGAAAAACGAATTCTCCTTTTACATGTATTTAGATAGGAGCGCCCAAGCTAAAGCTTCCTCTTAAGCGTGTGCTGGAAAATGTCTCGCACTCGCGCGCATGCTTTTCTCGTTCCAGCGGTAACTACACTCCTTTTCAGACATCATGTGCAACGCTGTGTTAAGCTGCGCAGTAAGTTCGGTGACGAAGATGTATCAATCCGCGTGTTCCGTCCATGATTCGCTTCGCGCCGACGCTGTTTGCTCACGCGAGCGTGCACTTCAGGCTACCGCGACGGGCTGCCAATCATAAAAAAAAATACGCAACGAGTAAATTGATATAAAACAACGCGTTAGACAGCGGCATACCACACTAGCCACATTTTGCTTGTTTCTTAGGATTAACACTTTTGTTTTCATTCCATACTGAGCCTCTATAAAGAGCAGTGTAGCAAAATTGCGATCGAGAACACCGAGCTATGTCTAACTGCGGACGCAGCCACAGCAAATAGCGCCTAGCTTCCACAGCGTCGCACCTGATGTCTGCAACGGAATATAACTCTTTGAGGAGATTGGCGCGAGCGCGATCGAGTGAGCACGCACCACTCTCTATACGGCCAGGCTTACTGCCCTTTTGCGTGTGTCAGTCCACATTGCATCAAGTTGCTTATAAAACTCAAAGAATCAAGTTGCTTATAAAAAGGCGCTGTTAGAACTAAACCTGCCTTGGGGATCGACGCACATTCTACAGCCTTTTCCTTGTAGTAGCTGCGCTATTGAGAGGCTCTGCGACACTGTACCGCATCCAAGAGTGACCCAGCAACGTTAAGGGCTGTTCCGTTACAACCTAGGTTGTAACGGAACAGCTCTTAACGTTGCTTCGATTGAGGGGAAAAAAAAAGAGGAAAATAAATCGGGGGCCATGCCATCAGCACGGGAATGCTGTCGTTTTCGCCGTCTTGCTGCTGTCGTCACCTTCACGTTCGCGTCGTACACATACTTCTCCTCTTCTGCGAACATATTGGTCGGGTTGGAAACATTTCGAAATCCGCAGGATATTCTCGATAGTTAACTAGCCACAAAATGCTTCGCTCAGTATCATCGAGTGTCCACAGAGTGTGGGATCTACATTAGTTTAACTTCGTATCGTATTCACACTATTTCTCACATTCTGTACAATAACTGAATGATCGTTGTATTTTACCATAGAAGGCGAACTTGCGGGCTAATCAAACAGGGCGCAGTGGAGGGCTCCAGATTCGTTTTTTTTTTTTGCTGCTGGCGATTCTGCAAGAATAATAGAAAAATGTTTGCATTAGCAGCCACGAGAACACAATTGCCCATGCCATTTATCGAAGCGCACGCCATAGCAACAGAACCACCGCCGTGGTGAGATCCATCCCCTCAATACTGCACGAATTACGGGCTTATATTTCTACCAGCCTGTGTTCATATATCCATATTTCGTTTACCGTCTGTGCTAAATAAAGGTAGCGCATTTACCGAACGAAGAAGCGCTAGAAGTTCTCGGTATACAGTTAATGCACTCAGTGGTGCTACTGAGCTCAAGCTATTGAATGCGAAGATATTTCTCTGCTGCTGCTGTCTCACCAACCCGTGCAACCTCGGACCTCGTCGACTACGATAAGCGGAACCGTCGTACAGAGTATTGAGACAAGAATGTATGTATGTCCTTGCTTGCTATTTGTTTTCTGTGTCAAACAGAGAGTCGGCTTGTTCTGTTTCCCGAGTCCCTCCGCAGCCTTAGAAGTGGGTTGTATAACTGGCTTGGATTCAGGAGAACAACGCACTTCGTTTCGTGCAGAAAACTGATGTCGCATCGTTTGTCATCCATCTCGGCGGTCGTACGCGCCTGCTTGCCCTCTTTTGAATGCAAAGTGAGGGCCGAAGACGCAGGACAGAAATCACAGTGCAGACATTGCCCTGATCGCGTTTCATAAAACGCAGCGATTAGCATCCCGCTACTGCGGCCGACAGTTAGGAAGCGCTACCGAGGCGGAGCGTACTGGACATTTCGTGCCTAGTGCACCGCGGCTGTACAGCAATGTAAAGCACACAGCTCATGTATTGACCCTATTCTCAACCATTAGCCTGATGTGCGCTGCCTATACCTTCGTGCTCCGTGGCTCGTCGTTCGGCCATAACCGAACTCCACGATGTGAAAAGCACTGGACGCCGTTCTCACGTTTTACGAGCCCCGCATTTTTTTGTATAATGTCTCTTTCGTACACGCTTCGGCGATTTCTTGCGTGAGCGTATGCAGTCGCAATGCGAAGAACCGCTGTCGCTTTTAAACCGGGACGTGTGAACCGTGACGCCTTCGAGTCTTGATTTCAATCGTGTGCGCGTTCCGTTGAGCGCGATGAACGAAGCGTTGCAATTCCGGTGTCGGACACACGCAACGCGAACGTTGCGTGCAATGAGCGCGGCGCTTTGCCTGGATATCCGTCCAACGGGATCTGCAAGGTCGCCATGACACGTGCTTTCGTCACGCCGCGTAACCGAACGGATATTTCGCACGGCCGAGAGTGCCAAGTTGCAACACGAACTCGTGTTCAAACAGACGTGCTTTGGATGCCTGGCTGGCGTGGGCATTTGAGAAAAAATTGGCTGAAGGCTTAGCTTGGTTAAGCCTGGAAGATTGCGAAAGCAATACCCTTGGCTGCGCCTTGGTTCGGCTGATGGTGTGGACATGGTTGCCCTTTGTTAAACATATGGCTATACATCATCCGACATAGCGCAAGGCAGCGCGCCGACCACTGAGAGGAGCCGAGCTGTAGCCCAATTTGTCCTCCTAGCGTGACGTCACACAAGCGAGCGCCCTCTCTCGGTAGCGCCGCAGCAGCGGCGCGCAAGGCTTCGCTTCCACCATCGATGCCGCGAGCTGGGGCCCCGTCTCTCGGTCTGGCATGACGTCACACGGTCACGTGACGCGCAGCTGTGTAAGGAGGCGCCACGACCACCGATGGGCCGAAAGTGCGAGCAGTATTGCTTTCGCAATAAAAAGTGCTACTGGCGGACTGGCTCGGCACTTACCTACGTGAACACTGCGTGAGTTGGTTGAGGGGCTTTCCCAAATCGCTCCCTAGGTATACCTGTACAGAGCTGCTCCCCGCCTCCCCCTTCCCCACATCCGTTCAAATTTCTTCAATGGAAGATGTAACAGGTGCGCTTCGCCTTGTAATGGACAAAGTATCGTAGGCTACGTTGAGTTCATGCCCTCAAATGCTAATTTGAGCGCATGAAAGTTAACGCACAGCCGATAGTTCTTTTAATGTGATGGAGAGAAGTTTTTATCTGTAGATAGTCCAACGAACGAACTACTCGTTACCTAAATATTACACCAAATAAGTTTTAACTAAAACAACTTATTCTTTTTAGTACAAATTAGTTTCTTTGGCAAAAATAAAGATGAACATTTTGTTCCAATTTTGCTTCATGTGGAACTGTCCTTAAGCATTACAATGTTCAAGAAAAATCTGATGGATCCCACTGTAATGCGCGAATCGGTATTCAGCGAAGATCTTTTTAATGTTTGCGTGAACGTTAAAGCGAATAGTGTGCAAACTTTACGCTAATGACAGTAAATTCTGCACAAAATTGTGCAAAGGGAATGTAATTCTGCACAGTTCTGTGTAGCCGACGCTTTGAAGTTTTTGTTGCCACCTTATTCAATTCTCTGTAGTTCCATGTTCTTAGCTCGATACACGTTCTGGTCTCGCTCTGTTCACGTCTTTCTCCACACTCGGCTGCTTACGTTCCCGACTTCATTACTTCTTTGTACCCGACTTTGATTTTCTGTAGCCAACTTCACACTTCTCGCCTTTCTAATTGTGCTTCTCTATCCAGGCACATACCCAGTGAGATTGGCCAAGGATGGATGCATATTCCGGTGCGACAATCGGTTTTCAGCGGAAATTCCTTTTACGTGAAGTATAGAGCGAATGTTGTGCAAATTTTGCGCCAATGACGGGAAATTCTGCACGAAATCGCGCAAATTCCCAGCGGCCTAAGGTGCCGTGGAGATCGGCAGCCAGGTGACCGCGGCCACATTTATTTGAACGTAAATATGTTAGGCAACAGCGACTAGCGGACATGTCGGCTCAGCTTCAGAGGCGGCGGCGTTATGGAGATGATGATTCCTTCTATAATGGCACAAACCCACTGTAGACTCCATATGCCACGAACTGGGTGACAATATGATGAACAAGAAAGAACACTAATTGAAGATGCGAATGAAACCGATAATAAATGAAATGAAATAGTGTGTATTAAAGTAGTAAGCCTTCCATGAACAGGTAGAGTAGAAAGATAATAATAATAATAATAATAATAATAATAATAATAATAATAATAATACCTAAAGTGAAGTAAATATCGAGGTAAAGAATAATCGTATTATTAATAATGCTATTATTATGGATTTGTCTTCTTGCTATTTGACTTTTATGATTTCATAGAGGAGAAATAAATCATTCATAGAATATAGGACATACTAATAGGGTAATCATTTCGAGTGGGAGAGGTAACTATAAATGGCTCGGGAACCGTTCCTATGGCTGTGTCCTAATACCGATGCTCGAACTAAGAGGATGGCAGTGCTGCATAAAGGCAGCCTCAGATCGCAAAGCGAAATTTCCTAACATCATTTTCGTTGAGTTTAAAACCGCTGGCACGATATGAAGAAGTGATCAACAAATTCCGGCTCACTGCAGTGGTAGCATAAAGGGGACACCGCCAGACCGGATCTGCGCGAGTAAAAATTAAGCCGTGGGATGCGATAACGTAGCCTCGTAAATAACATGGCGAATATTATAGGACACTGCCGCCGGTTCCCAGAATAATTTAGATCAGTGGATTCAGTGGATTTTGCAAATGAGACGCTTTTTGTGTCTTCTCGTCACATAAATGTGCCTATATCTAGCCGCAGCGATAAGAGCAATATCGGGCAGAACAGATACCGCCAGACCAGTTAAATATAGGAGCGTGCTCGGGAATCGGCTATTTCGTTAAGACGAATTTTTTGGTGGCCTGGTACCCGTATTAAATGAATTAAACTTAAGTTGAGCGGAGCTAAGGAATAAAACATGTTCCAAGCGGCTGAATTTGTCGGCGTTCTGAACTCGCGCTCTTATCACCTTCGTCCTCTTCGATAGCACGAGGTGCAGCGCCACTGCAATGTCTATGAAGGGCAGATATTCCGTGGCACGTAAGGAGTGGCCGAAATTGTCTGTATGCGGCAAGTTAGTGGCCTCAAAGTTCAGTGAAGCGTCAAAGCAAGGTTTCTCTTAAAAAACGACAAAAACAATCATATCTTAACAATTGACATGCTGGCTTCATTCTTGATAGCTGGAGCGTTTGTTTTGTCATTTTTATCTAATCGTGTCTATCAGGGTTTGGTAAACAGGAGTGGTAAACACCATGGTTTGGTAAACACAACGAAATAACGAAAGCGGCGCAGGTTGCATGCCACGCAGACGGCGGCACCACGAGCACCGCAGCCTCGACGAGCACGAAAGTGTGGCGGTGAGCGAGAGGACATCAGGAAGTAACGGCAGTCCGCGCATCGCTTACCCGAGATCGATAACTCGGATGGGATAGTCTTTCTACTCTCGCCGTGAATATGGGGTAAGGCCGGCTGACGACGTCAATGCAACAGGACCGCAAAGAAAGCAGTGTCACTGTGCCGTATTTAAAGTGGCAAAGTTGAGAGATACGACCCTTAACGAAGATGTCGGGCAGGATGTTTCCTCATCGATTCCACACTGTGACGTTTAAATGTGTTTACGAGAATAACCGTCGACTTGCTCGGGCGAGGTCTGCCGAGCTTGAAATAGCAGTGCTCCGTTGAATGGGTTTAACTGAACGCCTGAGCTTTCTCCGCTTCATCGCTGGCTTTCTCACCACTTTCGGCCGTGAGAGCAGCCTGTCCGGCACTATTGTTCACAGTGGTAGTGGGCTCGACAGCGGCTCGCTTTGGCGCTTTGCTGTTCGGTTATCACTAACTTTAGTATACGGCTCCCTGTTGTTGTTCCGTGTTTGCATTACGGGGTGGCCTAACCTTAAAACTGTCGCGCTCCTTTTGAGCACGCTTATCGCTCGTGCACATTAGGCATTCCCCTCACGTCCGGCACGGTTAGTGTCGCGCCCTCGGTTAGTCGCTCGTCTTCCTGCGACACCGTTTTCGCGTTGCTAGGCGCCAGAAGAAGGCTGAAAAGCAAGGCCAGTTCTCACAGTTCGTGAGGGTTGCCATCATAGTTAAAAAAAATTACTAAAAGAAACACTGGCACCGCCTTGGGAAAGGTGGTTAGTACATGGAGTTGTGTATAATATTGGCGCTTGTGGCTTCAAGCGGTTTTGAGACGTTGTTTATGACGTGCTTATATTTATAAGTTTTCAAGCATTCATATGCTTTTCTAAGCCTAACAAGGTAGTTAGCGTCCGCTCACGTGTTTAATCGTTGATAATTGTTGCCTTTGTAACGTAATATTCCGTTGGAAATTGTCACTTTGCAATGTCGCGAAGTCGTCTGAAGCCGCAGAAGGAGAAAGTTTAGGCCAATCGATGGCACTGTGCCCATCATATCCATGCTGCCTGAGCAGACACGAGCTCCCGTACACATTAGACCCACCTCTAGTAATGTTTTGTGGTACGAAATTATACAGTTGCCGTAAACTTGACCGAGGTAAGTGTTCGCCAAAAGTGGCAGCGCGCAAGCAGAGAACCGTGTTTAGACACATCGCTCTGCGCGAGGCTTGCTTTCCGTTCGGCGCATCGCCGCAGCCCCGGCGGGTCAAGAACGCAACCCTGAATAGCTTGTGTGGGAAGACGGCCGGCGAGCGGGCTGGGTTTTATAAAGCGTGCGCGGGGGCGCCCGAAGTTTGTGTATTCTAAACGGCCCAGGTCGTGCCGCCGCAAGTATATTTTACGCGCGGTTCGGCCCATGTATACGAATGACCGTTTCTACCCACCGGTGCTCCTTGCCAAGTCGTTCACCGACAGGGAGGAAACAAAGAAATATGGCGCGACTGGCCCGAGTTACGTGTGCCAAAAGAAGTGGCCGACACTGTTTCGATGTGGCACTGTATTGTAAAGGCAACGGGAACACACACCCACACATACAGAAAGAAAACCCCAACGGCCATTAACTTTCTCAAATTTTCACAGTGGGAATGTGTATTATGACTTTTAAAGTTTGACGTATATTGAGTGTACAAATACTTCGAATCGCGCCTGCTAGATGGCGGAGATGGATCTACGGAGCAGTGATACGTGCGCATTCTTCTTGGCCTGCGAAATCATAAATTTTTATTAGTGTGCGAAAATTTCTCAACAATCTCTAATTGTGCGACGTGAAACATTAGCCAAGATATATCAGGATAGAACGATCCTATCTTCCAAAGGCCATTGAGGTTTGCTAGTCACTTTTCTAGCGTTTCCGTATTCGTCGTGATATAGCGAGAATATTCGCCTCGAGATATTGTATTTGAAAACTTCCAAGCTGTCGCGAGCGCACCCACCGCCCTGTGGCAGGGGCTGTCGCGTTCTGCTGCTGAAGTCGAGGTCCTAGGTCGCATTGGCGGCCGCATTTCAATGACGGCGAAATGCAAAAAACAAACAAACAAATAAAAAAGAATATAATAAGAAGGACGTTCGCATATCAAGATTTATAGCTGCACGTAAAACAATCCTAAGTGCTCCAAGTTAATCCCGAGCCCTGCAATGCGGCGTTTCTCATAGCCCCAGGGTTCCATTGGTAGACTAAAATCCTTGAATCAAATGAAATCGCAATGGCGAGCCGCATCTTTGGTCAGAGGCCTGATGTAGCTAGCCCACGACGGGATAATCAGTGCAGGCGCGCTGCGCGGTATCGCCGGGTGCCGTACTCGCAACGGCTGATGCAGAGTGTGACGTCCTGTTGATGCGACGGCAACGCCAACGGGTGCGCAAACGGCGATCGTTGTTCGAAATCCGCGTTCAGTTTCGCCTCGCGCGACTGGCCTAGGCCGCGCCAACGGGCGTGGCTGACGAAGTCGGCGCGGCCTAGACCAGTCGCGCGAGGCGAAACTGAACGCAGACCGAACGCGCGTTCCTAACAACGATCTGCGACCGCGCCTCAGATTGCGTACAAGCGAACGAAAACAGAACGACCGATTGAAAAACAGACACGCACGTGGGCCATTGCCATCTCTCTGCAAACAATGTGTGTGCTGTCCGCAATTCAATGGAACACACGTCACCTATGAGAACCATGATAAAAGGGCACGCAAGGTACTGGAAAACGCTACCGGAAAATGGCAATGAAATGTACCACTGTTCCGTCCTTCACACCATTGAAGAAGAGAAATGAACATATTCGCTGCAAGCTTGGACAGTCACTATTTGGATATATTTATCGGTCACTTTATTCTTTCATGACGCTTCACACATACCTTATGAACTGTATTAAAGATTATTCGGTTACCGACCTCGTAGCGCAGTGCCTATGGCGTTGCACTGCTGAGCTTGAAGCCCTGGGCTCCAACCGGGCCGTGGAGGTTGTATTCCACTGAGGGTGGAATACAATTGCGCTCGCTTACAGTACGCTCAAAATTATTCCTGTGTCCCCAACTACGGCGTGCTTCATAAGCGCTACATGGTTTTGCCATGCAAAAGCCGCGCCTTTAATAAATATTATTCGGTACTTCAAGAATCTGTCATCTTTCTTCATTCCGTGTGTCAAAATAACTCTTTGCTTAATTGCTGTGTTGATGTGATGGTTGATTATTAATTGATTAGAGTCTGGTAGTTGTCGCCTCTGGCCAACTGACGGAACGATGAGCAAGTTTCCTGGAGAAAGCTCTGAATTTTTTTTTTCTCTATTGAATGAAAAAACTGGACGAGTTGAACAACTCCGCCTGTATCTAAGCTTCCGCGCATTTCGCTGCGTGAAATTGAGCACTTCGTGCAGTGACAATATGCATTTTAGCAGGTGCGACCTGCCAGAATCCCAGAGTATATGCTGCCGATAGACGCCCTAAACAGCGAGAAGTTGGGAAACCGCTCCGCTAGACATCTTTTACGCTGCAGATCACGTCCTAACTTGTCCGGTCTTAGCTTACTAGCCACTGCGGTCGGCCATGACCGTTGCGGTAGTGATAAGCGTGGAAACAGTGAGTACATGAATACTAAAAAAAAAAGAAAGAGACCCGTTCCTAACCAGGACGCCGAAACCTTGCGTTAACTTTGTGAACTTCAAGCATTTCTTCGCCTACGTTACACCTCTATAGGCTACTCGCTGGTACAAGTTTCTGGGCGACGAATGCTCTTGTCAGCCGATGCATGCTCGCGCAAGCGCACTTTGTGCTTCCAGACAACGCTCGCTCTGGCTTTCGCCGAGAAGCTTATCAAAGGTCGGCCGCCCGACGTGTTTACTGCAACCCCACGAAGGCTTGGCTGCAACGAGCAGTGCAGTACATGCCGTGGAACCCTGTAAGCCGATCGAACTGTTTAGATTATTTCGACAGAATCGGGGCCCGGAAGTGGGTCGGCAGCACACCCATTTGATATGCAACCACGAGGCGCAACGCAGGACCCGCGATGGTTTATCTCAAGCCCTGAAAACGGCGCTGCCGAAGTCTCGGCGCCCCTGTAGCCTCATTCCTTTGACTGACGCCGTCGCTCACCGTAGCGGAATAAACATTTACCGGCGGGCATACGTAAATGCTTGGTTCTTGAATTTTGATCGTCTTGTATTGCGGCCCGCGTGCGCCAGTTTTATGTAAAGCGTTGCGCGCCCTTGTTTTAGTTGCTTCTTGAAACTCTTTCACGACATCGTTACGGCACTGCTCGATGATCTTCAGCCCACCCCATTTACGCACGCTCGTGTTTTGCGCATTTGCATGCGCGTTGACAGTTAAAGCAGCTTGATTTGTATACGCATCATTGGATGTCTTATGAGCAAAAGCTTTAATATCTTTGGATAATTCCAGTTTGGACTGGCAGCGGGCGAAGAGTTTCGTCAAGTTCGTTTTTTGCGAACGGCGTGTTGTTTTTGAAGTTTGCTTTGTGTTTTTGTGTAATGTCAAGAGGAACTAAGATGATCACTCATCGCGAAACCCACCGTGGTTGCTTAGTGGCTTTGTTGTTGCGCTTGTAAGCATCAGGTCGTGGGATCAAATCCCGGCCACTTCGGCCGCATTTAGATGGGGGCGAAATGCAAAAACACCCGTGTACTTAGGTTGACGTGTACGTTAAAACTAACTCGGGTTGTCAAAATTAATCCGGACTCCCCTACTGGGGGCGCGCGTTATAATCGCATCATAATTTTGGCACTTAAAGCCCCATAATTTTATTTTAATCTTTAGCTTATGGGGAACCGATCAATCTCAATTTCAGAGGTCGGTCATAGAGCCCAATCCTTACCTTCGGGTAACGCGGCACGTGTCTGAAGTGGCAGCCACACCATTACAGTGTTTGTCAGCTTTCGTCTGTTGAAGTATTAGGCCATATTCGTTTTCTCTTCTTTTCGAAAGCCAGAGCATTGTTTCAGCGGCGCAAGGTGCCAGCTTTGTGCGAGATGCAGCTGTCTAGGAGGGAATGACACGATGCCCCTGGCGGCATTATAGTGAACAACAAAAGCTTATTTCAGTTTGTGCAGATCTCGCTGAGCTTCAGTGTGTTTAGATATTACTCCCAATGGTTTTCTTTGCTAAAGCACTCTATGAAATTTCTGTTACTCTCAGATTCTTAGCACATGTTTTAAATATAAATGGCTTTGATGTTGAAAACATGTGTATCGATTAGAAATGAGTAAGACCTTTTTTTTTTTTTTTTGGTGTGGTGTCTCTGAAAGCTGTGTACGCGAAAGTTGGGCGAACAAAAAAAAAGAATGAAGCAGCGGATATGAAAATTGAAATACATGTCCTCGCCGGGGTCCGTGAGTCGATCTCCAATGCCGTGCGGTGCCAATAGTGTCGGTGCGGCGTGAGTGGAGAGTTTGCAGTCGAGAAAGAGTACAGGCTCAAAACGTGGGAGACGGTCGCCATCGCCTACTGTTGGACGACGACGTGGCCGCAGTCGGCTGCCATTAGAAGTCATCTCAGCGGTCCTCTCAAAGCCCCACTGGCCTCACTCTCTCCTTTTATGACGGCGTACTACGCCGGCGACAGTTTGCTTTCGCGACAGGCTCCTTGTAGTCTCGCTGCTATACCAGTGCATGCAAGGCGGCTGCCCTTGAACGGGTCGCAACGTAGGTGGCGCGTGGCCCCCGCACACGTTTGATTCTATCGGTCTACTTTCTCCTGCGAATGCGCGAGCTCTGAGCTTGCGGCGCCTCCATCTTGTGAAGGTTGTTCTAAATTTTAATGCAAGCAGGCCTTGTTGTGGTCGCTGTGACAAGGGCGCCTAATGATTCTCCCAGTTCTGGATGCGTTTCATTATATCCCGGCCCTGGAGACGAAGATGCTCGGAGAAGCGACCAGTCTAAGTTGATCCTGACCTCCATGCGACAAGCTGGGCTTTCCTGTATACGTGTATCTATGTCAAGAGCAAGTAGAAGTATGCGTATACATTTCAAGCACAAGGGCATGAAGAGCACAGATTGCTTTAAAGCACCTTTTCTTTTATTGTTTTGAGTGTGTATAGTAGGCCATTCGTGCTTGTATCCGATTGAGCTGAATAATTTCAAGTCCATTTACAATCTGCCCTCACGGAACACGAGGTGAATATTAACGTTTTTGCAGCTAAGGCCGGTATTCTGTATTTCCCTGCATAACTTTCCGTTATTATTCACTGCATGCCTCCAATGCATTCACGATGCTTTAATTGAAAAGCCTGATTCAGGTTATTCCAAATTCAGTTATGCCGTTTTACGTGCCAAAACCACGATCTGATTATGAGGCACGCCGTAGTGGGGGGACTCCAGAAATTTGGACCACCCGGGGTCCTTTAACGTGGACCTAAATCTAACTACACGGGGGGTTTCGCTCTGCTTTTCATGCGAGGGAAAAGGAAGAATTAACTTAGTGCGAGATGAAGTGAATAGGGCGGATGGGGCAAAATTTCGTAGCCTAAGAACCATGGGGCCGCATTTCGCCCCCATCGAAATGCGGCCGCCGTGGTCGGGATACCATCCCGCGACCTCATGCTCAGCAGCCCTAACACCATAGCCACTAAGCAACTTCGGCTGGTGTGGGTATTACAGTGGCCCATGGGTTTTCATACATTTTTTCCGTCCAGCAAAAGGAGAAATGATTTATTTGCACTATATTATGGAGGAACTGAAGTAAATCCTAAGCGTGGACTTCAATATCAATTTGCGAACGCTGCAATACTATAATTCAATTCACGAGTAATGGAGAATTCCTGAGTGCTGTTACAGGTTTTCGATACAGCGAAATAGTGTATATAATGAGGCCAATTGGTGCCAGTGTAAGCGAATATCGAGAAGAAGATTTCCCGACGAAAAGAAAGGACTCGAAGAGCTGTGACAGTGTTTGCCGTGGTCATGAACCTTAGCTTACCTTTTTTTTTAATACGAGGGGCATTCATGAATATCGCATTATCACTGCCATAGATTTATAAAAGGCGTTCAGGATAGGCATCAAATAAGTGTGCGTCTGTATAATTTTAGCACGCTATAAAACTTCGGTTCTATATAGTACCTGCGCAACATCGCTGGGGCGCCAAAACCCAATTAGCAGCACTCATCACGAAAGTTGAAACACGTGTAGTGATGCGCTTTCTGTAGTGAGATGACAAGAAGATTCACGCCGAGCTGGTGGTGGCGTACGGTGGCCGTGCCCCAGCTTACGTCTTTGTTCTCAAATGGCGCAGACGATTTCGGTGCGGTAAAACAAGCCTGGATGACGAAGAACGAAGTGGCCGCCCGTCGCTCGATGGTTGAAACGCAGATTTCTGCGCAAACGGAGGCTCTAGTGCTCGCTGACCGGCGGATGGCTGTTTGAGAATTAGTAGAGCAAGTTAACGTGAGTGCGGGCTCTGTACACAACATGCTCGGCAACAACCTGCACACGACAAAAGTTGCCGCGCGCTTGGTACGTCGTTTGCTGACGCCAGGGCAAAAAAGACTTGTGGATGGGAGCAGCCGCAATAAAATGTTGAAGCTTCGCGACTGCTGAGGCACCTGCTGGGCGAAACCCAAAGCAAATCCAAACAAAGAGCCGACATGCAGAGACTTCTGCACAAAGACAAAGTGGCGGCGAGCGAGAAGCAAATCGTCACGAAACTCTGCGACAAGTACCTCCCGCAACGACCGTTGGTCGAGCACGGCCGGTACACTGGCAGTCCTAGTCCCAAGTTAGATGAATACTTCAGTAAGGCGGAAATCAGAACGGCACTCCAAGGACTCAACGGCAAGTCAGCCCCAGGACCGGACAGGGTTAACAACAAAACGCTCAAAAACCTGGACGACAAATCTTTCGCCAAACTCACGGGCTATATGAACAAGTGCTGGAGAGAAGGCCGTATCCCGGAGCAGTGGAAGAGGTCCAAGGCTATCCTCATACCCAAGCACGGAAAGCCGTTAAGTTTGGAGAACCAACGCCCAATCTCTCTCACGTCGTGCGTGGGTAAGGTCTTGGAACACGCCTTCCTGAACCGTATCAACAGCTATGTAGAAGAGACGGAAGCCTACCCCCCCCCCCTCCCCACCATGATAGGCTTCCGATCCCGCCTGTCCACGCAGGACGTCATGCTACAACTAAAGAAACAGATCCTTGACGAGAAGACAAGAAACACCAGAGCCATCATAGGACTAGATCTGGAGGAAGCATTTCACAACGTCGCTCATTAGTCGATCCTTAAACAAGTGTCTAATCTGAACGTGGGGGAAAGGGCCTACAACTACGTGAGGGACTTTCTGAAAGATCGCAAAGCCACCCTCACGGTTGGCGACCTCGAGTCCGAAGAACGAACCCAGGCAAGTGCAGGTACCCCCCAGGGTTCAGTTCTATCTCTGCTCCTTTACAACTTAGTCATGCTTGGTCTCCCCAGCAAACTACGGAAAATCGAAGGAATCCACCACGCTATATACGCAGACGATATAGCGATTTGGGCGGACCGCGGCAGTGACGGCCAAATTGAGAACGCACTACAAACGGCCATTCACAAAGTCGAAGAGTACCTCCAAGGAACGGGCCTCAAATGCTCCCCAAGCAAGTCCGAACTACTCTTTCACCGGCCCACACGCAGAGGCATGCCACCAAAGAGCTACACGGGACCCCGGGAGTACGAGGAAATCGGCCTGTACACCCAAGACGGAAACGCAATCCCCAAAGTAAACAAGATCAAAATCCTTGGAATGATCATTCAGGCCAACGGAGCTAACGGCGAAACCGTGAGGAGGATCGAAGGCAAAGTCACCAGCGCCACGAGACTCATAAAGAGAATAACCAATAGACACGCGGGCATGAAGGAAGAAAACGTCATTCGACTGATCCACTCATTCGTTGTCAGCCACATCGCCTACGTAGCCGCCTACCACAACTGGTACGTCGCGGAAAAGAACAAGATCAACACGCTCATAAGGAAAACGTACAAGATAGCCCTGGGCCTCCCGGAATCGACGAGCACCGAGCACCTGGCTGAGCTGGGCATAAACAACACCCTGGAAGAAATAGACGAGGCACAACGCATCTCGCAGCTCGAACGCCTGTCGACCACCACGACGGGAAGGTACATTATGAACACGCTTGGCATAACGTACCACAATCAGCACGGCCAGAATATGCAAATCCCCAACAAAATCAGAGACACCATTACAATGGCAAACATCCCAAGAAACGTACACCCCGATTACAACCGAGGTAGAAGAAAGGCAAGAGCCAAGGCTCTGCTCCATTCATTCGGCAGGGAGAGAAACGCGCGCTTTGTCGACGCAGCTGAATATCCGAACGACCAAAAATACACCGCCGTAGTCATAGACACAGAGTCCAAAATCAGAACCACGTGCAGTGTATACACTAAACACTCGAAAACAGCGGGGGAAGTAGTGATTGCGCTGGCCCTCACAGAACAGGAATGCGAAGTCGTACTAAGCGACTCGCAAACGACAGTAAAGAATTACGCCAAAGGTCGAATTTCCAAGGAAGCCCTGTTTATTCTGGCCAAAGCAGGCAGATCCAAAACCGCGAGCTCGAGGATCATATGGTTCCCCGCGCACGTCACCACGGAAGGCGACGCGCTCCGACCCTAAACGAGACGGCACACCGGACGGCGCGAGACATGACCCGCCGCGCCGAACAGGGCAACGCCTCTCGCGCGATAGCGAACACTCCTCGCGCAGAACGGGGCAAGTTCACCAGATACAACGAAATAACCAGTGCATATTTGAACGCCAGAAGGATATACCTACCGCCGAGTCTCAAACTGAACAGGAGGCAGGCCGTCGCCTGGAGACAACTCCAGACGAACACCTTCCCCAATCCATTCCGTATGAAACGCCTCGCTTCCCAAGCACGGAACCAGAGCAACGGCGGTCGTCACCACCATCGATAAACTGGTCACAGGCGCGTCGATACGGACGACGAATATAGCCGAAGCAGAAGAAGTGGCCGTGGCCCTCGCACTCGCACAACCGGGAGTGAGGACCGTGGTCACAGACTCCCAGACCGCCTACGCAAGCTACCGCAAGGGGAACATCTCTCCCGCGACACTAGCGATCCTCACCAAATGCAAATCACCGGGACGGGCCGTTGAGCTCGTGTGGGTCCCGGCTCACTCGCAAGTGGAAGGCAACGCACTCGCCGACCACTATGCCCGAGAACTGTCAATCCGGGCCGAGGACGAGCCAGAGCTACCGCACCCCGTGACAAGCTACAAAGAAATCACGCAAATGTACAGAAGCGGCAGATGTAGGCTTCCCCGTCCGCATCCGCAACTCAGCCGACAGCAGCAAACGATCCTGCGACGCACGCAAGCGGGGTCGCTAGCGCATCCCGTGCTCTTGCACAAGATGTTCCCAACAGAGCATGACACTTTATGCCCTTTTTGCAGACGGTCAAAAGGCACTCTAGCACACATCATTGCAGAGTGCACTAAGCTCAAGAACCCCCCACCATCCCTACCCCCCACCCTCCCCAGCCCCAACCCCCCCGAGCGATGGGAGACCTTGTTGTCCAGCCCCGACCTACCGACCCAGCTCGCGCTGGCGGCTAGGGGCCAGGAACTGCTGGACGCATATGGGACCTGCGAATAAGGTTCCACCCCATCTGGTGCCAGCGCGCACCAACCGCCACTAAGTGCTCAGTTCAAAAGTTGATTCTCTCTCTCTTCCCAGATAAGCATCAGGACTACACGTGCACATTGTGCCAGGAAGGACCAGCAGCACTCAAACACATGCTGGGGGTGTACAATGTAGTTATAGGACGGATGGCAGTTGGTCCGGAGACCCTGTAGTCGACGTGGGCCGCCGCTCTGCGTAGCTCAGACCTCGGAATCCAGACGTGGGCTGTCCATCAAGCCCTTATGGCGGCGTTGAGGCAGGCCCTTGACGTTGCCCCGTGGGAGACCTGAGCCCGGGTCGCGTTAAACCTTGCCGGACGTACAAGAAAGTTGTATCCATTCATCCAAGCTTCGCGAGAGGGATTCTGGCTCCTTTTTTTGGCTGCCTGATAACCGTGGATGAATGCTGGGTGCACATTTGTGACCCAGAAACTGAACTGCAAAGAATACAATGGAAGAACGGAAACTCGCTTGCGTCACACACATACAAAAAAAAGAAAGCCAATGCTGTGCCGCATTCACGCAACGTTATGCTGATCGTCTTCCGGGACTGCCGTGCTGCTCGTCTCACACATTACGCCCGCAAAGTTCTAAGTATTACAGGACAGTGGTAATGCGAGGTTCTCGCCAAATTGCGAGGTGCTATCAAGGCGAAACGCAGAGGAAAGCTCACGAAAGGCGTCCAACTGCCCCTTGACAATGCACCGGCCCACTCGGCACAGGTGACGGTGATGCATGCTGCGTTCTTAGGCCACGAAATTTAGCCCCGTCCGCCATATTCAACTCATGCCGCACCAAGTGACTTCTTCCTTTTCCCTTGCCTTGAAGAGCAGGGCTGCGCAGGAAACATTTTCCGGGCGACGAGCAAGTTATAGCTCAAGTAGAGCTCTTCGTGAACTCTCCAAATAAGAACATTTACTGCGATGGCCTGCGGCAGCTAATCCGTCGTAGGCGGCAATTCGATACCTTGGGAAGATATTATGTAGAGTAAGGATAAACTTTCACTCAAATTTCATTTCATTGCCTCTGTTCCTTCATGGCAATAATACGTACTTTATGAACGCCCCTCGTATGTACGATCAGTGCCGATTATAACGAACTCGCGCACTGCAAATTCTGCTCTATATCAAAGACGCAATGGTTATCCAGCGACATCCGTTTAAAATAAGTGTCTTTAAAGGAACATGACGGATGATATATTGAAATCGGAGTGCCTACAAGCTGTGCCATAAAACCGCCCGCAGCGCCATTATTTTTCCGGGGTATGCTTTCCATGGAACTTATTTTTTTCGAACATGCGGCTGGAGCACGCTTGACAACATTTTAGACCATAACCACGTAGGGTGCGATAGGATGCATGGGCCGATATACAGTTCTACATCCCACGTTGATGTTGCGTTATTGAAGGGCAACTCCGGTGTTTTTTTAACCATATTAGGGTATTGTCATATTCAGATGGCGTTGACAGTCGTGTCGCCGGTAGGGTGGTTCAATTTGCTTAGAAATCCATCAGTAATTTTAAATAAACAATCAACGACATACCGAAACCTAAACGGGCAACTGCTTTGTGTTACGTCACGATGAGCCGATGACGTCAGATCCTACGCTACCATAATGTAAACACGCAGTGCACGTGGCGATAACGCCAAAGAAGAGAAGCAACGTTGTCTCCTGACGACACAGGGAGCCTTTACTGATTTTCCGAACTAGACAGCGGCGATTTCTGTGACGGTTTCAGCGACAGTGGCGGTGTGGTCTCTGACGTGACAAACACAGGGTGGTCAGTAGAAAGTCGAGTCGGGAACGCAACCAATCTTTAAATTCATTCTCAAGAAAACAAAATGACTTACATCCATATTGCTTGGCACAGGTAATCAGAGCGCAAAAGAGAACGTATATTCAAAATTTTAAGATCAGTTGCCCTTTAACGTGCTTGCAGCGGCGACAGCCAGGTTCCCGCGGGGTGCTTCTGTACTATCGTGCAGACGTGGTCTATGGTGTATAACCCTCCCTCGGCGAAAGTAATAGATGTTCTTTATGCCGGGTCACATAGAGCGAATTACTCGATATCGAATTGAATACGGCCGCTGTGGTCGCGATCGAACCCTCTACCTTGAGCTTCCACGGCGGCTTCTCCTCTCGTCATCATGCTGTTTTCAGTCTCGTTACGTTCAAGTTCCCACTAAAATGCTTTTTTTGATAAGAGGGTCTGATTAATACTGATATCCTGCGAGTGCACATGTAATGCCTAAAGGAGGTAACGGACGTTCTTAGACCTGTTGCGCTTTCGAGGTGTGGCTGCAAAAACGCCAGTCCACGGCGCCCTTCGCGCCACGTTTTTGGTTTTCGGGTACGAAAGAATTCGAGCTTCGGCACATAAATACGTTGTTGCGTAGTGTATATATACGTGCACCTGAGCTGCGTTGTGGTGGAAGCTTCAGAAAGTATCGTGACCGGTAATCCTAATCGCATAAGTTGTACGTCCAGAAAGAATTACTTACGTGTTCCAAATGCGTGCGCAGCAAGCGAGGAACAGCAGACGCATTTCAGCCGCACTGCCTCTTTCGAGTGCAGCTGGAGCTCACGTGTCGCTGAGCGGGGAAGAACGCGGGCGAGGCGGGCCCATTCGCCGTAAGTGCAGTGACGCACCCAACTAATTAACATAATAATGGTTTTTCTTTTTATTAATAGCATGCACATAGGGAAAGAAATTAACCAATCATTGTCTGTGTTTTGTAATAAAATTAGGTGAAAATGCTGAATTGAGTGACCTGTTGTGTGTACATGGTTTGTCAGTACTTGTTGTTGAGTTGCAAACTACAACTGTTGTTCCTATATCGTATTTATGTTGATAAGTCTAAATTTCAAAGGCTGATGTTCCTGTATATTATATTTTATATATCTTTATTATTGTTCTGTATTCTATTTTTTTTATTATTTCCAACCTTGTTTGTTACTATAGATGTAACCACTCCTGCTTGGGCCCGAATAGGGCCTGCAGTATTTGTAAATAAATAAATAAATAAAAATGAAGAAATTAGCTCGAAAAGGTAGCGTTGTTATTCAGTCTTACTGGTTGTGCATGTGCTGGATGGCCGGCTACGAACATTCTTCTACGGAGGGTTCCCGACAAGTGACCAAGAATAAATCGGTGGATTGCGTTCTGGAGCCTGTTCGTTTATCGCGCGCGAAAATTGGTCATGGTGAGAACAGCCCAGGCGCATTTTGTTTGCTGCTTCGACATTAACCTGATCACGGCATCGTATGTGAAAACGGCGCCACAAGTGAAGTTTTTATCGACGTTTCTTCCCCTGTTCTCTGTGTGTGACTCTCGTTGCAACGTGAGCCGATTTTGTTGCGCTTGTTCTCCTGGCAAACTGATTTGCAGATAACGTGTGCCGTTCTGAGTTTTACTCCTAGTCGACGATGTCATTTCACCGCACATAAGAAACTCATTTGAAGACCTGCAAATTGGTGTGCGTGATAATTTTGAACTACAAGACATCGGCACGAACGGCCGTTTCAGAGACTGGGCAGCTTGTTCTTTCCGCGTTTAGTATGTTTATGCTAGAGTCAGGGCGTCCTTTTGAGATACTGGGGCACAAGCTACTACCAACAAGTCCACATGCATTTTCGGACCAACGAACCCCATAAAAAGGAGAGAAAAGAAATTTCAACGTGACCGCAATGCATTCTAGACCTAATATGATTTCCCACGGCTCGGCAATCCAGGTGCTACTTCCACTACATCGCGAACTTCGTCACTCGCCGCCTCGTTTCGCCACGATGTGTAAGGAACTTGACGAATCCAGATTGCTGGGAAGGGAAACGCAGTCCAGTACTGTAGATTTTTAGTCAGCGCATTAGTTATGAGTGTCATGAATGCGGGCCTGCACGTAGAGAATAGGGTTACCTGAACCTCCGGTGCGAGCAGACGCAGAGACAAGAGTTGAACGGCACCGCAGCTCCTCGGCACGGTACCTATTCGAACGCGCAGGTACATGTTGTAAAGGGAAGCTCGCCTCTGTCAATCGGCGTTGAGAATTTTGCGCACCATATGTCCTGTTCCTGTGAATGTTGCAAGTCACCAAACAGGAGGCTAACATGTTGTGGAACCACCTTGTTTTGAATGCAATAGCAAAGTGACGGAAATGTGGCAGCGGAAATGATGGACGCACTCTCGCATGGGTCGAAGGGGCTCGCAAATAAATGGGCTCGCCGAGACAAAGAGTTGATCGGTATCGGGATAGTTTAGCCTAGCAACAGGCTTGGCGTAGCTACTTCATGTGAGATGGTTAGGGAGGAACGAAAAAAAGCGAAGTAACAAAATAAAGTATAAGCTCACATACACACAATAGTTAGAAATATAATTTGGGCCCTAAGACTTCGGAGCCTTAAGCCACGTTGCGTTGGGTTGCTATTCAGTTCTGATGAGCATCAGAGTGGAGTAGAGCAATGTAGCGCGCACGGTATGCCAGAGTGGCGAAAATAGAAGACGCTTGAAAGCGAAAAAACAACGTCATTTTATAAGCGAAACCTGAAAGAATTAATTATCAACAAAATCAAGACTTGGAATAATGTTTGTGATAAAAAATAATGACTATGTTATTTCTTGTACGACTTGTTCCTGCCCTTTCTAAACTAGGGGGGAGGAAGTGTCGTAGAATGCCGACCCGACCTCAGCTAGTCTTCTTACGTTGAGCTGCGTCTCTTGGCTCTTGAAATGCCGAAATTCACCCGGAACACGGCAAGTTTCCTCTGCAACCAACGATTGTATGCCGATTTACGTTGGAGTGAAACGCGACCATGCATACGATGCTTTATTGCCAGTCAGGCTGCGCGCCATAACTTGACTAAGCCATCCGAGCTCTATATGGCTACGGCTCGTATGTCTCTCTCGGCTATCACACGGCTGCTGCTCGCCCGCGCGAGCCAGATGAGACGGCTTGGGAACCGGCGCTATTTTTAGAGTTGATGGCATTGGGTTGACTCTAACGCAAAGACCCAAGGCAGCCTTGTGTTCTGCGCATGCTCAGTCGTGACCAGCTATATACTTAGGATCCTACTCTAAAGCTCTCTATTCGCACACGCGGACAAAATGCACTTCCACAAAATTTTTCAGCGTATGCAGTGAAGCTTCTAACCCGCAGGAATGTATTGAGTGGCCTAGTTCTCAAAAGCTTCACGTAATCTTTACAAGAGCAGGTACTTGCTTATTGATATTACATTGCTAAAACCAAAAGCGCGACAAAACACGAACGAAGCGTTTAATTACATTGGGCAGGGTAACTACACGTCACTTGGGAAGGGTGTCTCGGCAGTGAGTCGTAACTATAAGCTGGCGCATTGATGACGTATATATTTATCTCCGCTGTACTTCTTTCGGTGGCCCTTTGCTCAGGCGGGATATTGCGTATTTCGCTGCAAAAGAAACAAAGGATCTAACAACGCATTGATTATACTACTTGGCCACTCGTGCCAGAAGTTGTCCGGCAGTAAAAAGGAGAAAACAAAGTCTTACAAAGTTCGAGATTACTTTCTCGAAGGCGGCAACAGCTGGCGTGCGCAGCACCACTGACCGATTGTACTTGTTTTTCAAGCTTACTGATTTTCGTTATGAACTAAGCTGGGTCTCACGAAACCTCAACAGGAGTTTTGAATAGGTAATCAACCAACGAAAGTAAGGTGGGCAGGATAGAAAGCGGGTACGTGATCCCCCCCCCCCTCCTATCTCGCACCGATCCACGCCCCCCCCCCCCTCCCCTCTCTCTCATTTTTTCCCTCCCTAGTTTCTGGACACCTGTCGTCACACATCGAATAAGCACAGAGAAAAGACTTTCGTGTGGCCTCGTGCGGCGTAGCGTCCTAAGGCGAACTCGTTTATCCAAGTTCAGATGAGCGAGCGATCCATTAAAATTTGGGGCTGTTGCTTGCGTTCATTGTCGAGCTTCATATGCTCTCTTCGTGCACTTCAATATTGCGAAATGTAAAAAAAATAAAAACAAGCTTGCGGGACAGGCCGGCGCAGGCGTCGCAATCTGTATCTGTTCCCACAGGCGCCACTTCACCGCGTCCACGCGACTGAGCTAAATTGTAAGGCGCCGTGTATAATAAATGCACGAATCCGCGGCGCGCTCCGGTAAATAATGACTCCGTGGTTATTTTGCAGCGCGAGTTGTTTGTTTTCTTCCTTTCGTTTTTTTTTTTGTGCAACTGACGAAAAGGCGCCGTTCCCGCGATTTCGTGTCATTTGGGCTGAAAATGACAAGAAAACTAGAGCAAGCGAAAATCCTGGCTGAAGTAGTAGGTGTGTTTCAGCCGCAATGTTGCCCATTCCTTGCGTGCACCACCATCGCCTTATCGACGGCGGGCCGGATTCCCGATATTTATCGGTTCACGCTTCGCAGCGCAGATCGTCAGCACGAATGAAATTTGGTTGCTCGCTGTGGCATTTGCGAAAAAAAAAAAGCGCCTTTTCTGACCCCATATTCTTTCTTTTGCGGTTGACGGTTGCCGGACGAGCTCCGAAATTTGCCGTTTCACTGCGTGTGTAATGCTTCCACTTGGGAACTGGAACTCAAACATTTAATCTAATCCGTCACGGTTTGTCTGTGCCGATGGCGCGCTGCTGCAAGCATGGCGTCTCGGCTTCGATTCCTATCTTCATCGGCCTCATTCAGACGGGGACGGTATGCAACAAATGCTTGCATGTCGCGTTATGGATGTTTGGGAGCCCCTGGCTACCAAAACAGTTACGGTGCCGTCCGCGGCGCTGTCGCTCATGGCACCTGTGTTGATACGGTGTGCTAAAATTCAACAGTCAATCGTTGGTCCGATTCTCGGCATTGTGTAGCCAGCAAATCATTTCACCATGGCATTTATTACTCTTACATTCAACAGCTGTTAGTGTGACACTGCAAGCTTTAACTATACAGCCGCGCGCGGTCCGCAGCAACATATGAATACTATTATGGCGTCATGACGACTATAAAATTAAATACGAAAAAAAAAGGAACACGAAGACATTGAACCCGGTGTCGAACTTCGCGCCTTTCCTCTAGTTTGAGTTAACACCGATGGCCAGCCTCGCGATGGTCAAGGGTGCTGATGAAAAAAATTTTTCGTGTTACCAATTTTGTTCATTCTTCTCGGCACAGTCAGGAGGTTCTGAAAGTTTGGGACGCATTAACGCTGTGCTATTTCGTATGGCGTAATTATGACCCAGAACTTTCCGCTGAATCTAGGAAGCATGTGATGGCAGCATCTGCAGTACGTCATGTGACGGGACAGCGTCTGACAGGCGCGCTGATGTAAATGTTCAAACCTCTGGGGAAAACTTTATTGCGAAGGTTTGTGTACTAGATCATAACCTTGGAGCTTGCGCCGCATTTATTTACCTGGTCCTTGTATGTGACATAGCAGAAATGAAAGTCGTGACTAGCCAAATGAAATTATTCTTGTAACTTCGCATGTGTTACGAAAAAAATTTTTTTTTCGACCGTCCACGTGGAAGCACTATTTCTAGCTGGCAAAAACGACATCAGTAAGATCGCAGCAGTGAAGAAGAGACCAAAAAACAAAACAAGAAGAAGCAAAGCAGTGCGCCGTTTCACCAAGGTGTCCCGGGGTACGAAGTGGAAACGAGCTGCTTATAACTATATTATTCCAAAGCTAGAATAGCAATCACAGCCAATATTTCTCATATTGAACCAATTTGCTTGGAATAACGTGTACTTCTGTATAAAAGGTACACGCCTGTGAAAATGGAACACAGGGTGTCCAATGCCTGCCATTTATGCCCGTCATTTCGAATACAAGCCTTTCGCTCACTAATTATGATGGGCTGTTGGTGAATGTGTCACATTTGCGTAATGTTGTTCGTAGACGCTTAAGACTCAATTCCAAAGAAGTCAACGAGCCAGCATGACGCTTGGTGCATTTTGTACCGAGTACTCATAATTACAGTACAATTAAATCTGTATGTATTGTAATCAGCGAGGTAGCCTTTTCTTGTGAAATGAATTGAATCGCCGCTTTTTAACAACACTGGAGGTATTACGAGAAAAGAAAAAAAGATGTCTTAGCCATTCTTGACGGAACTCGGCACGTGAGACATCACGCGAAGCACGCTATACAGTGCCTTCAGCAACATGGTCCTCTCAAGCGATATGCGGCAGGTCGAAGAGAAACGGTGCCACATTGAGTATGCAGTGGTGCCAATTGACCCAAAGCTAGAGTTTCCTAACTTTTTCTTTTCTGCAACTGGACAGAAAAGACAGAAATGGGCTATGTATGGAGATGTGTATGCCGTGACTGAAAAGCAGCTGAACTTGCTGAAGGGTAACAACAACAACAACAAAAAATCAGAAGCATCATTGCATAGTGCCTGTTCGCGTGACAAAATGCGTGGTCATACTCTCTTATACAGAGCGAAAAAAAACTAGGACGTGCACACAGACACGGATCACAGCATTTCCTTTCGCACGGGTGGGTAATATGATTGAAATTCCGGTCGCCCGCATGGCAGCCCCTCAGAGTTAACGGTGCGACGTCGTTTCTTCATTCCCTCTTCCCTGCAAAGTTGTCTCTTAATCGCACAATCGGCATGATTGGGCGCATATTTATGCCGTACCAAAAGGGCAACAAGAGTGATGGAGATCGTCGAGAGATGTATAGCAAAGCACGGCATGAATGTGACTGTCACATTGCAAGTCACTCCTTCCCACGAATTCCGCATAAACGAGCGAAATACCGGTTTCTCAAGAGGCAGCTTCTTCCTTTTCTCGTTTCGTGAAGCGACACTGCATATTAAACGAAAAAAAAAAAGGCGAGCCAATACAATAAGAAAAAAGGACGCCGACTTGCGACCTGATGCTTCGCTCGTCGACTAGTATGGACAAATATGTAGACTTCTGTGTCATGTCTGCGGCCGCAGGTTCTCGTTCCTTGCTTCGTCTCTCGGCTATTCTTCAGCACGGCAGAGACCAAAGGGACAACTATAGGAATTAATCAGTGCGCAGAGACCTCCTTGCGCTTAACGCCCGACCGGCGTTAGGACTTCATCCGAAAGCGGTGTTACTCACACGCACGCAACACTCTTTGGCGCAGCGCAAGCAGGAAGTGCGTCGACGGCAGGTTTGCCTAGTGCAGCAAACACGCGAATTTAAGCGCCCATTAAGAGGAGCTGTAAACGAATCGCCAATAGGCGGTTATCTTACGTCGGGACTTGCCTGCCGGGGATACAGATCGACGAACCGATTTGAGCGCAAAGGCCAATAGAAAAAGAAAAAAAAAGGATGGCAGGATGGTACATTTCAAAGGAAGTGTTCAATGTTACAATAAGTGAGCTGCAGGTGCGCTAGGGAAGCTCTGCCGTGAAACAGAACAGCGAAGTTTCAGTAAATTGTTCGTTTTAGAGCACTGCCGGACGTCTGGAAATTCAGGGACAGTGCCAGCCATTGCATTTTCAGTAAAGGCACCCAAGCTACCTACAAGTTGGTCGCAGAGGCACGAAAATTTTTCGCGTCTAAAGTGTAAAAAGAAGAAAGAAAAAAAATCCAAAAATAAACAAGAATAACTTGAACTAAATATCTTCTTTCAAAAGTGTAGGGTTCGGGCATGTTGCTTTTGTATGCGGCGAGCAAAGGAACCTCAGCAGAAAACGTATAAACGAAGAAACGCGGATAAACACAACGCTGAGTCGGTAGGCCCATCCTTGTAGTTCTTGTCTTCCTCCGCACTGTGTTACATAAGACCTGCTTTTGAGCAACTACCTATATGCGGTTCTCGCGCATAAAGCGTTGAATAAAGAAAACGCAACAGTCGAGCAGGCTGGGAGCCTCAATTTTATGATTTATTCTTCAAAACGAGAATAATTGAGCCTGCAACACCGTCACACCTCCTTCTTTAACAGCTTCAACATCTTCGTTAAAGCTGTAACGGGCACAAAGTTAGGACACTTCAGTGAAGGCAGCGTCCAGCGCTAACTTTGACTGTTGTGTAATTCGCAGTTGTTTACTTACGAGACTACTATCAGCGGTAATGGCGAGGGAACGAGACGCAAGCTATACGGGCCAGCGGTCCAAGTTTACGAAGTGGGCAATGAAACGAGGTCCCCTATGCGCTCGGTTTGATAAGGGCAGTTATAAGTGATAGTAGGTTTGATAAGGGCAGTAACGAATTCTCCCGCCTCGAAGCCCTGGCCTGCATGATCAGATCTAACACCGATCATGGTTCAAATGTGGCACAGCGTTTGAGTCTGCTAACGAAATGCGAAAAAAAGAATGATATTGCCGTTGCTCTAAGCTCTCCGTTGATGTTAACGTTCACCGCACGTTTACTAGTGTGTCACGTTGGCCTTGTAGTGGTGGCACAAAGGGTAGTCTACTTATTTTCTATCTTTCTGGCAATAAGAATTGGCTAGTTGTTCGTTCTCTTTCTTGTGCGTTTGTACTTTATTGTGTGCTTGGAACTGTTTGACAGCGATGTTCAGGAAACTCATCGTATACAACGTATTTTACTGATGTACAAATAACCTCCATCGCCTTTTAAAAGACTGCTCCGATCACCATTTTAGATGCTTCTGGAACCCAAGTGAAATCCAGCTTTTCATCTCGCTCGGAACCGCCTAGTTTCGCACGCGAAATTCCTGATATGATCTCAGATACAATTTCACAAATGTACAAAACTTGCCGTTCGGGATCTTCAGAGGAACATTCAAGGTATTGCTGACATCTATTATTTGTAATTTGGTGCCCCCATCGGTGAAATTGAGCCGCAATGTCTTCCAGCACGCCCTTCGTTACACCAGGCTCGTGTCGCGTTTTAGCGCTGGAGGTGTGATTTGAAACTGCGGTTGCTGTCTTTAGACAAACCGTATGATTCCTCGAGCCACAGAGGGTCGGTATTTTCGGCCCGGTAAGCGAATCGGATTCCCTTTACGATTCGGATCAGTCCTGAAGATGTGAAAACGAGCTGAAGAACAGCAATTACGCCGCGCTTCTCAAAGGTGAAATAGTTCTGTAACTGAGTTATCTTCTTGCGGTGCTACACGCTACCGCCTCTTTTCAAGTTATTGGCTTGCAGTGAATTGTCTTCCGATTATATAAAAAATCACGCTTGTTTCCTTGTTTGTGTCGACAAGCCTCTACCTTGTTCTGTCTTTGCCGAGACTGAACATTCTGTTTTTGCATTTGTTTCTCCTATACATGTCGATCATTCGGCGGCGTCACAAATGGGTCAACGACTATAGGGTACTGCTGCTAAACACATAATAACATGGCTCTCCGGGCGCGGAGTTGGCAACAATAATGTAGTTGTCGTGTTCACTAAACCTTAACCTTGGTGAGCCTCGGTGGCGACAGGCTTGACAGCCAATCGCAGCCGTTGTAGCGCTTCAGGGGACGAGATATTTTTACATGTATTGCGCACCGGTATTCGCTTCGTCAGAAGTGAACTTCGCCAGACAACGCAGTCAGGCGTAGCGGAATTCCTCGTAGATGGCAAGAATCCACGGACAGGAACAGACGAGGCTGTCCGCGACCATAACGGGGCGTCTGCGGATCCCGCTCGCGACAAGAATTAAAAGAACTGTACTCGTAGCAGACAGCGCTACAAACTTTGAAGCTGTTTCGGTCATGGCTTCCGCGACCTCAGGAGTGGTGAAATTGAGGCCGCGAGGAAATAGCAGAGCCAGAGGTTGACACAGGCACGAGCCCCGCCTGTCGCGCGGAAGTTCACTTGCGAAACCTTGTACACCAATTGTGATACGTAATACGGGAGCCGCAATCCATAATTACGGGCGGCACAGAAGTGAAGGTAACAGCGCTCGTCGACGTTGCCCTTTTGCGTAACCAACCGGTGGACAGAACGAGGCCGTGACCGGAATGGTGTGGTCGTGTTCTCGTTCTGCCGGCCAGTGAAAGCGCGTTGGTTGGCCTGCAGGAGCCAGACGCTACCCCCCCCCCCCCCCGCCTCCCCCCATCCATTACTCATGACCGCACGTGTACACGAGCGACCGGTGTGGTTTACAAACTGTGCTCCGCGGTGGTGTTCGAAACGCCGTCGGGGATACCTGGCCGACTGTGCAGTTAGAGTATTGCGACGTCGTAAGGAGTTGTCATACGCTCTCAAGAAGCAGGCAGCATGGTAAAGCACGCTCTGTTGAATTTCGAAGCTCAATATCAGAAGCATCTCGGAAGCGTGTTTGGGGTATGGATTGCTTTGGAGCGCGTTCCTTGTGGACCAGTGGGGTTTCCTGCGTTTGTGCGAAAACCCGCTAGACGGTGTTCTGAGGCTCGTATGTTGGGAGATTTTTTATGGCATTCACGGGGGCTTCGTTTATGCAAATGTTGCCGCGGTAGAAAGGTGATGTATAAAGCAACAACCGCGACAACACCTTGCTTGGAAACCGAGAATGGCTGTGCAGATTACATTGAGTAGCCCTCCATTTCAGCGCAGTGGCGGTGATTCTGGCCCTACGGGTGGCGAAACGGTGTTTCGTTTGGTTTCTCATTCTCCACAGACAGCTTTATAATATATTTTGTCGGAGTATTCTGCTTTCATGACTTTCGTGGTCACAGTGCTATGAACAATGCGGCGGGCAATAATACTTAAACTGAATAATCGTTGCATTTTCCAAGTGGGCAAGCACCACCTTCTGCATCCAGAAGTTTGTCGGTGCCCTATCATGAACGTCATATTCAGCCGATCCGCTAAGCCATCTCGTTATTTCATTGCGATATATAATGTGATACATATTCTTAGAGCCAGAACACTCTTTAGTTTCTTGCCAAATCAGAGTACGAGAACTGCAACGGTGAAAAGCTGTAAAAGTAAAATTTGTAATGTTAGTTCAGGCAGCGATCACAAAGACCTGCCGATAAACAAATGTGACGTGTGTCTGACTTCTCTCTTTGAAGTAATCTTATGAATAAACAGCTAACGGTCACTGCTAGTTGATCTTTGAAAAGACGATGTAGCATACATACTATGCGCTTTGGTATTTAAAACAACCTTAAGCTGGCGGCAGAACACGCTCACGTTATCGCCGTCTTTTACGCCTGCTCACTGTAGAAGCCAACAAAGAAACCTTCAGTCCAAATTTTGTAAGCGCGCTGTTCCTATACGTATCAGAAAAACAGAATCGTCATTCCTGAGTGCTGCTAAGCTTGCTCGTGGCAGCATCTGACGGAGGGATCATTTTTGTGTTTGTTTGTGTAAGGGTATTGGGGTGTACGTATAATAAGTAACAGACATAAATCTCTTTAAGATGGATAGATTCGTAGGTCGCTTTAACTAATCGCATTAGGCTGGAGTGCTCCAGCGTCGTGCAGTAAATGAAAGGGCATGCTGTGCTAGGGGCGCTCGCCGCCGACCGCAGGGACTCATAGAATGAGAAATTGCTAAATGTGGCAAGGTAACTTGCCCGCAACTTGATAGAACAGGTAATTTATCCTTAAGTGGTTCTGCGTACACGTAATGCCAGACAGAAAAACCATTTGCCAACGAGCGGGTATACTGTCACAACAGCTGACTTCGTCGATCAAGTGCACACGATTGTCGACGGCAACGCCAGCATATTAACGAGGGCGATCGCGAAAAGAGAAAGGAATAAGTGTACTGTAAGGCGTGTTATTCAGTAAGACATCCTCTATGGCTCTTACGTCTTGAATAGAGGGGCAGCCTGTACCAGGAAGACACTGCGCAGTCTTCTCATCCGGTCGAAGCGCCAGTTGAACAAGCTGAAGCATCCCGAGGATACAAACGAGCTCTAGTTCATCTTAGACAAAAAGGATATTTTGCAGCGTCAAGTGCTGAACAGAGCAGAAATGAGAGATGTCGTCATTATAGTGTCATGAAATTTCGCACTATTATAGTAAGTATTTGCACCCTCTGTCATAATCCAGGGTAATGTCAGTTGTGAGGGTCACGTCATGCGACTGCATTTCTTCCCTGACGCTTTACGAGTCAGTGCTGCTGTATACGCTGAAGTGCCGAACACAGTGCTGATACCACGTACTGAATATTTCGTTCAGGGAAAATACATCTTCAAGCTAAAATTTGCTTGCCGAATTGGCAGCTCCACGCATAGTTTCACTGATGCAGGAGTAGCTGTCTCACGATTTCCACAACCACGTCAGCTCGAACAGAACACCCCATATATGCGGACGTAGACCTCATCCACTGTCGTTTGTGGGACGTTGCTGACATTGGCTTCAACCTGAAACCTTACAATGCCAAAAATTCCTCGAAAGCCGCCATTGTACACAAGTTGCTCAACATCCAGAAGGGTCGCCACGTCAAGGCTTCCAAGTGGTTTCGAGGTCGTACCAAGGCCACCAGTGAACTTTATATCACTTCATCGAATTAGCTTTAGACGCAGGGATTACATGACTGTTATTTAAGTATTGCTGAGCTACAATAGTTTTTGCGAAATATGCAGCAGTTTTTCTTTCTCTCGGATTTCTGTTTTCATATGCCCACCTTTCTCACCATTCCGTGTGCGTACTTCAAATGGTCGTAGGTCTATATATGGCAAACGAAGCATCTGCCTAGACGGGTCAGTGGGAAGCTTTGAATGTGTTGTCTTCTTTGCAGTTTCTGTGGTTTGGCGCAAAAAAGAACTCGTTCTAAAAATATCACGCCAACAAAGCCTTATTTTTCTCCTCGGCGCGCACTAAGGCGCTGTGGAGCAAAAGGAGGAATGAGAATTTCCTAAACTGCGTGACCATTACGGTACGATTAAATATACCCGCCGTAGTGGCGTAGTGGCCTTGGCCTTGCGCCGCTAACCCCTTGGCTGCGGGTTCGAATTTCGCTGGGGTCAAAATGCAAAAGCAAGCATGTACTGCGCATTGAGTGCACGTTAAATCATACGCAAGTGGTCGAAATTAAACCGGAGTCTTCCACTATACGGCGTGCGTCATAATAATATCATGCTTCGGGCACGTAAAAAAATGACAGAAGGAAACAAGATCAAAGCCTTAGTACGTTGTACCACAGTTCAACTTTAATTTGGATTGATCCGTTATTTTGAGTGGTGGCGCGAAGCAATTTTTTTTCGAGCGTTCGACTGTCGAAGAACGCGCTTCACTTTTTTTTTGCTAGATTTTGTGGGTTTCATTCTGTGGTCCGTTCCGTAATTTGTTTTTGTATCGCAAAGCTGAAGGCAATTTTCAAAACGTTAGGTTCGCTCTCAACACCGTATTTGTGAATAATAATTTGGATGAGGTGAGTTCAGAGCACTTATGCAGTCTTTGATAGCGACAAATTTTGACACCTTGAGGAGAACTGAGGAACGACTGGCAACTCAGAGTGTTGTAGCACGAAGGTGACTCCCTGCAACGCTTGCGCCGTTGTAAGAGATACAAAAGGGGAGGAAAGACAGGGAGGTTACAAGCGTGACTCAGTTTTCCTCTATGTGGTCTGACAGAGAGCGTCTCTGCGAGGTTAACTTCCTGTTTACTTTTCTTAGTAACCGGTGACTGCACTGCACACTGTAAGGAGCGAGCTAACGGTACCGCCACAGCAAACACGTGTCGCGACAGTCCGCATATACGTCTTGCCCCCTCGTCCCGATGCCGTGCACTGCCGGCCGACTGGCGCCTCTCTGGGTCAGCGAAGCGCGGTCGGCCCGCGATGCTCGCGTTACCGATTCGCGGCACGCCGTTTCACGCTTCGGCGGGCGCACGGTCGCCGTCGCGTGTCGTTCTGTTCACACAAGCCGGGCGAAAGCCGGTCGGCCGAACGACACCGCGACGCGCTTCCTCGCTCGCAACGTGACGCCGCGATACGGGACGCGATGAACGGGAACGGCGTCAAACGTCAACAAAGAGCGCCTCAGTGGCGCAGTGCCAGCGCACTGCGGAGGGGCTCGAGGTGGTGGAAGGGGCACGAAAGGGTAAACCCAGAGCGCGCGTCTATTTGGCTGCCGCAGACCCGGCGAGGTGTGGCTACCAGGGCAGGACAACGCGCGAATTTGAGCGACAATTCGTGGCACACGAGCGAAGGCGCAATATGTGCGAAGGCGGCCGCTCAAACCCGTTGACTTCATGAGCGCGGGTCACGAAGCTTAGTGGGCCGGTGAAAAATGAAAGAAAGCTGTGAGGTTCAAAACTTGTAAGGCCGCCCCGAAAGAAAGGCATAAGCGAGCTGAGCGAACCCGAACCAAGGAAAAGCAGGGTGACCTTAGCAAGGACAATGGCCAAAGTGTGGCAGCGGCAGTGCCGACGGGCTTTCTTTTTTCTTGGGTCCGCCCTCGGCATGCACGTCGTGGCAACCGACGACAGTGAACGACGCGGCGGCCGCTTCGTTTCCGCCTTGCGTCCGGCGCGCGCGCCCCGTCTTTCTTGCCCAGTGTCAATCGAGAGGCACGTGATGCGGTGCTCGTTCTCTGTTCGGGGTCAAGCCGCGCCCTGGACCGCTGTAGATTGCCCTGGCTTCGACGAAGCAGCGGCGAACCCTTGTGTATACGAAGCGCAATACACGTTCGCGCCGAAAAGTGGAGCGCGTGCGGCCAGCTGGTTCTGGGCCTGCGTTAACGACCAAGACCTGGCGCCCGCCGGCGATCCTTGCAGTCTCGCCTCGTAACCAGTCGCGTAAACGCAGTCTGGTTCGCTTCGTCGCGTTCAGAAACGAAAGCTTGCAAAACCATCCCCGCGTAAAAGTAACAGTCACGCTGGACGTTAGAAGCACGTCGTTACGCATAGGCGAGGCTTGTTAGAGAAAAGGGTGTCGCCTTGTAAACTCGTTATTCGGAATGCCCGCCTATGCGAACGATTTAAAAAGATTGGACACAGGATGAAGGGAGAGGTCAAGAAAGTGGGCAACAAGGTACCAACTAATTGAAAAGGTAAAGAAGCAACGAGGAGTCATCACAAAGAAAGTGATAGAAACAGGGACAGATGATGGGTTCCAAAGAATGGAACGAAAGACCATGGAGATTTACCAGAATGGGAAGAAATTAGATGGGAAAATCTACATGATATCACAAAGCCCAGAGCCTTAGCATTTGAGGCTCGAGCTGGTTGCCTAAGGAGAAAAATATACAGAAGCAAATATTCGGAAATAGATTAGACATGTGCATGCTGCAGCAAAAATCCGGAGACCATTCAGCGAATCCTAATGGTATGAGGAGGAATTCACCCAGTGAGAACCGTAGGTAACGTGCACGTTCCAGATGTGCTTGCATTTTAAGTGAACGGAAGCATTAACCGGTCAGCAGTTTACATGGGGAAGAGACGTTTAGAGTATTGGCGCAAAAATTCTGGGAATAGATTGCTACGACCTGATCTGTTGCGAGCAAAGGTAGCGGTAAAAGGTACGAGTGTGGCTCGATTATTATGGTAAAAATACAAGAAATAGCGCTACAATTCTGTTTTCTTCCAGGTCGCGTGCGAGAAGCACCCTTCATATGATGGCAGTGCTTGTTTATACGCTGGTACCGACAATTAGTAAGCTTCTGACAGCCATTGGCACTCACCTGTGTGGTGATTCTCGCCAAAATGGAAGAAAGGTGAATTTTGAGCATTGATCAAACATTTTTATTTAAACACTGAATGGCTGCCCAAATTAAAGCTGAGTTGAGCGAACTTCATGGAGACTGTATCATCATTGAAAATTATTTACTGGATAAATAAATTCAAACGTGGCCGAACTTCGACGCAAGATAAAGCACGTCCTGGGTGTCCAGTGGAGATCGCCACACCAGAACTGGTATCGAAAACTCATGGAATTGCCACAAAAGACCGACGAGTGAAAGCACGTGAGATAGCTGAAACTGAAGGCATCTGGGTAGAGAGTTCACAATATTCTTCATGAGAAATTGTGATGGAGAAGGTATGTGCACGTTGGGTGCCTTGACTGCCGACGATCGACGGAGGCGCGTGATGGCAGACGTCTTGAAGCAGTGTTCATCAGTGTTCGATCAAAATCCGAGTAACTTCTGGCGTTGGTTTTTGATAGGTGACGAGACGCGGATACATCATTACACCCCAGAGTCTAAACAGCAGTCAAAGCAATGGACTGGGCCTGATGAAGGAGCTCCAAAAAAAGGCAAAGACTGTTTGTTCAGCTGGAAAGGTGATGGCGACAGTCTTTTGGGATTCACAAGTAATAATCTTTGTAGACTACTTACGAAATAGCAAAACGATAACAGGGCCGTATTATTCAACACTGTTAGATTAATTGAAAAAGGAATTGCGCACTAAACGACCTGGGTTGGCACGGAAGAAACTTCTCTTTCACCAAGAGAATGTTGTGCCCCACAGATAGCTTGTTGCAATCTACAAATTGCACGAGTTAGGCTTCGAGGTTGTGCGTCATCCACCATATTCTCCGGATTTGGCCCTATGCGACTCTTTTTCCTCTTTCCGAACCTGAAGAATTGCCTGTGTGGAAAGAAATTTTCTTCAGATGAAGGGATTATCTCAGTGGTAAATGATTACGTCAAGGGCCTCGAGCCATGCTTTCTTTCTGAGGGGACAAAATAAAAAATTGGAGCACCGCTGGAAAGGAACTGTGTGGGAAATAAAATGTTGTTTCCTGCAAACACGGTATGTTTAGTGTTCTTTTACCGCACTTATCAAACGACCCCCGTATAGACAAGTTTTGCGGAAGAAAGACGGAAGATTAAGGAGATGCATATAAAGATGCTCGAATGAAAAACATGTATAGCGTAGCTGATTAAATCAAGAACAGTATGTGGGAATTTATCACCGCCCATTTCAATGGGGATGAAAATAAATGTTCATCATGATTATCTTATGGAAGTTTATATTTAGGAAACAGCGTGCGAAGTTGCTTCTGTTGCTCCGTACACTTATCAAAGTTATTCGGTAAGATTAGCACAGTTTGAAGGAACAAGCCACTAAGGCAATACAAAATCACGTGGATACTCCTCTCGGAGTTGTGTAAGTATACGTAAGCATTGTGCCACTTGCCCATTTCCACGTAGCCCGGTGTCATATCAAACGTGATGCGCCCAGCATAAACACTTGTCAAGATTTATCGGTAGTTATCAACGTTATCGGACTGTATCCAACCCTTATGAACATTCACCCGTTGTGTCAACCTGCGAAAGTGGACGTCGAGCGAAGCTGTTGCAAAACCAGCACCACGGCTGTTGAGGGGGTATGCAGTGCTTTACGGATGTTTGGTACTCTTGTTTCGAGCGTGTTCTTTATTCAAACGTATGCTGTTCTTTGTGTTTAATGGGTGATCTAAATGAATATATGCACGGCTCGCTTCATTTTGCTGAGCACTTGTAGCCTCGTCCTTACACCCAGGGTTATGAGCCATTGCATTCGTCTTACTTGATGGAAGGACAGGTTTCTCGTTGGGTAGACATAGAAATGCTTACGCATTAAAAAAAAAAAAAAACTAAACAAAAAACTTGTGAATTCACTTACCCGAGCTCTCTGACAAATTATTCTCATTCATATGCGAACAAACTGCCTAACCACTTTAATGCTGAAAAGACGGCGCATGGCGAAGACATCATATTACATGGCGGAAATGAAATGCCCTACATACCTGTATTACGTGCTCACGCTAAACTGAAGCTCGGTGGTGCTACATAGTAAGTCTTCCTGTGCTTTGATCAATTGGCGGATTTATTTTGTGCGGGTTCTAAAAATGTGGCTTAGTATATAGATTTCTCTAATACCTGTAATGATATTGACATTTCGTCTGCATCGAAACTTCGTCGGCCGAATAAAACCAACACTCTCGTGCATACAGCATCGAATTCCGCTTGTGAAACAGCGTGCGCCAGCTGTATGCCTAGCAATGGTGACAACGGTCCACTGAAATGTTTGCATGCTCCAGTCTCTTTGTAGATTCATCTTGGAACGTGAAGCCGGCCACCGGCGAAAGAGCTTAGGTTTCGCCGCGTTCTGTGTTTGGGCCAACGCTTTTGTACGCATGCACCTGGTGGTATTCTTTACTTTTTTTTCACTGGTCGCGACCGTTAACTCGCTCTCTAATCGTTGCCTGTTAGAAAGCTAGCTCTGTAGGGCAAGCAAACGGGAAAAAAAAAAGCGATCGCTTACGGGAGCCTGCGGCTTCATTCGTAACGGTGCGGCGGCGTCATTACCGGCAGTAGTCGACATCGAAGAACACTTGTCGGGGCAGTTAGCACTAACATCAACGAAGCCTTGACTTGGTCATTGAGCGAAATGTATTTTTTCAAATAATATTTATCGTGCTTATGAAATTCAGCCGTCGAACTGGCCTTGATGAGCGTTATGCTTTGAGTCCGTAATTTGCTCTCGTGCTCGTAAAACGTGACCCGTATATCCTAGGAATGGTCTGGCGAGAAACGTGTGCGTTTCGGAACTGGTCTCCCACTGATGGAAACGATGCGTACAAGATGTGAGCGTGTGCGTGCGTGCGTGCGTGCGTGCGTGTGTGTGTGTGTGTGCGCGCGTGTGTGTGTGCGCGCGTGTGTGTGTGTGCGCGTGTGCGTGTGCGCGTGTGCGTGTGCGCGCGTGTGTGTGTGTGTGTGTGTTACTTTAAGGCATCCTTGCTGCTTTTTTTACGCTGCTATTGTTCTGAATTAGTATCTTTTTACTATTCAGCCACCTCATCATTCTTTTCTTTTCACCTTCATCAATAAAATTTGATGGTTCTAGGTGCTAAAACCACGGTCTGTTTAGGAGAGACCCTGTCATCCGGGACTACGCATTTATATAGACCAACTGGAATTTTTAACGTGCACCTAAATCTATGTTCACGAGCGTTTTAGCATTACGTCCCCATCGAAATGCGGCCGCTGTGGTCGGTATCGCACCTGTGTCGTCGAACTCGGCAGAGCACCGCCATAACCACCCAGCTACCGTGGCGGTTCTTTTTTGCGCCTTATTTCTTACGTCAGCACTGAGTAGCACGCGTTGTCTAGAGGCTGTCAAGTTGTCGCTCCAACTTGTTAGACTCGGCCTCGAATCTTGTGTTCCGCATAGCCACTTCTTCGCCGCTTTCGTACACGTAAAATCACGGGGTTGTCATCGTTCCGCCCATCCTACGAGGCATCGCCGTGAACCAACGGAAATGTGCCTACGGAAGCTCTCGTGGCGTCGAATTCAGTCAAGGAGATGGCGAAGGAATGTGCGCTTTCTCTGAGCCTCCAAGACGACTGCACGTGCACTTAAGACGTCCATCCGTCACGACTTCTTGCAGTGCATCGAGGTGGGAGGCCAGACGGCGAGAGTGCGGAAGCCCATCGTTTGTCCACGTTTCCTTGCGCATAAAGGACACGATGTGAGAAGACAAGCGCTGTACCATTAAGCTGTGAACGACGTCTAGTCCAGTCGTGATGGGCGAAACAGGATCGTTCAGACAGTGGCGGTCACCAGAAATAGGACAGCCTACCCATGACCTTGTTCGACGCCCTGCGTGATGCGAATGCGCGCTGCAGGTTTTTAAGAGCGGAGGAGCTGTTGCACTGCTGACCCTGTGCTCGAACGTGTGACGGGCATAAGGAAGAAACCAGTGCATCCTAAAATTGAGTTCTCTGTCATTCCTAACGTGCGTTAGTAGCCAGGCACGATTGCTTCTTTGCTTTATAATTCTGCGTTGCACGGTTACAGCCAGCCTTTACTAAATGCACTGAGGAGGGAGTGCGTGAACAAGCGAATATCGGTGCACACACAGCTTCGTGAAAAGAAATACACTAGTGCATTTATTTGGTTTACTGGTTTCTGTGGGTAGACAGTATATCGGGCTGCGTGGTTGCCTGTCAAATTAACGAATAAATGTTGAGTGGTAGTATTCATTTTTTGTTATGACATACATACCTGCACTGGAAAATGAACGAAAACGAAATTTAGACATTGTACAATGGAATGTTAAGGATAATATCATCGGTCCTCATATGAGGACAACAGGATGTAAAGGGATAAGCGTGGGTTACATATTATACACTTCTGAAGATAGCCGCTAAACAGCCACATTTATTAAATTAGAAACTCGTGATGTTGAGTTGTTAGAGGGCGACCCGCATTCGTTCTAGCACCTGCCGATGGCCCATCGCGTGGCGAAACCTTCTTGGGCCGTCCACGTCAGAGCTGCTATATATGCAGCCATGTTCGTGGCAGGTAATCTCAGTGGGATTACCTGCCAGGGTCTGGTGACAGTCCTAACCGAGCGTGGATTTATTCTCTCCAAGGTCTTTTACAGCGAATCTGTTAGCCTCTAGTTGGTCGGGATTTTTCGTGTCCATCAGCAAAAAACAACAAAGAACCGAAAAAAAAGTGCGTATCTCTTTAGGAATCGGGCATACAATACGCAGCTCATTCATTTCAATAAAGGAAAGCGCAAAACAAGGGTCAAAACCGCATGATGGATGATAAGGCGCCTGTGAACAATGCGAGGCATGTTCCTTCTCCCCGCGTGGGTTTTCCGGTAAAGATTATGGTTGCATAAGCTCCTCCGGTGGGAAAGGGGCAACAGCAGCATACGAATCAGTGAGTGATGTCACCAAAGTCCATATATAAAAAGGGGACCTGCCTAGCAATTCATTCAGCTTATTGCAATGCCGCTATGGTTACACCACGCAACGTTAAAACTCTGGAAGGGCAGCGTTAATACCATGAGCGTCGAAGAGTGCAAAGTCTTAATGCTGTCAGGATTGGGGGCTCAATCCCATCGCTCGAGATCCGTTGCCAAGATTGGAGTCCGGCATGAATTCGAAGGTAGCTGGCCCATGCCGTCGTCCAACTTAAACACGCTGAGGACGTTGATGAAGGGAAGAACAGCTTCTCATCTAGAACGAGGAAAATGGGTTTGTTTACAGAAATTAAATCAGTCTAACATGACTGCTTAAGAAAAAGAGTGTCAGTCCAACATGACGTCTCAAGAGAAAGTGTGTCAGTCCAACCTGACTGCACGAGAGAAGTGTGTCGAGCCTCCGCCCAACAGCCGTTTTTAAACGCTCGGTCCTTCGGCGATACAATGCAGCGAATGTTCGTTTCGTCATCGCAAAACTAGCCGCCTCCCGCGACAAGGTGACGCACACACACACGCAAACACACAGGTGCGAAGGACTGGAGCCGACGACCGAGGGGAGTCGTTCCGGGAAGCTCGGAGACATCCTGGGTAGCTCGTTGTCCCGCCGCGGCCTGCTCATGCGTAGCAAAATCAGGTTCGCACTGGGGACCTCGGGCACAATAGTTCGTCCGTCGAACCCGTTTCGTCGCAACGGAGATGGGGCTCGTGGATGGAGGTGGTTTTCAGCACAAAGCCCGCTTCTTCGAACGCAGTCTAGCTGCAGCGACGGAGAGTGGGGGATGCGCGCCTTGTCCCCCAGTCGTAATTGGGTGGCAATTTTTCCTTGCAGCTCGCCATTCTTAACAATGCTCAAAACGGTGTCGTGCTATGACTAGGCAGAACAATAAAAATTTCACATCCCCATCGACGGTATTCGAGCGGTTTTCTAACAGCTTCGCTGGCCACCCACTTTCGCAGGCTCGGGATTTGCGAGTCAATTTTGTTTGCACTGAGCCCACCAAGAAAAATGTGTTGGTGTATTTCTTTGAAAGAAGGTTGTCAGATGACAACATTCACAAGAGTTGGTGCGATAACGAAGATATACAGCGTATCAAGACTACGAGCGATGCGACAAAGATGACGTTGGTAATGGTGTGGAAGAAAGACGACTCTTGGGAATAGAGACTGCCATTCTGTGTGCGTGGCACTTCGCCGTAAAGAGCTTCTAAATACAAAAGGATAGACAGTTGGGCGAGTTGGTACGATAACATGATTTTGGCTTCTAGCGCGAAGTGAAACACGGACACAGAAAGGAGCTCACATTTTGGGCGAGTTGGTACGATAACATGATTTTGGCTTCTAGCGCGAAGTGAAACACGGACACAGAAAGGAGCAGACATTTTGGGCGAGTTGGTACGGTAACATGATTTTGGCTTCTAGCGCGAAGTGAAACACGGACACAGAAAGGAGCAGACATTCTGGGCGAGTTGGTACGGTAACATGATTTTGGCTTCTAGCGCGAAGTGAAACGCGGACACAGAAAGGAGCAGACATTTTGGGCGAGTTGGTACGATAACATGATTTTGGCTTCTAGCGCGAAGTAAAACACGGACACAGAAAGGAGCAGACATTTTGGGCGAGTTGGTACGGTAACATGATTTTGGCTTCTAGCGCGAAGTGAAACACGGACACAGAAAGGAGCAGACATTTTGGGCGAGTTGGTACGGTAACATGATTTTGGCTTCTAGCGCGAAGTGAAACGCGGACACAGAAAGGAGCAGACATTTTGGGCGAGTTGGTACGATAACATGATTTTGGCTTCTAGCGCGAAGTGAAACACGGACACAGAAAGAAGCAGACATTTTGGGCGAGTTGGTACGATAACATGATTTTGGCTTCTAGCGCGAAGTGACACACGGACACACAAAGGAGCAGACTCTGTCTGCTCCTGTCTGTGTCCGTGTTTCAATTCGCGCTACAAGCCAAAATCAAGCTTCTAAATATGTTTTCATCTATATCTCTACCGGTAGCAGTATATACATGTTTCTAACGGTTGGCCTCCGTGGGCTCCAGTAACTCAGTCTCATAACACACGTGCTCGTTTATTCTATATTGTTCTATGGTGGTGACAGTGAAAAACTGACCGTCTTCTGCTTAGCGTCCTCACTGAGGACCGCTTACGAGGTTAATAAGAGGCACGAGTAAAAGAGAGAAATCAGTGGCCGATGTCGGCAACAAAAAGCGATATAGGACAACGTAACGAACTAGTGTAATAACAAATAATAAAATATGTAGCCCGAAGAGTTTCAGTATGTGGGCCGTGGAGACAAATAAAATATGGCGGCCCCTGCTTGAAGTACACGAACATGATTCTCGAACGAGAAGAGCGAATAAGAGCCGACTAAAATAGCTTCTTTCACTTGATTCTAGGCGAGATACGCCGTAAGAACGATGCTATCGCCAGCGGGCCTGGAAACAGGAGCGCCTCGCTCGGCAGGAAGGACGTCCTACACTTCCGTTTACGCCGTCCGTATCAGCTCGTGCAGCGAGAGTGACCATTCCTCCTCCTAGACTTGTCTCTCTTTAGCGCAGGCTAGTTCCGAACTGTGGGCCTGCTTTGCATTTACTTTTTTTTTTAATTTTGAGCTATCGTCAGCGCTGCATTCCGCCATGCACCTGAACTGTCTCACTTTTCGAGGCTTTTCCCCGCCGCGAGCATTGAAGCGTGTTTGCGTCGCCATTCGTGGTTACATATTCCCACGGACACCGCCGTGGTGGGTCGACGTCTATATAACGTCCTGCGGTTAACCGCGTGGCTCTGGGTTCGATTAAGATGGATAATCTTTCGATGAGGGATAATTTTTTTAAAATGTTCTATCAAAGATGCCGCGACAGGATGATCTGGTTCTACCAGCTTGCGGTGCTGCATGGCACCGGATTTTATGATAACGCTAGGATTTGCAAATTTGACTCCTCGAGTAAACGTGTATAGGTCTAAATATTTTGTCCCCGGCTCAGTGCTCCAACGAATTAAACTCAGTCCCCCGACACTGTTTACCGTAGAGGTGGCGTAAGCTGACCAATGTACCATAAACGTCTTTGTGATGTTTTATTTCAGTGACAAGATATTCCGTTTTTCGTGGAAATATTTAAGCAGTGCAAAAGTGCAATCGCTAGTGCCGTTCATTTGTCCCATCCTGTATACGATATGAAATATTGCTGAGGACATCGAGCAAGCTGTCTTAACGTCATAACTTCTGGTAGAGTGTTTTTATATATATTTTTAATTGCTCTGCACGTAGGGCTCCTTACTTGTGTGTGATAGAATGCAATTTGCTTTGAGTTCTTTAGTTTCCATATCCTTCTTTCTTCTCTCCCCTTCCGGTCAGCAAAAGGTTTGCATTCTTCGGTATAAAAAATACAAGCTGCGGCTTTTTCTCATTTCCCTGTAGTGTTTGTTTCCACGAAAAAAGTATTAATAATGAATACGATTATTTTAATGATAGTGTAGGCTTTTGTGTCTATTTGCTCTGTATATTGTAGACAACCATAAGTTAGTATGTATGTTCTAGTGCGTGCATTTTTTCGCGTCCTTTTAATTATCCCAGATAGTCGCGACTGTTCACTTGGGAGCCAATAAAAATAAATTGAGGATATTAGCTATGGCCACCAAATAAACCCGGAAATTTTCACCGAGCAGCAACGCCCTAACTACTGAGTCATAACTGCGGGTCACGCACCGTAATGATCGCTACCGACAACACCGTCATCGTAGCACTCTTAAGTTATCTCTAAAAGTAGATAAAATGATATGTGCAGAAAATTCTTCGCAACTTCGTAACTGCAGCATAGTTTAATCAGGAATCCAGTAAGTCAGTGGAAAGTGAACTACCCAAAGTCAGAAGAAATTTGCTTGAAAAAATTTCGAGCCGCTGCTGCCGCGTGAAGGAAGGGGAAATGGGGAGGAAGGGACGTCGGCTGTTGATCACAGGGTCACACAGGAAGTTAGATGCACCGAGCACAGTACAATTCGGCACAGCGGGTGAGTATGCCCATACGGCTGTGCTTTCCATAAATCTCACAGCCTTTGAATGACTACGAAACAAGTTCTTCTATGTCAAAGGTTGCGTGGAGCAGTGTTTTGACTAACGTGTTCCAATTGATTCTCTTACATCAGGCCGTTCGTACTGAAATACAAAGTGGAAACTTGGAGGTTCTTTGTACTGCAACACGCGCGAGACAGGTGCGGGTTGCAGTATAAAGTACGGTAGAGCCCTGCTTTCAAAGAAAAAAGATTATAAATCAGCCATGACGAAGATCTGCGCCGATGACTTACCACGGTAAACATGGCGTTTCATGGCTCTGTAACGGCATTCGGGTATTTATAGGTTTATACCGCTCGCCTAATTGACGGCGTCGTGCGGTTTCCTCCATGTCACCAGGAAAGAGCGAGACGTGCGCGTGCCTTGATCTTTTCTGCTCATGCAGCATGGAGACAAGAAAGAAAGTCGCCGCGTCTCGTGGTGGCTATAACGAGGCGGTTGGGGCCTACCAACAGGCCATGCTCCGCGTGTTGTTCATCTCGGAAATCCCAGTAGCTGCGCAACTCTGCAATGACGTCATAGTTGCTGTGAGGCCAACTTGTCCTTGCATATTCGGCAAGTCGCTGCATTGTTCAGAGAACGTTTGTAGAATGTTTCGAACTTCTGCTTAAGGACTTCCATGTCTCACTTTTCTTTCCCTTCATCGTAGACGAAGGCCTTGCAAGTCTTGCGCGCACCTTTTTCAATAATTACTACAAAAGTTGCGGCTTGTACCTCTTTTGGCAGTCTACAGAGGTATATGTAGCCGTCGCGTACAGGACGCATTCTAGTCTCTATGTTCTCCAGCTCTGCCAAACATCCCCTTTGGTGTCGTGAGCCCTCGGCTGTGGCAGTATTGTTGTGGCCGGGGCACTTTGCTGACGGGGAGACGCTGGTTTCGCGTCCGGCATGCCGTAAGTCCGTTAAAGATGGAGGCCGCCCGGAATGACCTGCTATACGCTTGCTTCGCCGCTGTCGGTCATGCCTGTCGCTTCTGCCAATGTAACACGCGCGAGAGGGGTGCGGGTGTGAAAAAGACGCTTTAGTCAAGTAATCCCAAGATTATATAGCCGCCGTGCAAGGGGGCGTGCAACGCTATGCTTGTCCCTGTGCATTACTGTGCACAACGGCATCCCCACGTCACAGTACTGCTTACAGAATATCACATTTCTCCCTCTTAATCGAAAGGGGCACAATTAATTGACTTTTGGAAGTAGACGTTTTATTTATTCTACTGCGATTCCACCAATGTGGCCGAAAATGGGACCCACAACGAAATTCACGCATATAGTTTCCAGCCTAACCAGTGGTAAAAAGAAAGAAATAATTGGATCGCAATAGTCGGAGTTTTACCTGCCAGATATTTCGAAATTCACAGCATATGCTCACCTACAGATAAGGTTAATGTATATTGTTCCGCCTTTCCGCTTTGCAGCACTGTGGTTCTCGAATAGCATTAACATTTGGAGTTGAGCGTCTTATATCCACTTGCCTCTCTGATGTTTTGACGTCTGTGGTTTATAGGTTATATTACAAGAGTGTTAATTATTTCGTGAAAGTTCAGGTCTTTGAAAAATTTTCCTTAAGTTAAGCGGCCGCTTATAATTGCGTTTACTTATTTAAGATACTTTGCCTTAAATGCTGCGACAGGCAGCGTGGAGGCGAAATTTGCGAGACAGTTTGAGCTTGGAGAAGTACCAAATTGATCAGGGGAAGCATCGAACGTGTGGAAGGAAGGAAGGAATGAAGGAAGGAAGTGACTCAATGAATGAGCGGCAATCTAACATAGTTAACCAACTCTGGCACTCACTCATGGGCTCACTGATCATTCTCTGAAACGTTGTCATGTCATTTATGTATCGTTTATTCTTCTGGAACCGTCACTTTACTTATACCCGTGGTGCTTTTCTGTCAGCCGGCGGACAGCATGCCAGCAGCTAAACATAAAGTAGTTACGGTGAACGGCGGCGCAAGTTTGTGTACTGTGCACTCAACAAAAAGTGTCCATAGGAACGTTCGTCCCTTACTGAGATCTATTTGTACATTCTGCCAAAACTTAATGAGATGTGTTCCTGCTAAGCTTGTGTATTGTATCCAGGGAGACTATGATTTGATGATTACGGCACAGTGCTTGTTGAATAATGGCTTGATATTTTCAACGAACAAACGGCTTCGAAGCCTGTGGGCCGCGCTACAGACAAAAAGTTATTACATTTTCAGTAACTTTTCAATGACAAATGTTGACTTTACATAGCTAGCAATACATGTTTATAAAAATGAGAGGTTCAGAAGAATTACACACATAATACAACGGATGCTCATTCTTTACGGTGGAGCTGCACTTTCTGTGGTACCGCTTTATATACGGCATACGCATCCAAGCAATGCTTTATCTCAAGCTCTCTGGTATTTCTCCGCTTTCGTCGCAACTCTTGCACAAGTTATGTTTCTTATGACATTACGCGCGTAAAGAGAAAAAAAAAACAACATGCGTAACTTGGCAGGTCATCTAGAGAACGGGATTTGAGGTGAAATATTTCGGTCTGGCACGCCTTGTCGACGCAGTGCCAGAATATTTGCTCTCTAGGTCACCAGAGCGCCGAAGAAGACCGATAGAAAAGTCAACAAGAATCGATAAGTAACAGCGCCGTACCCGTGTTCGTACCATTAGACATTTTCCGCACGAACTTCGCAGGCGCGAGTGGTTTCCCAACTGTAGGCGTGGCAGCGTCAGAACTAGAGCACCGGGCGCCCTGTCTCGTGACGAATCGGCGATATACGACCAGGCCTATCATCGACGCCAAGGAGTGCCCCCCCCCCCTAAGAACATTGACAAGTGTTTGCCGTCGTGAATGAGGACCGCGCACGTTGTCGTGCTCGGAGCGTGTTCTTCACACATGCGAACACACAGGGAATGAGGCCGATGCATACCGTGATTGCTGCTACCTCGTGCAAGAGGCGTCACGATCCTCTTCGCCTTTATTTTTTGTTTCTAGGTTCTCGTAAGCGCCCTTCTAATGCATGTAGGGAGCTATGAAGAAAAAAATCAACAACAGCAAAAATAAAACAAAGGCGGGATTAGCGCTGGAGGGAAAGTCAGATGAGTAAACAGTGCCACCGCCTTGTTCACTACACGATGTCATGGAAAGTGGTCGGAAATAAAATGAGAAGGACGTAAGTAAAAGTGCTGGGACGTGGCCGCAGGCGGAAAATGCATGATGCGGTGCTCATAATATTGCTTTAGGCGAGTGTTACTCAAGCTCAACGAAAACAGTTATAGCCGCATGAAATGCGGACGAAATCAATGCGTCAGACCCGCACGTCCAACAATAACCGCGGCTTTTGTCAGTACGAATTTCCTTCGTAAGGCTTTCAGTATATGACAGAATTTTACACTGCGAACGATCCCGCAGACCATATAATTCATTGGAGGCTACCTTAAGTGTAGCTGTAAATTTTTTTGTAATCTTTACGACCAAATCTATTCAGCTATTTGCTATTTTAGTTGCGTACTATTGAAGTTATTTAGCAAACGTCAGGAAACGCTGTGCATTCTGGTAGAGTTAGCTAGCCTTGTGAAATACGATTTGGGGATAGAAAACAACGGTATCGGCTCACTCGATCTTGTTGACGCCTGCGTTTTTTTTTTCGAAAACAAATTACATCATCATGTAGTGCTTTGGAGTTGTCTGTACGTGACAGTGCCTAAATTGCGCTGGCAGCTGTGATCTGCTCAGGCGTCCCCCAGTATGCCTATGTTGTTCACAAACAACAGATTCTCGATCGCGCTGGGGTGTTTGTTTAGCGCAGCGGCGCATAGTTCGGCGTCAGTGTATTGAGTACATATTTTTTACATCTTCTAATAATGCTTGCCATGTCGCGTGATTCATTATACGCGCTCTCTGACGCCCTTGTTTATGAATTCAGTGAGAGTATTGCATTTCTTATCGCGCTGCCGCAGCTGAACGTGACCACTTTGAAAAAAACAAATATACATCCCACGTGCTGTTTGGCACGCTCATACTGGGTGTTAAACATCTGAACGGGTTGCTGTATGGGGCAAGCGGCTAGGAAGGGTGCGAATTTTAATTTTTATGCTATAGTATACCTTGCCTACACCAGTGTAGTGAAGTTTAGTAGCGAAGGCAGTCTGGATAGGTGCTACAATGCATATTAGGCCAGAACCGAGCGCATATTAGCGCATGTTTAAGAGCTGGTCATTTCGCTGTGAGTGTTCTTCACACGAGAGCAGGAAACCTCAGTGGCATCAGTGACAATGATGCGGTACTAGCCTAACTTGTGCAAGAGATGAGCCAATATGCCGGCTGACGATCTCGCTTCGTTGCTGCAAACTGCTTGTCCGAGCGCACGGCTCAACGTGTTAGGAAGTCCACGGTATCGCGCGCACGGAGCCCGCTTTTGGTCTTGCGCATAGGCTCAAAGCGAGGGGAAAAAAGTGGAAAAGCCACGAATTAAAATACCATGGGGAGAATATAACCGCAGTGGCGTAGAGATCCCAAGCTGTTTCGCAGGCCGGCTACAATCGCTGTAAACTAAGGAAGCGTATTAGGCAGCTATATTCAGTTCAATCACTTGTTGTGCCCATAGTCAAGGCGATGAAGAATCTAATCTAAAATGCACAATGTACGCCCCAGGAGGCGTGCTAATCAATACGGCACGCCCGTTATCAGCCGCGAAGGAGTGAACTGAAACAGTGTGGGCATGTGTTGACATGCGAAGGAAGGAATCGCCACCATCCAGTGAGGCTTGTATTCTCGTACACTAAATTACGATGAGCAGCTGTCGTGGCCGCCCAAGCTATCTTGAAAGGAGCCGCTAAATTGTCAAACATTCTGAGAATAGCAGGACTGAAATCTGGGTGTGTTGGTATGAATCAATACAGCGCGAAAGATCACGCGGGGTCGCAGAAAAGGATTCCTGTATTGGCCCCACTTTTCTTCTATACGCACCTTTGTACGGTATTTCGTTTTATTAAACTGTGTTTCAGATAATTCCAGTTCAGGCCACCTGGCGCACGCCAGGAGGCTCCCCTACAATCCGAAAACGAACACGGCTTGTATGCAGCGTTAGAGGCGTGTTGCCTGCCGTGCCATTCATCTTAAGCAAGACACGCGAAAGCAGGCTCGCTAAAGAAGCCTTCCCCTAAAGCGGAAATTTACTGAGTGCAACCCGATTTTTTGTTTCCGATCCCAATCCGTACGAATGCGCTTTACTAACGTCAGTGATTTTCAGGGTAAAGTGTTAGCATATAGCCAGAAAACTAGATAAAAAATTCGACGCCTGTAAGCGGTGCCTCTAGCGGAATCAGCTCGCAAGCGGCTGTCCTGTTTTCAGGCGTAGGTAGCCGGATATGTGACAGGAAATTTCTGCTTGGCTCTAGAGTTACATTTTACTGGTCATGGATGTCGTCCAGAATATGCGGCCTTCGCACGTCCTCTCTGTAGGCGGCCTCCAGAAAAATGGCAAAATAAATTGAATCAGTTCCTGGCTTATACCGCCGCACATTTGGAGTTCACGCACGCGGGCTTTCACATACATAATTAGTGTTCGCGTGTGGCGAACAGAAATGTCCAAGGAAATTCACCCCAAACACACGGCGATTCGAAGTCACGAGCACTGAATCAAATGCCGCCAATGCGAACCAACAAGAGGAACATCAACAGAAACCACTGCGTCTTGGTCAACGCGCACTGCGTTACAGTGCACGCCGGGGCGCTCTGCACGAGGCGGGCCCGACGGAAAACCGTGAGCATTTTCTCGGCGCCAAACGAGAGTATTATTCGTTCGCTTGCATCAAGCAGATCTGGCGCTTCGATTAGAGTTCTCTGCTTGAAATGGAAGCCTTGTTGATTCTATCAAATGTTTATGCTATTTTGACGTGGCGTTATTCCATGCATAGACGAAACCATGAGAACGCACGGAGCAACGAATTGTACGGTCGGCCTATTTATTAGCTCGGAACTGCTGTTCACTAAATAAAACGTAGTAAAGAAATGGTACCTGACGTAAACGGTACCTCGGAGCCGTATTATTAGCAAGCGGAGGTGCGAGCGTCAGCGTGATAAACGAGGAAAAAAAAATTGCTGCACTGCGCGTGCTCAGCACCTGCACCGGCACGTTTTGAGCGCGGTACTTTGTGCTGCACGAAGGAGGTGCGTGCCGTGTGGAGTAATTTTAACGTGAACAGCGGTGCATCGTGCCATTGCCGTCTCGCAACGCGTTGCGCAGTCAGACGTTCTAAGCTTGAAGTCTATGCCATCTGACAGTGAATAGAATGCAAGTGTGACAGTCTCTGGGATGAGTGGACGTACGGGAGATTTGTTAATGTGCCATCAAGGTGCGGGACATCACACGTGACCACGGTGGCCCTATTTCAATAGGGGCGTAATAAAACAAAAACGCTTGTGTACTGTGAATTAGGTGCACGTTAAAGAACCCCGGGTAATAAAAATGAATCCAGTGTCCCCCACTACGGCGTGCCGAAATGATATTGTGCTTTGGGCACGTAAAATCCCAGTACTTTTTCTTAGTTCATCAAGTGGTCGCTATTTGAATAATTGAAGTTCTTGCCGCCCTGGCGGTCGCCTATCGACTGCTCGGGCTGCAAGCTTTATGAAGGTTTTAGGCCGATCTTCAGCAGCACTCTGGGAGCGAAGAATTCGGTTGCACGTGTTGATGTGCCGCACGCCCGAGGTCACTCCGGGAAGACCGTAGACGTCCTGCGTCAGCCTCGATCGCTGCGCCGGTGATTCCGCTGTTCGGATTGCATTGCTTGGCAACGCTAGTTGGTTTCGAAATTTGTCACATTGTTGGGACAAGAACACGACGTTTGTCTTGCTGAGAGAGTGACGAGCAATATCACCTCCTGGCGGAAATCTTTCGCAACGCAATGAAAGCAAAAATATGTGGCAGTGTAGTGCATATTTGGCTATTGCAATGCTGACGCCCGCACGTTTGTGCGCACCGCCACGTTGTGTACGGCCGTCACATGCGACGTCGACAGTGATGTTTCGGAGCGTGCTCCAGTTTATTGCCGAAATGCAGTCGTGTGCGGCACGCTTTTTATTCAGCCTGAAAAACTACAGTTTCCACAAGCAGGCTGTCTCCGACTTGCTAAAGATCTGTCTTTGCGCTGCGGAGCACGAGCCCAAGGCTTTGAACCCGGCCGTGGCAGCCACATTGCCGATGGGGGTATGCATTGCGTGCACGTAGAAAAGAGGAACGTAAGTGGCTAAAATTATTTTGGCGTCATCCACTACAGCGTACGTCATTAGATTGCCTGGCTTTATCACCTAAAACTGCACAAGAACGTGTTTTTTTAAATAAGAATATGACACGCGCCTGCCATTTTGTCAACGCCTTAGCCATTATAGTAGAGTTTTGTGTTAACGCATACAGCAACCGCGACGCCAGTCTCGACGCTTTCGAAATTTAACCGTTTGATGACGCGTGCCTGGGCAATCAAGCGTTTTGTGCTCGTTAACCGACGGTGGCCAATGGTGCAGCTCAATTTTTGTCGCACCATTTATCACCGTGGTCGCACAGTATACAGGGTGCATCCTCCTGTGCTTGAAAGTATAGGTGTGCTATTACTATATATGCTGTCGAATTCAAAGTTAGGGTCTCGGAAATTTCACCAATTACAACATGATCACGAAACAAAACGCGCAGAATAACAGAGGCATATACGTAAACTTGCTAGCTCGAAGAGCAGAAGACTGCTGGTGGTGAGCCATATGTTGGATAACAACTGCGTGTTGGGTTCCTAGTGATCATCCGAACAGCAGGTCATGAAGGTCGGTACCAAGTTTTTCCAGGGCACCGTTGTCACTGGTCTACGCGTCACCGTTGCCACTGGTCTACGCTGGGAAGTTGGGCCGATCGAAGTACGTTGCCTCGACGTCCGTGCCTGCAGTTTTTCATCAGCAAGGCTTATCTCGCCACAAATGGTGTACGTTTTCTGTGTTTTAAGACTGTACGACAAAAGCGTTTTGTTCCTTTAACACTTGTTTCGTGTTTGTGCAACTAGCAGTTCGCCTGCAGAGGTTATGAGAAGAATACCGGGTACGTTCCCATTTGGAAATGAGATGAAAGTAAAGGCAGGTGTCACGTTGGTAATGTGGTGTGTACTTCAGCAAGAGTTTCATGTATCGCTGAAGCCAGAGCAGCTTTCTTTTATCGCGGATAACTGTAGCAGCGAACTCAGCCACTTTTATTGCTCTCTTTGTAATCTTTTGCTACCCTTTATAAGGATATATTCTGCATGCTTGGATACTATGGGGCGGAGTCGAGGCTACATCTCGATATGGCGAAACCGTAGTTCGTCATTACAGCGTTCTGCATTGCGGCTACCACCTAGGCGGCACCGTTGCCTCGGTTGCGAGACGCTGAGTCGCCACAGTTGCTCGCGTCGACTCGCACACAGCACTTGCATGCCATAGCAACGTTAACACTCTAGTGCAGTGCTACAGGCTTTAGTTACGTTCACAACAATCCGTTTATGTAAGTTTAGCTGGCAGTGCATGTTTGAGTATCGAAAAATATCGGAAACGAATCAACATACCCATGGATAACCAGAATGTAATACTATACTTCACGTAATAATACTTAACCTATGTTCTCGAACATCGCGCTATTGGGCTTAACGGGTGAAGCGCTCATTCCGTGAGGATCATGACTGCGGAAGCATTGTTGCCATCTCGAGGACCAGCGCAAACAGTGACGGGGACGACAAATAAAAAAGCAGGCGACGGGTCAGGCGCTGCTTTCTTCTTCGAACCACTTAGCTTTCTTCGTTTTGCTCCTCCCTATTTGCAATGCGTTCCTCGAGACGAAGTTGCACCGACGAGGCCAACGGTTATTTCTGTCGAACCAACCGCTACATCCATGGGAACGCCGAGCTGTAACCTAAACGTGTAGGCCTTCGATCTGGCAAGGAAATGAGCAGCAACAGTGTGACTGCCGAAGCTGGCACGGATGCTGCTTCCGACGAAGTGGCCTAATTAACGAGGCGTGAACGAGCTGGCACCAGATCGCACAACGCGCCAGTGGCAGGCCTCATCTGCATTCGCTCTCGCTTGCTCGGCTGCGCGAGAGTTCCCGGGACAGGCCGCTGCTCTGCGCGTAGCTCGTGCGCGTGTTGCGAAATTCTGCTGCAACTGCACTACGACGTGCATCGCAGGAACTTCCACGCCGGTTCCGGTCGGCCACGTACGGCGAAACAAGCGTCTCCGCGAAAGGCGTTTCGTGGAATCAAAAGCAAATAGTTGCAAGCGTGTTGCCTCACAGGTCGTGAGGTTGACGAACCAATGGCTCGTCAACGCTGGGGTGGCCGGCGTTTCCGAATGCGTATGCGTTGAATCATGTACGACTCCCCGTATGTACATGGCGCTGAAGACACACACAGCAATTCCTGACGGCGCATTGCTTCCAAATGTTCTTAGTTTCGAATACACCAGTTTTGTTCTTAAATTTCAAACGGTTATATTGTGTGTCGTCTACCTTTCGTCGCATTTCCCTGTCTTTAGGTAAATGATTCCAGGAATAAACGGTATTGTCTTCAACTCTGCCCTCAAATATGACCTCAGAAGTTGAGGTTTCCTCAACTTCAAGAACATTCTCAACAGATTGCATTGCTAAACATGTCTTTAATGTAAATCAAGAAGCACTGGCTTATACATCACGGTTATTCCTTATGGGATACGTTCTGGATTCGTTGCCAGCCACAAGTGCATAGTTTTCCATATGCCTAAACCTACAAAGGTACAAGGGACTGGTCAAGCAGCCAGGTGTATGTATAGGAAGGAAAAAATGGAAAAGAAAAAGCAGGGAGGTTAACTAGTTTAGCTCAACCAGTTTGCTACCCTACACATGGGAGGGGAATGGGGGGGGCTGAAAGTATATGTATATTACAGGGCATCTGGAGAGGTTAATCTGAGCTGCTGTACTCTTGTCTGCTACTCTGCACAGCGGAACAGGGAAAAGCAATGAGTATTGGGGTGAATGATGACGACGAAAAGAGGAGTGAATGCTTATGCACATTCGACAGCGGCCCTACTAAAGCCGCTGGTCTTGTCCCGGGTCATGCAGGAACTAGAACAGGATTTTCATTGTCTGCGTTGAAGTTTTAGTATCAGGTGAAGGGCTGAGAATAAAGCCCTGCAACAATAGGGTATCTGCCTATGTGCTGGTATATGGAAACTGACCAGCGTCCGTCTCTGGAGAATACAGGCCGGGCAATTACATAATATGTGCTACAGCGTTTCAGGTGGTTGACGGTGTTCACAGTAGTGCCTGTTCTACCGTGCAATGAGGTGTGCGTAGCGGCGAATGAAAGCAGTGCCCAGCCAAATCCTGCATAGTAAAGTGTGATGCAGGTTCTTCTTACATTTTGCACTAGGCCACGGGGACCGAGCCTCAGAGCGGCCAGTTAAGTACAAAGCGGATTTTTAACGATGGCACGCACAACATTTACGGTACTCAAGAGATGGTAAGTAGCTAACAGATACTCAACACAGTTTTGTACGTATAGCAAAGACAAAATTATAGTGTCCTAGAACACGAAATGTTACGAAACCAAGTAATTCAGAGCCTGCATTCTCTCAAGCAAAGCAGGTCACCACAGCATGGCGGGCGTGGCGATGTGGGAACGGGTGAAGGTCTCGCCAATGCAACAAAGTTGCGTAGCGACGGCCTCACTGTATTGTCCAGTCCGCCCGAGGAGTAAAAGGGCGCCGTAACAGGAGACCGCCAGGAGGAAGTGGCAGGAAGCCGGGACGTCCCGGCTGGGCAACTGTAAGCGAACTCGGGCCCGTAGCCCAAACGCTCACGTTTTGCGTTGGGGCGCAGGTGTCCGCAGGTCTCGGGGTAGAATTCCGTCGCCAGGTGAAGTCACCAAGCGCGGGAACAGGTTCACAGGATGCCCCTGTCGGGGGAAGCTCTAGTGGCTCGGGTCCGGATCCAGACGCCTTCAGCTCCCAGTCCTGTCGTCCGGTGGTCCGGTACAAAAGTAGTTCGCGATTTTCACCTCTAGCTGGCTGCGTGCGTCCTTAGGATTGGTCCTTTGGAGCTTCGTGCATTTCACCGATCGGTTGGTTGGGGCTTCGTGAACTTCCGCAGTTGTGTCCTCTTTATTATAATAATTCATCTTTAGCGCCACGCGCGTTGCCGTGCATGGCCCTTTTCGTTGTCGTCGTCGACTATTCTGAAGAGCTTCACTTGCGTCCGGCGCTCTGTCTTGATTATTCGCCGCCTTTTTATTGATTACGCGGCGGATTAACTTCGGTGTCGCGCACTTCCCTCACCACATTGTGACACTTAGCTAGGCGCAACCATTGGGGAATACAGAATTCCCGATGTGGGCCGATCACATCCATGCGTTTGTGGGTGCTGTTAGCGTGAGATTTGTGTATCATTGTAAGGTCCTGCACAAGTTCCTTGATCAGTGAGTTACTGTCAGGTCGGGAGTAGACAATCCGCACTTCGCCAGAGGTAGGGATTGCGGATCTTACCTCACTGTCGGCAAGTTTATTGCCAATCATGGCACAATGACCAAACACCTACTGAAACGTGGCAATAGGGCCACTTCGTTGTGCAGCGTCACGAAGTTCTGCGAGTTCTTGCAGGAGCATGTAGTAAGCTCGTTTCCTCAAAATACAACCCGCCACGATAGCTTAGCGCCTATGGTACTGCGCCTCTATAAGCACGAGGTCGCGGGATCAAATCCCGTCCGTAGCGGCTGTATTTCGATCGGGCGATATGCAGAAATGGCCGTATCCCGTACACTGCGGGCATGCTAATGGTCCCGTGGTGGTCGAAATTAATGCGCAGTTCCCCACTACGGCGTGCCTCATAATCAAATCTTGGTTTTGCTACTTAGAGCTCGAGAATTTGTTTGTTCATTCCTCACTATAGCCGCTTGCGCCTGCAACGCTGATTTGGCATCGCAGAACACTGCACCTTTCTGAGGTGTGTGTGGGCAGTGATAAAACGGACAGCAGCTAGCTTTGTAGCCGTGGATATCGATTTTGGGTGCATTTGAAATCGCCGGCCAGTGTCCAGTAGCGGGCAAACAAACGCAATCGTAATAGGAGATCGCGCGACCGGACTATCCGTATATACGTGCGCAGTCCTAAATAATGTGACATACTCAACAATGTACAATAGAGAATAAATCGGTTTGCGCAATTTAAAGACATGATATATATTTAATTTATTTTTTTATTTACAATACTGGCAGACACTACTGAGACCATAGCAGGTGGGCACTATATATATGTACATATAAAACAACACTCATCATGTTAAGGATCAATAGGTGTATAACGTCAGTTTTGCACTTTACACATAAACACTTTACACTACATAATGTATACGCCAAACACAAGTACATGCTAATTTTCAAAATAGAATAAAATGGCAATTTAGGTATTCTATGCTGCATACACGACTACTTACACATGGTACATGGTGCTTTGCATGATCTAATAATAGCACTAGCAATTTTAACCTGCTAGGAACATTGCTACCTTGCAACATTCAAACACAGCAGAAGTTCACCTACTTATTACCAATGGTACGTGTTTGCATAGCTAACAGCCGCGAAGCTATATGCCGAAACATAAGGTCACGTGAATGCTTACGTGCATATTAACAAGTGTAACGTGAACAAGGTTTTAGAACGGGTACTTAATTTGTCGTAACTTGTCAGGGTTATACCATAGTACATTTACATGCCGACTAGCAAAACATACTACAATGAGGAAGTTGTTTATGCTGGCTGTTTGCTGTTAAAGTTTAGTTTTCTACCTTTGGGGGTGGGGGGTGGATAAATGAAAATGTGTACACCTGTATCTTAAAGGCAACATAGCTGCAGCCGCTTCTTTCCGCGCCGTTGTTTACTGTTTGCGCTTGGTGAGAAAATAATTTCTTTACCAGAAGCGATATATTTTTTTTTTTCAGAAAAGGCTTCTCAGTTGACATTTTGTTCGCCCTTCGTTATTGTCTGCCATGAAGGCGCTGCCACGCTCTCACGGGTATCGGCCACTCGCTTGGATGGATAGAATATTTTAGGTTGGGGGTTCAGTTCCCAACTGCGGCGAGTTATCTTTTCGTCCACTTTCATTTCTTCTTAGTCGATTATTTTTACATTTCAATTATGAATAACGTCTACTTCCGCTACCCCTTCTGTGGCTTCACTGCCTGCCGCGTCATATGGTTGTGAGTAACAAAAGTGAGCTCCGCAGATCCACTGTTGTTTCTTCGGAAAATGGAAGAAAAACTGAAAAATAAGGCACAGTAAACATGGCGTCGTGCTGCTCAGCTTGAAGTTGCGGGTTCGATCCCACTCGCGGTAGCCTAATTCCGAGAGGGCCGGGGCACAGAAACTCTCATGCGCCGTGCATTGGCTGCAAATTAAATAACTCCAGGTGGTGGAAAATATTACAGAGCCACTCGCCCCCCCCCCCCCCCTCCTTCCGCACTACGGCGTGCCTCATAATCAGATCGTGCTTTTAGTATTGAAAACTGCAAAACGTAATTGAAATTGCAAGGAGGGGTTATCACGTTGCAAAACTTGATTGACCATGTCTAAGCACTTCCTATGTTTTTTTTTTAAATTAGAGTTTGTACATCTGGTTACTGAATTACCACCAGGCGTTAATAAAATTTCGCGACTACTAATCGGTGCGTTTGATTCTTTTCTGTTATTTGTAGCCTTTATTGTTCATAGCCGGAAAATGTACCGATTTTCATCTATATATCTCAAAATTACCATTTTGTTTTTATTAAAATCAACATAATAGAGCGAGATGTCGTCACCCTATAATGGTGAAGGCTACTCCTTTTCCCATACCAGAAGCAATATATATACATAATAGGAAAGCGTCAAATGGGCCGATTATATATAGGAAAAAATTAAACATTTCCTCGGGACAGAAATCCACAGCATACATTCCTATATATACACACGCGCATATATATATATATATATATATATATATATATATATATATGGTGAAAAGGAAGCTTGCAAAGTCACAAACACACATAACGAGAGCGCGCTGCAGTCTGCGATGAGTAGGTAAACAGATGAGGGTTACACACTGATGAAGTAATCCAATCACAGAGATATGGCAGTCAAAGCTAAGCGTCAGCCTTCAGCACGGAATGCAAAAGAGTATAACACAAGATATATAAGTTCACATAGATTGACCTCAAGCAAGAAAGTTGTAGTTACATTGTAGTTACTGTTTATTGTGGCTTGTATTGCTCCTCAAGGATGCCTGTGTCTTCCAATAAAATGTTTGAGTGCGTTCGATACCTTACGCTGCGGTACTTTCGATGTTCAAGGGCCCAGCTGTTTTGCGAGTGCGAACCGTTGGTGAAAGTGAGTGGAGTGTAGACCTTATTCCGTCTGCCGTCTATGCGTTGCATGTCTGGGGCATTCGAGAACTAAATGGCGAACATCCTCATTGTCGTTGTCACAAGAAGAAGCCGGTCTGGTATGAAGACCGTTTTATGCGAAATTGATAATGCTTTGTGTAAGCTGCTCCTAGGGGCAGTCGATGAATGAGTGTCGACGTATTTTCAAAAGTTCTACATGCAGCTGGTACTTGAGATGGGGGTCCACCTCTTAACGGATGAGTTCCTAAGCATTTTCATCGAACCAGGTTGACATACACAATTCCTTCTTTAGTTCTTTGAAAATGAGTCGCGTATTCAGCGGTGTCTAAGGGATCAGCTGAATTTCTGCACCTTTATGGGCCGATTTTGCCTGCGAGTCCGCTAACTCGTTGTCCGCTATGCCAACATATCCCGATACCCAGTGCGATATCATTTGATATGTTTTCTTTCAGTAACCAGAGTTAAACTGTTTTGCACGTCACTTCTTCCCTTTATGCTCAATGTTAATTCGTAACAATTTGTGTTACGTGCTCGCATTTTGTGTTGCTGGTATTTCAGTGCGTTGCCAAATGTTCAGTAATATTATTTTTCATCACAACTGTCCCACAGCATATCTCGGTTCTTGATTGCTCGTTTAATATAATTGAGTGTGACTTGTTTTTGCTAAGTCTAAAATTGCTCTCACTGTGTGTCATTGTTTTAGCTGGCATGCGTTTCATACACTTTCCCTAAAGGTACTGTAAATAAATAAATAAATAAATTTGAAGGGAATGGGAGCACGTGCATATTACAGCACTAAATCATGCATACATGTAGTTCAACTTCTTTTACGCGAAGGCGTCTGCGCATCGACCGGCTTTCGAGCACCCACCAACCCGAATAATCGCGCCTTCACGCACTTTGCGATGTAACCTACGGAAATAGAAAGTTTTGTGAATACGACTCTGAACAGTGCTTTGCCACTCAACAACTTCACTGAAGAAACTTGCTGCCTGCATAGTGACCGCTGTGGTTTGATGAAATCAGTGTATACCATAACTAAAGAGGCTTGTTTAGGCGCCTGTCCGTGTTACTCCGCTTCATACATCAGCGTTTCGCCATTCTGCACTTGCAGTCAACGTCAGTACACATTGGCACACAAGAACATCGTGTTGTGAACTGCTGTGGCTTCTCACGGGGCAGTGTTACACAAGTTGTAATTTCCGCAATGTTCGCGGCCATTTGATGCACTACATCAGAAATGGGCACCCCTCCATAGGTGCCTATGTTTACGTGCGTACGCGCACATGTCTAAGCTTTCAATAAAGACTCGTGTAATGTGCACATACGCTATGCTTCGAAAGTTCCATGCCCGTCGTTCCGTCTCCGGCATTGAGCTTAGTAAATATTGACGTGCGAAGACATCGTCTTGTAGACCGACGAGAGAAACGCTTTACGCACGCCCGAGGAAACATTATAGAGCCTGACGTCAGCGCACGGAAGTCGAAGAGGGTGCGCCCATTTAGGCTCTCGGAGAAAGTGGAACACGTCGCCGTGGCACTGACAACAGAGGAGTGGGCTGGGTAGTTGAGCCAAAATGGGTTCGTAGCATCCTTATCAGCGGCACGAGGGAGATCGCCATCTAGACGGTGCCCGAGGCGGCTGCCGGGACCGCTGCAAAACGGTGCAGCATCCTGGGTAGCTTACGTAAGACGTCTCCGGAGTAACCAGCACTGAATTGCCTCGCTAACATTTTTATTTACATTTCATTGCTGTATGAACATCTGTGCATTGATCAGCCTACTCAATCTTTGTTTCTTTTCTTTCATTTTTTCTGGGCGAGGGTGTGGCTTATAGGAAACGTACACAGTGATGGATCGTAGAATTTAAACTTGGTTGGGTAATACCACATATAAAGTGTTCGAGCTGGTGGGGCGGCGAATTAAAGGAACGTTTCTTTCTTCGCTTGAACTGTTCCGCAAGGATAATGAAAGGACTTGTTGCTAAGGGAAGCCAGGCAAATTTGAAATCTTCTAGCGAAAGAAGCAGCTCTTTTATAACGGTCACACCACATAGCTGCCGTTTCTGTAGCAGGTTTTGGTGACGTGTGTCGAAGTTGCGATTTCGCTTCTATTTCCTCGAGCGCACACAGTTTTGTCTGTTCTTTCGAAGTTGTCAGTATTTTAATTCTCATTACGTTATGACGTATATCGACGAAGTAGAAACTAAAAGACGTCCCGTCTAATCTTTGATAGTGCGTAGCAGTCTAAATATTACCGCATGTCATCTGTATTGGCCGTTGCGGACATAGATGAAAAAGTTGCAACATCGCCGTGATGAAGCAAATAAAAACGAAATTCGTGGTTGTTATGCAGCAAAACCGCCATTTCATTGTGAGGCATGCCATATTAGAGACTGCGGAATAATTTTTTGGTCACCTGGGGTTCTTTAACCTGCACCTAAATGTTTAAGGACACGAGTACTCTTGCATTTCACCCCATCGAGACACGGTCACCGCGGTGGGAATCGAACCTTCGACCTCGTGCCTATCAGCGCAATGCCACAGGCACTAGGCCACCGCTGCCGATACCGTCGTGGTCGTGCGACCAACTAAGACAAAACTGAATTTATTTAGCTTCAACAGGCCCGTCGCCCGCCATATGAATACGTCTACATTTAGTTGCTAGGTCGAGTACGGTGCTAAGTACAGTGAGCTGTTATAGTGTGCCTCTCGAGAACGATTCTAATCGTTCACCAAAATGTGATACCGAAAGGTACAGGTTTCAGTCATTTTACAGGGCGTACCACTGCGTGCGTGCTGTAGGACTGGTTGAAACAGGTAATAATAATAATGTCCCTATGTGACGGGTTTGATCTGTAGTTGCCCACGGGAAAGCTACTTGGCGTACGGATACTTCTTTTGCTTTGTTCTATATTTCACTGCGGTCATTCAGCCCTCGATTGCTGGTAAGTTTCTTCCTACACTATACTTCTTGTTTGGAAGTGCCGTTCAGATTGCTCGAAAATTTGTTTATTTCTGTTGTAGGCTCCGAAATGTCCATATATTTCAGGTAGATAACTGTTTAACAGTTCCTTGGAAGGCAGCGATAAATTAACGAGTTTGAGATAGCGGTTGACCTGGTTGGGAAGGAAAACGGCAGACTTCCAGCGCCGGTACTTGCAGCGCCAGGGAATGCCCGCATCGGCGTTTCTCTCAAGGCAGCTGCAATCTATCCCAAATTCGTTATGCAACACAATTATCGAAGGACAAAATCAGCGCCAGAAGTTTATCTTGCGCGGCTAAACACTTTTGAAGTCGCGCAAACTTTTTTGTTCTTCGAGCAATGCAATTTTTAATGCTTCCTTTGCGCGTGTGCCGACAGTTCCGCATTTATATCGGCGTCGCTTATCACCTTATCAGCCTGCTTACGCTTCACTGATATCGACAAGGAACCGCTCTGCGTAGCTACATTATCCGCATAGGTCAGTTTCAGTGTGTCCGCTTGGACATGTGGGTTGATATTTTTAAGGAATATTCAACTTCCTGCTTTTAATGGGCGTAGAGGACTATGGACTGCGCTTTACAACTTTGCTTCCAGGTAATCTTCGTAACTATTTTCAAGAAAAAGCATGTCTTGCGATTGAGAATAATTTTAGGCCTGCGAATATGTCACCTAGAAAGGCAAAGGCTCAAACAATGAAACTCCTCAAGAACCTGCAACTGGAGGGCCAATATAATGCCGTGAAACTAGGTAGGTGTTCTACGACTGTTCTTCGCGGCAGAGACCGACTCACAAACCAGAGCTCTCGTTTCGGGCTCTCCTCACAGAAGCAGACTCCCGGCACATAGAAGTTGGTTGGTCGCTGCAGCGTCCGTTGCAGGCTCTGGATACCTCGAACCACTTTGGCTCCCAAAGCTCCTTGGAGGTTGTGCACTGCCTAAAGTGTAGTGATATATGTTGCGATGTCTGTAGATATTGAGGACTCGTTTTATTCTATCCCACAGGAGGACCTGTTTGCAACCGTACACAAACTCAGTGAGAAACGAGGGGAAGTAGCTCTTTTGAATACAAACACTCTGTGGCTAATTCACTTATGGAACTTCTCAAGTTTTACTTGCCAAATATTGTAGAGTCTTATAACAATGATGTCTTCAATCAGAAAAAGGGCATATGTATCGCATCTAATATTGCTCCTGTTCTGGCACATTTTTTTATCGAAGTGCGACAGTAACGTAAATCACGCACTGCAGGACGAAAAAAGTGTGCGAATTCTTTTATGTGTAGACAATTTTTAGTGCTTTTAAGTCTAAAGCCCGATGACAGCCTTAGAAGCAAATGTGAAAAGGATTTTAATTTCTTTCGAAGAGTCTTCCAGGGACTTTAGGTTCACTTATGAACTCTCCAAAGATAACTCGATAAAATTTCTGGATTTGGTTAACTTTCAAAGTGAAAGTCATGTATATTGGTGTACTGCGCTAGATCTAAAAATCCACTCCTTCCCTACGAATCGTCACACTTTTTTTGTACTTCACGAACGCTCGAGACGCTGGGCATCAGCTACCACATGCAGCATGGCGAAAAGATCGCGATACCCACACCGAATGGCGAGCGCATCGTCATTTCGCCGTTGCCCAAGAACATGCACCCGACGCATCACGTCGGCCGGCGCAACAGGCGCGCGCGAGACTTGCAAAAGAAATACGGCAGCAGCGAAGAAACCGTTTACGTAGCTACGGCCCGTTACGAGTGGCGACGCGGTTTCGCGGTCGCAATCGCGGACCACAGCGGAACTTGCTTCGCGAGCGCGACGATACGCGCGGAAGAGACGGAGGCGGCCGAGGAAGCGGCGATAACCCTCGCGGTAGCCACCACGGACGCCGAGGTGATAGCTATGGAGATAGTAAGCGACTGTCAGGCAGCGATACGCAACTACGCTAGCGGCCGGATCTCCTGAAAAGCGGCCCGCACTCTTCAAATTCAAGATGACAATATTTGCCGCAAAAACGAGTTTCCTCGTATGGACCCCCGCCCACACTGACCCTCCGCTCCCGGGCAACGAGACGGCCCACGCCGCGGCTCGAGGACTTGCATGCTGAGCCGTGGCCCCCGCCGGCTTTCCCGATGTCCGGCCCACCTGGAGGGCGATGCTGGAGTCGACGTGGGGAGATCGCATGACCATTTTGAGAGACATCACGCAACACTACAGATTGAACAGATGTAAATACTCACCACCGCACGCCGAGGAAGCCGCCCGTGTCCAAGGACTCGAGGACGTCACCTAGGCTGGGGTGCTTATCGCCCCACCCCGCCCAAATCGCCGGACATTTAGAATAAAGTTTTCACTCACTCACTCACGAATGCTACAAACAAGAGCTGTACTCACTCACTCACTCACTCACTCACTCACTCACTCACTCACTCACTCACTCACTCACTCACTCACTCACTCACTCACTCACTCACTCACTCACTCACTCACTCACTCACTCACTCACTCACTCACTCACTCACTCACTCACGCACGAATGCTCTAAACAAGAGCTGTACCCACTCTATGCAAGAGAGTTCTGACGCCAAGGCAGCCGAGTTAATCTCCGCAAGGTACCTGGCTTCACTTCTGACGGCTATTACCCGCCGTGGTTGCTCAGTGGCTATGGTGTTAGGCTGCTGAGCACGAGGTCGCGGGATTGAATCCCGACCACGGCGGCCGCATTTCGATGGGGACGAAATGCGAAAACACCCGTGTACTTAGATTTAGGCGCACGTTAATGGATCCCAGCTGGTCGAAATTTCCGGAGTCCTCCACTACGGCGTGCCTCATAATCAGTAAGTGGTTTTGGCACGTAAAACACCATAATTTAATTTTTTTAATTTTCTGAGGGCTATTGCTGAAACCTTGTTCAGAAAGATGACGAAAAAAGAAAACGGTGAAAGCTGTTGAAGACACCTGGGGCGCGATCGGAGATATTTTGTTGGATACCCGTCTGTTCGGTTGCTGCAACGTCACTAAGTGGCAGTATGCAAAATTTGTCACAACGGGGCGGAGAGATCAGCCAATCAGGAAGCGGTGACCTCCCCGGAAGTTTACTTCCGTCGTTTGTCGTCTGCTTGCAGACAGTATACTACAAAACGAAATGTTTCTCGTCTTCCAAATGAATGAAATCTTCATCTAAAAAATGTTTTTTTTCTCAAGCCCAAACACGTTTTCAAATAGTAGTACGTGTGACTACTGCAATTTATAACTATTAGTTTCTTTGCGTCGTCCCTAGGTGGTGTCGCGCACAGCGAGAAGAAAAAAGAAAAAGAAATGACGGGAAGAGTGGCGCACTTTTCAAGAGGCAGTGACAACATTCCAGTGGCTCGCTGGCACTGATGATGGGGTCGATTTCGCTGTACAACCAACGAATTATTTGTTTGGAGAAACAAAAACGACGCCGGAATTCACTTTCTGCCATTTCTTCAAACGCGTTTTGCACCGCCACCCGCTCTCCTCCTTCCTCTAGAAACGCCAGCGCAACAACCTGAGTTCCGAACGCAAGCGCCTTGTTCTCGAATTAAACTATGGATTGGATTCAAACGTGCCATGCCGCAGCCGCCGGTTGCATCCAATCCAATCCACCAGACGCGCCATGCGAAGCCGTATGATCGCTCCAAACATCCCAGCTCCCATCGGGTTCGGCGCCTAGCAGACGAAATGCTCGGTGGGAGGATGAGTGACAGGAGCGTGTCGTCATGATCACGTCACCAAAAACGTGGCCACGCCCCGCGGCTGGCGACGTCGGCCAATCGCGCGCGCCGGTAACCGAACGAACGCGCCGAACTGCCATCTCCGATCGCATCCCTGATCCTCGAAAAGGATAGATATATTGAAGTGATACCATAACTGCATGGTTCGTGCGGCAGTGCAAAGCGTGTGACCACAAGGAATGCCATTACGCTGGAGTTTTCTGCGCCTAACGAACTGGCAACACATTGCAAGAGCATCGCAGGAGAACAGAAAGAAGCCAGTAGTGGCTGGGTTAAAAACACTTCTGCCGTTTACCTATCTCTTGCGGTCTGTCCTACGCTGGCCACGCAGATTGGTTGTCAGTGAGCGCACGGACGAGCACCACTGTTTACTCGCAACTGGCACAGGAGGGATCTCGCCCGTACATTGCGCGAAGTACGGGTGCACTCCATACTTTGTGAGTTTTAAAGCGACAGCGTTAAGGAGCTTGTGTAGCAGAAAAGCCGGTGTCGTCGGCGTTGGCCGTGAGCGAAAAATCCCGGAAGACATTTCATAAATAAGAACAACTTGCAAGATGGGCTCGGTGGGAGTCGAACCAGGGTCTCCGCAGTGTGAGATGGAGACCCTACCACTCAGCCACGAGTTCGATGGTTCAAAAAGAACAAAAGCGCCTCTAGTGAATGTGGTGTCACCTTAGAAACGAGCCGTAGAAAGTTATACTGCGATGTATATCGGTAATTTTGAGCATGTAAATTACGGAAGTTGCAGTTACACGAGTAGCGAAGTACGTTTCCGCTACATTTGTTCTGCGCCCTGTGCACATGCAGAGCCATCTTGCGACAAACACAGATGACCCCCTCCTCGCAATGTACGGCGCTGCCCCGACACGTGGAGCGCCACTCGCCCCATGATCGCGCCCGCCTTCATGGCGCGTCGCGGCCCGGCTGTCCGTGCCGATCGCGACGTTTGGCTCGCGTAGATCGTTTGAGTGGGCGGTGCGAACGGGGTGCGATAACGCTATCGCGTTCCACTCTTGAAGGCGATGCTTAAGCCTCCTCCAATATTTTTTTCGATAGTGGACGAAGAGCGCCGTAGGTTGGAAAGAGAGAGACGCGAAGCTTTCTCTCTTGAAATCGGGCGCACAATTAGGCGTGAGTGAACCTCCGGTCCAGCTCACCGATAAGGATCTTAAACTTTTACATCTATCTCTAAAAATACCACGCTTAACACGTGTTGAGCGTTTGGGGGGGGGAGGGGGCAAGTGTGGCTAGGATTTTTTTTTGTGTTTTACGGCTTTTTTTACGCATGCGTAGCCGCGATCTACAGAATTTCTTCGCATTAAAGTTTAGCTGTAAGTACACCGTTGATCTGCGCGTTTCTCTTTTAAAAGTGTTCTCTTCGCGAATCCCGCCGGGTTTCGTGACCGTACGTGCTGTGAGGTGGTGGTTCTCTTGCCGAATAGGCCAACCAATCACAGCGGAGGAGGCGGGCCGCTCGTGCAACTGGGTTCCTTGCACCACCACCAAATTGTGCTCGCCTCCGGGGCAGCGGCGGCGCCCGCCTTGCGGGGTCAAGGAAAAAAAAATAACCAGAAAGCTCGTCTTCGTGCATCCGTGGCAGCAGCTCCGTCATTGCATTAGGGTCTCTACAATGCCTAAATAAACCCTTACGTGTCACTTTGTGCGGACGTTCAATAAACAGAACCTCGTGTTTCGACTTATTAAGCACATAGTCAAAGCTTCGTTGTATATAGATCCGAACTCGTTGAATCTGCCGCGTTTTTTCTAAGTGGACGCGTCTCTACTTGCTGGATCACCACACTGTTATTTGTGCTACCCCTGTTGCCTTTTCTACGGAATATTTTATGATTTTCGAGCAACAGCATTGTCTAGCAAAATCCTTCTTAGACTGAAATAATTTCTTAGCCTTTGAGATGTTGATTTCCGGGAAAGAAAAACAAGAATGGAGACTTAAGTTTGCATCCAAGTGTGGCCGGATGAAGTTAACTGCAATGTATGAAACTTTCGCCTGGTGGCTGCACTGTCATGATGGGCTGTTGTTGAAAAAAAAGTCGACAGCATTTAATTACTGCGTTTATTGCCCTTCTTGCATTTAAACAGTATTTATTGACAACACCAGTACTAAATATCTAGCGTGCTGTTTTGTACCGTCGGTAATCAAGGCGTTGAATTTCGTAGCATTTTGAACTCGCGCCGGATCACTTCTTTCCAATTCGTTCCCGCGGTTATTGCTTATGCCGGAAACTTGTCATAGCGAAAGCTAGTGCTGTTATGCGCACACAAAATACGTCACCTGCAAAGCCTATTTCAACTCACTATGAAAATAAAAATAAACAAGATATCGACGAATGAACCCACGATGTGCTCAGTTAAACCGCACTATTTAGGGGTTAATGACAATTAAATGCTAACTACGAACTACGACGCTGTGTGCGGGACTTGCTTTCTGAATAATTTTGACTACCAGGGCTCTCTTAACGTGCCGTAAAACGTTTGTACACGTTAGTAAGTGTACAACAGAAAAATTAGGCAGACTTAGGACCGCCCAAGTGTGGGAATGCGAAAGCGTTATAGGCGCTTTGGTCAAATATTTTCTATTGATGTTTTCCATATGCATACAAGTCCTTTCTGCTGATTCGGTGTGTGTGTGTGTCTGCGTATACATTGGCCACAGCTTTGTGAACTCCGGCTAGGTACACACTTGACTCTATCGCTGTAGAAGCACCACCAATGAAATTCGAAAAACAATTGACGCGTGGGAGGCAGCGTGCTCATTTTATGCGCTCATGACGTCGCATCGAGAGTCCATCGCAACGAGTCCAACGACACTACATGGTGCATCAACTGGCCCGACAGTCTACGCTTCTGAACTTTTCTGTCCTCTCGGCGTCCTTGTGAGCGTCTGTCCTGTCCACTCCGCTTCTTACTGCCCGTATATTTCCGCTCAACCATGCTACAAGAACTGTCGCTCTGTTCCTGGTGATGTCTTATCAACGTATTCTATGGGACTCTCGCGTTCAGATGCGCAATAATTTCCGTGGCTTTCGTCGAACCAGACCACGAAGTGTTCTTAACGCCGGCGGCAGCACAGACATGAAACGTTTGCACTACTGTGAATTGGGATTAGTACTGAAATAATGTGCAGATTACGAACACGGAAAGAAAACACTGTGAGGACTAAGAGAAAAAAAAAAAGGTTATTAATGGTGCATCTTATGCACCTTGAGCATAACGCGATAACCCGAACCGGCCCTGACACGCTGCAATAAGTGCCCAATTTTTTTGTTGTGTTATAGCTGGTTCAAACCTTTTTATTGAAGGCACGTCGCCTGCGGTTTTCGGCTGATAACTGAAGTGAGTTCACTAACTAATTCTTACATTTGCCATGCGTACTAATTTACCAATAAATTAACTACAATCAGTGCCATAAATTAATACATGTAACTTGCATAAGCGTTGCACATTGTTTGAAACAGGCTCACTGTGAGCGTCTTAGAAGATATAGGCTGATTCTCTTTCAAATAACAACGCGACTGAAGGGCTGCAAGAGAGATCGTAGTGCAAGACTGGGATTAGTTTTAATTATCAGGTGTTTTTAGCCCGTCCCCAAACGTCATGTTTATGCAAAGGAACAAACTTTATTCCGTCAAAATATGCAATGCCTTCCCTTGTACCAACGTCCCAGTAGTTCAGTCTGAAAACGCTTTCATCAACACGACTACACCACTCTTGACTGATGGCATCTGTAGCTGCGTAACTAAAAGTCAGACAGTATCGGTGACCGATGAGGTAGGAGCAGCCTGCGTCCACCGTGCACGCTTACTCGACTGCAGAGTTGCTGCGGCGAAGAATCGCACCACGGGAGGCGAGTTTATCCTGAGCAATGACACACTACTAGAAGCAGCTTAGCGAGGCTGTTGCGTTGGCGGCACAGAAAGCGGCTTATCGCGCTGCGGCATTCGAAGCATAGCACCGTACTATCTGCCTCGTAATCGCTGCTCTCTTCCACGAATTAATCATTCCCTTTTGCGAATCGTCTTTCAAGAGGCTGTCGCACAAAAGCATTAGCACACTGGAGACGGTAGGTTGGCTCACGGTCCCCCGGCTGCACCTGGCACGCTGCTTTATTATTGGTGCCCGGTAACTAGAAGAGTTGCGTAATTCGTGTTTTACGAAGATGCTTGCATGCTTGAAGCCTAGCGCTGTATCGTATTTTTTTTTTGCTCGTTTCTTTCTCCGAAACATTTATAATGGACAATTGCGTTATTGACGAGGTAAGTTGCCGTGAATCCTTCGGGCCAGCACCGCTGTCTCAAGGTTACGCGAGAATACGAGGTAGGTATAGTGTCAGCACAAAATAGTGCACGCACGCATTCAGACTACAACTAATGCGTGCGTTGGGCCAGGCTTTACAACCGAACGCAGCTAGCCTCAAGAACCTTCAGGATTTCTGAACAAAAATGTAATTAGAATATTCTCGCACGCGCCTCCTACAGGAAAAACAGTCGGGGATTTCTCCGGCGCTGTAAACTAATTTCGGTTGCCGCCGTCTTCCTGTGTCGGCCCAGCAAGAGGTATACCGTATTCTTCGACTCTAAGAAATTGTACACTGCAAGGTCATCCGCCGTGGTGGCTTAATGGTTCTGGTGTTGCGCTGCTAAGTACAAGGTCGCGGGATCAAATCCCAGCCGCGGCGGCCGCATTTCAGCGGGGGCGAAATGCGAAAACACCCATGCCCCGTGCAATGGGGGCACACTAAAGACCTCTCGTGGTCAAAATTAATCCGGAGTCCCCCACTACAGTGCCCCTCCTAATCAAATCGTGGTTTTGGCACTTAAAACCCCAAAATTCAGTTCAACAGCGCAGGGTTTTATCTCGCAGGCATTAGATAGAAAATGGGACAGACAGATGCTGTTTTTCTGACGAATGAATCCAAAGGACATTTCAGTAGAGTTCGAGACCCCTTCTGTTTAAAACCACAACAATCGCAGGTGCATTATTGTCACCGCACAGTGAAGGGAATCGGAAGCCTCCTTTAGCCTTGAGGAGAAGGAAAAGTTATGAAGATTGCGTTTGGCGGCGATCCGAGAAAGGGGGCGGCTGGTGTTAACACACCACGTACGACAAACGCTAATAAACTGAGCTGGAATTCGTGGCTTGCAAAGAGCACCCACGATATTGAGGTCGCAAATACCGCGACTGTGAATACGTATTTGCGCATGACCGTGTTCATGATAAGAAAGAAGTTTGGCATCATTCTTGGGGGGGGGGGGGGGGGTTCTACAGCTTTGACACACACATAAATTATTCCTGGAGGTTTTCTAAAGGTTAAGCGGGGATGATTCCCGCAGTCACTTGTCACAAGTAGGTGCAATTGTCGTCGAGTTCACTAACCGAGGTAACTGGCTTCATCTCAGTCGTTGCCGTGCAGTCAAGGGAGCAGCTCTCCCTCGTGGTCTACTCGCAGACGTTTCCTGGCTTTACGAGCGTCCTTTCCTCCGTTATGCCGCCCCTCAATATTTATTTAATTACTTTCGACGGAAATGTGCGCAAGTGGCCTAGCCGCTTGTCGATTATGCGTGAGACTGGGATGGAGTCAAGTTCAGACTGGCTGAACTTCCTTGCTCTAGATGGAGTGGCCTGAAGTGCGCACCCGAAAAATCTGAGGTTATCCGGATACACGCGAAAGGCTACAAATCCAGAGGATCGATTAGCATCGTGGTTGAGGGCCAATCAGCCCGAGAGGTACCCACGATGCGAGTCCTGGGTTTGTGGCTTCAGAGCGACGGGAGAGCAGCACAGACACTCAAGACCCTCAAATCCACAGCCAACAACATAGCCCAAATGATACGTCGCGTGACGTATCGAAAAGCGGGAATGCGAGAAGACGATACCCTAAGGCTCGTACAGGCTTTAGTGGTTAGTCGAGTAACGTATGGCTTACCGTACCAAATCCTGAACAGGGAGGAGGAAAAGCAGGCTAACACAATAATCCGAACCGCTTTCAAAGCTGCTCTTGGCCTGCCTAAATGTACTTCAACGGAGCGCATGTTAGCTTTGGGAGTGCACAATACTTTCGACGAACTGAGGCAAGCCACCCTGATGCGACAGAGGGAGCGCCTCAGCTTCACAAAAACTGGTAGGGCAATATTGGCTAGACTCAATATCCCAACATACCCCATTTATCTCACAGAGCAGGCCGTACCTCTCCCTCCTTCGATGAGATCCAAAATTACAGTAGCCCCAATTCCAAAGAATATGCATCCCGAGTACAACAAAGAAAGGCGCAAAGCACGCGCACAACACATTCACTCAGCCTACTCTAATAACCATAGGTACAACACGTACTACACGGACGCAGCTCTGTATGCAGAGGCGCCCGGGCAGCGCTACCAAAGGAGGTACGCCCTGGCAGTCGTGAACACTATCAGCCAACAGCATATTACCGCGTCGGCCACGGCGGGATCCCCCACCTCGGCTGAAATATTAGCAGTGGCGATCGCACTCGCTCACGCGGAGCGTTCGCAAAGGGACTCGGTCGTGGTCACGGACTCCCAGGAGACATGTCGCATGTTTCTCAAGGGGCACGTTACTGCGGCTAGCCTCGCGATAATACCCAAATCTTTCAACCACCATCATCGCCTACTCTGGTGCCCGGGCCACGCGGGGGTCCAGGGGAACGAAAAGGCTAACGCGTTAGCTCGAGGGTTCACTAACCGAGCGACGGCGTCCTCTTCTAACCCCAACCACCCGCACTACCCCTCACAAAATTCCACCAATTTAAATGCCAAAGACATCCTTGCTGATCAGCGTGGAGTCCGAAGAAAATACCCGCCGCCTCACCCACAACTTACCGGGGAAGAGGCCGCCGATTGGCGTAAAATACAGACCGGGGTGTTCCCCCATTTAAAGTTGCTAAACGCCATGTATCCCACTCGTTATAGGGCCAACTGTCCTTGGTGCGGTGGCATACCTACCCTAATACACATAACCTGGGAGTGCACTAAGCACCCTCATAGGCCAAATACCAGTAGGACAATGGAGCAGTGGGAGGCACAGCTCGCCAGCTCCGACCTGGCAGGACAAAAGTCCTTAATTAGCCAGGTCAGGCAGGCGGCAGAGGCCAGTGGGGCCCTGGACTGAGAGGCTCCGACCACCCCTCCTTCAAATCTTTACAATTTCAGTAAAGTTTCTCTCTCTCTCTCCTTGCTCGGCAGTTGTGCAGCACATTTTTATTGAGTCTGATTTCTGAAACGTTCTGGAACGAGTTCTGGAGCGAAAGATGCCAAAATGTGTTTGCCGAGCGTTGCCGCAATGCTCTTTTTTCACCTACAGCAGTCTACATGACGTCACACAAATATGCACAACGCTTCACTTCCTTCCGGTTCGTCTGCGGTCACGCCTAGAAATCCGTAGGAAGTCTATTCAAATGGATGCAGAATTTACTACAGCGGTTACGAAGCTTTCTGTTTTTCTCACGTGCTATTGTAGATGTCTGGCAAGAATAATGAGGCATTCCGTTCACGAACAAGGAATTGTGCTTTTTTTCTGTAATCCTCTCTCTTAGCAGCGGTGGAGTTGCCGCATGCATTTACGCTATGCAAAACATGCGTCGTTTCTCACTTTCGTTTTGGACGGCTACTACACGAGCATCACTTATTCACTAGCACCTCTGCCGCACGTTTCCTTGGACCAAAACGTGACTCAGTTTTCGGCGTCGCATTTCTTCACAGGCAGTGAAGAACTAGGAAGGTGCACCCCCCATTATGTCCCTACTTTATCGCCTTTCCAGGCTGGCGCGAACGCTGCCGTCCTAGCCGCACGAGGCGCGCCGCAGCGTTAACGTTTCCACCCGGTCATTCCGGGGCTCACTGGACAGCTGTCACTGCGTCACAGCTGTCGCCGGAACCACAACGGACCCTCAAGCGATTAGTAACCGCGCAACTTTTCACCGAGAGTCTCGTTCACTTGCGCCATGCCACCGCGCTCGAATGTGCAAGTTACGCAAGCAGCCTAGTACCCGCAGTCGCCGGCAAGTCTGCCGGCTCGCTGAAACTTAACGAGGTTGGCCGTCGCTTCGTTCCGCGCTGTCTGTATCTTTTCTTCTTCTTTCGGCAGCATGAAAAGAGCGAAAAGTGCGCGCGGAGGAGGGTAAAGAAAAGGGCTGACTGAGGTTCGAGCCTGCACGTTTCGTCTTCTCCGAGGAACTTTGAGCACCGAGCGGGGCTATTTTAGCCGAGCTCTGTCGTGGCGGTGGTGCAATTGCGGAGAGGGGAGTAATGGCGCACATTGGGGGGGTGTTGCCAGGGGGCGGAGGGGGTGTAGGCGGAAGTTCTCTCCCATCGGCGTCGTCATCACAACACGAGAGACCCTGCCCCGTCGTTCTTGCTCGCGCCGTCGGACTCGAAACCCTGGCGGTAGAAAGTGGGGGGAAGGGGGGAGGCGCTTCCTCCCCCGCGTGTGGCATCGTTGGGGGTCGAGGCCAAGGTTACGGTCGCTGGCACATCAACGCCTAGCAGCGAGCGCTCTTGTTTTCTGGGAACCGAAATATATATACATACATACATATCTAGGTCGCGTGGCATTCGTGTGTCGTTTTTGAGCAGCTTGTGCCACGTGAGAGCCTACTTCCTGTCGGGCTAGTTTTTACAATTCATTTCGTGCGCCATCATGGCCGTCCGATAATTGTAGAAAAGCTTCAGAAAGCAATGTAGCCAGAACAAGGTGAACCGAACATGAGAATTTGGAAAGTACGCCTATCAGCAAGGTTGATGGACTTCTGAGGCTTAACACCGAATACCTTGTGCACGGCGTACAACTTATTTTTAAAAATCATATGAAAGAAAAAAAGCCACTGAGTTGCAGAGCTTTAAAACGTTAATGATGGAAGGTACATTAGTTTGATGCACACAGTAGAGTTTTCCCTTTAATAAGAAAGTGATAGGCGTAAAAAACACAACCCTATCTGTAAACGCACATGCACCACATTCAATAATCTGATATTTTAATATAGGACATACGCCGTATAATATAGGGAAACACGCAGGGTTTTCCATGGGATTCTCATACGTTTATATACGAAATATGGGGATCGTATGGATTACTTACTATATGACATAAGGTACATGCTTGTTTTTAATAGGGTGCCTGTATGTTGATAGATTATTGGATATAAGGAAATTATTTTTTTTATACGGATGCATAGTGTTGAGAATCATTCATGAAAATTGTGTAGCCGATGTACAGGCAAACAATTTTTAAGCTTTACGGAATTTTTGAAAATCGCATGTGGTGGATAGCATAATTGTTGTCCTTCAGCTTGATTATTCGAGGAGGCGGATATTATTAGCAGGAGAAATCGAAACACACATTGAAATAAATAAAAATTCACATTGCGCTTCTAAATTAATTATTTTACGGCACATACTGCAATTTACGAATTGCAGCTGGTGAACCTGGAAGACGTATCAACTTGAAATCCATTTCCAGGATGATACCAGTTTCGAGATGTCATTCTCCAAAGTGTGAAACGAAACTCATTGGCGTTCCAGTTACTTTTGTGGTTCAATGCACAAATGAGCGTTTTGCTTCAAACGTAAGTGCAACAACCGTGCATTTTCAGGGCGCATATCTCGAAACGGGCGTCATTCTGGAAATTCATTACAAGTGGATGCGCCTTGCAAACTCACCGGCTACAATTCGTAAGTTGAAATATGCGCCACAAAGTAAATAATTTAAAAGATAATTAGTGATTTTTTGTTAATTCAGTATCTGTTGCAATTTCTCGTGTAAGTTATGTTGCGCCTCTAGAACTACTAGACTTAAGTGATCTCCAGTAAGCTATTTTTGAAAATTCCGTAAAGATTAAAAAATGATCATCCTAAATATTAAACTCGGCATTAACAAACGGGATTTGACAGCGTACGTGATGCGTCTATTTTCCGATTTACTTTGGTGCTCAGGGACAGAAAAAAGAGAGTTGCGGATCACCAAGGACTCCAGTGAAGAAACCAGGACTTTTCCAGAGTATGGGTTGATTCGGCTAACACAGGGACGGGATAATTTCAGGCATGTGTGAAAAGCCATCGTTCGGCATTTCGGACTTCATTTACGTGTAATTCATGTCTTAGGTATCTTTCCACTTATATTACATAAAACAGCTTCACTCATTGATTTTGAAATGTTTCGCGCAGACTTTATCACGCTGAGATGGGCTTTTTTCTCAGTTATTTTTGCTTTTCCGTTTCAACACTAGTAAAATAAACATCAGTGACACTTTAGAAAGTCTACATATATTACCATTTAGTAATTTTCGGCAGCTGTAGCTCATGAAATATTCAAGAAAGCATTCCTTTTTGTTATCGCTCTTGTGAGAGAAGTGTACGCTTCGAACGTATTTTTGTACACACTCAGAACTAAACGCCTTGTAGCAGCATATAGCAAACTTTAGGAGCTGGTAGTAAAAGAACAGGATGGTTTCTCTTGAAATAAGTTTACAAGAGAAAAATTAAGCTAGTTATTATGAAGTATGACTGCCCATATTGAAGATAAATGTAGCAAGTAATGATATGCAGCATGAAAAATGTGTTAATTAGATAAGCAGCAGCTTTAACTGCAAATATCTCTTCTTGTTACACGTATCGTTATCCTGATTGTTCTGTTTTTTTTGTTTTTGATGGAAACGCTATTCTCAGAACCCATTGTGCTGGCTGCGTCCACACAGCTTTATAGATATTTTCTAAGACATGGTAAAGTAGCGATAATATAATAGCTGACTAATTAACAGATTGACTGTTCGCGTTCCCATGCAGTCGCGATGCGAAAGCTCTTAGAGACATGTATGCATACGGACATGAGTTCAGGACCAGACAGTGCAGATAACCGAACAATAACATTCAATAGACTGCAAAATATCATAGGCCACTGCAGCACTAGAAAGAAAACTTCTATTAAAACAATTATCAATACAGACATTAAGGTGGAGGTGAAATGTTCCTACTTCGCTCAATTTGATTCCCAGTTACGCCATGCTATGTTCTTGCTTTTGATACGATGCAGGGAAAAATTATGTTTCTTAAACACATATGCCGTGAAAACGCTTACACCTGCATGGCACGATCGACGACCAATCAACATAGAATAAACAAAGAATTGCGAACTGGACAAATACAGTAAAATGAGCACTTCCACAGACAGACCTCCCGCTTCCAACCAACGTACCCAAACTGCCACACTTCTGAAGATAAGGTGGGCATCGATTTTTTCCAACCGTTGCCATTATTCCTGGTTTCAAACCTACCGGACGAATATTCAGTTATGTGACGTGGTGGGACACTTACAGTGATCATATCCGCGAATATTTCGGAGATGATATATTGCGCACAATGAAAGAACTACCGCTAATCTCGAGCTTTCAGAACACTTCTTCGCGCCTGATTCAACATAACAGTATACATAATAAAAATAGATAGTTATACATTAATGCATAATTGCCTTACTTGATTACTTCTCTTCATCTTGCGGGTTTCCGCAGAACTATTACGTAAAATTATACATGTTCAGCCTTCACAAGAGTGTAGCGCGAATGCTTCTTAAAACGGACAGCGACCGAGCAATGCGGTCGCCATACAGAGGACTGAAATAGGTGATTTTACGATGCATAAGTAATCGAAGGAAGCACCATGTGAAGGAAGCCTTTCATGTTGTTCTAGTTTGTTACGCTTCATTGCATTGCCAAGGGCAATAAGGGCTGTGAATAGTATTGCAGAGATGTTGAGAACGCACGTTTTTGTAACCCTTGCCTTGAAAATAAGGCACACATTCGCTTCTTAGCGGATTACTCTGTGAAAGCGTATTGGTCTAGCAGGTCGTTTGACTCAACGACGGACTTCCTTTCTATTGTGTCACCGTAGTTGATGAATGCACCTTTTACACTTAGAGCTGAATTAAGCTACAAGCAACTGTCGACGAAGCTTGGCGGTGGGATCGGACCAAAGCGTGAAATACCCAGACCTCAGTTGTTTTATTACAGGTGATATTACACAGCTGTGAAAAGTGACCTCGTGCTAACGGTCTTCCAGCGTATAAAAGCTTCGGAAGATTTGCACTGGTATATACCGGTGTGGCGACCTCCTGCATCGTGAATTAATTATAGAAAACGATGTAAATGAGGCTTACTTGGTATGCCGAGAAAGGCACGAAGCCCCATCTCACACGTCCTTTCGCTGACTGCGTTTCAGTGTCGTATAAGCGGCCATGACAATTTGCTGTATCTGTTAAGCTAACACTATATACAGCCAACATAGTTATGTGCTCTCTTGTTTATGAGCTCATTTCGCTTATTATTCTTGTATTCTTTAGTATTGTTTAGTATTTGTACTGGAGTGGCAACATTATTTTTCATTGTTTATGAAAAAAACTGTATCGTTTGTTTTTTTCTAATATGTACACTCCAGACCTTGTTATGTTGTACAATGCTTTTAATACTTGTATAAGATAGGCATATATTTTTTCACTGTCAATTAATAATGTATGTCTATTATGTTTTTTATATGTTCTATATACTCTGTTAATCTTATTGTAACGCCCCCCTTACCCAATGCCTCATACGAGGCCTGTAAGGACATTGTTAAATAAATAAATAAATAAATAAATAGCCTGTCTGGAAATGCTGCTTTTTATGGGTGCTTCCAAAGCTAACGACTGTGTCTTTCAAACAGCCGTCATCAGTCAGTTGCAAGTGATTGGAGTCGCGGCAGATTTCTTCCGTTTATTCCATGTGTTCTTGGGAGATCGTGGCATTATGCTTCGACTTCGAGGTGTTTCCAGTGATTTAGTGTTTCTTTCTCGGCATTCCACAGAGAATGTACGCTATCTCTCTTGCTATTTTCCATCACCATGGCTGGTCTCGCACATTCTTCAGGTCACCGCACACCAGTGAAAATATCCGTCAGTGTAGATACCTGCGTAGATGGATTTAGCATAGAATACCCGCATTGCAGCGCAGAGAATAACTGGCTATCTGCGTCACCGTCACGTGGTAACCAGTGGGCAGTCTCAACTTTTGAGGCACACGTGTCACCGCTTGCCCTACCACTCCCACCAGAAATATAGTCTGACATCCACAAGTCTCAAATATTAAGCGTGTGGTTCTGGGCATTACTCCAGATCACGAAATAGTATGCGGGTGTGTATACATCACACTGTGGCGGCGTCGAGGACTGCGCGTGCATTGGCATCTTGTATAAAGCTGACTCACACCCTTTCTGGCTTCAGTCGTCCCAGGATCTCATGACCAAGCTGCTTCGAGTAAGCGAGTCATCGCTCCCTTCTCCGACAGATCAGCGGGGTGGCCACGTACGTTCTCATTAATATGAAACACGGAACACGCTTCGTGGATTATGTTTACGCAGCTCGAGAAAAAGGAAACAGATAAGACTGCTGTGCAGATGCGTTCTCTCGACCTTCTCTGGATGCTGTTTGGTTTGTTCTGCCGGACCAACAGGTTTTAGTCTACGTTTGTGGATCTACCGTGCTTGGTTTGCTACTCGGCCTACTTTGCAGGAAGCTTCCACAAACATTGCTAACTCTCGCCACGAAACGCAACATCGAAACTATCCTGCTAAAGATGCGGTGGGTTTCATATGTCATCGGTTTTCTTTGAAATGATAGCACGGATACTCTCGCTAGGATGAAATCTCACAGCCCCCAACGGCAAGTATCCCAAAGAGTCATGAAACAACTAAGCCAGGCAGCAGTGCTCACAAAAGATAGCTTTGCATTCTGCCATACAGGCCGTGCATAATCAAGCGATTTCCTAAGACGAATTCGTATAAGTGTGTATGATACAGCTTAAATATGCATAAAAGCCAGCTTGGCTATCTCAAACAGGGAAAAACCTTTCTCCGGTTAATTCCTCGTACAATTAAATAGAAGGTATCGAACAATTTGGTGATGCTTATACTGTCGTGCTGAAAGGAACACGTTTCTTAGGATGTTACAGAGTACAGTTATTTCTCATTCGCGTTTACAAAATCTGATGTATTGAAAAGGATTGGCCATAACCCGCAGAGAAGTTGCACTCCTCCTACTTGTGATATCCACGACTCTGGTTTATTGGACACCTTGCCACGTGCTTTAGTGGCCTTGAAACACACGCGCAGGCGGAGAAGTTGCCAATCTCGATTGCCTCCGTGAAAGAACCCATGTCGCTGTCAGTATAACCATGGGGCTCATTCCCTATATCCTTTAGCACTTAGTTTTCAGTGACTGTGTAAAAGCTTGACAGAATCGCCAAAAAGACGTATACACGCTTCGCAAGGAGCGTGCCTAGATATCTGAAGATACGCGGGCGTTATGGTTTTCACACCATAATTCCACTTTCATCACTGCCACTCATCTCCCCTAAGCCGCCGTGGTGGTTTAGCGGCTACGGTGTTGCGCTGCTGGGCACGGGGTCGCGGGATCGCCGACCACATTTCGATGGGGGTGAAGTGCAAAAACGCGTGTGCCCTGTTTGGGGGCACGGTAAAGATCCCCAGGTGGTGAAAATTAACCCGGAAACATTCACTATGGGGGTGCCTCATAATGAAATCGTGGTAGAGAGAATTTGTTTGAAAAAAGGCAGAGAGGCCGGCATGAGCTAGCACGCTGTGGACTGCTACTCTGCACAAAGGGAGGGAAAACGGAGACATAAACGTGTGATGAGGGATGATGTCTGTGTCCTCGCATATGTTGCGCGTCCACACCAAGTTGCTTCGTAGGAATGCGACTGTCTTATATAAAGGAGCACCAATTATATGCATAGATTCATTTTCATTCGCTTAGACAGAGAGAACGTGCAGTCGTTGTGCCCATTAGGTACTCATAAGTCGCGGAAGCCGAGGCCGAACGCAAGCACGGCAGAATTGAACGCGTCGGGTCCACGCGTCCGCTGCCAGCGCGCCGAAAGGAAAGGTCGTCGGCAACGGTGGCGGGAGCCGCCCGGTCACGGCTTTTGTTTCGTCACAGCAGTTTTGTTTGCCTGTTTGCTTCAGTGTCCGGCTGCCCACTTCCGGGCCACCAGCTGGGGAACGGCGCGTCAACAAGGCACGCGACCCCGTGACCCCGATTTTAAAAGCCCCACGAACGAGTGCGGGGGGCTCCCTGAGAAAGAAGATGACGTCTGCCCGACCGGTGCTCTGGTTAATCGCGCTGCCACATGGCTACGGTTAGCCGACCGAGCAAATGCCGCGGTAACAATTGAGATGCCACGATGAACGACGAGCCACTCTCTATTGCCTCGCTTGGGGCATCGGTACGCTATTACGTGCTGGCTATGGGTGGATCGTAAAAGGCATAGAAGTATTCGCTGCCAAAGGGCATTTGCATCGCGTACAGTGGCGGTTGTCTTTTCTTTCTCCATTTATCACGTGACTACGAAGGTTCGAGGGCGCCGCTGGTGATACGTCTTCGGATTTTATTCCGTTGTCGAATGCCCATGAAAGTCTTTGAGAGCGCACTCTTGGCATAAACCGCGCGTTTCTGAGCACTTGCCAGCTATGCTTGTGTCGCCGTTCGTCGTTGGCTTAGCAGCTCCTCCATGGCGATTATCGTGTTTGTTGTCGCAAGAACGATAAAATAATATGCTCGTACTTGTTTCGAGGGGAAAAGCTGCACTGTTCATCGACAGATCGAACATGTGAAGTAGTATGATTGATAACTTCGGCTTCGTCTACAGCTTATTACTGAATCCAGACAAATGGGCAAGATTACGCAAGGAGCGTGAATTCCAAACAATGTTAATAATTATTTATTGTTCTAGTTCTCCTAGAATAAAAATTGGAGAAGAAAAGTCAGAAGGTGTAATTTCGACCTGTCGAAAGCCTACGCACCTGCCATGAGTAGGAAATAAACATTAGCAGTGATGAGGTCTACATTTATATATTATTATTATACGTAAGTTGCAAAACAGAGTAAATACAGTTTCAGTAGATGGAGGAAAATACAGGCAATCGTTTAGAACATATGAGAATAGGTATGTACAAGGATCCCAAATGCATGAGGATATATATCCACGAGAGACTGACAGAAAATGAAAAGCTCAGAATCTTAGCCCGTATTACCAGACGCCTGACATTCCAGGCCGAAACCAGGCAGCCATACAATCCATGCGATTACTCTTCCGCATTTACCAATAAGATAGACGGATATTCTCTACGTTTCGTGCTAAGTTAAAGCGAAAGCAAAGCTTATTAATTAGACAAGTGCAGAATAACACTATACCAACACTGGTTTCACTCCATCCACTATGGTGCCTTGCGTTTGATCTCCCAGCACAACCCATATAAGGTGGAAAGCACCCTGACACGACACGGATATTCTGGGAACGTGGCCCGTCACCTGTGACCGTCCGCACAAATTCCTACGTCCGTCTACTTGCGAACGCCGGATGGTTGACTGAAGCCACCACGCCGAAAGGTCAAGAGCACATGGCATAATTCACTGAGGCTGAAATTCGCCAGCTAGACTTTAAACTGAGGGCGTCTGTAAACGCAACCGTTTTAATAAAGGTTTCTTTTTTTCACACATTATACACGCATTCAGGCCTCCATTACTTTACTCGGTTTGATGTTACTTTCGCCAGATCCTTTTAATTTCTTTATGTGACTAACCGCCCGATTTTTTGCCGGTTTTCCATATTAGGAATGTACCATTCCACTTGCATGAAACAAGACGAACTGATCGTCCTAGTGACGTTACGAAAACTTTGTGCTAGGTGTGCTTCTCTGGAAACTTCCAGTCTAATACCGCTTGATAATACCCTAGCGATAGAAGTCACTGCTGGTCATTTTGTAGATGAAGCCACTCACTCAGTTTTGTTTTACCAACTCTATTTTCTGTCGATTAATAATACCTGCTATGATAAGAAACACGACATGCGTTGTTCAACTTCTGTTCAAACCGCAGGATGATACGCTTGATGCCTTTAAATGTTAAGATATCTGGTGGAGGTTACGAAAAACTGGAAGGTAGTATAGGCAGACAAAGGAATGAAAGCCATTCGCAAGGCTCAGACGTAAAGGCCTCCTGGGAAATAATACTGAAGGAAGGTTTACCTGACAAATAAGGGATGTGAGAGTGGGAGGTGGGTGTAAGCTTCCTGCCATTTACATTAACAGCATTGCTTACATTTCTTACGCAATTTTTGATATTGCTTAACTTATGGGGAAGAAGTACGCTAATGTTGATGCGGTCCAAAATAATTAAACGCCTTTCACAAGAAAGACGTAAGGTACTGTTCCAGTTCGATAGGCCGATTAAGGAGATCAGGTGGGCATTGAAATACGTCAGCGGGCTGAACTCTGAATGCATTTCGGCCAAAAATATTTTTTTTTGTTTCGGCCAAACTCTAAGCGCACAATCGTTGAGTTTTATCTCTCAGTTCGATGCCGTCGAATTTTTCCAGCAGTATTCAGGACTCTAACCGCCACCTTGTGCCGAGGAGAGAAACGTCATAGGCTCTAACCACAGCCCTGCTTGTGACAGCTGTGCGGTTGTAGTAACCCTATAACTTTATGATGCATATTTCCACACCACGCACTGAAAGCAGGAAAGTTCAGGCAAAGCTTCGTGTGTGCCACTAATTCCCCAAAATTCTTGAGAAAGTTCATTATTGCAGTATCACGCTTCAATTGCACCTCTACTTGACGACGTTTTACTCTGTATATTATGCTTTATTTGCGTAAATGACCGGTCGTTCGTCCTGTACAAGGCTGAAAGTGGTACGCACTGCGCCCACTGTTCGCTTCGTAAACATGCGCACTAAGCCTTCATTCAGGCATGCGTTTTGAAGTGAAGCTTTCTTTGCCTCTTAGTGCTTGGCGAGTGCTTAATAGAGCTGTTTCGCCATTTACTACCTGGCCAACGAGATATGTGCAATAGGGTATGTTTCATTGTGTGTGCTGGATACGTGCAACTGGGCTTATGGTAACAGGTACGTGAACATGCCCGACCGATCCCCCAGATAGAGAGGACTGGCCCATAAGATTGGTTTCATTTACCCAGAAAGTTGTAGAAGTCAGCGATAGAGAACTGAAGACGTCGGCGTCGAAACCAGGCCGAGTGTGGAGACCTAAAGGCAACATCATGGGATCAGAGCGTGCATCGAGCGGAGAGCCCTAAGGTACAAATAAGTTAAGAAGTAAAGTGAAGACATTTCAATAAACTCGCAACCTATTCCCGCATGTGCATGGGACCCCCGATTTTTTTGTTTTTTGATCGACTTTTCTGCCTCTTGGTGGCTTGTGACAGTTGATGACTTTATTTCAACTGCTAACATCAGTAACCAGCGAAGAGGTCTATATCACTTGTCCATTCGTTTGTTGCTCAATTTGTTCTTTCATTCATTGGGTTGCTCGCTGACTGGCAACAATCTATTGCCATCACACAGATTCTCTTGAATCTCAAGTGACCAGTTCATCTCTACGCGTTCACGTCGCGGTCAACAAAGATGTAGAAGTAGACCATATCAAGAAGACCGCAACCAGCTAGCAGACAGAAGAATTTGGACACTCCCCGTACTCTTGTGTAATATGGGGCCTCAGCTTGCTTTGGGACAGATCCTCGCGGTGTCCGCTGCACAGCCGGTGGAGATTCACAGGCAGCAAACTGCAGCACCTATCGGGCCGGAGCTTGAATATAGACTCGTAAATACAGGTGCTTCACCTGGTCTACCGCACAACCCTTCGGAGTGGTTTGATGGGTTTGTGGGACGAACGCTTTTCGGCGATACTTTGTGATGTGCGAAAGGCGGCGATGTGGCAAAAGCTTTCTCTAAACCGGGAACACGCGGTGACATATATTTTGGGATCAGTAGGAATCAACCTCATGGAACGAAAACATTCATTATTTCCGCTCCGTGATAGCGTCAGCCATACTGGACGACGCACAGGGCTTAAGTAAGCTGAGGGCTGCTCGGAACATTGCTGAAGGTTGAAAGGTGGCCGCGGCTGCTTGAAACGCTGGTGTCTTGTCGGTGCCGTTTCCTGCCTCTTTTCCTCGTGAAATCATGTTCGTTACGCGCAGCTGACGCCGTTCTCCTCTAGCTTCGGCGCCGAGGATGGTTAGCCAGAGGAAAGGCCTCGCTAACGCGAAGTGTGCGCCGTGACCTGCGTGCTGACACTAGTAAATGAAAACATTAGGACAGAAACAAGAGGGGCGAGGGGGGGGGGGGGGCACTGCGGACAGCGTGGGGGGCAGCTGCAAAAAAAAAAAAGAAATGCAGTAAGAGGAAAAAGGTCACTGAAAGGAGAAAAGTGAGACGAAGACGTGGCCATCCGCGTACAGACAATGGTGCAGGTAAGTCATGGTTAACGCGCGCCGCCGCGTATGCACCTGGAGTTGCTATTTTGCGAGCCGCCTTCGCAGGGGCGACCACACGTGTACCGCTTATGTTGGATGCTACAAGCGCCGAGCGTGATGCGTGGACGGACAAGCTGCGGAGGTGCGTGGTCCCTCCGGCGGCGGCCAGGGCCGCGTGTATTGCCGCCGGTCGCGCGAGCGAAGCAGTTCACGATGGGGCAGGGTATATCCGACACGGAGCGCGCACACCGGGGGCGACGCATTCGACCGGTCTTGGACAATGACGACGCGCGTTCTTCTACTTCGTCGGCCTACCGCCCCCGGTGCGCCCTGGCAGCGTTTGCTTTCAAAGCTGCGGCCGCCGGCACTCCGCGGGCGGCTCACCCAAAAAATCGGGGTCGCACATCGCCGCGTCAGCCGCGCCGCAGCCGCGCCGCAGCCGCTCTTACCGCGACGCGCTTGCCCTTTCACCCGTCGTCGTCGCAGCCGACAGCTGGAGCCGTGCCGAAGAAGTCGCGGCAGGGCAGGGCGGTAAAGCCAACACAAGAAGCGGCGGGCACGTTGTTTGAACGTGCCGTATACGTGCATACCGCGCGGCACTCGACTTCAAGAAGGAGACCCGTTTCCGGCAGGCGCAGCGCGACTTGTCTCAAGTCCTTCCGCGCATATCGCCGGCGGTGTCTCGCGCATTTTCTTCTTCCGGCCGAGCCCGTTCCGGACCTGTCGACCCCCCCAACCCCCGCCCTTGTTTTTCCTCTCTGCGAAAGTGCGGTAAACTTCACGTGCTTGCGCTTTGGGAGCGTGTGGACAGAGAACGTGGTTTGCTTTCGACGGAGCCCACGCCCCTTTATTGAATGTACCAGTGTTTCACTGCGCCTACTGTGCACTGCGGTTGAACAATATTTGCGCAAAGGCCGCTGTCGCGTAAACGTGGATATGCCTACGCTACTGTCTGAACACTACGACCGCTTTGGCGATGCCCAAACAAAGGCATCCCCAACGGCTGCGTCAACAGCTAGCCCTTCTCTTGCTTTTTTTTCATTCTACAAATATTTTGCGCTGCATAGCGGCATTGCGCTCACGAAAACTGTGGCTCGATGTATGTGGAAGAAGCGTAGTTTTAATCGACCGCAAGATTAGGACAGATGTTAAGTATAAACTGTTCCGTTGCATCTCTAACGTTGTATTTGGCAATTTCTTGGCACATGCAAGTAGGTATAGTGAAAGAGATATAAAAACAGAACAATATAAATAAAACCGTACGTTCACGTCTGAATGCTCTACCTGAATCCAACATTCGGCATTATCTATGATCCCTGACGCTGTGATACCTGACGCCAGAACGAAGACACCATCTGAAATGTAACCATCGTGTACTCATAAAATTCACGGATCGTGTGGTAAAGAACTTGAACTTGGTATTTTGCTATCATGGTACTTCTTGAATAGCTCTACTTAAATTCGCTATGTTCCGCTGCGCCTGCGTTGCGTAATTCGTGGCAGCTTCCCTTGCTCAATACTCTGTGGAATGCAAGAGCTTCATTGGTATAAGCGGGAGAACGTTGGAGAAGGGATAGGTGGAGCGACCGAGCTTCACTTTTTGAGAAGCTTTTCAGTTTCATACGCGCATGGCAACTGTGGGCAGCACTGCTGCAACTACTGCTATCTCGCAACAGCCATACGCGACTGAAGATGCTACCTTAAGTATATACGGCTTTGGCGCAGTTCACAACAGCGCCAAGCTCAGCGGATAGAAACGTCACATAGCACCGCGGCATGAAGCTTTTTTTTTTCCTTTCGTCTTAAAGCCAAAAACGTAGGGTCACAGGAAGACAGGAGATGAATCCATTAACAGCGTCAGAACAAAGGGAAGGCTGAGCCTGGAGCTAATATTACAGGCTGTGTTCTGTTCTCAACGAATACATGTGCGAGCGCGTTCCCGTTGGCTGCCTCACTCGCTCATCACGCTGGCTCAAGCTTGCTGGCTAGGGCGTCGATGCCGGGCCATGGGTCGGCCGGGCATTGCACTATCTTGGGGACCGGCCCACGTATGAAAAATTGTTGGTCTATATTCACGGAGACGAGACCCGCCAGAACCTAGCCAAAACAGCTTAGCTGTAAAAATGTGATCCGATCCAGGCGACAGTGCAGGGCCAGGGGCAGTGGCTTGTACCCCCGTAAGACAAAGGCTTCAAGTAGTCAGCAAAGTGAAGCAAACAGTGCGTACATTATCTGGAATAACGCATACAACAGACAGAACAGCATACGTTTCAATAAAGGACAATCACAAGATTTGTAGGACGCTTAAGCTTCGCCTTTAAGAGTGGAACCGTACGAACCGTTAAGAGTGGAATCATACGTGGGACCGGCCCACGTATGAAAAATTGTTGGTCTATATTCACGGAGACGAGACCCGCCAGAACCTAGCCAAAACAGCTTAGCTGTAAAAATGTGATCCGATCCAGGCGACAGTGCAGGGCCAGGGGCAGTGGCTTGCACCCCCGTAAGACAAAGGCTTCAAGTAGTCAGCAAAGTGAAGCAAACAGTGCGTACATTATCTGGAATAACGCATACAACAGACAAAACAGCATACGTTTCAATAAAGGACTATCACAAGATTTGTAGGACGCTTAAGCTTCGCCTTTAAGAGTGGAACGCGGTAGCATTCAAAGATCCCGGACTACTTCTCGTGCGTGCCGGCAACTGGAGTGTATGTAACTGTAATGTTTACCGGAAAACGGTGGCCGCGAACGCTATGCACGAAGGCGGGCTTTCTGGTAGAAACGCGGCCTCAATTGCGTGGGCCGCCATGCGGCGGAGGCGAGTACCATCTGGAGGTATAGCAAGGAACCGCGCGCGCCGCTTCGTAACCCCTGAAATACTCACGCGCCGGCGCGCGCCAATGGCGGACGCTGTGGCTGGTCTAAGCATGGTAGAAACGGTGCAAAAGGGGTTTCTTTGAGCTTTCGCGTAACACAAGTATGTTTTCTCGTATAGTCAAATTACAGTCCGACGCTATCATGTCTGTATGTTGTATGTAAGTCCTACTTTGCGATTTTTCAAGCGTTTTAGCTTGGGAAGTTCAATTAGTTCAATAGCTTCCTTGTACCACATGGAGGGCCTGGGTATGGGTGATTCAAACATCTTTTTGCCGAAACGACGTTCAACGCTGAACGCCGGACTCGGGACGCCGACGCCGAATTTTCTGCGATACGCGGCCCTAAAAGCTATCACGTTAAACGAATCATATTAATCACATAACTGATGAGGCGCTCATGATACAATGCGAAACACGCATGGCTCCCGGCACACGTTTCCCGGTAAAGATTACTGTTGCGCAGCGGCCGCACTGACTGAAGCTTGCGACACGGGTAAATGAGGTCCCCTAGCCTTTCGTTATAGAAGAACCAACCTAGCAGCTGCTTTCAATGTTGTTGGAGCACTGCTATGGGAGGCTGCATAGCTGTCAAAATTGCCATTAGTCCCTTACTACCGTTACTCTAAACGTAAAAGTGAAACATTGTATACTCCCCTCAGCAGTTGTAGCCGTGGTTTCGAACAGCTTCACTGGACATTCACTTTCTCAGGGCCGGGATTGCGAGTCAATGTTTTCTTTTTTCTTGGCTCGTGTCACTACGTAGGAAAATCACGAAATTGCTGCTTTGTCAAGACGGGCTGTTGTCTCTGCTAAACTAAAAATTTTGGAATGTGATCATATAGAGCTGTCTCCCTACTCGCTTTTTATCACACCAAGCGCTCTCGGATTCCCAGCGCGGCACCTTGAAATATGGAAATTATGAGCTAGATGCAAGTGATTATTTCTCATAGGCTGAAGGCAAAGTTTCGCACGAAGCCACTTAAACCACCTTCCTGACAGATTTTCTAGTGATAACACTGCCGCACAACCAAGAATTTCCTCTTCGGGCAGAAAACGCTTCATTTTTTCAGTGTGCTTCATGTCCTCATACGATAAAAACCAGTCTTACGTGTTACCAAAGACATTGTTCTTTTGCATGAGGAAGGTTCAAGAAGTTAGATTGAGCACTGAAGCAACTTAAGAATATAAAAGAAAAAGCTGGTAGAATATTTTCCCGTAGGTCATTTGTTGATTCTCAGCGGCGCCTCCTAATTCTTTCACGCTCGTGCAGCTTTATCTACGTGGTATCCTTGCCCCGCATACAAATAAAAGATAAAAGAAATACAGACTTAAGCGTGTAGTTTCAAACATTTTGCCGTTCGTACGAGCATATGCCCAACAGGAAATCAGCGTTGAGGTTGATTGGGAGACAGTCCTCTACTCATCGTCTTATATGTAAATATGCAGGCGTAAAATAACTTCGCGGTGCTGTGTATATCTCCAAAATCACTAAGCCAGCTTAGCAGAATTATATGCGCGCTGATAACATCACTTACGCTGCGCGAGGCTGGATGGCGGCCTTTAGTCCTGCATTGTGGCATTCTCACGAACAACGCTAAAGACGTCGTACATGCGACGGCTGAAATGGCAAAGGCTTTAGTGTAAGCTTGCGGAAATGGCTAAAGTAATGTTCAGCAGGCTGGAAAAACAAGAACAGTTCGTGTTTTGTAGTCAGGTCTTTGAAGCCTGCGCTAAGGTACATTTATCTTCGAAAAATAGTATCGGGGGACCTTCAGGACGAGTATGCGACGACCCCCAAACGAATAAAAATCGGTTTGTGCGTATATGGCGGGCACTAGGAAGTCAGGTCACGAGCGGCGGCATACGTGTATCCTTGAAAAGAAGCATATAACAATCAAGGCGTTGTACAAATTTTGAGTTCGGAAACTTGAAGGATAGTAAGGAAAATCGAGGGGATGCTGAGACCCACTTAGCAAGTGGAGGGAGAGAGCTGAGAGGTGCAGCCTTAGGGGACGAGAAGACGGCAGTATGGATTGATGGACAAAGATGTGTAGCAGATATTGTGACCAAATGTATCCCCTTCAGGCGCTGTATGCATAACTATGCGTACCATGATAGTGCCTCCAGCCCAAAAGCCCAGGAAAAAAGTGGTATTGAAAAATTGTCGCGTGTATATTTAAAGTATTTTGATCACACTGGTGTTGCAAATTTGAATGATACGCGTAAAACGTTTTGCTAAAATGAGTTGGAAGGTAGGGAGCAGGGTGTTTGCTCTGGGCGCCAGATATGTCATCATATAGCGGGTTCACTTCTTTGGTTGTATTTAACGATGTTTTCTATCAAGCATATTTTTTCAAGTGGCCGGGTAGGTGTTTTTCAAACATTGTGAACATGAAATTGTTTACGTCCTCATACCTGGCGTTCCTTTAGAGAGCTGTTGCATGAAGTCCACGTTATGTAAACTTGATGAAACTGTCTAAATAACTGAAAATTCTTTGTTCAGCCTGTAGGTAGCACACTTTTCATAATTGAAAAAAAAATGCAAGAACTTTCGTGAAACTAAATTTTCAGTGCATAGAATTAGTTGGCTATCGAAGAACATGGTTGCGCCGGTCATGTACTTTATGAAGTACATAACTATTGGTTTTCTAGAAGACTAAGTTATTTTATTAATTTCCAACGCTTGTCTAAGGTTTGAAAGGTACAACCAGATTTAGATCTCTTATTGTGTCCTACTGTTGTGGTGCAGCAACACAGGCATCTGACTATCTTCACACACAAGGCCTTACCATCTCAACAGAAAAATGTGCCTTAGTCGCTTCTACGCGAAAAGCGATGTCAGGTTATCCTGTATGCATCAATGGCCAGCCTGTGTGCTACAAGAAAAATAATCGGTTTTTGGGTGTCATTATTGAGCGAGACCTCTCTTGGAGCCCTCAGGTTGCCCACTTGAAGAAGAGGCTCACATCTATTGTTCACGTCTTCAAGTTCATCGCCGGAAAAACATGGGGATTATCAGTGGGCTTCATGCTACAGTTATATCGAGCGCTTTTTACCGGATTCCTACGCTATAGCTCTCCCGTGCTTGCTAAAACATGCAAGTCAAATCTTCGAGAACTTCAGAGTGTGCAAACACAGGCACTACGTGTTTGCCTAGGCCTTCCGCGGAGCGCCTCCACAGCAGGAACCATTATAATGGCTCAAGACCATCCGATCACGACTTACATCAGCACCGACACACTTAGGACCCATGTTCGTCATGTTTCAGAAATGTAATCAAGCTCTCTTGCCTGCCTGCCAGAACGACGACCATAGGCGTCCTTCTCCAACGAAGTCAGCAAGCATCGTGTATTCGTACCATCGGGCTTCACACCCTCAGCACGTTCAACCTCAGCTTTGTGGTGTTTAAAACAACCTCAAGTGAGTCTTACGGTTCCAGGGATAAGAAAGAAGACCGACCTGCCTACCTTGGCCTTGAAGCAAGCAGCTCTGGATTATTTGCACACTTTCTACTTTGACCGAGTCCACATATATACGGATAGCTCTTCCACCCAGACCAGCTCCACCGGCGCGGTGGTTATACCATCACGATCGCTAAGCATCCGTTACAAGACTTCTCACTTGGCAACATCGACCGGCTCGGAGCTTGTTGCCCTCCGAGGTGCCGTTGATTATATTAACAACCAACCGGCTAATTGGTGGACAATACTCTGCGATTCGAAGGCGACCTTACAATGTATTCTGTCATCTCTTCGTCGCGGGTCATGTGAACAAGTCGTGTCAGAGATACGAGAAATGCACCATCACAAGATCTTGAAAAAACACGACTTCGTGTTTCAGTGGCTGCCTGGCCATTGCGGTATCTCCGACAACGACCTTGCTGACGAAGCTGCTAAGAAAGCACACGAAGGAGCAACCCTTGTTTCTGTACCTTTGTCGCGGACCGACGCAGCCCAACACCTAAGCAAGGTAGCACACCGTATGACATTAGAGAAGTGGCACACACCTGAATTCACCCAAGAACGATTGCATTCCCTCGACCCCTCTATGCAACTGCGGATGTTACCAGGACTTCTGCGAAATGAGGAAACAATGCTGTGCCGCTTACGCTTGGGCGTCGCATTCACCTATGCATATACGTATTTGATTGGAATGACTGATAGCGCCGACTGTAATGTCTGCGGTGTCGAGGAAACTATAGAACATCTACTGTGCTACATGACCTCTGCACAGCTCGCAATCAGCTAGATAGAACATCGTTCACCTTGAAGAAGATTTTGGGACCATGGCCTCGTATATCGCAGCTACAAAAGGCCACAAAAGCTCTACTGCGATATTCGAAAGCTACTGGATTGAGTGAGCGTCTGTGATCCGGACTTAGTGACCGAAGGATATACACAGTAGAGTTTCTCTTCTTTTAAACTTTCCGTCCCCTTTTTCCTTTCCCCAGTGTAGGGTAGCCAACTGGGCTCAGTCCTGGTTAACCTCCCTACCTTTCATTTATCATTTGCTCTCTCTCTCTCTACTGTTGTGGCCTTTTGAAGTTGGGTTCTTTTACGTAGCCAGCAGCAGAGGGGGTGCCGAGAGAAGGAAAACGCAGTAGACGACAGCAGACGATTAATTTGTGTGATTAGATCAGGGGATATTCAAATAAAGGAGGAATGTGGTTCACGCCATATTGGGGCAATTGAAGATCGCTAAACGTGGTCTTTGTCAGGCTTCGTCTCTAGCTCGGGGTTGGTTTCTATTTCCCTGTTCAAGTACATAGTAAACGTAGAAATGCTTTTCTGAGACAACAGCTGCATCGATTTTGCTCAATTTTGTTGCAGCTTGCAGAGGATTCTAAATTGCAGCACCTTCGGAAGCGCAATTCTTATTTAGAAACACATTTTGTTTACAAAAAGCGCCAAAAGACTCTATTTACGAAGAAAAATAAAAAAGAAGAGAAGCACGACAGTTGCAAATGCGCAACATTGCACAAAAAGAACAATTAGAGTATCTCCAGACTACAAATTTGATGCATAACTCTACAGCTTAAGTGAAATTTTAACAATGTTTATGAGGGTATTGCAAAAGTTCTACTCACAAAATAATGAGAAATGCGTTAACAAGGTAAAAGCAGGAGCCAACGTTTCGACAAGTAGACTTGCCTTCTTCAAGGCGACATGTCGCCTTGAAGAAGACAAGTCCACTCGTCGAAACGTTAGCTCCTGCTTTCACCTTGTTCTCGTTTTGCTCATCGTCTTGAATTTCCATCTCCCGCCTTCCCTGTGTTTTCCCTAGTCATAAAATAGTTGCAAACATAGGAGTGTTGTATAATACGTACATTCTGTCCGCTTTAGATGTACGCCTAAGTTCGGTTCGCACAACTGTGATATCGTTTTCTATTGCTAAGTAACAAAGTTGCAAACTGGATGTTTGAGTTTCATAAAATTGGGCAATTTTCAACAATTTTTGTAACAAAACATAGGCGGGTGAACTAAAAGTTCGACCTTAACTAGAGTGTAACTTTTCCTTTTAAGTTCAGCAATCTTCCGCAAGATCTCTCAAGTAGTTACCGATGAAAACTATTTCGTTGTTCCCGTGTATTTAGACAGGAGCTTGCGAGCTAAAACATTCATCTCACGCAGGCGGCTGTTCTTGATGATGAAGATGATGATTCCCACGACGGCTGGAAGTCTACGGCGCATTTCTCGCTAAATGTGCGCAGATGAGCACCCGACCAAGTCGATTACGATCGTGTCAGCCATCCTTATTACGTTAGGTATCAATGTGGATTAAACCGGCGCTCGTGGTTGCGCTGTAAAATGACTTAGGCGATGTGGTTTCCAATGAATGCTCGTCCGCAGACCCGTGCAGGAAGAACAGTGCGATTATAGCGACTGCCTTATAGTAATGTTGATTGCAATGTGTAGCTCTCAGCGTTGTTTTGTTCATTAACTCATATATCCGCCTTGAACCGGAAGTTAAGGCGGAATCTGCGCCAAACATCCGTTGTTTCCCCTTTTACGACTGATATACAGGTGTCCCATCTAACTTTAGCCAAAGTTTAAAAATATGCGAATGTCACGTAGCAGGACAGAACCAAAGTAATGTTGTTTGCCGTCGCTTGGACAAACTCAAACTACTTTTTTCCATTCCGCCTAATCACATAATTAGTCTGAATGAATCAACTTCTAAAATATTATAATTAGATGGAAAGTGTAAATGAGAAAATTGTTGAGCGGTATGATAAACTGCTGATACAGCTTTCTGTCCCTCAATAAGTGCTACATATAAGTGTTTTTCGGAGTGTGAAAGAAGCCCGCAAAATGCACGCAAAAATTGCTGCTCGACTGGCCGCTCGAAGCACTTTGCGTGTATTCGCGGGCTTCTTTCGCGGTCAGTGAAACACTATTATCTAGCACGTATTGAGCAACAGAAATCTGTGTCGGCGGTTCATGTCACTCTACAGTTTTCTCATTGACGCTTTTCATCTAAATATAATATCTGAGAATTTGATTCATTAGGAATAATGATCTAAATAACCGGAATAAAAAAAAGTAATTTGAGTATCTCCAAGCGAGAGCAAAGAGAGAGACAAAAGGGAAGGAAAGACAAGGAGGTTAGCCAGTGTAAATACCGGCTGGCTACCCTATGCTGGGGAAAGGGGTAAAGAGAATAAAAGGAGAAGGAAGAGAAAAAAGAGCAAACAACATAACCTTGGTTCTGTCAAGCTACGTGGCATTCGCATATTTTTAAACTCAGGCTAAAGTTAGCTACGGCACCCTGTATACCTTCTGGTGCAGTTTTGCTAGCAGCGTTTCATGGATAATTTTATTTATTATTTATTTATTTATTGATACTGTCAGCCCATGACAGGCTATTACAGGAGTGGATGTAACATACATAAACAGAGAAGTGCATTAGTGCGATTGAACCATGCACTAAAAAAATAAAAAAAATGAAGTAGCACTGCTGATATGAAACACATTAACAATATAAATACAGAGCACATTTTGACTTATTATGTCACAATATTACTACAGAACATCAGGGTGTATCAGGGTACATAAGACAATGTATTGCTTCCAAGAATGCATTAACTGATTTTATTTGGACAATTGAGTCAGGCAAAGAGTTCCACTGCTGAATTGCCCTGGCAAAAAAACTATACCTGAAGCAGTCATTGTGCACTGTGGGAGGAGGTATATACATACTGTGTCTGTGCCGTGATGTTTCCTGTGTCTTGATCTGGAAGTACTCGTCGTATCTTATTTTGACATGGTTATGAATTACTAAGAACAGGAATTTAAACCTTTCCTACTCCGTACGTTTTTGCAGAGGTGGAAGCTTTGCAAGTTTACACAATTCAGTCGGAGAGTGAAAACGGCGGTATTTATTAAATATAAACCTAGAAGTAAGGCGCTGGACTTTCTCTAGTTTTAGACAGTTACTTTGGGTGTAGGGATCCCATACTATTTTTGCGTATTCAATTATAGGCCTTAGCAAGGTTTTGTAAGCTATAATTTTAGTTTCAGGGGAGGCACAGTGCAGGTTACGTCTCAGCCCCCACAATACTTTGTTAGCTTTTGCACAAAGCTCATATACATGAAGATTCCAACGCAAGTCGGGTGTAAATATAAGACCTAGGTATTTATGTAACTCGAGCAAGCTCATGACCGTTGATACTGTATGAGAAATTCAAGGTATTGTTTTTTCTAGAGATGGACATAAAAACCGATTTAGTTGGGTTAAGCTGCATTTGCCACCGATCACACCAGTCCTTAATTTTCTGTAAGTTAAGCTTAAGGTCGGCCTGATCACCTGGTGACTCTATTCTCTTGTACAATATGCAGTCGTCGGCAAACATTCTTATTTGGGTAGTGATGTCATTTGGCAGATCATTTATAAAAACTAAGAATAAAAGGGGCCCTAAGACACTACCCTGGGGTACCCCAGATACCACGGGAGATAAACTAGATTGCTGATGTCCCAATTGAACATATTGTTCTCTATGTTCAAGGTAGGAAGTGAACCACCATAATATCGCAATTTGCGTTCAGAGAAGGCACAGAATAAATATAAGCTCGGAGGAAAGGAAATAAATATCTGAGGATTATATACAGGAATGAAGGGATATGGAAAAACAAAGTGGAGAAATACATTAAGAAATAATTTCGGCATAACATACAGAAGGATGATTTTCCAAATTAATGCGCGAGCATTCACAAAAAGACGCTGTCGAGCTCTGACACATAAAAGCACATTTAATCAACTTCGATTCTACCGTCTGTCATGCCCGTGACAGAAGTCAGGGGAAGGTGAATGCTAAAGTATCATACTAATTTCAACGCTTTCAAATGTTCTGTACCTCTAGCAAAGATAACATTTGTGACATCTCCTGTCCTTGGTTTAGGTGCGAAGTCTGTCACTGGGAGTTCAGGACTTCAGGGAACAATTTGTTTGCAGAATTTTGTTTGCAGAATTTTGTTTGCAGAATTTTGTTTGCAGAATTTTGTTTGCAGAATTTTGTTTGCAGAATTTTGTTTGCAGAATTTGTTTGCAGAATTTGTTTGCAGCTACGTGGCATTCGCATATTTGTTAACTCTGGCTAAAGTTAGCTCGGACACCATGTGTAGATACGTGCCGTCATGTGTTCATGTGGCACCGAGACCGATCAAGTTGTCCAGCGCTGTTTATTCCAAAAAAGGCAACGCCCCAGCTCACGCGCGAGGAAGTCGAACAGGGAAGATGATGATGGGTATGTACAAATGAAAACGACGAAGTACGTTAATAGTGTTTACACTAACTTCCCCCCGTCATGGAAGCGCCCAGCCTGGCTGCAGATTAGAGATTATCTAAACGGGGAGTGAAGGGCTTCATCCGCGAGACGTGAATAATTTTGGCATTCCGGCGGCGCCGGTCAGTGACGGGGTGTACTGGGCGGACGAGATAGTTCACTGCAGATGTTTGCTGCACAGCGGTGTATGGGCCAATATAGCCTGGAAGGAACTTCTCACAGAGGCCTGGGGTGCGGACTGGAGTCCAAAGCAGGACTTGGTCTCCAGGGTTAAAACGTAGGTCACGGCGTTTGTTGTCGCAGTAACGCTTGCGCTCAGCTTGGGTAGCTTCTGTGCTTTGCCGGGCGATTTGGCGGCAATGTGCAACTCGGGCAGCAAAATCTTCTGGAAGCGACGCGTTAGGCGAAGAAGGTGCGAAAGAGAGTTCTATGTCGAATATGGTGGAAGGAGATCGTCCATACACAAGGAAGAAAGGGCTGTAGCCGGTAGTCCGTTGAACAGCAGTATTATATGCGAATATCACAAAAGGAAGAATTTTATCCCAGTCAGTGTGGTCAGGACGGACGTACATGGAAATCATGGCAGACAGCGTACGGTGGAAGCGCTCAGTAAGGCCATTCGTTTGCGGATGATAAGTAGAAGTAGATTTGTGGACGGTATTAGTGGCCCGAAGAACTTCCTCGAGAACTTGTGAAATGAACGCCTTGCCACGGTCACTGAGAAGAACGCGAGGAGCCCCGTGGTGCAAGACGATGGCGCTCAAGATAAAGTCGGCGACCTCAGAAGCGGTGCCGGATCGCAGAGGGGCAGTCTCGGCATATCTTGTTAAATGGTCGACCGAAGTGACAATCCAACGGTGACCGGAGGGTGTCGACGGCAAGGGACCAAAGAAACCAATGCCAACAAATTCAAAAGGTGCGTCCGGGCAAGGGAGAGGTTGTAGTGAACCGGCAGGAGGGGATGTCGAGCGTTTGCGGTGCTGACATGACGCACAAGAGGCAATGTATTTGGCCACCGTTGTGGATAGGCCAGGCCAGAAGCAGCGGGTCTTTATGCGGTCGTAAGTCTTGTGGAAGCCCAAGTGGCCAGCCGATACGTCGTCGTGAAGTGCCTCTAATACCCGCAAGCGAAGGCAGCGAGGTAGAACTGGGACCCACCGGTGACCTGTTGGGTGGTAAACGTAGCGGTGTAGCACGACACCTTGAAGGCGGAATTGTCGAAGTTGGCGTCGCAAGCGGCTGTTGGGTGGTTCGGCGAACCAACTAAGGCGATCAATGAGAGCTCGACAGTAGGAGTCGGCCCGCTGAAGCGAGACGAAATCAGAGCGCGATGAAAGCGTAACTTGGTCCAGGGGCGCTATCGAGAGCTGGTGTGAGGCAGGCGTAGCATCGGAGTGACTTGGTGGGAAAGACGACGGCGCGTTACCGGGAGAGAGCGAGAGTGGGCAGCGAGACAATGCGTCTGCATCATGATGACTTTTTCCAGACTTGTACGTTATAGTGAACTCATATTCCTGCAAGCGGAGTATCCTATCGTAGCTATCGAAACAGGCTTTGTGTTTTGCCAAGACCACCATTAAGGCTTCGGACTGCGCGGCTGTTAGGTCAGAACCAAGAACGGCTGAAGGAGGGAAAGAATCATCCAAACCTGTGGTTGGGGCTGGCGATGAAGAAGGGCAAAGCGTGACTATAGAGATAGGTTGAGTGTCGGCGAGGGTTGCCACAGTCATCCCTTTGGACAGCATCACAGGATCTGGGGTCGTGTTGCAAGCAGACATAAGGGTGCGGCCGCGTGAAAACCGGACGAGACAGGTGGCAATGAGAATTCCGCGAGAAGTACAGCGGGAAGAAGGGGCGACTAGGGCGTCTCCGTCGGCGATCTGACTGGATGTTACGGCTACAACGTCTTCGTGACCAGGACGCAGGACGTAGTCTGCAGCGATGGCCAAGCTCATGCATGAAAGTGAAGAGTCCGCAACAGGTTCAAGCTCTGTATCCGTGATGTGGACAACTTCTTCCCTACATGAAATGACGGCTGAAGCAGAATGTAGGAAGTCCCAACCCAGTATAAGTTCATGGATACACGTTGGAAGGATGATAAATTCGATGTGGTGGCGTATGCCGTCGATGAGAACACGAGCAGTACACTGTCCGTCTGGGTGAATGAATGCATTATTAGCACCACGCAAAATAGGTCCAAGATAAGGCGTTTTTACCTTACGGAGCCGGGAACACAGATCACTCCGAAGAACAGAAACGGTGGCACCGGTATGGTATCGATGAGAGCTGACGCGGGAACACCTTCGACAGTCACAGAAAGCGTGTTGGCCGGGTGAACAGGAGGAATTTTTGAAGACCGATAAGAAGCAGTTTCCTCTCCAAAAACTGCAACAGCTAGTTTTCCGAGTGCAGGTCGGCAAAATGGGAAGTGGAGCGAAGCGTTGATGTAGAGCGCCGGTAAGGCGATGGAGAACGACGTCTGGCCGAACGGGAACTATGAGGCAGATTGGGAGCATCTGGAGGAGACGGACAACGCTGTTGAGGGAACGAGTACGATCCGGGATAGTAGTCGTCTGATCGGCGAGTGCGGTCTCTTTCGTGCTCAGCATAGCCTCGTCTTTCATCCTGCTGGCGACGGTGGCAGAAGCGAGATGTATGGCCGCGTATATCACAGTAAAAACAAACCGGACGAGGCGGACGCCACTGAGGGTACTATGGCGCAGCAAGTGCTCTAGTTCCCATAGAAGCCAAATGGTCATAGGAAACGCCAGTAAGCACGGAAGTCACGGTAGGGGTGGGTAGCGAAACAACATCCGCGTAGGTAGGTGTGGAGCGCGCTACCGGAGCAAGATGCGTCCTGGGTGTAGTCATCGCTGTCAATTCCTGCTTGACGACCTCGCGCAAGTCGAAGGTGGGGGTTGGGGCGCAGGCAGCAGGTGGGCGCCTTAGGTCTTGTAGTTGAAGCTCTTCGCGGATGATGGTGCGGATAAGACCACGTAGATCTGGAGAATGGGGAACTTGAGGATCGCTGCTGTCATTTGGAAGACGAATAGACTGCAGCTCGTCGAGGCGTTGACACGTTGAAGTGATGTCTTGGACAGAAGCCGAATTTTGCACGATTAAGGCGTTGAACGCGACAGGCCCAATGCCTTTTAAGATGTGGCGAACGCGTTCGGCTTCCGTCATGCTAGAATTCGCACGGCGGCACAGAGCCAAGACATCCTCTATATATGAGGTGTAAGACTCTTGGGGAAGTTGGCGGCGCGTACCAGCTTCTGTTTGGCGACTTCTGTTTGGCGACTTCTGCACGGCCAGACGAAGAAGCGAAGATTTGCCGCAGCTTGGAGGTAAGCGTGGACCAATCCGCGATGTCGGATTCGTGGTTGAAATACCACGTCTTTGCAACACCGGTCAAGCAGAAGGCGACGTGCCTCAATTTCTGGGTGTCGTTCAACTTGTTGCAAGAACTCACGCGGTCGTAGTGGTCGATCCAATCGTCGACGTCATCACCGCGGAGTCCCGCAAAGACGGGGATCGCGCTGAGGGCTCGTCACGGTCCAAGAGGGCGCCGCAGGCGGGGTCGTCTGTGTGGTAGGGTTAGAGGCGCCGAAAGGGCCGGGGTTGGAAGTGTCCATTGTTGTAGGGGTAGCTGGGTGCAGGCGGCGACCGGAACGGAGCTCCAGGGAGGACGGGAACGCGAGAGGACGTCAGGGTCTTGACGTACCTCCACCACTTTATAATACCGAGACCGATCAAGTTGTCCAGCGCTGTTTATTCCAAAAAAGGCAACGCCCCAGCTCACGCGCGAAGAAGTAGAAGAACAGGGAAGATAATGATGGCTATGTACAAACTAAAACGACGAAGTACGTTAATAGTGCTTATAATATATATATATATATTTACGGGGTTGCTATTTCCTTGTGCCTCGATAGTCGCTGTTGCTGTTTCGCGCTGCGAGACAAAGACCTATTTAGGAGAAAGCCTCCTTTAGTGCTAGCTCTCAGGCAAGTGTTGCCTGCAAAATATATATATATATATATATATATATATATATATATATATATAATTAACCCCTAACAGCAGTATTTGCCTTCCATTTCACTGCGTCGTGTCTTTATGGCTAGTGCAATAGCTACTGCGCCCCCCCCCCCCCCCAAAAAAAGGACGAAACAAAAGAAACCTAAAAAAGTACTTTACACGTACGCGTGCAGATTACCCGTTTATTTAGTGTCATTTTTCGACTGAGAAGGCGAGCCAACTGAGCAAAGTCCATCGAAACAGAATTTTCCTATAGAGGAAAAAGAAAATCCCCGATGATTACGATACTCCCTAATGCGAAACTTGAGCGCAGCTCTATACGTGTGTTCATATCGCATATATTGGCTGGTGCGGACAACGTTTCTCGGGCGGCACGTTGCAAATGAAGATAAATGTGGTGCCACTGCCAGGATAACCTGGAGATCGCGAGATGCAACCCGTGGGTGCGATTCACAGCAGCCGCCGCGGAGACACCTTCCAGATGACGCGTGCTACTATGGCACCATCTGGTAGCCATCATCGCCGCACTACTCTTTTTTTCTCGCGCTTTCGCCTACCCTCCTCCTCCGCTTCCTCTTTTCGTCTTTCATTCCCGCTCCGCTCCGCGTTCGCTCTTTCATCCTTCGCTGTGCTCGTTCTCTCGGTTACGCCGAGAGCCACGCCGACGCTCGCCGCAGTAACGAGCGCCTAAGGGCTGCGTTCTAAAACGTGGAAAAGCGGCCACCACGCTGTACAATAATTTACACCCTAAAAAGTGAAAAAGGGTGTAAATGTGTCTACAACTCACACCCTTAGGGTGTCCATTATATAGATAACACCTTAAGGGTGTGAGTTATAGACACATTTACAGCCTTTTTCACTTTTAAGGGTATAATTATTTTACAATGCACCTGGGTGCTCATTGCTGCTGCACTCATTCACAGCAGAACGCCAATGACGGGCAGGAGCTGGGCGCCCTGTCCTGCTAGCTGTCGCTGCTTCATTACGCAGCGTGATGTCATGTCGCGTGCGCGTTCGTTTTGTATACTTCAGTTTTATTCAGAGAGAGAGTGGTTTTAAAGGGGAAAAGGAAGAGATAAGTACAGCGCTGTTAATTATTCAGCTTTTGCGTCTTTGTGTTCGACTCTGGCATCCAGACGCCGCGTTAGAGGGCCTAGCCGCGCTCTTGCAGGGCTACTCATGTTAGGGCGCTGGGCTTGCAGCGGGAGCGTTTGAAAACAGTGGCGAGTGGCAGCCAAACGTAAGAACAAAGGTAACTCGCAAAAATATATTATTTACAAAGCGAAGCTATAGCGAGAAATTGAGAACGTACGACGCACCTCCTGTCCATTTCCTTCGTCAATACTTTGCAGCGTTACGTCGTGCTGCCCAGACATATGTCGGAATCCTCACCAACGTGCCCAGTTTTCATTGATATTACAGCGCTAACTTATATATGTACCTTTCTCCGACATAAAAGCAACGTTTTATAATGATAATGATACTGTTATGCAAAGAAATGTAGCTGGTGTGCCATAATATAATTTCCGATCCCTCGTTTCACTTGCTCGGAAGATGTGGCACCGTTTCGGAGCCGTTTCGATGCCATATAAAAGTGAACATTGAAATTCCTTTAATCCGCGTCAAACGACAACCGCACTGAAAGCATATCGCATGCTCTATACGCAAAGAAACGCCAGAGGACATTTCTGTCACTTGGTTCTGTGCACCTTCACCACTCTATACTGTGCGTACATGTATCTATGCGTGCCTGTGCCTGCGACTTGCTGGATGCGCTGACCACGTAGAGCGCCGGAAAGCGGATCGCGGGACTGGTTCTCCACGTGTCAGGTGCGCCTTCGGACACCTACCTCCTTCCGCCGGTTTTGAGTTCCTACTTGACCTAGTCCTCCCCGCCTTGTCAACGCCGGCAGACAAGCGGCGACGTCGCGCGACGCGGCTGCGCGGGAATAGTACGCCCCGCTTGGCCCCATGACTGAAACCTCTACGACACGCCGGGACACCCGGAAATGAAATGGATGACGGGTCCGCTGCCAGACAGGGAAAGGGCAGGGAAAGTTGACGCAACGAAAATACTCTCCAAGGATTGCCTGCCACGGGCTTGAAATGCGCCTAATGGAAATCGAAATGACGTCTTGAATCAGGCGCAGGAGCGAATAAACGACCTGTCAGTTGAAATTGGTTCCGACGGGCGTACGGCAGGGCGTGTTATACACGCGAAGAAGAAAATGTGCTTCATTGCTGCTTCTCAATTTCGCGCTCAAATTGGACGTATGTCGCCCGCGGCTTGTTTAGTGTATTCGTCGGGCCAGCTGGACGTTTTGCGGGGACACGATTCACAAATAATTTTAGACGGCCGGACATGTGCTGCTGTGCCGGTGCTGGTTGCCACAGTAAGGTGGGTGTGTTTTCAAACCGAGCTTTACCGTATTGGTCGTTTCCCGCGTCGTCACTTATAACAGGAATGGAGGGCGCTGTTTCCTTTTTAAAAGTAGTTTTGGCGGGTGGCATAAAACGAGATACAGATAAGCACGTGGCCAGTCTTAGAACTCGCAAAGAATAGTTTCCCACTGCAAGTAACGTTTGGGATCTGTCAATTCAACAAAATTCGAACTGGGGTCATGCAATATTTCCAATGAAACGAACAATGCGGGTAGTGTCTATAACTCAATGGCATATACCGAGATTACACAGCGTCCCCTTAGAGGCAAGCCGTAAGTGAGCGCAAAAGCCCATGCATTAATCTATGTTTCTGTCGGCCAGTTAGGCAGCGGAAGCGATTAATGTTATAACATGTCAGCCAATTCGACACTTAGGCAGCTTGCAGGCATCGGAAGGCGGTCGGCCTAAGCAAAAAAGTTGGTGAAGCAGTGGAAGGTCCTGCAAGGGGCAGGAAAGAAGTAAACACTATCAAAAGAAAAGTAGCGGGTATATGGGGCTCTCGATGCAGGGCTCCACTGCCGACTTCCATGAAGGCTTTTTCGATGGAGGCGACCAGGCACACTTGGCTCTTCAGGAGTTTCAACGGCGGTATGTCAGTGCGACTGAAGGGTCGTGGCATAAACGACGCTAGTGCTGCTTCTGATCATTAGGACGAGGTTGAACTCCCAGTGTGGCTACTCTTGCTCAACGTAGCTAGGTCTGGCAGCCTTTATCTAGTGCAATCACGGCGCGCCTTCGACATGCATAAGAAAGTTGCGTAAGGTCAGCCGATATGTTTCGCATTGCATCAGCCCTACATTGCCTCACTCTCCTTGGCACAGAGACGTGCGTATCAGTTATTTGACCACCCGGCGAGCCTAAAGCCCTGGCGTGCTCCCAGAACGTGCGCCCCCTAGTATTACTGTCTGTGTCAGTGGCGCCGCGTGGCGGCGGACGAGCGCATAGCCGTCGCTATTCTCCTCCGTCGGCGGGCAAACAAACCTCCCGCGATCGCGCTCAGCGAGAGTGACGGCGCCGAGGTGAAGAGGGCGCGTCGCGGCCGGAAGGGGAGAAGCAAAAGTGAAATGTGTTACGTGAACCACAAGGCGCGACCCCGGAAAACGCTCGTCCACCTCTGCCTCCGCTGCCGCCTCGCTCATTTCGCTGCAACGCCGGCGACGACCGCTGAAAACGTGCGGATAGGCGTGCCCGATCCTATAGTCAAGGGGGCGCTGCGGTGGTAATCACTACCGGACCCCTTGCGGACTTCAAGGCATCTGGTGGTAGGGGGGCCTTCGATTTCGGGCCGAAGGGGACGCTCGCCTAATGCGAAAATCACCGCAGCGAACGTGCGTTTTGCGGCGGTAATGTTGCGGTCTGTTCCGTTCAGCTTCGGAAGCGATGCGTGGTGCAGTAGTCGCGTGCAGCGGTAAATGTTCGCGCCATTCGTTTCTCCGAGGCTTATAAAGCAACTTGAGGCACAAGTTCCACAGCGCTGCACTCAACTGTGCGGCGGAGGGTGTACGCCGATGCGCGAGGAGATGCTTTCTTGCTTTTGTGTTTGGCAGCCCGTTTCGCCTCGCGACTCGCGAAGGAGATGAGGTGAGGAGGGCGGGGTGGAATTTGCTTACTGGGCTTTTTTTCCCGCTATTATTTGGTAGTGCCGACCGCGTTTCAGCAGCACTCGCCTCAGCGGTTACCGCATACCTCTGGGCCCACTGTTTGTTGAAGACTGACCCCGTACGTTGTTTAAAAGGGGAAAACACGGAAATACGGGGTACTGTCAGCCGTTACGTCATATCCCCGAATAGATTTCGTTGAGGAGTTGTCCCTATTGCTTAAGATAAATAAAGACATCAATTAAATAAAAAAGACGACAAAGGGACGATAAATCGACATCGATAACGAGAAAAGAGAGAAGGAAAAGCGATGCCTAGAGTAAGAGATTCATACAAGAGAATGACCCTACAATTGCAGGGGGGGGGGGGGGGGCATGCTCGAAGCCGACAAAAACGACCGTTTGTGTTAGTGGCCGATGAAGAACGCAACGTGCGTCTAAATATAAATGCCAGTTCGCGGATACTTCAGTTCGTAACAAGTGTCTTGCAGCGCTACTTGTCAATCGGCGGCTCACCACATCTGCCGACTGCGCGTGCGTGCATACACGTAGCCTCCAGAACCTTATGCGCAGTTTTCACACCATTGCTGCAAACAAAGCATAACTGCATGCGGGCTGAACTTCCGCGCAAAGGCAATTCGATGCCTTGTCTACTCTTTTTTCAGTGCCATCATAATAAATAAATATTTGATACCTGTGGGGACGGAAAACTAATTAATTTTTTTGGTCAAATGCTGACGTAAAATTTGCGACACGGGAAGTCGCTCAGATAATTCGTCAAGTGAAAGCATTAAACTCTTAGGCAAAGGTACACCCTTTGGGGTGTATATCTGCCACACAACAATAATCGTCATCTGCCTTGCTTGCGTTTACTTTCTTGAAAACGCCGCGCCCGCTACTTTTCTGTCGGGAAAGCTATCTCATGCTGATAAGACAGATGACGTTTGTTGTTGTGCGGCAAGATACAACCCAAAGAGTGCAGTTTTGTTTTCGAGTGTATCTTAGCCATTAAGGGCACAAATTGTTATACTACTCGTTATTCTTAAGCCACCTCAACTACTGCTGTCTCGTATGGCGTACTACTACTGCAGTATATATATATATATATATATATATATATATATATATATATATATATATATATATATATATATATATATATATATATATATATATATATAAACTGCATTCGTACAGTTATTTAAAGTTATTAACTGGTCTACTTGTAACGTGTCATGGTTTTTCTTCAACACCGTAGTTTAAAATGTTGGTATAATGTAGCTTCAAGTATTTACTAATATCAGCCAATACAAATTTTAAAGTAGTGCCTAAGCAAAGTACTAAGACGTTGTGTGTGTAATATTAGATTAGGACTCAAAGAAAAGCTTCCTTCACTATACTGCATTCCCCTACAGGAAAGCTGACGCAAAGCAAGCACTGGCATTAATTATTTGCTTTAAGTTATTCGTTACAGCCATTGAAAAGCATTACATATTATGGTAATTACTGAAATTGATTTGACTTCGTGTACAACTTGCCAGACGCAGTTCTTGCTGTTCTGAAAGCACGTAGAGCGCACTACTGGTATGGGTTTTAAGTGGTATCTTATGAAAAACATGTGACCTTCCTTTTCTGTAGCTTTTTTATCACTTTCCTTATCTGTTATTTCTTCTGTAATGAATCTTGCAGTGTCATTTTTAGTTATCACATAACTGTAATAAAATAAAATGTTATGACAATGTATATACCACTGTGTTCTCTATGAAGCACTTCCGAGGACCAACTTTCCGCCGTATACCTAATGTAAATCTACACAACAATGAGTTTGGAATTGATTTTTACATGTTATCTGTTGACTTCGAGGCGTGCTTCTTTCTGTCCGTTTTTATGTGCTTTTCAATCGTTTCGTTCATCCGCCTTTGTCTTGTAGGCCTTGTCAATATTGTATTATTTCTGCACTACAACGTTCTATAACGTGTAAGAGCGTTCAAAAGCGTATAGTTGCTTTTATGGAAAAGTTCGAAGTTGAATCAAAGGTAGGCTTAAATTACTAAAATTTACCGCTTACGTTTTGGTCATGAAAGTCGCATCTCAAATGCTCAAAGCGACACATAGAGGTATAGGTTTGAGATTCCGTAGATAAATGAGTGACATCGACGAGGAAAAGGTGACAATACTTTGTCAGCTGGTGGATCCATGGTCGTACGCCACTACTGTTTCTCACTTTAACATAATGTGACAGTTTTGGTTGCAGAGGCGATGTGTGTAATCCAGTGTACTCTCTCGTACCACTGACACGCTGTGGGTCGTTGTCCATTCCATAGTCACGCCAAAACGTGTACGTATAGTTTACTGCAGGCTGTTTCATTACTTTGGCTTAAAGTTGATTGAGTGGAGTCCGAGGAACATGTATCCTGAAAAACATGTAGGCGCTCAAGGTCGGCCCTCGGCAACAGTGTCACGGAAGTGACAGCGGAGCGCGTCTTGCGCAAAGGAACGCTGCTATGAACCGACTGGTGTTACCGTTTCTTTTTAATGTACGACCAAGTGTGCAGGTTGGCACTGTGCTCTCCTTTCTCCCGACTGCAATTTCTGTCGGGCTGTTCTTCATCGTGCTTCGTAGCCTGTTGCCCTGCGTGTCCACCGTGTCTACGTTCTGTATTTTAAGACTCGAGTTCATAAGCATATTACTTCTTGGTCGTGTGTTATGGCTTCATGCTGCACAGAGTGTGCACTGTTAAGGTTTTCTTCTGCTATACTTTCGTCGCAGCTACATGATGTACCTTAAGTCTCGTTCTGTATGCCATGCAGCGTAATGCCATTCCTACTCCCATTTTGTTACTTTTCTTTTCTGGAAATGATTTTTATATTACATACTTCACTTACTAGTTAACCACACGTAGTCAACCTTGAAGAAGGCCGCGGCAAGCTTAAACAACAACGGCAACAAAGATTATGCAGCTTGAGATTGCTAGAACGCATACTCCCGCGGTAAAACTGAGCGTTTTGATATGGCAGATGCGTAAATTTCCAATGCGTGAACTATTGCGATTTAGATTCCCCGTTTTAAAGAACTTCATAAGGGACACAGTGCATCCTGTGTTCAAGAAGAGCAACACGCCCTACTTCAAATGCGAAGGTTTGGAGGCGCCGAAGAGCACAGGCTGCTGTACTTCCTGCTCTTCTCGTGTGCGCCTTTTCTTGCTTTCACTCTAGCAATGCGGTCGGTCACAAAAGTTTACCGAACAGAGGGTGTGCGAAAAAACTGAATTCCTGCGAAGGTTGCGCGCACAGCCTACAAATCGATATTTCGCTGTCTATATCACCTTTCCGTTCTACGCGGTGGCTCAATAAGAGCCACCGCGTAGATGTGAAAGTTGCAACACACGTCAGTGAAGCAAAAAGAAATCTTCGGACCTTAGTTTCGTTCGCTGAAGTGTTACGTATCACGCGACCGTCGGAATTTCATCTTCGTCGGACCGTCATTGTTGGCGTTGTAATCACCGTCATGCAGTCGTAGAGCGGCTGTTGGGTCATCGTCGACATCGTACTAGTCTAATCGCCTGATTCCTGCCTTGGTCGTCGTCATTGCCGTCGGGGCAATGTCATCGTGATGTCCGCCATTCGGTGGCTGCCTACATTTTTTACAGCGAAGCGGTATATGACCAGCCGATTCGTACGTCGGTCCATCTGTGGCCTGGGGTGCGATCGGAGATGGTTGTTCGGCGCGTTCGTTCGGTTACGGGCGCGCGCGATTGGCCTACTCCGCGCCGACGTCGCCAGCCGCGGGGCGCGGCCACGTTTTTGGTGCCGTCAAAATCATGACACGCTCCTGTCAATCGTCCTCCCACCGAGCATTTCGTCTGCTAGGCGCCGAACCCGACGGGAGCTGGGAAGTTTGGAGCGATCATACGGCTTCGCCTGGCGCGTCTGGTGGATTGGATTAGATCCAACCGGCGGCTGAGGCATGGCACGTTTGGATCCAATCCATAGTTTAATTCGAGAAAATGGCGCTTCCGTTGGGAACTTAGGTTGTTGCGCTGGCGTTTCTAAAAAAATTAAATTATGGGGTTTTACGTGCCAAAACCACTTTCTGATTATGAGGCACGCCGTAGTGGGGGACTCCGGAAATTTCGACCACCTGGGGTTCTTTAACGTGCACCTAAATCTAAGTACACGGGTGTTTTCGCATTTCGCCCCCATCGAAATGCGGCCGCCGTGGCGCGACCTCGTGCTCAGCAGCCCAACACCATAGCCACTGAGCAACCATGGCGGGTCTGGCGTTTCTAGAGGAAGGAGGAGAGCGGGCGGCGGTGCAAAACGCGTTTGAAGAAATGGCAGAAAGTGAATTCCGGCGTCGTTATTGTTTCTCCAAACAAATAATTCCTTGGTTGTACAGCGAAATCGACCCCATCAGCAGTGCCAGCGAGCCACTGGAATGTTGTCACTGCCTCTTGAAAAGTGCGCCACTCTTCCCTTCGTTTCTTTTTCTTTTTTCTTCTCGATGTGCACGACACCACCTAGGGCCGACGCAAAGAAACTAACAGTTATAAATTGCAGTAGTCGCACGTACTACTATTTGAAAACGTTTTTGGGCTTGAGAAGAAAAAATACATTTTTTTAGATAAAGATTCCATTCATTTGGAAGACGAGAAACATTTCGTTTTGTAGTATACTGTCTGCAAGCAGACGACAAACGACGGAAGTAAACTTCCGGGGAGGTCACCGCTTCCTGATTGGCTGCTCTCTTCGCCCCGTTGTCACAAATTTTGCGTACTGCCACTTAGTGACGTTGCAACAGCCGAACAGAGCTCGTATCGAACAAAATATCTCCGATGGCGCCCCTGTACGCCGAAAACTCCTTCGGCGCAACCTCATGCGCATGCGCAAAAAGAAAAGAGAAATACTGGTGCGCGATTGGCTCCGCCAGTAGTGACGTCATTGCTCTCCGTCGCAGCCGAGTGCGCGCGTGCAGTTTCTCTCCGGTTACGAAATGCGTGGGCAAAGAGTCATACGTACTCCTGATGAGCAGGCAGCTTTCGATCAGCAACGCCACGAGCAGAACCGAGAACTAGCTAGTCTACGCCGTGCCGATGCTGCAGCCCGGGCACTAGAACAGGCTCGTGAAGCCAAGCGCAAGCGACAACTGCGTACGGTGGATCTAGCGGCCTACCAATCCATCGTTAATATGCACCGTCGGGATTAACCCAGTGTCGGATTAACCCAGGATTAACCCAACACCGAGGCCGCACGTTTCAGCTTCGCTGGTTAATCATCTGTACGGAGTGCCTGGGCGGTGATTTTTTTTTTTTTTTTTTACATCTGGGGTAGTGCCTGTTCACCGCTCCTTTCGAGTGAATATCATTGACCGGTGGGATACAGTGCGGTCGAGAGAATTCGTTCCAAGCGGAGACGCCGTGCGAAATCAGCGGCTATAATTCGTAAACTGAAATATAAGGGGTAAAGTAAATAATTCATTAGCTTAATTAACGTAATTAGTTAATTATTCAATTGAAAAGTTTGATTTCGCGTAGTAGTAATGGCCGCCTCATCGAGTAATTTATATCAAAGATTATAATTGTGCTATCTACGATAGCCAATCTTTAAGAAATTTGGTGCAGCTAAAAAAAAAGCGCCCTGTATTTCCGCTGCGGTCTAACTTGTTTTTTGTGCGAATTCAATGTAGTACACGGTGACTTCAACCCTGAACGCGGTCACGTAATAAAAACCCCTGAAAGTCAAAGCACGTGCCAGGCATCCGGCTCGCATTGACAATGAGCTAAAACTAGTGCCTGCCTCTTTGCGTAATGCCCCCTTGACGTGATCGGCACCGTATAGACTTCGTCCACTGCGCAGCCAAGCCTTCCGGCTATGTAAGCCGGGCTATTATTTCCTCCTTTTGGCTCTCGTAGGCCTCTTCTCTGCACGTCATTTTTGATGGTATCGCGATCGCTATCGCCAACACCGCTGCACTGAAGTGGCATCGACAGTACACGGCGTTACTTTACTAAGCGGCTTCTCGTGCAGAAAATTACTGCGCGGGGCCCGACGCCTACTACGCCCAAAGGGAGAAAGATAAGGCTCAGCAAACGGCCTACAAAAGATGAACGGTGCACAAATGCCCGACTTTCCTGGTGCTTCTTTGCTGCGGTAAGGCGTAGCACTATAACAGCAAAACCGACGGACGCTGTGGGCGGCCGATCAGATGACAAAATCGTCTTCCCAGAATATGTGCCAACCAGATGTACAGTGAAAGCCACGCAAGAAAGACGATGGTCAGAGATTTGATATTTGTTTGCGCTTGTACAGATTCAACTTTGTCGAGGCTGTGCTTTCTAACTAAAAACGTAGAAACCAAAAGTGAGCGCCAACGTAGCTTTCATTTGTGCCCTCGGTCTTTTTTTAGGTTGTTCGACAAAATTGACTCTTTTGTTGCTATATGCACAGTTCCACACGCATTCTTAACACAACGGATACGGCAGCGATTCACGAAAATTGTCATTTACTTTCGTAGTTCAGACCCTAAAAAGGCAACCACCACTACCTTCTGAGCGCAGCAACGTTTAAAAGTTGTCAACATTTTCACAATTGAAAGATTACCGAAGGCTCGTGGATTTACATATCTATAATATTATTTCTTGTGTGCCTTTGAAAATTTACAGTGACCGTATGCACACCTTTATTCAGCGCGGGGCGTCAGGTTACAATATGATGTGACATCATGAAATCTGGCGTCGCGGTCACGCATTGTTCACTCCTCTATATAGGTAATATATATTTCATTGCGATTGATAGGGAAGGGAACATAAGAAGAATATTCCAAACATTCAAAACTCACTGGACGCTAGCATAATTAACGTAATTATAAAAGATAAAGAACGCTGCTTAATTATATATTTTGACAATGTGTGCATTTACAAACGTCACCCTGCTCATGTTGACATAGACTGCAGGTTTTCAGTTGTTATTGCCAATAAACTAAATTCTACATGTGGCGCTGACCTACGTCGAGGTAGCCTTGAGGTTGGAGTGAGACAAGGAAAATGCTAGAAGCCCGGCGCGGAAACTTCAGTGCAGAAGTGTTCACAACGCACTGAATATGTGCACGTTTACAAAGCCTACCGTCGTAAGCTTGTAGGTTCAACGTCCATTATTAGCGAATGTTTCCACCTGTGGATATGTTACGCAGTAATGTTCTCGACTATCCAAAAGCCCGCGCCACTGAAATATTTGCTGTTTTTTTTTACAGCGAAGTTGTTTATGGCTAGGTTCTGGTGGATCTCCGTGGACATGGACCAACTATTTTTCATACGTGGGCCCATCCGCGGCAGAGTTGAAGCAGGCATTAGAACTACCCATACGTTGGCCGATCCTGAAGGTTCTGCAATACCGGGCCGACCCGCGGCGGAAGTGCAGTTCGCTAGAAATGGCCCACATTCACAACTTCGTTAGTCACCGTTCTTCAAAGAGTGGAAGGGCACTGAATTTCTTTTTTTTTTTTGGCAGAACCATTGCGTGCTGTTGTGCAAACCCTTTTTACATGACCAGTAATGTTCCTCATGAGTTCGGCTTGGTGTTACGTGTATATGTGAGCACGCTTTTGAAGGATTACTACAATCATTTTGGGCAGATCTAGATTACAGGAATGTTGAGTGCTTCTGCGTGTCTTTTTTAAACAACATTGCGTGGACAGAAGCAAACTACAAATGGAGGAGCACACGAAGGCGTCGCTTGTATATGTTTCAAACTTGCGGAGGACAGTGGAAATTTCGTTTCAGGAGTTATACTGAGAAATAGAGAAATATAATAAGGCTGGATTATCTAGCTGTCTGTACAGGAAAATGGTTGACGAAATTTAAGTGCAGAAAATAGTAGGTAAAAGCCAAAAAACAAAACACCGCCCATGCACTCAGCGAAGCCACACATTTCAGCTTCGCTGAAATGTGCGGCCCCGATGTTTATCGCTGGGTTGATTCCGACGGTTTATTAAATTCTTTCTCGATTATTGGTTTTGTTATTGCGTTTCTTAATGAGGTTAAATACACGCTTCGCTTGAGTTTATGACAGTGTTTATTTGAGTTTAGTGACAGTGTTTATGTGCCAAGAGTTGATGTCTTTAAGCACTCTTTCATTGTCAAGACAATTGTTGAGTGGAATAACTTGAATTCTTGTGTGTTTCCGAGGAATAACAGGGTTGACTCTTTTGAAGAAAACTTGACTGCGTTCTTTGCGTGAACTTTGTGCTCTGTATTCCCAGCCTGTAACAGCCCGGCAGGGCTCACCCCAGTATTGGAAATAAATAAATAAAATAAAAATAAAATTCGGCTTCGCATATCACCATCAAGTAGGGGTGCACTGAGTGTTTCATTGTGTTAACCGAGCGGGTACTTCAAAGTCAAATGCCGCATATTTCATTTAATTGAAGACAGTTTCCGCGAGCGTTTGCCTAGCGTAAGAAATGCGTGAACACTTTTATGCGTACTCAACGAAAAATCTGGCCGTCCGTCACCTAAGACGAATGCAATGGCAAATACTAACCCCTAAATAATGGCTTATACCCCTGCAGAAAGATTTATTTGGCCGGACCAGGAATGTATTGCCTAGGTACATACAGCTTAGCTGTAAAAACTAGCCATTAAATTTTGCCCGTACATGGAAGTTGTGGGCGGTAATAATATTGCGGTAATCGTGAAAGTAAGACATGTAGACTCAATATAACTGAGAGGTGCGACAGAAACAAAATTGGCTATGAAAGTTATCACACACAGACGCAGACACGCACAAAAAAAGAAATGTCAAACGAGATCATTTCATAACGAGAAGCTACAAGAGGAAATTCGTCCACGGCCACGATTTGTGCGTAGAGCGTAGAAACGTGCTATAAGTTTATGCACGTTGCTAACACATGGTATCGGATTAGCTGGTCCGCGTATTGGGAATGTATTTTAGGACCGGTGCAAACGGTCAAGGAACGGGGAAGTTTAGACCCTCGTCCGTTCTTCACCGCGCCTTGCGATTTCGCACTAATATGCGTTACGGAAATATCGAGGGTCTCTTGTTAGAGTGCCCAAGTGCCCATCATAGGGTAAGTGTGGATGTAGTTAAGCGCTGGAGAGTTTTAAGGGCGCTGGGAGAAGCCTAACATGCCTGGGTATGCGACATGTTTAAGACGTCCGAAAGATTGTTGGCTCAATGGTTATGGAAACACATATTGTAGCTAACATTACATTATGTCACTGTACTGACATATGGGCTGAATCTGTGGTTTGTTACTTGGGATCATGGTTTTTAAAGTCAGGAGAAGACGGAGAAGACCAGCGAAAAAATGCATTAAGATTGCTGGAAGTTGCCACCGCCAAGTTTTAAAAGGGATACCCATACTATTCATCGAGGGTATTGGGTATCCATGCTGTAAACAGTAGAATAAAGTCAATGGCGACGAAAATAGGAGGCGTTGCGGCGGAGTGTAAAATGTATTTATTCTCGGCCTGTATAATCGCATATTTGAGGAAAGCGCAGTTCAAACGACTGTGGCTTGCTCGTGGTACCTGGCTGCGTAGATTGTTCATACTTTGAATATCTGTCTTTGAATGTTTGGCATGACAACGATGGGGTGAATTTGGTGGCGAAATCCGTGAATTCCCCTCTAGTGTCACGGCCAGTCTGGCAGATTCATGAAAATGCGACGTCAGGTCCTTCTGTTCAACGCATTATTGTGTGCAGCCAGATGAATTGAAAATAGCTGCACTTAGTATTTGCTTTATTGTCTGCCTTCAATGCTTTGTATATAAAAAAGTAAGGTCAAACTGTCTTTTCTTGGGAGGGTGGGGGGAATTCGTCATAACAAGACTTTCATACCTAGGAATTATGGACATTGCCCCTACTGCCATCTGTCGACCTCCACTGCATTGCACCGAAGTAGCTCAATGTGCATCGTGTTTTGAAAAGATATTGCAGAAGGTTGCTCCAATTTCAGCAACTTTCAGTAAGAAGCGTCGAGAGGGTACGCCCTTCTAAATGGCATGTGTATTTAGGGCACTTATTCATTACTTTCCAGCCGCCTTTATTCAAAACTTTCAGTTATTCGTAACTTTCCAGGTAACACCTTCTTGTTGTCAAGGACGGTGGAAAACAACATTGAAGTGTGTTTCAAATTCTTTGATATTGCATCAAAATCCAGCGTACAGCAGCAACATGGCATGTAGCAACATGATGAGATGGTTACTTCTCCCAAGTACATGGGGATGCAGCTTTTGGCACGTAAGCGTGGTATTTAAATTCAAATAAATGTTTTCACGTGCATAGCTTACCAGTTCCTGCGGCTTGTTCTGGTCTAGGCACATTGGTCTGCTGCGCCCGACGTTGCCCGGTTGCAGCCGCGCGCGTAGTTATACGAGTCGCTACTTCAGCAGCGGTTCGTACCTTGCGAGGAGGCGCCACAGCGCATTGCGAAGAGGTAACACAGGTAGGGAGACTACGCGGCGCACAATTCACATCGCTCGATACGTGTCACGATAGGGTAGAAGTGGAAACTTGAGGGTGCAAAGCACTCACTTACCAGCAACAGTTACAAGAACGGACTGTTTATTTCCGCGCACTAGTCACTTCTTTTTGTTCGATAGGTTTTGTCTAAATGGCGATATGTCTTCTCGTCATTGCCCTTGTCACACTACAGACGCGGTATTTTCCCCTCTTTCAAAGGATGCATCGCCCCAATGTGAAAGTTAAGGGTGTGCATGCACTAAACAATAAAGCGCGAACCACGTGGATAAGTGTGACTTTATATGCACCACAATATGTAACCACAATGCAAAGTGACGACGTATCGACGTTACGCGGGGCGTCTGTGACATGGCGTGACTTAAGAACACCCTAGGCCCTAGCTGCGACGCACACCGGCGGCGGCGGCGCACACCATCGCCAACCGAACCGGCTATTGGAATGAGGCCATAACAGTTTCCGCTGTAAAACCAGCTTGAAGAACAAACATATCCGAAAGTTGTATTCGGGTCTGAGGAGGCCATACCAGTGCTTTAATCTTCACCAAAACACTGCTACAAGGAAGGCGAGAAAGTGCCCAAGTGCCATAAATGCAAAGTCTTGTCTTGCCGGTGTAGGATACCGAGCAGTATGCATATGGGATCTCTGCGGAACAAACGTGTCACGTTTTCTTTGATATTCCATCTGTAGCAAAATTAAGCGCCCGAAGTAGGCATTCGATTGCGGTCAACATGATTTCCTTTGCGCTTTCTTTTTTCATTTCGGTGCTCGCACCTTACAAAAGAAAAACAAACATTGTTGCGGCGCAGCGAATTGTCGCATGATGTAAGTTCGATTTTGTTACTTCTTCTTTTGCGGGAGAGTAATGGGCCACGGGACGCTTTAGTTGCCGGAGACTGCTATGATATTATTGCGATTGTAATTATATGGATACTCCAGGCGCATTCCTGCCTTCTCCGTCGCCCTGATGTTCCGTATAAAGTCCAAGGGCGATAACATCGTGACCGCGCCCCTTATGCTGTATGTGCGAGTGAAAGAGCAGGGGAGGAGAAGGTTATTGGTGAGCCGGCGATGGTGCCTCAATCTTGTGTGTGCAAGGGAGAAAAGCGGGGAGGAAGCGCGCTGCTTTGCGTCGCGCGGTATACATCAACGGGGGGGCTTAGTATTCTGTGATCTGTGTATCTGTGATTGCGCAACGTGCTTACTTGCCTTGCTTGACACACTACATACAGTGACTTTTTCTTCGATACGTAGATTTATTGGAAACGTATACGTCTTGGAGACTTATACGACTTTTAGGTCTTGTGCATACATGCAGTGAACTTTAATTCCAGTGGCTCTCTTTTTCCCTTTATCAAGCTGTAACTGCGAATTTGTATATTCCATTGTATCTTCGCATTTCTAATGCACGAGGGCGAGTAATATGAAAGTGAGCCAACCCACCCCGCTAATTGATGGTTCCGTTCATTGTCTGCGTGGCATGCGCGTAGCACAAAGACATCTCTGATGTTCAAAAGTGACACGCAGGTGTGAGGATAAATCTTCTTTAATGCTCTCATACTCTCGATCGAACATAGTCGCGTGACATCATGGACGCTACAAAATTTCAACAGCGCGGTGTCGTGAAGATTTTGACAGCTGAAGGTGTTTCCCCAAAAGAAATTAGTCGCCGTATGGCTGCCGTGTACGTTGAACATTGCATTTTATTGGCCACTGTGAGGCGTTGGATTGAACGGTTCAAAGAAGGGCGTGAAAATTGCAAATACGGTCCAAGACCGGGCCAAAGCCACCGTGCAATCACCCATAACACAATTGCAAAGGATCATAAGCTGATTAGACAAGAACGAAGGATAACCGTCGATGAACTGGCAGAGCGTGTGAACATCAGTAACTGTTCGGATAACACCAGAATTCATGAACTTCTCGCTTATTAGCTCTTGTGTGCACAATCGATGCCCGATGTTTTGAACCACCGCCAAAAGACGGAGAGGTTCGGTGCTGCCTTGACTCATCTGATCCGGTATCACTATGAGGGTGACGACTTCTTGTCTGCAATTGTGACCGAGGATGAATCATGGTGCCACTACTACGAGCCTGAAACACGACGGCAAAGCTTACAGTGGAAACATTCGGAAACACCATCCCCAAAGAAACCAAAGGCCGTCGTATCCGCCGAAAAGTGATGTTCTTTTTTCGATCGTCAGGGGCCATTACTGATAGAATTTGCTAAAGCTGGAAAGACTATCTGTAGTTTCCAATATTGTGAAACGCCGGATCGGCGGCGTGTCACAATCAAGAAAAAACGACGTGGAAAATTGACGAATGGGGTCATCTTGCTCCACGACAATGCCCGTGCCCACGTCGCTCATGTGGTTAATACAAAGATGGCAAAGTTCAAGGGGTAAACGCTGCAACATCCGCCATACACCCCAGACCTGTCACCTTGCGACTTCCACATTTTGGGGCAACTGAAAAAACAACTCAAGGGAACCAGATTCGTGTCGGATGACGACGTGAAAGAGTCGGACTTTTTGAGTTGGGAAACCAAGGAGTTTTGTGAGAGGGGAATCACGCGACTGGTTAGTCAGTGGGACAAATGTCTAAATGCTCATCAAGACTGCTTTTACATAAACTACCCCATTTGTCATATATATTCGCGTTGACTCACTATCAATTGATTCGCCCACGTATATTTTGCAAAAATCCCGCTTTTTCTATGTGCGCTCTTTTGCGACTATAGTTCCGGTGCAATTACTCACAATACACGACTGGTGACAGCTGCTCCTGCGCAATATATTGAAACAAAGAACAGCGTCATTTTTCCCTGACCGTCGCATATGCACAAAAATGTAAACAAGGTTCTTGCATGAGAGTTTCACTAAAATATTTATCCTCAACTTGTTCACTTCATGGCCTTTGCATTTTTCATATCAGCGGCATGCACTGCTTTGCTGGTTTCGGACTGATACTGTTCTAAAGTTCGTGTGATATTTCCTTTATTATTAAATATACAAAAACATAGAAGCATTGATATAGCTTTTTTCGTGCACAATTTTTGGGACATCCGAGTATTTTCTTTTATGAAAATATACATATTTTACTTGTCTTGGCAGTGCGTAGCGTTCAAGAATTAGTTTGCAGCATTTTTGGCAATGACAATGCGGGTATTTATTCATTTATTTGATCGCTCCACACATTCTATGAATAGGAGGCGGAGCTGCAACGTGAGCGCCCTCACCCCGAACGAAATTTCTGACTACGCCAGTGTTGCGAACTTAAAGGTGTTTACGTTCGGGAGATCTTTTGAAATGGGGTTCTTTGAAAATGCTGGCCGTTAGCATCTAATTGGAGCACGGCGGTGAACTTCAACAGAGAGCCGAAGGGGTAATGTCCAAAATGTCTGCAAATGCGAACGTGGGCTCCGCGAAGTAGTGATCCCAATGCGCTGAAGTCACAATTATCAGCCTACAGGAAGGCGTAAAGCGTTTGATCAGGAGTCCTGCGCATGAATACATATGAATGCGCCTCAGTTTGATTCAAACCGCCATTCGGTGCACAGAGTGAGCTTGAGCAGTGTGACTATTACGTGATCAACAATTTGCAGAAAAGGACACGTGGCAGCGTGGCGGGAAAGTGGAACAGGGAATACTTGCGGGTGTGGAAGTATTAGCGCCAATTCCGTTCTTCTATCGTGCGGTTCCTCTTTTGGCAACCATATGCCCCAAGATTTGAATGTTGGGCTAGTTGGTCGTCCATATTTGAAATAGTAACTTAGCGCTTGTCCTTGTCCCTCTTTCTTGTTTCCGTGGTTTTATTCGCGCTAAGTTACTACTTCAACTATGCCCCAAGGCAATGTAAATCAGTGGCTGTGGTGTTTGGCTGCAAAGCACGAGGTCGCGGTATCGTATCCCGGCCACGGCGGCCGCATTTCGATGGGGGATAAATGCGCAAACACTCGTGTACTTAGACTTAGGTGCATGTTAAAGAGCCCCGGATGGTCGAAATTTCCGGAGTGCCCCACTATGGCGTGCCTCATAATCAGATCGTGGTTGTGGCACGTAAAACCACATAATTCAATTCAAGGCAATATAAACTCGTCGTTACTTTCCTCATAAATCGCACGTAGCTTATTAATGACTCATCCTGTATCAACTTTTAGGTTGGAATATACGTCAGCGTCCGTGTGCCAGTTCACCACAGGGTAGAGTCGTGAAAAAAGATCAACGAGAACTGTGTCAGCTGTCGGTGTTATAATCGGGCTATTACACCAAGTTACAATGAACGTTCTCTGTGAGCAGTACCTGCTCTCTTCACGTTGCAACTCCAATATGACGACACTTTTATTGCGATCCTATAGCAACCGCATTACAACGCTTAACGAGTAGGAAACCAAGCAGCTGGTTATCGTAAAAGTAAGACAAGCCTACCTGTTGTAGTGCTTCTGCGCCGATGTGTAGATATACTCAATTACTCTCACGGTTCTTTCCTACTGCATGCGTATGTGCTGCTTCAGGCAAAGAAGCGCAATAAATGATACCAGACTACAAACATAATAGAGCCAAGAAAGTAGTGAAGGGGATGGTCTCGTAGCATCGTTAAAACTTAAAATCAATCCTGTAATAGCCCTGTCGCTGGTTTAATTTTGACCACGTGCGGTTCCTTAAAGGGATAGTAAAGATAAAATTACTTCAGCTGTATTAGTAAATTACCCATCTACAATTCCAGAAAAAGACACTCTTTCTGTGCTGTGACAAGTACTGTGACAAGTAGCTCAGTAGTTTTCTATGTAAGTGTGCTACAGCTAAAAATGCACTCCCACATACATCCCATATGACTCGGAGCGGCGCATAGGCGCGTCCACATTACATTGTGCTGTGGTGAAAATCTGTTCCGTGTGTTTGCATATAAAACCAGAAGAGATATGAAAGGAGGTTGTTGTTGTAACGTACATAGCTTGGTGACTGAAGAAATAAGAGTTCGTATTTGGTATGGAGTTTCTTGAAGCAGTGACGAATTTGGATTATCCACTTCCAGGACCATTGATGAGGAAGCCTGAAATTGAATAATAAAGAAAGGGCTTCAATGTATTTTTCTTGCGTTATTATTCGTTTAATTATGAATGACAATTTATATCACTGAAGGTGAACTGACCTTTAACCGATCTGCCCTTGATAACGTCCAAAATTGGGCTAGTTGTTCCTGCGTAATGGCAAAATGTAAAACTGCGATTTGGGACATCGTCTTGGTCTGCTCTACGCTCCTCTTGCTTATCGCAAGTCATCAGTTGCATGTCTGTATAATCCGCTAGTATGGTCTTCGTCCAGCTGCATTGATGAAAAGTTACGATGATAATGTAGATAATTATGGCAGTTCTGTGGCGATGGCAAAAAAAATGAAGGATAATAACATGAAACAAAATTTAGGGCCATTTGACGAGCAATGCAACGGTAAATAATAGCCGAATTGTACAGAAGGAAACACGGTAGTATGTTGAGTGTAATATAGCATTTACCATACGTGTTTTCTCAGGAAGAGCTGGAGTAAGGCATAAGTTCACACGCTTTCTTGACCACTTTTCATTAGGTATTTGGATAATGCTTAACTTCTTTAGCACGTATAATCAATGCTGGTGTATGTCTTTCTTCTGCATGCTTGATTTCACTTTAATGGGCTGTTCTTTTACGCGAAGCTGTTGGCTGCATTCGAAAATGCTTTCTTTCCATTTCAGGTCGCATGGGTAGGTGCTGTCACGGCCATATTTTTTGCCACCTACTGCACGTACAAATACGAAGAGAAGCACTTCTATTTACGCCAAATACTCGGGGTAAGTTTTTGACATTGCTCATAAATGTGCGTGTGTGTGTTTGTGCATGTTTGTAATTCCTTCCCGCCTCTTTATGTAGCGGTTCTATTACACCTGAAAGGCAAATTTGTAAAGTAAGCATGCACTACTTAAACGGTCCAATTAGAGATCCAATTTAGAGTTGCACAATTTAATTGTAATAATTTGTAGCAGCCGTATGAGTTGTTTTATCACGTCTGTTCTTGGGATCCCTACGACGACTCCTCGTTGCTCTTTGCAACGAGGAGTCCTTGCTACCTGGATACCTAGATGGCGACTGCGATGTTCTTTTATTTGAAAGCAGCTATTGAAGCAAGGAATTCCAACTACGATAACAGAACGCAGTATATGTATACTACAATGCCAGTTGCTACGCCTTAACAATAAATGTTTTAATTCATTCCACAGTTTCAAGAAGAAAACGTACATTATGTATTAATGCAACGTTCGCAGCCGTCCCAAGGTTTTGGTGCACATTGCCAATTTGGAGATGGTTGGCTCCTTATAAAAACGAAAGTAATAACGCTACAGTAGAGTGCAATGAGTCGCTTTCACATTTTACCGGGATACCAGCGCTGTTAAAGCAGATAAATGAAAAGACACATCGCACTTTCGTGGCAAAAGTAGTCTCTTTAAAAATTACTAGGAGAAAGAGAGAGAGAGAGTGAACTTAAACGAGAACCAGCAGTTTAGTCAGCTGGGCCTAGGCCTCCCATGATGCGACGTCGAGGTCTTGCCTCTTCGCCGCTTCGTAGGCCTGCTGGGTCGCCCAGAGTTGGTCGTCGAGATGGGAGCTGCGCAGGGCGGCGTGCCATCTCGACGAGAGGGTCACGCGATTAAGGTCTGAGTATTGATGTTTGCACTCACATAGCATGTGCAAGAGTGTTGCTGATTGAGTTTTACAACTCTTGCACGTCTGGCTCTGGTAGATGTTGGGGTATATGATGAGACAGCGTGTGAGGGAGGAGTATGTATTGGTCTGTACTAGGAGAAATATTTTTTTTTCGCTAAGATTTCATGCAACCGAGGCAAACACGCGATCTTATTGTTTACTGAGATTTAGCATGTATCAGCAACGCATTTTGTCGAAGGCATGACGTCCTCTGTACATGTCCACACAAGCGTTCAAATGCGAAGACAGAGTAGAGGACAGTTAAGGGCATCACGATATTTTCTTGGGTCATTCAGGCAGAGATATGTTGTATATTGACATGCATCTCATTGCATTGTCATCGATGCACAACTGCTGTGGTAACAGACGCGGGCGTAACTTGTCGTGTATACCGCTTTTGTTACCGCTTTTGATACCGCTTGCTTTTGTTACGGAAATGCATCGTGGAGGAGTTTGAAAGCTAGAACGATTAAAACGGAAAAAGATCGCGGCCGAGTGTCGTGAATTAAGCTAACATAAACATTTTTTCGATAGATATTGCCACGAGACAGTGACCCTGCTGTTACCGGCGGCCGGACGAAAATGACGGCGACCAATTGGTCAGAGGCACGCGCGAAAACCTTGTATCAGTCGCCACTGCTTGTGACTCTTGAAACCTTGCATATAGCAATAATTTGTACACAGACGTTATCCCCTTTTTTGATGGAGGTGGGTAAACCTGACGGCGTGCCGGTTCCGTCAACCAACCACGGAACTTCTAAGCGGACACCGTCTTCACTGCTCCGCGATGACCACCGAAGCGACGACGGCGCAGCAGCCACCGGCTCCTGTAATTCTGTTACACCCACCAGACCCGGGAACCTTTTTTCGCACGGATGGCTTGGACGTCGAAGTGTAAATCAACATGTACGAGCGCGTCAGCGACCGCAACAGGTGGGACCTCAAGCTAATGCTAGCCAACGTGATTTCCTGCCTGAAAGGAACGGCACTAGTGCGGTACCAGACGCATGAAGATCTTACAAGTTGGGGCGCTTGCAAGGCGAAGCTGCGTGAGTTGTCCGGCAGACCATTTGGCCGTCAGCAGGACGCCAAAAAGGAACTGGGATCCCGCGTCCAGACGACCACTGACTCGTACATTTCGTACATACAGGACGTACTGGGCTTTGTCAAAAAGCTGACATAGAAATGACCGAATCAGACAAGATTTCGCACATTTTGAAGGGAATAGCCGACGACGCGTTTAATCGACTTGTATTCAAGGACTGTGTGGCGGTCGACGCCATAGTTAAGTATTGTGAACGTTTTTAACAAGCGCAGAACCGCTGCATCGCCCGCCAGTTCCTTTGGCTGCCTATCACCGCAGCCACATCATCATGTGAGGACCCACCGATGTCTGCGCACTCTACACCGTCGGAAGATGTAGCTTGCCTTGTCTGCCGCCAATTCGAAGCAATGACTCCTACGGCCGTCCGTCCAGACGTTCATTCAGCTAACCTGTCCACCGTGTCAACCATACAAGCAGTCGTTCGCCAGGAGTTTGCGAACCTGGGTTTATAATCAGCCGTTCGTTCCATTCGTACACCTGAACGTATTCCTGGTAATTCAACCCAGAGCCAGGTCTACGCTTTGCGCTACAGAAACCTGGCTGACGGGAGAACGGCAGACGACCGACCATATGTTTTAATCGCTCGCGCGTTTGACACATTGCCCGTCGCCGCCGTAGTAGCTGGTCATCACCTTCAAACTGGACCACTGGATTTTGGCGTTGTACTGGAGGTAACATTCGACGTTTTTCCCCTCGCTATGCTCCACATACTTCCGATGCCGCCGTTCCACACTCCAGGTTTAGCCGCACACAAGGCCGTCTCTGTCGCCACGACCATGCCGCATGGTTCTCATCCCCTGCACGGCCTGGCACTACACTTCGTAAAGTTGTGCAGCTCCCGGAGGTGACGCTGCATCGGTGACCCGGTATAAACATCTTCTGTTGACTGTACCTAGGCGCCGGAACCTTCTGGACATTCAAGAGGATGACGTTAGCGTTATGGCCCTCGTGGACACCGGAGCGCATATTTCAATATTGAGTGCTGCTCTCCGTAGCCACTTTTCGCAAAGCTATTACGCTTGCTATACAGAACACAGTATGGATCGCTGATTGCAGCACGTCTGCGATTCTTGGAATGTGCACTGCCCAAGTGTGCACTGCTGTTCATCAGACTACGGTTTTGTTCGCCGTGCTTGCGTAGTGTCCTGACGACGTGATCCTCGGCCTAGACTTTCTCTCGACGCACTTTGCCCTTATCGATTGCTTTTCATGTGTGCTTCAACTGGAACTCCCTTTTTACGCCCAAGCAATATGCGAAACTCAAAGTCGCTTATGTTCCCTAGAGTTCTTTAATCTGCCAACGCAAGACAATGTTGTCTACCCGATTCTCGACGTAGTCCTGACGCATTCTGCCCTCCCGCACATTGGGTAACCATACGGGAAAACAAAACATGTCTACCTGTTTTGAACCTTGGACGTTCTACGCATGTGCTACCTGTCGGTATTGCTCTTGCCATGGTGTCGCCATTGCAGGAATGCGATATTTCTGCTTTAGCCGTCGATGGCCCTCGGAGGGTTTCCGGCTCTCTCATAGCCATCGTGTCGGCATGTGCCGATTTCAAAAATTATATCTACAGATCTCCCGCTTACGCAAGCAGATGATCTTCGTCGGGTCTTGCTGTCGTATGCCGATATCTTTGACCTCAAAAATCGCCATTTAGGCGAATCATGAGGCGTTCAGCACATCATCCACCCTGGCGATGCTAAATCGGTTAACCGGAGCTCTTATCGCGTTTCCGCTGCGGAACGCGCCATAATCTAAAAAGAGGTCGACAAAGCGCTGGCCATGGACATCATCAAACCCTCCTCTAGTCCATGGGCCGCTCCTGTAGTGCTGGCGAAGAACAAAACCTGACGCTTTTGTGTTCATTATCGACACCTGAACAAGAAAACGAAGAAAGAGGTTTATCCCTTCCCCGTGTAGACGACGCACTCGACTATCTTGACGGCGCCCAATATTTCTCGCCTATTGACCTTCGCTCAGGTAATTGGAAGATTGCTGTTGACCCATTGGACCGCGAGAAAACCGCATTCGTAACTCCAGGTGGCCTCTACCACTTTAAAGTCATGCCTCTCGGTCTTTGGAATGTGCCGGCCACATTTTAGCCCGTGATGGGTTCCCTTCTTCGTGGCTTCAAATTGTCAACCTGTTTGTGCTACCTTGACGTTGTAATACTTTTTTCGGGAACATATGACAGCCATCCTCAGCGCCTCTCTGCGATTCTAGACGTATTCCGCAATGCCGGCCACCAGCTCAGCGCCTCAAAATGCCGTTTCAGACGCCGTGAAATAACAGTACTTGGCCATCTCGTCAACGCAGCGGGTCTCCAGCCTGATCCTGAAGAAAGTTGCGCCGTGAAGAATTTTCCTATCCTTTGTTCAGCTGAAGATGTACAAAGCGTCATTGGATTGTGTTGATTTCTGCTGTTTCATCCGTAATTTCGCCGACATTGCGCGTCCGCTTACTGCGCCCCTCAAAAAAGACGTTGCATTTACATGGGGCTCGCCCCAAGCTGCTGTATTTCCGACGCTTATCGGTGCCTTCAGGAATTCTCATATTTTAGCGCATTTTGATCTGATGACGCTGACAGAAATTCGCACAGATGCCAGCGGCCATAGAGTCGGTGCCGTCCTCGCTCAGCGTCAGGGCGGATAGGACTGACGACTACGTTTAAGCTTACGCTAGCCGCCTCTTTTCTACTCCAGAGAACAGTTAGTGAATTACAGAGCGAGAGTGTCTTGCTTTTGTGTGGGCTGTCGACAAAATTCGTCCCTACCTGTTTGGGCGCGCCTTTAGCGTCATAATTGATCATCATGCCCTCTGTTGTCTTTTTTCGCTCAAAGACCCTACAGGCCGCCTTGGTCGTTGGGCTCTTCACTTGCAAGAATACTCGCTTTCGGTAGTACACCAATTCGCTCAGCTTCATAAAGATGCCGATTGTTTATAACGGCATCCTGTGGATTCCTATGATGTACATAAACAAGACATCGATGAATGCGTCTTGTCTATCTCGGACCTCGTTAATGTACGGGACGAACAACGCCGCGACTCGGCTTTATGTTGTATCATGACTCCCTGAACGCCTCCTCGTCGTGCTTGCCCATTCGCAGTCAGCTGTCATGTGTCAGCTTCACGATGAGCCCACTGCTGGTCACCTTGGTGTTACCCGCACTTACGATCGCGTCAGGCGCCAGTTCTTCTAGCCTAGCCTCTACCGCTCCGTGCAACGATATGTCGCTAGCTGCGACCAATGCTAGCGCCGCCAGCGACCCGCTATGCTTTCTGCCGGTCTGCTTCATCCTATTGGCGCCAGGCACGTACCCAGGGAAGGGCCCGGGGGGGTCCGGCCCCTCCCCCCCCGAAATCAAGTGGCATACCCCCCCCCCCCCCCCTCCCCACCCACGCCACCACGGCTCACACATTTCTAAAGCGCCGCCAGATCAATGTTGAGACTTGGCAGCTGTTCATCGGTCAGCATTATGCAGCCTTCACTCCTTTTAGATGGCGGTAGTTATCGGCATCTCTTGTAATGTGCAGGACAGTTTTCTCATAGATTCCGCACCCGCGCGATTAACTCGAGATGCGTTCAGTTGTCACCATCTATTCAACCGTCACGCGCATAGCTGTTGATTTTGTTAGTTCAACCTTCTTTGTTTAAGCTGATCCTGGGACCTGGAGAAGGATGCGGCTGTTACTCAGCTGGTCTGTACTCTCATGGAACGAGTTGCTGCCGGAGAAAACGCCAATTGCGTTTAACTTCTCCCTTTGCTTCATTATTTCCTTGAGTTACGGCTCGCCGCGACGCTGGCAGATGCCCGGAACCATATACACGTGATATGGGTTATATAAGGTGGGGAAATAAAATAATGTGAAAGAGCGTCCATCATGAAACCCTGCAATGACCCTTAAACCCATAAGCAAGATGACTGTCGCCCGTTACCTCGTCGGTTTTCCCTAATTGTATAGCACTTTTCGTGCAAAATTGGCAACCGGAAACAAAAATCGCAAGGAGTTGAGAAATTAACCGATCTACGAAGGGAGAGAGCCATGGCAACAACCAAACTGCAAGCAAAAGCGAATAATAAAAAAGTTAACCGTTGTTTATGAGAATATTTATGGATCAACATCTTTTTATTTAAAAAGGAAGTAGAAAAAACGCCGCCGCCGGAAGTGGAGAACAATTACTTGTTTTGAATGACGCTTCTACAGTTATCGGTCGAACCACCTCACGTAGCCGCTTCTCTGCTGTGCTTATGTGGGTGTTTTTCTAACCTTTCGCGGTGAGCGCAGTACTTCTAGAATCGCAGAGTCCTGCGCTCTACGCGGTTGTATGGGACTGGCGGCCGCACAGCGTTACGCAATTCGCGGAACTGTCAAAACTGATCAACAAGGCGAAAATAACTGATATTCGAAACTATAACATGAGAAAGACTGAAGAAGCCGTAAAAAATTAACGCAGCCTGAAATCAGTAAAAAGGAAACCTGGCATAGGACAAACCGTGATGTATGCACTAAAGGATAAGAAGGATAATATCATCAGCAATCCCGAAGATATAGTAAAAGCAGCGGAAAAATTCTAAGCTGACCTGTATACAGTACCCAGAGGAGTCACGATACCTCACTTAGAAACAGTAATGAAAAGGATACAGAAACTCTCCTATAACTACCGATGAGGTCAGAAGGGCCCTGCAAGACATGAAACGATGAAGAGTGGGAGGAGAAGGTGGAATAACAGTCGATTTAATCAAAGATGGAGGAGACATAATGCTTGGAAAACTGGCGGCTCTTTATACGAAGTGTCTATCGACTGCAAGGGTCCCAGAAAACTGGAAGAATGCAGACATTATACTAATCCACAAAAAAGGAGACGTTAAATAATAGAAAAATTATCGGACCATTAGCTTGCTCCCAGTATTATATAACATATTTACCAAAATAATCTCCAATAGAATAAGGGCAACAGTGGATTTTGTCAACCAAGGGAACAGGCTGGCTTCAGGAAGAGATACTTTACAATGGATCACATCCATGTCATCAATCAGGTTATCGCGAAATCTGCAGAGTACAATAAACATCTCCATGTGGCTTACATAGATTACGAAAATGCATTTGATTCAGTAGAGATACCAGCAGTCATAGAGGCACTACGTAATCAAGGAGCACAGAACGCTTACATAAAATGCTTGGAAAATATTGCTACATGCGTGTGGTATTTGTTTGTTTGAACGAGGCTCGTGGGCGCCATCACTCCAGAAAAGAGGAGGAAGAACGAACTGGGCTCGCGCTGTGAATCTAACCGGTCAGCGCTGCAACCGTTGTTGTAAATATAATCTGTAAATAGTTTCTCGTCTTATTGACTCGTCCTTCGCGTAAGAATATCTACAGAGGTTCTACAGCTACCTTAATTCTACACAAGAAAAGCAGGGAGATACCTATAGAGAAAGGGGTCAGACAGGGAGACACAATTTCTCCAAAGCTATTCACTGCGTGCTTAGAAGAATTCAAGCTATTAAACTAGGAAGGCTTAGGAGCAAAGATCGATGGCAAATATCTCAGCAACCTTCGGTTTGCGGATGACATTGTTCTATTCAACAATGCAGACGAGTTAAAATAAATTATTGGAGACCTTAACAGAGAGAGCGTAAGAGTGGGGTTGAATATTAATATGCAGAAGATGAAGATAATGATAAATAGCCGGACAAAGGAACAAGAGATCAGGATCGCCAGTTGGCCACTAGAGACTGTGAAGGAGTACGTTTACCTAGGGTCAATTAATCACAGGGAACCCTGATCATGAGAAGGAAATTCACAGAAGAATAAAAATAGGTTGGATCGCATACGGCAGACATTGCCAGCTCCTGACTGGAAGCTTACCATTATTATTGAAAAGTAAGGTGTGCAGTCAGTGCATTTTGCCAGTGCTGACATATGAGGCAGAGACTTGAGAGCAAGTTAGGGACCGCGCAAAGAGCGATCGAACGAAGATTGCTAGGCATAAAAAGAGAGCGGTTTGGATCAGAGAGCGAACGAGTATAAACGATATTGTAGTTGACATCAAGAGGAAAAAATGTAGCTGCGCAGGTCATGTAATGCGCCGGTTATATTAACCGTTGGACCATTAGGGTTACAGAATGGGTACCAAGAGAAGGGAAACGCAGTCGAGGACGACAGAAGGCTAAGTAGAGCGATGAAATTAGGAAATTCGCGGGCGCTAGTTAGAATCGATTGGCGCAGGACAGGGGTAATTGGAGATCGCAGGGAGAGGCCTTCGTCCTGCAGTGGACATAAAACAGGCTGATGATGATGATGATGATGATGATGATGATGATGATGATGATGATGATGATGATGATGATGATGGAGGTGGTGGGCCCTCCCAGAAAAAAAATCCTGGGTACGTGCCTGCATACATTGCCGTGATTGGAAGGACTAAAGGCAGATGAACTCTGCCTGACTAAAGTCCCTCCACCCAAACATTTGCTCAGAAGCAGTGAGAATACAAAAAAAAAAGAACAACAATGGCTTTGTACATTAAAGCACCACAAAAAATTAACATGAACAGAAGTAACATGGGAATTAAGCATCTTAAATTCTGTAACGGAATCACACAATAATGCAACAGCAATAACCCATTACAAGAACGAACGCGTACATAAATGGCAACATATTAAAGAGTACAAAGTTTGTGCAAGCGTTATACGAAATGTAACATAACCATTCCTAGCAATGTATAACTGTTAGAAAAACGCAGCAGAATACAGAGGTTATAGAAAAATAAAAAGTTTTTTTTAAACTCAAGAACTTATTTAGGACACAGTCAGTACCAGATAGTAAGTACATTGTAACATTTTTCTTTAAACTGTGGATAGAAGTACATTTTTCAATAAGTTCGTGGATATAACTAGTGTTGCGGAGAAGGTTAGGTATAAGGTAGAGCAATGTTTGATTACCGTAAATGGTTCTGAATAACGGTATTCTAAATCGCTCGTGTAGGAGATCATAGGGAACATTAGTAGGGTAGCACTGAGCCATATAACTACTCAATTCATTTCCAATTTCCTTGCGAGTATACAAGGCGAGCTTCAGGTTATAAAGTTGGTTAACAGTAAGCAATTTAAGTTTGTTAATAAATGGTGCAGTGTGTTCAGTTGGTTCCAGATTTTCTATGCAGCGAACAGCTCTCTTCTGTACAATTTTTAACCTTTCAAGGTTCCTTCCTGAAGGCGTACCCCAGATTAAGAGACAGTAATTGAGATGAAAATGAACTAGTGAATAATACAACTGGAGCTTTAGCCAGTTTGGTACCAGAGACTTAAGATTATATAAGAGAGAATTTGATCTAGACATACTGGCATGTACTTTGTTGATTTGCGGTGTCCAACTGAGGTTTTCATGAAAAAGTACACCTAAGAATTTAAACAACGGGACATGCTCGATATCATTATCTTTAAATCGAACAGAAATGGTGTACTCTTCTCGTTTATTTCTGCCTTTGAATAAAATATATTCAGTTTTACTAACGTTTAATTCTAGCTGGTAAACTCAAGCTAGTATGAAAGCGATATCAACCACTCGTTCGCCGTGATTTCTAAATCTCTTAAACGGCGGCAAGAGGAAAACAAGCTGGTATCATCCGCATACAGAACTATAGAGGAAGTTTGTGGTACCGGCACGATATCATTTATGTAGATAATAAAAAATAGTGGACCGAGTATAGAACCTTGTGGTACACCGAATTTCAAAGGCTGTAGCTGAGATTTATACCCGTGAAGAAACGTATACTGCAGCCTGTCTGTTAAATAACTGCGTAATAATTGTATAGCTACCCCTCGAATGCCGTAATGTGGTAATTTTTCAAACAGTATATCATGCTTGACCGAGTCAAATGCTTTTCGGAAGGCTAAAAAAATTCCTTGGGTGAACACCTTGCTATCAATATTCTTAGACAATTTTTCTTTGATACTAAGTAAAGCTGTTTCTGTAGATTTTTTTTTTTTGCGAAAGCCAAATTGTTCCTTGATAAGCAATTCATGTTCATCATGAAACTTGGTTAGGGTTGTTTTTATTATATACTCTAAACCATTTGAGAATAAGGGTAACACCGATATCGGTCAATAATTGTTAAGATTATTGAAAGGGCCACCTTTGTGCAAGACCGCAACCCTAGCTATTTTCATATTAACTGGAAGAATGCCTGTTGATAATGTTCTGTTGCAAATATGTTGCAAAGGTGCGGATAAAAGGTTAGCAACGAAAATAATTGGAGTAGCTTTAATGTCATCATTACCGGCAGCAGTATTTTTATTTAGCTTCTTAAGAAAAGAGTTTATCTCTAATTCACTGCAAGGAGACATAAATATAGAATTCGTAATGCATGAGGGTTCATCTAGCTGAGTGCTGCAAGATGAATACGCGCCTGAAGATAAAAAGTGGGAGTTGTATTTATCCGACAAAGTCTCTTTACTGTATTCGACACGATCCGTAATTAGCGTACCAGGGATGCTGTTCTGTTGTTGACCAATAAGCAATCCTAATGTGTTCCAAATTTTTTGGGGGTCATGAGAAACAGCAATAAACCTATTGTAATATTCACGTCGAGCTTTCTGGAGATCAGAGTTTAACTTGTTTCAAATTTTCTTATGTTCAGTTAGAAGAGAGATATATTTTAGATTAATAAATTGACGGTACATTAAATCGTGGGCTTTTATTTTCTTAAATAACTCTTTTGTTACCCATGGTTTTCTACATATCTAATGGGCTTTTTTCGCATAACGCAAAGGAAAAGCTTCTTCATAGCAACCTTTAACTTTTTGTAGAAAGATGTCGTATGAAATGCTTGCGTTTTCTTCCACATAAACATCCGACCAGTCAAGACACTCGATCATCGAGTGAAAAGCAGAGAGTCTTATTCGATTTAAACTACGATAAGGTACTGGGGGAATTCGAGCGGGATGTATTTTGTTTTTTGGAACAGGAAAGATACAGAATACAGGTAAGTGGTCACTCAGAAAGACTGAAAGAATGCCAGGCATAACATCACTTTCATCATGACTAATTACACACAGATCAATCAGAGTTTCACTTAATCCTGTTATTCTTGCCGGCGAGCGTATTACATTTGTTCAAGAGAATGACTCAATTACGTCTAAAACTTGTCCAGACTGTGAAGTGTCTGTTAGTAAGTCTATGTAACAATCGCCGACCAGGACAATAGGAAGCATTGCAGAGGACACATATTCAAGAACAGACGGAATATATTGAAAGAATGATTTAGCTTCACCAGAAGGCGGGCGATAAATTGAAGCAATGACTGTTCCAGCACTCTTAACAACGATTGATTCATAATGCACGGCATTACCAGAAAATTGCGACAAGACATCATAGGCAATGTCATCTTTAATATACAATGAAGTTCCTCCACCTCTACGACCTGATCTATAAACACCCTCAGACCTATAGCCGGAAAAGTGTACAACATCTTGAACATTCTGAAACCATGTTTCCGCAAATGCTATGAAGTTAAATTGTAATCAAGGGATTAAAAAATTGCCTCGGTTTCAGGTTGCTTGTTCCTCAAGCTTCTTATATTTGCGTGGAAAATTGACATGTTATCGCTTTTTCTGCGCAGGGTATGTACTAGGGATTTAAAAGAAGAAACATCGTGATTCATAACTTTAGTGAAGTCAGCCATCAAAAGCAGAAATCATAACAAGGAAAATTATGAGCGGTGCAATCTTGTGGCCGCTCAACAAATCTTATTCAGATCAGCTTCGCAATTGATGCGCACTGCCCGCTGGCCAGATGCCCTACGCATGAAAAGCTTTCCATCCTTTTGCCATGCGAACTTGTAGTGCATTTCCCGCGCCTTTGCCTTCATCATCCACAGAAGTTTCTTATTCTGCGGTGTCAAATCGTCTCTGATATGTATCGCCAATTGAGCAGCTGTAAGCTCGTTTTTCTTTGCCATCCATTCATCGCGCATGACAGGTGATGTGAAACAAACTAATATTACGGAGGTTTTGCCAGGCTTGGCAGGCAGTCTGTGTAAGGCCTCAAAGTCGGTACGGGTCAACTGAGGAAGGTGAAGTTTATTTGCCAGTTCATTCACCCTAGCGAGCAGATTCTCGTTTTCAACATCTGGCAGTCCCTAAACTAACACAGCTTCCCTGTTCGACCATCTTCATGGACTGGAAGGGGCGGTGATTTTTTTATTTAACAGTTCGCTGTTTCCCCGCCAGGTGTTCATTTTTGAACGCACTCCGAAGTTTCGCTATGGTGGCTAGAAGTTGTTAGGTGACGCCAACGGGCGGCGAGCGCCGCTCCTCTTGTTGATGTCTTGCGTACACTCTAAAAACAGTTTGCACCCTTTGGGGTGTATATTTGTCCCACAACAATAATCGTCATCTGCCCAGCTTACGTTTCCTTTCTTGAAAACTCGGCGCTCGCTACTTTCCTGTCGAGAATGCTGCGTCACACTGATAACGCGCATGCCGTTCGTGACTGGGAAGTACCGGGCTCGCAGCGTTAAAGAAAGGAAACGCGGGCAAGACAGATGACAATTGTTGTTGTGGGACAAATATACACCCCAAAGGGTGCAACTGTTTTTAGAGTGTAGGTGGCGCTGCTCACCGTAGCGCGATGCACCCAACGCGCCCAACGCGCTGGGTCGGCCTGGCGGCAGGCACCGTTTAGCAATTTCTCTCTGATTTGTGTTAAAAAGAAGTCCTATTTCCTATTCCTAAATACAATGGGCAATAAATGTCATTTTGCCAAACTGGAATGGTTGCTGAGGTGCATGACTGTTTCTGCTGTGCTCCTGCATTAGTTGGAACTGGCCGTCGTGAACTCGGACGTCGTGTGAGAATCACGTGTTTCCTCCCTATCGATTGGGGTGCGATAAGCAATCGCTCTCAAGAGCTGAAACTCCACGTTGAACTTTATTCGTTACAGGCCTTTAAGTTCTCACTTGTGCTTTTAACTTATCGGCGCGGAAACACGAGCCGTGAACTCATGTAAATGCAGCTTCTTTCATGCGCGGGCAAGAAGCTGCATTTACTTGAGTTCATGGCGCTTGCTTCCGCGCCGATAACTTAAAAGCGGAAGTGAGAACTTAAAGGCCTGTAACGAATAAAGTTCAACGTGGAGTTTCATTTACTTTAGTTCACGGCGCGTCCTCTAACTAATGAAGGAGTGCAGCAGCAACAGACAGAAACCTCAGCAGCCAGATCCTCTTGTGAAAACGACATTTATTGCGCATTGTATTCGGGAAATAGGACTTCTTCTTAACCCGATTCACGGAGAAATCGCACTTAACTGAAGCCAAAAGTCAGTGATAAAAAAAAGTTTGTAGCAAGGTTCTCAAGGCACAAATCACAGCACTCGACGCAATATTAGCATCTCCATTCGCTCCCGCGTTTCGTCCCGTTTCGCGTTCTGAGTCCTGACGTAGATATGGAGCCTTGTGAGCACATAGAACTTTGATTCTATACGTAAGCGCAGTTTTGTGCTTAGAGCAGCCAACGAGGTTTAACTTGGTAAGCTGGAGAAAGGCACCAGATCCATCAAGCGGTCGCTTCTTACTTGGTTCACACTGAAGCAGTGAAAGTGTTTTCCAGTGATGTCAGCATTAATTCAGCTGTTCTGACGGATATAAAACTCCTCCCCTTTAAACAGCAGTGGTGAGGGCTGCTGTCTTGGAGTGGTGCGATGGAGCATTTCGGTAAATTGTTCGCACTGCGTCGCTTGGAAACACACGGGTCGATCAAGGCGAATCACGAACCACGTGCGTGAACCACGTGCGTGAACCACGTGCGTGAACTACGTGCGTCAAGTGCCACATAGTGTATTTATTGTTCGTGGAAGTGAAGCTCACAGAAGGCTGATCTTCCGTCGAGAAATTTGTCAGCCCGGGAGACAGCCCGCCGCCACGTTTTAAAACGTTCGGGGTGCTTTGGCACAGAAATCAAGGTGACACGCTTCCCATCTTCCTTGACGATACGTAGCCGAGCTTGCAGTGAGGCGCAATGAAGTGCGTTTGCTTCGCTTTCCTTACGCGAGGATCCATTTGGTGGAAACAGGCAGGGCACGGAACTCAAGCCTACATGCTAACGAGAAATCTTTCACCACACAGAAAACACCGCGAAAATCACATGCGCCCAAAGTCGAACCCAACGGCGTGCCAACGCGGTCGCTAATGACAGCCGGTGCGCGCTGTATTGAGGGCAGTAGCAAAGTAGGTGTTCGATAGTCTCCTGCGGAGAAAGAGACAATTTGGCATTATTTAGTAAAATAGAAGCTTAAGTGTGGGATTTTTCTTGCGTAATTGTAACGTTGATTTTCAATCATTAGGTTGGTTGCGGAGTCACCTGCACGATGTTTCCAAAATATAAACCTTACGGCTTTGCTATTAATCATTTCTAATATATCAATGTTAGTTTTAGTGTAAAAATTCCGTATCATAGATTCATATCCTAGTTTAGGACGGATGAAAGAAGTGTAAGTAATTAGTTTAATTTTAAAGGGAGCATGTTCTGAATTGTTTCTGAGAAGGCAAAGTTTTTAGAAAGTTAAATCACGTAAGGAAGAAATATGCCAGTTCCAGATTATGCTATTGGTTACGGTACCACCAAGGTACCAACAACATAGTATTCGAGCTTACCAAGGCAACCTCAGTAACTGATAGAGATCCAAGGCTTTAGGCAAAGGGCAGATATTTTTCTTTTTTGTAGTTTTCAAGGAATTGGTTTGCTTGTGCTAACTTCCAATGTCCGACGAACGCACCAACCTAAAAGGTTTCGAAAATAAGAATGTATTGTGATTTGTGAATAACTGTTAACTAATCTGATTGGCTTAGCTACCCTAATATTGTAGCTACCTTTCTGACCTCACAAATCAACGCTACGTCAGTTTTCTTGCTATTAAAATGGGCTGCTCACTTTCAATACAGAAAGCAGGTCGTGGTTTGAAAGCACTTTTAGTACCTATTTCGTTGTCTTTATTTTCTCTAGTACGAGGTTTTAAGGGACAGTTTTAGTCTACCCAAACACACAGTTTTAGTGCCTGATAAGTCAGTCTTGAGTAATCAATCTATTTCCTGATAAAAAAAAAGAATGAAAAACCTTGAACTAGAAGTACATTCGAATTTAGGAGCATCCTGAGGTGCGACATTTTCGTTAGTCTATATAATAAGTATCTCATGCCGCGTATGCATTAAATAACAGCGGCATAAGTGTGCTTGTGTGACCTGTACGGTGTGCTCACAAAACGTGCTCAACTTCTTTCGCGCAGGTAGGCCTCTGCTTGTCCCGAGCAACAGCGGCAGTGATCAACTTCAGTTGCTTCATGGTGCTCATTCCAATGTGCAGGACACTGCTGCAGATTCTCAGTTCCTGGTTGCCCCCGGTAAGTGCGCTTTCTCACGGAGATGCATATCACTTCGCTAGCAGAGAAAGTAAAGGCACAATGCGTGGCCTAAGCAGCAACGGAGCCGCGCAAAGTACCTAAGCATTCAAGGTAGCGCAATGAGGCCTCGAAACACCGAATACGTGAGCAGCATCAGCGGGTTGTGTGGAGGCTGACCAGAAAGACCCAACGAGGAAGAAAACTCCGAGTTGCCTTTTGACGTCTCTTCGAGTGGAAGGGGCTGCTGCTTGAATAGTTGACCGCGCGGACGCGCTGTGACCTTTGAAAAGAAAACTAGGTACCATCTGGAAACGGATCGCTGGAAGTGCGGCTGTTTTTTTTTTTTCTCGCATTGCTAAGTTGAAGCAGCGCATTTAGGCGATATTGTGAGAGGGAATGTCGTTTGTGAGTCGGGAAGCAAACGGACCGAACCGTCCTGTCGTGTGTTTCTTTCTGTGCTTTGACCATTTATTCGTATTTCTGCGCAGCTCCACACGTCGAAGTCACTGTTGTCGCTGCTGAAGGACGTGCGTTGCACTCGCGACGCACTTGAGAGCATTGCAAACCACGGCGTGAGGTTACCATAGCTAGTTCTTCCAAATAAGTTAGAGGCAAGATTTTTGCCTTTTGTGTTATGCGTGAGACTGAATGAGATGTGATGCGACGCCCTTGGGAAAACATCGCTTAACTGGGGAAATACAGTCGGGAAGCTACGTTGCTTTCTGAATTGTCCGGTTCCGGATCGGTGCAGCTAATTCTCCGGACATCATACGGGAGAAACGAATTTTGAAAGGCCTGATTTGAAATTCTTTGGAGGTTCGCTAAAGAACACTTCTTGGCGACACTAATGTACTACAAACGGCTACTACGAGAAAGGACTCTGAGGTGCCGAACGGAAAGTGTATAAGTCCAGTGATATGGACCCCCAAGAATAACTGGTATCGGTATCGGCTGAAAAGTTTCTTTGAACGTTGACACATGCGAACTTGTGGAACACCCACTGTAGTCCTCTCCAAACGCGCATTCTTTTCCTAATTATTACTTATGCTACATTTTGAATCAGCACAAGATAAAATTTCTCGATGACTGTATTCTGCTCTTTAAAAAAAACTGATGGGAGAGAGCACTCCTAGGACCAATCAAAGGACGCAGACTACGTTGAATCTAGGTTATCTTCATTAGAAATACCGCCATCGTTAAGAAGCTTTGTTTTGATAGTGTTCTCCTGTATCTGCGAAGGATAAGGCCGACGTAGTAATTCGTACATGTATTATGCGACTTTAGATTGCTTTTATTGCGATAGCAATTTTACGGACACACCACGCGCATTTCCGCCGTCGCCGTGAGGTTCTCTATAAAGTCCAAGGCATTTAACACTGTCGCCGCGCGCCCTACCCTGTTTGTACAAGTGAAGGCGTGCTAGGGGAGGCGACAACCGCGGCTTATTCTCGCCCGCGCGGCAGAGAAGAAAGCGGGGAGGAAGCGCGCACCGTCTTCTGTCGTGCTTGGGGCACCCACCGTTGCGACGCACTGACGGAAGGGGAGAGAGGGGGTGGCGTTCTACTCCGCTTGCTACTGCGCATGTGGCGGCCGCGCGCGGTGGCGCTGCCGTACCTTGAGAGCGATCTGCGTTAGCGGCACAGTCTGTGATCGTTGGCGGCTCGTAGCTTTCTGCGTGCTGTGTGTTCTCGGCGCTCACTTTTCGTTGAAACGATATACAACATGAATGTCACTTCGCTCGCTGCTGCTGCCGCGTTTCCTCAAGCCAGCCTTTTGACAGCGAGTTTCCGCGGTCATCGAGTCAGATGTGTTCATGTTTGCTTGTGCGCGCGTGACACCATGCTTGTTAATTTAGTTATTATGCCTCTGTTTACAAGTATATACGGCCCCTAAAACTACTATCCTTACTTCGTATAGCTGCCCACTAATTTGTTGTTGCAATCGATGCTTAGTCTTTCGGGCGAAACTGCGACTTCTGTCTTTTTTTCAAATTCAACAAGGAATTTCACATGTATCGACGTATGCACGAATCTACCGGCCAAGAAACGCTAAATTGTGCTAATCTATTTGCACAGCTTAATTTATCGCAACAGCTACTGCAGCTTTAAAGATAATGTTTACTTGTGGGCTAATCGTTGAAGCATTTTTCGTAGTTGTATTACAGCTCGTACAAATAGTTTAAACAAATGTAATTTAAGTGTGCACACCAATGTCCTTGAAGACGCCGTGACAGATATGTCCAAGATATGTCTGTATTATTCTTACAGTTTTTCTATAGTTCAACAAAATTCACGAACATCTGCACAGACCGCGTAGTTTCTCTGTAAAAGCGCATGTAATGTATCGCTGCAAGGAAATTTCCTGACACGCGGAATACTGTTATTTACTACTTGGGCATGTGGATAGTTGCGAAACATTATTCTGAAGTCCGGCTAACATTAAACCAATGGAAAACCTTTGCGAACACTTCAGTATCGTGCGAAAAATTGTAAACACACAAAACAAATATTCTTATAAAGATGTTTAAATTGAATAGAACCGTTGATATCACCGAAATTCTTTAAAAAGTCATCTTATATTTCCCTGTCGTTCCAGCGATTATACGCCTGGTTTTAATTCAAACCCGTAAATTAAACGAAAATGTGCCGCTCAAATCTGATACCCCGTTTCATTTTAACTCTTACCGAAAGGTGCGTCATATATTATACACAATTAAGAACTTCTACAACCTAATAGAATAAAAACAGGCAGAAAATCTTAGATATTTACCCGGAACCTTTTTTATCTCTCGCAGGGAGATTTATAGTGACTGCACCTGTGGAAATAAGTTTCTGAGTAATATTTTTCTTGAAAAATATACGGTGGCAGTGCGCCAAACAATACTGGTTAAAATCGTGAATAACATGATTTTTTAACAATGTGCATGCGTAATACCCGCATAGAAAAAAGTTTATCAGTGCTCTTATGAAGTAGGAAAGTACATTCAGGGGCTTCTGTGTGGCAAGTAATCATTGCTGTATTTTGCATATATATATATATATATATATATATATATATATGGTATTGAACAGCATACAACTTTGCGTTACATTGCGGGATATGAGATATTTATTATCTTTCGAGATAATAAATTTTAGGCGCAAAGCATATGTTTACCGTCTGTACTTCTTTATGGTGTCATTATTCTCATAGATAGTTAAGGAAACGAAAATGCCATCACCGTTTACTTTAAGCTTACATGCTACAGCAACAACTATGTACACTTGAGAGAAGAAGAAGGCGTTCCTTTGGCTTGCGTCAATCTCCTAAAGCTTGCTTAAAGCAAGATTTCACGTAAAAGGAAGCGCTTCTAGATGTAGCTGCTTACATATGGAAGCTATCAGTTAGTCAATCAAGGGTAACCTATTAAATAAATAAACAAGCACTAGCTGGAGTGGCAAGAAGTCTACAATACCCTTTTAAGCAAAGCATCATGTCTTTAAATGTCTATAATATTCGTGGAAGTTTTCTGCAACTGAAATGCCTTTGTGCATCGTCCGGAAATATATCCGTAACTGCATGGCGTATGATATAGATATGTAACGAGAACGTTTGTTCTTGATACTGCAGTTATGCGTTACTTTAGAAAATTGAAGCAGTTTGGGGTCTGGCGTAAACAAAAGTTGGTCTATGTTTTCTTTTTCCAAAGGAAAGAGGCCAAAAAAGACACTTGCGCATCTCCAGCACTCTGCTCTTTTATTGCATCATGTGCTTTACACCTGCACTGTCTTTTTGCCCAAGCTCACTATCATCACTTTTAAACGAAAAACGAAAAGAAAATAATAACAGCGTTTCACACGTTATCTTTCAGAAATTTCACGGGTGCGTGCGGGTATGTGTGGACCAAGGTGTCGGGCTGCACGTACTTTTTGCCGCAACCATCATCATCACTTCAAGTAAGTGCGAATGGACTGTAATGGGGCTTATCAATATCAAGTGATACTGTGGAAATAGAAATTTTTTCTTTGAACACCGTCGTCCAGGTAGATCTGCACTGTCTCTCCTCTGTAATTCTGCATAAGTCATGTGATTTGTTTATGTTTTCTTTCCGTTTTGGCTGAAATTTTCAATGAATATACTATCAAGAATAAAGAAAGTATTACATGTAAAGCACAGGGAAGTCAATTGCCTTCTTTTGATTATAAAAAGGAACAATGTGGAGCTGTTGCCTTTCCTATATTGGGTGCGTGTTAAAAATATTATTAGCTTAAAGAAAGCTAAGTCCGAATTCTGCATAGGCCATTCATTGCAGCACACACCGTTATTTAAAGTGCCTATACCTTTATCCTATACTCTAAGGAAATAAGAGCAGGAAATATTTAAACAGGATGTCTCGCATCGCCTCAGTCAAACTCAAGATCGCTCCCTTAAAAGAATGTCGTTCGTGGCGGTGGGCGCTGTTTACACACAGCTCGCATATTGTTGGTACTCTGTCCGCTGTGGTATGTTATGAACGTAAATGGATGTGCAGTGTTCCAAGGATTGTCGCCTGAAGTATTCTAGTTTTGCTTTAGCTCGTGCGCTCACATCTAAATACATGAGAACGGAGAAATTCTTTTAAATGCATAAGCATATCAGCGCCTACCCAACGAGAAATTTGTCCGTCCGTCACGTAAGACGAATGGAATGGACCGTACCCCCCTTAAACAATGGCTGATGCCCCCGTAAGCAATAGTATAGTCTTTAGGTTCAGTTGCGCATTTCGTATTAATTTTTATTCTCTCTCTCTTTTCCCCTCTCCTTGGAATCTTCTAATCTCATTCCCCATGCCCATACAGAATAGCCTGCCAGCGCTTCCATACGCGCCGGCTCTTAATTATGTTAGGGATTTAGGAGGGGGGTGGGTCCCTCAGTTCAGGGCGCCACTGGTCTCTGCGGTTTACTGGGCTTGATCGGAAAGAGCTTTCTGGCTGTCTAGATCTTCGCTAGAAAGCCAAAGCTCCCACTGCTTGTTACTCGGCATTTGCGCCTTACGGGGCAAATGCCACCCATTCTTCCTATCATTCATTTCTGTGTTGCTGTCACCTCTTTTCTGAAAAGTAGGCAGGCGTGGTGCCCCTTCCGGTGGCAGTTGCCAGCCTGCTCTTCGCTCTCCCTTTCCTATTAAATGTGTATACGTGTTCAAAACTAATAATAATAATAGTAATTAAGGGGCCAATTAAAATTTGGAGGCCACAGTTTACACGTCCACGTGACGTGGGCGAGAGTTGGCCGCTCCGTCCACCAAGCACAAGTACCCGCATTGAGTGCAGGGTGTACCTTACTAATTATATGGAAATGTGGATATGTGTTTATAGGTATGCGGCGCCAGTCCCTGGCCTGTTCTCCTCTAAGGTCGTGGTGTGGGCGGATGTATTTTCGTCGCTCTTTCGTTTTCGAGGATTTCGCGCGGGTCGATCGGGGGTTCCTCGAAAAGACTGACTAGTGCTCGGATGCTTATTCGTCGAGCAGTTTGTTCCTCCCTCGCGTTTCCCGCGAGTCGAGATGGCGCGGGCCACCAAATTACTGCGTGGTGCCTAGCATTGTCCGAATTTTATATGTGGTGGTACCGGTCATGAACGAACGGCATGATGCCTGGGAGTCCTTCAAGAGCATTGCAGAGTGTTGTTTTGCCTCTGCATCTCGGAGGGCCAGCGCTATGGCTCTGTCCTCCGCCGTGCTGTATGAATGGGTCCGAAAGGATGCCGTTATCACTGTGCTGTGATTCAGGGCTACTACTGTGACTTTGTCTGTTATCACTGTACACGCGTCCGTGTAGTATATGTCTGGATACCCCCATAAGGAAATGAAAAATGCAATGTCTGATACCCACGTAAGCACAAGCTTCAAGCGGTCAGCAAAATGAAGCGAACGGTGCATAGATTCATTAAAATCACCCATACAACGCACAGAACAGCATACGTTTCAATATATAGTTAGCTCAAAACAAACATCCGAACAATCAATAAAGCATTGCATAGCCTGCTTTGCAACTGTAGTGGTGGTTTTGCAATAGCTTCGCTGGACATCTAGGTTGATAAGGACCGATAAGAGCTGATAAGGTTCGGGTCATGTTGGCGAATTTTGATGTACGGATGAGGGTTGATAAGGGTTAGGGCTGGTCGAATCAAATTTCGCAACGTAAAAGTTCCATAACGTCAAGCCCCTGAATTCAGGACATCAACAGCTTGACGTACACTAATGTGCTGTGTTAAAAGACGAATAGGGATAATACATATATGTTGCTAAAACTTCAGACGGAAATGTACGTCCCGTGACGACATGTGTGGCGAAGTTTGAACGATGGAATGTCGCTCACAAATACTGATAAGGTAGTTGCAGGAGATGCCAGCCAAAACATGCCGTATCATTACCTGCCTCTACTGGCCGCAGTGATCAAATGGGGTGCTTCCGTTTGATCGCAATGCGAGGCTGCCTTTCCTGCGCTCCCAGTCCGCTCGACTTCAATATCCTTTGCATCGAGCGTGGGCATTCGATGATTAACTTGTCACATTAGGCGATATTTCTAAGACAAAAAAAAGAAAACACGGTGCAATAACATGTGACGCACCAAAACATTCCCCTTTAACTGCCCCTTATCTTCTAACGGAACATTTAACATCTTTCGTTAAATATTCTTCTGGTACTGATGTTATTAGCGGCAAAGTATAAGTTCCTCGTCTTCGGCGGGGAACGTATCTACAAAAATGCCGCGCTCGCTACGGTTGTAGCGCTTGGTTTCTTTTTTAGAAAACTAAAACACCTTTTATGTGAACGAAAGCCTACTGCCAGGAGGGTGATAATTTTTCTTTCTTTGTTCCGGCCGAAAATATTACAGTATTTTATTTGTGGTATCTCTGGCTTGAGAGATGGTTTTTTGTACGTACAGCTGCGATTGAAATATTGGGGGTGGTAAAGGGAAGAGATGGGTAACAGTACTGAAAAACCTTATCTGTATTCGGTTCTGTGAGTGCTTCTGGATGCTGCTAATTTCTAACATTTTAAATGCTATGCAATAGAACTGCCGTATGTAACGTGAGACGAGCGTATTTAATATGGAGGACATATTACAAAATTGAAATCGATTGCTTCGGGAAAGCAGAACTGAGTGCTTCCCACACTTTCCGTCTTCCAGTACTTGCAATGACGTATTTATGTTAACGACAGTGGACTAACAAGAGAAGTCTCAGGCGAGAGTTAATCTTTTACCAAAGAAAAAAAAAAAGATTATTTTTAGTCGCCGCCGGTTCGATCCTGGCCGAGGCCAAACAATCCCTTGGGTGCGAAATCCAATAATGTTCGTGTACTGAGCATTGTGGGCACTTGGTCAATGTTGACTCCGAAGCACTTCACTACGGCGTCCCTATAACCCAAGGTGCAGGTTCTGGACGTTAAACCTTAGATCCAAGGAACATTGTTTTCTTTGCGCCCTGTTTGTCAAAACACGGCCTCCACCGCGATGCTCACTTTGCTCATAGGGAATAGGAGGGGGCAGCGCAGAAAGACGGAACGAAAAGCTGAAAAAGGACACAACGCAAACTGCACTCGCATCTAACTTGTATGTTGAAGAACGTAACCTCCAAAGGTGCACCCGCTCAACAGCATGTGACAGGAAAAAAAAAGCACTTAATATCGTTGAAAAAAAAACTAACAGTCAAAAAATACTTGCCTATTTGAGTTCAAGTTACGTGCCAAGCTATATGCAAACCTTCCGAAATATAACTGCAAAGGAACTGAGAATGGCCAATATAATTTGTCTGCAGGTTTTTTTCAGTGTTATGAATTGCCTTTTTTGTCGCATGATGGTACGCGGGTGCACCTATATGAGACTAAGTTTTTGAAGAACTAATTTAATCGCGAGTGCAGCGCTTTGTGGTCTCCTGTTTCCTGCAGTGTAAACAAAAATAACGTGAAAAAGAAGTAAACCGCTCGTCCCGTATCCCATTGCTGTTTGTGTTTTTTTATACTACGTACCAGTCAGGTCGAAATTTTTCTCCCCTGCTTACTCTGTTTTTGTGTGTAAATACGGGAGTATTCTTTTTTCCCGTCCGTGTGAAGGTTGTTAGGGAGGATAATAGGACTATTTGTTTCACTCTGTTCACAACGTTTGTGCGGCTATTCCTGAGAGCTCACCCGTTATAGCGCCAAGTGTCGGGTTTTTGAGAATATGTCGCCTCATCTTGTTTCGATGGAACCATATTTCCTGATAACGTAGCAAACAAAGACGCCAAAAAGTCACGATGGCCGGCTTGCTACGGCAGCTGGAGCTTCGGTGGAAGTGAAACAGGCGTACTGCTTTCATGCACTCGTAAACAAATAAATACGGTCATGCTCCGTACACTACTTTCACTACTCAGCCAATTGACAATTATAAGTTGTTCACTTGTGTACCTAAGCAAGCACAAGCACTTACGAGATCCGCGCTGCCGTACGTATTTCTCTTCGACCCCCGCGAAGTTTTGGTCGCGAAATCGAATAATGCAAGCAGTAAGAAGCAATATTTTGGGCCATATGCCGCCACGGCATATTTTCCGATAGCGTGGCCGTGCCTCTCGTCGAGTGTAGGCTTAACTCGAAGGGACGGAGCTTGTGAGGGCTTGCGGAGCATAAGTGTAGTGTTTAATCACGTGATCTTGAGGACGGTTCTGGACCGCGTGGTTTTAAACTCCCTATGGATGGTTTCTATTTACTTGATCTAAAACTCCGCAACTCGTAAAGTCGGCTAATGACATCCTTTTACGACGCTTGTTATAGGTGGTGCTAAAAGATGTAACGTAGTGCATTTTACTCCAGCGTGGCAGAGTAATTTTTTAGTACAAGGGAGTTTTCAAAGCGCATGATCGGCGAAAATCGCAATCTCGGCTAATTTTTACCATGCAGTGTGAGCGTTGTTGCTCTGCGTTGCCCCACTTCTGTATGAATGGATACCAACTTGCTCACTTGTCGACTTTCCTCACTTTGCTCGTATACTATTCATTATTTAAATGTCCATCTTCCTGTGAAGCCTCCTTATTGTTTTGCTTTTCTTCATGCATATAACAAAGCGCGAGCATCAGTCTGATGCACTACGCTTGACTTTGTGTTCTAATTGACTTTTTTTAAAATCTGGCAATGTTCTTTTTTTTTGTGCTGACAGTGTGATTTCTTACTCTTGTCAAGTGGTCTTGACAGCTGTCGCGTTTCTTGTGATTTCAGTTGTCCATTCTTTGGCACACCTTGTTAACGCGTGCAACTTTTCTTCTTACTACTCGCACGACTATGTGGAAATCAACATGGCCAGGTATCCCGGAGAGGTGAGTTGATCGTATATTACGAGACACGATGTTATGGCGCATATTGATTCGGTACACAGCCACATGCACAAGACAAACACCGAACTTCAACTGGTTTTTTACTACACAGTGATACCAAACCAACACTTGCTACGTAGGGTTTACAAAAACGTGAGTAGAGCACGGGCTTCAGTACGGTGGTGCATGTCCTGAGGAAACGCCGCACACACGAATATTAGGCGAGAGCGAACTTTGTTACGCATTTAACAAGGTGGTCTTATTAGACGCCTGGAAATGAACTTTCTTCAAAAAGAAAAAAAAATACATGGCTGTATAAAAAAATCTACATATCTCTCGGTAACGTATCTTTTCTCGGAGGCGGAATGACAAGTTGTGGACCATTGACTTGGAACGGGCTTGTCATCTTCTTGAAAGCAGAGTCTATATTGAGCATGCGCAACGCTTTGCAAGGTGCTCTGCGTGTAGGACCTTTATAAAATGGGTTTCTTTTTTAGCAAAAGCATTAGATGTGCGGAATTCCGCGATACAGACGATTTTCATCTCCACCTTTGAGTGTTACTTGAAATTGAAGGCTGCAGTCCAAACATGCCATGGCGAACTTTCGAACGCTCTCATCAGCCATATTTTGAATTCCGAATCACTTGATTTCTTTTAGGGAGCCTGCTGTTCACATACTTCTACTCATTGGTCATAATTCATAAATACTATCTGTTGTAGTTGGGACATTTACCAACAATTAAGAAGTGTACTCACAGCCACTAGTCCCATTTAGTTGCTGCCCTAGAGTACACCATACAGCTTAAGCTGTTTACACCTTCTGAGGGGTTGTAATATATTCTGGCATTTCTTTTGTATTCAAAAGTTTCCTTTGTATCGGATACTTTCACTTCACGATATCAAATTTACTGCGGCTGCCTTTGTAACAGCTGCAAGACCTGTTCCAGGCTCCGGTAGTGGAGAGTGCTGCCTGGAGAGCACTGAAATACTTTATAGAGTCATGCTATGGCGACATTCAAAAGTTTAAGGAAATGATGTAGCTCATAGCGATCACGCCTCATGGTATTTTAGACGTAAATACCTATAGCGTGTGCAGCAGTCAATCGGATGCTCTGGCAGATAACCTCCATTAATCATTGATGGCCATCTCTGCATTTTTTCACTGCAAATACTTGAACATTTGTTGCGAAAAGATCAAGTTCCCATTTTGTTGATGTTTCGTTCACGGCTTCCTTGTCATCTGTTGGTTTCAGGATCCGCTTTTGATGATACTCAGGACAGGTAAGCTGCTTTCTCTTTTTTTTCTCGTTACCTATTTACAGGCGCCGTGCTTGCAGTACTCTGCAGTTTCTATGTTATGCGCCTAAAGGCGGGCTTGCGCTACCGATCATATCACTGACTCATACGGCGGACCGGGCGCGTCACGGAACGGCGGCATCGAACCTCGTCAGGAGCAGCCAGTCGCTGTACCTTATGGAGAACCAGTACCACGCGAGGTCGCGCTACAGCAGTTTGAGCGTCCAGCTAAAATATACTGACGGGATCCGATCTAGAGAGGCCACTAAAATGGCACCACATTTTGAGCGGTAAGAGATGCGCGGCCGTATCACCGGTGATGGTTGTCCATGGCGGTGCGCTTCAACGGTATGACCACGGAGGAAGGAAAAAACTACTGCGAGAACCGCATAGTGAAACTTGCCAGATAGTGTGTCATCATTCTTTACAGTCGCTCACTTGGCAGAAATACCTCTCTGACGTATATGAATGTGTCTGATCGTATGAGGGCGACGTTTGCTCGGTTTTCTTTTATTATGCGAAAGGCATTATATGTACCATGAGGCAGCAAATCCGGCCTCATCAAGCGATGGTAGGAAAAACATGGCCGATGGCCCAAAGAGTAATAATACGTCAAAAAATGATCGCATTGATGTCAAACTTCTCGCGGAGGTTCCTGTAAACAGTTATCGCTTTCCAAGGAAAATTTCGCACATTTCGGCCTGGGCGGGGGGGGGGGGAGATAAATGAGCCCGGGCCTGCGGGGTGTGGGACGAGCACACTTTCCCAGCGCTACGGTGGCTCTACGGTTCTGGCTGACTAAATATGTGCCTAGTAAGTGCGTCATGGCCCACGTCACGTCGCAGCCATCTGGCGGCGACTTTAGAGTGGATTGTGGTGGATTGAGGTTGGCACTAATTAGAGCAATGTGGATTAAGGTGCAGTAACGTCTCTTATCTTAAATGTTAAAAGCGGCCAATAATAACAGAGCTCAAACCTGAAGATTATGTAATTTTATTGGCGTGGCTGTGCAATTCCTCCGGGATCGGCCCAGCGAAGAGGGTGGAAACATATTGAATAGAGAAAAGGGTTAATGTCGCTAAATAGACGTTGGTTTAATAATAAAGATAAATAAAATTATCTGATGGCAGGATTCGAAACATAGTAAATATGGGGTTCGTGAGAAATTGCACGAGTCTAAGTATCTCTCTGTGTGTAATGACATGGATTCAGATAAACCAGCAGCCTTGAGAACGCAGCGACATTGAAACTGTCAGCGAATTCAGTCTGTGTATTTACGTTGTCGGATGGGCCCGCAATAAAGTCCGTGACGAAATTTAGTATATTGGTTGCTTTCGTCTATGAAGTTTAGTTACTCGATATCATGTATTTATATGTCAAGCCTACTCTGATCATCAGGTTAAGCTTTGATTGATCAGGTCTACCTCAATTCCTTTCCTATTGACAAGTTCTCGGCTTCATGTTCTTTGAATTAATGCGATTGCCGTTTTTACATCGACTGTATTGTGCTCTGTTCAGCCCTTAATATATTTTCAATGTCTTACCGTCTGGCAGCTGGATGCTGACGAAGCTGTGGTGCATGATCGTTTATCTTAATTTTTTGGAAGTAGTATGCATGCTGGAGCGAAAACAGGCAACTAAAAAGCGTCTTCCTACATGCTTTTAAAGTAGATGGCAAGAGGGTCGCGGTACCGGCTTGTGTTACCATATATACATATTCTTGAGTACATATTGCACATACACCTGGTTGGCGCAAGCGTAGTGTGAAGACACAGTGTGAAGGTCGAAAGGGAATGATCGGGTAATTTATACGTACTCTTCGTGGTGTCGAAAGTTGACAAAAACGTAATAGAATGTGCTATATCACAAAGCCCGGCCGCGAAGCGTCAAATCTTGTGCTTGTACTGTGGTTTTCGTGCCCTGAAAGGTTGTCCGGACATCTCTGTTGTATTTCCCACGATTACCGTCCATGCAACGCGTATCCTATGCTAGCAAACCTCTATCGTAGCTGTTTTTTTAGGATGAATAAAACCTAATGCAACTTTATTTCAGTTCCAGGTTGGACTGGTCTCGCGATGGTGTGCCTTCTCCTCTTTCTTTCCGTGGCGTCCCTCAAGTGTGTCAGGTGAGGTGCGAATCTGCGTGCGGGGGTGTAATTGTTTGGAATTTGGCCGTTTGGTTGCCTACTGCCAGCATTGAACAACGTGTTACTTGAACTTACTGAAAATTTTCGACCACTAAATTGCGTCCGCGTTGCAGTGCTATTGACACGAACAAAGGGCAGAATGAGTGTAGCACTGCATTCACAAGATCAACCGCTACTGAAATAGTGGCGCCCCAGGCCCGGGTCTCTGATACTCGTCCTCAGTCAGAAATCTTCATACAGACTGCGCAATCTGACTTCCTGGCTAGACAAATCTGCAGGCTTCTTTAGGTGCGAATGTTTCTGAAGCACACCCCAAGAATTCACTGCAGTAGCATAATTATGTTCTGTTTTCGTTTTCTTTTCAGTCAAGGCAAAGAGACATTTGTTACTTAGTGCTTCCCTTAAACTATTTAGTGCTGTCCTATTATCCTTGATTGAACTAGAGTTTAAAAACGAATGACTTTGCTTATGTTAAAGAGAGCTAGATAGCTGCAGCCAAACTTATACTTAACTAATGACGAATTAGACCCCCATTGCGGATTTTTTTTATTGAGAAATTTAACGAAATCCAACAGTAGGGTGAGGTCCGCCTGTTGAAAACGTCCGAAATTGTGGAATTTGTAGCATGGCGTACTGATAGGCTGCATTAATTTACTGCTTCTGTTAGTGCGTTCACTCATAAGACTGTTTGAACTAAGCAAGCAGCAAAGTATGTTGACAAGGACGATGAGATGCCCTAGCTTCAAATGAGCCAAAATTTGATACCTATATGGAGATTAGATACATGGCGTATCACACCAAATAAATTTTTGGGGTGAAATATCAGCCGTACATCAGATATTTTACGACCTTACTCCCGCTAATGATTTTTACTTGTTTCTGCAGGAGATCATGCTATGACCTGTTCTGGTACTCTCATCACCTTTTATTGCTGTTCCTGGTGTTAGCAATCTTTCATCCGCTCAGGTAAGGAAGCCGCACTGTCTAGTTATAACGCAACAAAGGCAGAGTTTATAGATGACTCTTTTTTGCTGAAATATCAGTATAATAAAATACAGAATTTCAGTCGCTGAAATCTATTAAGGGTTCGCGGGCGTTTTAGTACTTTTGTGCTTTAATTTTAATAAATGTAATCAGTGATTTCGCAGTAACGCCTTTTGCTGTACAACGACTGTGGAGTGACAGATAAAGTTAAGAGAACGACCCAGTGAGCAACGAAATTATCAGAAAATGATTGCAGGTAGTTTTACCGAAATAATATTGTAATCTTTCTGTCACGCTTTTGAAAATCAGTTTACAACCATGACAGTATATTGAAACGTGACTACTCGCACGGCTACCGCATAACTTCTCACGTTCGAGTACTTTTACAAACTCTGAGACACCGTTTCAGTGAAAACCGAATGATGGTTTGTTCGAACGCTTGTGTAAAATCGTTAAACATACACCTTCTAACCGAACACCTTCCTTTATCCACACAATAGCGGAGTCCTTAAGGAACAAGTTAACATCGAGGAGCACGTTCCTGGTTGCCAGTTTATGAACACCAGCAGGAGGGATGAGATCCCTTATCCAGAGCCGCGGCCGGACGTTGGCGTCTGCTTTGCTCCGCCTGTTTTCATTTCTCAGAAGAGTGAGGTAAGTCTACCGATACAGTTCTACGTCACTCAGGTCTTAGCCTGAAGCGGCAGCCCCTGATTTGACCACTCGCAAAGGCGAATGAGGACGACGTAATACCGGTACTGAGCGTCTTGCTCTTACACAAGCCCGCAGTATAGTAATCCTATTGCTAAAATGAAAGAAATATACCTGCTTAATACCATTGGTAAAGCTCATTTGACGACGTAAACTATGTGACGACAGATTACGTGGGACTAAATGGCGCGTTAACGCGCCCGCTAAATATATTCCGGTCACAGCTGCTTGCCGATTCCTACAACAAAGAGCGCGGCAAAAAAAAAAAAAAATGACCCAGAGGGATGACAGCAAAATAAATACAAGAATGGCACGCCCGTGTTTCCCCAGAAAAATATGCGAAATTTTTGTTGCTGTGTGCTACCTTGTGAATGCTTCTGTGGCACATTATCGGAGTTTATAACCTGTATACAACGTGTGCTACTCCGTATGTCAGCACCAGTTTTTTCGATTCAGGATTTATATACTTGTAGAAACTTATGCTATGAAGCAGTTCACCTGTGTGAGTACCAGGGTCAGCATGGTTCAGCGACTCCGGATAGATTTACAGATACATCGAGGATAGTATCTATATTGGAAAGTGTTTAAAAGCATGTGACACCAGTATTAGAGAATTACCTTTCGCATCAAATAATCTTATTAACCAAATGACAAACGACAACCAATATATATATATATATATATATATATATATATATATATATATATATGTGGACAATACTACAGGCAGCAATGCTGCCCAAGCAGGAGAGGGTTTACAAAAGATGCTTTCTCAATATATTTTCAAATGAAACATAGGAAGTGCATTCAACAACACATTCCGGTAAATGATTCCATTCTTCGCTTGTAAGTGGAAAAATGATTTCTTGATGATTTTAGTTGGGGAAAAGTATCACTGAACTACTTTAGAATGAAAAATACGCTACGACCTTTGTGGAACATGGGTAATATATGTGGCATTTTCTAAACCAGTTTGATTATGTAACAACGAGCAAAAAAATTTCAGCCTGGCGATTTTACGGCGCACGTGGAGCGGATCCAGTCCAAGTTGGCCTAACATGCCAGAAACTGACGAAGATGTTTTGTAATCGGAGCAAATGAACCGTGCAGCCAGGCACTGAATTCGTTCAAGTTTGTCAATTTCCTTATTAATTAACGGGTCCAAAACTATGGAAGCATACTCTAGGACTGGGCGTACGAGGGAACGATAAGCTCGCAGCTTGACAGATGAAGGGGACTTCTTTAGCTTTCTGCGTAGAAAGCAAAGTTTTTGGAAAGCTTTGTTGCATATGTTGTTAATATGGGTGTCCCATTTGAGGTTACTGTTAATTGTTATGCCTAAATATTTCACAGAGATAATAGAGTCAAGGTTCCGATTGCGAATGTGGAAAGTATCAAGTAGTGGTTTTCGTTTCAATGTTGTCATTGACACTGTTTTAGAAAAGTTTATTTGCATTTCTCTGTCGTCGCACCAGTCCGCGAGTTTACAAAGACTATTGTTAAGTGTATCCTGGCATGAAGAACTCCTTACAGTGGAATAAATGACACAATCATCAGCAAACAATTTTGCCTTGACATTAGGATCCAAATTTTTAGCAATATCATTTACATAGATAAGAAACAGCAGGGGTCCCAACACTGACCCCTGTGGTACAGCGGATAAAACAGGTAGGCTATTAGATTTCACACCGTTCATTTCCACAAACTGAACACGATTCGCTAAATAAGCTTGAATCCAATGCACTACATTTTCTGGTAGCCCAAGTGATTTAAGAATTTCAATTAGATTTGCATGTTGCACACGGTGAAATGCCCTTGTCAAGTCTAGGAATATTGCGTCAATCTGCAGGCGATCATCTATGGCACTGACAAAGTCATGTACAATAGATAACAATTGATTTGAGGTTCAAAACTTCCTACGAAAGCCATGCTGAAAATTAACAACAAAGTTATTCGCTTCCAAGTGGTTAGATGTGAGGCTATATAGCGATAATATGCTCCAAGAGCTTACAACATGTGCTTCTGAGGGAAATAGGTCTATAATTTTTAGGAATAAGTTGATCACCTGATTTAAACACCGGTATTTGGCCGTGAGCCAGTCTTTTGGTACTGAGCTCTGTTTAAGAGATGCATTAAAAATAATGTATATCAATCCAGAAGTTAGTTCGGCGTAGCGTCGAAGAAAGTTGTTAGGCAAACCATCGGGTGCAGGCGATTTCTTTACGTCAATATCACGCAACATAGAAAGAATTCTTTCACGACTAATTGAAATGCCAAGAATTGATTGAGATGTAGATAGCGTATATGATTTATCATGGGCGCTGCGAACTGAAGGTCGAGTGAATGCTTTAAAAAATGTCATTTAATTCATTGACGATATCATTAAGATTAGAAGTTATGCTGTTGTTTATTCTTAGCTGCTGAACAATTCGATTAGAGTCAGACAGGAAACGCCAAAACTTGTCTGGGGAGCTTTTTAGGAATGTAATCGTAGTCTGATTATGAAATTCGTCATGGGCGTTACGTAGTTTGATGAGTAAAGCATCCCTTAAAGAGCAAAATTCAGTACTTTGAGCTAGCTTATACTTGCGTTCGCGCTTTATTCTAGGTTTGAAATGAATGATTTCATGAATGAACCATGGATTATGACGTTTAGCTTTAGATTTCGTCAATACAATAATTAACAACAGAGTTAAACTTGTCCCAGAAAAGCGTGACGTCACCATCGCGTTTGAATTCATCGAGGGAAAGCTGTAAGCAATCCAAGACGTATTCGTCATCAGCAGATGAAAAATCCAGAAAGAATTGCGTGAAGGGTGTAACTTAAACGTTTTTTTGTATTTCTAAGTCCGCATGTACAAGTTTGTGGTCAGCTATACCTTCAGTTACGACAACAGTAGGATTTTCCGACAAGCCTTTGATAAAAACAAGATCACGAGTTGTTTGGGTGAGGTCTGTGACACGTGTGGGATGTAGTACAACCTGTTTAAGATTATGAAAGAACATAGAATCAAGAAGAACGTGTACACTGTCAGCATTATGAGAGCCACAGATTGATAACTGTTCCCAATCAATGCTAGGTAGGTTGAAGTCACCGGCCATCAGACATTTATGATTAGGTCGGAGCATGCGCTCTAGGTAGACGGCAAGAGATTCCACGAATGACACTGCGCTTTTGGTAGACCTGTACACGACACCGACTAAAATAGAAAAATCTCGATATTTAACGTCCCACCAAATGCTTTCATGCTGTGGTATGTTTGGAAGCTGGACACAATTTATCTCCCTTTTTGCAATCAAGGCAACGCCCCCTCCTCGTCCAGTGTGGTTATGTCTAATTATTTTCTGGGATGGAGGAATTATTTCGGAATAATTTATCTGCGGTGTCAACCAAGTTTCTGCGACTGCCAAAATGTGTGGGTCATAGAGGATGAGGATATCTTCTAATTGGTTTGACTTGTTGGCAAGGCTTCATGCATTAAGCAGATAAAACGGAGCGTCTCTGTTTGCAATCAAGGACCAGCTTTAGGCAAATTAGTCTGAGGTAGCATAACAGGCTGCGAGGCGGCCTCATCCCAAGCGTAAAGCTATCGCCTACCCGAAGTCGCTCATAGTCCAGACAAACTTTATGGCCTTTATCTTTAAACTGTTCGCAATAGTGCCATAGTTTCGAACGTCTCTTTAAAGTAGCTACACAAAAGTCATCGCTAATAGAAATAGTTGAGCTTTTCAGTTTGAATGAACTATGTAGGGCGCGCAATTTCTCATTATAATCAAAGAAGTTCATTATGACTGGTCTAGGTTTATCGGGCTGTTCTTTTTTTCTATTCTATGCACCCTTTCTACGGTACTGACCGATAATCCCAGCTTTACGCTGATTAGGTCTTCAGTAATTACGTGCTTTAAACTGCTGGGACTCTCGTGATCAGATTCAGGAAAGCCAAAAACAACTAAATTGCGGCACCGACTTCTGTCTTCAAATTCGTTCATTTTTTGTTGTTGTGCATTGACCACCTTCTTAAGAGAAGCAACATCAGACTTCAGTTGGCTGATTGCTTCGGTATGCTGCGCGGGCACTTTTAGCGTATCATTTAATTCATTGAAACGGGCCCTCATCGATTTTTCAAGATCGGAATGCGACTTAGCTAGGTTATTGATGGATGCTTGTAAGGATGAGGACATATCGGAAAGAAGCTTAATCTCATCCTTAGAAGGTCCAGGTTTTTGCTCAATATCACCAGCAAGCAACAGAAAAAGCACACTCCATGCATCATCAAGTAAAGAAAGGTATTGCTCAGGGCACGGCAAGATGATAGTACACCTATCATCACTACGAAAGCAGTGACGAATAGTAAGGACGAACCTGTACAAAGAATATAAGGCGGTTCATGGCTGCATCTGCGATCCTTCCGAAGTGCAGATGCAGTTAAAATACATTTGACTCGTATAAAAAAAAAGAAGAAACGTTGCTGTACCACATTCCTAATTACCCTCCCATACACGCAACATAACCGCCACTATGTGAACAAAAATAAATCGGCGATGGTCTGCAGCTTTGCTATGTGGCAGGGCTGAACAACCACGTGTGCGTAGTAGCAGTCCTTAGTTCCCATGACAAAGTTAAGGACATGAATGGTGAAAGGGCCATCCATACACATACCGTTATCTTTAATGATTAGGTTGTTTAGCTATGAAAAAAAAATAGTTTTGAAAAATAATTTTGCACAGACAGACAGCGGAGGGCACGACCAAGTGCCACCGACGACCGCAGATCAAGCTGTCTGTCGCTTGAGTGATGGTAGCAGAGCCGCACATGTCAGCGGCTTATCACGCTGTACAAGATTACTCACGCGTCATCACAAATTCGAGGACCTATCACTTTAATCCGTCATTCTGCCCGTCAGACGTGATACACCAACCCCTCAAACATTATTCAGAAAGGTGAGGTGTGCAGACAGGACACAAGAGAAGAGAAGTGGACAACACCAACGCCGCCTCTCAACTGAAGGGACCACTTAGGCGAAAAGAAGAAAGAAAACACAAAACTCATCTGCGAAAGTGCTAGAATGGTATCACCACGTGTCAGTCGAGTACATGTGCCGGTCTACGTGAGAGATAGCTGTTAAATCACTTAATCTCCTCCTTATGTAAAGTAATCGAAGGCTGACTGACGCACGCACTTCCATCATTATAGATATGCCATGCGTCTACCATAAGACACGTATCTTCATTCTTATGGCTGTACAATATCGCACATTCATCTAGCTGGCATGCAGTTACAATCTTGGCAATGTAGGGAAAGATTAGAAGGCGATCCACCGGTTAATGACCTTTTATATTCCATTAGCCTCTGATTGATACACCGTCCCGTTTGCCCTGCGTAGAACTGGCCACAGCTAAAGGGAACATTATAAACCACACATACGACAGCCAGTAAAATTGTTGTTCTTATTGTGCTTCACAGGACAAATATCTGTTCTTCTTTCGCCTTTTACCTGCTCCTTTTTCCTCTGAACGGCAGCGCATATATTACCTAGCTTATTGGGAGCAGTGAAAGCAACATTAACATCATATCTACTTGCAACTTATTTAAGCCTGTGCGATACTGAATGAATGTACAGAATAGCCACAAATTTTTTTTTGCTATTACTGCTTCCTGTAATCGCGTCCGTCCCACCCTCGAAACCGACTTCTTTAGACGTTCAGCCACAGTGGCGACTGCTACGCTAGGATAACCTGCTTCTAATAGGCGTTGGATCTGTGCAATAAAACGGGCGCTTATTTTGTGCATGCAGGATCTGGTAAGAGAAGACTTAAGGCACGAGATGGCAATTCCGTTTTTTACTACTTGGGATTGCTTGGATTGAATATTTAACAACGGCTTCCAAGATTTGGGGAGTACTGCCAACAAACGTGATTTTGTTCGAAGACCAAGGAAATGTCTAGAAACTGAATTACGCGTCGCTGAGGAAATTTCTTGGTAAACTTTAATCCTCCTCCATAAAGTTTAAATTGCTCAATTACTGAGGTAGCAGTGGAATCGAATTCTCCCCTACTGCAGAAAATCAGGCAATCATCAACGTAACGAAATATCTTGATAACGCAATAACCTAAGGCTTTCTCTAAGCAGCTGTCAACCTTACTCAGGTGACTATCGCTCAGAAGAGGGACAACTTTTAAGCCAATACAAATGCCTGATTTCTACAGAAACACGCCATCTTTCCACCCAGTCTGCGTCTACCTTAAGTACATTGAAAGGATTTCTAGAAAAGCTCCGTGGAAACACCGCATCTGTGAGTAAAAGCCGACTCTTGCACTTGTTCTTTAATGCACTCATGAACGGAATTTAGCAACTCGTTATGCGGGAAGGAGTAATACAGGTCTTCGATATTCATACTGAAAGCTGTACAATCACCAGGATTTTCTTCTCTCAAATACTGAACTATTGCCTGAGAATTATGCAAGCGAAAGGGGTCTGAAAAAACTAGTGAAGCTAAGCAGTTCTGTAGTTGCTAGCGACAGTAACTAGCGACACGTAACTAAGTAACTAAGTAACTAGCGACACAGACCTGCCACGTCCCTTTCTCTGACATAATAGCACGAAAAGGAATTTCTTGCTTATGGATCTTCGCCGAGAAAAATAGTTCGAAGGTAAGGTATTTCGTTTTCCTGCCATTAGCGACAACCCTTTTAACCTAGCGCGAGTGTAAATAATGTACAAAACTAGCGAACTGAGTGTCGCATGAAAATCCTCGGCGGGAACCGTGCTGTTGCTTACAGATGAACCGTGCTCCTCAAGGTAGCTGATGACCTGAGCGTAAATAATGTCTTCCAATAGATTGCTTATTGCCTTAGTTAAAGAGATGGGGCGATAATTTACGGCCTCAGAACGATCACCTGACTTGAAAATGGGAATTACTTTGGCCACCCGCCAGTCCTGAGGAACGGTATGGGATGATAATGATTACGAGAAGCAGGCACACAGAATGTCTGAGAGGCTAGCTGAAATATTTTTTAAGTATCTTGTTGTTGAACCCGAGATTGTCAAACGCGGAACAGAGCTTAAGATTATTTAATAATGATAGAATTCCTCCTTCTGTAATAGTTACTTAAGGCATCGTTATGTCAGTGCGAATACTAGTGAGATGACCGGACGTTCAGTCTTCATGTGTAAAAATAGATGAAAAACCATCGTTAAGTAATTCAGCACTTTCAATGTCAGAGACAATGTCACCATTATGATTAGTAAGTGCGATTTCATAGTTGCTGCACTGGCTTAGAACACGTCAAACACGTCGTGGGTTAGTTGCGAGGAGGGAAGAAAGGTCATTTCCAAAAGAAAAAAGGTACGTGTCGTAGTTTTTAGCAGAGATGGGTGCGCGTTTTTGCATAATTGGTAGCGTTTCCATGATTGTGGCACACGATATTTGTCGGCATGCCTATACAGCTGTTTTTTCTTCTTCAGTAGGCGTCGAAGATGATCGTTGAACTACGGTGTCGAGTTCAAGCACCTTAAACGGTGGAGTTCTGTATGCGGATGATACCAGCTTTTTTTTTCTCTGGCAGCCGTTTAAGAGATTTAGAAATCGCGGCGAACGAGTGGTTGATATCGCTTTCATACTGGCTTGAGTGTAACCAGCTAGAATTAAACGTTAGTAAAGCTATATATGTTTTATTCAAAGGCAGAAATAAACGCGAAGATTACACCATTTCTGTTAGATTTAAAGATAATGACATCGAGCGCGTCACGTTTAAATTCTTAGGTGTACTTTTCATGAAAACCTCAGTTGGACACCGCAAATCAACAAAGTACATGCTAGTATGTCTAGATCAAATTCTGTCTTATATAAACTTACGTGTCTGGTACCAAACTGGCTAAAGCTCCAGTTATATTATTCACTAGTTCATTCTAATCTCAATTACTGTCTCTTAATCTGGGGTACGACTTCAGGAACGAACCTTGAAAGGTTAAAAATTGTACAGAAGAGAGCTGTTCGCTGCACAGAAAATTTGGAACCAACTGAACACACTGCGCCATTTTTTAACAAGCTTAAATTGCTTACTGTTAACCAACTTTTTAATCTGAAGCTCGCCTTGTATATTCGCAAGGAAATTGGAAATGAATTGAGTAGTTATATGGCTCAGTGCTACCCTACTAATGTTCCCTATGATCTCCGACACGAACAATTTAGAATACCGTTATTCAGAACCATTTAAGGTAACCAAACCTTGCGCTACCTTATACCTAACCTTCTCCGCAACAATAGTTATATCTACGAACTTATTGAAAAATGTACTTCTATCCACAGTTTAAAGAAAAATGTTACAACGTACTTACTATCTGGTACTCTGTCGTAAATAAGTTCTTGAGTTTAAAAAACGTTTTTATTGTGCTATAACCTCTTCTGCTGCGTTTTCTGACAGTTATACATTGCTAGGAATGGTTATGTTACATATTGTATAACGCTTGCACAAACTTTGTACTTTTTAATATGTTGCCATTTATGTACGCGTTTGTTCTTGTTATGGGTTATTGCTGTTGCATTATTGTGTGATTCCGTTACTCAATTTAAGATGCCTAATCACGATGTTACTTCTGTTCATGAAAATCTTATTGTGGCGCTTTAATGTACAAAGCCATTGTTTTTCTTTTTTTATTCTCACTGCTTCTGAGTGGGTGGAGGGACCTTAGTCAGGCAGAGTTCATCTGCCTTTAGTCCTTTCAACCCAGGCAATGTATGTCTGAATAAACAAACTGAAACTGAAACTGAAACTAATTGGGCAAGAGGAATGTGCTTGTCTATCAAGCTGATGAGTGTGTTTTTCAACCACATCTATTTTTTTAAAGACCGTTTTAAATAAAAGCATGGGAATTCATTAGCAAATGCTAATAACTCTGAGTAGTTTCTGCCGAAGTTAACTTTCTTGTAACATCGTGTATACTTACTAGTATTTCGACCTTAGTTAGGTAAGAGCATCCACGTGGGTCAAGTTAAAACGAGTTTCATGATGATAAATTAGAAAAGGGTCGAGAATGTTGGCAGACGTAACCGACGTTCGCGTGGTACTAGTGGTGAGGTGTGTTAAAGAAGAGTCAAGACAAGTTTGAAGAAAACAGTGTTCCTCTATTAGGGTTGGAGCAACACATAACATCGGCCAGTTAATACCAGGATTGTTAAAGTGTCCAGAAATAAACAAAATGCAGTTTGGAAAGCGAATAAGAGGATCGCTGAGAATTCCTTTAATTTCTTGAGAGGAAGTGACACTCACGCTAGGTCCTCATAAAATACACCAATAAGCAACTGGCTGAAGTCGCGTTTTAGGGATCTATATGCATTCTCAAAAGGACACTAATTAGAACATTCTCTGATATAAACTCATTTTATACCTGCTAATAGAACTCCACCGCTTTTTTTGTGGTTGTGATCACATCGAAGAAATTTTAACGAGGACCAGTTGCATAAGATATGCGCATCGGAAACGGTGCCGTCAATAGGTCTTAGTCAGTACGAGAAAAGATGCTGGGTATAAATCAATGATGCCGGGTAAAGCAATAGGTTTTCGTAGCACATTTCTGATATTTGTGAACAAGAAGGAAATGCTGTCATGCCATGTATATTTGTGTGGACCGCGAAAATGACTTCCTGTTGTATGAACATCAGTCACCATTAGACCGCGTTACACATGTTATGCGATCGGTTTCTCTGTCCCCCACGTAAACATGAATGTTGATGAAAAGTTCGTTAAATAGCAGACGGACCATCCTTTCCTTATTTTATCTCCTTGGAAAACTGCATAATTGGCATGATTGGCAATACGCGGCCTTTTTTGAAAATTTGCCTTCCAAGAACACCCATATTGAAAAAAAAGTTTTGAATGCGTTGTGCTTGGACAACGCATTGCAATATGTCGCTACTAGCCTTGCTACTGCCGTACACGTTGTGGGTGTGCTTATGTTATGTGATTGGTAATATGCGCTAATGGGTAACACATTATTACATGTCCTGAAGTTCTCTCGTGTGGCAAACCAAGAAAAGAAAAAAAAAGAATATCTAGTTTCTTGTTACGGCAGTACGTGTCCGGACGGTATTTAGTAGGTTGAACCAATTACAGTTGTTCAGTGTGGAACGACGTGATTCCCGAGCGTGTGCTTCTGGTTAAGCACTCTGCTCCGCATGGCGACTGTGGTGAGACCCGAGGTCGCTTACTCCCATGCTCGTGCGCATGCGCCCTGCGGCGCGGCGGCCTGCTGCAGTAGACGTGGAAGTGGATCCTGGCGGCCTTTGCGCTCTTCGGCCTGGACGCCTGTTGCCGGCTCTACAGGCGGCGCTCGGCCGCGAAGCTCGAAGCAGTCCAGCTGCACGGCGCACCTGCAGAATTCAAGGCCGACGTGGTGGCGGCTCCTGCGGCTCCGGGGTCCCCCGGCGAATTTCCGCCTCCCGGCGCTGACCCGTACCGTGACTCGATCGTGGAACTGCGACTCGCCAAGAAGGGGATGCTCGCCAGGCCGGGTCAGGTAGGCGTACTCGGTAAAACCCCCCTCGGCATCGCGTCTGAAGTGCCCAGAACTGTAAATACGTTGCCAGGAACAGCATTCTGTTCCGTTCCATTTAGTTTTGTTCCATTCTTTTCGCGCTTATTCAATGCCTCGGACGTCGCTGCGCCACCGTTATCACTGGGATCGTCTACAAGGCGCACCTTGTGATAAGAAACGGATGTGAAATGGAACGTTACAGGTGATAGGTCCATTGGCAGTATAATGTAGCGATTCTTCTCATTTTGTATTACCTTAGCCCTTCGTCATCGGTTCGAATTAAACCGTGTTTCAGTTATCGCCACTATCGCTTATTCATTGCGATGAGTGATAAAAAGTTCATAGAATTGAAGGGAAGGGATCATCATACAATGCGATCTCAGATTATTGTTCTTTCTGTTGGTTTCGTGTTTCATAGTCTGCTCGCACATCACCGCACAGCCATTACCGCCGGATGGGCTGTTGGATTCGACCGATCATCTGGAAAGAAGTAAATGAAAGCAATAGTTGCATTTTCTTTATTAGTCACGAGTATAAATGCAGTGCTTGGGCGGCCTAAGCATGAAACAGTTGGTCACGACCGAGCGCAACGTACATAGACCGGCGAATACGCACAAAGCATCAAATCCGGCATCCATATGAAGACCAGGCATCCGCCCCTATTTTGATGCCGGCGTGATCATACGTCTTGTAACTGCGGCTGTCTTTAGAAAGGACAGCAGTCGTATGTGGTCTTCTGCCCCCGTTAAGCTGACGCCGAATTCACTTAGCTTTTCTTTCGCAAGTGCTCTTTGCCGTTGGCATATTATTGGCCTTCGCCAAATATATGTCCAGCATGGGATTCGGCTGGAATTTTGCCTTACGAAGAATTTTAGCGGAATAGCTTTTCGTGCTTCGCTAAACCGAATTACAGACAGCAGTGAAACTTTATTCGGCTTATTCATAACAAATATGCAAAACGAAATCATAACCGCCTGTGTGCTATCATACGACATAAGCAACCACCTTTCAACATTTATCATGATACCTAAACATAGTTTTAGAGACAAGAGGGATGTGAGATGCTTCACTTATCAGCCAATTACAGCAGCCAACCTTGAGTCTTTTAGAACTCAGATGTTAACCTTTGACCTGGAAGTTATCGGCCAAATCACCAACGATGAAGAGGCATATACAAAGTTCATAGATATAATTTCTGGAGTGTATAAGTGCCACTTTCCCCCAAAAAATAATTACCTTAGGCAAACAAATTTGTTAACCTTGGATGACGCCTGAATTTCTTGCGAAAATACATCACAAGAACGAATTGTATTATAAATTTATTAAGTATAGGGACCCAGACACACTGAAACAATTCAAAATATATCGCAATAAACTGAATAAGGAAACAAAACTAAGCAGAATACGAGACATTCGGTCTGAATTTGAGTGATCTACACCAAAACCTGATTTCTTATGGAAAACGTTAAATACTGTCCTAAATAGTAATACATCATATTCTCGTATAGAAAAGCGGAACATAAATGGCAGTGAGATATCTGGCATCCCTGTCGCCACTATGTTTAATGATCAGTTTGTTAGGGAGAATCAAAACAGTTCACCTGGGACATTGTTTAAGTTGAAGCCTGTTGCTAGCCCATTTTTCATTATTTCTTGAGCCTTTCTTTGAACATGAAGTTTTCGCTGCTTTCATGTCACTGTGTATATGCATATATATATATATATATATATATATATATATATATATATATATATATATATATATATATATATATATATATATGTTCAGTAGCGTTTACTTGTTTCAGTTGTATTCACCATGAGAACCAAAGAAGCTACCTAATTCTTTTTGGTCTGGTCACCAATGGCTCTTTGTGTATATGGGTATGTGTGTGCATGTATGCTGTTGCCGAATATTCTGTAATGGGACTGCGGGCCTCGTCAAGCTGCCTCTACTGGAGCAGCTTTTATTTGCAGCCTCCTCCATCAAGTAGATTGAAATAAAGATATTGGCTATTATTATTATTAATATTATTATTATTACTATTATTATACAATACGGGCTCTGGTCTACTGCCACATATTGTAATCTAGTTGATATAAAATGGATAAACTCCCATTTGCATAATAAGACCCTGACATGAGTTGTATACTTCTAAAAGACAAATATTAGTGATTGTTCGTTTCCAAGGCAGCGATTGACTGTGCTTTCTGTGTTGACGCTGCCGCGCACTATAAGGATATAAGGGATTCTAAGAAAATCGGAAGAGCAATGCTATCAAATGCCTAAACGATGTTTATACGTTCTTCGAGTTTACGACTGTCCCATTTGTTGCACCCTAAACCGAACTAGGAATTGGCCCACAATTTTAACGTGAGATCTGTGTTCCTTGCGCCAAAAAACAAAACAAAAAAAAACATGCTGTAAGCAGGCTTCTGTAACAGGGCAAAGTCCATTCATAAAGTGCCGTTCAGGTCACGCACATGGAACGTTGAAATGCCTCGGGGAATGCAACTTACAGTTAGCGAGTTTTAAGGCGAAAGCCTTTCTATGGTCATGGCGAAGTTTGTGTCAGCAGACCTGACCGCCAGAGTGTCCGCCGAATAGTCATCACGCCACATGAAGACAGATTAAAGAATAAAAATGATTGATGAGTTATGAATGAGTGACAGTTAAGGAATGATAACGTTATAATAGATATCGGTAGAGGTTTATATAGACTAGTATTGACTAATAATGACTACTAATAACTTGTAATCACTACTAATGACTCCGAAACGGCCAATATCTAACGATGGCTTGTAATTACGACAATTAATTACAAATTATTATAAATGTCTGGTAATGAGTAGTAATGACTAAAATGACTACTAATGACTTGTAATGTATACTAATGACTACAAAATGACCAATACGTCTAACGACGGCTTGTAATGACCACAATTGATTAAAAATGAATAAAATGCTTACTAGTGTGCAGTAATGACTAATAAGGACTGAAATGACTTGTAATGAGTATGAAATGACAAATATGTCTAAAGAAACTTGTAACAACTGTAATTGATTAGAAATAACTAAATATGCTTAGTACTGACCAGTAATGACTTGTAATAACAGCTAATGACTGCGAAATGACCAAAATGTCTAATGATGAACTCTAACGACAATTGATTAGAAATGACTAAAGATCCTAAGTAATAAGTTGTATAAATGGCTGAAATGACTTGTAATGACTACTGATGACTAATATATGACCAACATGTCTAACGACGGCTTGTAATGACCAGAATTGATTAGAAATGACTAAATATGCTTAGTAGTAAGCAGTAATGACTAATAATGACTGAAATGACTTGAAATGACTAGTAATGACTACGAAATGGTCAATATGTCCGACAACTTGTAATGACTACAATTCATTAGAAATGACTAAAATTGCTTAGTAATGACCAGTAATGACTAATAATCATTGAAATAACTCGTAATGACTATTATAGACTACGATAGGAGCAACATGTCTAATGAGAGTTTGGAAGACCACTATTGATTACAAATGACTAAAAATACTTAGTAATGAGCAGCAATGACTAATAGAAAGAAGAGAAAGAGAAGAGGTAAAGAGAAAGAGAAGAGGCAAGGAGAAAGAGGCGAATAATAAGAGGAGGAAGAGCAGGCTTTCGCCGTTCACCTCTTAAAAGAGATCTTAACAGACCCTGTAATTTTTTTTTCGGTTATATCTTGTGGCTCATACAATCAACCTAAACCTCAATAATGCAGATATATGACGCACTGCGCCCTCTCTCTGCTGTTTTGCAGTATGTGCTACTCAACTGCCCGAAGATATCGCTGTTGGAGTGGCATCCATTCACAGTAACATCGGTAAGTGAGCTTCTTTACGCTCGGTATCTCCGTACTGCAGTATCATGCTACGTAACAGCATAAACCTACAATAAGAGGATAAAAAAAGGCAACTCTAGAGATCTAACTTCTGTAGAGTCAGGCTGTCTTCCGTCAGGGAAAATCAGGAAAACCAGGAATGGCGACAGAAGAAACAGAGAAAAGGAAACTGAAGGGTTACCTGTGATTTCACCCGTGGACTACCTGTGCTACCTCTATCGCCATTTAGCCCGTTGGCCATCCGTTATCGATCTGAACTTCCGAATGTAAAACAACTATCACTAAATTGTACCGTTACGTGCGCTTGCAATAACTCTGGTGCTATCAATTCCTTCCCCAATTTTTTTCCCCATCAGCACTCTAAACGTCTCTTATTTCAACAACAGCCCAATTAATCTTTCCATCTTCTTTGAATGAGAGTGTTTCTCGAAGGTGGACATTTGCTAAGGGTGTCGCTGGGTGCATATTTGCATTCATCACATGCGTCATCCTGTGACTCACATTTGCGCGATCATGTTTTTGACCTCAGGTAGACAGCTCGTGCCTGAAGTAGCAAGGCACTATCCTTTCCGTTATCATACAGATGTTTGCTCGTGATTTCTTATTTGCCGTTTTTTAAGTCTACATGATTTTTGTTTTGTAAGGGTGACAGCAGCCTTAAGGGCAAGGGTGGCATCAGTGACACAAAGCGGTGCTCTTAAGAGTGCACAACCTTTTTAGTGTGTGTCAGGAAAGGCGACAGTAATGTTCGACTTTACATCTCTTGCGCTTCACAACACATGTAATGCTCGGGAAGCTCATTCTATTAGAATGTGCTACCAGTAACCGGTTGTTCAAATAGCAATACCACATTTCTCTTTGAGTTAATCGACACCTGCTCTTAAACTGATGCCAAAATGACTTCTTTCTATGATGCAGTGTTCTAAAGGTGGGGACAACACATTCACGCTACACTTGACTACAAATGGCGACTGGACAGGTCAGTATACTTTGACTGTACTCGCATTCTGCAGCTTCGTCCATTGTGATCAAAACATATGCGCTCCATACTCAATATCTATTGAACATGCACTTGAGGAGAATGAAGCGCCAAAAATTTCGACAGGTATATGAAAGGAATAAAAACTGTGCAGATTCAAGGCAACACGTTTGAACTTAGGAGATTGATGCTAAAGCGATGTGGATAACTAAATGCTGCAGAAATAACAGCGATGCGTACAACTGTGTTTACTTTCTTCCCACGCATCATGAAACCTCTTTACATGTTCGTTCATTTGCCGCACGCTTCACAACCAAAATTTCATGCCGTTTCACAGCGTTCACAAGCTGTGCATTACTTGATTATGAAGAACAGCAGTGTGGTAATTGGCGCTACTTTGTCAGTCATCATTCATATATCTAATAGCCCATTTGCCGAGCTTTCATTCGCTACATATATAATGTTCACTACCGCGCGCGCGCACACACACACACACACACACGCACACGCACACGCACACACACACACGGCAAGATACCGGCCGACTCAATCGCAGTAGTACCAACCACGCCTGTCCACCGGGAATTAGGTAAAGAATCTTTCGTTTTAAAAAATATATTGAATTTCTTCTTATAATCGCGATTTCAACTTTTTTTGGCATTTGTAATCATGCGTGTTTGTGTCTCCGCATTTCAATTTGCATGCGCACGAGTCCATGTATGCGTATGCGAGCATACCTGTGTTTTGTGCGCATTTCCGTGTGGGTGCGTGGGTACATCTTAAGGCAAAAACCTTATATGCCTCATGAAGCGGAAAATTCGGCGAGCATCCAGCGTTAACATCTGATAGCAAGGAAAAACCACGTGACCAAGTTATAATGTCAGGTTCCCGGCGCTGTACCTGCTGCGGCTCCTACTGCGAAATCCCGCGCTGAATAGCCGTGGCGTCGGACGGACGGCTGGCGTAGTTCGGACACCGTGTCCCATTCTCAAAATTGACTTTTCCAAATTCTAAAATTCTGTTGACCCACATTCAATACTGACCTGGCCCACAGCTAATATTGGCTTTGTCCACCCTCAAAATTTCACGTATGCCACCGCCAATTTTGACTTTGTTTAGTTAGAAAATTGAGCTGACCTATGTTCAAAACCAACCTGGCCCCCTCCAAAAATCTACTTGGCCCATCCCAAAAATTTGCGTGGCCCATCCCCAACATTGACTTTGCCTAATTCGAAATATGAGTTGCATATTCAAAACCGACCAGGCCCACTCCCAAAATTGGCTTGGCCCACTCCGAAAATTTGGGTGGCCCACCCTCAAAATTGACTGAGCCCAATTCCAGCACATGACCAAGTTATCACATAGTCCCGTGACCAACTAAGAACCTTAAGTCGCAAGATCACATGAGCATGTGATGACGTCATGTGACAATGTTACGCGACATGGACGTCAAAACGGTAGACTCTTAAAATGTTTGCACCCTTTGCGGCTTATCTTGTGCCACAACGATAATCGTCATCTGGTTTACTTGCACATCCTTTCTTGAAAACTCTGTGCTCGCTACTTTCCTCTCCAGATTGCTGTCACGCTGAAAACGTGTACACACTTCGTGACCAGGAAGCGTATTAAGAATTGCTCGTAGATACAGCGGGGCGTGCCACTTTTCACGGAGCTCGACGTTTCTGCGCAGGCGCGAGTAAGAGCGGGCGCGAGAGAGAAAATCTGGGGGCTTTTGCTCCTTGAATATATGACTCAGCCTAGGCACTACGGAGGTTTCTTAGAGCGCGTTGTATTCGTTTGTCGCCTAGACATGCCGGCATTGCGGAGTTCGGTCGAGTTGGTTTATACGCTCCGCCGCTGGCTGCCCGCGCGGTGAAGCAGTGGGCGCGGACGCCGCTTGGTGATCGCTGTGTCTGAAGGGACAATATTCTGAATGGTGTTTTATAAGTCGCGGGTCGCTTTTTTCGTCGCGACGATAGATAGGATTTTTTACAAGCACTGCTCCAGGAGGGCACATGTAACCGGCAAACGGAGGCCTCAGGAGAGCACCTGAGGTTATATTAAAGCAGGCGGCGCAGGATCTCCGGGGCACCCAAGCGGTAGCGGGGGGATCAAAGCTGGAAGCCGGGCGGGCCCGTGAGTTGGGGCCGCAGAGGCCGAAGCGAGCCTGGGGGTGTTCGCATAAAACATTGGCTGTCCGCGATAGCGGACAGCCGATCTTATACTCCCCTGGCACGCGCAGGCCTCTGCGAGCCCCAGCCCACGGACCAGTCCGGCTTCTAGCTTTGATATCCCCGTTGCCGCTTTGGTGTCCTGGAGGCGCCGCCAATAATGCGAAATAATGACACGTTGTTTTCATTAGTAAAAACATGATCGATTAAATATGATTGCGTCGAGCCGCCAACATGCGATGCTAAGTTCAGCACAACCGCGCCCCGCGACTTCTGCCGGCACGCCTACGGACAAGCGCATACACCGCGCGCCAAGAAACTCCTCCGTAGTACCTAGGTAGAGTCGTATCTTCAAGGAGACAAACTCTCCACATTTCCTCTCTCGCACCCGCCCTCACTCGCGCATGCGCTGTAAGATTTGTCGGACGGTCCTAGCGCTGTCGACCAGATGTAGGAGTCGTCGGACTATCTCGCCGCTGCCACCATTTGAAGGAGATGAAGGTCGTAGACAGGAACTCGGTGAACAGGATTTATTTACATATTAACAGATTAAGCAAAATACATTGGCAGACTAGCGCGACTCCCATATGGAGCCCGCAAAAGTAACATACAGCAAACAGTTTACGAGCACACAGCTCACTAGTACATTTCTATTATGACAGAGCAGTCAGCTCCCGAGAACGATCACAACACGAGCACTCCCTAGCAGCCGGCAAACGCTGCTTATAAGCTCTCCGCTTGACGTCATAGTTCGACGTCATCGTTCGGACGAGGACGGAGCAGGAATGGAGGGTGAGGTGTGCCGGCTTGGAGGATGAGGTGGGTCGGAGCAGAAATGGTCGGGAAGGTTCGTCCAAGCACTGTAAACTTGTCGCCGCCCCGCACTATCGTTTATCGCCCAAACACACGCAAACACACAGGTGCGAAACCATACACACAAAGGCTCCGGAGTCGACGACCGAGGGCTTCGTAGAACTGCTCCGTCTGGTGTGGCGCGGCGGAGTGCCACATGCCTGAGCTGACCGCGCGCCACGTGGCTGCCGGTCATCCGCAGTTCTCGGTACTGCCCAGCTTTCAGGGCCGACGCCAGAGGGCCTCGTAGAACTGCTTTGTCCCGGGTGGTGCGGCCAAGTACCAATTTCCGGAGTTGATCACGCGCCTCGTGGCTGTCGGCTCTTCGCAGTTCTCCGAACTGGTGGGCTTGAAACACGTGCAGCGGGCTGAAAGCTGGCACGTTGCCACCCCGTATGGCCATTCTTAACAGCGCGCATACGTCCGTCGTCTCCGCAAGTTCCACGCCCCGCTGTACCTACGAGCAGTTGCAAATACGCGACCTGGAAGTATCGGGCTCGCAGCGTTAAGGAAATGCGGGCAGGATAGAGAGAGAGAGAGAGAGGAATACAGGAAGGCAGGGATGTTAACCAGTTAATAGTCTAGTTGGCTACCCTACGCTGGGGAATGGGAAAAGGGGAAGAGAGAGAAGGGAGAGAGAAGGTGTAGATACGTGTACGGACAGCACTTGAGTTAAAGCCGCTCGCGCAAACCAGAAGTTCTGAGAAAACACAAAAGTGCCTTCACTGCCTTCTTAGATGATGATCGGTCAGGATGGTGCTCTAGAATTATGTGTTCACTCAGAGGACGATCATCTAATTTTCTCAATGTGTTGGACAAAGATTGTCTTTGTGCTTGAAATTGAGGACAATGGCACAATAAGTGATCAATGTTCTCTTCGCATCCGCAAACATCACATGCAGGACTATCAGTCATTCCAATTAGTGCTGAGTAGGTATTCGTGAAGGCAACTCCAAGCCATAACCGACACAGAAGAGACGCTTCACGTCGGTGCAGACCGGCTGGAGGTCTGAGTTGAAGAGTCGGGTTTAGTCTGTGCAGTTTTGTGCGCCTAGTATGTACGCTATTCCACTCTGCTAAGGAGATCGTGCGTGCTAGAATGCCGAGTTGTCTCGCGGCGTCGGTCCTTGAGAGAGGAATGGAGACGCAGCGGTCTTCTTGGTTTGACGTCCAAGCTGCCTTATCGGCGTCATCATTTCCAATGATACCGCACTGACCTGGTATCCACTGAAAGGAGATATCATGGCCTTTTTCTCTTAAGTGATGGAAAAGTTCCGCGATTTCACACGTGAGCTGATCGTGAATGCGGGCAAGATAGATGACAAGTATCGTTGTGGGACAAGATAAGCCCGAACTGGTTCAAAGTTTTTTAAGAGTGTATGGACGTCGATATAATCGACATGCCCAGAATGTTTTCGCAACCAATGCACGTAAGGAGACTGAAGTGTCTCTGTAACTTTCTTGCGCGTGTTTGCACGCGTGGACACGTGTGAATGTGTATGTGGGCGAACATGTGTTGTATCTGTGTGTGTATGTGTGTGTGTGTGCGTGCGTGCGTGCGTGCGTGCGCGCGTCTGTCTGCGTGTGTCAGCGAAGGATCGCGAATGGGATATAGAGTTCATTGAAACCCATATTAATATGCACGAGACAAGAACGAATGACACTGCGTTTATAACATTCTCTTTCCGAGCGCGAAACCGACAAAAAAGGAAGCGCCTGCGAGGTCAAGATCGCCGCCCCTGATTTCGCCACGATCACGGCTCCGTGAGGACCTACCTAGCTGTTCACCTTCGTTATCTTCCTTCCCTCAGCGGCAGCTCGTTGTCTTGATGCCAGAGACGCGCTAAACCTGCACCATCATTGCATCATGCATCGCTTCTGCGACCAAGGAAGCTTTCGGCGGCACACGTTCGCGGCTATATTGACATTAAAGTTGCGTCCTCACTTGCGAAAATAAGCGCAAGGTGGCGGGCTTAAAAACGGGCGCCGCGTTTCGAGGGCCACACCCCCTGTGCATTCACGGTCGCGCAGAGCGGCGGGCAGGCGAGAGGTCTCGCCCTCTCTCGCAATGCGTCGGGGTTGACAGCGCGGGAATGAAGCCCGCCTAGAAAACACCGAGCGCGCGCCGGTCGCGCTCGCCACTGAGAGCTTGGCCTCACCGCCCACGTGACTACTTCGCGCCTGTGATTGGCTCGCTCGGGTTTGCGGAAACGCGGCACCGCGAAAAAAATGGGTTCGGGACCCATCCCCGAGCGGCAAAGAATTCTTGCCTCGAAAGATCCTTTCGCGGCGCGCGTTTGTAAGCGCGCCGTCTTGCATGCGCTTATTTCCGCAACTGAGGACGTACCTTAAAACTTTGAATTGCTTGTCTTCGAAAAAACAGCGTTGATAAAATCGAACGCTGACTGGCCGCCAGGAACATGTGCTCACGGAGACATACTATCGATGACATCGGAAAAAGCTAGATGCTGTGAGGTTGCCTTTACAGACGTTAGTGTTCCGCGTCAGTTACCCTTTCCAAGAGCGTTTAATTGGAATATATTTGTTCGCATAGCTAGTATAGAGAAGCATGTTTAATCAAAATGTTTTTGCTCAGCTGGATAATCTATAGGATTGGCTCAAAATTACTCATTTTCTTTAGCCACCTAAGAATAATAATTGAAGATATGATTAACCTAGCTTCCTTAATTACGCACACAACGTCTCAACTTACTCCTTATCTAGAGGTTACCAATATGAACACTCGCGTGTTAAAATGATGTCACTACGATTTATAATGGTTTAATATTTTTATTCGGTGCAGTTAAAAACAGCCGGCATATTTATGGTACAGTAAGCGTTTTATGAAGCAAGTGTGAACGCTTGGGCAGGTTTTCTTGGCGCAGGTCAAGTTCATGAACATAAAAGCATGTACCCAGCCGTGCACTTCCGCCTTTACAATCGATTCTCCTACATTATACATAAAGCACGTCAGCGCTACGGCACAAGGTGTGCGAGAAGATTGTGCGCGCTCACGTTTATATTTCTGAGCGTTGCTGGCATCATCGTCGGTTTTCTGGTGTCATTAGGAATAACAGCAGCTGGCTGGGAGAAAGCAGTGGGTTCATTTTCAGTACTCTGTAACATATGGTGCTGCTCGGGTGCGTAGGTTTGAACAAGAAGTACTGAAGTACTAGGGTGAGGGCTCTGCTGCATATATTTTGACTGTCTAATGTTAAGACCTAAAGAAAAAAAAATACTGTGATCTTGAAACACTTGATGCTGACATACGTAATGTCCCATGAAATATGAACTCCGACACAGTGCCCGTAGTGGAACTGGCCCTTGACTACAGGGCTACATTGACACATGAAATCCTGGTTTGCTGGTTAGTTTGCTGGTTTACATACAATTGTTACGGATCACCAGGCCTTGTGTAGGCTCTCTACGCTCAAAAACTCCACCGGACGCCTGGGTTGCTGGATTCTCCGCCTGCATGAGTGTGATTTTGACATTGTTCATAAGTGTGGCAAAAAACACCAAGACGCTGGCGCTCTTTCTCGTTGGCCGCTTTCTGCGCACCCGCTTGACATCTCGGCAACTCTGTCGCAAAACAGCTCTTGGGATGTAACTATTCCGCCGGTTTCCCCCCTAGCCTCAATAGACCGCCTTTCTCGGGACGACGATCTCACTATCGCATCTCGCCAACGAGCTGACCCATATTGTCAGCGTATGATAAACTACCTCTCTGACGTGTCTTGCACACTGTTGTGACTTCGGGGCGGAGGACGAAAGAGGGACTCGTTCCGTAGACGAAGAAGAAACGAAAACCTTTATACAATATTTACAGATAGTGGATGATAGCGTACAGGTAGCAGTAGGAGCGCATCAGACCGACAGAGTGGCTGCAAGCGACTCTCTGTCTTCACAATGGGCCGGTTCGCCCTTAAATCCCTTCAGCGACCCCTCGTCTGCAGGAAGCGGGCTGGGCAGGGTGATGACCTCGCCTGCGTCGAATTCTCGATTCGTCGTGGTGATGACTGGGCGCCGCGGAGATGGCTTGGCGCTTCTTGACGTCGCCTCCCGTGTCGAATTCTTGATTCGTCGCGGAGAAGTGGGTGCTTTCGTCGCCTCGTGGTAGCCACGTGGTGCAGGTAGTAAGGCGCCTCCCATCGCCTCGTGGTCACCACGTGGTCGCCAAGTGGTGCTCGTACTATGGCACAAGAGCACCCCCGCCGCCAGATATACATCCAGAAGTCGAGCTGCTCGACGCGGCTCGACGTATGCGATGTGCTGATTGGGTGACGTGCTTGATGGGGCCAAGGAAATGGCTCTGCCGCCCTTTCATCCGCTGGTCTGTCCTTTGCTTGGATCTGAGAAAGCTCTTGGAGTGACAGAAAATCAATGCCAACCACTTCAGTTAAAGTGAGCACCCTCCCAATGCTCTCCACAACGCCACATCAAACTCCATGAAAACAAACGCTCTCTGTGCTCTCAACAGCACTCTTACGCTTGTTGTACTAAACACGAAACACGCACCCGATAAAGAGCCCGGGATACAGACCTCTATAAATAGTGCTCTCAAAGAAGACACATTCAAAGAGAATTGCCAGCTAAGGAATAGATTGCAAAGCAATTCTTAACAGTCACATGGGCAGGCAAGACACAGCTGAGGCGGTCGAAGAAAATTTATATTTTGCCCTGTCTCGCTCCGAGTGAAATGCTGTCACTTGTCATTGGGTTTACCAACTTGCTGACATGCGTCGCGTGACCGAACAAGTGTTTCAATTTTTTTCCAGCATCCTGGTCAATAGAAATCGTGCGCTAGCCTATCCTTTGTCTTCTGGATAGTGAAGTGACCCGCCCACACTTTCTGATACGCTAACTCTCAAAGCTGTGGTCGGTACTTTTCTGGCACGAGTAGTTGGCTGCATGTCCACCCCTTGAAATCCTGATATTTCCGGTACTTGAGACCTGACCTAGTGTAGAACCAGATGTTATTTCGGGCCACTCCGTCATTTATACATTAGCCTGCAGCACAGTTAGCGAAGGGTCACTTTTCTGTGCCGCTATAAGCGCCTTTTGTTCAACCCTACTAAGCTGCCCCCAGCAAAAGGAGACGGGACTAAGCAGTGAACCTTCCACTTCAGCCCTAGGCGCCCCATTTTCCCGACTCTCGAAAGGTTCCGGACGCACTGTCGCTGATCCGGTAATTGATCCGTCACAAGTTTTAGTCATCTGCTTTTCATGAGCCGTATCTCCCGGCCTAGACTGCCGCTGTGAGGACGTTACATTGTCAGTTTCCTCGTTTGAAGATGAGCTCACACGTTTCTTTGATAGTGCGTGACCGTGATCGCGTTAATGCCGTGCAAGCGAGGCTGGTAGAGAACGACCGGCCCTCCTTCTCTAAAAGCTGCTCGGATTCCTTCGAAAAAAATATATGAAAAGTGTTTGGGTAAACTTGGACTCACGGCTGCCTCCGTTTGCAACCTTCCAAACGCACCCTCGAGGGTTACCTGGGCAACTGGCAAGCACGCGCTCTGCTCTTCTGCGACTTGTCTTATCCAGGTGCATTGCCCTGTATAATCTCCGGGAGAAACACAGCACGGATGAGTAACATCCATGGTGGCGGCTGAATCGCGAAGTGCCCTGCACCTTTTTCCGTTTACCACAACGTCATGCATATATGGCTCGAGCAGCCTCAGATTTTCGTCGGACTGGCTAATGCTGGCGAACGCGATTTGCTCCTTGCAATTTGAGGAAATATGGCCTGCTTTTCTGCAACGGAAGCAGATAATTGGTCTCCGGGCCTCGAATGCGCGCTCTACGTCTGCCTTAGCTTTAGCGGCCCCAGCCGACTGGGCTGTCTCTGCTAGCCCTTCCCTCGCCACCTCAGCCTTATTCGATACTCCCTTGCTGAACTCGTCGCTCGTGGATAATTTCTTACTCGGCGAAACTGGGTTGCGCGGAGAAAACCGCTTTACAGAATAGCCCTTTTTTTCTAGCCTATATTCCTGAATCGGTTTTCCTTGGAAGTTTCGGCGCGTGTAATATTCCTCCGCGAGCTGCGCTGCCTCCTCTAGGTCTACATCTGGGAGCCTGTCCTGCAGCGAAAGTCTAACTTCCTCTGGAAGAACTCGGTAAAACTCCTCCAGGGCTATGCATTCAAGCACCTTTAGCACATTCATACACTTCTGCACTTTTGAGCCACTCTTTTAAGTTAGACTTTAACTCGTACGTGAACTCAGTGTGCGACTCGCTGCCCCTTTTTGCCTGTCTAAACCGCTGTCGAAATGCCTCGGCAGAGAGGCGGTATTTGCGAAGGAGCGCGGCTTCAACTGTTCCATAGTTCTCGTAGTCTACTTTAGACAAGCGTGCAAGAACTTCCGCGGCCTCTCCTGGGATAACCGAAAGAAGTTTTTGAGACCAAAGGCTTTCGTCCAGCCCTACCTTTCACACGTGCGTTCGAAATTCACGATAAAAAGTGCGATATCACCGCCCATCCTGTACGGTAACACCAGGTTCTGTATTCTCAGTTTCGGCGTATCGTCTCCACCGGAAACTGGACTTGAACGCGCCGAGCTGATTAGGATTCGCTCTATTTCCAGTTCTCTCATTTTAAGAGCATGATCTCGTTCTTCGCGCCTTTTTCTTGTAGCGGCGCGGCGATGGAGCTGCGCACCACCCCCGCAGCCATAAACAACTCCGCGGGGCGTCCCGCGGGCCTCCCGTAAGCGGACCTTCGCGAGTGTTGGACACCAGGCACACGGACACATGATCCGACTCACTGTGCCGAAGGTCGTGCGCGAGCTCCCTTTTCTCATTACTTTGTTTACTGCTTTCCTTTCACACTAGGTCCGCGCACCGCACTTCTCTATGCTCCTTTTCCTTCTTTTCTCCTCTCTCTCTCTAAAGCCCTCGCCACTTCCGGCGCGCTGCGCGCGCCCGCTCAATTCTCTCTTTAGACAGAATAAACTAGAACTTGTTACCGAAAAGACGTGTGTCCGTCTCGTTTACCACGCCTCTACATTCTCTCCTCTGCCTCGTCGCGCCTTTACTTTTCCTCTGACTCCTCGAGCCTTTTTTTCTCCTTTTCCTCTCAATAATTTCTCCCCAAACCTCTTCGACTTCCTCCTCAGTTACCTCTGGTGCCCTAAGAACGCCAAGAATGGATTTCTTTCGCCTTGCCGCGGCAACCGAGATGCCCATCTCCTGACAAACATCAAGAAGGTCCTGTATCCTGAGCTTCTCCATCGCGATCTGACGGCTCGTCTCCGGTTTTGCCTCTAAATTCTGAGCCAATAATCTATCAGCAACGATGCCGTTGTTTCTATGCAAGGAGGTTATAAAGTTAAACTTTTGGAGCGCCAGTCCCAGCCGCCGCCTACGGGAGCGCGTGAAGCCGCCGGTGGCCACATTGCTAGTGGAAAAAAAGCGCAGCTAGAGTATACGGGTCCGCCGTATACGCGCGGCGCTCCCTGCGCTTGCGGTTCCGCGATGTAAAATAACATTGATCCCATTGAGAAGCATATCAGTCCACCGTTGTGTGTCGCTGTTGAAAAAAAAAATGTGTCAGGGGAGGAGGGGGGCAGGGGAACCTTGTGTTTTGCGCATAAGTTGCGAGAACAGAAAAACAGTCGGATTTTCTGTTTTCATCATTCAGTAACCTGCCGCGTGCACCGGCAGTGGGATGCCATTTCGTCGATATGTGGTGCCGGCCCGTATTGGTAGCGAAATGACCTCAAAATATAATTGACTTATGCCATTTGTTAAAAAAAATCCCCATTTGTTTAAATGCGTGTTCAAGTTGGGGATGATGAAGATGTTGCTGCTTTAAAGTTAAGAATGAGTTGTACGTGCTCTTCGAGCTCTGGCATAGTTTGAAAAATAAATGTGGCGAAGTATGGCGCACAAAATAGTTTATGCCAACCTAAATGAAGCAGTGTGGTAACACTTGCGCAACACGTCATGATGGCCTGCCACAAGGACATCATGGAGTTGCGGCCATGATAGTTTACATTGGGTGCGTGAGAATAAAAACGATCGCATCAGAGACATCCGAGAGACGTTTCTACTGCACAAGATAACATCCTGAAAAAAAAAAAAATCTTGCGGATAGAGACATCAGAAGATCGAGTACTGCGCCACTTGTTGATCTTGTTCAGGAGTACATTAGCGTTTTAGCCAGCGTTTATTTCTGAGAAAATGAGTTCAAGTTCAATTTATTCGCCTCACAATGGCGCGACAACATTCTTTTAAAGCGAAGCTTTCCTTGTCTCTTCCTTCAACTTTTCCACTACTGCTGCTACGGTCTTGCACACCGCGTCGGGGGTAGAGGCGAGGGGTGCATATAAATGGAGGGAACAAGGGAGAGAGGAAAGGCGACGCGAAAAACTTGTTTGGACCTTTCATTTGCGTCACATGTGCACAATGCTCTCTGAAGCTCCCTGGGCATCGTTGCGTTAGCCTCTTGACATGTGTAATTATATGTGACACCCTGCATAATCATTGTAGAACTGTAGCGCTTACTATTCTACTAACGTGCAAGTCCTGAGGATAGGTAAATAGAATGGTAGAGAGGGCGCAAGCAAATGAGGTAGAGAATGGGTAGAACCGGTGAAATCGCGAAACGAGCGAATAATAGCTTTGCCACTCTTCGTTCGCAGTTCCCATAGAAGAGGGAAGGTCGGGACAGGGAAAAGGTTACGTTAAGGAAACGAAGGTAAGGAAACGCTACTACTACAGACACAACACCTGTGGGAAAACTGAAGGCATGGTACTGTATGCTCCTGGTATTTCTGTAAAATAAACACCTTGCAAATTCGTCAAGCGGGCAACTGACACAGTGCGTGCAGATGCAAAGCCACATTAAATCACCGTAAGGTCTATGCAACACTACGGAAGCGGTCGCACGTCAAAGCAACGCTTCTGTTCCCGCCGACGTAGCATTGCTTGACGTCGCGGGTTCGATCCCCTCCGTGCGAACCGGATTTCGGCGGAAGTGAAATCGGCGGAATTTAGGGACACGGTAAAGAACACCAGGGTATCAAAGTTTAGCCGGAGTACGCCACTACAGCATGCCTCATAATCCGATCGTGGTTTTGGCACGTAGAGCCCCATAATTCTACTAACACTTCTGCCGCGTTGCGGTGTACCATGTGAAGCAATCACAATGCTCAACCCTCTCATACATTATAAACAATGGCGCACAACAACGCCTCAAGCGCACACGTCTCGCTGTAAGTCGTGTCCTAAACAGATAAAGTGCAGTGCTCCGCGCAAGGCAGCATTTGCCATTAACTCATTACTCTTGTATTGCAGTAAACGCTGAAGAGATTATACGTTCGCAGTCAGCATTACCGCTAATTATCGTCAGTCAAAGCAGACAACACAGAAAGCTTCGCTTACATAGATTCCCCCAGTGTGTGGGATCCTAATAATTGTTTGGACTGGAAATTTAAATTCTCACGAATGGCGCTCATTAATGCAATATTTTCATTTGCAGTGAGCAAAAGCGGCTGTGCTATCCAATGTATAATTGATTTAAATGGCTTCAGTCACATGGCCATTACATCATTGCCGACTTCCGTGGGATCGTAGTCGTCAAAAGGGATACAAGTGACAGGGAAATCAGGATATTGATGAACGGTAAGAAGGCAGAAGCTTGCACAAGACCTCAGGAAAATAAAATGACTTCTTGAGCACCAGAGTCAGGGGCCGTACTATGGTTTCAACGTCTATTAGAAATCACCCAAACAGAGGCTCATAAAAATGCAGGCATTTTGGGAAAGGTGAATCCGCTCAAAATCTCAAGGCAGCACTAGCTTAAATACAAAAGACGACTAAAGATTAAAAAGAACATAAAGTTGACAGGGTGGCCAAATTTCGGGACAAATAAGTTGGCTGTTAAAGGAGTTCAGCTGAAATTCGATGGTGCGAAATAACGCGAGATTGTCGGCAAGTGTTGCAGAGAGGTCAAGTAGATCCTGTGGCCAACGCTAGCGCCCGGCAACCGTCAGGCGATTGCACATATAAGCGAGATGCCTGGTCCTCAGTTCTTACAGGGTGATTTGGGTCTGAAATTTTGGACGCGGACTACAGCACAATAAATACAATGCACTTTACATTATCATTCTTCGATGGCTCGTACCGATTCTCGTGCGATGAGGGTGCGAACAAATTTTCTGACGTGCTGACTGCCACCTTCCTCGAACTGGCAACATTCCTTAACCTCCGTAGTTGCTTAGCGGCTATAGTGTTTCGCTGCTAATCACGAGGTCGCGGGATTGAATCCCAGCCATGCCGCCCATATTTCGACGGGGGCGAAATGCAAAAACACGTGTGTTTTTAAATTTACGCGCACATTATAGAACCGTAGGTGGTCTAAATTATTCCCGAATATCCCACTACGGGACGCCTCATAATGAGATCGTGATTTTGGCATGTAACACCCCACAATGTATTATTTAACATTTCTTAAGGATGTCCTTGGCAGTCGCACAACTCTTGAATACAAGTAAGTGTCAGGAGTTGTGAGCAAGTTCTTTGAGAATGATAGTCTACATTGCGGTTATATTATAAAGGCGGAATAGCAACATGTTAGACAGTACGGAGAACAGACGAATTTCTCGAATATTACTGCACAATAATTTTATATAGCAGTCTTTCTTTACGAACGTGGATAATCGTGACGACCCGCCGTGGTTGCTCAGTGGCTATGGTGTTAGGCTGCTGAGCACGAGGTCGCGGGATGGAATCCCGGCCACGGCGGCCGCATTTCGATGGGGGCGAAATGCGAAAACACCCGTGTACTTAGATTTAGGTGCACGTTAAAGAACCCCAGGTGGTCGAAATTTCCGGAGTCCTCCACTACGGCGTGCCTCATAATCAGAAAGTGGTTTTGGCACGTAAAACCCCATAATCTGGATAATCGTGACAGGAGACTACTTTGGGAATTAACTGCAAGTACTAAACATGTCATACCCAAAGGTGTAGCTGGCCCTGTGGACAGTAAATGTAACGTAATATTGCTAGCAGCTTCGGCCATAGCATGCTAACGGATGACGACACAGCGACAGTTTGCACAAATCTTGTGTCGTGCATTTCGCCTCAAGGTGCGAAACCAACTTACCCATCCTTCATTACATGTCGATTTGCAGCTGCTGCTGTAGCCCATGAGTGTGGATAGCAAAGTCGCTAGGGAAATAATTGGAGGCACCTTAACGATATCGACAGGTCAAAACCAAAGCCGTCCATGATGGCGTCTCTCATAGACGCTGTGTGACGTTCGCACGCTAAGAATGTGTGCCGACTGAAGAAAAGCTGCCGCGGAGTGCTTACGACGATTACCCTAGCTTTTTTACTCCGTAGCATAAAAAAAGAACCGTATTAAAAGCCCAGAATCAATCATTGCTCGTCGCGACCCCTTGTTCGCGACTAAATGTTCTTCGGATGATAAGCGGCTGCGCCTTATCAAGAGCACTGATAACGCCGGCAGGACAAGCATTGTGGCGATGTTCAGTGCCCAGGGATAGCTCTTAATTATTTTATTTTTGTTTTGGTGACGTCATCACTACGTCACCGTGGGAAGTGTTAAAGTTTAAGGTCGGTACGCCACGTGGTGGCACTCACGTGAACTATACCCTCACGTCCAGAAAAGCTGGATACGTACGGCGCTGCTTAAAGTTTGTCTCTAAGACCAGTCCTCCGCAAAAAGCACAAGAACGCTTTCAAAGTATTCTGTGTTGAGGACAGTCTCGGTCAGTGTCCGAGGACCTTTTTCTACGACAAAGGGCATTTGTCAAGGTTACATAACACTCCTGAAAGTTCTTTCCTGCGTGCACTGAAGCGCGAACACTCAATGAGAAGAACACGCATTCGTGAAGGCCACACCAAGCCCCATGCGGCACAGAAGCGTCTGCTCAGCTCTATGTAGTCTTCACGCAAATCGGAGCCGTACTTTCGGATCCAAGTTGTGGAGACGATCGTTGGTAAATTCCGTCTGGTTTCACTGTGCAAGTGAATTTTCAATTTACGCAGAAAATACTAGTGTAACCTTGGGCTTAGTGTTCTTGAATATTTCAGCTTGTCGGAGCATCTGCTAAGATGGTAGAGCGACTGCCATGGAAATGCTTCACTCCCGGCTTTGATTTCCGGACCAGAGCAAGTTTTTGTTCAACTGTCATGTTTTCAGAGAAGCCTGTATTGGTTTCTACTTTCGCTTGGCGTAACTTACGTTTCGATGGCGGTTCTTTCATTTAACGCAAATAAAGCAGTTCTAATGAGAATTGATGCCGCAAACTGACTGTCTGCGCTGCGGGTATTGATGAATTAGATAAGCCATCACTATGCAAGGCTTGCCGTTCACGAACTTAGTGGCCGCGTCAGGTTTAGCATTCAGCCAAATCGAAGCAATCATCTAGTTATTAGAGTGCTTTACATTGGGTGATACTTCAGGCCCACTGCGCATCCGTGTCTGAAACTACTGACTCAAGTTGCCCTTATTGCATAACAACATAATAGCACCAATACCATCCGAGACCGCCTGCAACGAGCCTAGTTCGCCTGTGCTACTTGCTTTCCGTCGCGGCGGCAAAAAGTAAGCGGTAAAATCGGTCATCTTTTAGTACCATCCTAAGCTAAACGAAAAGCATTGGTTTTCTTGCAATAATTGAGATTAGCTAGTTGATTTGACGCTGCTAGGCTTGTACATGTAGACCTTTCCAACGAAAGCTCCCTGGGCGTCGCCAAAATACCCCTCGGAGTGTTGTAATTACGCGTGAGCGGCCCGCAAGAGCTCTGCAAAGGCTGCCGCGCCTGCCTTTGTAACCCCGCGCAACAGTCCAGAAAGGAGGTTCCCTCTTCCCGCGATGGAAATTACACCGCCGAGCCGGGAAGGCGTGTAGATTTCCGCCTAGCAGATGGCGTCACAGCATTACCTCTGGTGATGTGGAACGCCCTAAAAGCGTCATTCTTTGCTGCATCGATAATTGGACTCTATGGCCTACCGTAGTACGCGGTGACTGTGTGCGAAGAGAAATACATTTCACCATGTCTACAACAGTTCGGCGTAGAAGCCGTGCCTGTATAGAGAGCCTACTCTAGCACGGTGTACGGCAATGCGTCACGTAGTACGCAATTCTAAAGCTTTCCGTACTGGCCTGGTAATCTTTTGTTTTTTATCGGCGTGGTTTAAAGTGGGAGGGGGGGGGGGGGGGGGGGTATTGCACAGCTTTAGTAAGCGTGCGCAACACTGTCTCCTTGCTTGTTATATTTGAGAAATTTTATAGACTTTGCCTAGAAGCGGCATAAAATAATTAAGTTATATATCGCCACCGCACTAAAGTAGTGACGATGTTTTCAAGCTTTATTTAATACCGTTCTATTCTCTTGTGACCGTAAGTTTCAGCTTTAGAATGTCCTAGCAAAATTATAGAGTGTCATAAATACGTATTTAAAAAAAGCAAGAAATATTGCAGGCTTCCTTATGTTACCATTAACAAATACACTAAGAGTACCTACTGTGGAAGGCATCGCTTTAAAAAAAGATTGGTGCATGTTAGCTGGGACATTCTATATATGCCCAAGCATTTGTGCCAGGGTCCGGGAAGAGAGGTTGTCCAAGTTGCGTTTGGTTGTGTTGCCAATGCTTCGAAAGCCTCCTTGGTTTTATTCGCGCCCATCACTCTTTCCCTGTCTTAAATTTCAGGTGTGCTGCGAACGAAGCTCGTCGCTCCGAAAGCTTCCAAAAAAAGCGACAAGCCAGCCTATCCCAAGTAAGAATAACTTTTTGGCATTCAGCATAGGCACCATCGGCCTAAACTGTCTTGTGGATGCCCACATAAATGATATTTCTTGCATACGGCATATTTCACTAAGACTGCGCAAGCAATGCGATGACGAAACCTGAGGAGATGCACAGCAAATTACTGTTGGGCTTCTCCGTCCACACTTTTTGCGACGGAACAGATGCGAAAACCTGCAATGAAATGACTGGACGGGAAAAAAATTGTCACAACCATCTAGCTTTATTCAGGGAAAACAGGCACGCTCTTTTAAGAAATGAGTCAGCCGGTACAGCAATGAAGATCAAGTCTTCGTGTGTCTTTCAGAACACGCATGCATTTTGACAATCAAAGTCGATAGGTATCTTGTCTGTTTTCGGCGCTCAAATGGGTTGGCGCGCGCTGGCACCTTCCTTCAACAGCGTACCTGCCCTCTCTGATTAAAGGTAGTTGCAGTGTCATTTTTTCCTGTGTGGTCATTTTCTTGCATGTTTTCGTGTCTTTTCCGCCGCGCCACGATGTACAATGGAAAATAATTATTCGTACAGAAAACAGCGCGATGAAGTGTATTCAACCAAGTGATTTGTCTCTGAGGGCATCGCAGTAAAAAAAAAATCATTTTTCTAACGTTTCATTGCTTTATATGGCATTCATATACCGTGTGTCCCAGCTAAAGGTAGCCGAGCTGTTCACCTAAAAAAATATTTGAGATACACAGTGTGAGATACAGTTATAAGACATAAGGTGTTCGGTTGGCAGACCACTGACGACCGCACACTTTAGGTCTTCTGATTGTTCTTGCACCGTGTTTTTGCATTTTTTTTCCTTTGCTGAACAGCTTCGCTAACGTTAGCTGGGAGAACCTATATAAGCTCTCGCATTTGGGAACATATGTCGGTTAGGGCGTCCTGCATAACTGCTTTTGTGGAAAGGCACGAGAAAACCATTGTCGTAGTTACAATAATGTGCTCTATTTGTGAACAATATAACTTTTGATTCGCACAATACAATGGATATCGAAAATCGTTGCTTTTCTATTCGATACAGCCAACATTTCTGGAATTCCTTAGCAGCTCTTCCACCTTCCAAATTTCATTCTTGCAATGCTGCACGTATTATTTTCTGGTTTGTCAGCGCTCAGTCAGTGCATCAATATTTGTTTAGCGCACTGGTTTGTTCATTGCTATGCAGTGACGCGTTCTGCTTCAATATAGGCGCAGGAATGAAGAGAGGCATAAAAGATGGCAATGTTGTGCAGATTGCGAAATATGTTCTCCTAAATGACTATTTAGGTCATCACAGTAGCGCAATCGTAGCTTTAACCTGGACATAATTGTATGTCTCTTTCTTAACGTTGCCAAAGCAAAAACGCAAAAGCCCAAAGTTGTATAATCAACACAAGGTGTGTACCGCAAGAAAAAGAAGCGACGTAATAACTCTGCTGTCCCCGTCGAAGTCTACAAGAAAGGAACTAAAGCACTATTTTAACGCAACTAGCAACGAGCAAGAGCCGAGCAAGACAATGAGCTGACAAGAAATATTTGCAATTACCACTATTTTGCTAACAATTTTCGACTGCACTAAAAAGTAACAGCTTCAAGATTATATTTGCCTACTACAGATGACACCCTCTCTATCGAACAGACTTCGTCTCGATCAGACTATTAATTATCTTACTGTGCGCGGCCTCTTGTTCTGCTCAGAGTTGATGCGACCGCTTTTCTCAGCATGCTTTGGCTCTTTGAAATAACCTTAGCAATTTCTTGTGGAAAAAAGAAGAAGAAAGAAGCAATACAGGCGGTGCGTAACTGAAAGGTTCTCTTTGCAGTCAATAATTTTATTTATTTCGACATTTATTTTTTGCGGTGGCCTTATGTGGCCTTGGGCCTTACCTTTTTGTCTAGCTTCAGCCGACCGTCCGATGTATAACGAAATAAACTTGGGCAGGCAAGAAGATGGGTGAATTATCCTCCTGCATAATTGGTTACTCTATGGATAAATACTGTTGCCGCAGGATTTAATAATGCGAAAGCGTTATATGTCAAATCAGTCAGTCAATCTTGAGGGAAAACTCGTCGACGACACGAAAGGTACAAAAACGCAACGAACCCTCCACGTTTGGTGGGAGTCGAGCCCACGACCATTGTGGGATTCGAACTCATGTCTTTTGGTGTTCATGAAGTTCATGTTAATTAAGATAGAGCTAATCAACGTATGGATGCATTACATAATCAAGGAGTATACCTGAACATCTTGAATATCTTGGGAAATAGATACCAAGATTCCACAGATAACGATTCTAGTAGAAGGATAGCTATAAAGAAAGGGGTCAGGCGAGGAGTCATAATTTCTCCAATGCTATTCACGGATTGCTTGGAATAAAGGCTCAAGAGTGAGGATCAATGGTGAATGTCTCAGCAATCTTCGGCTTGCACATGACATCGTCCTGTTCAGCAACACTGGGGACGCATTGTAACAAAAGATTGGCTACCTTAACAGAGAAAGTTTAAGATTGGGGTTGAATATTAATATGCAGAGCGAGAGAGAGAGAATAAACTTTGATATGTGACCAGGCTTCTTTGACTTGAGCCCACAGGTGGAAAGCCTCCTCAGTCTAGGTACCATGGCTCGATGCCACCGCCCGAGCCCTGTTTACCAACGGTAGCTGGTCTTCAGGGTCTTGCGTCATCAGCCAAGCCTCCCACTGGTCTTCCTATTCCTCCTCTGCTTCCTCTTCTTTCTGGACGTTATCGCTTGATGGTGGTGGTGATGACGGTGATACGTTTGCGTTATTCCTGCATCCTAGCACCATGTGGCACATGGCGTTGGGCGTGTCCGCCGAGCAGAACTTGCAGTTCCGCCTGTAGGCCCGGGGATACATGTCGCGCAGCAGTGTTCCATGCGGGTAGGTTCCAGCCTGGAGTCTTCTCCCGGTCACCGCTTGTGACCGCTTGTGACCGCTCACCCACTTATATGCGGGCAGATAGTGACTCCCCTGGGCTTCCTGTAGTGGGCCAAGATCTGCGAGTAATTCTAGGTGTGCGTTCATCATCTTTGTGACAGCCGTTGGTCCGTGTTCTCTGCGTTCGGAGATGGCTCAGCGTGCATGATCTTGATCCGTGGCATACGCCACCTGGATCCCCTCGACGGATTCGTCTCTCGGCATCCAGAGGATGTTCGCTTCTTCTATCTCGGTGTTTTTCAAAACCTGAAGTGCTGCCTGTCCGATCCTTCCGTTCATATACCTTCTGCACACTCCTTGCGAGTTCGTCATCACGATAACTCGGATCTTCCCGCATGTTGCGATGGCCAGGGCTATGCCCAGCTCTTCCTCTCCGCTCGCGTCCTTGGTACCTATGGACGTGGTTGTAAGTTCCTCATCCTTCTCGTCAGCCACGCTGATTGCAAATGAAGAGTTGGCTTTGTACGACGCTGCGTCAGTGTATGTCATGTTTTATTTTTTGTTGCTGGTGCGTTCGAGTTTTTTCTTGAGCGCTTGTATTCTCGCCTGTCTCCGTTCCTTGTACTCGGGATGCATGTTTCTCGTCATGGTGCTTATGTGTAGCTTTTCTGTTCTGTCGTGTGGGATGCGCTGAGCTAGGTGCCTTTTGTCGTTTACTTGGTAGCCGAGATCTTCGAGCAGGGCTGTTCCCGTCTTTGTTACCTTTAGTATCTCCAGCTGTTTGATGTTGTGCGCTTCCGCGAGCTCTTCCCATGTGTTGTGCACTCCCATTTTGAGTAGTCTTGCTGCGGACCTGGAGGGCGACAGTCCCATGGCAATTTTGTAGGCTTTTCCGATGAGGACGTTGATTTTGTCTCGTTGACTGTTCTTCGTGGCAACATATTGGATCCCGTACGTGATGATGCTCGTGTACAGCACTTGAAGCATTCTCGTGCAGTCTTCTTCTTGAATCCGTGACTTTTGCTCGTCACTCTTTCTATCAAGTCGGTTACTTCTTGCACTGTTCTGTGAATTTTTTCCATCTCTGCACCCCCGGCCCCGTCCTTTTCATTCAGTAGTCCGAGGATGCGAAGCGTCGTAACGCGCGGAATCATGATGCATCCTTCATTTACGTCTGAGTCTGGTATCTGGTGCGGTTGTGGTCCTCTTGTGCACTTTCTAAGCACCAAGAGCTCCGACGTTTCCGCTGCGCACGTCAGTCCACGTGTTTCCAGGTACTTTTTCGTTTTGTCAACGGCTTCTTGAAAAACGTCTTGCTCTTTGTCGACCCTCCTGTAGTCCAGGTCGGTAGGTCGTCAGCATATATTGCCTGACCAATCTCCTCTAGTTCTTTCAGTTCTTTGTGTAGTGAGCTCATTGCCAAATTGAATAGCATCAGCAATATGACGGAGTCTTGTGACGTTCCCTTTCGCGGTATTTCGAATATCTCAGAGCGTAAGTTGCCGATTCCCACTGTAGCTGTCCTTTTTATCAGAAAATCTCTTATGCAATCATATATCTTTTCTCCGTAGTTATATATATCGAGGTGTTGCAGTATACCTTCATACCTTCATGTGACACGTTGTCGAAAGCCCCTTTCATGTCTAGTGCGAAGATGACTCTCTTTCAATGCATACCGAGCTTTTCTATCAGTTATTCTTGATCTACAGTAACACGTCTTGCATGGACTGGTGAGCTTTAAATCCGAACATGGTGTTTTTGATGGGTTCGTTGTCTTCCAGATGTTCGATGAAGCGGTTGTGCACCATGTGCTCAGAGTTTTCCAGCACACGAGGTCACGGATATAGGTCGCAGGTTCTGTACGCTGATGGGCTTGTTTGGTTTAGGAATCATGAATATTCGGCATGTTTCCACTCCGACGGTGCTTTACTCTGTTCAAGGCAGTCGTTGATGCAGAAGATGTGCAGAAGAAAAAGGTAATGCTCAATAGCCTGGCAACAGATGCGAGAGTTCAAGATCGCCACTCAGCCTCTAAAGTCTGTGAAGGAGTACGTTTACCTTGGTCAGTCACCCACAGGAGGTCCTTCCTGATCATGAGACGGAAGTTTGCGGAATAATAAAAATGGGTTGTAGTGCATACGGCAGACATTGCCAGATCCTGACTTGATGCTTACCACTATCATTGAAGTGTGCAAAATCAATGCATCCTACCGGTGTTAGCATACGGGGCGGAAACTTGGAGAGTTAACAAAGAAGTTCGAGAACAAGTTAAGGACCGCGCAAACGAGCGATGGAACGAAGAATGTTAGACATAACGTTAAGAGACAGGAAGAGAGCGGTTTGGATCCGAGAGCGAAGAGGTATAGCCGGTATTCTAATTGATATTAGACAGTTTTAGGACAGCGTTAGTCGCCTCGCGTACGTTAAACGTAAGCGCCTTTGCGGGACGTTACGGTGCGTGTCCTTTCAAGAATTTTAATTTAGCGTACGGCAACGGAATCGTAGGGAAGAAGTTATAAAACAGGGCACCGTCCGGTGCCTCATGCCAAACGCCTCCAAGCCAAGACAATCTATTAGCAACCATCGTGTTGTAGCTATGCCGACGCGTCTCCTTAGGCGTACGGGTGCCGGAATCGTCGAGCAATCTCAGAAATTGGACGCGCTATGCGCTAATAACTAGCCTTTCAGGTGAGTTTACAGAAAGCGAATGCTGATTTCAATTGCGGTGATCGCCGCTAGTCAGAACGCAGCCATCACGAGAATTCACGCTGAAGCGGGAGCCATGGGTGCCTCCATGTTCGACAACGCCATTTCTTAGCGTACGTAAACATTTGAACGTTAAGCTCGCCAAATAACGTACGTTATCATAGCGCACGTAAACCGCAGAAGCCCAATAACGTTCAGAGCATGCGCAGTGATGACAACGCTATTTCTTTACGTACTAATGTGTTTACATATGGCTGCAAACGCTAAACTAAAACTATCTATTAGGCGAAAGAAATGTTTGTGGACATGGTCATGTAATGTGTAGGTTAGATAACCTGTGGACTATTAGGTTTACAGAATGAGATCCAAGAAAATGGAAGCGCAGTAGAGGACGGCAGATAACTGGGTGGGGCGATGAAATTAGGAAATTCGCAGGCGCTAATTGTAATTGGTTGGCGCAGGACAGAGGCAATCGGAGATCGCAGGGAGAGGCCTTCGTCCTGCAGTGGACATCAAAAGACACTCGAACCCACGACCTTTGGTGTTAATGAAGGCGACGTTAATGAGGCACAGTTCAATAAGATAGTGTTAATTATGACACTCGAACCCATGACTTTGGTGGGAGTCGAGCCCACCACCTTTGGTGGTAATTAAAGCCACAATAATCAGGCACAGTTGATTATGATAGGATTAATTAAGGCACTCCAACCCACGACCTAGGGTGGGAGTTGAAACCACAACCTTTGGAATTAAAAGAGATGACTAAACGAAGTACACTAAGCGAATGAAAGGGGATGTGTACGTCATTGTCCGTCTTTAATTGCATCTGCACTTGGGCTTTCGCCTTCAAGTCGTCTTATATATAACACGAGAGACGCAGTGAATTTTACACGTCGTCATCAAAATGGATAACTTTAAGAAGCTTGTTCAGCCGCAGTGTATTAAGAAGGTGTCTTCAAGAAATATTCCTATATATTGTGTTTATTGTATGTTGCAGATTGTACGTGGACGGCCCTTTCTGCAGCAGGTCCGAACGGATAGGACGCAGTGCCATCACTATTTGCATCGCCGGTGGTATCGGGATAACTCCGTTTGTATCGTTCTTCAATCACATTATGTAAGTTTGTTGGTGAAGTGCGTCGAGTAGTCGTGTTGTTCGGTAAACTTGTACAACATCTTGTGTTCTAATGCTGTGTTTGGGGCTCAAATCGACACGCAACGGCAAGGAAAATTTGTTAAGCCTTACTTCTTCTGGCTTAATATACGTTTACATCAGAGCGCAGAACGGAGGCTAATAATTCTGGACTTTCTAAACACATAGCAAAATAATTGTCAAGTGTGTAACGAGGAGAAAATGTTCTGAGATCTCGGATGTAGCGAAAATGAAGGAGTATGTCGTTTTATGTGTGCTTTCTGCATGGAGGACTGCTGTGTTGAAACAAAGGCTCACAAGACTGAAAGGGTTAGATAGAACGCCACACAAGAGCACACCGTTCTCTTGATTCAGTCCTATATTTTCGTGTTATTTTAGCCTTTTACCGATGTACAAATGGGCTCAAGCATGTCCTGTCGGGCAATAAATGCTGTTGCAATATAGGATGGCGAAGTGCTATATTACGAGAACGAAAGGACCATCATTTGCGCATAATAAGCGACTGCGCTTGTGATGTGGCTATGGACTGATGATGCTTATGATGAGGATGATAAACAGTTCATATTTCTGCAGTGTGAGGGCAATGCCTTTAGTGTAGGGAGTTTTCTTGGCAGAGCTCTGGTGCTTACTTGATGTGTGGTGAAATGTGCTATTAGTCTTGTGCATTTCTCCATGTCGAATTCCTGATAATCTGCCACTAATTTTCTGCAAGCGACATTTTCGGAAAGTAAGAGAGAGATAGTCAGTGGTTGTACGTTCAATTCGCACGCCCATTTTTTCTACCTCAGAAGTAGAAAGGGCATGAATGCATTCGTGAAGGATTTTTGCAAGGTTGCAAGAGGAAATGTGCCACCGCCTGGTTGGTTTTCGAACATGAATCGATAGCATTTCGGCCACGTTGAGATAAGAAATCTGCACGCTACGTGCTTTGACGAGCACGTACAGTGTTTTCTTTGGTTCGTAATGGACGAAAGTGCTGCCATTTTGCAATCACAGCGCCGTCTATTGACTGGCATCATGCTGGTATGTGGGATCTCGCTGGCTGATGCACGACGAACGTGCTGTTGACGACGAGTGGCAAGTTCTCGCGTTTTTCTGAGAGGTGTCAAAAAGTTTTTTTTTTTTTGCGATTGGGAAAATTCTTAGTGTCGGCACTAAGCTCTGATGTTCAATATAGTCGCAATATAGATTGGCGACGGCCCTAGAGGCGCTGCCACTGCTTTGCCCGCGATCTCAATAGGAGGAGATCGAGTCAAGCCTGAACATTGTCGACACGTAACGTACCTACAATGTGTTATTACTCTGTCTAGCCTTGAACTTAAGCTACCGCTCAGGTGATAACAATCAGCGGTGTCTCCGTGTGCCATGTAGTGTGCTGCGCAGCGTACATCCCAGTATAGGCAACTAAGGAAACACGTGCTGCTAGTTTTCGTGGTCCTAAAGTTTTCGTCGTATGATTTTCCATGCGTTGTTTACTTGGCAGTCGGGCATAAAGCTTTAGAAAATCAAGAACTCCAAAATAACTGGATCGGAACTGGCTTTAACATGAACAATACAACAGAATCACAGTGGCCTCGAATATTCCACTAGCAACCAGGCGCCCGCGATGCGTCGAAAGAATATGCGCGCCCTTAGATCTCGAGTGGTGACTGTGCAAGGGCATCTCGTCGACTCGACAGAGCTGAAAAGAGAACAACTACTCTTTGCAGCAACGACTACATGCAGTAATAAAGAGCGCGTGATGCGCGTCATCGTTCAGGCAGCTTTCTGGCGAGATTAGGAAGCACAGGAGAGCCCTTCTGAACTAGGCGCGGCCGGCACACGGTAGGCACGGCTTTGGTTACAAAACAAAAACGAACACATCTTTTCGTACTATTTCATACGCACTATTTTCATAATGCGTCCTTGGTAAACTTCTACCAGAACGTTGGTTTCTAAGCATGACACTCCTAGAAAACATTTAAACAGAATAACTTGAATGTGCATGCAAGTAGAACAAAATTCACCGACGATTACGGTACTCCCTAATGCTAAATTGGAGCGCAGCTCTGTATGTGTTTTGATCTTGCGTTATATTGGCTGGCAATGACAATCTATCTCGTGCGGCACGTTGCAAACTGACCGAAGTGTGGCGCGACTGCCTTGCTAATCCGGAGATTGCGAGAAGCAGCACCTCGGTGACGCGTAGGCGCGATTAACAGCGGCCGCCGCAGACAGACATCTGCACATTCAGCGCTTTGTTTCCGTATATGGTACCGGTAGTATCATCAGTGAACAGATGACGCGCGCTACTCTGGCGCCATCTACAAGCCATCGTCGCCGCAGAGCCGGTCTTACGCGGCACTACGCTCTTCTTCTAACGCCTTCGCCATACCATCTTCGTTCGCTTCCCGCCGCATGGTTCTGCTGCACCCTCCCCCTCCGTCTTCCTTCTGTTGTCTCTTCTCTATCGCAGTGTTTCATGACCCACTGCGTTCCGCGTTCGCTCTTTCATCCTCGACGATGCTCGTTCGCTCGGTTAAGCCGAGGGTCGCCGACGCTTGCAGCAGGAATAGGCGCCTAAGAGCTGCTTTCTAATAGTTGGTTTGGTGTATTGGCACTAGTTCACTAACTCAAAAAAATTATTCGGATCCCATGCACTCTCAGAATCGATGTAAGCGGAGCTTTTTGTGCTGTTTGCTTTGATTGACGATAATTAGAGGTGTTGTTCAAAGCAAATGTTTAACTTATTCAACATTTGGTCCAACACGAGCGTGGTGAGCCAAACGTTACCTTACGTGCGCCAAGGCGTTTGCCTACGTAATACATGGAACACACAGGGAGAGGTGGTTGCTTGAGCCATTTTGCGCGCCATGCTTAATAACCTCTAAGAGTTCAGCATAGTCATGTCCTTACGTGGCACATCGCATCTTTGCAGAAGTATCAAACTTTAATTGTATAATGGGGCTGTACGTGCCAAAACCACAATCAGGTTATGAGGCACGCCGTAGTGCCTGACTTCGGATAAATTTTTACGCCGTGATGTTACTTAACGTGTCCCTAAATCTAAGTGCACGAGCGTTCTTTATTTCGCCCATGTCGAAATGCGGCTGCCGCGGTGGGTATCAAAGCCGCGACCTCGAGCAATGCCGTAGCCGTAATGCTACCGCGGGGAGCGCAGAAGTGTTGATTTGACCTGCGACCGCTTCTCTAATGTTGCCCAGACCATACAGTGCGCTTTAATTCGGCTGTGCTGCCGTACGCCACGCGTAAGTTGTCCGCCTGACAAATTTGCATGATGTTTCTTTGTCAAAAATGGCACAAACGTACCGTACCGTACCTTGAACTTCAATATATCGACTTGGTCCGCAACCACTGTCGAGTCTATTGTAATAGCGGTTCCTTGCCTTCTCACGTCACCTTCCCCCAGGAGGCGCCATCGTTTGGACCAATTCAAACGCGTGAAAATAGTTCGTATGTGATATCCTGGCCTTAACGCTCCGAGCGGCCGTCGCTGTTGAGACATACCGACACCGATTCAATTCGGCGTCCAACATCTGGTCGAGTGTTGGCACGAGGAAGCAAATACTAGACTCCTGGGCCAGCTGGTCTGAACCTGCGTATACATGAAGCTGCTGCGTGGTGCGATCTCGGGCATCGTATATTGTAGTTGCTGCGAAATTCATGTTCCCCAAATTCCGTCACCTGTTACAGCTTCTGTCTCCAATGAAGCAACAAATTAAATTTGATAATTTACTGGACAATTAGCAATTAAATTACCGCGAGCGCTGCCAAGAAAAAAGAAAGCGTAATCGCTAAATTATAACGTTACAACAAAATATATTAAAAGTAATTAACACATGTGGTTCCTTACGTGCAAGTCTGTTTTGTAGCCGAATAGAGCCTAGTGGTAGCCCGTTGAGCTTGAGCCGTACGACATCGCAGAAATTACAGACGGAGCACGTTATGATCGCACTAATTCGCATTGACACCGCTACTGTTCCAATCTGCCGCGGGGAGAAATGGTGAACTGAATATACCAGTTCGTCGTTACGTTCCTCCTCGCCAATGAAACGGTCTATCAATACACGGAAAGATACAGTTCATTTAGGTTTAACATTTTGTAGAATAAATTATAGCCCGTTTTGGTCTTCGGCAATGAGTGATTAGGCGTGCCTACATATTATCTTCCCATAAAAAGCTGCAACAGTAGCTAAAGACTAATATTCAGAAAATTGCGTATAAGGGTTTGAGGCTTAACATTATTTTTTTGTGTGTGCACCTGTGTGTGTGAAAGATTACCGGGGATGCAGTATGTTTGTGGCTTTTCGCTCGGTAAAACTTCCACACTTTCTTTTGTCATAGTTATGCAGCCGACAGCAGTCGTATCTTTCACTAGAAGGACACACTAAATATAGTATCTTAGGCGGCAACGCAAACAGGAAACACTCGACTGAGAGCACTGGAGGCGCGCTTTGCAAACATATGTCCTTGACGGAACCGATGGTGGCAGCGTTGAAAGAGAAACTGGAAGAAAATGTACGACAGGGTCGCAAAAGAAAAATATTGCTCTTGAGAGTTGTCGCAATACTGGAAAAAAATTTATGACCAAAACAGCTTCAGGATGTGGCAAGCCGGAAGACGGTGTAGCGTCTAGGGCTCCTAAGGCAACAACACACCGCGCTGCAGTTTCGGAAGTTAAGCAGTCTGCAAGGGCGCTCGCAAATATGACGTCTTTCGGCCAGAAAGAACATATTTGCTCAGAACGAAAGTTTACCTACTTGGTAAGGATTTATGTTAGAAAAATGGTCGGCCTGGATACTCGGACACAAAAAGAGGGAAACAGACTACACAGCGTAATTGCCTTAAGAGGAAGCTTTAGCTCGGGCCCAACTCCGACGCGGCCTATTCAAGTACATGTAAAAACGCAAAAACGTTTTTCTGAGATAACCCCTGGACCGATTTTAATGAAATTTGTTGCTTTTGAGAGAGAAAGTTACATTCTAGTGACTGTTGGAAGCGGAATTTCGATTTAGGGCTTGAATTTTGTTAAAGAGATTTACAAAATTTCAGAAGTTTGAAAAAAATAGAAGCAAGAAGTTTACAAACTAATAGCTCTGCATCAAGAACAGATATCGCGGTTCTGTAAACGGCATCCATTAGATCATTCAAAGCGGACCGACAAATTTCATAAGTCATTTTACATCTTACGTGAGTTTGTTACGTTGTTTACGAAGGTTCAGAAAAAGTTGTAATTACATATTAATAAATTTTTTGAGATTCATGTATAAGATGTCAAATGTGTCCGCTTTAGATGTGCTATTAGGTACAATTCATAGAATTGCGATATCACCTATTCTTGCTGAGTTACAGAGTTGTAAACTTGATAGTTTCGTTTTCTGAAAATTTGCCATTTCTGCCAATTTTTAATGAAAAATTGAAGACTTCAATCGAAAATTCGAAACCAGAGAAGCTTTAGCTCGGGTGCTCCTATCTAAATACATGTAAAAGGAGAATTCGTTTTTCTCGGCAACCACAGCACCAAATTTGACGGGGTTTGTTGCATTTAAAAGAACAACTTAAAATCTAGTGACTGTTGGTTTTGAATTTTTGAGTTAAGACGTCATTTTTTTATTAAAAATTGGCAAAAATCGAAAGTTCTCCAAAAACGAAACTATCAAGTTTACAACGCTGTAACTCACCAGCGAAAAATGATAATACAATTCTGTGAATTCCATCTAATAGTACATCTAAAGCGGACAAAATTGATATGTTACACATGAATATAAAAAAAATTTAGTAATAGGGAAATAATACTTTTGCAATACCCTTGTAACCAACGTAACAAATTCACGTAAGATATAATATGACATATTGAATTTGTCCGCTTTGAATGATCTAATGGATGCCCTTTACAGAACCGCGATATCAATTCTTAATGCAGAGCTATGAATTTGTAAACTTCGTGCTTCTATTCTTCTCAAACGGTCAAATATTTGAAAATCGTTTTAAGAAAATTCAAGCCCTAAATAGAAATTCCGCTTCCAACAGTCACTAGAATTTAACTGTCTCTTTCAAACGCAACAAATTTCATTAAAATTGGTCCAGGGGTTATCTCATAAAAATATTTTTGCGTTTTACATGTATTTGAATAGGCCGCGTCGGAGTTGGGCCCGAGCTAAAGCTCGGGCCCAACTTCGGCGAAACAAGAAAAAGAGCTCGCCATGCAATAAGCTACATAAACATGCAGGGCGGCAGAAGAAAGGAAAAGTGGGCAGATATTGAGGAGCAGTTACACAGAGAACAAACAGGGGTGTATGCGGTTACAGAAACGCACCTTAGAGACCCAGAAGAGCCGCCAGTTATTGAGAATTATGTTTGGGTAGGGTGCAACAGAACTAAGTCGGAAAGAAAGGGAGGGGGAGTCGGAACGCTCATTCATCAGGGAGCCAAATGGAAAAGAGTAAATTTACAATGTCAAGAGCATCTTTGGTTATCAGGTACAATGAGTGGGAAAGAACCTTGGCTGGGTGTTACGTATTTGTGGACCGGAAAAAATTGCACAGGGAAGAATAAAGAGATAGTGGAATGCATAAGCGCTGATATTAAGGGTTTCGGGAGTAGTGCTGAAATTGTCCTATTAGGTGACATGAATGCCCACATACAGGATTTAGATGGCTATACCGACAATAACGGGAAGCCAATGCTGGACCTTTGTGAGCAACATAACCTCGTGATCGTGAATACAGGGCCTAAGTGTGAAGGACAGGTCACGTGGGCAGTGGGAAACCGGCAATCAACCATTGATTACTGTCTGCTGACAGAAGGAATTCATGATAAGTTGAGAGAAATGGTCATCGATGAGGAAGGGTTTAACAACATAGGGAGGGACCATAAACGCATCATATTGAAAATGGGATATGTAGTTGGGAAAGAGAGCAAGGAGAGCAAAATGGCCAGTCCAAATTTCAACGCTGAACAAATAGCAAATACAATCACTAGAGTTGAGGAAGAACTTGGCAAATGGCCAAGTAAAGAGTGGGAATATGGTGAGCTTCTAAGTGTAATAACGACAGAAATACGGAAAGAGAAACAACATGTTCGTTGGAAAGGAAAAAAGAAACCAAAAAGCTGGTGGAACAAGGAGATACGAGAAGCGATCACCGAACGACAGAAAGCATCTCGAGAGCACAGGCAGGCAAAGAAGGCGCAGTTGTCACAGGATGAAGTAACTAGTAAATGGGAAACATACCGGGAGAAAAAGTCTATGGTTCAAATACTGGTGCAAGCAAAATTAAAAGGTGAAAGTGAACGTTGGTTGCCAGAAATACGTGAGAAAAAGAAGGCCGCACCTAGAATATTTGGGAACCACATAAAATTATTAGGCAGGAAGTCAACAACAATACAACAACATATCCTAGACGAAGATGAAAGCAGACTGGAAGAAGAAGCGGCAATAAATTACATCCGAAAAATAACAGCCGAATCTTTCCAAGGCAATGACGAGGTTGTATTTGAGGAAAAAAAGAGCATGAAAGAGACCCAGGAAAAGGAGCTGGTTCTGACAAATTTAAACTGGAAGAAAGCGGAAGAGAAAATTCCTAAGCGCACAGCCACAGGGCTAGACGAGGTTCCCGTTAAGCTGATAAATGAACTAGGACCAAAAAGTAAGGAAGCTCTGATGAAAGCAGTGGAAGAAACTTTAAAAGATAGACGGATACCAGACAGTTGGCTACAAAGTAGAATGAATTTAATTTATAAAGGTAAGGGGGAGAAAGACAGAATTCACTCGTATAGACCGTTGACCATTACATCGGTAATATACAGGCTAGCAATGCAGGCAATCAAATTAAAGCTTCAAGCATGGACAGAGAATAATGGCATTTTGGGAGAGCTTCAGAATGGCTTCAGAATAGGTAGGCGTTTGGACGATAACTTGTTTGTTCTTACTCAGTGTATTGAAATATCAAAAGCAGAAAGCAGACCGTTGTATGTGGCCTTTTTAGACATTACAGGAGCCTACGACAACGTAGACTGCAACATTTTGTGGGATATTCTGGAAGGGGAAGGCTCAGGTAACGATTGTATACAGCTTTTGAGAGAGATTTACCTAGAAAATACCGTTTGCGTTGAATGGGAAGGGATGAGGAGCGCGGAGAGAGTTCATATCAACAAGAGACTGAGGCAAGGGTGCCCTTTATCCCCGCTGCTGTTTATGATGTACATGGTGAGGATGGAGAGGGCGCTGGAAGGAAGTAATATCGGGTTTAATCTCTCATACAAACAGGCAGGTACAGTAATAGAGCAGCAACTCCCAGGTTTATTTTATGCGGACGACATTGTGTTGCTCGCTAACAAGCAAAGCGATTTGCAACGTCTGGCTAATATCTGTGGACAGGAAGGCAACAATTTAGGTTTGAAATTTAGTGTTAGAAAATCAGGTGTTATGGTATTCAATGAAAACAGTGAACAGACAGTGGAGATACAGGGCCAAGAAATACCTCGGGTAACAGAATATAAATACCTTGGTATATGGATAAACGAAGGCAATGGATATATGGAAACACAGGAAAAAACCATAACAGTCAAGGGGAAGAGAAATGCAGCCATAATGAAGCACAGAGCGCTATGGGGATACAATAGGTACGAGGTCCTCCGAGGTATGTGGAAAGGGGTAATGGTTCCAGGACTTACTTTTGGAAATGCGGTTGTTTGCTTTAAATCAGGGGTACAATCAGGACTCGACGGGAACCAAAGGTCAGTGCGTCGCCTCGCATTGGGCGCTCACGGGAAGACTACAAATGAAGCTGTGCAGGGGGATATGGGCTGGACTAGTTTTGAAGTGAGGGAAGCTCGCACTAAAATTGGGTATGAAGAACGGCTGAGGGATATGGAAGAAAGTAAATGGGCTGGGAGAGTGTTCAGGTATGTGTACAGGCAAAACATTGATTCACAGTGGAGGAAAAGAACTAGGAAGCTTACCAGCAAGTATGCGGCCTGTGGGGTGGGCAACACAGCAACAAGGAAGGTCAAGCGGAAAGTCAGAGAGGCTGAATTAATCTCATGGGTGGCGGCAATGGAAAAGAAACCTGCCATGAGTAACTACTTAAGAGGAAAAAACGAAATCAGGAAAGAAACCATTTATGATAACTCAAAGGGAAGCTCATTACTTTTCGAAGCGAGATCGGGATGCCTTAGAACACGCACCTATAAAGCGAGATATAAGAAGGAAGAAGAAACATGTGCTTGCTGCGGTAAAGCTAGGGAAACGACGGAGCGTATTTTATTAGAATGTGAAGAAGTCTACCCAGCGGTCGATTTAGGCACCACTGGCCTCCTTGAAGCCCTTGGGTTCAGCGGGAGCAGTGGTAAAGCAAACAGGTCCGCAATAGACATTAGTAAGAGGCGATTGGAGGATTGGTGGAAGAAAAGTGGGGAAACGACAAAAGACGGAGACTTACAAAAGCACAATTCGCAATAGGGGATCAGAAAGTTTGGACGCGGTAGTTCATAGTGTTTTTTTTTTTCTTTTTTCATTGGTTAACCTACGTAGGATATTAGGCAGCATAGTAGCAAGAGCTTGGTGGCGCAACCCACCGCCCCTTTCCAAAGGGGACGCTCATAACATCCATCCATCCATCCATCCAGCTTCCTCTTAACTTCACGTAGAAGCAGCTGAAGTATCTATAAAAATGGCACACCTACGGTAGCTATTTATCGAAACAGAAAAGCTGAGACGTTGATTTGAACTACTGTGTTCTGCCTGAAGGGAGGGCAGCAGAGAGGGAACGGAAGAAGACTCACTTTGTATAATGAAGTAGAAACCTGTAGCACCACCGCTTCGGTGGTGAAGACAATAATGAAATAAGCCCAGTATTTGGACAGATTTCTACCATCTGAGGTTTCCCTACAAAAACGAATGGTACCCATGAAGGCATTTACGTTTATTGATTACAAGAGTGCGTCAGTGCATCGCCCGCTTAAACCTATCTTTACACAGGTCTGGCCTGGTAATCTCTCATCTATGTAGTTTTTGCAGGGAAATAGAATCTTTCGATCACTATATTTTATATATAGTGCCACCGGTTGACACTGCAACGAAAAAAGAAACCCGGAGCGGTGGCTTAGTGGCTAAAGGTACGTCCACACTAGCGACAAAAACGCGCGCGACACGCCGCACGCGGCAAGCTCCCGCGCGGCAGCCGCATTTCGATGGGCGGGAAATTCGAAAACGCCCATGTCCGGTGCATCGGCGGTACGTTGACGATCCCCACGTCGCCAAAATTAATCCGGAGCACCCCTCTACGGCATGCCTCAAAATCAAATCGCTGTTTGGCTTGTAGAACACCAGAATTTGTATAAAGGAAAATAATACTTGTAGCTCCGCTTCGTAAACTTGGAATAAATTTAAGTGCTTTGGTCCTGCTCGCCCTCGGGGCTTCGTCTCTAGCTTTCAGCCAGAGGTATGTGTTTGACGCTGTGTGGTTAGATTCTTGCAACAAAACGGTTACCATTCCGATCACAGCTATCCTTACAATTCCTATGGTACTTTTGAATCCCTTCAAGCCTCTAAATTGTTCAGGGTAACTTTATATCATTTACTTTGAATGTAACCATCAGTACATCTGGTTGGAATTGTCTAATCATTTGTCATTCCTTCCAAGATCTTTGAAGTTTCAGTTAGCCATTCGTTCCAGTTAATCAAGATCAGTCAGTTCGAAACCATCGATTGTTGGCTCATGCAGCCCAGTGAGTAGGTACCATATTTTGAACCATATTTTAAAGGTTTATGGAGTAGAAGACGAAGTGCTTCTCTAGCGGAACACATCTCGCCCGTCTCTGTGCTTTTCTATATTTCTAACTGCACCTGTGGGGTCTACCGCCCCCTCTATCACGGTGATCGATGTACAACACCCCGAGGATCCTCCCGGTTCCCGTTCACCCGCGGACATCGGTTCGAGGAAGCGAGGAAATACGTCGAATGATAGCGAGGACACAGAGCTGTACTCCCCATCAGGTGACGAGTCCTCGGAAGACAGCTTTCGACTTGTCCAGTACCGCAAGGCCAAACGAAGAATTATCAACTTATCTTCGGCGTCCAGCTCGAACACTGTGAAAACAGCGCCTCAACGATAGCCTCACTCCGTCCTGTTTGTGCCACAGAACGCTACCGACAACCTGCGCGTCCTCAACAGGCAAGCACTCTCCGTGTATCTAGAAAACAGCGTGCCAAACGAGGTCAAGGATGTCAGGATAAACACTAGGCGAAACATCCTGGCAATCGATGTGATGAACCCGAGCGCGCTGACCATACTACAACATGTAAGGCAGCTGGGAAACGTCAAGGTCCGATCCATCGTGCCATCGAATGGTGCCACAATAACAGGAGTCATCTATGACATTGACAATTAAATACCTAACGCAGACCTCCCAGTTCTCATAAAACTAGCAAGTGAACACAACATCATTGTGCATCTTGGTCGCCTCGGCAACAGACGTTGTTTGAGGATAGCGTTCAAAGGCGACTGCCTTCCACCCTACGTGAAAGTCGGCCACTTTCGCCACCAGGTTCGACCATTTATTCCAAGACCAATGCAATGCTTCAATTGTCAGAATATTGGCCATGTGAAGGGTGTTTGCGGAAATTCGGCCGTGTGCCCTCGATGTGCGGAACCCCACTCAGAAGACAACTGCAGCGCAAACCCGTTGAAGTGTCCTAACTGTCAGGGTGATCACTGCACCTCTTCCAAAGACTGTCCCCAGATCAAGAAAGAGATCACCATTATTAAACAAATGGTGAGAGACAACTCTACCCACAAAGAGGCCGCTGTGAAAGTACGGCGAAGACGACGTCACCGTCAAAGGTCTTCGCGGCGGAAACCATCAAGCTTTCAGGAAAAGTCAACTCGTCAAGCAGTGTAATCAGCGGCAGTTTCCAGCATCCCGAACACCGATGTTGGAAGGGAGAAAACTGCCAGATCTCTCTCCACAAAGGAATGGCTGCCACTTCCGCGTACGCGACCGCCAGAAGAGCCGCAGAAAAAGCCGCCCCCAGTACAGCGATGTGCTCTATCCGAGGAGTCGCGGAAAACAGATGAGCAAGTGATAGCACTTATCAGGCCTTTAATGAATGCCATTCGCGTGTTGCTAAGCAACATGCACACACCGTCTGCCAGAAGTGCGCTTCAAGTACTGAACGCTCTGAGTCAGGTGCTGGCAACCCTTGAGTAGATCATGGCTGCACAGCCACGGTCTCATAGGGAAGAGGTCCGACAAACAGCTATTTTTCAGTGAAATGCCCGCGGACTCATAGCGTGCCTTTCGGATTTCCGTTGCTTCGTGTACGTCAATATATTTCCCATTATCGTCATTTGCGAGCCGAACTTATCGAACACGATCAGGGTTTCTAGATATGAATTGGTTATGTCGTCAACTGTTTATGAAAACAGTAAAGTTTTGGTGTTTATTCGCCGTGACCTCACCTACATTCATCAGCCTGTACCACCTAATGACAATAATCAATATATATGCCTAAACGTCAATAAAAAGACTTTTGCCTTTACTTTTGTGGGCGCCTACCTATCTCCGTCAAGTCGATTTGATCACAAAAGACTACGAGACGTCCTTTCTTCAACTCCCAATCCCTGGGTCATCATTGGAGATTTCAACGCCCTCTGGAGAAGTCCGAAGATCAACGCAAGAGGCAGAGCTCTGGTATCTTTCGCCTCCAGTAATGAACTTTGGCTGCTGAATGATGGAAGTCCTACGTTCTTACGTGGCTCCACGTACAGCAGCTGTCTTGACTTTGCTTTCGTCTCACAAAGCCTTGTCAGACGTGCAGAGTGGTTTGCGGACACAGAGACGCGCGGAAGCGACCATATCCCCACGCACATCAAGATCAGAGGATTGTCCCCTTCTAAAATACGGGATACGATCCAAAGAGTAGAATGGCCTAACTTTCAGTCTATTATGGAAGAACACTGCGACGCCAATCCATCTTTTGACTAGCAAGAGGCAATCAAGACCGCGGTGCAAGACGCTATGCGTACTCTCACATGCTCTTCGAAACTGAATGAATTTGATGTGGAACTAGAACGACTTCGAGCAATTCGGCGACGTGCTGAAGGAACATACCGACGTACGAAGACAATGGACGATTTACGGACCGCCAGGCGTGCGCAAAAGAAGATCCAGCGCCAGTTAGACAAACTCGAATCGCAACGTTGGACTGCCTTCTGTGAGTCGCTAGATCCACGCAAGACTTTATCGCAACTATGTAGAACGGTGCGTGGTCTCCGGACACTCCCCGTACAGAGGTTCACATTCAAGGCACTTGCCCTCTTTCAAAAAAGATCACATATTGACGTGGCAGAGGATTTCGGCGTCAGATTATCCGGCCAACTCATAGCTACCAACATTCCATCGCCTTCGAGTAGCTGTCCGCCACCACGTGATCACCGGATGGATCTACTATTCTCAATCCACGAACTTAAGGCAGCATTAACTTGGTGTAGTCGCACATCAGCGCCAGGACCTCACAGAATTTCCTACCAAGCTCTGCGTCACCTGGGGGAGCTAGCGAGAAGAGTTCTCCGGGAATTCTACAATGAATCTTGGGGAGATGGCACGTTACCAACAACCTGGAAGACAAGTCGCCTTGTTCCACTGCTGAAGCCTGGCAAGTCGCCGTTGGAACTCATATCATATCGCCAGATCGCTTTGGCGAGCTGTGTGGGCAATGTAATCGAGAGGATGGTCCTAGGACGCCTGGAGTGGTACTTGGAGTACCACAACACCTACCCAGATGCTATGGCGGGCTTCCGACGTGGTCGATCATCGATCGATAACGTCGTCGACCTGGTCACCTACGTTCAGCATGAGAAATGCCCTAAGCGTCTCTGCGCTTCTTTTTTCCTCGACGTTAAAGGGGCGTATGACAACGTTACGCATGAAGCCATCCTCTCTACTCTCGCCGAGGTGTAGGAGTGGGTGGTCGAATGTTTCAATGAATAGGGAGCTATCTCTCCATGCGATCCTTTTTGTAAGTACCGATGAAGGCCATACTTGTCTACATTATAGCTACCGCGGCGTCCCCCAGGGCGGTGTACTTAGCCCTGTGTTATTTAATCTAACACTAATTGCTCTCCTAGAGCACGTGCCAATCACTGTCAGGCTATCAATGTACGCGGATGACATCTGCATATGGACGTCTGCAATAACACGCCTACAGTTGCGAGCGAGAATTCAGAGAGTCGCCACACAAACCGCTATCTACCTCCGTAATCGGGGCCTGGAAATTTCCTCCGAGAAATACGCACTAGTGCCATTTACGCGCAAACCCATGGCAAACTACAGCGTAATGATAAATGGCCAAATAATACGACGATAGCAATATGGCTACGATAGCAATCGCTAGAGACCACGTTTTCAAGACCCACATTGAAATTGAAGTACTTAGGACCCATATAAGGCATCTAGCGAGGACTCCTCGTCACCACTTAGCCTCTCTACCAGCGGACAGACCACAGACATCTTTCAGTCAAATGATAACCGCATATGATGAATCATTGCCAGCTTGTTTTACTCCGGCGGCGAGACCTTTGATTCCTCCACGGTGCCTCGTTCATCCAAAAATCAACCTCACAATTCCTGGTATCTCGAAAAAAAGCTGATCTATCATCACCAGCCCTTAGACAGCTCACGCTACTATATTTGTATGAGAACTACCGTGACTCTACGCATATTTACACTGATGGATCTGTTCTTCCAAGCAGCTCCGCGGCGGCAATCGTCATACCAGCCAGCGAAAGCTGCAACAATCAAATTTAAGACGACCCGCGTGACAACATCGACGGCAGCAGAGCTCGCAGCGCTCTTTACTGTTCTTCATCGCATTGGTGAGGAACCGCCACACAAGTGGACGATATTTTGCGATTCGAAGGCGGCACTGCAGTCTCTATTGTCACCTTTACGACGCGGACCGCACGAACAACTAATATTCCATATTGCAGAGACGTTAGACCATATAAGTGATGCAGGCCATGAAATAACCTTCCAGTGGCTTCCAAGTCACTGCGGGATTATCGGCAATGAACGGGCGGATCAAGCTGCCCGCTCAGCCCATACTGAGGAGCACCACGTCCCAATTCCTCTTTCTAGAACTTGCTCGGCAGTGCACCGCGTCGCAATGGAATGAGCCCCATTCAAGAAATACGCCACTGTACTCACTTGATCCCACATTAAGTCTTCGAGCGCCATCACAGCTTTGCCGTAGAGACGCCACGCTTTTATATCGACTTTGCCTTTACCAAAGCTTATGCATTCCGCATAGGGATGACCGATACCCCAACCTGTGACCACTGTGGCCATGAAGAATCAATTGGCCATATTGGCCATACAGAGGGAATGCCTTCACCACGAACTTGACCAACTGGACGACCAACCGCTATCCGAAAAAAGAATTCTACAACATCGACAGGACCTACCGTCACAGAAGAAGGCCGTGCAAGCGCTACGCGCTTCTTGCGATCTACCGGCCTGTGTGAACGACTTTAACTGGAACGCCTTTTGTGTGTGTGTGTCTCCATGTGTGCGTGTTTCTTTTCTTTCCTTTTTTTAGCGTTTTCCTCTCTGTCAACTTTCTAACCCCTATCCCCCATCCCCAGTGTAGGGTAGCAAACCGGAGACTCATATCTGGTTAACCTCCCTGACTTTCCTATTCCTTCTCTCTCTCTCTATGAAGGCTTATCATTGCCATCATAATGCGTTCGCCATTTAAGCTGTTCCACATTAGCCGATCAGTACGACCGCTTCCTTGGCCGGGGCGGCTGCCGTAATAAAGGTGGTGGCTCATCGTTACTCTGACGCCATAAACCAATCGGGGCTCCTGGGCTCCCCTCTCCGCCTTCGTCTCGTTCATATCTATAAGGGGTTCAATATAAGCATTCGTTTATGTCATATCTGTATAGTAGCTGACAAAGTGACAATTGAAAGGTTGCATGTATGCTGTCGAGCTCAAACACAATTTGCATAGATCACAAGAAAATTTATTCACCCGTAGGCTCGCATAGAACTGTGGTGTGAACATTGAGTCCCGTATAACGTATCGGATATGAAATACATCGTACTCGAGATAAATAAACCGAAGGAGCAAACAAAACAGTAAATTGTTTCTGCTTGACACTGGCTTTGCCGCTTCAGCTTCTAGAACAACTATTACAGGGCACATGCAAAAACATTATTGTTAGCCTCGAGTTCATCATCACGATTGAAACGTGGTGCACACACAAGTACAAAGTCTCAACTCAGGCAAACTGAATTAGGGCATCATTCTGGCTGTACGAAAAGTTTGCCTCGAGTGACGGTTAGGCATCACATAGAGCTGTGCTGAAGAAAGTCGGCTTCACCGAGTTTGAACACCTGTTCTTCTAGCTGACCCCATACAATCGCCCATCGTTTGCGCAGTCTGGGGTGCATCGCTTTATTTGATCGCCGAGATCGTTCTGCCATGTTGCGGAAGCACCACGAAACGTAGCTAGCGCTGTAGCAGGCGAGACTTGATAAGTGATCTCGGCGCCGTGGTGGCGGCACGATGGATATTCCAAACGTTCTTGCAACCAGCTTACAGAAGTCGTGTGTTGCAACGCACTCCTTTGCTGCATGCGCATTGGTCTATCTGATCATTCGGTACAATATCCCAGTCTTCAACTGTGTCTTGTAATGCCCCACTCGTATTTCTAATAAAAATCCATCACTTGAGACGACAAATAATGGCGTGTGCCTACAAACTTCACTTATCTACACACCGTCAAGTGGTTTCGCGTGTTGAAACAACTGTTTTCCCCTTCAGATTGGTCTTGGGGTCACTCGTTTCAGGGTGAAGCGTGAACGTCTAGCGAAAATATTATGTGTGGCTCTAATATCAATGCCCGCCATATGTACCAGTTTAGCTTGAAATAACGAGCTTTTCTTTTTCAATGGCCTAGCATATATATATATATATATATATATATATATATATATATATATATATATATATATATGCAGAGAAAATTTATTGAGTCGTGTGCGGACTCCAGCTGGCTCGACTATCGTTCAGGGGTCATGGACGGGGGCCCTGTGTTTTTTGTGGGCGGAGTTTCTAATTTTTGGGCTCTCACTGACCACAGGTTGCTAAAAATATTTTTATTGCGAAGCAATACTACTTTAGGTCGCACTTCAGCCCGTTCCGTGGCGAGGCGGTGGTAGGCACCATTGACCTTTAGCGTGACCTCGCTGCGTGACGTCACACCACGTGACCTAGAGTGACGTCACACCAGCTGTGTAAAAACGGGGCCCCATCTGACGCCGTCGCGAGGCGAGGCGGTAGCCACCAACGGCGGCCTAACTCCCGCTCCTCTCAGGCATTACTGAGTATATTTACTCAATTACTACCAGCTGATCCGAGAATAACACACTATTGCTTCGCAATCACCAGGCTTAACCAAGCTAAGCCACGGCCGTTTTTTTTTCACTGGATGATCAGGTGCTGCCGCACACTTCGATGGACATATGAATCAACGCGATCTAAGAAATAACTTTAAAAACTTCAACAACGCACACACATTAAGGCAGTTAATTACATTGTGTAAACTCTATTGCATTTCTCCCATCTTTTCTTGCATGGTCACAGGGCTTATTAACCCGGTACTAAGTGGCTGATTGAAGGCACAGTCACCGATTGGTCGGCGCACCGTCACGTCCTGATTTTGCGTTCCTGTTTTCTCAGTAGCTACACAGGTAGTATCGATGAATTTTAGCTCAAGAAAGGGCTAAGTCATTTATTAAAGAAACTCGTAGAGAGCACTACTGGTTACCAAAGGGGAACAAAAACAAACTAATATGCTAAATACTTTTGGTTCACGCTTGCAGCAGACAGTTTTCAAATCCGTGTGCGCGTATTGCTGCGAACTTTGCCAATTTCTTTGAATAATAATGCTCCGGTATTCGGTGTAGAGGAGGATAGCATGCCCTCCTATACAATTTCGTCTACGTATACCGCCTCGTAAAGCGCTCAAGTTGTGCAGGTTCTCACCGAATAAAAATATGTTTTCCAGCTTCAAAACTGCTTCGCTGGATAGCTATAGCCTTGTTCTTAAGAAAATTGTAATTTACTTAAACGGCGTCCCGTAATGCGCAGTGTAGACGTTGAAGATGCCGGTCCATGTCACTTCTCTGTGTTGGCATGGTTTGTAATGTGGATGTCATAACATAAAGGTGTTGCCACGGTGCTGTTTGGCTGTGGGGTGCGCTGATGAACTTCATTGTAAATCGACATTTTCAGGGCTGATACCTTAATTTATGTTTAAGCCTACCTCCTCAAGACCATGCTTCTAAGGCGCTTTCGGTAAAACGACTTTATAGGGCCCTTCTAATATGAAAATCAACATGTAACAGTTTTAAATAAGTGCAATGAATGGATGTTAAGAATTGTAGAGGTACCAATTTTAATATATCTGGTTTCAAACAGTATAAAACTTGAAGACGCAGTTGGAATATTATAGGCAGATAGGAACTTCAATGATGATATAGCGTAAAGTTATTCCAACCTGTTTCTAGTCCATTTCTCTCGTTAGCCTTCCGTGACTGGTCAAAAATGCTTAATGCCACGCCTGCTTTGCCTGTCTGTCAGGAAATGTCAGGAAAACCTCGAGAACTCCCCATCACGAAAACTCCTCACCAGCCTACACGCTGAAAATTCATATATAGGCCGAACAAAAGAAAACCTTCATTTCTTTTTAGATTCGAAACCTTTGTCACGGTTAGGCTTCGCCATTGGTGAAAATGCTTTCGGACCGCACCAAGTGGACCTGTCTGTCACGCGATGTCACAACGCCGCGGAAACTCATTGCGTAAAATTGACATGTACGCACTAAGGGTGCATTAATATGCCGAACAAAATTGAAATATTTTTTTTAATAACAGCAGGCTGCCCCGTTTCGAAAGGAATAGGAGCTCGATGTCCACTGAGCGCTCCGGCATTGGCTATTCGTAGCTCCCGGCAAGAATTGATTTCTTTACGTTTAATAAAACTTTTGCGTAACAGCGAAAAGTTTCCGCGCCCTTTCGGCACGTATACGACGTCGTTTTGCCGACTCTTCTTGACTGAGGAGCCGCCTTAGCTGCATTTTCGACGCCGCGGTGTACGCCGCCGCAATCGGCTACGAGCCACCGCAAACCAATCGGAGAAGCCGGCACCCTCTCTTCACTCGGCTATCTACTTTAATTGCTCTATCTCGACCCCACGTACACTCTATCCTCTTTTGTGCTCTCCTCGCCTCTGGTCAGCCAATTAGATAAACAAAACCTGCCGTAGTCGATGCTGTGCTTTTTGAAACCAAACAAGAGTCGCCGTATAAAAAGTCGCAGTTGCGCCCGAATGGCAGATTGATTGCAATATTGAATAATGGGTAGTCGTAAAAATTAATCGTATTTTTATAGGCAGCAGTACCGAGCGAAGTGACAGTCGTGCTTTCTATCTTTTCAACGCAAAATGAGCGCCGAGAACATGCAGTACGCACAAAGCTACGAGCCGCCGACGCACCTAGACCCAGGCCCCAACTGCGACCGCTCCCAAGCTATTGTCGCTCGACCGCGCATATCCGCTAGATGCGCAGTTCGAGCCGGAGTAAAACGCCGCCCCACACCTTACCCCCACCTCCGGTGCCTCGCGCACGATGGTAGACGGTACGCTTCCTCCCCGCTTTCGTCTTCATCGCGGGCGAGATTGAGCCGCCATGGTCGGCTCCCCTCGCACGCCTTCACTTGCAAATGCAGCGTAGGGCGGGCGGCGACAGTGTTATCCCCCTTGTACTTTATGTGGAACCTCACGACGACGGCGACGACAACGCGGGGGCGGAAATGCGCTTGACGTGTCCATATAATTGCTATCGAATAAAATGGAGAGTTTGATTGGGCTCTTAAAGCAACCTTGCGGGCCAGCGCCCATGCTTGCGCTGGGGGTTACGCAAATTTGAGGTCAAGAGGTTGGAATAGAGTCATAATGGAATAACTTTACCTCGTAGCACCCCAAATTTTATGCGCTTGTCGCTACATTTTACTGCGCACTCAAGGTACCACCACTTTTGACGGGAGCTGCATATGCTAAGAGACGCGCAAAGGGAAGTGCGCAGTCGCAGGGATCCTCATGAACTATCATCGTCTAAATCTTCGTATTGTTAAACGTCGTGTTTTAGCTTGCATATGGACACTGCAAATCATTACCTTACTTTTGCAGGCGCAATCTTTTCATGTTTTCTTGTGGTGTCTATAGTACGCTATTATTTTATTCGAATCCCGACTTCGAGCATGCTATGATTGAAAAATGTACAAGAAATAACAATGATCAACCCGTCTTGTCTGAAGCGTTCTGGGTCTCACGAATCTGACAGATCAGCGTCACTTAGCTGCAGAAGAACGTTGATATCTGTGTTATGCAGGAACCACGTTGTAAATCATAACAGCGTTAATGAAATAGCCAAGTGTGCATAGGCGTATCTACAGGGGGGGGGGGAGGCACTTGCCCCCCACTCTCAGAACTGCGCCCCCCCCCACTTTTGAAAGCCAGCTATACGGCGCCTGGAGTCCGGACCAAGATCACTCGAGTCTCCAGAAAGCCGCTTGAAGCCCTGATAATGGTGTCTGGCCTCTCGACCAGCTTCGCGCGGAGTCTCGTCCACATTGGTTCTCCTGGGCACTCATCACTGGTATGTATACAGCACACGGGGTCTACTTGGTTCCAGCTGGTAAATTTTCCCACCTCTACAAGTGTGCAGTTGTCTGTCAAGACTTTCATTCGGGCTACTTGGTCTGCCCTACTAGGAACCTCAATAGTGCAGTTGAAGTTCCCAGTACTTTCAAGACTGCTTTCATATATTTGACCGTGGAAGGTGTTCTCGCGGTGAAACTAGAGGCGGCACGAAACGTAGGCTTCTCGCGGCCAGCGCTCTTCATCACGCCAGCGTTGTGACAGCGAGTGCTCGTGGTCATGGGGTGAGATGTTTGTATTTGCCAGTGCGTGCGTGACACTATGCTTGTCATAGGCAAATCTACCGGTGTCTCTGTGTAGGGGTGTGGGACATGCCTCAACCCTACCCCCCCTACACAACACTTGTGAAAGCGGGCACTGTCGGTTGCACAATTACAAATCCAACAAAATAACAGCTGAAGCCAGGTTTTCTGTCGGAATTGCGGCCCCATAATTGCGATTTCTTTCACATATCCCCTGCTTGGGCAGCTATGGTTGACTTTCAAGCGCCGCCGCCACGTGTTGTAGCAGTTGACGCTCGGCCGGCCGCACTAAGCAGATGATTCCCTCACGTTGTCACGCATGCCTGCATTGCACAGAAACCTGTCGCTGAGATGTCCCAAACAAGCTTAATCTGCCATCCTTTGCATGGTCCCATGTTTGTTGGGGCCGTCTAGCTTAGCCATCTTTGAAAACGCAAAATAATATTCGCTTCCTATAATTTTCTGGTAATGAATCAATGTTGCCATTTTAGAGCCTTTGCCGCTAGGTTTAGTGACTTCTTTGCTCACTTGTCTGCTTACGGTAAAATTTTCAATTGAGCAATCCCCGACTTCTTTAGGGTGACTTGAATGAACAATTGGAGATAATTTAACGACTTATAAGTTCTGCAGGTTACTTGAAGAATGGCCTTTCTAACGCAGTTTAATTTTCAAAAGTTACATGGAAGCGACCGAAACTCGCTGTACGACGCATAGGCTCCGTGCCCAAGAATAACCAACGGTTGCCTTCGGATTTGTAGCCTTCACATTGTGATTATGCTTTGCAGCACATTGATAATCATAGCCTTCCCATTGTGCCCACAAAATTGAAGTTTCTGTGTTATATGCACAACCTATTACAATGGGTTTAAATATTCAGGGTTTAGCGGTGTCACTAAATCCATTCGACTGGTAAACATGCGCTATCGTGTCAAAGAGCTAATTTACCAAAAGTAAATGGAATGAATTTTTTTTTTTTTCAAACATAGAACACATCAGTTGAATAATGCTTATCGACTGCGTGAAAAAAGGCATAACTATTGCAATGACTGAGCTCGTTCACGTACCACTGATCAAATCGCTTCCTTTTCTTACGGTTTTCGGACTAATCAGTAATTCACGGCATCTTTGAAGTAGATCGAGGGCGAAAATGTTGTATTTGACTTGTAGAAAGTTCTGGTAATTGTCATCGCCGTGTTAACAACATGTGACCAAGCGCGTTCCGTGGAATCTGGTTCTGCTACTACGAACGTCCAGAAGCACAACAAATTTGGGGATAGTATGTACACTAAGGGCATTTTCACAATTGGAAAACTACGTTGCTTGTGTTCTTTTGAATCGTGCTGCATTTGTAGCCTTCAATTCTGAAGGTAAGGAAGAAGTTAAGCTGTCATTATCGGTGATGTAAATATTAGAGGTCAGCGATCGTATACTTACTTTTTTCGAGTACGAATAGTACGTATTAAATATAGGCGCACATGTTTACAGAAGGAATATTTTTTCAGTATGATTAGGAACACGCTTTTACTCAATCGGCTGTCAACTATCACGGACAATTAGGATCACTTTAAACACAAGAGCATTACAACCGTCATGAAAAGGACTCCACGAATAGCAGCTTGGCACCTTTAAAGCCTGGTGGCAAACAAACTTTCCAAGAATGACAGGGTGCTGTATAACCAACTTTTCAAAAACGAAAAGAAATAGTTGTTGAAATGTATCTGAAGTTATGTAAAAAGAAAAGTAGAAGTCAATGAGGTATTTGTGTGCTAGAGGCAATAAGTAGCCTGTTACAAGGAAAACAGCACTCATTTCAACGTAAAAGACAAAAGTGCTACATGGCCATACTGCAAGAAAGGCTGATTAGCAGGCCAGAAGCAAAAATACCCAGTTGTATTGCATGAAAAGAAGGAGATCCGACGGGTCCGGTTTTGTAACGGATCTAACCTTCTGAAATTCCACCATAGAATTTGTTTTATGGGAAATAAAGACATTCATTCATTCATTTAAGTTATTTGCATATTTTATTGAATTGTAAAATTGAGAAAGGGAAACAACGAAAAAAACAAATTGCTAACGGCGAGAGCCGAACCCACAATCTCCGCACTCCACGCGCCTTGCACTACCTAGTGTGCTACGGGAACGGCAGTTCCCATGTCCCATGCATTCTTGGGTATTTATGTATGCTCACGAGATCTAACACAAGGAGTGTTAACCAGCGCCGCACTTCTACCGCAATACAGAAAACAAAGCTTGCATTACCGTTTTGTTCCTGCATTGCTTCAAAATACTCACTCGTTGCTTCACTTGGGATAATTATACTTTGGTAAACTGTGTCAGCAGCTGGAGAACAGTCACCCGATTTTAACATAAAAGTTGTGTTGGGCATTTTAAACAAAATAAAACAATAAAATTAAAACAACAAACTACGCCCTGCCTGCTGCACCTAACTATTGCAGGCTGCACTCGATTTTAACAGAAAGTGAGAACGGCATAAAGGAGAGATCCCTCGACCTTCACCACTAATGTATCACAGGTACCCTATTTTAACAGTCGGATTTTTGGGAAATATTTGGTTAGTTTGGATATTCTAAAATACAGAATAGTTCGTTTATGAATACGGATGAAATATTGCACACCAGTATTTGTATTCAAAGCTTCGAATATACGCCCAGCCTATAACCATCATCATCATCATCAGCCTGGTTATGCTCACTGCAGGGCAAAGGCCTCTCCCATATTTCTCCAACTACCCCGGTCATGTTCTAATTGTGGCCATGTTGTCCCTGCAAACTTAATCTCATCCGCCCACCTAACTTTCTGCCGCCCACTGCTACGCTTCCCTTCCCTTGGAATCCAGTCCGTAACCCTTAATGACCATCGGTTATCTTCCCTCCTCATTACATGTCCTGCCCAGCCTATAGTAAGTACATTAATAAAACTAAAGCCCTCTTTACCTTGCTGGTAAATTCAGTTTTCCTTCAGCTGAATGAAGATTAGACCAACATGAAACTTCTAGGTAAATGATTTACTTCATGTTAGCTTGTATTAGAGTGTTTCAAAACGCCTACGTTCTTAATATCCACTTTATAGCTATAGCCAGCATTTTGGTGACTTTTCTGTCTCACTTCAGTGGCACGCTTCAGACAATATTGGCAACACCAGACTGTATAGTATCATAATGTGGACTGAAAACCAGATCTTTCGACGACAAAGATAACTTTCACTGATGCAATTTTCAACCTTAGTTATTCCAGTGACAATTGCGTAATCAGCAAAAGAGGCGATATTTACAGTAAGTCCCACCTGGACTCGCTATGAGTATGCTCCGCCTAGTTATGAATAAGAACTTCTGTATAACCTCCAATGAATAGTTTGCAATAACGCTGCGTGTCAATAACGCATGAAATAAAAGAACGTGTCATTCTTTAATGGTCTATATATATATATATATATTGAAGGCCCCTCGCCTTCGCTCAGGGGGTCCGCGAGCCGCTACCAGCACGACAGAGGACCAGTGGCGCAAAGAACAAAAACCGCTTTAATTTACGGTAATATGAAACACTCAAACAATTACCGCAGCCTCGCGGCCAAAGAAGAAAAGAAGCAAACAGCAAAGAAGCAAAGCAGCAAAAAGCAGCAAAAGCAAAGAAGCAAGCAGCAAAAGAGCGAGGCAACAAAATATACAAGCCAAAGAGAGCGACGAAAGAACGGCCGTTACAAACCATCAACCAACACAATCTTTCGGTCGATAACACAATGCATAAAGCAAGCAAGCACCGAACCAGGCGCGCAAACACAGTTCCAAAAGCGAACAACAAGAGCACTCTTTCCGCGGACACAATGCAAATACGCTTTCCCCCTGCTCTGCAGCACGCTCGGAAAGAAACCTAGACGGGCCACGCCCCACCAGCGCCTCCCCAGGCCCGCGCCCCGGAAAAAAGCCCCCGAGTGCCGTCTCCGCTGCCTTCTTATCCGGCAGCCGCCTTCCCGGCGTTCCCCGCGCGAGTTCTCACGATACGCGATCGGTGCGCATGCTCCATGCGACGAGTGCCGTTGTGGCGCGCGTTTCAAAGGCTTCCCCCGTGCGCGCTGCAGAGAGGGCCCAAGGGCCCGACACTCCCCCCCGTACAAGACCGGACACCCGCCTGGGTGTCCAACAACACTATGTAACAACACTATCTAACAACACTATCTAACAACACTATCTAACAACACTATCTAACAGCACTATGTAACAGCACTATGTAACAGCACTATGTAACAGCACTATGTAACAGCACTATGTAACAGCACTATGTAACAGCACTATGTAACAACACTATGTCCAACCGCACCATGCATCGTCCTAGTCGAGTACATCACGGCTTTTGCGAAGCAAAATGTTCGGGGCAGTTGGCATGCCATGGGCTGGAATGGTGTCTAGCGTCGTTCGGAGCTCCACGTGACGGCTCCAATTGGCACGGTTAGCAGGGTTAGCTGTCTGATGGGCGCTCGTAGCATGCTTTGAGGTCGTGCAAGCTTACGGGCCCTATTACTCTGCTGCCGTGTTTTTCCCGCAGTAGGTAGACCAAACTAGAAATACGCTTCGCGATCACGTAAGGGCCATCCCATCTAGGCGCGAGGGAAGCAGCAAACCCTTTTGCAGCATCGCTGAGTGGGTGCGTGCGGCGGAGCACTTCGTCGCCGACTGCGAACTCTAGGGGCCGCCTGCCTTTGTTGTATTGGTTCCCATGTTCCAGGCGGGCAAGCTCCAAGTGTTCCCTGGCCTCCTTCAGAGTGTGGGCCAGGCGGCTGTAAAGATTCTGTGTGAACGTGGAGTAATTGCGAGTTGGTAGTTCAGAGCCGTTGGTGAAGGCATGCTCAATAGGAAAACGGAGCTCGCGACCGAGAAGAATAGCCGCTGGCGTAAACCCTGTCGACCGGTTTACTGTGGTCCTTGTGGCGAAAGCCATCTCCTGGATACGAACGTCCCAGTCCTTGTGCCGCTCGGTGAAAGCCACCAGCATTGCCTTAAGGTTTCTATTCACACGCTCCGTGATGTTGGCTTGAGGGTGGTAGGGTGTCGTCCTTTTGTGCTGCACGCCAAGAGCTTTGCAAGTGTCAACGAATATCCTGCCTGTGAAATATGTGGCATTGTCTTTGATAAGCTGCGCTGGAAAACCGAAACGGGTGAATGCTTCCAACAGCCTATCCCAGATTATCTTAGAATCCAGCTTGCGTAGCGGGTACAGCTCTACCCATTTGGAGGAATGATCAGTGACCACTAACAAGTATCGATTCCCTTTAGCTGACCTGGGGTATGGGCCCATAACATCGCATGCCACAATTTCCCATGGGTATCGGCTCTCAACTGGTTGCATGAAGCCCGGTGGCTTCCCTCCCCTCGGTTTCACGGTCTGGCAGGTAGGACATGTGCGAACGTATCGGAAGACATGCTTTCTCATGTGCGGCCATGTCACGACGCGACACAACTTCTCAAAGGTTTTCTTTCCGTCGCTATGACCGGCGAGGCGGGTGTCATGAAAGTACCCTAGAAAAGGCTTCCGCAGCTTCCTAGGCACAACGACACGGAATGGGGACTCACCGCAATCCGTATCGGCAGCAGGTATATACCGCAAGAGCAGGCCGTCGTCTGCTTGCATGTAGCAGTCGTAGTTGCCGTTACCGGCAGGGTTGGCGTCGCCCAGTGCCTTGCGTATCAAGTTGCACTGGTCGTCGCTTAGCTGGGCGTCGAGTAGCTGCTGGCGGGAGATCAGTGTTCCCCAGGCGTCCACAGGCACTGCCACAGCCAGGACTTCGGGTGCCGGCTCGCCATCCCCGGAGAGTGGTGCTCGGGACAGGGCGTCCGCTACCTTGTTGAAGGTGCCTTTCCTGTATTCTACTCTGTAATTATATTTCTGAAGAGAGAGGGCCCAACGGGCTAAACGGCCGGCTGGGTTTTGTAGCTTTGACAGCCATGTCAGCGCCTGGTGGTCAGTCTGAATAGTAAAGTCAGCCCCATCCAGATACATGTCAAATTTCTTGAGTGCAAATACAATTGCTAGGCACTCTTTCTCTGTTACGGTATAGTTCCGCTCTGCTCCTGTGAGGGTGCGACTTGCAAAAGCCAGAGGGTGAAGCTTTCCTTGGTGCTTCTGAAGCAAGACTGCGCCAATGCCATACTCACTTGCATCGGTCTGCACGGTGAATGGCAGGTTGAGATCGGGAAGCAGCAGACGTGCGGTATCGGCGATAGCCGATGACAGAGCTCGAAATGATCCCTGCTCCACGTCAGTCCAGTACCAACTGGCACCTTTCCGTAGGAGCTGGTGGAGAGGTCTTGCCAGGTCAGCGCAGTTGGGGATAAAGTGGCGGTAGAAGCCCACCATGCCCAAATACCGCTGCAGGCTCTTGACGTCTGTTGGTGGTGGAAGCTGCAGTATGGCCTGGAGTTTCTCCTCGTCAGGCCGGAATGTGCCTTGCTCGACAATGAAACCTAGGAGGTTGATTCTGGTCGAAACCAGTTGGACCTTCCGGGGGTTAATGGTGATGCCTGCAGCCTGCATTCGTTGTAAAACTGTGGTTAGGTGAAGGAGATGCTCCTCCAGGGTTTTCGAGAACACTACCACGTCATCCATGTAAGCCATCGCATAATTGAATTTGGCGTCTTGAAGCACAATATCTATTACACGCTGAAAGGTTGCCGGTGAATTGCACAAACCGAAAGGCAATCGCACAAATTCGAACAGTCCCCGATGGCAAGTGAATGCAGTCTTTGCAATATCGCAGGGGGCGATCGGAATTTGCAGGAAGCCCCTGCTGCAGTCTAAAGTAGTAAAGAACTTTGCGGACCCAAGTGAATACATCACTGAATCGATTGATGGGAAGGGGTACGAGTCACGAACTGTGACAGCGTTCAACCGATGGTAGTCGACACACAACCGCGCCGTGCCATCTTTCTTAGGTGCTAGTACAACAGGGAACGCCCAGGGGCTCTTAGACGGTCTTACTGCACCGGTAGCAATCATTTCGTCCAGCGCACTATCAAGAAGTGCCCGCTTGTGGATGCTCAGGGGCCGCGGATTGAAACGAATTGGGCGGGCGCATCCGGTGTCGATCCTATGAGTCAGCACATTAACGCTGCCAGGAGCTTCCGTGAAGATTTCGGCAAACGGTTTAAGCGCTGTCTCGATTTTGGTCTTCTCCGCCGGAGATCCTGTGAAAGACTTCAGAACCGTGAGAATACCACCACCAGTCTCGGAGACCGCAGAGATATTGGCGGTAAACAGATTTGACTGTGCTTCTCGTGGCTTAGTCATGAACTTGAGTGGATGTGCATGCATGCCGTACTGGTAGGTGCCTTTAGAGAGATCGAGAACGATTCCTGCTTTGGCTATGAAGTTACGGCCCAAAATCACAGGGCAGGAAAGTCCGGGAAGGTGTAGGAAGCGTTGCCGGAATTTTTTATCATTGATGGTAACCGTTAACCGGGCTGCTGACGTAGCGGACGCAACGTGAGCGGATGCCATGCGAAGGGTCGTGTTTACACTTCGTAACTGTAGACGTTTCGTCTCGCAGGCACTTTTGACTCGATCGCCGAAAACAGAAACAGCAGAGCCGGTGTCTAAAATAGCAGGTACTTCTATGCCGGCCATTTTAACCGCCACCAATGGTGTTTTCTCAAGGTGGGCGTCAAGAAGACTGAACGTGGACGGCAAAGCCCTCACCATTTGTCCGAGATCCTGGGCGGCAAAGGTGCGGTGAATGAATGGGTCTAGCGCCCTTGGGGGCGGTACCATATTCCCCGGGCTTGCAATCTAAGAACCGTGCACGCGCAAGACGGCTCGAGGGCGGCTTGAGGCGGGGGTGGAGGCTGGTAAGTGAGCTCTGCCAACATCGCCGCCTGAATATCGGACGCCGCTTTAGCGAGATCGTCAAGCGAAGAGAAAGTACGGCCCCTTAGATAAGCCTGAAAGCGTGGGTGAGATGGTCGGATTGCCCGGGTGGCTCTTTCCGTTTCTGGTGCTGAAGGATCTGCGCGCTCGTAAAGCTCCTGAAAGGACCGTATGTATTCTTGGAGGCTTTCCTCCTCCGCCTGACTACGGGCGCGAAGCTCGTCTTTCATGCGGACGACGTAGTCTGGGGGGAGGAATTCTGCTCGCAGTAGCTGCTCAAAGTGCGTCCAACTTTGGAATGACTGGCGACGACGCCAGCGGGCGGCGGACCCAGTCAGGGCAACGGGCAAAACGCGCTGAAGAAGAACGTCATACGTAATGGCTTGCGCGTCGCGGTAATCTTGCATTTCCAGAAGGAAGTCCGCCACCGATTTCTTATCTGTGTGGCCTTCATATGTAGGCACAGCGAGCTGCAAACGGAAGCTGGCTGCCTGGTTTGTCTGATGCTCGAGCAGCGCGGTCAGCTGGGCAATAATGCTGGACATATCTTGTCCGGGCGCGGCTTGGCCCTTTTTATCAGGCATCGTACTAGTGGTTTGGCGAGTATGATTTTCAACCGCGCCCTTGTTGACTTTACGCGAACGTAGGTGCATAAAAATGCCGGCGGTGCATCTTTGGTGTTGTAAGTGGACAGGAAAAGCGGTCCGACGGAATGGTCAAGCAATGTCAAGCGGTTCTGCGGAGGCAGGATGGCGCGGAATAGCGGAGCGCAAGGACAGCAAGAGGTAGAATAAAACGTTCATTGAGCTTACGCGGGTCAGAGCGGTTGGGTACAGATGCAGGAGCTGTAGGACCCAATGTTGGAGCGAGTCAAGTAGGCCTAGGGGGAATTGCCAGCTGCCGCGAGATGGGGGCGGTTCCCTTGTTCCCGTGCTCGTGGTCCCTGCGGTGCGGAAGCGTACTCCAGAACAAAAAGAAAAAACGAGAAAACCACGTTGGGCGCCAGATGAAGGCCCCTCGCCTTCGCTCAGGGGGTCCGCGAGCCGCTACCAGCACGACAGAGGACCAGTGGCGCAAAGAACAAAAACCGCTTTAATTTACGGTAATATGAAACACTCAAACAATTACCGCAGCCTCGCGGCCAAAGAAGAAAAGAAGCAAACAGCAAAGCAGCAAAAAGCAGCAAAAGCAAAGAAGCAAGCAGCAAAAGAGCGAGGCAACAAAATATACAAGCCAAAGAGAGCGACGAAAGAACGGCCGTTACAAACCATCAACCAACACAATCTTTCGGTCGATAACACAATGCATAAAGCGCAGAAAGCAAGCAAGCACCGAACCAGGCGCGCAAACACAGTTCCAAAAGCGAACAACAAGAGCACTCTTTCCGCGGACACAATGCAAATACGCTTTCCCCCTGCTCTGCAGCACGCTCGGAAAGAAACCTAGACGGGCCACGCCCCACCAGCGCCTCCCCAGGCCCGCGCCCCGGAAAAAAGCCCCCGAGTGCCGTCTCCGCTGCCTTCTTATCCGGCAGCCGCCTTCCCGGCGTTCCCCGCGCGAGTTCTCACGATACGCGATCGGTGCGCATGCTCCATGCGACGAGTGCCGTTGTGGCGCGCGTTTCAAAGGCTTCCCCCGTGCGCGCTGCAGAGAGGGCCCAAGGGCCCGACAATATATATATATATATATATATATATATATATCCATGGCATGTTTCTGTGGATTATTATTATTATTATTATTATTATTATTATTATTCTTGTTTTGAACACATATACACAGTTAACAGGAAAGGGAAAGCGAGGAGCAGGCTGGCAACTGCCACCGGAAGGAGCACAACGCCTGCCTACTCTTCTGAAGGGAGGTGACAGTAACATAGAAATGGAAGACAGGAAAGAGGGGAGGAAAGAGGAAAGGAAGAGCAACAAGACAAATCTAGAAACTAAAATAGAACACAGTACACTACGCACGTTGTTCTGCCGAGTTTCCACTCTGCAGTCGGAATTAAAGTGACGCCGCGTCGAACAGCCTCCAGAATTATCGACCACATCCATGGCTAGTTCGCTATGCGGCTGATTGTGCTCTCCACGACGAGACGCCAAGTACAGCTGCACGCAATCACCGTTTCACCGGTAGTAGGTTCACACTATACACTACAAGGTGCTTGAACCCGCCACCTCCCATCTTCAAAGCAAGAAGCGTTAGGGCACAGTACTGATCACACACAGTTGGGCCGGTTACTGAAGGTCACGCTACAACAAAATGTTCAATGTTCACGCTACAAACGTGCACCTAAGTTAGTTAACTCTAGAAACATTAGTAGGGCGCGATGGGCCTGATCCCGTTTAGACGCACAACCACTGGGGTATAAACATTCCTCGAGTGTCGCGCACCGCAGGCCAAGGAGATGATAGTTTCTCACTAGCGACATGCGCTGCGCACTGAAAGCGGGACACTCAAATATAAGGTGCTGAAATGGGTGACCCAATTGGTTTAAAAGCACACAAAAAGAAGGAATGAATGTTCCACACGTTTCTTCTTTTCTGGCGTTTCGTCCGTTCTCGACTGATATTTATGTCTCTCTCTCTCTCTCTCTATATATATATATATATATATATATATATATATATATACAAAGACAAACAAAAGGATAGAGATGGCTTGCCCCCCCCCCCTCGAACAATGGTTGGTACTCACTTGGGCGTTCAAGTCTCACAAGCAGGGCGCTCGTACAACCGTAAAAGGTGGAACTTCAAGTACACGTCGAGGCGTGCCCAGTCAGCACAGTTTTTAGGGACACGCCTTGATGTACGCTATACTGAGGAAAATACGTGAAATACCACGCCGACAGAATGGCGGGCACCATTCTGTCTGATGCATCATTTTCCTCCTCTTTGAAAGAGATCAAACCCGTTGCGCTCGTCACGATTGTTTCGCTGAGATGCTCGGTGGACGTGCGCTCGTGTTGTGGAGCGAGCCTTCAGGTTCTTCACGAAATATTCGTTACCTAGAGCATAGACGGTTGTGGTTGTTTTCGGCAGGATATGCTTTCGTAGGTAATAAACAGCTACCCGTAACATTCTACCTGTATCATAATTACTACGGACTGCATGCGAGTCGGTGAGCACAGTGACCTGATCTCAGTCAGAGTTTGTGCCCATGGCAAACGCGATCGCCGCTTCTTTCGCTTCTGTACTTTGTCTCTGCAGCATTATCAGGGCTTTGAAATTGCGCAGGGTAACCATTTCATAGCAAGTACAGAGATGGTGCTTCAGGGGCTGAGGCTTTCCTTAAATTGTCGTTAAGCGTTTTACACCTAACATAGACGATTGTGGCGAATATGGCGAAGCAGTGACACTCTCTTGTCGGTCCGTCATCTTTGCTTTCTGTGGAACGCAATAAATATATAAAAATATTTTTTTAACTATAACAGAGCTATTTGACTTGAAACGTCTTTATTTAAAAGCAAAAATATCTCCATGCGCCTTCAGTATTTGAGGTCTGCGCTGATAGAACAGTTGAAAATATTTTCTGCCTGCATTTGGCGTGCATAATTGTATGACGCCAGCGTTGGTCATTGTTATAGCAGCTTCCCCATAGCGCTTATTGGGACAGTTTTGTACGTCAGCTCAAAATCTCATGACATTTATAAAAGAAAAACGGTGTGTGAGGTGTTGACATCTTGGCGGCTTTTTCTGATGCCCGAACGCTCATTGACTTGATAGAATTTCGCCTAGCATGACCTAAATAATATTGAAAGTGACACGCCGGAAGTGCGTTCTTTATTGCGCGTGTTTATCAGGGTCACGTTAATCGCTTCCACGCTAATAAATATTTTGTGAATGCACCTTACGCATGCACCCTGTTTTCTGTGTGTTTTTGTTAACTCAGCGTGCATTTCCGCTTTTGCGGGGTAAAGGGACAGTCACGCTTTCACGCCCATGTATTCAGTGAAAAGGAAAGTGATCCAAAATGATGTTACATGACTGTCCTAAAGGGTAGCTGTTTGCGTACCAGAACAAAGGGAAGTGAAGTGATTCCTCGCACTTCTCCTTACAGCTCTTCGAAGAACGTGCTGCGAGTTGAACGCCTCCACTTAGTTTGGGTCAGCAGAAGCATCAGCATGTTCACCACCTTTGCGGATCACCTGACCAACCTTCATTACGAGGTACTTTAAGGCTTAGCGACTCATTTGAAGCCTTCGCATGCCGAATGGAGCAGGGATATAAGCGTGACTGCTACGTAGTGATATATGACCGAAACAACCAAAAAAATATTCTATAGCCTGAATGTGGCCCTTCCGAATGAAAGCAACGAACAAACACAAGCAGCAGACGGCGTATTGCTCGCTCAATCTTCCACTGATGCGTCATTTTGGGCAAATATTTTTGTAAACTTCAATTTGCATATACGTTGGCCGAGCGAGCTGACAAGGTTTTTCCGTCACTTCATTCATCTAAACGTTGGTAAATGAAAGCATTGTATTAATTGAAGAGCGCTATGCTTCTTGTTACGTTATACGAGTGCCCTTTTTGTAAAGCCCGCGTGTACATTAAAGTGCCTAGTCAGAGTACGACACCAGTTTATCAAAACGAGAATATTTAATGAACAGCAAGTTTTATAAGTTCAGCATGTGTGTTGGAAAGTAACGCTATTGGAAGATTGTGGAGGACATTTTGTTTAACCACCTGGAAATAAAATCGCATACACAAAAGTCGAATGCGGCAGCTCATGTCACACGAGGGTCGTCTAAGGTCACTAAGGATTTGTATGTGTGAAACATACTTTAGAAAAATGGAGTGCATGGGTATCTTTATCATGTTCGTTACAAAGCACCGAATTTTCTTGACGTAAGTTATTTCATAAATAGACAAATTGGTTAAAATATATAAGCTGCCAAAGTACATATGTAAAAGAGGAAGGTAGCCATGCCACCTTAGCACCCTCTTTACACGTGTCATCTCCTAATAATGGCTGTAGTTATAAACGTAATCTACATGGATATTATAGGGCACGTACATGCCCACCGTCTGTAGTGAATCAATAATCAAAAACGTTTACATCATCAAAGGCAGTTTTGAAGAGGCTGAAAAATTTGCCCAGACATTTCGCGCCAGGATATAGGCACGTAAAATCCTAGCGTTGACAAAAAACTTTTATGTGAATGAACACAGTGGTGTAATTACGTTTCTGGATAAGTGCGTATAATTATTTGGTGGCGATATGCAGCTGACACGTAAACTAAGCAAGTGTGTCATAGAGGTTCGCGAATTCCATATGAAATGTTTCGTCTTTTGCAATATTCGTATCCTCCTACGTAGCGTTTTTATGATATAGCAATAACAGCAGATTTACACTCATCCGCTGATCTACATAGCGGAAGCAGTTACATATGAAATGACTGCGAAAATATTGAGTGAAATTATGCAGTGTAGTTAAAGATCGCTTCTTTCTTCATTTATTAAAGGCTCTTGCGCAGCCGCCTCACTTATGCTACTTTCAAATTGTGTTTTAATACTTCTTGTGCCCTTTGCCGTTTAATGCCCTTTAAGTCGTCACTTGCATAACTTAACTACTGGAGCAGATTTCTCGACTGCAGCTATTCAAATGCAATTCCTAAATATCGTAACCGTTGGTGCAAAAGCCAAAGAAGTAACGCGAGCGCGAGATTCAGTGAACTGCTACACTTGTAAAGCTGGAGTGGAAATAGGAAAACATTACAGCCATCAACTCACGTAGCGCACAGCACTGTCTTCCCAAGTTTCTATTTATAATGTGGGCTAACAAAGTGCCTACCTGTTATTGTCTTGCCTGCAGATGTGGAGACAGAACTTGCCCGATTTTTTCACCATGCACCTTTACGTGACACAAGGTAACCCACACGGTACTATGTCGGTAAGCACAACGTCTGTACTGCGTGAAAACTTCTCTGTGCCTCCAAAGAGCCTCGCAGTAAGCCGAAAACTCCTGGCCAGAAGCGTAATGTTTCATTGCGTGATATCAAACCACTTCAAGTCATCAAAGTCCATCTGCAGTGCACTCACATTAACTGCGATGATACATGCGGTTTATCTGCAACGTTCGTGTCAGAAAGTCGCGATTTCGTGTTGTAATATGAAAATGCTCTATATAAATGAAATCGGGGGACTTGGTCGCACAATAAACATACAAAAAAACGCTCTATATAATGCGGATAGACTACTAAATATTTCCTTTCAAGTGCTGCTCCGATGTCTCGGTTATGTGTCTATAGAGAATCTAAACACCTGATATCGATGCTTAATGGCGGAGTAGCCAAGTTAAGAGTAAATGAAAATGGAAAACCTCCTCGTTGTGCTCATCCTAAATTGCGGCGAGCCAGTTTTTGAAACAACTCTGAAATTTTCATGTTCTTTTGATTTATTCTTTTTTTTTTTAAATTGAAGACGAAGCTTTCGAAATAATGACGTGGTAGCCAGATTAAAATTCTGTTATTCCAAAGAAGAAAAACAATCATTTAGCCACATCTGAATAAAAAAAAATGTTGTAGATATTAGTGGTACATGCGATAAAAAGTTTTTAGCATTACGTTGGGCCTTTTTCAGGTTCCGGGTCCATATTGCAGCGTAGCTGTTGCCTGTAGTTGGTCGGGATTTTTCGTGTCCGTCAGCAGAAAAGAATCGAACCAAAACAAAGTGCAGATTGCCTTGGAATCATCCGATACAACACACAGCTCAGTATTCATTTCAATAAAGTAAGTCTGAGAACAAACGACAAAACCGCATGATGGACGATAAGGCGCCTGTGAACAATGCGAGGCACGTTCCTTCTCCCCGCGTGTGTTTCCCGGTAAAGATTACGCATGCACAAGCTCCTCCGTTGGGAAACGGGCAACAGCAGCATACAGATCAGTGAGTCACGTCACAAAACTTCATATTTAAAAGGGAGACCTGCCTAGCAACTCATTCATATCATTGCAAGGCCGCTATCGTTAGACCACGCAAAGTTAGGACTCCGGAAGAGCAGCGTGAATACGATGAGCGAGCGTCCTAGAGCGCAAAGTCGTAATGCTCAGCAGCGGTGTCATCCACATGCGTGCACACACAAGCATAGAAGCACATCGCGTGCGTCAGTATAAACGACAACATGGGTCAGAAGATTTTCGACGGCAACGAATTAAGCTTGAAGCATTCAAACTTGGACACATTGAAGCTTAGGCCTAACTTTTGATGTATTGTCCAGATTAACATGCTTCTTTCATTGCCGTCCTCAAAGTACTTCGATTTTATGGCGACAACCGTAAGTGAGGCTGTCCTCAAGCGCCAGGAAATTCGCAGCTCTTCCTGTCGCCTAACGGTGATTCACCGTTCCACACAAGTTAAAATTTTTTAACTTCATCGTCCATAAGATAGTGAGGCGGTGACCCGTCTCTGCCGAGTACCTTGCCTTTTACTCGGTGGCATAACTGCGTGCAATCGCCGCAAGATATTAACATGTGGGTGTACTGTAAATGTCAACTGCTTTTCTTCCCCCTTTTCTGCAGAATGAATTTTGGCAGAAGTACCAATTACTTGCGAACCGGATACGTGTGGGAAGACCAGATTGGTCACGTCTGTTTCGTGAGTGGCAGACGGTATACCAAAGGTGAGATCTTGCAACAGATAGTACGAAAATCTTCCGTCATTTTCAGGAGCGTTTCCACGCAAGCTATGTTCGGACTTTCGCACAAAGGGATAGTGTACTAAAGAATATGAAAGTTACGGCTGTGCAACTGAACTACCTCGAGCAGTTGCTCGCTGCTATCAGGACATTTGTCAAAATGGCATGCTTGACAGGCTGTAAAGTGCAGTGAAAAGTGTGGGGAAACTGCAATAGATAATGAACCAATGAATAATTCGCAACAATGAAGCAAGAAAATGCTGCACTTTTTCACAAGTGAGTCGGCGAATTCAATCATGCCGGCTCATTCTCAGAATTAACGTGAGCATGAGTCTGCGTGTGCCCGAGGGCATCCTCTTGGGGGCCGCTCTGAGTCGCATTGAAACAGAGCTTCTGTGTTTCTGGGTGAGTAAAAGTAAGTCTGACTCACATGATTCCTGAAACTACATACGAGGCTTTGTGCACGTGATCCTGAGTTCATGTCTCCAAGACCGCAACCTGTTGGAACCAGTTAGCGCTTGTAAATATGTCAGAATAACGGCTATAATAGTGTCTATGAAATACAAAGGTACTGACGTGAGCTTCCTTATTATTCTGCAAGCGGTACGCCGCGTAAGGTGTGCTGACACCGCCAGTTAAGGGGGAATGAAATTTGAATGAAATTTGCAAAGTCCGTGTATTTGCACCGGGTGATTTCAGAAATGCAACCATTTTCGCCAATGATAAATACTATTATAATATACAAAACAGTATCTTCTTTATTAAGGGCCTAATTAGCTCATTAACACGAAGTAGGTAACATTGCAACGCACGGAATAGATTCTGAATGTTCATAGTTTGTCTTAAGCTCTAAAACGCTGTCTTAGGTCATTTTGAAGCGAAGCTATAGGTTGTCAAACGTAGCCATAAAATGAGCCCACCTTCCTAATAGAAAAATAATAAGTTGGGCATTTGTTGTGCGTAACTTTGGGAACATTTAAGTTTGCTTTAAGCTAGCATAGAATAACCACTTATAGCTTACCATAGACTGTGAACATTCGGAATCCATTCAGTGTGCTGCACGTTATCGTGCAAGTTCCTGTTATTGAGCTAATTATGCCCTAAACAAAGAACATCGTGTTCTGGATACCATAAGAATATTTAACGTAGCAAAGAATAATTGCACTTTGGTAATCAGCTCGTAAAAGAATTACGTGCAAATTTCATTCAGATTGGTTAAGGAAATAAAGAAATTAATTTAGCTAATTATGCCCTAACAAAAGCATCCTGGTCTTGGATATCACAAAAATATATTCATCGCGGAAAAATAATTATTGAGCTGGTAAATAAACATTATGAAATGAGCTGGTGCATATACATTAAATATGCACATTTCAACTTGTTTTTTAAGAACGTTCGGCAGCATGTTACACTCGTATAACACGAATCTTTGCCAGTCTGTGATTTCCGAGAGCTGTATTCTGTCGGAACTCAATCTTCTATGAGTCTCATTCGGTGATTCCATGAAGCTGAGTGAGCACAAGTGAACATGAGTAAACGAATCTGTGAGTCGGCATAAGCACTAGTGGATCTGTTGGAGAGGACAGAGAGCACGTACACGCACTTCAGCTCAGAGGTGTAGTTATGGCGTTTCACTTCCAGTGGGTAAAGCTGGGCCCGATCCTGTTCTGTCCGAGTCACTGTGAATAAGGCCGAGTGTGATTTTGATAAGTGCTAGTTTGAGTGAGCTGTAATCTAAACATATAATTTGTGATTGAATTTGAATTATTTGCATTTATTGTGTGAAATTGCGGCATGCCATAAGCTTACGCGATGAAAGTGGCGCAGGTTAATTCGTTTTTGTGATGTTTAACTTTGATGTTCCGGACCCGTATTTGCAGAAGCGTTTTAGGTAACAGGTTATGTTTGTCGGCCGGTGTTCGGGCACTCGTCACCCATCACAGCCACGCCCATGATAGCGAGGGCACCCAGCGTGGTTGCTCAGTGGATGGTGTTGGGCTGCTGAGCAGGAGGCCGCGGGATCGAATCCCTGCCACGGCGGCCGCATTTCGATGGGGGCGAAATGCGAAAACACCCGTGTACTTAGATTTAGGTGCACGTTAAAGAACGCCAGGAAATCAAAATTTCCGGAGTCCTCCACTACGGCGTGCCTCATAATCACATCGTGGTTTTGGCACGTAAGGCGCCATAATTTTAATGTTGCATAGCTATGCCCTCGAGCGTCTCGCGGATGCCTACGTCACTCCGGAGGGAAAATTCTTCGGAATAAGGGCAGTGCTTGTTCTTCCCACATTATGCGAATTATCATGGCTGACGTAATGCTTGCTGCGTTTACTGGATTTAGGCTGGTTAGCATGGGTGATCGACGGATGAATTTGTGCACACTGGTTAACGTTGCTTCAGTTCCATTCTATTTTTCCATCTCGGTTCACCGTCCCTCCCTCCCTCGCTCACTTCATTCACTATGTAGTACCGTTGACTTTCCGGCCTTCGGCGCAATACTTCAGGTGTCCGCACTATCTTACCTGCCGCAGTGACACGCTGACTTCGGCTATCTAACCTCGGCGTGAGGTTAGATACGCGATTGCACGCAGCGGCGGTAGCAGCAGCCTCGGGCAGGCTGAATGCGAGAATTGTGTACTGAGCTCGGGCGCACGGCACTACAATGTCCAAGATACTGATCCAGGACCCTCTTCTACGCGTCTCTCAAAGCCTCTGTGTTGCTTTGGGACGTTAAGGTCCGTCAATCATAGAATAGTGCGCCTGTGTTTGCCCAAGCGAAAAACTATTGTAAGCATTTACGACAATGTCACTGAAAAACCCGCAGCCAGGGAAACTGTATTAATATGTGGCGCTTACCTTACGTTCTGGGGAGTTCGAATTTCGTCAGCGGAAGGCTCCATTTCCATGCGACCATAATGCGAAAACGCTTGTGTATCGCGCGTTGGGTGCACGTTGAAAAATTCTGGCTAATGTAAAATTAAATTGTACGGTTTTACGTGTGAAAGTCCGGATATGATTGTGAGGCACGACGTGGTGGGAAATACGGGTTAGTTCTGACCACATGGGGTTCGTTAACGTGCGCCCAATACACGGGCGTTTTTGCGTTTCGCACCCCATCAAAATGCAGCCGCCGCGGCCGGCATTCGATCCCGCGCCGTCGGGCTTAGCAGCGCAATGGCAGAGCTACTACGCCACCACGCTGGGTGATCTAAAATTATTCTGTAGTGCCCCCTTCCTGTCCTCTTTTCCAAACTGCGGTGGCTCTTGTAACCAGTCTATCGAGTTCGGACTTTCCACCGGATATTTTTAAAGAGAATATCTCTCTGCAAGAGCCGGAGGCGTTTTCTGTATCGGGCCAAATGCGCGCGCTTAGCATTCTCGTTTGCGTGAAGGGAGCTGGCTCTTGAGTGTATATATATATAGGATGCTATAAACGTATAGGATGCTATATATAAGGACCTGTCTTTCCCATATGTTAATGATGTAATTGGATATGGGAGTTATGAGGAATACGGATATTTTTTCAGTAGTTTAGTGCTAGAGTAAACTACAGTTTACTGGTCAAAACTGCGACCAAGCAGATGCGCAAAACAGAGAACCCTAGGATAGCATGCACGCAAGGGTTGCGTTTGTTAATTTAATTGGGCTTTTGATGACGTATATTCGTTGTGATGACGATATTTAAATATAATTTGTTTCTTCAGTGAGTAATACCGTAAAACCAAGGCCAGCAGCCGGGACATTTCCAAGGGTAGTAGAGATCCTGGTGCGGCACTCAGCAGAACCCAGAAAGCAGCACCTATTCATGGCGAAATAAATAAAAAATATTGGGGAGGCTATCGCAAAGAAAATTTTGCTTAAAAATGTAAAAACATTGACCCACTTACATAAATATTTGCTGTTATTTGTCCAAAAGCGGTTCACACCCCAACAGAATGCTTTTATTGTCAAATGACCAATAAAGTTTTAAACGCGCCACCATGGTAGTCTTGCTGTTGATCCCATGCATTTCGCGGACCCACTGTGTTGGGTGGCTAATTCTACAGTGTCAGAAAGCTATTATTCGATTACTTAGGTAATCAGCTTCGATGGTTTCTGCACATTTTTTTTTTTTACCTTACATGTACAGGCAAAAGGTCGCCGTATTTTCGTGCGGACCGGCCTCACTCAACAAGGAAATCAAGAAGCACTGTCACATCGCCACCCTGGCGGGGCACAAGTTCGCCTTCTACAAGGAGAGCTTCGCCTGAGACTCTCGTATCCGCGAGCGGGACAAGCCGAACGAGAACGCCTCACGTGCTGCCGGCTGCACTTCCCAGTCATTGCTTGTGATACTCGCTGTTTGCGCTGTGTTGTCTTTAGAAGTGACCTGAACCTCGATCACCGGAAACTCAAACCTATTGTGCATCGGACTGTCACGGGAACGACGCTCAGCAAATGCCTCTGAAAGTGAAAGCTTGCATCGGTGATGCAACCGGTCTTTTGTCTCGAGGACAGATGACTTCCGGGTCGTTAGACCTTTCCTTCAGAGACGTTCTGTTATTTGTTGTTGACTGCTGTGTTGTGCCTGATATCAACTGCTCCGTTTATTTATTTGTTAGTTGATGTTATTTACCGGCAACGCCCCCGCTAATACGCGTTTCAGATTACGTTTACTTTAGCGCGAGAGAGTTCCTTCTGTTGTCTCAGTACCAGAGCTACGTTGTTCTTTTTTTCTTTGACGAATAAACATAAGTCCTAGACTTGAGACATGTTGTTTGCAGCGAGTGTCTGTGTCATTCTTCTGCAGAGTCGATGGAACGTGCCTTTCGGGGAAAAGTAGTTGAGCATGTCCACATTCAACTTTGCCACTTGGACGGCAAGCACTAAATCTGCGATAACGTACTCATATACATCAGCCTTCATGAGCCATCGTGGCCAAGAAACGTATTGAAAGAGAGACACTGCATATTTCAGTTAAACGCGTTCCTCAGCCACCATGGTGGACCCTGCGGAGAAAGCGGAACGTTTATCCCGCATTAAAACGTGTCGAAACACAACGCATAACTTGCTTTGGCTTGTAGAAACGCGCCTGACTACGATGCGAGATGCGAAGTGAATTTCGGGGACGAAGGCATACCGTGGCTTGTTTCTTCATCGTAACTTGTTTCTTCGTCACTACCTGTAAGTAGGTCCTTGATGTGCAACTCATCTAATGCGCCAAGCATACTGAAGCGCCGGTAAGCATAAGAGAAAACGGTAAAGGTGTTTTATTTCACCTCTTTTAACCAAACGTTCGTGGCCTAACCGTTAGAACGCCGGGCGTATCTGCTGGAAGAAACCAAGGCCTGTCATATTGTCGAATTCACCACTCTGTCAACTCTCATTGGTCCACTGGGCAGCTGAGTGAGCCTGTGTTTAGGGCTTATTAACTACCAGATCGAATTAAATATTACGCACACTCAGATGTGTATAGACGTGTATGCAGCTACCATACTCTGTTGCAAGATATATTTTAGCGCCATCGCCATAGACGACAGCACTAGTCAATAAGACCTGTAATCAATAAGACTACTGGGTCTAATTGATCGCAAAATTGCTAAGTAATGGCCGCAAAATTAGTATTAGGGATAAAAATAATCCCGAAATGCTATATCTGCGCAAAAATTTGAATGCGAACGATCCAGCGTTTCAATTAGCTGGAAGTGTTATACCCCTTCTCCCCACTCACCTTCGTTACAATTTATCTCGAAGTCCATCTGTGTGTGCAGTTTTCGAAGTCGACGCAACGACTACAAGCTATGGAATTTCTCAGCTGCGGCTTAAGTAACATGTTCCGTGAAACAATTACACATGCTTGAATACTATATGTGACTCCTATGCTTTGGGTCGCGGGAATCGCGCCACGTGACCACGGCTTCTAGAACGTGGTCCACAGGGTCAAAAGGGAAGAACTTAATGCGAAGCCCACGATGGCGCAGCTGACGAATATTTGATTGCCAGTAACTCCAGTTCCACGACTCAAATATGACGTTTAACTAGCATTGGCAATGATCCCAGCACATCAGGTAGCCCTGCACGACTCAAATAGTAAAGGGGTATATATATATATATATATAGTGTTGCACAAGAGCTACGGTGAGAACGAAGTGCGCTTGTCTTTGCAGCGGCTCGGTGTCGGTCTGGCCCCTTTTCATAAATTCATCTGGAAATAAACGCGCAATAAACAGTTTTGGTGGAGGTGCGGAGGGAAACAACGGCGACCCCGAAGAACGATGACGAACCGCCCGCAGAAGGGCCGAAACGTTAAAACATTCAAAAGATGCATTGTTCGTAAGTGTGCTCCTTCGTTTCTTCAATGTTCAACTACCCATGCATCGGACCTACAGAACTTTTCCTTGCATCATATATATATATATATACGCCTCCCCGAATGCTCATTGCCATGCAAGTTTTCACGGCCTTTTGCGAACATGCAACGCCAGTACCTCCCCATACGTGGGCTACATATTTCGCTGTGGATTTGGACGGGCGTTGGTCGCCTGCTCCATAGAAAATGAATTACACTTCGTTGCTCGCACGCCGTGGACGTGTGAAGCACAACAGCCATATTCAGCAACTGCAGGTTTTGGTCCAGGTTATTAGGCGTCGAGGCTGGCAAGATGTGATCTTCTCTTGGAGCTCCGCGATCACAAGTAATATGAGAAATTGCCGAAACTAATATCATTTGCGAGACCCAAGTAATAGCAACCCCGCACAGTACTATGAATACCAACCGTGGCGTAGTCTCAGATGATGTTCTCTTGGAGCTGACTGAAGCGGAACTCCTGGAGGGCTTCAGTGCGCAGAATGCGGTGAATGTCAGAAGAATTAAGATGAGGCGGGTTGGCAAAGAAATCGAAACTAAGAGCCTGATACTCACCTTCGGCTCAAGTGTTTTGCCTGAGTGCATTAAGGTCGCGTAAATGAAGCTTCGCGTAAGGCCATACGTGCCAAATCCCTTCCAATGTTTTAATTGCCAGCGTTTTGGCCACACTTCACAGAGCAGTCTACGCCGCCAAATTTGTGCGAAAGGATGGTGCCCATAAAGACGCCTCAGAATTTTGCGAGAACTCTCTCCACTGTGTCAACTGTGATGGGCACCATGCCGCATTCTCACAGTCGTGCCCATCCTGGAAAAAGGAAAAAGAGATTGTGACGATAAAGGTAAAAGAGAATATTTCATTCAAAGAATGAAATATTCCCGCCGAAGAACAGCTCTGAAGAAGTGGCGCGTCTGGGGGTAGCGCCACAACGGCGTCCGGCGGCTGTCCGACCCACACGCAGTGAGGCGGCAGTGACGCTATCCACTACCTCCCACCACCACCGGCGGCTGCAGCTAGCGCGGCTCCGCCGCCCCAGCAGAAGGGGCCATCGACCTACGGGCCGGTGGCCTCAAAGGTCTCATTTGCCGAGACGAGGCCTTCTCGTCAAACGCAGCGCTCGAAAGAGCGCGTATTTAAGAAAAAAAAAAACAGCGATGAAAGAGTTAAATACAATGCACCGACTAGCCAAACAACATGTTTTACAAAAGCGCGTGTCCAGCGCCTCGGAAGAGGCGATGGACACAACAACCAGGCAGACGGTGCCGCCAGCGCCTAAGGAGCGGCGAGACTCTTGCAATCGCTCCAAAAAAAAGACAAACCTCGCGTCATGGCGCCTGGAAAGGGCCCGTGAGGGCTAAGTTTCGTCTATAGAACGCACAGCACAAAACACATTTACCATAATGAAGACACAGATACTACAATGGAATGTTAGAGGACTGATAACCTTGACGATATTAGAGAACTCCTACACAAATATAATCGAAAGTTGCTGGGTTCAAGACACACATCTTAAACCTACAAACACTAACATTCTTCGAAATTACACCATCTTCTGAAAAAATCGCGACGAGCCTAACGCCTCCAGCGGTGTAGCAATAGTTGCCGACGATTCTGTGGCTTGTCAACACGTCGCCCTTCAGACGCCCCTTGAGGCGGTGTCACTTCGGGCAATCCTTTTTTGTAAACGTGTCGCTGTGTGTTCTGTATATATAGCCCCTATCATCTAAGAAAAAGCGATTTCTATAACGTCATTCATCAGCTTCCGGATCCCTACATACTCGGGGGTGCTATTAATGCCCATAACACGATGTGGAGAGACTCGCGATGCGACGCGAGAAGTCGATTCAATGAAAATTTTCTTCTTACCTCTAGTGCCTGCTTGTTTAATAAGATGGAGCCGGCCTACTACAGCGTCTAACACAAGAGTTATTCATCGATAGATCTAGCAATAGTCTCTTCTCCTCTTCTGCCTCACTTGGAATGCAACGTCATCAATAAAACTTATGGAAGTGACCACTTTACTGTAACTCTAGATCGGATAGTTCTGCATGAAAACCCTCCCCATATTCCTTGATGGGAATTAGTGTCGGCAGACTCGGTGCATTTTAAAGAATAATCTTATCTACCACAAGATTTTATAAACGAGTTTATAATAGATGATGCTGTTATGAATTTTACCGCTTTTATTATTGATGCAGGCGAAAAGTTTATCCCGTAAATGAATGGTGGTTCACTTACAAGACGTGTTCCCTGGTGGAACTAAGACTGTAGAGAGGCACTAAAGAGGCAGGTTAAGGCATGGGGCGTGCTTCGCAGATCGCCAAATGCCGAAACTCTAATTCAATATAAACAAATTAAATGACAGGAAGGGCGGAAACGACGTCAGGCAAAGAGAGAAAGCTTGGTGATGTTCCTCTTTGGTATTAATTAATACACGTAGGAGGTGGAATTGTGGAATGGCTTAATAAAGCTAAACGGGCAACAAATCCACCAGTTGCCTCTGGTGAACCAACAAGGGAATACCTTGCAACACCAGGCAGACTGTCTTGGGGAGCACTTTGAGCATGTGTCGAGTGCAATCCACTATTCTCAATCCTTCCTTAAAGATAAACAAATACAGGAATGTAAGCCAGTTGTACGTAAATGCAGACAGAACGAACCGTATAACCTGCCTTTCAATATTGCCGAATTGATAGCTGCCTTGATAGCATGCAGCAGTTCTGCACCGGGACCTGACAGGGTCATGTATTGCATAATCAAAAACTTACACACTGACACGCAAGTTACACTACTCGCGCTTTTCAATACTTTTGGGGTGGCGGAAACCTTCCAGCCACATTGAAAGAATCCATTGTAATCCCTGCTTTGAAACAGCCCAAAGGCCCTTCTATGGCAAGTTACCGCCCAATAGCTCTCACAAGTTCCTTTTGTAAGCTATTTGAAAAATAATTAGTCAGCGACTCATCCATTTACTTGAACTGAACAAAATGCTTGATCCCTCACAGTGTGGCTTCAGAGAATGGTGGCCGAGAACCGATCACTTTGTGCGCATTGAAGGAAATATCCATGACGCATTTGTAAACTAACAGTTTTTCTTATCAATAAACATCGATATGTAGAAGGCGTACGACACAACATGGCGCTACGGAATCTTGAGTGGCTTGTCCGGAATGGGCATTCTTGACAATATTTTAAACCTAATAGAAAGTTATTAGTGCAACCGTACCTTCCGCGTAAAAATCGGGAATATGTTCTCACGTCCATTTCTACAGGAAACTGGTGTACCCTAGGGAAGCGTGATCAGCAGCACACTCTTTGTCATTAAAACGACCACAATTACCACCGGCCATGTTTTATTCCGTCTAGATGGACGACATTCTATAGGCTTCAAATCCTGTACCCTCTCAGTGTGCGAGAGACAGGCACAGCATGGCTTGAACAAGGTGTCAAAGTGGGCAGACAAAAACGGATTTAAAATCAACCCCCCCCCACAAGCACTTGTATTCTTTTTACCAGAAAGAGAGGCCTTGTCCCAGATCCTTGTGCAAAACTGTGTGGACAACAAATACCTGTCAACAAAGAGCATAAATTTCTAGGTATTATACTTCACTCTAGGCTTACTTTCATTCCACATATTAAATATCTTAAAGAATAATGTCTAAAAACAATGAGCTTAATGAAAATTCTATCCCACACAACATGGGACAGTGACAGGAAGTATTTCATGAATCTTTCTAGAAGCCTAACTCACGATTATATTGACGATTATATTATCGTGCCGTCGTATATAATTCTGACGCCCCGAAAGCGCTCAAAATGCTAGATCCTGTCCACCATCTAGGTGTCCGCTTAGCCACTGGCGCTTTTAGGACAAGCCCTATTGAAAGCTTATACGCCGAATCAAATTATTGGTCACTCCATCTACAAGGACCATACATCAGCCTCACATATTCTCCCAAAATACACTCCAATCATGAACACCCATGTGTTAATGCCGTTAACGTTATGACATGTGCTACACTTTTCCGTAATCGTCCCTCTATAAGGCGGCCTATTCACAGCGTGTGAGGGAGTTAAGCGATTAAATGCATGTCCCACTTGTTGAGCATCGCTTATTGCATCCAACCAAGCTGTTACGTCTTTGTGTGTGGCAGGTAGTAGAGTGACATATCCTTTCGAGAAGTTACAAAGCATGCTCCAGAGGTCGAAATCCGGATACATTTCCCAGAACTCCAGTACAAGCACTCATGCACAGAGTTCTACAAAGACGCTGCCAAGTCACATGCCGGGGTGTCCTATGCAGCCGTCGGTCCATCCTTCTCGGAATCCGATATACTGCATCCAGAAACAAGTATCTTTACGGGCCGAGGCCTAGGCACTATTGTTGGCTGTGAAGCATATAAGAAAATCGAAACTCCAAAAAGCAGTTATATGTACAAACTCCCTAAGCGTCGTGAAGGCCTTGATACCACTCTGTTAGCACAAAAATCCAGTACTTACTGAACTCTATTCCTACCTGTGCAAAGCGTATCTATCTAATCAGCATATCATTATATGCGGGGTGCTTGGCCATACGGGCATCGAGGGTAATGTTCTGCGGGACAAAATGGCCACATCAATTGCATCGCATGTTCTTGATCCTACCGCTGCTGTCCCTGTCACCGTTTTGAAGCCTTTCTTACGAAAGAAACTGCGAAAGAGCTGGCAACGCATGTGGCACGCAGAAACAAATAGTAAGCTGCGCTTGATAAAGCCACTGTTTGGTATTTGGCCCTCCGCAACTAAACCGCGGCGAACATGTGCTCCTGGTGTGGGGAAGCCGAAGCTCAGAGAGACATTTTCCTTTTGCATACCGCTGTTGTGTCCCTCTTCACCCGGCTATGTTTCTTGGTCAAGAACCGTTCTCTAACACCAAAGCAGTCCTCGATTTTTTTAATTATGTTAGCCTACTTGTTGTAAGTCCATTGAATTCGTAGCGCATCCTTTCTGCAGAGGGTGCCGCGGTGAAAATTGTTTTGTATAGCACATGCTTCCAGGCCCCTGTGTTTCAGGGGCTCTAACGAGGCAGTAGTGCTCTAGCCAATTTTAGCTTCTGACATATTTTGTATATCGTATCATCCATGCGTTGTAATGCTCTAGTACACGTCATTTCTCATCGCCATAAGCTCATTAGACATAGATTTTACTCACTTTAGAGTGACTATTTTTGAGGCCGCTTTTATATATACATCGCATCAACTACATAGAACTAATAACTGCACTGCGAACTCATTACCACAGACACGGCGCTCTTTGGCCATACCTGACCCTTGCGCCAATAAACACTACACATTCATTCAAAGGCAGGGTGGTTATGCAGACTGAATCCAGTTTGCTATCTAACACGTGGGGAAGGGGAAGTGAAAGAAACAGAGAGAAGACATGAGTCTATATTGCACTCTAACATGCACTAAGCTAGGTGCAACATGTATATAATCGCGCGCTCAAGTCTGTTGCCTTCATGTACTAGAGAAGCGGTCGAATGGTTTTCTAGGCTGCTGAACTGTGAGGCCAGGCTGCCAAAACCTTTGCTTCTGTAAATGGTCGGTCGTCCAATCTATTCAAATCTTTAAATACAATAGGTGATCACGTAAGAAAACGGGACATGCAGATATGCCAAATCAGCGGTTCTGCCCTTCACGAGGATGAAAGGTTAAGCATTTCGGACTTTCAAATAACGGCCATGATATGGACCTGGTTTGGACACATCGTTTACTCGGCTTGATTTTAGACCACGAGCTTCGATGGACTCCTAATTTGATTGCTCTGGAGGACCAAGTTAGTTGTGTGATCAATGTTCTCCGCAGAATCTCAAGTATGAAGTGGGGCGGAGCAACTCCACCTCTGCTTCACGTGTTCTCAGGACTTGTCCATCAGAAATTGCTTACTCCGCCCTTGTATTCCACAAATTATCTGCGACGTCCTTCCATCGTCTACAGCTGTTGTAGGCTGGAAGTTTACGAGTGTGTCTAGGAGTCCCGCGAGCTTCATCCAGTCACCTCACTATTGTAGAAGCGCAAGAACCACATTTCACCGTAATTCGCAGCACGAAAACATACTGGGATCTCTTCAGAATTTCTATTCAGCATTCTGCGCAGCCACTTCTCTCTCTGACAGAAGAGAACTGTCCGGGTGCACCAATACATGCCAGGTTTCAAGAGCTTAAATAGCGACTTCCCCGATCAGTTTTTCGGCACTCAGACCTCTGCTGCCCGCCGTGGCTTCTGCTTGCACCGAAAATAGAAATGTCAATCAAATGGCTTACGAATAATTAGAAGCGATGTTTTCACATAAACAATAAGCAGTGCATCAGCTATTTACCAGTATTTACCAGTATTTACTAGTACCAGGAATATATTCACGTCTACACGGACGGTTCTGCAATCAAGGAAAGTGTGACTGCAGCTTATCCTATGCCATCCTTACAGGGTAGCGTACGCTTGTCGACTAGTACGCACGTAGTCACCAGCAGTAGCGGAATTATTTCCATTCTCCAAGCCACTTACTGTATCAAAACATATGAGACAATAAAGAAGTTGGTAATTTCTACGGGCTGCTTAGCCGCTTTAGCATGTCTTGAAAATATTGGTGACAGCCAACAGCACACACGAATAACCGCCGCAGTACTGAACAATTTAACTTAGGCTAATGAAAGAAAGCATGAAGTAATACTACAGTAGGTCCCAAGACGTGCTGGTGTAGCAGGCAAGGAATTAGCGGACTCGTTGTCAAAATCGGCCCATAAAGATACAGAAATTCAACTCATCCCTTTATCACCAATGCACACGCAACGCATATCAAGAGTCTAAGGAAGAACTTGTGCCTGTCAACCTAGTTTAATGAAAATACCAAGGAATCAATTCTTTACGAAGTGGACCCTCGGCTCAAACACTAACTGAATGTAGAACTTTCGAAAAAATACCGAGGCACTAATTCATCGACTGCACCGTGGAAGAGCATACACAAAGCATTCTCTGTTTTGCATAAAACGGGCGTTTTCGCTGGTTTGCTTTCGTGGCCACAGTGATCACGATGTTCGCTATCCACTCCTTGAATGCCCCATATACGCGACTCAAAGACGGCAGCTAGAAAAGAGCCACACTCCACTGATCGTCACCGACCTTCTTCACTCGCAAAATTGCGGTGCTCATGACCATTGAAAATAGCGCAGCAAGAAGAACTGAACGCAGTTGAACGCTTTAACGAATAAACAGGGTTATTTAACAAGAACTAAATATCAGGCTGAATATGTACAGGATTGAACTATAACTTGCTTCTATTATTTCTTATTATTAGCGCTTGTATATTACGCGTTATAGTTCTTTTTTTTTTAATTCTGTGCGTGTGATATTCTAAGCCTGCTTCATTTCTCATCTGTTTATATGCGCATCGCAGTCTACACTAAGGCCGCTTGTGTGCTTGGGACTTTCTTTACAACTCATTGGGGAGCGACTTGCATTTGCCTTTTATATTTATATGTTCATGGATGAATAGGACTGTGTGCTGATGATTTCTGGCCCTATGACGTGGTTTCTTTTCACTTCCTTACTACATATATTTCATATTTTTTCTTTTTGCAAAGAAAAAAAGCAGTACCAGTCGCCCTTATCAGGTGACTACATCTTTTTTTAATTTTCATTTCAATAGTAAAAAAAGTCAGACATCGTACAATCTGTCGAATTTCTGATTATGGCAATCTGCTGATAGAAGGCTAGATATCGCGCCCGCCTAGGCGTTCTGCTGGTTTGTGGCATAGCTTTCTGATCTGTTGCCTGAACGCGTGGGCTGTCACAGCATGAATACCTGAGAAGTCTATCGTCAGCGCAATAAATTATAATGCTTAGATTTGTAAGGCTGCTTCACGCATTTTCCGGGGGCTACGCATCTTATGTGAGCACCTTTGAATGTTTGTGTCTATGCCTGTATGTATCCAACCGTAATCTAGTTGTCGTAAGCTTAAACGTGGTTTTACTTTTGTTGGGGTTCTAGTTTCGTTGCACGCCTTTACCGCTTACACTACATCTACCCGTATGGGTACACAGGTTAGTCAAGCAACTATTGCACACCTGCCTTGCTATGCGGAGGGATTAAAAAATTGTTCATCCTTGTTGTACCTACAGACAGGCGGCCCTTCGTACTGATAAGGCCAGCCGGTGCCAACCACCTTGCTCCCCCTGGTCTTCTCCTGTCCGGACTTCGTTCACCTGAGAGTTGGCAACCTTCGCGGCGCGGGATCATGCGTGGGGACGTTACCGCGGACAATGTCGACGCCATAATACAGGTATCCGGAGCTTCCGAACCGCGAGCATGTTGTTAATGTCACGGGCTTCTTTGCACGCTTTGCAAGATATCGCTCAAGATCAAGGAGGCGCTGAACAGCACACAGCGCGGCAATTTCGTTCATCCGGTTTGAAAGCAACATTAGCGATCTTTCTCTCACAAGAATTTTGACTTCTTTCACAAAAATTTACGCCATCCGAACTGATTTCTTGCGCTTTGCTTTTATTTATCGTAGTCATACTAAGCCTAGTTTCAATCTCACAAGGTCTTTGCAACATCTCCGCATCTTATTGAAATGACAGGATAGGGCGACAGTGAAAATATTGTGTTAACAGCAGTGTTTAAACGAAACAAGCGCGGTACCCTCCGCTGTAGCGCAGTGGCAATGGTGGTGCGTTGCTGTGCCCGAGGTGGCGGGTTCGGTACCGCCTGCATGCACCGAGCGCACTCCGATTGGCGCAGAAACAAAAAAAGAATGCTCCTGTGAACCGTGCATAGGGGGCAAGTGAAAAACATAGCTGTTAAAATTAAATACGCAGCCCGGCAACATGGCGTGACCTCATAATCAGATCGTCGATCTTGGCACGTAAGACCCCAAAATTCCTTTAGCGAAGCAACAGGAGTGCTGCAGAGCTTACGCAAATAAAATGCACCACTTTCTCCTCCCAACACGTGCTCCTACCCAACAGTACTTCCAAGCGAAAGCGATCGGCGAGATGCCAGCTCTTACACCAGCCACGCTCTGTCGGTATGCTGGCTTCTCCGTTTCTTTCTCTTCTAATGGATGCCAAAATTTCAATTTCACTTCCGCCAGTGACGCGTTCTCTAAACGGCGTCGCGTCTTCAAGCTTGCCAGCGGCACACGTTATGCTTAATGAAAAGTCACTCGAAAAATGCCAGCCGGCAAAGTTACAAACCTGTGCGGTCAGGATGCAAACGCGCCTCCTTTGTGCAAAGCAAAATTAAACCTCATGACCGGAAAGTCGCATCGTTCGCTGCGCCAGTAATAGCAACTGATCTTAGCCGATAGGCCGAGTGTTTTGCAGTTGTTGAACAGGTATCCTAATTACGCCAGCATTCAACGTTTCTAGTGCTTTTATTCGTCGCTTTCAGCTAACCATGTGAATTGCTTGACTGTATCCAACCTCTATAACCAAAAGCAATGTTCAAGAAAAACTAACATTTTGATGAAATTTATTGACCGCACAGCACATCAACGTTTCTTTTGTCACGAAAATGCAACAATGTAAACGACACCCTTGAAGGATTCATCAAAAAGGGCGCACCCTTTCTCTTTTAGTTTGCAGCGACGCTGCTAGGTGCGATTTGATGCGCTAGCAAACGTTATATAAGTGTCCCGAAAAACTAGACCACCCCGGCAGTTTCTGTCTCGCATAAATTTGGAGACTTTCTTAGGGGTGACTGGACGGTAAAAGTTGTAGTGTTTAGTTTAATTAGGAGCTCAATGACGGTTGCTAAATTTCGTTCCTGACATTTTTAGGGCCGTTATATGAAACTCGTAGAAAGTTGCCCCGCTGTCTTTGAATGACCAAAAACGGCAGCAATTTCATATTTGTAAAAAGAAAAGTGGGTGGCTAGTTAAGGTGACATGTGCAGAAAGTTCGAGTTGAGTAGCTTATGATCTTTGAAAATAATTACTAACTACTCATTTTATTCCTATTCTCATGCTTTATACTAGGCGTGCAGCTAGCTTTATACGTGTATATAGTATATATAGTTAGTAGATATAGTTATAGTATATATAGTTATATAGTATCTAGTATATATATTTCGTTGAAAAAGCAGGCATGTTGAGGGCGACATATGACTAAATTTTGCACTGTGCGTGTTAATTACAGACTGTCTAGAAAGTTAATTATTAATGCGTTAGCATTCTTAGGGCACTTCAGGGATTTACCTGGAGCTAAATACGTGTGTTTTTATGTGTATAGCCGTTTTCTTGCCAAAGGGGCCTCTTTTTAGTGCATACTCAAATGGTCAGGGTATCAGGCCGCTGTGCTGAGGGAACAGGGTTCGAAACCAACCATCGAAAGAACGTGAGTCATTTAGTATGTGGCAATAAGTATATGTGCAACTGTTTCACGAATTCCTTACACGCTGACATGGGTCACTGTAGATGCGGGCCAGCGTAGGTACCGCTGCTGAATTAAACGTTTCGACGTTGACTACGGAGCACCGGTGATATTCCACTCAATCGGTGCTGGTGTTCAATGTACCTTTTTGATGCCTGCTTGGGTAGCTGGGTTCGTGCAAGTAAATGTGTGCCGCGCTGTTCGATGAAAGTCTACGACGCCACCTTGGGTAACTACGTAAGCGCCACTGTATCATTGACGACCCACAAGGGTTCCTCAAGGATAGCATCCCTGCGCATTAGCTGGCTCCGCCACTCATGCGCTGGGTATGTGCCGCTTTAAATGAACGCGTTTCGCGCCTAGCATTAGCGAGCTGCTCCAAGAATGTACTGGGTATGTGTCTCTCTTCAATGAACCTCTCGGCAAATTTGGCCACTCAGGATGCGGAAAGGTAGGGAACAATTCTCAGCCTTCGCAAGCACCGCCGCTCCACCCTTCTTGACTTGCAGACCGTGCTCGGGCTTCTGGCCGGCGCCACTAGACGGCGCAGCGTGTCCAGAAAGAAGCGCGAGGGATGAGCGCGGCTGCCACATGACGCGTTTCTCAACGTCCGCACGCAACGACGCGCCCTGCATTTCGGAGATCACGGTCAGGTTTGCTGGCGCCGAGTGATCTTAAGAAGGGCGAAAGGGATGTTCCACTGCTGTACATTCCTCATAGATAACTCGTTTCGACAGTTACAATACGCTGTGTAGCTATTTTTACTCAATGCTAAACACATTCCCGTCCACCTTCATCCTGAGATGGGTTCTGGCGAATTTTCTTCATGCGTTTCAAAGCTTCACAAGCGTCTTTCACGAACTATGTAGAAAGTTTGGCCGTTCTTCTGAGTTGAACAGCCATACACCTGAGTTGAATTTAGAGAAAATAGGGGCCACCTTAGTTGGTTACATGCTGGGAAAGTTTCAAGTGCGTCAGTTAATTACGGTTTTTGTAATGAGCAAGCGCTCGAAATTTGCTTTGCACTGATGTTATCCGCACTGTTTATCACAGTGTGAGAACACCTGAGTGTCGCCGGGTTCACAATAGGTGGCAATGGGGGCCATGTTAGGAGTGACGCGTGCATAGAGTTTAATGCTTCAGGGGTAACATTGTGCTTTGTAAATAGCTACTGAATGCTCCTTCTCTCCCTATTTTGATGCGTTATGCGAGGAGGCCGCGTTCTCGTCAGAGAGCTCAACGAGTCATCTCTTTCATATTTTCTGAAAATAAGCAAGTTATGTGTGATATTTAGGTGAAGCTCAAAGTGTGAGCGTGAAAAGTGTATTGTAAGAACGGAATAGAATGTAGCTAGTGCCGTGAGGTGTTCTTGTTTATTTAATGAAGCGCTCAGAGAGTCGAGCAGCGTATCGAGAGGTCCCACATCTCTTAGAACATACAGGCACAAGGCTTCGACCAAACTCGTAGTCTCCTTCTAAGCAGTGCGTACTGCTCGTTTTCTCCAGTACTTTTTATCCTCCGGGAAGAGGAGCCATCCCGGAGGATAGCACAGAAGGATCGAAGTAAGGCTTTAGCCGCTGAACGTGCACAATTTCACGTCCTTGTCGGCACTTGTCCTAAGGTGGCTCAAGGGGTTCTAACATATACTTCACAGGAAACATTTGACTGGCCACACAGTAGTGAGCCGGGTACTTGGAAGCGAGTTTGGATGAAAGTCTAGTACTGGCGGCGGGAACCCAAAGGCAGACTAGTCAGTCAGGAGCATAGGGTGCAGGAGCAGCAGGAGTATCCCGACGGTACTTGAGGCAGGGCTGGTCTTCCGGAGCAAAGTGCGGGCGAGCTTTCCGCATTCTTGCAGAAGAATGTGCAGAAGCTGCGGACAGAGTAGTGAACTCCGTTGTTTCAGAGCGATACGAAATAATAGTATCCATTGTGCAGGACGGCTCACGTCCGTAAAAAAGAACGAATTGGAGGAAATCCCGCAGTCATCTGAGCGACGTATTATAAACATACGGGACAAAGGGTAGAATGCGTTCCCATTTGTTCTAGTCAGATGCGAATGTATGTGGCTAACATGTCACCAAGAGTGTGGTTAGAGCACTCAGTCATACCATTAGTTTGCGGGTGGTAGGCAGTAATGTTATGGGGAATTACGTGGCATTCCTTGAGTAAGGCTTCTATAAGGTCATAGAGAAATATACGGCCTCTGTCGCTCAGCAATATTCTGGGGGCTGCATCGCGAAGTATGATGTTTCGCAGAAGGAACCAGGCTACATCACGCGCAGATACGTTGGGCAGACGCGAAGTTTCCGCGTAGCGCGCAAGGTGGTCTATTGCCACAATCACTCAGCGGTTGCCATCTGAAGTACTCAGAAGGAGTCCATAAAGATCAACACCGATGTGGTCAAAGTAGCGTCCAGGGCAAGACAATGGTTGCTTGGAGCAGCTGGGAGACGAGGAGGATTCTTGCGGTGTTGGAAAGCGAGGCAGGATCGGACATATCGGCGGATGAATCGGTACATGCCGCTCCAATAATAGTGGAGTAATTGGCGCACGTATGTTTTTACGACTCCTGCATGTGCGCATTGTTGGTCAATTAGGGTGTGTTGCGGTAAATTAAGGTGTGTTAAGCGGGATCCCATATTGCCAACGCGTAGTCAAGTTTAGGCCTGACTAGAGTTTGGTAAAGTAACAGTTTTAGATGTAAAGGAGCTGGAGCGAAATTGCGACGCAAGTATCCGAGACTACGATTTGCGGTGGCGGTGATGAAGTTAATGTGCAAGTTCTATGAGAAGTTACGGGTTATGTGAACACCAAGATAGTTGTATGACGAAACTTAAGCTGATCTTGGTTAATAATGTAACCAGAACAAACAGGAGTGTTATAATGTAGCGAGATTCTCATGCTTCTACATTTGTTAGTATTTAAAGTCATTAGCCATTTATCGCACCAATTGAAGATTGCGTTAAGGTGAGATGGAAGAACACAAGAATCGTTTGAAATTATTATTAGTCGATACGAAACGCAATCGTGAGCAAACAATTTAATAGGAGAGCTAATTTTATCAGGAAGGTCATTAATGTATATCAGAAACAATAAGGGAGCTAAAACAGCCTTGCGGAACGCCTGAAGTTACCTTACAAGGAGGTAAGGTGCTTGTTTTCGCTAGCACAAACTGAGAACGCTTAGCAAGGAAGCATTCGATCCACCTAAGGATGTTAGGATCTACACTTAATGTGCTATCTTTAAGTAGAAGCAGTTGTTGGGTAACTTTGTCGAAAGCTTTAGCGAAATCTAAGAAAATTCAGTCAATACCAGATGCCCTGTCTAAGGCAGAAGCAATGCTGTGGGTGAAAGACAATAGTTGCGTTTCGCAAGAGAAGAACTTGCGGAAACCATGCTGGGAGGGACTAAAGAAATAATTGGTTTTAAAAAAGACGAAGGACTTGAATGCATGACATGTTCGAGTAGTTTGCAAGGAATCCACGATAAGGATATCGGCCTGTAGTTAAGAGGAGAGGGGGGTTATCTGATTTAAAGATCGGGACCACTTTCCCCAATTTATAATCTAACGGCAGTGTAAAGACTGAATACACCGGGTGAAAATGTGTGACAGAAAAATAGATGAGTACGCACACTTCTGTGTTTTTTAGAAACTTCGAGTTAATTTCACCAACACCGCAGCATGAAGAAATTTCAGTATCCTAATTACGCGCATTACTCCCACGGAATCAATCGCAATCGCATTCATTGGAAAAAAATTGCGGTTACATACATAAGGCATCCGACCTGAAGGTGGATGCGAAAAAGACGAAACAATTGGATTATTTAACAAAGTACAACATTCTTCAGGACTCATGACGTTATCATCTAAGCTCTTTAATGGTATGAGGTCTTTTTTGGTCGGCTTAAAGATCTTCCAAAACATTGTCGGCTTACTGGAGAGAAGTGATGGCAGCGTATTATTTAGGAATGGATGCTTGACTTCCTCTACCTCGACGCCACCGCTGAATGATGGGTGTAACGTTAAGGGATAAGAAAAGAGCAGATTGGGTGAGGGAACAAACATGAGTTAATGACATCTTAGTTGAAATCAAGAAAAAGAAATGGTGCATGGGCAGGATATGTAATAAAGATGGAAGATACCGATGGTCATTAAGGGTTACGAACAGGATTCCAAGGGAAGCGAAGCATGGCAAGGGGCGGTAGAAAGTTAGGTGGGCGGATGAGATTAAGATGTTTGCAGGGACAACATGGCCACAATTAGCACATGACCGGGGTAGTTGGAGAAGTATGGGAGAGGCCTTTGCCCTGCAGTGGGCGTAAACAGGCTGCTGCTGATGCGGATGATGATGCTTGGCTTCCCTAACAGCAGTGCGATAACAGGACAAGGTGTCTCGATACGCGCACGAACGAGCAGGTATGTTGGTCCGTTTGGCGGCGCGAAAGAGCCGCTTCTTTATTGAGGAACCCTTTAAGGGTAACTGTAAACCTTGGTGAGTGTTGTTTGGCTGATATTACCTGTATAGGTATATATTTTTTGGTTAGATAGGGAACTTTGTTTTTGAACAGATTCTTTTTCCACAGAGCGTCCAAAGAAGCCGTGCATCAAACCATCAACGAATGCTTGAAGTTCTTTATTTATCGCAGAATAATCTCCCTTTCTGCAGTTCCTCGTCGTCCTAGGTGCTGAACCTAGACGTCTCACGCTGCCTTGAACGCCGAAGTGGAAAAAAAAAACAATGACCACTTAGACCAAGGAAATGTGTTAACGAATGTACAAGGGAAGGTGTTGTGGTACGAATCAGACCTAACGTGTTGGCTGAGGTAGGTCCGATTCTGGTAGGCTGAGTAACAAGCGCTTTAAAATTATAATCTAGACGTAAATTAATGAAGGCCGAGGTGTCGGCCGACGCATCACTGAGAATAGGAGCGGAATCGGGCCAGTTTATTTTTGGGAAATTGAAATCCCCAAGCAGAAATAATGGATATTACGGGTACCTTATTACTAAGCTGGTAAATACGTTATGCAGCTGGTTACAAAATGCAGAGGTTCCATTTGGTGGGCGGTAGCGCGCACACAACCATATTGATTGGTGACCTAGCTTAATACAGACAGAAAAATGTTCTAAAGCAGAGGTTACAGGAATATTGATGGATATAATATTACTGGCTACAGTGATAAGGACACCACCTCCAGACTTTATGTCACGATCACAGCTACAAATATTTTAGTTCTTGTCGCAGTCAAACAACTCGAAATCAGAAACCTTTGCTGACAGCCACGTTTCTGTTAGAACTACATCAGCCCCGCAGTGGTCGCAGATTGAGGACAAAGCATCGCGCTTGTTGAGGATGATTCTTACATTTGAAAATAAAAACGATAAGCCACCATGTCCTGAATTTCTCGGAACGCTAGTGTTAGGATAAAGGGGTGTCAGCGTTAGCGAGTGTGGAATGACTAGAGTTATCAGCTGCGTCTCGGACAGTGTCTAATTCAAGTGCGGATACGCTGTCGGTATATGGAGAGTAAACGTAACATTTCTCATTTATGAACAGCTTATTGTAACGCACCGTTAACTGTTCCCCACTGGCGTGCCCAAAATCATGTTTTTTTCGCAGTGACCTTGTTGCCCTGCAAAAATCTTCATTTACAGATATTTTAGAGTACTTAATTTTTTGCTTTGATGATAATGTCATATCGCGAAACTTGGATGCCGAAAACTTCCCAATAATGGGTCTGCACTTGCCATTTGAATGTTTGCCTAGCCTGTAGGCATGAGCTATGCGGTTATCGCTACTACACACGTTTAGGTTCAAAGCTGAGTTTAAAGTGGCACAATTTATTTTTCGGATTGAGCCCGTATTTCAAAGAGGTTGTCAGGAATCCCGTGAAACATTAAGTTTTCACGGCGGGAGCGGTCTTGGAGTTCGTCCAGCCGCTTCGTGGTGGCTGTAACTCCTTCGCCTTCGTTCCCCTCTGCTCCGCCCCGACATTGGGAATCATGTTCAACTACGGGCAGCTTGCTGTCAATGTCGGCGATTTTTTGCTCTAGTGAAGCCTGGGCATCCTTCAATTCGTTTAATGAAGCCATAACCTTGTCGTGCTTGGCGTTCATTTTCTTGTGCACTGATTTGACACGTTCCAGCAGTTCACTATATTGCTTTCCGGTTTCGTCCTTCGTTGGCCCAGGATTCAGCTCAATGTCGTCAGACAGCAGCCTCATAACGCGAAGGACGTTCAGACGACAGAGAAAACAGAACTTGTGGGCATAGAAGTATGAGCAGGCAAACATTGCTCGACTTTTTACAATGAAGGACAAAATCAGAACCAACCTGCACCGAGAAACAGAACGGGGATTGAGATGCGTCCATCGTCCCTGTACTTGAATGTGCACTGAAGGGCAACACAGTGTGCCAGTTCTTTAAATAGCACTCAGGTGATGCGACTGTCGCTGGCATTGCTTTGGTGCTGAACCGCGAAGTCGGGGCAGAATCGAGGAATGGTGCCGATTCCAGGTAGATGGAAAAGTCGTCCATAGACGGGAACTGGCCATCGACAGCAATAACTTGTGTCTGTGGCAGGTGAATTTGGTTCACCGTCACTGCTACCGGTGGTTGACGGTGACGGGGACAAGGCACAAAACCTGCACCAAGAAACAGAACGAGGATTGAGATGCGTCGATCGTTGCTGTACGCTCGCCTTGCGGATAACGCCTGGCGCTGGGCAGTGCCCGCCCTAACAAAGTGCCAGCTTGCACAACTTGCATCAAGCCCACTTTTTTAGGACCGCTATGTCTATATTATGGAATACAATCAATTTCTTACATTTAATCTGAGGGTGAGGGGACGTCCGAATAAAGTATTATAATCAGCACCCAACGACTGGTGTGCGTAATGGCATAAAATCTTTGAATTATCAAATGCTGGAACTATTTAATCTCTGTCCCTTGCAGCGATGCAGTCTTAGTATCATATCACCATCATAAATCTAACGAAACCTCTTACAGGTATAACTGTCAAATTTTATTGTGTAATCACGATTTACCGTAGATATGCTCGTGAAAATAACCTTGGTCCCATTCGCATAGACGCTTCAGTACCAATACAACACTGACTTGAATTCTTTCTATAGACATGTGTCACTTCTGAATGACGATTTCGTTTCAGGTTGTTTCTAAATCAGAGTTACACTGTTACTTCTTTACTAGCTGAAGCAGACATAGCAGATATTTCGTATTTTGAAAAAAATGAGGGCCAATTTTTCAGTGATGTGTATCGAAAATTTGCATTTTGTAGGTTGCTTATGTACTCTGAGACCAGTAGCTGACTGGTCGCTTTATCCCTATTTTTACTCCTTATACACGGTATTTAGTTGTTTCCCCCCGGTATCCTCGGTAAGATATGTGGGGCACGGTGTTTATATTTATTCGAAGTACGAAACAATGTTCCCTGAGGGACGAGCGATGTGTCTTTATTCGGTGTTGCTTCATCACTGCCTTTGGAGAAAGGTACTCATCGAAGCGTTCCAGGCTGTCATAGTGCCACTAATCTAGAGCTTTCATAGACTCCTAAAAGAACGCACCTCATACGGACGCGAAATTCTGTGAAAACAGGAAAATTTTAAATGCAATGCGTTGCGAAACTATCACTTTCCTGCTTTAAGGGCAAGTGTCGTAGATAATTACTGCACCTTCGTTTCTTTCATTCAGTTTCGTCAAATGCATTCAGTCACCAATTACGATCGATTGTCCATAAATTTGTGAAATTTACATAATTTTATCCCAAGGTGCTGGAGACTCCATATAGAAAGCAAATCAAGGTGGCAGAACAACTGTGTGCATCTTATAGTGACCCATTTTAATTACATAGTAATTTAATATTAATTTATTGTAAGTCAGTGATGCTACGTTTCTTCATTAAATATATTGACTCACCCCTCCAATTACATACACATGTTAATTATTGGGCACAAGCATTACAACAGGGAAGTAAATAATGTTTCGCGATTACTACCGAAACACCCTACTTCGAACGTCCCGTCAAAGATGGTAGTTTCTTCATGAAAGCGGTCGTGTGAAGCGATGCATTTCACTCAGAAGTGAAATAAAGCTATTAAGGAAATTATAGTGAAAGCCAAGCAACACATATGGTACACCATGGAGGAGGGACACCCAGTGGTGATAATAGGCGCATTCATTGACGTAGTGCAAGCAACCAAATAGGTTGCCGACAAGGCAGCGCAAATTGCAGTGTTCACGGTGCCAGATGTCAAAACGCAGGGGTATGCTACTGAATATGCAATTAAAAGGGCAGTGCTTGATGTAAACAGGAAAGTTTGGACGCTATATAAGGCAATATTAAATTGACGGTCATTGAAATTAACCGAGAAGAGCACAGAGTAGGCCGTGAAGGCACTTTTATGTGTGACGGGATGCATTTGAGCGATAGTTAGGTAACACAGATAAGATATAGGTTCGTGGCACCGGCGGTAGCTTTCTCAGGCGGGTCCCAGGCAATCAGGAAGGGAGATTAAGCATTGAATGCAATGGTATACCAGCAAAAGACAGAATTACACTACAAGGAGTGAGGAAAGGCGCACAAAGGATAAGAATAGAGAAGGTAAAATTTGTTGCATAAGTATACAGGTGATCGCAAGCAGGAAAAATTTATGGAAATTCAAACGCGGCTGGATGGCTAGATTACTAGCGTATACGCCTTGACAGAAACGCATTTGCTAAATTTGGATCAGCTTCCTGTTATTGACAATTTTGTATGGGAGGGCTGCAACCGGTGTGACTGGGGTCATGGAAAGGCGGAGGTGCATAGGCAAGCTAATAAAGTGAGTTATGAAGTGGCAAAGGATAAAAGAGCCATGTAAGGATCATTTCTGGATTAGCAGCTCATGGCAAGGCAAAAAGACGTGGCTCGGAGTTGCTTACCTGTGGACACGTAGTGATAGCAGAGATAAAAATGTAGAATTGATTGAGTGCCTTAGAACCGATAATAATGATTCAGGAAATCGGATCGGTCGGCATGAGCAGGAGATATGAATGCACGCATGGAGGATTTAGACGGATATACTGATTACAACAATTCTCTAGTGCTGGATGTGTGCGATGAACAGAACCTTATAGTAGTCAACAGTGAGAATAAGTGTCAGGGGCAGGTCAGGTGGTAATGCGGAAATAGCCAGTCGTGGATGGATTACGCCTTAGTCTCGGAAACTGTATACGAACGACTAGATAAAATGATGGTCGATGAACATGGAAATATAGCCTGGGTAGTGATCACAAATATTTGACCTTAATACATGCGGAAGACACTCATTTAAAGCACGAACCAATTGCATCAGATTTTCTAAAAATGAATTAAAAGCAAAGAGGTCGCGAGAAACACACAGGAGAAGGTGGAAGCGTACCCTGCAGCAGCGTGGGAATTTAAGAAATTGGTAGATGTTATGCAGCAGGAGACAAGGAGACAAGCGGAAAAAACTGGCATTAGAAAGAGGAAACCACGTAACCGTTGGAACAAGGAAATCAAGCAAGCTATAGAAGAGCGTAAGCAGGCGTCTAGGGATCATGAAGAACCCAAAAAGTTAGGGTTACAGGAAGAAGAGGCGCTTCTTGGATGGAACCAATACCAAGAAAAGTGTGGCCAGCGAGCTTGTGCAAGACGAAATTCAATGCTCCAATCGTCTTTAGGTGCATAACATCCTCAAAAGAGACAAAGGCGCCCCAAAACCATTATGGAACTATGTAAGAGAAATCGGAGCTCCAACTAAAAATTTGCAAATGGCTATAATGGATGAAGACGGTAACATATTCGAAGCAGACGATGGGCTGCGCTACAATGGAGACGTTATTATGGATAACTTCGACACACAAAAAAAGTGTAGTTCAGACTCAAACCGATCCACCAACATCAGAGAAGCCTGAGAGATCAAAATTTAGCATGAAATCTTTGGCAGGAAAAAAGCAGAAGAAAATGACCCTAGTAACACGGCCCCATGACCCGATTAAATCCCAATACAGCTAATCAAAAACCTCTTCTTAAAGACCAAATACACGGCTGATTGATGCAATTGATTAAGTCATTAAAACGAAGAAATTTCCGGTTGGGTAGCATTAGAGCAAGCTGAACCTCATCTACAAAGGCAAAGGTGATAAGTATAGGACGAGCTTGTACACACGAATAACGGCAACGTCGATGATATATGTAGAATAGCAATGCAAGCGATAACATTAAAACCGTCGAAATGAGTGGGAAAAAAATTGGGCGATGATTACACTTCTCGGAAATGCGATGTTCGAGAGCAGTTGCGGCGTTACTTCAACAACAGGCAACCACATAAGCAACACGCAAAACCGAACGGAGGTGGTTCTGCGTTTCGGATTGGGCAGTACACACTGCAATCCGCCGCTATCGAGCCGGCACTCCGGCGACACACCATCGCGCCCTCTTATATTGGGTGACCGCCGGGGAGATGGGTGCGGGGGCGAGATTAGCAATTATTATTAAATGTTTCTTCTGAGGTGGGTGAGAAAGCGGGTGGAGAACAGGGGTATTGAGCAGAGGTCATGCATTCATTCACACAGAGACAGGTGAATGTGGCCACACAAGGTTGGGGTGAGAAGTTTCTACTTCTCAGGGGACGAAACACTATAACTGTCTTTCGAGTCCCCGCAACGGCACTGCGCCAGGTAAGTGGAGGTATAGGGCAACAGTCGAGGTGGGAAAAGGACAGCCAGGCGCACGCACTGCCAGGTGCGCAAATGCCACTGAGGAACGCGCCCCGCCAACAGAGAAGCGAGAGACACGGCTGAGAGCCGTACAGCCACGCGACGCGGAGACGGAGGAGCGGAAAGCCGTGGATCACACGCGAGGCGGCAAGGAGCGCCCGCCGCCGGCACCGCGGCAGTGCCGCGACAGCGGGAGGAGGGACGGCGAGGGCGGAGAGGACAGTAGCGGCGAGAGTCACCGCAACGGTGCTGAGCAGAGGAAGGGTGCGATAGGATAGATGAGAATACGTGATCCGGCTTTGGAGGACAAGGACTGCCATCTCTCGGGCCGCGCGCGAGAGTTGGCAGCCGGAGCGCGCGTAGTTAGAGCAGCGCGTGGATGATAACCTTGGTTACGACGAGGCACGATGGCGAGGCCAACAGCGACGCCAAACGCGGGAATGGGTGCCAAAGAGCTGCGCTTTAAAAATTATGTACTGGGGTTAGGACTGTGCAATAGGAGTAGGTAATAATATCGTTAGACAAGATACCAGTAAGCTATCGCAGGAGACGAATGATCTGATTAAGAAACCCCAATGTATGAAAGCCTCTAACCCTAGAGCTAGAATAGAACTGGAAGATCTTTTGAAGTTAATCAACAAGCGTAAGACAGCTGACATAAACAAATATAATACGGATAGAATTTAACATACTCTCAGGAATAGAGGAAGCCTAAAAGCAGTGAAGAAGAAACTAGGAATAGGCAAGAACCGGATGTATGCGTTAAGAGACAAAGCCGGCAATGTCATTACTGACACGGGTGAGATAGTTCAAGTGGCTGAGGAGTCCTATAGAAATTTGTACAGCACCAATTCCACCCGCGACGATAATGGAAGAGAGAATAGTCTAGAGGAATTTGACATCCCAGAAGTAACGCCGGAAGATGTAAAGAACGCCTTGGGAGCTATGCAAAGGGGGAAGGCAGCTCGGGAGGATCAGGTTACAGCAGATTTGTTGAAGGATGGTGGGCAGATTGTTCAAGAAGAACTGGCCACCCTTTATACGCAATGCCTCATGATCTCGAGCGTACCGAAATCTAGGAAGAACGCCAACATAATCCTAATCCATAAGAAAGGGGACGCCAACGACTTGAAAAATTATAGACCGATCAGCTTACTGTCCGTTGCCTACAAACTATTTACTAAGCTGATCGCAAATAGAATCCGCAACCACTTAGACTTCTGTCAACCAAAGGACCAGGCAGCATTTCGTAAAAGCTACTCAACAATCGACCATATTCACACTATCAATCAGGTGATAGAGAAATGTGCGGATTATAACCAACCCTTATATATAGCTTTCATTGATTGCGAGAAAGCGTTTGATTCAGTCGAAACCTCAGCAGTCATGGAGGTATTACGGAATCAGGTTGTAGACGACCTGTATGTAAAAATACTGAAAGATGTGCACAGCGGCTCCACAGCCACCATAGTCCTCCATAAAGAAAGCAACAAAATCCCAATGAAGAAAGGCGTCAGGTAGGGAGACACGATCTCTCCAATGCTATTCACAGCGTGTTTACAGGAGGTATTCAGAGACCTGGATTGGGAAGAATTGGGGATAAGAGTTAATGGGGAATAACTTGGCAACTTTCGATTTGCTGATGATATTGCCTTGCTAATAACTCAGAGGACCAATTGTAATGCATGCTCACTGACCTGTAGATGCAAAGCAGAAGGGTGGGTCTAAAAATTAATCGGAAGAAAACTAATGTTTAACAGTCTCGGAAGAGAACAGCAGTTTACGATAGGTAGTGAGGCACTGGAAGTGGTAAGGGAATACATCTACTTAGGGGTGGTAGTCACCGCGGATCTGGATCATGAGACTGAAATAATCTGAACAAGAATGGGCTAGGGTGCGTTTGGCAGGCATTCTCCTATCATGAACAGCAGGTTACCATTATCCCTCATGAGAAAATTCTATAATAGCTGTGTCTTGCCAGTACTCACCTACGGGGCAGAAACATACAGGCTTACGAAAAGGGTTATACCTAACTTTAAGACCATGCAACGAGCTATGGAAAGAAGAATGATGGGTGTAATGTTAAGGCATAAGAAAATAGCAGTTTGGGTAAAGGAACAAGCGCGAGTTAATGGCATTTTAGTTGAAATCAAGAAAAATAAATGGGCATGGGCAGGACATGTAATGAGGAGGGAAGATAACCGATGGTCATTAAGGGTTACGGACTGGATTCAAAGAGAAGGGAAGCGTAACAGGGGGCGGCAGAAAGTTAGGTGGGCGGATGAGATTAACAAGTTTGCAGCGACAACATGGCCACAATTAGCACTGGACCGGGTACTTGACCAGGCTGATGGTGATGATGATGGGGGATCTACAGATTGGGGTTCAGACGAGGCCGACGCTTTAAAATGATGGGTTTCAGTAGAGGATGAACATTTCAGTAGCTCAGGATATACCTTCATGGATAGCATTTCTAGATATTAGGAGAGCCTATGACAACATAGACAGGGAATTATTATGAGACATTCTCCAGCACAAAGGCATAGATGACGATGTCATGGAGCTGCTAAGGGAGATAGATAGAGGCAACAGTGCACAGATTGTATGAGAACGCCGAAAATGCAACGGAACGTTGCAAATTTACCAACGGCTGAAGCAAGGATGTCCTCTTTCTCCATTGTTTACGCTTTATGTTAAGACATAAGAAGAGGACTGGGCAACAGTGAATTAAGGTTTGATTGATCTACATGCTTTATGGACAAATGGTGCGACATACATGCGCTCGCATACATAAATCCGCTGACTGATGTATGCGGACGACACAGCGCCACTAGCGGACAATGCAAGAAATTCACAGGCACTTGCGAATATGTGCGGCTTAGGTTTAGCTCAGACAAATCGGGAATTGCGATCGCTAATGAAGAGACGAGTAATTACGCGCTGTCAGTTCAACGGCAAGTAATAACCACAGTCAAGCAGCACTATAAATACCTCGGCGTTTACATAGGCGAAGGAAAGATTTACTCAAGCATCCGCCAAAATAATTTGAAAATAACGGGGAAGAGGAATGCAACAATCATGAAACTAGAGCACTTTGCTGCCGCAATATATACGGGCTGGTGCGTGGAATATCGAAATGAGTAATGGCGGCAGCGCTAACGTTTGTAAATGCCCTTCCGTGACTATATTCGGATAACTTGTCGTGGTTAGAATTTAACCAAATCTCGGTAGCCCGGTTGTCTTTGGGAGCGCACGGCAAAACAACAAATGAGGCAGTGCCGGTTGACATGGCTTAGGCCTGGAGGAAGAGGTCAAGAAAGTTGGCAACCAAGTACAGGGTAAATGAAAGTGTAAATAAACAAAAAGGAGTCATCAAAAAGAAAGTGAGAGAAACAGAGACAGTGAATTGAATGCAAAGAGGGGAAACAAAAAGACCATGAAGATTTACAAGAATGAGAAGAAAGAAATTTGACAGGAAATTCTGTACGATAACGCGAAGGGAAATGCTTTGCTACCAGAGCGTATATTCGCAACAAGATGAGGCGTGTGTACATATGCTGCAACAGAAATGTGGACACATCTCAGCACATTTTAATGGAATGCGAAGGGTTTGACCCACTGAGACCCGTATGTAACGTATACCTTCCTGAAGCGCTTGGAATTAAAGTGGACGGAATCATCAACCGGTCAGCAGTCGAGATACGCAAGAGACTTTTACAGTATCGGGGGGCAAAATCAGGCAGATTGATGAGACCGCATCCGTTACAGTCATAGGTAGTGGTAAAAGGTAGATAGAGAAGTTTTGAAGAATAAAAAAAGATTAAAGAGGTTAATACGGAAACGCAAGAAAGAAAAATATGTTTAGTATACCTGAGTTACTCATGCAGGATAGGTGACTACTTGTCACCGCCCAGTTACAAAGGGGATGTCAATGAATCACCATCCTTTAGGCACGCGTGCTTCTCTTGGCGATTTATGGACCAGCGCCGTCTACGAAACAACCTTGAGTCTTCACTAAGCCCCACAGGAGATACGCTGTTCGACAACGAAGAAACGGCAGCGCTAAGGAAAGGGCAAACCCCCTTGCGCTGACGAAATGCTTCCAGAAGTGTGGTGGCGCCTTGCGGGTTGCTTGCTTGTTGCTCTGTCTGCTGGCACTTCCGCTTCTTGAAGGCACGCCAGTTGCAGAGGTGAGCTAATTGGTGGCGAGTCACGTGTCCAAATTTCACACATCCACCAGCGTAGAAGGGCTCTGTGTGCCCGAGACGTGGGTATACTTAAAACCAACGAACTCTACAATGACACGTCAGGGAGTCCCGTTGTAGCTACGTTGAGGCTATGGAGTCATAATTTTATGCCCGTGCTTGTTCGGTCATCGCAAAATACGCAGCAAGTGGTTCATTCCGGTTGAAGCCAAAGTGGGTGGTAAAATATTATGATTTGTCTGCCGATTTGACGAATAGTACGAATTCCAGCGATGAGGTGCCTCAGTTTATGCGTAAAGAGTTAGTGGTTAGCAGATAATCAGAATTTGTTAGCTAATTTACGGTACTTCTCGGATTGCGAAACTGAAAGCAGCGAATACTCCAGACTTGCCACTATGATGAAATTCTGAAAAAAGTAGCCATTGGAATTGTTCATCTAATTATTTCGCAGTATACACCATTGTTCAATTTCGGTTTCCACTACATTGTTCTAAAGAGGTTCTTGTGAAAGGAAATATCATCTCCAAGTTTTACTTGTTAGACAAATCCCAAAAGTTATGCTTGTTTCAACTTTCGAATAAATGCTTCAACGCTAGTCAGCTTTACTTCATGTAGTTATGCCAAAATTATTAGGCACGAAGTTTAATAAAATTTTAGTCAATTATTTTGTTAGAACACATTCCCTATTGTACGCAGCTGTTAGTAAAGCGTCACCGAAAACGGAAAATTTCCTCCACTGGGTGATCGCCAAAAATTGTGACCTCCAAACGTTGTAGAACTCTGCTACGAGATTAAGTACAACCCAGTAGGTGGCGGCTTAAATTTCATTGTGACCTCATAGCCTAGTAGAATGTCAGGGCGGGCCAGCAGTCGCCGTTTCCCCTTTTGATTTGTTTAGTAAGATATATGTATATATATATATATATATATATATATATATATATATTTAGTGGCGGTACGGAATCCATTGCATTCAGTGTATACTGTAATCACTAAGCTGATAGCTCCGTAAGAATTCGTACGATGTATCGCTAGGGTGGTTCTGGTTGAACAGTGAGGCTCAGTTTGTCGTATCTAGTGACAGTGGTCCGGAGCTCTAACTCTGGAAAAGTGCAAGGGTAATACGCTATCTACTTGTTCGTTTACCTTCTGTGTTGTTCCGCAAGCCCTGCATTTGACTTTATAAATAATTTTGCTTCAATACATCTCCAAGTTTATCGTCTCCGACTTGGCCCTTGATTCATTAACGCCGAATAACACCGTTAAGGGACCTGGGGGAGGGGGGTATTCTGCAAGTGTCCGCCGAGTAGACATGTTCCATTTAGTCTGCTGCTCGAGTTCTCATCGGCTAGGCTGTGGCACGCGTCAGGAGGAGACAGGCGCCCCCCAACAATCAGCACTTGAGCAGCAGACAAAATGGACATGTCCACTAGATAGAGACTTACAGAACAGACCCCAGGTCACCCTAAAAAAAATTATATTGTGGTGTTTTACGTCCCAAAACCACTCTCTTATTATGAGGCACGACGTAGTAGGGGACGCCGGAAATTTGAAGCACTTGGGATTATTTAACATGCACCTAAATCTAAGTACGCGGGTGTTTTCGCATTTCGCGCCCATCAAAATGCGGCCGCCGTGGCCAGGATTCGATCCCGCGAACTAGTGCGTAGCAGCCCAGCACCATAGCCACTAACAACTACGGCGGGTCCAGGTCATGTTTAAAGATGAAAGAATGAACTTTTGTGTTTGTTTGCCTGAATATAATGTGTCTGTCAGTCTACAGCTTTGGAGACCTCTACGTCTTTTTTTTCCACGTAAGAAAGAAAAAGTGTGGTTGTGGCCTAATGCTAATAGGCCGAGCTGCTCCGTTTGGCGGTCGAGTTTCGAATATGGCAAGCGGGCGTGCGCATTCTTTTCTTTTTTTTTCATGTGAATGCAAATTTACATAGTGAGAACCCGACCAGCGACCGACTGACCGATTCAGGCGAAACCAATTGCAATGGTAGGTCAAGAAAACTTCGATTTAAAAGATTTCCCGCTTACCCCTGCTTTGTTCTAGCTCAAGTTTCACAGTAAGATCGATATTTATAGTCTCGATTGTTGAATCTAGATTTAAAGCAGTTGCTTGTCTGGTTCTGAAGAAAAATGCGCAAAGGTGCCTTCGCTTATGGGCATGCAAGCAGCTGCCACGATGACGTTAGTAAAACTTGTGTCGTCACCTGTCGGCAGCTGCAGAAAACAGCCGCTCCGGAGGATTGTAGCGTGTTTCAGGGGAGCGTGAAATACGCAACAATGCTCCCTGAACGGCTGGTTTATGCAGCTGCCTACAGGCGGCGACACAAGTTTTACTAGCGCTGCTTGGCAGCACCTTGCATATCCACACACAAAGGCAACTTAGAGTCTTTTTCCGAGCAAGTAACTGTTCCAAGTGATATATTTAACAATCTAGATAACAAAATTCCAGATTTCTACCAAGATCGAGAAAGAGCGGGGCAGCCATATGCGCAAGTTATTTTTCTGCAACTTAAATGAAATATGCTTGTCTCTTTCACGTCATCAATGTCATCGCGACTGTGTCGCAAATTATGCGGTCTTTACTGTATTTACGCTAACAAAAATTACAGTTCGCCTAAGGTGTGAGCTGCAGACACGAGAAAACACCCTTAAGTGTTTTCTTGTGTACTAACTCACCATCCCACACCCATAGAAAAGGATGCTTGAGCAAATTGATACATCCATATATAAATGGGTGATTTTTCGGAAGTGCACCGCTTCCTCCAATGGTTGTTTTGCCGAAATGCACACTTTTTTTACAGCGATATATTTTACTCTATCAGTACCCTAACCTTTCGAATGTCCGCTGAAGTAATCCGGAAGCGCGACAGAGCGTAGACCACATAAAGTGCGTGAAGTGCTCTAAGAATGCAAATCATGTTAATAAAAAAAAAAAGCTCAGTTTGTCCACTTCACCGCAGAGGACTTCCCATACACGAAGTGCAGTATTACACTGACATCCTATTGGGACTTAAAACGTGCTCGAATAAGGATTGGCGCATACTGCTCAGAAAGAGACTTATGGCTTTTACTTGCATAGAATGTTGAAATGCCCGAGCACCCCTCAATTCTCTAAGGCGTATATTTTGCCCAATTTACCCTTGTCGCACATTAACATTATTGACAGGTTGCAGTAAGAGTGTTCTGCTAACAACTACATCCATTTTCTAAATTTTTCCTAAAGGTAAGGGCGCAGAAGGGGTATTTCGACATCCAATCCATCCTTCGGGATGTCATTTGCCTCATGCGTGGAAGGCCTTGCAGACCTGAATCTATTTACCACCGAACGAGCGGAGTGATACGTTTCCGCAACGAGTGGCCACAGCGCACCGCTCACGCTGGAGACCAACAATATAGTGCGTAGAATACCAGTAATAGATAAAATGCATAAAGAAGGCCTTATTTGCCGCAACATCAGGTACCCAAGTTGTATTATAATTATTCCGTAGAAATCATGTCAGGTATCACACGCAACTGTATTGCCAAACCCACCTCGTGAGACTTCAATGGGTGCAGGCGCACTATACTTGCGGAGCTTTCGCAGCGTTTCCTTCTAAGTATGAAATTCAGTATTGGTAGATTAAGAGAATTGTCTGAAGTTTCGTTGACTCTGTGATTACAGGCTTGCCTCGGGAGAAACGGAAGGAAACTGACATGGGTGGCATTTACCGAGTATGGTAACTATAAACGTGAAATGCTGGGCCATGTGTGCGAAACTTGAAGTTCTGACAGCAGCGTCGCATGCTACAGGCAGAAAGCTACTAGTGGTGTTTATCCCAGCTAAGGCCCTTACTATATACCGCCGATCGCGCGCACTATGTCAATTGACGTTATGCGAAACATCTTGCAGGTAGCTGGCAACCCATCAGCGTTTCAAGTTCTGCAAAGTGATCTAAGTATCCTCCACGTGTTTGTGCGAGGCGCGCACTTCTGCGTCCGAGGTGTGACGACGAAAGCATGATCACAACGACGATGATGACGATCCTATGATGGCGACAGCATGATCTGTGCAATGGTCGCTCGACAGAAGTTTAAGACTCGTGTTGAACTTCGTAGATTATGCCTCATATTATTGCAGCATTTATGCTGCAGTCCAAGGTTAGCGCGACTTCTTTAATGCGATCGCATTATTGGCACCCTTCACTCTGCTTGCATACATCATGTTCCTTTGACAAAAACTTTGAGACGAACCATTCATGTGGTGATGGATTAGCCAGCGAAACTATTTAGGTGACTAGGTTTCCCATTATAAATCCTACATTCACACACACATATACATCGATGTGTTATATTTATTTATGTTATCTCGAAACGACGGTGATCACGGCCTTATAATCGCTGTGGTACACTGAAAGATGTTGCGTCTTCAGACAGGACACATTCTTAGGGAACGTCAAGTCGATACGCGAGCCATGAATAGTCTTCGGTGTCGATATGTCTGTATAACAAACGAAGCCAAATTCATTCTCTGCGTACCGGAGGAACCATTCGTTCTGTGGTTTCGACAGATCCACGTTGACATCGCCAACGACGACCATGGGTTTAGTTCAGCGGCTACTGTGGCGCTCATTCCCGTATTTTCCCGTCACAACTGCCGCGCGTTGTATTGAAATCAGACGATTTTCCCGCTGCGCAAGTACTGCACGCGGTGAAAGCACGTGTCATTTCTTTCTCCTCTGCCGTACTATCGTTTGTTCCGCCTATTCGGCGCTCGCGCCACCTTCTTTTTATTCATTTTACGGACGTTAGCCCGCCCGGAGACCACGCACACTACGAGACCACGCACACGACTAATTCATACACGTCCGTCAGGTAAACACCTTCGTTGTTAACATATGGACTGATCCCGAAGTTAATGTGCTTAAGAGAGCGTCTCAAAGCGCTATATTTGTCGTGACAAAAGAAAGCGAGAAACTGGCAGGTGGGCGCACGCGACAGACGTTTCAAACATTGAGATTGGCTCGTGCGAGAGAAGCATGCGTGCGATCGTAGCCGCATGGTTAGCGAATTGGGGTGCGTTGCTCGAAGAGATAGGTTCGATCTAAGGTTCGGTCACGTATTTCTTAAATAGAATTCTAGGAGGCCATGACCCACTTTGAAAATATCTAACAGAACACTCGGTATGTGTTGGACGTACGCAAGCGATATCACAGTGTGCATGAAATCGCAAGTTTGTAAAAGTTACAAGGTATAGATACGTCAGTTTGATAAATAGGATTGTGCGATTGGACGCGCGATCGCAGCCACCAAGATGTCGCAATCGACCCAATCTATGTGCGCAATAGCATGCTTAGATTCTAAGTTAATGGTGGCCTAGTTTCTTTAAGGAATACAATTGGAATTAGAAAGGTGTTTGTCCTCATCACATAAAATCAGCTGCTACACTCTAAAAAGTGACTGCACCTTTTGGAGCGTATTTCGGTCATGCAACAATAACCGTCATCCGTCTTGTTTTCGTTTCCTTTCTTGAAAGCTCTGCTCTTGCTACGTAACTGTCAAAAACGCTGTCTCACGCCGATAACACGATTGTAGTTCATCACATGCAAGTACCGGAAACGCAGCGTTAAATATTGAAAAGTCACGCCAGATGGATGGTGATAATAGTTATGGCAAAAAATAACAACGAATGGTGCGAGCCTTTTAGAGTGTATGCATCTTGTCTTGGCATTGCAAGCTCGCCTCATAGATGGATAAAACGTCATACTTGCTCGCGCGTGAGCAACTGATTGGGATAAACGGCTCATCGTCATCGTATCTCAGTGTTCTGTCTGGCGCACAGAAACGGTCAGCGCTAGTGCCTTGACCGTTTATTAGTGGCACGAGCACAGGGTGACACCCTTCTTTCTTGCGTAGCACTTCCGGTTCACCTACTGAGAGGAGCGAGGATGAAATTCAAAATAAATCTGAAAAAGATAGAAAGAATAGTATTGTACAAAATTCATGGGTTTCATTATAGATAGGATATCACAGCATATGTTTAGTTGGTGATAAACAAATAAAGGCGGTATCAATGCCGCGTTAGTACTTATAAATATTTTTTTCTTCCTAATACAATCGAATACTGAGACAAGATGCTAAATGATTTTGTACATCTACAGGATTTGAAAATTGAATTAAAATTCAATTATGGGGTTTTAAGTGCCAAAACCACTTTCTGATTATCAGGCACGCCGTAGTGGATGATTCCGCAAATTTCGACCACTTGGGTTTCTTTAACGTGCACCTAAATATAAGTACAAGGGCGTTTTCGCATTTCGCCCCCATCGAAATGCCGCCGTGGCCGGGGTTCGATCACGCGACCTTGTGCTCAGCAGCCTAACACCATAGCCGCTGAGCAACCATGGTGGATGATTGGAAAATTGTTGAAAATTACTTTTTACTGACTACTTTCACGTGCCTCCGTGTATGCACAATCAGTCGCTTCGAGTATCGCGAACTGTATGCAACTATAAAGTTTCGTTCTATGATTGCCTCTTGGTTTTTACGAATTGATTAACGCATGATATCCCTCTTGTTTGTACTGATATTTAAACAATATGCCATTTGTGCACTTCAATTAAACCCCTCTCTAATGGTGCGTTATGGCTGATGTAAATTTGTATAATCAACACACACCCGCCGCTGTCGCCGATGGCTAAGGTGTAACACACCTGAGCTCGTGGTTGTGGGTTGGATCCTGGCGATGGCTACCGCATTTCGATGGGACCGAAAGGGAAAAAAAATCGCTTATGTGCTCGCATTTAGCTGCATGTTTACGGTAGAAGGCGCGGGAGAACATGTTTATCAATTTAAGTAGTAAGCGATTGTTTCCGGCAATTTAGCGACCGATAGAACTACGTTAGTTCGCGTACCAGTCAAATACTTAGTCATCCCCATGAATGTTAAGCGTTTCAGGCGAACCTGCGACTTGTTTCATGAGGGCTCACGACTCGCTGTTCCTTCGGTATGTGATGCTCTTTTATTTAGCAGGTGAAACTATTGAGCTTACTGTACGAGGGGCAATGACACCGTCTTTCCTTCTTTTTCACGGCTGAGCATGCATGGTAGCTAGTACTATTGCGTAGTATTAATATTGAGTTTGGAATAAAGTATTTGTAATGGACACCCAGTGCGGTAAAATCACGGACCACAGAACTTCCTACAAAATTGCGATAGCTAGTCAGCACGCTAGTGATGGTCGGTGCAAGGAATTTCCCGCTTCTTGGTCTTTATGGCTTCAAACGGGTTTTTGAGTTCGCAAGTTGATTGTTTTTAAGAAAGTGTAACGTTTGAAAAGAAATATATATTCTGCGATTTCAGGCATGTGGTAATGCGGCACTCGAGATTAATTTGGACCAGCTCGTGTTCTTTAAGGTGCACCTAATGCGCGGCAGACGAGCGTTTTTTTTCATTTCGGCCCCCATCGAAATGTGCAAGCCGCGGCCGGGTTTTGATCCACCGACCTCGGGCTTAACAGCGCAACGCCAAAGGCACTACGCCACCATGGCGGGTAAGGTATTGTGTTATAAATGCAAAATATTGCCATGGCTGCGCCTGTGCGCAGAAGCTTATGGTCTAGCTTTGTTATGAAAACTGAGTGATTGCAAATGTAGGAACATGAAGCCTAATAAAGAACCGCACAAGACCATTTGACGCCGTAAGCACAATGATCGACAGACAAATATATGTACTAACCATCACTATACGATGGTAGCTCAGTGATTGGAATACCAGAGTTCCCTCAAGCAAATTTAGGAACGCTACAGCGCTACCGCCAGAACCCCAGCCTTGTATTCGCAAAAAGGTCAAAACCATGATCTTGATGGCACTGCTTGATGGAAGAAGAACAGTGTGTAAAATATCATTTTGTACTTCCTATACAAGTTTTTGGTACAATAAAAAATTCATTTGAGAAAAATAGAGCGTTCGGAACTGGCCATTTGTTCCTGTGCTCCCTTGTGTCGTCTGTCGCACTGTTCCTCCGTCATGAAGTTGCATCTACGTTTATGAAGCTTTGCGGTGGCTAGTTCCAATATTGCGCCATCCACTTGGCGTAATGACAACAGCCTTCATGCACGCCGGTTCCACACAATGCGCAGGTCTTCCGATGCAGGCGGAACTGTGTTCCGCCACACGCCGAACCTCGCCTGCGCCGCGGCCGTTGGGCAACGTTCGCGTGAACCGCGCTGCGAGCTATTTTGCGCCCGGAGGTCGCCTGCGCAGGCGGTGTTTGAGGCTTGGTCGGCGTTCTGCGGAAGAAGCGAATAAAGGGGGGAGAGCAGGGCGCCGCGGCGAGGCTGACGCAATCTGGGTTAGGGCTCCCGCCCGACTGCCACGGTCACATGGTGTCGCGGGCCGCCCGAAAACCGGCACCTTGGCCGCCGCGTTCGGGGCCCCGGGCTTTTGAGCCAGCGAAGAAATTGGCTTGGCACGGGTTTTCTGTGTGCTTCGTGAGAAATTACTCGGCCCTGTGTGCTTTCGTCGCGAGGACTAGCGGGATCGTCCCGACGCTGCAGCGCACGTCTGCGTCAACTGTGTGGCCCACGCGGTGAGTGCGTCTGTCTCGCGTCTGTGGTTGCCGCGGGGCAATGCACGGTATTTGCGCTGGGTTGTCGGTTGTCGCTTTTCTGGCGTCTCCCGCTTCACTCTGGTCATCGGAGTGGCACGTGCTGAAAAATTAGTCCTGTGATTCTTATTTTTCTCTGTGGGGTACTTCAAGTATATAGTGGAATCAACGAAGAGTGTATTGGGGAGATTTCAGTATTGTGGAGTTTTCAGAAACTTAAAGGTACTGTAATATTCCTGTCACTACACCAAACTTTGCGCTGGAGCTGTTAAAAAAACTAACATATTATATGTGTTTAAGGCAACACTTCGCTGTGGAGAACACTTGCAGAGGTCACGGCACTCGAACGGCTGCACTGTAAGAATACAGAGAGAACGCAGTATTCATTGCTACTTTTCCTTAGCTTGACAAAGAAAATGAGCATAATAAACACCCTTTAAATACGCAGTATATTTATTATCATGTGTGTTCCAGCCTTAGCTATTACATGTATTCGTTAAAGGTAGAATACATTAGGCCAGTTTGAAATTTCTTTGTGCCCTGTTATCTAATGGGGTAATTTCTAGGAGTAATATACTGACATGCACTGGCGCTTTGCCGTGCCGCAAATCTGCGCTGAATGAGCCATTTATCATAGTATAGAACAAGAATTATGTTATCATTTGCGTGCACATCATCGCAAGGATCAGGAGGCCTTCAAAAACCTCTAGCTCCCTCTGCATACCAATCAATGTGAAAAGTTATTTCACTTGTTTTCTAAGCATCCTTTCTTGTCTCTCTGTCTAAATTTAGTGCTGACGGGTACACAGCGTCACAGTTTCGTACTACGCTAACCGACCCACGGATATCATTTAGCCTTAATGGCACAAAAAGCAACAGGACCTTCATAGCTTACTTAACGGCAATCAGGTAGACAGACGTTTATCATTAGCAGCGGTCTTGGTGTGAAGGTCTTTGAGACTCTCTGCACTCTGCCGCACGATCTGTGGAGCACTGGAAGAGGTCACGGTATCTGATCGCACAAACGGTTAACGAGGTTTTAGTTTTTCATTAAATGACGGCTGTGTTACCGTAGGTTGAGAGGTGCACGCCATAACTTCAACAAAATACAAACTAATATGCGGTGTGTGCGATTTTCAACACATTCCATCTTCAACTTCATTGTCTGTGCATACTAGCGGTGGTGCTAATCATAGCTTGAGAACTCAACTGAGGCGTCGCTCATGCTCGAGTGGGCTAGTTTGTCCAGCGCGAATGGCCTCCCCCCAAAATTTATTTATTCTACAATTCCAAACTCCATAGACATTCCTTTTGTTTAGTCTGCAGATTGCAAAGAAGGGGCGGACTTTCCGCGTTCAATTTATGTGGACCAATATCTAGTTATTTTAACGCTTTTAAAACATTTTTTTAACAGAGAGTGTAACAACCGTATATATTCAAAAAGGGCCATCTGTAAAAAGACTTAGCGGTGTGAAAAAATGTGTTGGTGGTTTCTATCTATTGAACGTCATTATTATAACAAAATGCCCCTCATCAAGGATCCTGCACATGTATATCCGACTTACATGATGAATTATCATGACGAACCCTATCAGCTATATATATATATAGAAGTAGTTAGAATCAAATTATTCTTTCCATACTAAAAGCTAGAAACAGTTTACACAAATCAGCAATTTTCAACGCCAAAAAATCAATAAAAGAAAACGTATTTAAACAATTTCGCGCATACGCGAAAAACAACCATGCTTGCCCAAGTGTCAAATTTGTGACAGCATCTGCATTGTGTCCAGTACGGTAGTGAACAATAAAAGCAATGAGTCGAGGATAATGTTTACCTCAAATGGCATCCGTGTGCCTTGAATCCTTACATTATCATATTTTCGTTATGTGGCAGTACAATTGAGGCTCACTGTTTAGCAGACCTTGCACATTGTGTGTAGTACTGAAGAAAATTAGTCATACGATAATGCTGCTGACGGAAGAAAGTCTAATGCTCGCGGCCGTGTGTGGTCTTGCAGTATGAGTGACCCCTTGGCATAAGCGTCCAGCTTCGAAAAAAAAAAAACACTCAGACCGTTATGCAAGAGGCCGCATTGCCTGCTTACTTCCTCTTGCAGCCTTCTAAATATACGTCGCGCATTGTTGGATGGACTGCCAAATAGAAAATGAGGAGACGAGGGAAGGTCTCTCGTTCGCTCTGGTTTTCTGTTAGCGAAGCTGCTGCTTGATTGACGAGAGTGCTGCGTCAGGCGCCGCCGATAGAAGAGAAAACAAACAAGTGCGTCACGCCGAGAACCGCGTGCGCGCCAAAACCGAACCCCGCTGCTTTTGCTGGCGAACTTTTAGGGTTTCGCGACGGCGGCAGCGACGTTGTAAGCTCAACGCAGCTGTGGGCGCCACATCCTGCCGCTTCTCGACCAGCTATGAGAGGAGACTGTAAGATTACTGTACTATGAATACTTTCACGCTATGATATTAGTGGGACTAGTGATCACGGACTATAGTTCGCTTTGTAGGCGCTTCCAGGTCAAAGGAAGAGCTCATTAAAACACTCGCAACCATCGTAACGCTGGCTCACGGGATGAATTTCGGCGTTATCCTACGCATATTGAGTGTCTCAGAGAGGTACGGCAGAGCTGAATGACGTCTGACGCCGGGCGGATGTTTTCGTAGCCGATGAGGAAATGTTGGCATTACTTGCGTGTAAAACGGATTGTTTCAGCCCTACTCCTAATCAGGTAAAAGATAGGCACAACGTATGTTTACATATTCATATATTGCCACGTGACAGTGGAACAGTTTACCCTTACAAATTAGAGCTCTAACGTTATACAATTTTGGGTGTTCGCGACATTACGGGCCTGGCACGCAGGGCTAAACCAGTGCCCTTCATGTGCGCGTTGGGTACATTAATAATAAGCTCCACGTTTCTGACAACGTATTCCGTGTTTTCTTGCAATTTGTTTCTGAATTATACACTTATCACGAAAGTTACACATTTTTACTACAAAGACGCCTTCTGCAACTGTATGGTTCAGTTTTGCAGGTTTTCTGTAGCGCAATAAGCACAAGGGCGTAGAAGAGAAAACAGAAACACACAGGCGCTAACTCCTAATAACAATTTATTTCCAGCACGGCTGCCACTTAAAACCCTCGCTTTTTTCTCTCGCTTTTTTTTTAAAGCACGTCTCTACTGACAAGGCAACAGAGCAAACGATAGTACATCTCACTTGCAGCCTAAAAGCTATCATGTTTAATGCATGCACAGGAATTCCAACTCCCTTTTTGATAGTGACATGGACGATTCGCTAACCCAAACATTGCCAAACTCTTCAACGTGAGCACTTTTAATGATGAGACGAGTTATTTCGCATTTGCTTCTCCCGATAATAGGGAGCTTAGGGAGCACTCCTAATAGGCTTAGGGAGCACTCTAATAAAGTGGACAAGCCTTCGCCGGATGACTTCCTCGCAATTCATTGGCATAAGTGCGGATGCGTTCAGCGATTTCAAGGAGCAATTATTATCGGTAGAAGCAAATTAGCTCGTCTCATCATTGAAACTGCTCGCATTGAAGAGTTTGGCAATGATTGTCTTCAGTCGCCCATGTGACTATCAAAAAAGGAGTTGGAATTCCTACGCATGCGTTGAATATGATAGCTTTGGGCTATAGTCTGCAAGTGAGTTGTACTATCATTCGCTGTGTTACCGTGTCAGCAGACGCGTGCTTAAAAAAAAGCGAGAGAAAGGAGTGAGGGTATCAAAGTATCGTCCGTCCCAGAAACAAGTTGTTGTTGAAAGTTAGCCTCTGTGTGCGTGCCTGTTTTTTCTTCTACGTCCTTGTGCTCTTTGCGCTATACAGGAAAAACTGCAAAATGCTACGCCAACATGACACGACAAAAGCTTTATTTGAGTCCTGAGGGACTGAGACCTTGGGGAGCCAAAACCGAAGGCACCCGAAGATCAAGTCGGTGGCTCCGCCCACGATGGGACCGGGAGATCAAGTCCCGCCGCAATGTCGTGGGCCCTCTGGACAGCCTGGAGTTGTATGTGGAGATTGCTGCTCTTGAGAGATTCCTACCATTGTTCTTTCGTGATGGGGGGAGAGGCGTTAAGGGCTGGGCACAGCCAGAGCATGTGGTCAAAAGAGCATGAGTCACGACCACATTTGGGGCACGACTGTGAATGTTCAGGATCTATCTTGTTAAGGGATCGAAGACTGGGATACGAAGGGGTTTGCAGGAGTCTGAGTGTGGTAGCCTGAGGTTTGTTCAATTTGGGGTGAGGGGGTGGAAATGTCCTGCTGCCTAGTCGATAATAGGAAACAATTTCGTGGAAAGTACATAATGGATCTTTGTGGATGTTGACCTCGTTCTAAGCCTGGCTACCCGCGACAGCACGGTGCGTGAAATCGCGCGCTCTCCGGTAGGCCTGCTCGTTAGGATTACATCCAAGCGGTTTAATGGAGCTATCTAGATGGGCTGGGAACCACGAGATTTGGTATCCTCCTTCAACTGCTCTCCCTAGTCCTTTGAAGTGCTTTAATCACAATACTGTTCGCCTGTTCAGATATGATAGCGGACGAGAAGGATCTAACCGCCGTGCGCGAGTCCGAGAAGACCATAGCGGGAACTTTTGAGCTGTGAAAAGCCAGAGCGATCGCCGCTTCCTCCGCCACATGGGCAAACTTCGTATAAACAGAAGCTGCATTGACTAGGTCGCCCCCGGCAACCCGACTGTGCCCGAGACAGCGAACTTATCCCCACTGTCATATCTGGCAGCATCGATAAAGAGGGCATCTAGTTTCTGCTGATTGACCTTTTTAAGGATGGACTTGGCTCTCGCGAATCTTCTACCTTCGTTATGCACAGGATGGATGTTTCGTGGGATGGGGTCTACCATGATGCGACTTCTGGTTTCCCGGGTCAAGCTAACTTCGGTCGCTGGTTCATGTCTGGGTTGGATTCCCGCTTCTTCTAAAATTTTAATACTTGGCTTAGTGGATGAAAGTCTCATTATCATAGTCGCTGTGTGAGCTTTTATTAGCTCATCGATGGGTTTCTGGAGTCCTAGCTCGAGCAGCTTCTCAGTGCTTGCGGACTGCGGAAGGCCGAGCACGCGCTTGAGGACGGTTCTGATTAGGGAGTCGAGCTTGGCCTTTTCCGCTTTGTCCCAATTAAGGTACGGCGCGATGTAGATGACTTGACTCAGGAAGAATGCCTGATAAGCTCTGAGTAAATTGTCCTCTTTGAGACCGCCTCTTCGGTTTGAGACGCGGGCTACAAGTCCTAGGACATTATTAGCCTGTCCAGTGAGCCTGTTGAGGGCCGTCGAGTTACAGCCCTTTGCATCAATGAGGAGACCTAGAATTTTGAACGAGTCCTTCCTCGGTATGGCATGCCCATCTTTAGCTCGAACTTCTGTCGGCAGAGTTTTCAGAGGCGCAAGATTTCTAACCCCTTGTCTGGACTGGCGGTATAACAGTAGCTCTGATTTAGCGGGGGAGAGTTCAAGGCCCGTGTTTGAAAGAAAATCTTCGGTAGCCCCCAACGCACTTTGTAACGAGTGTAACGCTTTGTAACGCGCTTTGTAACGCCAACGAACCCAAATATCTACACTTATGGACTTTGTAGTTCAGGTGTCTCACATTTATGCGTCGGTTTGTATGTAATTTGGAATAAGCTTGATTGATTGATTGATTTATTTATTTATTGATTGATTGACTGAGTGATTGATTGATTGGATAACTGATTGAATAAATAATGTGCACTGAAAGCTTTTTTTGTCTGTTCCGTATATTGATGTCACGCAATAAATATTCCGTCTTTAGAAGTTGTTATACCTAAAGCGACTACAGGGGCCACCTTGTTATGCCTAAATGGTCGTCAAAAAGTATCCACTGTCCTACGAGCCAAAAGTTCTTTTGAACCCTCAACGACGAGGTTGCATGGCGTGCGCGTCGAAAACAGTCTAGGGTCTTGTGACAAGTTGACACATCAGATGCACTGCAGTAAAACTGGCCGGCAATATTGAACTGTTATCATTTTCGTCGAGCAAGGCAGTACATGTCGTGCTACATGCGTGTGCTCCCTTAGCCTGCAGCTTTTTTCACAACACGCCATTTTCACTGCAACAGGAGGTCTTTGCCCGTCCGCAACGCGTTCTGCTCTTCATAACTTATTTTTGTTACCTAAACGTGGAGTAAAAGTGTCAAAAAAATACGCCCATGTTTTTGCACTGATGATTCCAGTGAATTGTCACCGTCAGACGACTTGAGCCGGATGACACCATTTGGGCCGTCTTGTTGATAGCAATTTCAACCACTGACATATGGGCGCAAAAACGTTGTCAAATCTATTTCAGGGTGGCGGTTGTACTTCCTTCTCACGAAGTGCTCGATCCTGTAGCTTCGAACAATTCATCTTGACTATTTTGACGCGTCTTTCCGGTGTTGTAAATGCCCGGCTCTGACTAGATTTTATAGAGCGAAGCTTTCTTGGACTACCGTATCAGCTTTAGCGTGGCTGCTGCGGATGATGCTGTGAGTCATCATATCCTCAACGGATAAGGAGGTTATATGCGCGACAGATGCAAGTACTACCAACCGGCGGGCGATAAAACCCCTGTATCCTGTCCGACAGCATAGTGCCGTGCGGTAAGAGCACCTCAGTTATGTTTAATGCTAAAAAAATAACTCCGCAATACTTAAACATACAGTTTTCCTTGATATAATAAAATGTCAAGGAACGAAGACATCGAAGGCGGCATAGGGGAAATTAATTGTACTTATAACTGGAATTAAAAGTGATAAATTAATGGAAATGAAAGTGCATGAAGAAACCACTGGCCGCAGGTGGGACATTAACCCAGGTCGTCGCATTTATTTCTAGTTGATAAACATAAATACCCTGGAAAGTGGATGGAAAAACGCTGCCGCGGTAGCTCAATGGCTTAAAGCACCGAACGTATAATGCGAAGACGTGTGTTCGTGCCCTACCTGCGGCCTACTGTTATTCCATTAACTCTCCCTTCTATTATTTTATCATTCATATAATTCAATTAATAAGTACAAGTAATTTTCCTACGCCGCCCTTGGAGTTTTTATTGGTGTCTTATGTTATAATTAATAAAGATAGGGCCCTGGGTTTCCTTTAGTTTCCCCTCATAGGCATTTATAAAGGGCATCAACGTCTTAGTGAAACAGCACAGCCCATGTTCAACGAATTTTATCAAATTTTCATTCATGTAACCACTCTTTATGTGCCACTGGGTGTGCGGCCATTCTCGGCCAACCAAACAGAGTGGGTGCGTCCCAGAGAGGCACAAGGAGTACAGAATCCTCAAATGTAGCTAAATATGTGTCGCACTTCATGATACCTTGGTAGATAAACAGCGCACTGACAAGGACAAGGCGAAGAACCACAAGAATAGGCAACACTCGCTGTCATACTTCTCTATAGGTAATATGCCTGAATGACATAATAACAATAATAATTGCGATTAATGTGCATTCATAATCAAAACACATTAATGATAGTTGTTTATTCAATTACACAACACTTTTATTCCATGTACTGTTTTTATTTCGAACTCTAGTTTGACTATTCCCTCTTCTTCGGCTTGTGTTCGCACTACGAACATTTTTATATTAGCGGCGTATAGAAAATACCAAGTTGCCGTGACTGTGATGCTCCACGGAGCTTGTAGGAACAAAGTGACATAGGGCCTCACTATTAGAACGTCTACGCAACCGCCCGCCGGGGGGCCGTAGTGACTTTGGCGTTGCGCTGCTAAGCTCAAATACGCGGGATCGAAGCTCGACCACGGCGGCCCCATTTCGATGGGAGCAAAATTCAAGAACGCCTGATGGTCAAAATTATTCTAAAGACTCTTGCTACGGCGTGCGTCATAATCATATGGCGGTTTTCGTAAGTGAAACCCCATAATTTACTTTTATCTGCATAAACGCTTGCAAGATTTAAGAGACCATATCTCTAATACTCTAGTGCGTGCTCTCAGTGTGTGGCTGAGCAGAGGGCAATTTCACGGTGGACATCACTCAGCAGACGGAGACAGTACGGAGCGAAATGCTCGCTGACTTAGAAGTACTCTGCTGCGAACTCGTTGCCTCATACTGAAGAAGCTAAGTACTACGCCAAAATGAACAAAGGTGCTCTGTGTTGTGTCCGATCTATCTTTCCGCCCTTCCAATTGGTATTTTGCGTAGTACGTTACTTGTTGGCTGCCTTGAGCCACATGGCGCGAAAAAGATTCGGACTCGTATGCCGCTGTGCCCTTGCGGTGGTGCTGTGACAGGGACCATAGAGGGTAAGTGTGTAAACGTATTTTAATCAGGGTGACGAACCAAAAAGAAAAAAAAAATATATCGGTTTGGTTCTTTTGTGGGTTAGGCGTGCACCGACTTCGTTCCAGTTCCGTTCCCGTTAAGAGAAATGAAAATTTATAACGTTTCGCCAACCCGTTTGCAACACTAAGCCGGTTCACCACCGTAACACCTATCTTGCCCTTTGGCGACATGCTGCCCAGTGCTATCGACTTGTCGGCCTCCCGCATGCCCAAGAGTTGTCAGGAGATGGAAGAAAATGAGCTCGTTCGAACATGGGAGAAAGAAATCAGCGTTCTCGCATAAATATAAGCGAAAATTAATTGTTATACAGCTACATCAGCCATTCACATCAAAACGGCCGCCATCTTAGGCAGTGTCGTCGCAACAGTGCACATGCGCGGTACGCGTACTGCACCCTCGGCGAGTCCATCCCTACTCTTGCTCTCTCACGCGTTTCCTGTTATTGTCGTCCATACTGAGTACGAGCAAAACAGTACAAATGTGTTGTGGTATTCGAACAGCAAGGTGTTGGAGTCAAATCAAATACGACTACTGGAGAAAAACGACTGCTGTATATTGAATCGCATATCGAATATTTCCAATTTCTTCAAAAGTGAAATCAATTAAAGGTTTCGTGGCTTGTGTTGGTCAACAAAAGGTTTGTTTACAATATTTGACACATGCACACTGTTATACAGTACGATCACATCAGGTTCACGATGACAATGAGAGTAATGGGAAAACAAAACATTACGTTCCATAGGAACGCAGGGGGTGTTGCGCTCGTTGAAAAATGAAGTGTAGTACTACAGTGCATGCTTCACTTTTGAGCACTCTAAACAATATGGGGATGTTCAAATACTATATTGCATTGTCTGCACTGCGACAGCAAATTCATAGACTGTCTGAGATGAGACACGCTTACAAACGGCTTGCAGCTATTGTGCACAACTGACCTCGTCCATGTGCTAGTTCAGGAACTCGATCGTAGCGGCGGTGCTGCTACATAGAATCAATTAGACGAGTATCAATTTCATCAGTTTTTCTTCCTGCACACTGCAAGAACTGTTAGTGGCCTTTTCTGACATTTTTCGCTAGAGTGAAAGCAAACGCTCATAAATTATACACTACTCGCCATCCAAAAAATGCTTCGTGGTTGCTAAGGCGGCTTTCTCTTTCTTTCATTTCAAAGCCGCTCCAGCGTGTCGCCGTGGCGCCAAGAGTGGACGCCGATTAGAGACTGAGCAACACTACAGAAACAGGAAGATTGGGCGGAGTATGTCGCTGGTGTTCTGTGGCGTGTCGCCTTACGTCCAACGGCGTTTACTTGAGTGGCCGTCGCTTCAAATTGGCCTCGCTGTTTTGGCTTGGCGCTACTGTATTATCACGCCAAGTAGTCTGTCAGCATTTGCTCGGAACAGACGATGAATCGAGGCACCCTCCTCGTGTGACGATTTCGCGTTTGCCCACATGCGGAAAGAAGAAGCTGCAAAATAGGTGAACCTTAACACTTAGTGGTGTGTTCATTCTTATTTACCTTTTGCTGATAAGGTGTTTATCTTTAGTCTTCCCCAGACTAAACTAGCGTCGTTCAAAACGTGGTACCCTTCGCTCTGCCTCCGTAGCTTTCCCTTCATAGCCAAAGAAAGTTGTCCGCAAGTATAGAGAATACGCGTCGAGCGATCCACGCGTTCCCGTGTTCACGCTTTCTTTCTGGACAATGAGCGACGGAAGAGGTGAAAATGCTTCGTTTGTCTCTGCTACTAAACGACCCACACGAGCAGAGGCCCAGCGCCGCCGCCGAAAGCACCCTATTGTTGAGAATCAAAGTCTTTGTCACAGTATATCGCGAATCAAAATACCTAAACACTTCGCTCGAAATTCGCATTAAGGATCGTAATCGTCGGTGAATTTTTTTTTTGTTTTCCTATGCCTACGCAACGAAGAAAACCGTCCGTCTGTCCGTTTATCATGTAAAACGAATTGCTAAAATAAAATTAGCCAACGGAACAAAATAAAATCGAAAGGAAAAATGATGCGGTGGGGCTTTTAGAACCTATGGCCACACGACTAGCAGCCGAGCGCCTTACCCACTGGGTTAAGGTACTCGGCCCGTACGTAGAGCCGACTTTAGGCACTGTATACATCAAGAAATATTTGATTTTGTAAAAATTTAATGCCAAACACGCCACATATCAATGCGTTTCGGTGGTCACTGGATGCGCCTTCAGCTGGGGCCTTTCTTCACCGACCGAAATGCCACCGATCTCTGAGGGCTCATACGCTTCACGTCGAGAAACAAAGAAAGATAGGCAGTCAGTGAGTTGACAAGGATGATGAGTGATGAGGGGGTCTTATCCCGCTTGAAACGATTCGGCATGAATGGATAACATGCTAAAGAGCGATAGGGCCTATAATGGCCGGTGCAATTCTGGTAAGGTTATTAAGCACCGACAAGGGCTGATGAGGGTCGGATCAAGCCCAATAAGTTTGATAAGGGCCAATAAGTGTTCATAAGGGTTGGATCATGTCTGATAAGGTTGATAACGACAGACAAGGGTTGTTAAGGATCACATAGATTGCGACAAGGTTGGCACCGAGCGATAAAGTTTGATAAGGCTCGAATCGAGTCCAATAAGGTGGATAACGATGGATAAGGATTGATAAGGCTCGGGTCTAGTCCAATAAGGTTGATAACGACCGACAAAGATTTATAGTGGTCGGATTAAGTTTCATAGCATTGATCATGGCACCAGGCTGCGTGGATATCAGCAAGTGTTACATTGCTTACGCATACTTAGGTAATTCCCAGAGGAGATTTTACGCAAGTCTTTTTTCTCAGTTTTCTACTATTTTGGCAAAGAAAGGCAGTTGAAGAGATTGATGCTTCCGAAGGATGAACAAGGAAAGTTTATGCTAACCGCCGTGACGACCTTTCTTACGCAACTGCCCGTAGCGCACATTCATCAGAGGCCGCGGGGTTACCCTTAAATGAAGCCGGGCTGATAAACTAGTTCATTTTAGTATTTTCCTTTTTCGAGGTCACCGTCTTTCTTGAATTCCCTGTGTCCTGGCGGGTACATTTTACGGTTTATCTAGTGATAGTACCGAGCAGGCGTAATGACCGAATTGGGAGCTTCAACAGAAACGGTGATTCTGCAGTGTATTTCACAGGAACTGTGATTCTATATTAACCGATTCCTGCCTTTCACGCAAGTTCTAAGAATATTGGCTCTGGTTCCCTTCCGGGTAGAATTCCGGTGCTCGTTTGGGTTCGGTTTGACACCCTGATTTTAACAGATATGGGATGGACAAAGTAGCCGTTTACGGTATTTTCGTTTCTGAACAGCCAAACGGGCACTTCAAAATGTCGAATATGCTTAGAACTCTCTCTATTTTCCATTGTGTTCTTAGCATTTTTCCTGCAAGTCGTTAGCCAAAAAAAAAAAAAAAAAAATGGAGGACGCTTAAGCTTCGGCTTTAAGAGTAACACACGATAGCAATCAAAGACTCCTCACTGCTTCTCAGGCTTCCCGGCAACTACAGCCTATGTAACCGTAATGTTCACCGGGAAAGATCGGCGGCGAACGCTTTGCATGAAGGCGACCTTTCTGGTAGAAATGCGGCCTCTTCCGTGGGCCGCGATAGTTGGAATGGATGAATGGATGTTTTGAGCGTCCCGTTTGGAACGAGGTGGTGGGTTGCACCACAAAGCTCGTGTTATTTTATTGCCTAATGTTCTACCCATGTTAAAAAATAAAGAAAAGAAAAGGAAATAAAAACGCGCTGACTTCCCACAACCAAAGTTTCTGAACCCCTACTGTGATCTTTGCTGTTGTACGACTCCTTTGTTTGTCGTTTCCCTACTTCCACCAATCTTCCAATCGCCTCTTACTAATTTCTATTACGCATATGTTTACCTTCCCTTTGCTCTCGCTAAACCCAGGGGCTCCAAGGAGGCCAGTGATTCCTAAATCGACGGATGGGCAGATAGCTTCACATTCAGATCAAACATGGTCCATCGTTTCCCTTGCTTTACCGCAGCGAAAACATGCTTCTTCTTCCTTCTTATACCTCGCTTTATAAGTGCGCGTTCTAAGGCTTCCTGATTTCGCTTCGAAGAGTAATGAGCTTGCCTTTGAGTTATCATAAATTGTTTCCTTCCTGATTTCGTTTTTTTTTTTGCCTCTTAATTACTCATGGTAGGTTTCTCTTCCATTGTCGCCACTCTTGAGATTATTTCAGCCTCTCTGACTTTCCGCTTGACCTTCTTTGTTGCTGTATTGCCCACCCTACAGACCGCATACTTGCTGGTAAGCTTCCTAGTTCTTTTCCTCCACTGTGAATCAATGTTATTCCTCTACAAACACCTGAACACTCTCCCAGCCTATTTAGTTTTTTTTTTTCATATTCCTCCGTCATTCTTTATAATTATTATACTGTGAGCTTCCCTCACTTCAAAATTTGTCCAGCCCATATCACCCTGTACAACTTCATTGTATACAGCCTTCCCGTGAGCGCCCAGTCCGAGGCGTCCCACTGAGCTTTGGTTGCCATCGAGTCCTGATTGTACTTCTGACTTCAAGCAAACATATATACATTTCCAATTGTAACTCTTGAAACAGTTACACCTTTCCACGTACTCCGGAGACCTGGTACCTATTGTATCCCTGTAGCGCTCTGTGCTGCATTATGGCTGCATTTCGCTTCCCCTTTACTGTTATTGTTTTTTTCCTGTATTTCCATTTAACTATTGCCTTCGTTTATCCATATACCAAGGCCTTTATATATTTTTTCGTGAGTTATTTCCTGGCCCTGTATTCTCACTGTAGGTTCGCTGTTTTCATTGAATACCATATAACACCGATTTTTTTAATGTTACATTTCAAACCTAACTTATGGCCTTCCTGTCCAGAGATATTAGCCAGACATTGCCTATCACTTTGCGTGCTAGCTAGCAGCACAATGTCGTCCGCATAAAACAAACCTGGAACCTGCTGTTCTGCTACTGTACCCGCCTGTTTGTATCAGAGATTAAACCCGATATTACTTTCTTCTAGAGCTTTTTCCATCCTCGCCATGTACATCGTAAACAGCAGTGGGGATAAAGGGCACCCCTGCCTCAGTACCTTGTCGACATCAATTTTCTCCTCGCTCCTCATCTCTTGCCATTCAAAGCGAACGGTATTTTCTAATATATCGCTCTTTACTCTCTCTTACGCCATGCGGCGGAGGTCAGCGTCATCTGGAGGGGTTGCAAGGAACCGGCGAGCACAAATCTCGGAGTTCATGGTCGTTCATTGTATGGTCAAAACGCTGGAAATTGGGTTTCTGCTTGAGTTTCCCCGTAACATAATTTCATTTTCTCGCATAATAAAATTACAATCCGACGTTATTATGTCTGCAGGTTGTGTGTAAGTCGTACTTTAAGATTTTTCTGACGTATTTTACCTTCAGAAATTCAATTACTTGAGTAGCGTCTTTGCACTATATGGAGGGCTGGCTTGGTTCGGAATGCGTTGTTGGAAATAACTTTTGCCGAAACGACAGTCGACGTTGGAAGCAGGACGCCGACGCCAGATCTTCTGCGCAACGGGGCTTTAGGACTACCATGTTGAAAAAGAGCGTTTCCACCCTTCTCCGTTGCCGAAGGTGAGCGTTGCCGCTCACCTTCTGCATAAACATTCCGGTTGAAGGCGTTGAAACTGGCTACTTATGACGTTCAACGCCAGCACTATGAAAATAACAACATTCATTACAACAACAAATTATTACAGGCTTGCAAGAGAGAGAGAAAACATTTATTTGGACCGTCGAGGTCGTTGCTCTTGAGGTCGAGTGGGTGGTGTACTCATTCCAGTACTCCACTGGTCATGGCTGCTCGACGTACTTGCTGGACGAGAGCTCCTTGTCCCGCTAGGGTATCGCCGGTCAGCTGTACCTCCCACCGCTGAAATGACGTGCTAGGCGTCTGTAAGTGTTAAGGTTTGCCCCCGCACCCCCACGAGATGTGAGAGAGTGTAGGCCGTGTGTTGCCGCACCAGGGGCAGATGCCGCGATACGTATGTGGGTACCTTTTGCTATATCTCTGTCGGTTTGGGAATGTGTTGGTCTGAATAAGTCTGAGAGCTACTGCCTCTTCAGTGCTGAGCTTTATGTGAGGTGGAGGATAAATCCTGCGGGTGAGTCGCTGGATCTCGATTGCGTCACAGTAATTTGATGGCAAGGGCACGAAGGTAAAGGTGGGGATTGATGAGACGATTGGTTTTGCCCCGATCAGTTCATTACCGCTCGAGCTAAGGCGTTTGCGCTTTCGTTCACCTCCAATCCCGTGTGGCCCGTCGCCCACGTGATTTGATGGGATTCTTACAGCCTCGGGCCTAGAATCTGAGCCGCCAGCAGCGGTGTTCGTCCGTTGGTAAAGTTACGGCAGGCCTGTTGCGAGTCGGTAACGACAGGTACTTCCAAGCCTGCTCTGTCTTGTAGGCTTCCAAGAAAAGCGGCGACTGCAGCACTGCACTAAGAACGCTGTTATTTTGTACTTGTAAAGCAATGTTAAAGTAAGCAAAAACAGCTCCACTGTTACGCTTACGTGTTTTTAAAACAGCTTTAGTGCGTGTTCTAGCATAAGCGTAATTACACTGCAAAATACACAAGTTATTACACATAGCGTAAAACAGCGATAACCACATAAATTAACTTTGAACACATTTATGCCGCTCATTTAGCTTATTAGGATAAACTGAAATTTAACACTTGCTGAAAATGTTTGTCTTCGAAAAAGTTCTTTAAAGCATGAAGTGTTCTTTTTTGAAGGCCCTCTGTGGGCCATGGACCAAGGATCTTTTTCTAGAGTGAATGATCTTCTATACAAAAGCAACAAATTCGCTTGCAATACCTATCGTGGTGAATAATATATAGTGCACTCGAGGAGGAGATGTACATCTTCGTATAGATGGCCACGAGAACACTGCGGGCTAGAGGCACGAGTTATCCTGGATAAAAAGTCGTGTAATTGCAGTACGAAGCCACAGGCTTCTCTTTTGCATCAGACGACGGAATCGAGAGGTTTATACATGGGTATATAAAATGTAACTCCGAGTTCTTAGATTGCTCATCAAACCAGGTAGTTTCGCAGAGATGACAAGATATCTGTCTGAGGAGCAGACGGATGAAGAGGAAGATTAATTCGCAGTGGCAAACGGGTGAGCGATGGTTCCAAGGCCGTCGCCACCGCCCGCCACTGAGGAGCGGTGTTCGGGCTCCGCTCTTATTATTAGCCTTGCTGTGATGCTTCGTTTTGGCGGCACCTCGTTTGCGGGCGGCGGGAGCTTCGGCTGTCTTGACGGCGTACGGACGATGTTCGGCTTCGTCCCGGTTGCACTTGCGCTCGGCAAGCTTAACGTCAGCAGCAGTGAGCACCTTCTTCATTCGAGGCATCGATTTGACATGGAATCTAAAGAGAACCGAAGCGATCCTCTCTTATACACACCGGCTAAGGTGACCCGGGGCACGCATATACTACAAGGAGGCACACGTAGGGTGGATTTCCGGGCGCCAGTTGGCGCTGAAGCCCTTTATGACGTTTTCCGCCGACGCTCGGGAGAGCTTCGATCAAAAAGTTTGAGTTGACGTCAGCCACAAGCGCCTGGCGGCGTTTACACTTGTTTCGCCACTAGAAATGGTGACACCGTCTCGTGTTACTTCTTCGCGCTCGTTAACTACTCCTTCGCTGCACCCTTCACAGAGGGCGCGACCATCTCGTTAAACACGTTCTTTGTGAGAGACCAGACACGTACGAAAAAGTGCCTGAAACTCGCCAAGAAAGCTTCGCTACAAAAACAAGTCATTTCGAGCATTGAATAAAAATTACGAATAACTCCTGAGGATAAACCACGCCAAATCGAGCAAAAGAAATAATTGAAAACGAAAATGCTCCTTTCGATGTATTCTTGTCGCCTTTTGCTCGCGCTACTCAGCTGTTACGTTGAGTTACCATCTGTAACCACGACCAAACCAAGCCGTAGTGTGTTAAAGCTGCCTGAGACGAGGACACGTGGTGGCTGAATGCCGGGTTCGAAAAGTGTCCTCCATTAAGTTCGTTCACGAAAAAGACGAAGATCTCCAAAATCTGCACTTTCACAACATCGTAGCGAACGGGAGAAAGCGTAAGGCCCGCCGCGAAACTGCGGTTACCTATGACGTCCTACCCTTCACTCTCGGAAGTGAGAAAAACTTTACGGGTGCATGGTAATATAAACATGCGGCCGGGACCTGAACAGACGCAATCAATGTGCGGGTCGCAAAGGCAGTGCTGAAATGATTTTCTGCTGAATTAGAAGTAGAGGCTGCATGTCTGACAACCACCTTCCAAAAGCCATCTTACCTTTTGCCCAACCGAACAGCGAAGGAAATGCTTCGGCCAGGAAAAACCCTTGACATGCAAAGTGCTGTCAAGAGGTCGGCGAAAAATAAACGGTTTGAAGAAAATGTCCACGAGTTAAGATACTTTTTGGGTATCTTGTTTCTGTATCATGACAAATTCGGCCGTAGCATCTGGCAGTATCTACTATGTTCTTGATACATCGATTGAAGTATTGTCTATTGTAATATAAAAGATACGCCTATCGCAGAATATACGAGGACGTATGCTAACTGTGTGCGAACCTATGAAAGCACAACCAGGCGCACATTAGGCGCAGGAAAGTGTGTCTACTTTTTCTTGTGTGTAAAGGCGACCTTCCTGTAGAGTTTTCAGCCTTCCGGCTCAGCCGCTGTCTTGCTTGGACAGCAGTGCAGCCTGTATTTTTTACTTTTATACTGACCTTGCGAAACTGTCTTTTTGACAGCTCCCTCAGAAGTGCAACGAGATTTAATATAGGTGCTCTCCGCTTAGTCGTGTAGTTTGCCGTCTGAGGAGAGTGTTGGACCACAGCCAGAGTAAAGTAGCTTCTGTCCGCTTTTCTGCCAGGTGTCCGTCTCTAGGTGCTTCACATGGCTGTCTCGCTGGCTTGGAAGCCACTCCTTGAGTCAAAGAAGTGTCCTGTTGATATTTGCCACGAGCTTGTTTCTGTCGCCACTCCTGTCCAGTGTGTTTTTAAAGCATTAGCTTTTCCTAGCTCATCGCTCAGTCTCGCGTCGGCGCGTCTTCAGAGAGAAAAAAGGAAAGTGAACCACGCAGCACAGAACTTGGCAGTACGCTAGTAGGTGCATCTATTGGTGGAAGCTCAAGAGCTGCTTCCACCAATGAGAAGGGACATCTCGGTCGCGCGACTCAAAGTTTGCTTCCTTCCAACACCACCAGACGATGTTGCCCTCCGCGCACCAATTTGTACCGCGGAAGCGTGGACACACAATGGAGGAAGAGGTCAAGAAAATGGCTACTAAGTGCAAAAAAATGGAAATTTTATGTAGGCAACCAGGGGTCATGAGAGAGAAAGCAACAGAAACAGAAACGGTAAATTCGATGCGAAGAATGGAAACAACAAGGACCATGGATATTTACAAAAACAGCAAGGAACAAATCGGGAAGAAAATTCTGTATGATAATGCAAAAGACAGCACCTTGCTTTTTAAAGACCAAGGCAGCTGCTAGAGGGCAAAAACCTACCGAAGCAAGTATGAGCCACAAGATGAAGCATGCATGCGCTGCAAGAAAAAGGAAAAGAAAGAAGAGCACGTGAAAGGTGGTGCACATCGTACTGGAAAGCCAGAATATTTGCTTAGCGAAACCCATAGAAAATGTCCACCTTCCAGAAACATTGTGATTAAAAGAAGACGGAAGGATAACTTGCTCTGTAGTCGAGATAAGAAAGACCCGCCGTGGTTGCGCAGTGGCTTTGATGTTGCGCTGCCAAGCACAAGGTTGCAGGATCAATCCCGGCCACAGCGGTCGCCTTTCGATGGGGACGAAATGCAAAAAGGCACCCGTGTACTTATTTATTTATTTATTTATTTATTTATTCGGTATACCTACATCGCCTGTAAGGCATTATCGTAGGGGGGTTAAAATACAGGTGGTCACAATGGAAGCATATCCAGCAAACATCAAAAGAATACGTTAGTAAATACAGCATTGTTTAAGCACTGAAATTCGCAAAAGCGAAGGACAAACTAACAAAGTACCAAACAAAGTAAGTAACAAAGTAGCTAAATAATAAAAAAACGTTGCGTACGTGCAGAGATGAATAACAGGACAATGAAGAATATGACTTTGAATAGCATTTTAAAAACTAGACGCTGCCATCACTTCATTAGGGAGCTCATTCCAATCGTTAATCGTGTTAGGAAAAAAATGAATACTTAAACACATTGGTACGGCACTGATAATCCCTAATTTTGTGAGCGAGGTCTCTCCTAGATGAAACGTAATGCGGCTCCTTGATGAACAGTGTTTTGTCGATACCAGTTTTACTTTAATATATCATATAAAGGAATTTCAACCTTAGGATTTTCCTGCATGAAGAAAGAGTTTTCCAACCCAACCCTTCCCGTATTCCGGATCCTCTGATAGTAAAATTATAATTTCCTGTTACGAAGCGTGCTGCTTGCTTCTGGCTCTTTTGTCTGTGAGGTTTTTAGTGTAGGAAAAGGCGCAGGAAAGTGTGTCTACTTTTTCTTGTGTGTATAGGCGACCTTTCTGTAGAGTTTACAGCCTTCCGGCTCAGCCGCTGTCTTGCTTGGACAGCAGTACAGCCTGTATTTTTTACTTTTATACTGACCTTGCGAAACTCTCTTTTTGACAGCTTCCTCAGAAGTCCAACGAGATTTAATATAGGTGCTGTCCGCTTAGACGTGTAGTTTTCCGTCTGAGGAGAGTGTTGGAATACAGCCAGAGTAAAGTAGATAGCGCAGGCATGTTCTAGAATAGGCCTGACGTTTGTTAAATACAAGGTTGCCTTCAGTGATGAAGGAGAATGCTTAAATTTTTGTCGGAAAAAGTGAAGACGGTGAGCTTTCGCGCCAATTGAGTAAACATGATTAGTCCAGTCAAGCGTTTCAAAAAACGTAACTCCGAGGTAGTTAACATCCTTAGCGGTACTGAGTGCAATATTATTTACGCAATACGAACTTTAGATTTTTTTCTTTTTCTTTGTAAACTGCACATGGTAGCATTTACCAGTATTCAGAGTCATCTGCCACCGCTTGCACATTTTCAAGGTCTTCCTGTAAGACAGACATATCGGCATGACATTTCACTGTACGATACATGACGCACTCGTCGGCATACACTCTAATTGTTGATGTAATGCCTACTACTAAATCATAAATATAAAGAAGGAACAAAAGTGACCCAAGCACAGAGCCCTGAGGCACTCCCGATAGCACGTGCATTGGAGGCGATGTCACCCATTAAAAACAACTTGCTGTTTGCGCAGGTTTAAATAATCTTTTATCCAGCCGAGAAGTTCAGGAATGCCTAGGAATGATATTTTAAGCAAACTAATTGTGCGGGACGACATCAAATGCTTTCCGCAGATCAAGAAAGAGTGCATCCATCTGTTCACCATGGTCCAGGCCGAGTGCAATGCCGTGAGTGAATTCGGCTAGTTGTGTCACGCACGAAAAACCAGAGCGGAACCCACGCTGAGCCTAGGTGAAAAAGTTATTTGCTTGAAAATGTTTCATCAGATTAGAGTACAGGACATGTTCGAGAGTCTTACAGCAAACGAAAGTTAAAGATATCGGCCTGTAATTGCCTACGTGTGTACAATCACCCTCTTTAAATATCGGAGTCACGTTGGCTGTCTTCCAATCTTCGGGCAGCTTTTGATTATCTAGTGGCTTGTTGAAAAGTATTACTAAGAAAGGCGGTATTTGTCTCGAACAGTGTTTCAAAACATGATTAGAAATTCCATCGGGTCCATGACCTGAATGCAGGTTCAGATTAAACAACCAAGCCTCCACTCCTTCCTCGCTCACGGCAATGTTTTCCATTTCCGGTAATCGTGTCGGTTTGTAAGAAATAGCAATTCTACATGGCTTTGTAAAACCTGAATCAAAATACTTGTTAAAAACTTCCGCTTTTCTTTTGTCTTCTTTAATTAGATTACCATCATTTGCGATGGCCGGGATGCCAGTGTCATCCTTCTTGTTGCTCTTGATATACCGCCAGACCTCTTTGGGATTCGTTTTGAGTTTATCTGCTAAGGCTTGTAGATATGCATTCATCGCAACCTTCAATTCGCTTTTAAGTTTTGTGCTGATATCCTTTAGCTTTTTTTACATGCTTGGGTTTTTTGTTTTGCAATATATTTTGTAAGTTCGGGATTTTTTCTGAATTGATGGACGTAAACCCTTATTAATCCAGGGTTTATCTTTGCGGCGCTTACTCCAAACCACTTTAGACGGAACAAAATCTGAGGTCAGTAAAAGCAGTTTATTCCTCAATATGACCCACAGACTGTCGATGGTACTAAATGAACTGGAATGCTCCAATATAGGCAGGAAATCATTTAACTCATTAGAGATAGCCTCATAATTACCCCTTTCATAAAAGGATACCTTTCTCGGCCGCATTTTGGTAAATTCTATTTTTCTGCAACGAATGGTGCCTGCAACTACTTCATGATCACTAATCACTGGTACTGGTGCAATGAAGTCTATGATATCTTTCTGGTTACTAAAGACCAAGTGTAACACATTCCCGTCTGTATATCCAAAACGAGTAGGAAAATCAACAAACTGGAAGAGCCCATAGGTCATTATTAGCTCGCAAAATGCGGACTGAACCAATGAACTATTATTCTGTACAGGACATAGGTCACGCCATTAAACATCTGGCATGTTAAAATCACCCCCAAGGATTACCGTTTGAGATGACTTGGCTTAAAGTGACCTTGAAAGGCTGATAAATGGTTCAACAGTGTTCAAATTAGGTGGTCTGGAGAAAGAACCGACAATAAGGGCGTTTCCATCTGAAGAGCATAGCCTGCACCATACACACTCTGAAATATCGTCAGCTGGAAGAAAGGGTGCACTTTAAATTGGGTCCCGAACTAGAACAAACACCCCCCCCTTCCCGCGCATTTCGGTCCTTTCTATACGCAGCATAGTCTGATGGAAATACCTCAACATACGCAATGTCAGGGTCTAGCCATGATTCAGTGGCGATAACAATGTCTGGTTCTGATATCGATAGAAGGCCTGCAAAATCATTAGTGTTATTCTTCAGGCTTCGACAGTTTAGGACAATAAAAGAAAGTTGTTCGGGTCTATTTCTAGTAAATCGGGGAGAAGGCTGTGTTGTTTGCTATTGCATACATTCTCGAACAGAACCACTAGAGCCATCAAAAATATTGTTTTTCCATCCATCACCAGCTTGTTATACCTAAGCGTGTACTTCATTTTCCGTTCCCGTGCACATGCGAGCAGAGAATTTCTTGTCTGACGAACATGTTTAGAATAATCTTCACTTATTGAAAAGTTAGTTCCCTTAAGCTTAACGGCCGTGGTTAAGACCCTTTGCTTATCTTTGAAAGCAGAGAACTTCACAATTACAGGCCTTTTTTGTTAACTGCGTGTCTGCCAATTCTGTGTGCCCTCTCTATAGCGGAGGGGTTAATTTCTATTTCGAGATTTTCCGCACAAAGCGAGATCACCTTGGACTCTGACTCGTTCCATGTTTCTTTTTCGGTGTCACCCAAACCAAAGAAAAGTAAATTATTTCTGCGCGACCTGTTTTCAATATAGTCTTGTTTTGCCAATACATTTCGCACGGTATCAGCCAGATTAGCGTTGTGTGCCCGCAAACCTTCCCATCCTTTGCCCTCGGTCAGAGCTTCAACCTTTTTTATCATCTGCTCAATTTGCTCATGCAGTGTTTTTTGCTGCGACCTCAAAAATTTCAGCTCCGCGAGGATCTTTTCTTGGCCCTCTAGTAGTTTTGGTAGGCATTTTAATGCCTTTAATAGTTCATGTTCCGCGTTTTCTGAAAAAGGGCCGGAATTTTCCTCAACATCTCCGGCCATGAGTAGAGGTGCTTTCATCAAAGAAATTATTGGACACATAGCACACCACACATCAGTCACGAGCCCAACAAGCCCCCCAGGTGACGTGTAGGGTTCCGGCATCGACACTGACATTCCGCAAACAGATCCATAGTGGTAAAATTCACCAACCTGCAGAAACAGGAGCCTTAAGCGCGCTCGTCATGTCGGTACCGGAACCCAGTTGAGCAGACCGTGGTAGCTGTTTAAATAGCCTGGCATCACGTGATGGGCCTTGCCGATATGCGGCCACGAAGCCACTCTTAATCCAATGCACAGTAGTCATGTCGAGATATGGCCATGCAGCCACATCACTCGCTGCTGCTGGGCACGTGCTGTCATTCCCGTTTTCCTTCCAAAGCAACTATGCCACGTAAGCTGCGCACGCCATCGCCTCGTTTTCTCGCAGTGGTTGCAGTTCAGCCGATGCATCCGATGTTGCCCCTGTGTATTTCCAAGCGATGTGCATTTCGTTGTCCTTGCTGGCTCCCTCGAATTCCCATGGCGAAAAGCTGGCGCCGTGGACCGCTCCGAGTGCTTGAAAGAGCTGCAGAAACAGGAGCCTTAAGTGCGAGGTCCTCACGTTAAAGAACCCCAGGCAGTGATATTTCATCCAGAATTCTCCACTACGGCATGCCTCATATTCAGAACGTGGATTCGGCACGTAAGACCCCATAATTTCTTTTAATTTTCTCTGGATAAAACAGAGACCTTTAGATTACTGGTGGGGAGAAAATGCGCAGATTCCATGCACTGTGGCAATCTATATATGTATTGCAAACAATTTTACAGTTGCCTGGCGATCAGCATTGTTTGGTGTTCCGCAAGGCGATGCCAGGTGGAACAAGATGTTCCGGTAAATTTAGTAGTTGTGATTGTGGGTCGCGAGCATGCGAGTGCTTGTCAAAAGTACCACCAGGTCAACTGCGTTGCAGACCATTGTATGGCGGGAATGGCATGATTTCTACGCTAGCCTACGGCATGTCGTTTGTTGGGTTCTACATACTATAGTTAGTGAACGCGTGCGAACGACAGGAAGACCGATTGTGACGTGGTCAGAGGCTACGTATTATACAACCGTACGTATATTTGGCTATTTCTTATGCTCTATGGTAAATGACGATGGCATATGAAGTTCAGAGAAGAAATGTTAACACTTGATTGACTTGGCCGATCATGGAACCTGGAGAACCTTGTAGAATTTCTGCACAGCGTAAGCTGCCACGAGGTGAGTACTGGGTCAATGCCTCCTTTACTAGATGCCTGCCGCGTTGTCCGGTAAACTCGGTTCCGTGCCCTCTCCCTTTTCTCGTCTCCGCGAAAAGGCAACGAGCGCCTCTTATGGCGAACGCCTGCAACTTACATCACGTGCTGCAGCCTCTGACATTACCACGGCATCTGTCACCGTCTTGGAAGTCCGCGAGAACGCTCGCTATGAACGCGTCGGCGGAAGCATTCGGCTGCCGCCGCCGCCGCCGGAAGTTGAAAACGCAGCGAGCGCCGCCTCACGGAATTTATGCTCTACTAAGGAAACCGCCGCTACAATGGGAAAGCGAGCGACGCGGCGGGCATCTAGTAAACGGCGCACTGACTAGGCAAGTGGGCCGGTCCCGCAGATAATGTCTGCGCCGACGTAGAGACGCTCGAACACCTCCTACTGCACTGTCCTGCCTTCAGTGTGGAGCGCGCGGACCTATGTGCAACATATCGCCGTTTGGGACTGCCCTGCGACTCGGCAGGCGCACTTCTCTTTCCTGCAGCCCACCCGTCAAGAGCGCGCTTGCTGCACTGCTTGACTTCTGCAGTGCAACGCAATTAAGAGCGCGGCTGTGAGCCCCGCATTCGCTTCTACAACTTTTTTTCCCCTCCTCCTGCCTTTCGCTCTCTGCCATATCTTTTTCTCTCCACACCCCTTTTCCTGTGCAGTGCTGTTGAGGTGTCCTCCTCTGAGAGACAGTTACGGAAATGCGCTTCTCTCTTCCTCTCCTTCGTAATCACTACACACACGCAGATGATGTAGTTCTAACACGGCGCCTCAAAGCCTGTGGTGTCACAAGGAAAGACGACGACAGAGACACTCGGCGCACGCACCAAGTGTTTCAAAGAGCTAGCTGGCTCCGAAATAAATGAAGCATGCATCTGATCGTCGCCGGAGGTTAGAGCACCTGACAGCTGTGCTCGACGGCAAAGATTGGATTTCCACATCGGTCACATGTTATTAAACTTTTCTTAAAGTGACGCGGGACAGAAATCTTCCTACAGCAAAGTTCGAAGAATGAGGCCAAGAATTCTTCGCATGGAAAAGCAGGGAAAAGATCTATAGAAGCAGATTTACTGCAAGCTTAAGTAACGGTACAATGTTTTATATACTTTATTTTATTTACACGTACCTAACAGGGTACGAGAAGGCATTGTTTAAGTTGATAAATACGGTAGCATATTCGTATGGAATTGGGGAAAGAAAAAAAAAAAGAAAGAACAGTACAATGAAAGGAATACTAACGTAACGCAGCAGCATTGAAAACTAATACGGTATTAGTAAGTACGATATTAAGAGCAATAACAAAAAAGAGTAAACACAATAACATAATAAAAAGACAGAGAGAGCAAGGACAGGAAAGGCACAGAGGTCAACCAGACGAGCACCCGGTTTGCTACCGCACACTGGGAGAGGAGGAAAGGGGAACAGAAAGAGGAAAAGTGCGAAAGAGTGACCACTGAGTGCGTGTGGGAGCCCGCACATGGACACTATAAATGGTCTCTTAAGCCGGTGCACTTCAAGTGGTGTTCGAGTGCACAAATCGCTCTTCGTGCCAGTGACTGGTGCAGTCACAGTCTGAGTATCTTTGACTCGGACAATGGTCTTCAGTACAGTCTGTTTAAAATAGTCCTTAGAGAGAGGCACTGTACGTCGTAGCACAGGCAGATGCACAATAGGTGGTTGGTGGTTTTCTTGCACCTACAGGAGTCGCACGTCAGGCTCTCGGCCATTCCGATACGATAGGAGTAGGCGTTCGGGAACGCCACTCCCAGCCACGAGCGGCAGAACAAGGTTCTTTCGCCGCGAGAAAGACTAGATTCCAATTGGAGCCGTAGCATGGGGTCTACTTTATGCAATCAGCAATTGAAGGCACTGGAACTCCAGAAATATTGCAACTTCTTGCGTGCAAGCAGGTGAAGTTCCCTGGCAGCGTCTAACCTCACGAAAGGTAATGGAAGCGTCTGGGTGTCTTCGTGGGCAGGTCAGGCAGCCCTGTCAGCAAAGTTGTTGCCGACGATGCCACAGTGAGCAGGAATCCATCGAAAGATAATGTTTTGCCCTATTTCAAGAGCATGGTGGTGTACTTCCCCGATGTCGAATATTATCTGCTCGTAAGTGCGGCGATGTAATGCACACTTGACGCTCTGAAAAGCTGCCGTAGAGTCACAACAAAAAACCACCCATTTCTCTGTCGGCTCTTCAGGGAGGTGAGGTCGAACCATCCGTATATATATATATATATATATATATATATATATATATATATATATATATATATATATATATATATATGGGCGGTTATGATACGACTGGTGCAGTAATAGGGGCGTCAGTTGCTTTAGACCCGGCGATGGATGATTGGCCTCCTTTGCAATTCGGGGAATAGAAAAATTCACTTGAGGCTGTCGCAGGCACTACAGGGGAGATGAAGGCTTCGCCGCCGGTATATAAGATGACGGAATGCATTCTTGATGAGTGCTAATTACTTTTGAAAAGGTCGCTTGAGGTCTCTCGGCCGGTAAGGAGGCTAAGTGATGGTGAAGGGTCCTTGACAGATGGCGAATGTGCGCTCTGAGAGATTCGACAGCTACGTGTGTTTGGGTCATATGGTCAACCGCGACGTCAATGGCTGCTATTCAAGTGTACCGAGGCAGCCCTAAACATGTGCGTAGGCGTTGACTTTGTATGCTCTCCAAAGCGCGAATGTTCGTCTTGCTTGTATTTGGAGAAACTGCTACACTGTAACGTAAACTCCGAGAAACAGTACCCAGTACAGCTGCAACACAGAATGGAGTGGGGTACCCAGTTTTTCGCGCCGATAAATTTCAGGACCTGAGCAATGGCAACTGACTTGTTTGGATAGACGCATTGAGGGCTCCACGAGAGGTTGCGGTCAATGATACAACCAAAAAGCGATGCGTCTTAATATAGGACATGGCTTGATCATTGAATAAAACGGGATACAAAGACATTTGATGGCGCGTAAAGCCAACCATTGAGCTCTTTTTTGTAAACGCACTGAGGCCCTGTTCTCGCAGATAAGACGCTGTCATGGTTGCCGGCCACTGAAGCCTGGTCCGTACCTGAGGGCGAGTCACCGCAGCGTCCCAGATGCAAATGTCGTCGGCGTATATTGAGATATGAACTGTCCGCGGTAAGTACACCGCTAGTCATACCAGGACGAGGTTGAAAAATATGGGGCTCAACACTCCACACTGCGGCACACCACGGCAGAAGTAACCTTCCGAAATTGGTTCGTCTTCGGTCTGTAAGAAAAAGTACTTCTCAGTCAAATAGTCCCGAATTCATTTATACATTCGGCCACTAGCGCCCACAGCCTCGAATGAGTTCAGTATGGCCTCATGGGCGATGTCGTCGTATGCTCCTTTGATATCTACAAAAAGTGCCACTGATAGACGCTGGCGGCTTTTTTGTTCATGGAAGCAGGTTACGATGTGAATGACGTTGTCGATAGACTAGCGACCTTGACGAAAGCCCGCCATGGCATCCGGATAGATTTTTAATTGCTCTAGGTACTATTCCAAGTGAGCAAGAATCTTATTTCCATCGCATTGCCGAAGCAGCTCGAAAGCGCAGTCGGTCGATATGATGATAGATCCAGCGAAGACTTTCCAAGTTTCAGAATGGGGATAAAGCGGCTCGATTCCCGTTGTTTGGGAATGAATCCGCTGTGCCAAGACTCATTGTACTAGTTCAGCAGATCCCCACGTGCGTCATGTCCAAGGTGGCATAACGCAGCGTACATGATGCCATATGATCCTGGTGACGAAGATCGCCTGCAGATCGCCAACGTCGCGTCGAGCTTTTCGAGTGAAAATAACACGTTGATTTCCGGCACACGTGCCTCAGGCATGAGATTCAGTACTGCATCAGTAATGATGACTACGGACCCAGCAACCCGTGCACATGACTCTTCAGCCACTTCAAGTTGTGATCAAAGTTCGTAGAGGGCCAGAGCTGCAAAAAGCTTCCTTTGTTGCGGACATGAGCGAAGACACCTAAGCGTTCTCCACATGTGCGAGAGCGATTTTCGGGAATCAAGCGACTGACAGAAAATATTCCATCGCTTGTCTTCCAGTTGATCCATACAATGCTGGACTTTCTTTTGTATGCGTCGTGAATCCCTCAGATCCAAAGCGGACTTCGTGCGCCGATAGCTTCTCTCCGCCTGCCGGCTTACCGCATGCAGCCTCTCCAGTTCTACAGACGAGTATGTTCGCCTTGCTGACCTCATAAGCGAGCAGATGAATGCCTTCATTGCTTCTGAAATTGCATCTTCAATATTTTGTGAAAGGCCTTCCGGATATGCGTCGTCCATATGCTTCGTAAACATTGACCAATCAGCTTTACGCAAGACAGTAGAGGAGCATCACTCAACTCCACTAATATCTACGTATGTTGGCTTATGGTCGGTTCCATGTGTTTCTAATTGTTGGACGCTCGAGGCACAGTGCCGTGACACCAATGTTAAATAGAATCAGCTGCTATAGGTCGTTCCTTGCAGAAATGTAGGGCTGCCGTTATTGACAAAGCACATACCATGACCGGCAGTAAAGGAGACAAGCCTTCGGGGTCAATTTTAGTGCTTCCTCATAGCTGGTGATGCGCGTTAGTCACCTGTGATAGCCGAGGGGCCATTGGTCATTGGTAATATTTTCTTAAATATTTCGCCGTCAACGTGAGCCGCTGGGAACATGTAGGCTCCAATTAGTGTAAGTCACACAGCCTTCTTTTCGACATCCAGGCAGACATATTGGTAGTCGTCATGACACTCTACAGCGTTAGCCACATATGTAAGGTCCGTGCGGATGTAGTTGATTACTTTGGTGTGGGCCACATGTGGACGAGACGAAAGATTCGTAGGCAGACAGTCGGAGCACAGTTGATATATTTGGTTCCCAAATGACCAGTATGGGGAAGCAATTTGTAAAAACGAATTGACGAAAGTCTGCTATACGGGTGCTGAGACTTCTAGCATTGCATTGAAAGATCGACACACATTTAACTTCAGTGCGGAAGGGGCCTATTGGTCGAGCCATGGTGCTTAAACGATGCTAGCAAGCACTGGATTTAGTGTATCCAGTATTTGCAGAAGACTGCGAGCTGCTGGTGTTTGCAGCTTGTTCGGTATCATGCGGATTGTATTAATTAGCGATTGCAGCATTACAGCCACCTGCCTGTCTTGGTCGCACAAATACCCAATAGTAGACCCCGGGAATTGTCCACCAAATGATTGCTCTAATTCTGTTGGTGAATGCTGTCGTTTTGGTAGGGCAGGCCAGATTCGGCAGATCTGATCTTCTCTGTGGCCTTGTTCTTCGTGGTCCTTTCCACAGTTCCTGGCCTGGCAAGAAAAGGGGGAGGTGGTGTTGTAGGAAGTGGCACGCGCGTCCCAGAGGCAACAGCTTTTCTTGAGGAGCATCGGTGACGGAACGTCACTTCCTGATTTATTTGGCGGCTTCGCGATGAGATGATTGCTCACCATCTCTTTCAAGATTATCATTTCCTTGTTAATATGTCGAAAATTTTTCGATGAAGCTTCATGTAACCCGCCGCAGTTCAAACACTTCAGTACAGTCGCGCCACATTTATCTGCAGCGTGGGGCTCGACACAGCAGGGGCATGCTGCCTGATTTTCGCGGACTGCTTACGTGTCCCAGTTTCAGGCATTTGCTGCGCTGAAGAGGTTTCAGCTGGCCTTACGTTAAATCCAGAAAATTTTCATTTTGGCTTTAACGAACTCCAGTATCTAGGCCACGCCGTCAATAATGAAGATTGCGCTTGCACTTGGCTTCCGCGGCCTCCTCCTTGTCGGTCGTATTGGCCCGCCGTCGCCGCAGATATTGTCACGTGGTAGACAATATGAACGATAGTGGACGACAGTGGACGGAACCATCGATAACATTCCAGAAACTTCTTTCACATGCAGGCGCGTCCTGCGCTGTGCGATAACATTTGTTAGGCGGTGAGAAGTGGTAACCCGACAAAGATAAAGAAGTACACGTGTCAATATTCTCGCGGCTGCTACCGCCGACGCTCCAGGCGCCCTACGACGCCCTCTGTGCTTCTTCGTCGGTAAGAGAGCAGCTACTCGATGATCCCGACCTGTTGAGCCGGTGCTCGTAGGGTGGCAGCTACTTCCCGTTACTATCGCGCCCATTCAAGCTATTGTTCACGTCGGTGCTCTGTGAAGGAATGTTCTCCAGAGCGAAGTACGCGCATCCTGCCCACAGCAAGTCCAAAGTGAAACTGTTGATAATGTCGCTAGGGCGATGACACGTTCGAAGAAAACGAGGCACATCAATTGGTGGGTAGACTATGACGTTTTATTTTCTCTTTCGATGCGACTCAATAGACGGACGCAACAATTTTCAGAACTTAACCATATACAGGTTCGCTGTAAAAGTGATTGCTTACGCCAGCAGCACTCTCTCGCGCACTGAGGAAAACTACTTCACTATGGTGAAGAAATGCATCCCAGTAGTGCAGACTGCTATGAAATTTCACCCTTACTTGTACGGCCGTTTATTCACCGTCTTCCGCGACCACAATTCTACCTGTTCGCAGAGTAACTCAAAAGACCCATTTAGCTGATTGGCGCGCTGGAGACTCAGGGTTGAGGAGTTCGGCATGACCGTCGTACACAAGTCAGGCAAAGAGCACACTGTCGACGACTGCCACTCTCTGCCACCAATCGAGTCCTGGGTCACCGACGGTAAGGAGGCGGGCGCTGCATTCTTGGGAGTCGTAGATACAATTACCATTTCACCACAGCAGTCCGACGACAAAGAACTACTTCCCCTTATTGCTCACGTTCAACGCCGAGCTAAAGACGTTACCGTGACTGTTTGCGAAAAACCTGCCGTCATTTTGCTTCAGGGGCAATGTTCTCTATGAGAACTTTTTTTTCCGACGGGCAGCAGCTACTTACGGGTCGTGCTTGCTTCGCGTCGCAACGAAATTCGCACAGTGTGTCATGATGAGGCTATCTCAGGTCGTTTCGGCTGGGCGACGCAAGCAATATTGGCCGCTGCTCCCAGCCGTAGTTCCAAGCTGCTACTAGAGATCACGTATGCACTTGTCTGCCGACAACGCCAAGCTACACCCGACAAGCCAACTAATCTCCTACATCCTCTTCAGTTGCCGGGTGCGTCATTCGCCCGAACTTGCATGAATTTTCTTGGGCCATTTCCAGCTTCTACTGCAGGAAACAGGTGGATTATTGTCGCCACCGATTACATCACCCGCTATGCGGGGACTAACGTTACCTAGCGGAGCACATCAGCAGAAGCAGTTTGATATCAATTTTTCTTCGAAAACGTCGTCCTTAGGCACGGTGCCCCAGCCGTAGTAATTACTGACAGGGGCGCCACGTTCACGGCCGAAGTTCTGGACGCAGTTGTCAACATCATCGCCACCGCTCATCAGGGTTGTCATGCTGTCTGCATCCGTGTCACACAGCATGACATGGAATGCGGTACAGTCAACACAAATCCATCGCCTATACACCTGATGGGAATCTCTATAGATTTATATTCGCCACAATGTATTAGGAACGACCTTGGTGGAATATCCCACAGCACTCTTTTAAATGTGAGGCTGATATCATGATTATTATCATCACAGAGTTATAATCAACACCAGCATCGTCATCACCATTGTTATCATCGTCTCTCATAACGTATTGTATCGGCTTCATTCTTTCGACACGCCTCTCCTTGTCGTAAAAACACAGCTCGATTACGAATTTCGTGTAACCAAGTCTTATGATTCAGAACTCACCGACAACTCCTTAGAGCGGCGACATGTACCATTCTCCGGTCAACGCCAGTCACAATATTGACGCTTGATTGCCGAAAGCATGCGCAATATGGAGGTGATAGCAATATTTGTGCGGTAGCAGCCATCATAGGACCCACTCGTCGCCGCGTCTTCGCCACGAGATTGTTTGCCCGAATCTGCCCCTGCCTGCTCGGCGGTTATGATCGAAGGACGCTCTACATCAGCCGCTGCATTTAGCGACGAGTGGAACGAAACAAGCGCTGCCGGTTGTATTATTGGCTGCGATTACACGCAGTGGCGCCACCGCTCTGAATCGCCGTCGCGGCGTAGTAAGTAGGATGCCGCAGCAGACCGTAACAGGTAGGATGGCGTGTTTCCACCTCGAGCGCTCAATTTTGTTAGTCAAGAAGGGTGGTCGATCATATTTGCATGTTTGCACAAGTAGTGTTCAGTTGCTTCACGTCGCGGTTAGTTGTGTTAGGATGTATAGGAGCAATGGAGATTATACCGCTTCACGGTTCATTCCGAGGCGTCGAAAACTATTATAGTATGAACTACACAATCAGGCTAACCTGCTGCACTTATGGAAGGCGAGCACTCTTTTTAGTGCCGAGTGAAATATTTGTGCATTTTATGTAAAAATGTGCGTGATACCAAGGCCAAGTCGCACAAATGATAGAGCCGCAGAATAGCAAGAAGCTCATGCACTAGTTACGCAAAGTTACAGTAATGAAAGATACTGTTTTGGTTAAATTAAAGTTAGCGCAGCTTAACTTGAGGCACAAAGTGTCAGCTCGTATTTAAGGATCAAGCGTGTCACGTTCGTGATGTGAGTGGCTTTTGTGCTTTGTCTCGCCGAAAGGTAGTATCTTTCTTGGCCAACCTGCTTAGAATTGAATATCTATTGGCATGCTTAGGTAAATATTAATGAATAGAAAAAATACCGATCCTTTGTTCTACAAGAGAGCTAGTTCTCATGCATTGAACAAGGGGGAAATATCATTTTTATTCTCCCAAATATCTTAGTATGGCTAACGCAAGTTGAAACGTAGAGCTATTATTTTGCGATACTGAAACATTCCGTTTTCGTTAACTGGCTCGTGAAGTCAAGCACATCGTAAACATTTCCCCAAATTTCATTACTTCAATATTGTGTATCGCTGGCATTGTTCGTCTGGCATGTTTATTTTTCTATTCATGTGTCATGGTTTAGAATGTGTCCTTTGTGTAGCTATGGTTGGCAGTCATTGAAAATTTAGCATTTTGTACCAGCTATGACATTTTCATTGCTTTGAACTACTGCTGTGAACAGTTTCTTTTTGATTCTAGCATTGAGGCGATACCAAGATACAATAGGCTCCACTTAAGCGGAACTCGAAAGGACAGAAACATTTGCTCAGTTTATCCGAAGTTTCATTTAAGCGAATGACGCAAGTATCACCACAAATCTTTTTATTCAAAAGCGTCGGGTGTTTTGAGAATACTGAAGCGAAAAAAAGAAACTTCCCTGCACTCTACTTCTAAGATTGCCGCTTTCTTTTTGCGCAAATATGTGTACATGCATGAAAAAACTTCCAATAATTCTGCGCAGTCATCGCTTTCAAGGTAGTGCTGCAGGCACTCAAGCTCTTGCCGCGAGGCGCGGAAAAAATAACGTGCACTCGAAAAGTAGTAATTATGCCTTCGAAAATAAAATTATATTCGCCACGAGCTTCAGCGATTATTCGTTGAACTTCCTGCTCAAAGCAGGTAGCAAGCAGAACATCCCAGTTCGCTTGTTGCTGCCAGCGAGAACCAACCAGTAGTGGCAGCCTCATTGCAAGATAGCACCTATTGCGTAGTGGTCTCTTCGCTCCAGGATCACTACAGGCAAGTCCTCTCGATGGAAACACCGTTGTATCTTCGATACCTTGAATTTGCGTAAACATTCCCACAACAGCCTAGATGGAGTGGATTTTCTTTTTTATTTATAGGATCACCGTTAGACGTGTTCGGCGCAATCTTGCGGTTCCACACTGTGATAACGTAGGCGACAACATCGAGAGCATGGGAAGCCAAGCAAAGGTAATTTCATTAACGCGATAGCGCTACGGAGTACGCGTCGCAGAAAACGCGGCGTCTGAGTCCAGCGTCCGGCTAGGACGGCGTTTCAGCAAAAATATTTTCGAACCCCCCATTCCCAGGCTATCCATGTGACGCAAAGAATTTACTAACTAATTGAGTTTCTGAAGTTAAAATACGTGGGATGATCGCAAACTACGACGTACACAAAACCTACAGACATGATACATCTCGGATTGTAATTTGACTATACGAAAAAAGATAATTCTGTCACCCAGAAACTCAAAGAAACGCCTTTTCCAGCGCTTCTAGAATTCACAGACTGGCCGCGTCGGGTGCCATTTGCGCACGCCTGCGCGTGGGTGTCTCGGGGGCCACGGAGCGGGGCACCCGGTTCCTTGCAATACCTCCAGATGGCGCTCGCCTCCACCGCATCGCGGCCCATGCAAGAGGCCGTGTATCTGCCACAAAGCCCACCTTCGTGCATATCGTTCACGGCCAGCGTTTTTCGGTAAACATTACGGTTGCATACGCTCCAGTTGCCGGGAAGCGTGAGAAGCAGTCAGGGATCTTTGAATGCTATCGCGTTTCACTCTTAAAGGTGAAGCTTAAGCGTCGTCGAAGGCTTTGTTCTGTTTATCCAGCGTTTCCGTTTAAATGAGCGTCCCTCCGTCTGTACCTGTTTTTCGCGCTTCCCTTGCGGTATGCTTTACCAAGAAGGCCGCATTTCAACCCTTCTCAAGTTTTCGTTATTTGGAGTCCACGCTAATTTTAACTAACCAGGAAGGAATATATGTTGAGAACTTCTCTCTCCCAATGAAGACATGTGGAGAGCTATGGACAAACTCTCATTACCGACCCCTTTTCTGCTTATCAGAACAAAAGTTTATCTTTCTGTTTCGGCCCTTGTATATTCATTTGCTGTCTTTGGGACTGGTACACCACTATGCAGGGTGCCTTCATAGGCAGTCCGTTTCTTTCAACATAGTCGTACAAGTCGCTATGCACACGAAAGAACTACAGACGACAATATCGATGTATAAAACTCAGCAACAGCGCCTTTCGCATCGACAGAGCGAGCGAGGGGCGTTCCCACCTAGAATGGCACGCCAACGGCAACGGTGGGTACCTTAATGACAGACCTCCCCCCCTGGCACTCCCGCTTTTCCCTTACGACAGGTGCCCTTCTCTGCACCGCCGCAGCCTCCTCGGCGTCGGCGTCCTGTGCCCTATTGTGTCATGTTTTTTGTTCACTTTTCAGTGCGAAAAGGAATAGCTGACACACGCATTCGAAAATCGCAAACGAAATGTCATTACAGATCTCACGGTGTAGAATTTACTTTGTTCAATTGTGATCAAATCTCGGCTGGTCTATGAAACAGGTTTCATGAGCGTGAGGCACTTGCCGAAATTTTCTTTGCCTAGCCTGCGCTACGAAGACTAGCACAAAACCTGAAGGTAGCTAAAATCTCTTCGGAGGAACAGTGTTGTTGATCAGCAAGGTGGCAGCTTCGGCGAGGTGGTGCTGCATTTTCAATGTGCCAATGCAAAGCTTGTATGGGCAAGATACACGCTCTGTAAGCTCCAGCTTTGTTCGCGTAGTGGTTCATTTCTTTGTGGCAATATCTCATGACATTAGCTAATCGGTATTGGAGAAGTCATCCAAGAACGTCGAAATTTCACAAAGGCAATTGAAATATGTTCGGTGTTGCAAGCTTGCAATTGCACCCACGCTGAATGTATACTGCTGTAGGTCGTGCAAGCGCATTCCTCTCAATCACTAAGCAAAAACGAAAAGTTGCGCCCATTCAAGAATACTTAAACATTGCGTAAACAGCACCGCGGTGCCTTCCACATTGGAAATAGCCCGAGCATACAATTAGAAGATATCGTTTGATACACACGCGGCTTGTTTTCTTCACGACCTCAGTATCGCGCGTCATTTTTTCGCAGGGTCACGTGTCATCCGCAAGTGCAGCAGCTTCAGCGCCGTGAAGACGGCGAAAAATGACTTCCCTTGCTCCTGACAAGGAGCCACAGCCAATGGTGGACGGTGTAGTCAGTGACGCTATAATAGTGCGCAAGGACGGAGGCTTGGCGTGGCTCGTCTGTCTAGCCTCGTTCTGGGTGCACGGCGCTGTGTTTGGTATTATTAACTGCTTCGGCGTACTCTACCCAGTCATACACGATCTTGCTCCAGACAAGGAACAGGCCTCGTTCCACGCTTGTAAGTTTTTTCTATTTCCTTCTTTGCAAGACGCTGGCTCAACTACAGCGTAGACTAACGCGAGTGTATTGACGCACTCGCCTTTGTTGTAGAATGTAGTGAATCTATTCGTGACTGTATTCAGACGGACTGTGCGCGCAGGGGTAGGGGCTGGTGAGCAGTGAGCTGTGATGTGCAGGGGCGCAAATTTTATTCTTAGGATGACTGATAATTTATTCACAGGAAACCCTTGGGCCTCCCGAAATGTTCGCAAATAAAACAAGTCAGAATCTTCTGGAACTAAAATAAGTTTGTTCACACTTCGCCGGAAGCAGCAGGTGCTCCAGTATTGTGTCGTTTGTTTATGTATGTGTACCGATTGCCTACGAACTGTAAAAAATCTAGCGCAGCAGCATGTCTTTCATTCGGCGTTTTGTCATAAACTTCGTTAATACCTCTCTCTTGTGCAGAGTCCAATGAACCTATGGGCTAAAGGAGCCACAGCTCCGGTCTTCCAAGAGCCAGGGCAGCCCCATGAAAAATATTTTCTCGATATGCTCCTCAACAATTTTAAAGAGGTCTTCACCAGGGCCTCTTCAGAATTTTTTTTTTGTGCCACAGAAGCTGTAGAGCGTCGTGCAAAGAACGTTCTACCACAATAATTATTGAATCGGATATAATGCTACCCCAAATGGGCGCAAATAATTTTTGATATGAAAAGGCGAGTTGCCCTTCATGCCCAGAATCTCTCCTTGTGTGCTTGACCAGCACCACAACATACATTTCTCCTTTTTCTTCTTCCATATAAGAACGAAGAATCCAGGACATGCACTTTCTAGTGTTCGAATGGATTGGATGACACATACGCGAAAAAATTTAAAGTGTCTACGTTAACTAAAATGTTCTTTTGCTTTTCAACACGCGGTGCTCTTTTCTCTGAGCGACGAAGAAAGAGCAGTTCATGGATTTGTGACTAACTCACAATATGTTGATAGTGACATGCTGGTTAGACAATAAGCGTTAGACAACAATGTACAGAAACTAAAGCAATACGTTGTGTAACAACAGAAATTTAGCTAATGTAATATGAAGATGCAAGATGACCTCCCTCGTTATGTATGTTCATAGGCCTGTAACATTTTATCGGTCAATAAACAAAAGAACAGACGGAAAAATGCGTAGCAGTCTAAGTGGTAGGACGCTTAACCGATCACCATGATTGTCATCATCATTATCCTCCTCAATATGACGCTGAGGCATATATAGCCCCGGGACTCATATTCTCTTAATCCGGCACTGGTTTAGAGCACTGCGTTAGGTTTGAGAGAAAGTGGCTCCGAACACCGGTAGCCCTCAAGGACACGCGGGTCACAAAGAGTTCATGCCGGTATTTATTACCTACCAACGGCTGTGTGCATAGCAACACTGCGCTATGCAGCGCACCAATGGAGCGCGATAGAGTATGCACAAAAGTGTGCACACCTATTCTTCTATTGACATTTTTGCAGAGTGGGTTCCGTCAGCTAAATTAAACTGTATTCACGCGATAGGGCGCATCACAGGTTCAGTCCGTAGCTAAGCGCGTCGATGCTGAACTGCAACAAACAGGGCCGATGGTGCCTCGTCTGCAAATTCCTCGTGGGTGGCATCATCGGGCGGCGGCACCACGTCACACTCAACCGGGCAATTCAGTCCATCGCGTGCGTCGAACTTTATGGTGGGATCGCTGAATAAGAACTTCTTACTTTTCGATATATCGTTTTCAATATCGATGTCGTTTAATAACAATGTTACAAATTCAGGATTTAGTAATATCTGGAATACCTTGAGTGTTCCTCGCGCTCAGAATAAGACTATTATTACGCAGCGGGAACACTAGTGCCCTCGTTAAGAGTTTCTGTTTTAGTTTGTTTCATACTGGCAAAGACGTGCAACTATCGCTTTTAGCTGGGCTAATGTGGGCCCAACCCAAGTGCTACTGTCGCCCAATGTAGGGGTGGTATGACCCGTGTTGGGCATATGTGAGCTCCCAACACCTGTGGCACTTCAAGAAGGATCCGTCCAGAGAAGATTTCCTTCTCAAAGAAAGGGGAAATGATGCGTAAAAGACATGGTGCGGCTTGACTAATCAGAGACCAGTGGTTCAACTACAGTTTATTAGATCACAAATACTTACGTACAGTGCTCAAATAGTCGGTGCACGGCTGAATAGAAAGAAATGACTCTCGAGCCGTATGTGGAACTCTATGTTATCTTGGTTGTTAAGCTGATCGTATATACTGGGTGTCCCACGTAACTTGAGCCAAGAATTTAAAAATGAAAGGCGCGTCGGAAGCGATTTGAACCAAGCTCATACTATTCCCAATAGCCTGGTAATTCAGACTTTTTTTGTTTTCCCCATAAGTCACTAATTAATTAAGTTTAATTACCAAAGTTTTAATTAGTGGCTGAGGATCCCAAGTATGACAGGCAGATTTGTAGAGAACCCCCTGAAGCCACCGATCGAGTTGTTTCCTTTACGATACGTCTCACGTAGTCCTTTTTTTGGGGCTGCAACGAAAGCCGCGAAATATGAAAAAGGCCACGTGACCGAGCGCTTGCGCCTTGGTATCGTGCTGCTCTCAAGTGTGCGTTCGGTGAACAAGGTCGGCTACATCGTGACTGGCGACGGTGAAGCGGCAGGGCGTACTTTATCTCCTCGGCAGCACTCGGCCAGCAGCATGCATTTTCACGTCATCCGACGGGAGCCGACCTTGTTCACCAAACGCACGCTTGAGAGCAGCACGATATCACTGCGCAAGCGCTCCGTCACGTGTTTTTTATATATTTTTTTTTATTTCGCGGGCTTTCTTTGCAACCCGGAAAAAAGGAATACGTGAGACGTATCGTAAAGGAAACAACTCGATCGGTGGTTTCTGAAGGTGCTTTCCAAATCTGCGTGTCTTACTTAGGGTCCTCAGCCAATAATTAAAAAGCTGGGTAATTAAACTTAATAAATCAGGGAGTTATTGGGGAAACAAAGAATTGTCTGAGTTACTATAGGTTATTTCGAATAGTGAACGTTCGGTTGAATTCGCTTCCGACGCGCCTTTCGTTTTTAAATTCTTGGCTCAAGTTATGTGGGACACCCTGTACAATGCACATGTTTTCCTTTTAGTTACAACTAAATGTAGGAGTCAGTGCCAGCACCGTCCACATTGCCAATTCGAGTTTGTTTTGCCTGTGCGATGCGTAGGACGTTCATAACGGGACAGCCAACTCGTAGGTGGACTCCTTTGAGAAGTCTGGGCACCGTGACGACAAGCTGCTTCGTTAGCGTAGCCACAAAGCACGCTAGAAGTGTAAACGAATTGTGGTTACTTACTGGTAATGAATGCACGTGTGCTTTTGTTCTGTCGCAGCACTAGTTGGTTCGCTATGCGTGGGGTCGACGTTCGCCATGTCTCCAGTGGCGAGCCTGCTGGCCGACAAGTTTGGCGCTCGGATAACCGTGGTGTGTGGTGGCATTATAGGATCCGTAGGACTCCTTATGAGCTCGTGGGCGTTCAGGGTGAGTGCATCGTTCATTTCAGTTAGGCAGGCGTGCTACGTGCTGAAATGCAATGTGAGAATGTAATAGTTTTTTTTTTCGAGCGATGAAGCCAAGTTATTGCTATAGTTAAAAACTGAAAACAAACTACGCAGAAGATGCACTTGTATAAATCACCCTCTGCAATACTTCACGATGGCGGCACAATGCTCTGTCAAAATAATATTTTCTGAAATACGGGGTCACGTGCGCTTATTCCGAAGCAGATTAAATGTTTTGGGGTTTGCCTTCCCGAAGCTGGCAATGTCGATAAGGATGGTTGCCGTAGCAGTGTGCTCTGGAATGAATTTTATCACCTGTGGTGATTTAAGGTGCAGGCAAATCACTTTTAAGGAGTTCTTTTGCACTAAGCCCGCGTAGGAAACCACATATTGTTGGAAAGAATGAATCCCGAGACATCGCGCTCAATCGTAGGATGCCAGAGCAATCGCTACGGGAATGCTGCAGGTTAAAGGGGCACTAGATCGAGCAGAAGTAAACTTTGCTGGAAATGAGTAGAGGGAATGTTTCGGTCATCCCCAGCTGAGTGGCTTCAGGAGCCAGGGTCCCTCGCCACCCCTCTGGCCCTGTCTACTAGTAAGGACAGTAATTAAACATATTAGGTCGAGGTATATGGAAGCATTAGGCTTCCCAAATAACGAATTCATAAATTTTTAGTGAACGCAGACCTTTTGGGAGTCAGAAAACTGTAAAAAAATAAATTTAGATCAGAGCGCCCGACAGCAATTTTAGGCTGTCGGGCGCTCTCATGTGCGTCAGCTCTGGCTGATTCACAGTAACCAACCGAGAGGTCGGTAGCGTAATGACTCTAGACAATTATTTTCTTTATATTGAGCACTGACAGAGTAGAACTTGCTGTCACGCGATCTTTTTTGTATCTCATGAATTTGTAACTGAATTTAAGAGCACTTTTGTATCGAATGCTGTCAGTATGTTTGTTGGTTATGCGCATGTTCTATATCGCCAGCATACATTTTGGGTCACATCAACTTGAATAACATGTCGAGTAGCAGCGTCCGCAAACCGTTAGCAGCCATGTCACATTGAAGGAACAAGAATGTTTAGAACCCCTGTTCTTGTCTCGACATAAAATGCGGGGCTGACAGCGATCGCACTGTGAATCTTCTCCTTTACATAGGCACCATTTTGTACACGTGTTTGTAAATGTTTCTGAAGTGTATTTACCCTAAAAAACATCATAAACATTTCTTACACTCTGCATCTTCAAAGGTACGCAGTTAGCGTTTTTTGAGCACGGAACAGCTTGACTTGCAGCTTATACTTGGGCTATCCAATTTGAGCAACTTTTCTATCAAAGCTCGGGTCCATTTAACGATCGCAGCACAAATATAGATTAACGAGAGGCCATGCTCGTATCGTGTATCTATGTTTTCGATGGGGGTCATTGCTCGGTGCTATACATGCCGTGAAAGAGAGCTTCCGTTTTCAGGTACCATACTTATGGGTCACATATGGTGGCCTGCTGGGAGTCGGATCCACAATGGCGTACGCGCCCTCTCTCTCTGTGCTGGCGCACTACTTCAACCGCAAGTTGGGTCTCGCCAACGGCATCGCCACAGCCGGCAGCTCCGTGTTCACGGCGCTCCTACCTATTCCACTTGCGGCCATGATGAATGCCATTGGACTGCAAAATACGTTTCGGGTAAACCAATCTATAAGTAACGCCGCGTTTGCGGAGGAACGCAGTGATGCCTATGTAGCGCCAAGATACTTGGCGAGCGCAGAGGTTCGGCGTTAACCGTAAGACATGCGGTAAGACAGTTAAAGCGGTATAAGAGAGCACGCACAAATCATACAAACACGCATAATCACTATATTTATAACTGACAGGACTCTGAAGGGTGCGTGGTGTGCGCGCAAACACGGGAAGCTCACGTTTAAGCGAACATACCGTGCGCACACTAAATGCCGTTCGGAAACTATGACTCGTTTTCTGAGAAATAAACAAAAGAGCTGATGATGCGCTTACAGAGACGGCACAAATGCTAGCTGTTCTTGCTGCCTCGGTCATCAACACTCTGGTTCATGGATGTACCTGGTTGTAACAACGCGTTTCAATACAAAGGCTCAGTCAGAGCTATACGTACTGCAATGCATATGCATCAAACTACCAGATTATTTCTTGGTTTTGTTCTTATCTGCTCCGGCTATGACATTTAAGAGACCATTATACCACTCGGAGCTCATAGCTGAGCAAGCACTTTCTCTCTCGCCTTCATTAAGCCCTCCATGAGCGCCCTACCTACTTCGTTGCATGCCCGTTGTGCTTGTTGTCTTTTGCTTCTTTGTTATTGTTCCATTACTTTCGATGGCAAGCACCGCAAATCGTACTTGTCAGAAATTTCAGCTCTTCACCTCAATTTAGTGTCCATAAAGACACGTAAAATCTATGATAGAACCACCTCGCCCATAAATCAACATACTTGACATGCATCAAATGTGTTCAGAATTTTTACGCAATATTCCAAGTGTGCGACATAGGTGTCCGATGATTATTCCTTGCCTTTAATACCGGCGTTCCTTGAAAAAAATCACTATTATTTGGCTACCCTAAGAATCCATTATCAGAAATTCCGAAAAAAAACCCCATCATTTTGGTACTCAATAGGGCTACCTTCTCGGCGATGCAGCACGTGATAAGTTCACTACGATCAACAGGAGCAAGGGTCTCTCATTAGAATGTACAGTACAATATATAACTTTATTATACAGATGCTCCTTACACTCCTGTGGCTTACGCAACAGCACACTACATCAGATACAATTTATTTAAAAAATAATAATAATAAATATAAGCAAGAAAACAACGACAAAGACAAGCTCAAATGTACAGAGCAATATATATATCACTGATAGCAGACACTGGCTTAACTCATACTATAGAATTTTGTCTCATAATATCTAGACGATCTTACGCAAAATTACACACAGAGGTCGCGCTTTGGAACATATGATCTTAAATTTTTTGTAATAACGTCATTCGGAAGGAAGCCTGCCGCACGCAGCAGCTGAGAGCGCCATGAGCCATTTGGTGCAAAAACCAACAGCTTGAGATCACGATGATAGGACACAATGATTACGCTCTTGTCCCAGCAGGACTTTTTAACACACGTAGCCTTCGAAGGTAATTGAAATGACTTCAAATATAAACACGAAATTTGGCTCTTTCATTTCTTCTGTGCAGGTAATGTCTCTTCTGACGCTGAGTGTAGCTCTGTGTGGCATCGCCTTCAAAACACCAGTCCTCATTCATAGTTGGAATGACGAGGACAAGGTACGTGGTTTTCCTGAAGCAGCACGTCGTGAGTCCGATTTCCGACGTTCAGCTTATCGTTCGTGTCTTTTCAGGCTGAGAATGGTAGAGGCAAATTTAGCAATAGTGCCGGCCTCACTATCCCGAATGGCGGCTTCAAGATTTAAGTGTCTTCCACCAATATGCACAACAACGATGTGTGTTACAAAAGAGATGACTAGTGTGCCTACGCACCATGTTTAGTATTATCACTTGTGTCATATTTTTAAAGCGCTTGTGTAGTGGCCTATACATAAACGTGCAGCCGAATACAAGAGCAAGTAAGCCTTTACGGTCGGGCTATCTGACGTATGATAAGGAAAAACAGAGTTAGCAGACGAGCAGAAACAACAACAAACACTGAAACCCTGGTGCTGTCATTCTGCTCCTTTCTGTGTGTTCATACTTCTTCCGTGCCCACTAGTAGCGCTGTTTGTTTTTTTTTTCACAAAAATATGAGAGTTTTCAAAGCCAATGCACCTCATGCAGGGATTTATGCGCGAATTTTAAATAATGCCGGTGCGAAACACCGCCAATATTGTGCGGCTTGCAGTCATTACTAAACGGGGGAAGGTCACAGACGTACGTAATGCTCCAATACCAAAGGGTATACCTTATTTATATATGTATATATATATATATATATATATATATATATATATATATATATATATATATATATATATATATATATATATGTACATGCTACTGCATAAGATGGTCTACTCATTAAAGTGGACATCACTCGCACAAAAAATTGAAATGCGTAATCGAATTTTTAAAAAAAATTCACTGGTTAAGTTTTTAGCTAATTAAGCTGAGGAGCATATTCCAGTTTATACAATTTCTGAGAAATTTGCCGTAAGAAAACACACTATCGTTCCATCCACTTGCTTTGTTTGCAAAATGTCACTTTATGCATTGAAGCATAAAAGTAAATAGAACGCCAATGAATTTCTCCAAATAGGTCGGGAATTAACATCAACAAACTGGTGTAATCCGGATTGTGAGCTCCACTGAATACATGTATATGTGTGTGTTCCAGAACCGTCGCCAAGGCGCTGGCTAATTGTCCCAGTGTAAGTTCTAGTAGATACACGTAAATGCCCCAGAAAGTGAATGGGAAAACGGCGCCGGCGGTAGCTAAGTTGGTGAGAACATTGCAGGCGTAATACAAAGATGTAGGTTCGTATCCCGCCTGCGTCCAGTTGTCTTTCAAACACTTTCCTTCCATATATTTACGCTTCTTAATTTCAGTTAAGAATTGCAGATAATGCCCCAGCCCTCCATGCTGGCCTTGGTTTCATTGTCTGTTGGCTTCATGTGATATGACTAATAAAAATCGGCGGCCCTCTGTTTCCTTTCTTCTCGTCACACACACACACATATATATAAGTCATATCATGAGAAGGACAAGGACAACCAGAAGGACACCAAGGACAACATAGAGGAAATTACTTGTGCTTAATAAATAAAGTAACGATAAATAATTGGAAATTAAAGTGGATGAAAAAGCAACTTGCCGCAGGCGGGAACCGAACCCACAACCTTCGCATTTCGCGTGCGATGGTCTACCAATTGAGCTACCTCGGCGGCGTTGGGTCGCCAGGCTGAAAAGCCCCGTTGCCATCGCGTGGCTCGTACGCAGTTCGTTCGCTGGCTGCGCCCTACCTGCTGGTGCTGAGTTTTAACGCGACAGCGTTAGGGAGCTCGTGTCGCAGAAAAGCCGGTGTCGGCGTCAGCGGCGTTGGCCGTGAGCGATAAATCCCAGAAGGCACTTCATAAATAAAAAAAACATCTTGCAAGATAGGCTAGTGGGAATCGAACCAGGGGCTCCGGAGTGTGAGACGGAGACGCTACCACTCAACCACGAGTTTTTTTTTTTCTTTATTGCCGGCTTTGACATAGACAAACAATACAGAAAAAGGAAAAAACATGTCAACAAGGATTTTGCTGGCACGACATATCAAAATTTTTTCAATGCAGCAAGTTTATCTAGCATGTCAATCCATGTTGGTTGTTCAGGGAGTGCTTGATGGACATCCCTGAACCGTACTACAGATTCAATGAAGTGATCACGTGTAGGTCGCGAATTGACATCAGCATTGTTGAATTGAGTTCTAGCTTTCCACAAACTGTGGAGGCCCAGGAGCATTATAGCGTCATACGGAAAAGCCTCCGTTTCTACCGGTAAGAATCTTATTCCATGTGGATCTAACGGTAACTCTTTTTTTAAAGTCCTTTGTAGCACATCCCAGAAAAAGATGGGATCCCAGCAATCTAGAAAAGCATGCTCTATCGTTTCAGGTTTCTTGCATAAGAAGCAGTTAATGGACCACGGGACAAAAATACCCCTGTTATACATCCATGTTTTAACTGATAATGTGTTAGTGTGTAGTTTAAAGAAAAAAGTTTTTACCGAAGGGTGTACTGGCATTCTTTTAACCCTTTTGAGGACATCTCCTGGGCCTCCACGGTTTGACATACGGTAAATCGGTACAGGGAGCATAGTGTCAATTAGGTCCTTATACAGTTTTTTCCTAGTAATATTGGCGAGATATTGCAGAGAAAACCGCACATGCAACATTCTGTACGCAAGCACGACTTCTCGCAGGTAACCTTTAACGGAACCATGCATTGCTTCACACGAGCATACAACAAATCCTGGAAGGTGACGACATAAAAGCACTTGCATGACTGTGCGAAGGAACACATCATTCTGATCGCGAAGGTACATAAAGCGCGACACAACTTGTCGCACAAATAAATGTGCCAACCCAAGGCCCCCTTTCCTTACTGGCAAGAACAAGTTTGTGCGGCTGGTCCTTTCCCAAGTCGATGCCCATATGAAAACGGCGAAGATACGGTGGATTTTTTGGATGTTGATCCGCGAAGCACACAGCACATTCATGACATACCATATCTTGGACGTAAGAAATAGGTTACAGACCGTGGCGCGCGAGAAAATTGACAGCTGTCGCCCCTGCCACGCGTTAGTCTTTTCCTTTGCTCTCGCCACTTGTTCATTCCAGTACGGCTCAGGGTCGCGATAAGAGTCGAGAGGCACGCCTAGGTAGGTTGTTGCAGTGGTTGACCACCGAAGTCGAGCGAAGCAGTCTGGCGTTTCTTCCCATTCACCATGCCAAAACCCATAACTCTTCTCCCAGTTTATTTGCGCCCCGGTGCACTTGCAGAAGGATTCAACTACCGCCACTGCCTCACAAATACTATTTCTATTGGAACAGAATATGGCGATGTCATCGGCATACGCCAATATTTTCACCTGTGTGGACTGTAACCTGAAGCCAGTTATCCGTTCATTGCTTTGGATGGCCTTGCACAAAGGCTCAAGGTAAGCCGCGAATAGCAGGGGCGACAGCGGACATCCCTGCCTCACAGAAGACAGCACTTGCACGCTGTCTGTCAGGTCCCCGTTTACAATGACCCGAGTTGAGCAGTTAGCATACGCCATCCTGACACCGTCTGTTATTACGCTTCCCACGTTGGAATGCTCTAATATGGCGAAGAGAACATCGTGGGAAACACGGTCGAAGGCTTTAGCGAGATCTAGTTGCATCATAGCCACTCGATCGCCAAATACATCGCAACATTCTAGCACACTTCGAGCTATGTGTATGTTCGTGGCGATGCTTCTACCCTTTATACCACAGGTCTGATGCGTGCCAACCAGCCTCGTTATCACACCCTGCAATCGTTTGGCCAATACCTTCATAAATATCTTGTAGTCGACGTTGGTAAGGCTTATCGGGCGATAAGACCCCACCAACTGACGTTTTTCAGGTGTCTCAGTTTTTGGGATGAGAACGATGTGCGAAGTTGTGAAGGACAGTGGTATATGTTTTTGCTGATACGATTCGGCGATAACTTTGAGTAGAATCTGGGCTACAATTGTTTTGAATGTTTTATAAAATGCTACTCCTAGGCCATCAGGGCCGGGTGCCTTGCCGACAGGTAGTGCATCTATTGCATCCTCTATTTCTTTCATGGAAATTGGCTGTTCCAAACGCGTTCTTTCTTCTTCTTCCAGCTTTGGCAGTAACGACAGAAATTCCGCTTTAAAGCCCCCTATAATGGTGCGCGGTTGACCGAGCAATTCTTTGAAATGATCAGCGACGACGCGTTTGATTACATTGCGGTCCTCCGAAACGTCATTACCGTTTCTTATTTGCCGTATTTCCTTATTACAGGCGTATTGTTTTTCGTCCGATAACGCACGTTTTGTGGGCGTTTCACCGGCCCACAGCTTCTCGGCGCGTGCACGGATAACCGCCGCTCTGTACTTTTCTGTATCAATTCTCTCTAACTGAATTTTTATGTTTCTTAATTCGTTGGTGTAAGTACCTGGTTGGGAGCATTCTATACCCGTAAGAAATTCAAGTTGCTCACGAAGCAGTGTTTCGTTTCGTTTGTCTTCATAACGCAATGTGCTACTTCTTTCGATGGCTTTCATTTTTACTAATTGCTTAAACTCCTCCCACTCTACACCAATACTTAAAGATTGCACTGTGAGTAGCTTCTTTAGCTTCTCATCTACATCCTTAACGAAAACCTGATCCTCCATTAATTTCGCATTAAGTTTCCAAAGTTCCCACTTGAAGTACTTTTCGTTTTCTTTTTTACCAAAGGTTGCAATAACTAGACAATGGTCACTGAAAGACACTGGCTTAACCTCGTACGATGTGCATAGTGGCACAAGTTCAAGCGACACATACAGCCTGTCCAATCGTGCATGGCTATTGCCTTGAAAATGTGTGAATTGCGGACGCGCACCATTTGTGACAACACTTCCGATATCTTCTAAGTTGTGGTCGTGAACTACAACATTCAAGACTTCCGCACTCTTATCTCGCACTGGCAAACCTTTGACACGGTCTACCGAACGACAAACACAATTGAAGTCACCCAACAAAACTAGTACTTTTTTACAATCAAGATACATCTGAAAACGCTCAAAAAACTCTTTTCTCTCCGCCTCTACATTTGGAGCGTAAGCACAAATGACACGGAAATTCAGACCATATTGCAAAAAATCGGCAACCAGGAGGCGTCCACTTTGGCACGAAAAGAGCAATTGCACAGTTATACCGACACTATTGCGGATGAAAAGGGCACAACCACCAGAGGCACCGACAGAATGACACACACAAACATCGTAATGCTGACGGAAAGTGGACACCATTCGATCAGTCGCTCCACGCGCTCGCTCCACTTTCGCTCCTGCCGGAAGTTATCGCCTTAGGCGCGTACCGCATGAGTCATGTGTGGGCGGTTACATTCAAGGATGCCGACGCCGCGAAGAAGATTCTCAACATCGGCGAGTTGAAAGTGAAGAATGCGAGATGTCTCGTGATCGACCCTGCAAACCGGGATGTTCGAATGAAGCTGCACTGGCTCCTTCACAGCGTACCAGACGAGGACGTGCGTCTTGCCTTCTCGCCATTTGGGAAGGTGACGGACGTCTCAAGAGAGCTGTGGCGCGCTCACGGCGTGTCTGATAAGGGGTCAACTACGAGGATGGTGACCTTGAAGTTGAACGCTGGCGTGAAGCTCGACGACCTGCCGCACCAGGTGAACGTTGCTGGAGAGCTGGCGCTTGTTGTCGTATCGGGCAGGCCACCCCTGTGCCTTCGCTGCCGTGGCACAGGTCATATTCGGCGTGACTGTCAAATTCCACGGTGTGGTTCGTGCCGTCGCTTTGGACACGACGAGGGCCACTGCGCACGGACGTACGCCAGCGTCGCCGGGCCAGTGAGCAGTGATGAGACGTCAGCACTTCTCATGGATGAGGCCGACGCGGAGGAGGCATCGAAAGAAGCTAGCGGATCAGCGGTGCAGGAGACCACGTCGGCTGCTCCTAGGGCGCATCAGCTGGATGCGCAACCCAAGGATCGCGCATCTCCTAGACAGACGCCTCTACCTCCGGCACAGGACGCCGTGGCGGCGTCAAAGAACGCAGCGGAAACGCCTGACGCGTCTTCGGAGAACGCCACCCAACCGGTGGCGGAGCCCATGGACTTTTCCCCTGAAGGGTCCAGCCACATGGCCGGAAAGCGGTCGCACGAGGAGGCCGTGAGCAAGGCGTCGCAACCGGATGAAATAGGCAGTGATGAGCCTCCTTTTAAAGCAGCAGGTATGGGGCGAGCGTCCTGGAAACTGCGGCCGAACATTCCGGCCGAATCACGGCAGGCGGGGAAACCGCCTCCGTAGTAACGTGCTGTAGATCCCGAAATGGGGTATGGGGGCGTGCGATGTTGTCGTGAGGGTAGACACCATAAGATAGGGTTTCTTTTCTCTCGATATGGCGATCCACCTTCCTGAAACACTACGTGTAGCGACTCTGAATGTACGAGGTCTTGGAGCAAGAAGGCGACAGTGTCAACTTAGTCGCCTTCTCTTAGAAAATAATCTACCTCAACCACGAGTTTGTTCCTTCAAAACGGGACAAAATCGCTTCTACTCAATGCGGTGTTGCCTTAGAAACGTCCCGTAGAAAGTTATACTGCGGTGTATATCGGTAATTATGACCATGTAACTTACAGAAGTCGCGTTTTCACGACGTTTCCGCTACATTTCTCCTGCGCTCTGCGCACACGTAGAGCCATCTTGCGGCAAACACAGACGACCTTCTCCTCGCAATGTACGGCGCTGCCCCGACACGTGGCGCGCCACTCGCCCCATAATCGCGTCCGCCTTCATGGCGCGTCGGGGCCCGGCTATCTGTGCCGATCGCGACGTTTGGCTGGCGTAGCGCGTTTGAGTAGGCGGTGCCAACGGGGTGCGATAACGCTATCGCGTTCCACTCTTGAAGGCGAAGCTTAAGCGTCCTCCAATTTTTTCGCTGCTGCTCTACGAGCCGAATAAACACCCCTTACAATTGGTGGAGGTGCGTGCGGGGTACAACCGGAATTCTGGAACTTCGTAATCGGATACTGCAGCCCGTCTTCATAATGCCGGAAGAAGGACCACCACAACCACAACCCGCTGCCCCGGTGACTACCGTGGCCTGCCCCAGCTTGTTGCGTCAACGCGAACCACCCATCTTCAGTGGTACCGAAGACCATGACGTAGAAGACTGGCTCGCTGACTACGACCGGGTGAGCATCCACAACCACTGGGACGACACCAAAAAACTTAATTACGTGTCGTTTTATTTGAGCGGTGTCGCCAGCGTGTGGCACCGCAACCACGAACGTGATCTGATGACGTGGACGGCCTTCAAGTCTAACGTGACAGAGGTATTTGGGCGCCCCGCAGTTCGCAAGCTTCGCGTCGAGCAATGTTTGTGTGGCCGTGCGCAACAGTGCGGGGAGACATTTACCAGCTATATAGAAGATGTTGTCGACCTCTGCAACCGCGTTGACGTCAAAATGGCTGATGCCGAGAAGAGCCGTCATATATTAAAAGGTATTGAAGACGACGCCTTCCAGAAGCTCTTGGTGAAAAATCCGTCGACAGTGCCTGAACTCGTCATTCTCTGTCAAAGCTTCGACGAACTGCGCAAACAACGCCTAGCCACCCGCCAATCTACACCTCAGGCCACTTCAATGTCGAGCTTGGCTGCTGCCCCGGATAACACTTCGCTGCTGCTACAGATGAAGGAGTTCGTCCGTGAAGAGGTGGCTCGTCAGCTTTCCTTGATTCCACTTGCACACGGCCAGCGGAGTACTACGTTGGCACCCGCTCTCCAATCTGTCATCAAGGAGCAGGTAGCCGACCACATTTCGCCTTCTCTCCAGGAGGCTCCGACGGCCGCTCCCCTGAGGTACGCCGAAGTCGCGATGAGGCCTGCGCCACAAACCTACGGCCCAATTCGCCCACCTTTGCGCCCACCCGTATTCCCTCCAGTCCGTCCACTGGTGCACTATGCACGACCTCAAGACCATTGGCGCAAGGAAGACAACCGTCCGATTTGTTTTTATTGTGGCCGTGCTGGACACGTGGCACGTCACTGTCGCCTGCTTACACCGAATGTCCCCAACAATGTGAGTCCATATGCACCACGTTTCCAGCAACGCCACAAATTCGGACACCTTTGAATCTCCTCCTGCCGTCGACACCGCATTCTCCGCCGCTCGCCGTTCACCTTCTCCTCGCCGCCGCTCCCTTTCCCCTATGCGCCGGCAGTGGAGCCCTTTTCGCCAGGAAAACTAAATATCGCAGTTCAGGAGGCGAGAACTACGGTGTCAACGAAATGTATAAGGCCTCACACTTCCCCGAAGAACGTTATTGAAGGCGCAATAGAACGAACATTGACGCTAGCTATATATGTACACTCTAAGAAGAAAAGGAGGGAATGGGGTATTGAGGTTACTCCTTTAGGGGAGGAACCGATCTGCCACAAGCCTTCCTTCCTTTAGGAAGTAAGTGCGAGGGGATGAACTGTTACTCCTCATGCCGTTACGGCAGTATAAAAGCGACTCGACATTTTGTGCACTCTGCGCGGGGAGAGTTTACCGTTGAGTGTACTTGCAACCATAAGCGAGTGCGAAAAGAAATCTGGCCGAGTATTCTTAGGGTGATTTAAACTGAGTCACTACGCGATATAAACGTGTAGCGAGCTCAAACGGGGCCCTTAAGACGACAGAGAAGGACAATTTGTCTCTCACTTAGTGTGTCTTGTTTGAGCTGCACATCGCTTCAGTTAAGTTTGTAATCTCGTTTTAACAGAAGGAAGTTGGGTACTACTGACCAGTAAAATCTGGCAGTCTATCAATGACTTGTGCGTTTAATGTGTATCGCTCAATTATGGTGTGCGCACGAAGGGCATGGCTCTTTACATTCCAGCTTTTAAATTTCAAGCAATTTCCTCACGAAGAGGCAAAGCGCCGGTTTGCGTGTAGTTCAATAGACAGTGCAGGAACTTCGAACTATTCACGATTTATAGACAATACTATTTTTGCCGCATCACTCCATGGCACGGACAAAAACATCGGAGCGCAAGGAAAGTACCTGTTACCGTTTGTCCTCTCGTTGCTCTCTTTCCGACCAGGTACTAAGCATTTACCCTCCGAAATTTGCACACGGCACGCACATTTATGCAGTTACTCCCTTGAGGGACGAAAGCGCCCTTTTTAGGACTAACTGCCCAGTTACTCCCGCTTTACTTGGGATCTTTCCCAGAGTGCATATATATATATATATATATATATATATATATATATATATATATATATATTGTCGCGGTACAACGCGGACAGAACACAGGGAGACTTTCTTCACGAACAACAGGACAATCTGTTCAAAAACAAACAGAGCACCCTATCACCCAATCTCACTCTGACCCAATAGGCGGAGTCCGTTAGTGCTCCCGTCGTCGTCGTCGTATACACGCGTCGCTTGTCCCTCCCTACGTGAGCATCGTCCCGATGCTAGACAAGAAATGTCAGTTGTGGAAGTAAAGGCCGCTAGCATAGTTATTCGCTCACATACGGCTTCATGCGGACAACGTGCACAAGTTCAGGACGGTGTGTGCGGCGCCGCGTACAGTTGCGATTATTGGGAACGACCTCGTAGGTGACATCACTGAGTCGCCGCAATACCCGATATGGTCCGAAGTATCGCCTTAACAGTTTCTCGGAGAGGCCTCGTTTCCGTATGGGAGTCCAAACCCATACTATGTCACCGACTTCATAGTTAACTATTCTACGGTGAAGACCGTATCGGCCTGCATCGTAGTCTTGCTGCTCGCAGATCCGCAAGCGCGTGAACTGCCGAGCTTCTTCTGCGCGTTGCGTAAACACATCGGCGTCCGTGTCAGTGTCGTCAAAGTCGTGTGGTAGCATCGCATCCAGCATCGTTCGTACATCTCGTCCGTGAACAAGGATGAACGGAATCATGCACGTCGTCTCTTGTTTCGCCGTGTTATATGCAAAGGTGATATACGGTAGGATGTCGTCCCAATTTTTATGTTCGACTTCCACGTACATTGATAGCATGCCTTCAATGGTTTGGTTTAGGCGCTCTGTTAACCCATTGGTTTGTAGATGGCAGGCGGCTGACTTTCGATGGGCCGTTCCACTTAGTAGCAAGACGTGATCTAAAGGTGCAGCCGTAAATGCGGTTCCTCGGTCGGTTATTACGACGATTGGCACGCCGTGTCGCAACACCACATGCTCAATGAAAAAGCGCGCTACCTCGGCTGCTGTGCTGCTCTGGATTGCCTTCGTTTCAGCGTAACGTGTGAGATAGTCGGTTGCGACGATAAAAAACGATTGCCTGCAGTAGAAGTAGGAAGTGGGCCCAAAATATCCATTCCAATTTGATTAAATGGTCTTCGAGGGACCTGGACGGGTTGTAGGAGGCCGGCTGGTTTCGCCGGAGGTGACTTGCGCCTCTGGCAGTCGAGACAAGTGCGAACGTGATGTTTCACGGCGGTGGTAAGTCTCGGCCAGTAGTACCTTTGCTGCACTCTGGCTTTGCTGTTCGCGTGTAGCCTAAGTGACCAGATGTGACCTCGTTGTGGCAAGCTTGAAGTACTTCTGTACAAAGAGCTGCAGGAATGACAAGCAGATAGGGGCACCCAGTCGAAGAAAAGTTTTTTTTTTTTGTAAAGGACCTTGGCCCGTAAACAAAAGGACAACAGTCCTCTTGCGAAATCTCTAGGTGGTTTCGCAGAACTTCCCTCCAAGTAATTGATTAGTTCAAGCGACTCAGGGTCGTTCTGTTGTTGTTGCGCGAAGGCGGATGTGTCCATAACACAAATAAATGCTGAGTCTTCTTCTTCGGGCGGAGCATGTGACTCTATCGGCGACCGAGACAAGCAGTCAGCATCCGTATGTCGCTTCCCCGACTTGTACGTGACAGTCATGTCAAACTCATGCAACCTTAGGCTCCAACGCACCAGTCGTCCAGAAGGATCTTTAAGGATTGTCAACCAACATAGTGAATGGTGGTCTCTGATAACTGTGAAGTGGCGGCCATTCAAATATGGGCGAAATTTCATAACCGCCCATATTACGGCGAGGCATTCTTTCTCAGTTTTGAAGTAATTAGCCTCTGTACGTGAGAGTGTTCTACTTGCATAGGCAAGCACTCTTTCTGTGGCGTCTTGCTGCTTGACAAGAACAGCTCCCAAGCCAACATTGCTGGCATCAGTGTGGAGCAATGTAGGAGCGGTCTCATCAAAGTGAGCAAGCACTGGAGGTGTCTGGAGACGTTGCCGCAAGTTGTTGAATGCACCTTGCTCTTCTTCGCCCCATACAAAAGCAACGTCGTCACTCGTCAGGCCAGTTAACGGCGGCGCAATGCGCGCAATGTCTGCAATAAACCGCCGGTAATAGGCACAGAGGCCGAGGAAGCGCCTGACAGCCTTTTTATCGGATGGTACGGGAAACCGTGCGACGGCTGCAATTTTTTCAGGATCCGGCCGGACACCTGCGTGGCTGATGACGTGACTGAGGAACTGCAGTTCCGCGAAGCCAAAGTGGCACTTCTGTGGCTTCAGCATGAGGCCTGCGGATCGTATGGACTGCAGAACCGCTTAAAGCCGTTCGAGGTGTTCTTCAGATGTTGCGGAGAACACAATGACGTCGTCGAGATACACTAAGCAGGTTTTCCACTTCAGAGCCGAAAGTACAGTATCGATGAGGCGTTGAAACTTAGCAGGGGCAGAACACAAGCCAAAAGGCAAGACTTTAAATTCGTATAGGCCGTCTGGCGTCACGAAAGCAGTTTTTTCATGATATCTCGGGTCTACTTCGATTTGCCAATATCCGCTTTTTAAGTCCATTGAAGAGAAGTAACGTGCCTGTCGAAGCCTGTCGAGTGAATCATCTATACGGGGAAGCGGGTATACGTCTTTCTTTGTCACCTTATTTAGCTTTCGGTAGTCCACACAGAAACGCAAGCTGCCGTCGTTTTTGTTGACCAGAATTACAGGAGATGCCCAGGGACTCGTTGATGGTGGGATCACGTCATCTTCAAGCATTTTTGTCACTTGTTGTTGAATGGATTCACGTTCTCTAGAAGCCACACGGTATGGATTTTGGTGAATTGGTCTTGCCGTCTCCTCTGTAATTATTCGGTGCTTTGTTAGAGGTGTTCGACCGACGCTGGACGTCGACGCAAAGCAGTCGTTGAATTTGGCCAATAGCGTAAGAAGGCGCTCTCGTTCGTGCTGCGATAAAGCGGTGCTAACGTCAAGTACAGGAGCTGGGTCTTGCGTAGGCGTTTCTTCGAGTAGTGAACAGAAGCCACGAACATCCGCAACCACGTAAAATTAAGCCACAGCCGTGCCCTTGGGAAGGTGACATCGCTTTGTGCTAAAATTTATTAGCAACAGGTTTGTGCGCCCGTCGGTGAGATTCACGATTCCTCGTGAGCCCGAGATACCATGAGTAAAGAACAACGTGGTTATTTGGTCGGCAACTCCTTCGCAACGAAACGGTATGTCACATGCTACCGAAACAAGGGCGCACGATCGAGGGGGGATGACGACGTCGTCTTCTGTTAGGCGAAATGAGTTGTGTTGCGGCGATAAGCAATGGACGAAACCGGAGTTCTTATAAAACGTCACCATGCGGTCCGGCATGTTAATTACGGCGCCATATTTTTTTAGGAAGTCTATTCCAATAATCAAATCTTTGCAGCATACAGGAATGACGATGAAAGCGGCCACAAAAGAAGAATCCCCGATGTTAACTCTATCAGTACATCTTCCAGTAGGCATCAGTAATTGGCCGCCTGCCGTCCTTATGTGAGGTCCCGTCCATGGCATCTTTACTTTCTTCAGGCGGAGGACGAGTTCCTGACTCATTATAGAGAAGTCGGCGCCACTGTCGACTAACGCTGTCACCGGCTGCCCATCCACGAAAACATCGATGTCGGCGCTCACAATTTCTTCAGTGTTTATCTGCTTCACGTCGTTCTGCAGCGAGAATGTTGGGGGCATTTTAGTGTCTTGCGGCGGGCCTGCAACCTTGCCCCCAGAGGTCGCCGCCTTCAGTTTCCCTGACGGGGGCTGGGCGACCTTCATCCTCGGAGCTCCGCAAAAGTACGTCCAGTAGACGAAGCCATCTGACGTGGAGGTGTTGGAAAGCGCGACCGACGGCCGAAATCGGACCAATCATTGGGCACGGATTCGTCATTCGGGTGCGCTATTGGGGGTCCCTGAAAAGCAGCGCCGTCGCGGCGTAGCATGGCGTCGTCATTTGCACGTCGACCATAGGACCACGGACGACGAGGTCGAAATGATGTGTCCCGATGCCAGCAATGACGTGAAATATGACCGGTGCCTCCGCGGTGAAAACAGAGTGGGCGCCTATCGACAGTGCGCCATACGTCGGTTTTCCGAAGTTGCGGCCGTCCCGTAGCGTCGTTTTGCGGCGGTGACTAAGACGCAGCGAACGACGGCTGGGGGTATGACTGAAGAGGCATAACGACTGTACGCTTCGAAGCCTCCTCTTGGGGCGGTGACCAAGGAGTGGCTGTCGGAGGTTGGTGGTACGGCGATGTAGTTGCAACCGGTGGTGGACATCGGACAGCGGCGGCGTAACTCAGGGGTCGCTGGTGGTATTGAAGATTGGTTACCGGGAACGCCTGCCGGATTTTGTCATGCACCACTTCGGCGATTGACGCGACGGTTCTATCTAGTGTCGGTGTCATGATCTTTTGAATTTCCTCTCTGATGAGCTCTCTGACCAACTCACGCAAGGAGTTCTGATACTCGGCAGTCACTGCGGCAGCATTGATTGTAGTGCTCGTGGACGGTCGATCGTATTGCCTGCATCATTGATGAAGGGTCCGCTCAATAGCCGTAGCCTCTTTGATAAACTCAGTGACAGTGACTGGCGGATTGCACACAAGCCCCGCGAACAACTGCTCTTTTACACCTCGAATGAGTTAGCGCAACTTCCTATCTTCGGTCATGTTCGGGTCGGCTCTACGAAAGAGGCGGGCCATGTCCTCGGCGAACATTGTGACTGACTCATCAGGTTGTTGCATGCGTAGCTCCATCGTTTGCTGGGCGCGGTGGCGTCGGTCCACACTCGAAAACGTTTCCGTGATTCTCTGCCGAAAGTCATGCCAGCTCGTGAGGCTACCCTCGTGGTTCTCGAACCAAGTACGGCCACTGTCGTCAAGGGCGAAATAGACGTGGGAGAGCTTTTGCTGCTCAGTCCACTGATTAATCTGTGCGACGCGTTCATACTTGCCCAGCCAGTCTTCAATGTCTTCGAAGACTGCACCGCGATAGCGATCGGGAACCGGCGGATGCAGAACGGTTACCTGGTGTGGATTGGGAAGCCGACTGGTTTGGGGTGCTTGTGGTGGACTGGTTTCGGCCATTGCGAAATGTGTGCAGCTCCTGGAGAGAGGTGGTTGAAGAGCGGAGAACTCCGGGACCAGGCCTAGCATTCGACGACTAAAGCAATGCACGGGTGTCGTAACTGGTGACAGTGCGTCCGGGCTAGATGAACGACTCCCTGAAGGACTCCGACGCATCAGACGCGGTCAGTACCCAGCACATCCACCAGTGTCGCGGTACAACGCGGACAGAACACAGGGAGACGTTCTTCACGAACATCAGGACAATCTGTTCAAGAACAAAGTAGAGACACATCTTCTTCGTTATCACCCGTTATATATATACGTTATATATATATATATATATATATATATATATATATATATATATATATATATAGCCGACGTTTTCCGACGCTTTCCCTTCTTTATCGTCAATGCAACCTGCCTGCTAATACAGTCTAGCCCGGTCATAACGAAGTCGGCGGGAATTGGAAATCACTTCGCTATATCCGCTATATCGTTATATGTGGACTATGAAAAAAAAATGCTAACATTGGCATACCGATTTATTGCCGCTGAAAGAAGTGGTCCAGCGTCCCCTGAACACGTTTCGCGAGTGCGGACTTCAGGATTGCGGCTTCCATACCATCCAACTTCGAACCAAAGATCTTGTCAAACTCCGGACTCCCGAGGTACATCCGTAGCGTGTCAACAGCTGCGATGGCCGCTGCGGAGGTGACCGGCGTAGGGGCACAACTAGCATCGTCGCATTCGCTGTCGGAGGCGCTGTCCGCCAAGGTCTCTTCCATGACACTCCCGGCAACTTCTTCAGTCGTGAAGTCCTCGGTGGCAACAAGGTCTTCGTCGGCGAAAACGAAGTTCATGTGGCTTAGACCCCCAGGCACAAGGTTCAAGTCGCTAGCGGAATCCCAAAGCTGCATGCTGCATCGATGCTGCCATGCAATGCAGTGAAGCAACCTATCGCTCCGCGGGAGAGCAGACGACGCCATGAAAGGACGCCGTCAGCCGAATTTTGCTCTTATTTTCGTGGAAAAAATCACCTCAACGACGCAAAAATGTGTTTATTGACAGATTATTTTTCGGTTTGTAATAAATCTCTTCGTTATATCCGCTGACGCGCTCTTATTTACTTCGTTAAAACCGGACCCAAAATGTATTGAAAATGCAAAGATGTGAATGGGAAATTGAAATCCCTTCGTTATAACCGCTATTTCGCTTTAAGTGACTTCGTTATAACCTGGCTAGACTAGTAATGTTTACAGTGTTCAGATATATTTGATCTAAAGCTTACGCAAGAAGCACTTCACTGCATGAGCGATATTGTTAGCCTGTGGAGCAGTAATGGCGGGATGGTATAATTGCAACGCATGCCTGCTACTCGCTCGGGAGGCTGTTAGTCCGCCTCTTCCCAACTCATTACGTTGTACTCTTCACAGGAACCAAACGGCTGCTGCGACGTGCTCAACAGGTCCATATGGAAGAATCGGCGGTTCGTCGTCTGGGTGATCGCGATTCCTTTGGCCCTGTTCGGCTACTTTGTGCCGTACGTTCACCTCGTGAGTAATATTCCTTGAATTTGTGCCTCGTTGCAGAACGTAGCGTCGAACTCTTTGTTGGAAGGAACGTAGCTATCTTTGTTAGCATTTATTTATTTATTTATTTATTTATTTATTTATTTATACCTCAAAGGCCCCGCTAGCGACGTTACATGAGGCGCGGGTACAGTTAATACGATAACATAATTAGAGTGAATAAACGTCAGTGAATACAGGCCAAAATGAATACAAGCCAGTGAATACAATGAATGCAAGACACAGTGAATATAATTATATAATGATACGCAGCAGCATATACGATGACCCTATGGGTTATCGCCGATGCACGTGATTTGTTCGATGGACGATTTGAATTCTGCGGGGTCGGCAATTGAAGCGATATGGCTGCGAAGACAATTTCACTTGCGTGCATTATGAATAAAAAGTGACTTGAAATGTTAGGGTATGTGCGCGTGGACGGACGACGGCATTTGGGTCGGCGTTTCGAGGCATGCGATGTGCGGGAAGGATGATCTCCTTATTGTTAGTCGGTAAAGAGTGAAGTAACTTGTAATAAAGATTCAGTCGAGATATTCTGCGTCGATGAGCCACAGCGGGTAGATCAAGACGTGATTTCAGTTCTGTGATGCTGCAAGAATAATCACGCAACTTGAAAACATTACTTTGGTTCCGAACTAACTCAAGTGTTGTAACTAGGTTTAATTGTAAAACTTCATACATAGAACATAAGTAATCAAGTTATTTTTTTGGGGGGGGAGGGTTTTCTATGCTAAATGTTTAGCAGAAGAAGGCACAAGAGAATGACAGCGACGGCTGCAGCCTAAGACACGGTATGCAGAATTCCAAAATCAAGAATGGGGCTGACAGCTGTAGTAGCCCACTGAACTATAAAGGTAATAGACTGGGATAACAAGCCTCAGAAATGCTTGCCCACGTTTCAATAGGAGGACCTATCTTTGTGAAAGGTGGCCTCGTCATCATCGGCAGGTTGGCTTTACCTGGTTAGTAGAGTGGCGTCCCATGCTGTCGTTGTCGGTGGCGGCTCGATGTAAAGGGACATATTCTATATACAACAAACAAATTTCCTTTCACTTGGTGAGAGGAAGTATCCAGAATCATATCTCATTCACAAATTTAAATGTCGATATCGGATCTAATTTGGCACGTGGCATCTTAGAATCGCTAAAAGCTGTAACTTCAACCTGAAATTCTTATAAGCCAAGGCGCGCAACACATTGTGCCACTAGCTACCCTTAATTCTTAACCTCACCTATACATCCATTTCATATTTTTCCCTGCCTCTCTCCTATGACTTAATATACTCTCCCTCTGTTTTACGCATATATGAATTGTAAGACCCCTTTTCCACATACACCTGCCCCCTCCCGCTTTTACTCACATCAGCCTTTGATTTGTTATTCTGGTTTCAGTTCCACGCCCCCGTTTATTGTCTTTATTTATTTGTTTTTGGAAACACCATCACCAACACCTTCCAAAATCCCAGACGCCAGGATGCATTTTTCGGCGCCTCAAACACAAAGGGTGCCGCTACTTTTGTATACCGCCGTGACAACGCCTACGCTGAGGTACTGAGGCTAACGTCCCTTGAAAGACCAAGCCGCTGCCTTCCAGCTACCCCACCCATTGCGCCCCATGCAGATTTCTTGTCGCCATCTTAACTAGTTTAATGTTACCCGACGCATTGTTTGTGCGCTACTCAAGTAATTCTTTAAACCATGTCTTTTTGTGTCACTCGCGCACTGACTCTGAATGGCTCTTTTAAAGCCACAAAAGCATGCTGACAACGACATCCATGAAGGCTCTCCAACCTCTCACTCTCCCAGCACTCTCCCATGCCCTGCCTTTTCGTTTCTTGTTTCTTTTTCTCTTGCTCTACTTTTCTTTCTCCCCGCCTTCTCACTCTCCTGCCATAGTCCCCTCGTCTTAGAGACCACGCTTGCAGACGTCAAGCGACAGGTCTCATTTTCTTTACAGTCTGTTCCTTCACATCGAGCCGCCAGCGACAGCGACCGCACGTGACGTCACTCTACTAACCCGTCAAAACTAACCTGCCGAGTATGACGAGGCCGCCTTCGACGAAGATAGGTCCTCCTATTGAAACGTTGGCCAGCCTTTCTGACGCACCTTATCTTTGTCTATACCTTTAGACCGTGGTTTGCAGAATTAGCAACTTGATTAACATGATTGGTCCAATCGCTGGTGCCGCCGCTTGTCTTCCAGAAAGTTCTATACCATTCGCGTCATGCATACATGAAATCAGTTTACGCGAGGATCGGTGAAACAAGAGAGCGGATAGAACCATCGATAACAATCGAGAAACTTCCGATACATGCAGGCGCGTCCTGCGCTGTGCGACAATTGTTAGGCGAGGAAAGCTGTCATTCGAAAAAGATAAAGAAGTACACGTGTCAATGCGCCCCTCTCAAGAAGCGTTGTCCCGATTCTACAAACATAACAAGGCAACGAAAAAGAAAAAGGACACTTAATAAACTGAAGTAACAAAACAACAAAGAAGCAAAGTCCAAAGTAACACAATCCAAAAAGAAAGGCAGTCCAAAGCTCAGCTATGCAAAGTCCCGGCTTAAAGCGCAACATGGACTAGTTCAAGTGGTGAGAGGCGCAGCTGTGATAGCGAAGTACCATCTCGCACGACCTCATGGTCGAATGCGCCAATGCGCCGGATGATCTTGTAGGGTTCGAAATAGCGGTGTAATAGCAACTCACTGAGTCTTCGTCGGGGTATCGGGGCCTAATTCCTAACAGGGTCGCCAGACTGGAACTCGACGTAGCATCGTCGAAAATTGTAGTGTCGGCTGTCCGTCCTACGCTGGTTCTTGATGCGCAAGCGGGCGAGCTGCCGGGCTTCTTTGGCGTGCTAGAGATACGTGGCGACGTTGACATTTTCTTTGTCGGTGACGTGCGGCAGCATGGCGTCGAGAGTCGTCGTTGGGCTGCTTCCGTAAACCAATTTAAACGGCGTGATCTGTGTTGTTTCTTGTACTGACGTGTAGTAAGCAAATGTTACGTACGGCAGTACGAAATTTCCCGTCTTGCGTCGGACGTCGACGTACATTGCTAGCATGTCGGCGAGACTTGTTCAGGCGCTCCGTGAGACCATTCGTCTGCGGGTGGTAGGCAGTTGTGTTGTCCTCCTGTGGCTTGTCTGGCTGTATTGCAGAATGGCTTTGGTGAGCTCTGCTGTAAAAGCCGTTCCTCTGTCGGTGATGAGGACTTCTGGGGTACCGTGTCGCATGAGGATGTTCTCGACAAAGAATTTCGCCACTTCGGCTGCGCTACCTTTGGGCTGAGCTATAGTTTCGCAGAAGCGGGTGAGTCAGTCTGTCGTCACGACGATCCACTTATTTGCGAATGTTTAGGCCGGACAGGGTCCCAACAACTCCAGCTCGATCTCCTGAAATGGCGGGCAGGGATTCCGGGTGATGGAGCCAGTCAAGCTGTGATATGCAGTTCTTTCCCCATTACACCTAACCACGTCTATGTGCACTCTTATGTACATGCCATGTGGCTGAATAAACTAAAACTAAAGAAAAAACTCAAAGGAGGTTCGATCGGCTGTAGTAGTCCCGCTAGCCTTCTCGGTGGTGCCTTGTATCGCTTACAGTCTGGTCATGTCTAGACGTAACGGGCCACGTCGGCGGTCAGGCGCGACCAGTAAAGCTTTACTGTATCATCGATAGCGTCCGGAAGAATCCAAGGTGCCCAGTGGTCGGATCATCATGTAGGGAGGGCGTGCAGTACTTATAGATGGTGTATTGACAGAACAAAGCGTAGGTACTTGGCGCGGATTGGTGAGAAGGCCTCCTTGACGAGTAGATTGTTTTGAAGCGAAAACAAAGACAGTCCTCGCTTAAATGCCCTTGGGACAACGTTGGTGTTCCCTTCCAAATACTAGACGAGATCTTTTAGCTCGGGGTCTGCTCGTTGCTGTTCAGCGAAATCTTCCGCGTTTCTTATTCCAATGAAGGCGTTGTTGTCCTCGTGGTCTTGCAGTAGAGGGTCAATGGGGGTGCGTGATAGGCAGTCGGCATCAGATTGTTTTTGTCTGGGCTTGTACATTACAGGGATGTCATATTCTTGCAGTTTGAGGCTCCACCGCACCAGGCGTCCCGAAGGGTCCTTCAATTTCGCTAGCCAATACAACGCGCCCTGTTTGCTGATGACCTTGAATGGTCTGCTATATACTTAATGGTGAAATTTTGATATGGCCCATGTTATCGTAAGGCATTCCTTTTCGCTTGTAGAATAATAGCCTTCCACTTTTGACAGCGACCGGCTAGCATAAGGTATCACCCATTCGACTCCATCTTTCTTCTGGACTAGGACGGCGGCGAGGTCTAGGCTACCGGAGTTAGTGTTTATTTCCATAATGGAGTCTTCGTCGAAGTGCGTAAGTAGCGGTGGCGGCGTTTCCGACTTGAACTCGACTTCAGATTTAGTTTGATGTGTCAGCAGCTCAGCGATGCGTGAAGTGTTCTTGACAAAACGCCTGTAGTAGGCATACATGCCCAAGAAATCTACTCAGTGCATTTTGTCGATGGGCTGCTGGAAATTTGCGATGGCAGGTGTCTTCTGCGGGTCGGGGGCAGATTCCAGACTAGCTGATGATGTGGCCAAGGAACAAAAGCTCATCGTAAGCCATGAGACACTTTTCTGGCTTCAGAGTGAGTCCTGATGGCTTGATGACCTCTAGTACTGTCGCGAGCCGTCAGTAAAGTTTCGTTCGTTCTCTGTCCACGCTTCACCGTTGGAACTTGAAGGTTCTCGGACGATGATCGGCAGTTGTTGATCAAACGCAGGCAGGAAGCGATGGGATCAGATGTACAAGAAATCTTTATAGTTACACTTTTCTATATACATTGCAGGTAAAACAAATACATTACAAACTTGAACAATTGAGAAACAAAGTCTCACTCTTCGACTCTCTCAATGACTGTTAGAGCGCAGACTAGTTTTAACGTACGTAGTACGGAGGTTCACTGATCTATTAGCAATCCTGATTTCAGCCAAGTCTAAGGGACAGCATGTCGTCCCGATTTTTATAGCCCAAATATACAAAGAAAAAAAGGCGGTAGGGCCGTTGGCCCGTCCCACAGGTTCACTTGCCAATCAGAGTCAACCGTTTGTTAAGCCACAACCTACAGGGATGGGCTTACTCTTAAAAATAAACATATTGGAAAACAAAGCTCTTTTCCTTCTTCCCCAAAACTCCGTTGCCCTCTCGTTTCTACGTAGTTAGTGACGCGCTCAGCAAAACACGCCAGGCCCGAACAAGTTATCGCTAGACCGCCTCAAATCCCAACGGCGTCTAGGCCGCAAATGTCTCGGAAGCAGGGGCATCGACACCACGTAGTGCCGCTGTACTCAAAGTTTGGCCGTGTGGGAGACGGATGGCCCTCCTTGTCCTTCAAACTTATTGTCTACAAGACAAAGTTCTCCGAGTGCGTGTTTACAAGACGCCGCCGTCCGAATGCACTCTTCACGTGTGCACCGCATCCCTGCAGCGTGCACTGTAAGCTGGCCTTCGACACCACACAGGCAGTCGCACCCAACAACAAGGCTGGCGATTGCGTTCCGGACGCGCGGCACGGGGTCAAGTTTGCTAAGCCCTTCTTAACCTCGGCGGCGCCTCCAATTAGTCAGGTACTCGGGCGCCAGACCCACAATACCGTATACAGCGGTCCCTTTCAAGGTTGGTCTGTGTGGACTCGTGTGACCGTCGGCGGACTGCCAACACCCTGCGCACAATACAGACTTCCCGGAATCGGCACTCGCCCTCCTGGCGCCTGCCGCGGCGCGTCACCCAACACCGCGCGGTTCGTGACCCCACATAACACAGAAACGGTTGCCCCGCTGACATGGGGGGGGGGGAAGTGCACCCCCTCTCTATACAAACAGCACGTGGCCGATTCGTGACACTTAAGAACACGAACAATCAGAGCGACCTTACACCGTCTAAGGTGATCGTCGATATTCCCGGCGAAGACGATGACGTGATCCAAGTAGACAAGCTACGTCCGCCGCTTAAAGCCTACTAACAACGTGTCTATCACGCGCTGGAAAGTTGCAGGCGGCGAGCACAGACCAAATAGCAAGACCTTGAACTAGTAGAGGCCGTCTGGCGTGATTAAGGCGGTTTCTTCTCGATCCCGCTCGTCGACTTCTGTTTGTCGGTAGCCAGTCTTGAGATCCATCGACGAGAATTATTTTGCGTTACTGAGCCGATCCAATGCGTCGTCTATCCGTGGGAGGGGGTATACGTCATGCTTCGTGATTTTGTTCGGTCGACGACAGTCGACGCTGAAACGCAGGGCTCGGTGCTTTTTCTTTAACAAGACGACATGAGATACCCACGGGCTTCTCGACGGCTGGATAATGTGGTCGAGCAGCATTTCGTTGAGTTGTTCCCTTATAGCTTCACGTTCTCGTGCTGAAACTCAATAAGGGCTCTTGCGGAGTGATCGAGCGCATTCTTCAGTTATGCGATGCTTTGCAATTGGTGCTTGTCGAATCCTCGATGATGTCGAAAAGTAGTTGTTGCATCCCCTGCTAAGCCTTCCGAGCTGTTGCTGCTTACTGAGGGCGAGGCTTTGATTTATGTCGAAATCTGGTTCGGAAGGACCGCCATCGCACCTCCAACCGCACCTCCATCGGTTGCTGCTTTTAGTTTTCCGGATATGAGGTGATGGACCGGCCCCGGGTTGGGCCAGTGTACGGTCGGCGCTGCGGCGACAGGTAGCGGCCTTGTGATGGCAGGACGGTCATCGAGCGCTCCATTGAGTGGTGATGATGTAGTCGGTGATGCCACGTGGCCGCTCACCATGTTGTGGGCGTGGCGCGTTGACGGCGAACCCTTGCAGGCCCGAGTCGTGGTATGGGCATCGGCGGTACACGTGGCCGGCTTCCCAGCAGTGTTAGCAGAGCGGGTGGTGGTAGGGGGGGGGGGGGGGTGGTGTGCCAAATGTCTCTGTTCCTTTTGTAATAAACGAGAAGAAAGGGGGTTAACGGAGGGGCCCGACTTTTATTAGTCATGTCATATGATGCCAATGTCTGTGAGAGGAGGCGCTGGCTAACACTCCCAGGGTTCTACAAGGAAGCATCAATACCCAAGAAATTCGTCGGGGAAATGGCGCCGCGGTAGCTCAATTGGTAGAGCATCGCACCCGAAATGCGAAGGTTGTGGGATCGTTCCGAACCTGCGGCAAGTTGTTTTTCGTCCACTTTCCAATAATTTATCGTTTCTTTATTTCATTTAGTAGGCTCAAGTGATTCATCCTACGTTGTCCTTGGTGTCAGTGTTTGTTGGCTTCTTATGATATGACTAATAAAAATCGGACGCCTCGGTTAACCCCCTTTCTTCTCGTTTATTACAGAACGAGGGTCTCGAGTCCCGCAACATTGATGCCTTCAGGTAACGTGTGTGGGCTTATTGACCGGTTGCCTTCACCCAAAAAGATCACGTTCTCGTGACGCCTGCGGCAGGAGGATGTTCCCCGTCCGCCGCCAAGGTGTGCGAGTGGTGGGGCTGGTTAACACTCCAAGGGTTCAACAAGGAAACATAAATACCCAAGAAAGTGGCGGGGGATACGGCGCCGGTGGTAGCTCAATTGGTAGAGTATCGCACGCGAAATGCAAAAATTGTGGGATCGTTCCCCACCTGCGGCAAGTTGGTTTTCATCCACTTTCATTTCCATTAGTTCATCCTTTCTTTATTTCATTTATTAAGCAGAAGTAATTTCCGCTATGTTGTCATTCGTGTCAGTGTTTGTTGGCTTCTTATAATATGTGTTCCTTGGGTAGTCGCGCATGGCGGCAGACGGGCGAGGTGGTCGCTGTGGCGGCGGACGACGGAATTCCGGCGTTACAGATCCCTGGCGCAGGCGCACAGGTCTTCGCTTCCGGTAAGGGAGGTGCCTAATCGGGCTGCTCTTCAGAAACGCCCAATGACTGTCGAAGCTCGTTCATGACCATGTCAGTGACCAAGGACACCTGAGGTTGCGACGAAGGAAACAACTTGCGCAGTTCTTCGCGCACAATGGCCCTAATGGTCTCTTGGAGGTCACCGGAGCCCTGTACCTGGGTTGCGCAACGCGGTGTGAGCAGTTGGCGGTTATATTGCTTAGCGCGCACTTCCAGAGTTTTCTCAATCGCCGTTGCCTCGGTCAAGAACCTAACTACGGTCTTCGGTGGGTTGTAGATCAGCCCGGCGAAAAGTTTCGCTTCTTGACGCCTCGCGTCAAGAAGGGGATTTTCTTATCCTCGAACATTTCCGATCGGCGTGCCGGAAATGACGGGTCATCTCTTCCTTGAAGATGACGACGGTCTCATTGGGTAGTTGCCCTCGGTTTTCCAGCAAAACTTCGGCCCTTTTATTTAGGACAACGCTCGTGAAGGTCTTCACGAAGTGCCTGTGGAACAGGTCCCACGTTGTAAGGGTGGACTTCCGGTTCTCGAGAAAGTCCTCGCTGAAATTTCCAAGGAGAAGTACACTTGGCGTAGCTTATCATCAGAGGTCCAGTTGTTGACGGTGTATATCGTTTCGGAGGTTTTGAGGCAGGCTTGCAGAGCCTCCGACGAAGCTCCACGGAAGGTAGGGGGCCCCCTGGGTTGTGATGATGGGGGCGCTGGGGTTGCCATTGTAGTTGTTGAGCTGGCCACAGTCTTTCTGGTGGTATCAAGCAGAAGCCCGTGTTCCGGTGGCAGTGCTTGCAGTCTGCAGCTAGCTCGCTGGTTTTGGCCGACGCTGGTGTTGTCTTCGGGTTTCGGAAATGGATCGCGGCTTCGCCGGGGCGTCCGATACATGAACGAACTAGCACCTCCTGAAATGTCACGTGGAAGTGACGGTGAAGAAAGCAGCAAAACTGCCAATGGAGAAACTGTTGTTTTGTTTGTTTTTGTCAATGGAGAAACTGTTTTTTTTTTGTGACTTCAAAAAACAGGCTACACTCAAAGAACAACGATAGCGGCAAAAACAGTCGGCGATCGTCGAAAATTTCGATCAGAGTGTCGAGCGCGTCGGCTTTTGTACATCAGTGATCCAAGGTTCTAGAGTAATCGCTGGTGCCCACGTCTGTTCGAGGAAGTTCTACACAGTTCGCGTCATGCATACATGAAATCAGACTAGACAAGGTTCGCTCACAAGAGAGCGCGGATCGAACCATTCGTAACATTAGAGAAACTTGCGATACATGCAGGCACGTCCTGCGCTGCGCGATAAGTTTTGTTAGGTGTTGAAAAGCGGTCCCTCCAGAAAGGTAAAGAAGTACACGAGTCAATATTTAAGATAATATTTAATACTGTGGAAGTTTATAAAGAAGTGTGACAAATATTACGTGGTGTGCTTGTGGCCACAGATTCGTTTGTAGTTCTTTGGCTAAATATCTACAGACGCCACCATCTTGTGTTTCTTACTCGTTTTGCTGGCCCGCGTTCGTATTTTCTACGTAATATATTTGTCTTGGGTTCCCGAGGCTATAGTGAAAGGTACGTAGAGGACGCTTTCCCATGCTCCATTATTGAGACAGAAAGGGTGCGCGTGTTCTGGCTGGATGCTTCGTGAAGGTTTTATAGGAAACTACACCTGAGGAGCTTCTTCATCGGAATGGAAAAATTATTGCTGTATTTATATAACGCCCCAATTATTATTAGGCTTGCTGCATTTCGAAGACATGTTAGGGCCAACCGCCATCAGCGAGTATATCTTTATTTTCCTTCTGGTATTTTCTGCAGCACTCTTGAATATGGCTAAACTGAATATATGACAAAACTATCAAGCTTGTTATTCTGCTATTCACCAACAAAAAACGAATATCACGGTTGCGAAAACTGTAGCTCTTGAGACATCCAACGAAGACAAAATTCGTTCAGTATGTTGCAGTATGCCATTAACTTGGGGTAGGATTTTAACGAAACGCTCGTAACCGTACCAATTTCAGGTAAACATAAAACTTGAACTTTATCCGCTTGGAGTACAACAGAATCATTCGACAGACCTGCTATATGTTTTGTGCAGAGCTCTGGAGTACATGAGAGAGACACAACGAGACGTTGCTCCAGCACCAGAGCTCAAACGCAGCTGTTCTTTTATTTCTTCGGTTCCCAACCAACTAAGCTCCCGCGCCACTCGTGGCATCGACTGACTTTGTCTTCTTTGCTAGAGTGATCGCGTCGATGTTGCTGGCGCTACATAGCACCTCCTCCAGAGAGCAGCATGATCTGTGAACGATATCAGCATGCCCATGAAACTCGGCGGAGTGAAGTAGCGTGAGCACCGACTGCAAAGGAAGTGTTCGGGGCTTAATTCAAGGATGCGACTCTGCGATTTACCTTGCAGTGGGCTAACTTAAGCGGGTCAAATGCGATGCTGTCAAGTTTACTATGAATGTCCACGATGTATGTAAGCTCTCGTCTCTCTAGTACGGGAAAAGGTTCAAGTTAGAGTGGGCGGACAGCAGGCCTAGCGGGTCCTTAGCGCACGAAGACGTGGGTTGCGTTCGCAAGGTCACATGAAACGTAAGGTGTGTGTGCTTGAACTGGATGCGTCGGACGGGTTTTAGATCTCGGAAGAGGTCGCGAAAAAGGTGCACATTTTCGCGGGTAGACAGAATCGGAGAAGGTGGTAGTGGTGAAAAGAAGTCGTGGGGCAGACAGAGCGTAGTATCGTAGACGAGCTGTGCGCTTGAACTCCCGATATCGGACTTCAAGGCACACCGAATACACTGAAGAACCAGTGGTGGGCCTCGAACCCATTGTGATGGTGTGCGATGAGCAATCGGCGTGGACTAGGGATACCGATCAAAGCGTTCCACAACGCCATTGCTGTGGGTCTGGTTGGAGGCCGAAAATGCTGTAGCGAGCTTATATTGGAGTGAGTTTCTTGCAGAGAAAGGCTAGGGGTTGCCATGAATTATGGATGTGGTTCTCGAGAACCGCTCCCACGGCTGTGCTGGACGCGTCAGTCATGAGAGCCAGTGATGCCGTGGGGTTAGGATGTGCAAGAAGTGTGGCGTTTTCCAGTGCACTCGTGATCTTGATATATGCGTCTTCAGCGGTGGCGTCCAAATGCATCAAGAACGTCTTCTTGTTGGTAAGATGGCGATCCAGAGGCGGTGGTATGGCAGCACAGTTCCTGATAAATTGGCTGCAAAAATACATGATGCCGAGGAACTGTCGAAGCTTGGTGATGGTTGTGGTCTTCGGGAAGCTCTCTACTGCTTCGATTTTTGATGAAAGTGGGAAAACAACACTGTCATCGAGGTGATCTGGAAATTCCATGTTGCAAACACCAAACTCGCCTTTGCAGACGTTGATGATGATGCCGTGTCCAGATATTCGTTGGAGCAAAAATCGTGAATGTTGTAATTGCTCTTCGACGGATTTACTAGCTACCAACAAGCCGTTGGCGTAGGCGAAGACGAATGGTGGCCCAGAGGTTACCCTGTCAGTTACCCTGCGTTACCCCAGGTGGCGTTCCTCAGACCAAAAGGCATTCGCAGAAACTCGAAGAGTCCGAATAGATTTGTAATGGACGTATTAGGTATTTCTTACACAGCCAAAGGAATTAGGGGTAGGCACGGACGAAGTCAGTCTTTTGAAAAGATGTTGGTGCCCTGCAAAGCGACAGGAAAATCTTGCAAGGAGTAATGATCCGGAATAGACTTAGTATTGAGACATTTGTAATCTTCATATGGCCTCTAGTCATCTGATTTCTTAGCACCATGTGGAGTGGAGCTGCCCATGGCGGATGGCGGAACAATGCCTAATTTCAACATATGCTCGAACTCTTCGCGTGCAAGTTCGAGCTTGTCCTGAGCAAGTCGACGTGGCCATAAGATTGCAGAAGGTACGGCAGTGATGATGCGGTGTCTTATGTTGTTGGAGGTGGCATTTCTTCCAGTTGTGCTGCACGTTGATTTGGGGAAGTTCTCATAACAAAGCCGCGAAGGGTCCATTGGAAACCGTTGAGCAAGAGAGCGCTAAATCTGTTTCAGGCACAGGAATACCTAGCACAGAGAGATAAGTTGACACATCTAGGAGACGTTGTCGTTTGACATCTACAATGAGACCATGGTCGGTGAGGAAATCAGCATCATTAATGGCAGAATTTATGCCCGCAACCATGAACGACCATCGGAGCACTCTTCGCAGGCCCAGGTTAGCAAGCGTTGTCGAAATACTGGAATTCAAGTTAAATTCACGGATTCCAAGTACAGAGTGGGAGCAGCTGTGTGATCGACTCGTGTAGCAGGTAGAATGCTGACCTGTACACCCATGTCGATCAGGAATCGTTGCCCAGTGACATTATCGATGACGTAGAAGAGGCGACTTGGGGTGGGGCCGTGACCGCTAGCCGCCGTTAGCAGCCGGCCGGCCGGTATCCCGACCAAGTGCAAGGAAGAAGAGAACCACGTCATCGGGCAGCAAAACGGCAGTGATACGGCTGATCTGCAGTACTGTAGCGCGCTGGTACGTGCTGAATGGCTCGAGTTGACAAGATGGAGATGGGAAATGATGAAGAGAATGGGGAGGAATGTTCGTAGGATTGGTCACAACCAGGAGCTCGTCCAGTCTATCGCACTGCTCAGCAACGGGCAAATATGTCGATGCTGTCTCTGACCGATCTGGAGGTGAAGAACGTGCAGTGCGCGACGCTGCCGCCGGCATCACAGTTGCAATCAGTGGTATTGTAGTGACAACTTCCGTCACCTTCACGGCCAATGCAACGAGCTCTGACAGATTCTGTGTTGAAGCAGGCAGTGGCCAGCACCATCTGGACTTAGGTGGTAAGCGCTGAAGACACAGCTCAAGTATGGCGGCATTGTCCGTGAGGGAAGCACGTGGGCCGAGAAGGTTAAACATTCGGCGCAGTCGCGGGCTTCCGCGTCAGTTTACCAGCAGTTCGAATAAGAGTAGCTGTTGTATTTATGAGCGCTTCGGCGTAGCTGTACGATCTAGTATAGCGGTCTTGATTGCATCATAAGGCGAACGTGGGAGGTTGTGCGCGAACGAAAGGTCAGCGATCTAGTCGGTGACGGCCGCTGGAAGCGCGTCGACTGCATGGAGATACTTTCGGGTCTGTGACGTTATCCTCGAGAGTTCGAAATGGGCGTGTGCTTGAAGGAATCATGCTGTCGCGTTCCGTTCCAAAAATTCTGGCAGAAGGATGGCGTTCAAGACAACCGCAGTGGTTGAAGCGGACTCAGCTGCTGCAGGGTTGGTCGAGGCTTGCTGGCGTTTGTTGTCGGTGGACGACATGGCTCCATTTTCTTTTAATGTAACGGGTTATTACCAGATACAAGTTGCGCATTGATCCAGACGTCCCCGGTCACCAACTGTAGAACACATGAGGAAAATGAGGAGGAGAAGGAGGAAGAAACTTTATTTTGATAGTGCGTTTGGGACCTCCCAGGCCCCCTGGTTCCCTGCACGACCACACTGCATTCGAACGCTCATGTTTAACATATTCGTGACGCTGGCAGCCCGGCTGGCAGCGATCTTCTGCCTTGCTGCGTTCGTGGAGCGTAGTGGTATCTCCCTGTCCACCCAGGATAAGAGAGCGACATCGCCTGATCTCGTCTTCTTTCCTAGGGCGATCGGGTCGATATAGCTAGCACTACAGAGTAGCCGCTCTGTCGACTGTTTAGGTCAACTGAATGGGGAGCCAGTTGGTAGGGAGCGATGCGTTTCAGTAACACCTGTAGACTGAGTGTTTTTTAGATTACTGATAATAGACCATTTTTTTCATTTGTTGGCCTCAGTCAAAATTCTGCGTCTACTGTTGGAATTTATCTTACTCTCTTAAAGGCGACAACTTTCAGTCAGGAACGTTCCGCAGTTCCCCAGTGAGCGCATTTCTGCGCCTCACAGGTGCAGTACTCAGGAAATGAATCGCAATAGTCGGACAGTTGCCACAGTCAGTGACCAGAAGCAGAGTTCCTGCTCCGAAAACGCTGTCACCAACGATGGAGTACCTTGCTTCCACTAGCGCTTGCGGTCGACACTGCATGTAGCGGTAGGAATACGCTACGGCTGCCTCGTTTGAATGCTTCCCAGTGCTCTGTTTGAACGGAAAATTGGTGTTGTCCCCGAGGTACCGCTTCCTCTAAAACTTACAGCAACACTATTCCTACGCCAGCACTCATGCTGTTACTGGTATGGACAAAGTCGCCTCACAGATACATATTTTAACGCCGCACCGGAGGAACGTAGAAAAGAAGAAGCGGCGCGAGCTTTTTGAGTGATCGGCTGTTTCGGAACCTCCCATGTTTTCGCTACCCTTTTCATTGTTTCTATTGGCCTCAATCGCGGAAGACAACCACGCAGTATGTCGCCAGCTATGATGCCTGCGAACGCCACAAAGAGCTCATGCAGGAACTCTGCAACCGGTTAGACCGCCGACTTCCCCTTTTGTGAAAGTGGGAATAGATTTACTCGGTCCCTTGCCCAAGTCTTCCACGCGCTGCCGCAGGATAATCGTGTGCGTGGATTATTCAACACGTTTTACTTAATCAATAACACTTGTGTCACCTACAGCATCCGATGTTTCGCGGTTTCATATGCATTATATTATATTCCACCACGGAGCTCCTCTGTGGTGATAAGTGATCGCGGCCGACAGTTCACCGCTGATGTCATGTAAGAGTTGCTACGCCTTTGTGGAACTGAGTGTCATCATTCCACGCCACATCATCCGTAAACCAACGGTCTAACCGAGTGCACCAATCGTACCCTCGTCAAAATGATTTCAATGTATGTCTGATCGGATCCTAAGAACTCGGATGCTGTATTGCCGTTCATGACGTATGCCTTCAACACAGCCAAGCATGAAGTGACATGATACGCACTTTTCTTTCTCCTCTACGCTCGCCATCCTCAAAGTATTCTCAGCACCGTACTTGCTTTTTCACCTAAAGCTGATGCTTCTATCACGCAGATATTGTGTCGTGCCGAAGAAGCCCGTCGACTTGCGCGGCTCAGAACCCTATCGTCGCATTCTCATTCTAAGGCTCGCTACGACGAACAACATCTGCGCGTCAGATTCGCCACCAGTGACTTTGTGTGGACACCGGTTCGCAAAAGAGTACTTCGCCAAAAAGTTCTCACCAAGTATTCGGGCCCGTTCGTCATTCCCAAGTGCTTGAGTGAAGTGACTTATGTAATCGCTAAATTGACGGCTGATAACTGCCGTTCACGCAAGACGCAAGTTGTGCACGTCGCACGATTGAAACCGCAGCATCAACGCGCACTCTCACTCGCTCGGTGAGTTTCGTCGGCCCTCGAGGAAAATGTAACGCCACCTACGACGAGCCTAAAAGAAAGAGAAGAAGCGCCGTGAGTTTTCTGAGTGATCGGCTGTTTCGGACTGTCCCATGTCTTCTCTTCCCTTTTCAATGTAAATAAATCCATTCTACATCCGAAACAATAGTGTTTCTCTATGAGTAAAAATCAATTCCTGCAAGGCGGGCAGTGATAACGGCTGTCATAATTTCGGAAAATTTCCTTCACGACAAATATAGCACATGCAAATGACCTTGTATCGCGACGCTGCACCGAGGTCATGAGCGCCACGGGTTTGGACATGAAAAATAAAAAAATAATGTTTGACTTTCATTTTCTACGCTAAATAAGATTGTGAACACTGCCGAATAAACATGTTTCAAGCGCCCATAGAATTTTGTAGAGTAATGGAGGCAACTGTGGCCCTAGTGGGTACAAGAGCTGCAAGCAGGTTGGTTTCTGAATTATGGTAAGTACATGACTTTGTCTAAACTTCTTCCTTGTTGCTTTACACCTCTCCGTGATTTTGCGAACCGATCATTTTCAAGGATGTACTGTGCTATAAATAATAACTGAACATATATAAATAGGTCTGACATCAGAATTCCAACAGTGAATCTCTAGCAGAGAAGCGTAATATTCAAATCATTATGCCAAGGTTGTGTGGACAAGCGAAACCACTGCAATAGCAGCGATTATGTGTGCTCGCAGATCCCTATTAGTTTCAGCATTGGAAACAAGTATACATTGCTTTGAAATTTCGGCAGATGAAGGCAGATATAGCTAACAATTGAGGCCACAAGAACGTGTGAAGACACAAGCCCGAAGGTCAAACAAATCCATGTACTCATGATTCTCATGGGGAATGAGCAATCGTAACACCAGAGTTTCTTTTAATAATTATCCTAGGTAACCCTATGATAGTGTCCAAAGAATACTATCCCAATAAAAACCGATTAGGTGTTTATTTTTCTCTCTCCATATAAGTCCGAGCTGCTAGGTTTATCGCGAGATTGACGGAGAAGATTTCTTAGCACCGGACCTCTCGACCCCTTTACCTCGCGTTCACAAAACTGCAAAGATTCTTTCCGCTTCATTTCTGAGCCTGATTGTACCCACGTAGATGTATACGAAAGCTCTGCTTCTTTCAGCCTATGAGAAAGACAATTGAGGCTTCATGGTATAGCTACAGATGTGGCGACCAGATGAAGTTATGCGTGCCAATTAATGACATGGTAGGTCAATGTGCTTTTCCGGCAGGTCCAGCACGTGGAAGACGTGTTTCCGGACGCGAACGGCGAGACGCTCGTCACTTGCATGGGCATCACGTCTGGATTGGGACGCATCTTGTTCGGCAGGCTAGCCGACCTGCCCAGTGTTAGTCCCGTTGTTTTACAGCAGGTAAGTGCATTGTTCAGCTTTTACTGGTGGTGCAATGGGGGTTAAAGATATACAAGAACACCAGCAGTGTCTCATAGGCAGTGAATTTTTTCTTCCATTTTGTTCCATGATTAGAAATTTGTGTTACTGTTTTGATATTTCCTTTTACACTTTTCACATTGTTATGTGTATTCACTGGGTTTTTGTTTGTTCTTGGTGGTTGTCCCAGAGCGATAGGTCAGCTTTCTCTTTCTGTATATAATGTTTCCTAAGTAAAAAGATGGAAAAAGTGCGCTGATATAAGCTTACCTTATTGCTGAATAGAAAGACGAAAAAGCAAACACATTTCTGCGACCCCATAGCCCTGTATGTTTTCTTTGTTCACCAGTTTTAGAAATCGCGTCATATTACAAAGGTGAAGTTGACGCGCACGACATGTTCATAGTTTTACGAGTATTCCAATTCTTCATTTTGGACGGTTACTCTGTCCTCTTGATGATGGCCTTCTTAGCATGCTATTTGACCATCGATAATACAGCTTATTGGTGTGAAAAGCACATTTACCGTTACTAAAGCCTTTAATGATTCCTAGCATACGTCTTTCTTGCACAAGCTATGCGCTGCCATGTCTGGAATTCGACCCCACTTTGTGGATAGTTTCAGCTTGCTGCTTTTATTACAACGCACGGCAATCTTAAATAATAACTGCTTCTGTGAAAAATACATCAAAATATGCACAGTGGCTAACGCCGTGTCTCATGTCAGCCGCAAGTTCTAAAGAGAAACCGCAGGCTGAAGCAGCCGCAGTGTGAAATTAATATGATTTATTGAACTCGATAGTTAGAAAAGTGAACCAGGGTACGCGATGTCTGAGCATGGCGACGGCAGCTATTCCATTTCGACGCCCAACGCGATATGCGGACGGCGCTGCAAACGTCGGGCTAAGTGTTCTTGTGTTTGCTTTTCTTCTGTCGGGCTAACACCACTTGTGTTTTGCCAGGTACCGCGATGTTCGACTCTCGGTTTCCGCTCGCTGAAGGCCCCCTGTGCGCTCCGCACATGTGCTAATTTCCGTTCACGAAGTACATGCCTGTAGTCTCCCAAACATCCGCTAAATATAATACTTAAATTTATGTGCTTCCCTGTCACAGTTTCAGGCTGCAGTCCTCTGTGGAGTGCTTCCTTTAAAGATTAGGCAGAGCGCCGGCGTGCTCATTCCATTAAGATTTGGCGCACAGGTGTTTCGAATATAGCGCAGGCGTAATATGCTCGGTAAATGCACATGCCCTGAACACCGTTTTTTGTCTAGTTGAACGTGTGTCTAAATCATAAATAAACTGCAAATTAAAGGTTATTAGACAGGTTGTCAGTATCATAGAATTTTACTTGTCCGCTGGTGCGACTAATGTTCCGGGTATCAAGGCATTTATTTCGGCGGAGCCACTTTTAAGAACTTTCCGTTATACGATAGAACACGTCGTAGTTGCTGTCGATGAAGTTTAGAGCATTCGTGCTATATATTCCTAAAGTGTTTTCGCTGCAACTGTGGCCTCAAAGCAGCACTTGAGGCTCACAGAAAATGGTCAATGGCCGCGTGACAGTTCCTCGAAGGTATACGTTCGCACTATTGTGTCGCCGCTTGTCTTCTGGCGAATTACGCATGATTTAATATTATTTGGCATGCATACGTAAACAAACTCAAGTGACGGATAATTAAAGAATGATCCCAGGCAAGTTAGGCAGGGCCAGACACACCACCTGCATTGACGAATAGGCAAATAGTTCATAACAAAGGGTAGTCACTGAACAGAAGTCGTTTCTTTCCCTTTCTTTTTTTCGAAGAACAGATCTTAAAGGCGGTGGAGGGTAAAGGAAATATGAACGCCTGATGGGGCCCCGGCCTGCTATTATGCATGTAATTCGAAAAGTAGCTTCCGCGTGCCGTAGTTTGAGAAAACATCAGTACCGTGAAGTACGACGCTACTACCGTTAATAGATTACTGCTCAAGGAAACAAGAATCAATCTGCACTCACGTCACATATATTCCTTCTAAATGTTGATACATAGAAGTAGAAAAAATAAAATGTCTTTGTGATGCAGCTTCAAGACAAGAAATTGCACATGAAATTGAGAATACGTGAAATACAGCATCAATCAATCAGGAAATATTTTTTTTTGCGTTCAGCATACTGCGTATTTACCATCCCGAGAACAGAAAGGTATCATGATACAATCTAACAAAACACTAGAAAGGGAACAGGAATATGCTTTATACACACTGTCCTCTGAAGGCTACAAGCAAGGCCAAGTACACGCCCAGTGCTCCATCGTTTGCGTGTCCTCCAGCAAACGAAGGAGCAGTAGCCCAGGAAATACTGGCAAAGAACCATGAACCCCTGCAAGAGTCAGTATCCTCAGAAGCATACGTTGAGCACTGCCAGTCACATGCGTTGCACAGTACATTAGGCAAGGTATATGGACCCACAGACAAAATTGTTCTGAAAATAGCCCATCTTTCTCCCATAATAGTAGGGACACCTTTACACACATTCACATTTTCTTTATGAAGAAAACACAACACTCTTTCATAATGATGAAGTACCGCAGCCTTTCTTCATATTAGCTAGTGGCCCGTGAAAGACTAAATTATTAACACGTCTACTAAACATGTTAGTTGCTTGAAAACGCACTGTCTGCAGCCCATAGTTGGCTCTTTTTTGATTCAGAATTTCATGTCCACTAGCACTGTTAAAAAAAACCCGCTGCAGAGCTTGTACATGCGTTTCGTGCTTATTTTCCTAACGTAGCCGTAATAGTTTGCAGGTATACGTATTATAGTTTCTTTATAATTCTATAAATTTATCATATTCGTATGTCTTGTTGTCCACCATAGAAACATGACATACCTTAACTTGGAGTAGAATAATGATTACTACATGATTTTATCTATCCATGTTGGTACGGATTGTTGTATTCTATGCAGACTGTCCGCATCATCGGAAACCTTTCCCCGCAGTTTGAGAAGATGAGCTGTCCGAGTACTATACTCAGAATCCCACATACTCAGAAGTTTTAATTACATTCCCTCATAAAGTATCATCGAACTTTATACTCGTCTAGCGAGGATCTTGCATGTTTAGAAGTTTAAGGATTACAAATTTTGTTTTCGCAAGAAATGTGTGCTCAACTCCCAAAAGATATGTGTTCTCGGCTTTCTCTAAATGTTCTTTCATATTTCCGGTACAGAAAACATTCGTTGCGCCTGCTTATATTACTAATTCTTGTGATTCCGGTATTGTTGTTATGAAGTTGATACAAACGAGGAAAAATAATTGCCTTAAGATAGAGACTCGAGACCTGCTATTTATGGATGGAGACCTGCTATTTATGGCCACATATTGAGTGCTGTTCAGATACACTTCAACTAATTGCGACTGGAACTACCCTAAAACGAAGCAAATTCAGCTTCGTGGGTGTCATGCTGCATTCTGTCGAAAGCGTTGCTTAGGTCCTAGAAGAGGCCCAGCGTTAGCAGTTCGTTTTTGATATTTTCCATTATCTTCTTTTTCACAGTGACTCGGGTTTACTCGACGGACTTGCTCTTTAGAAATGCTTAATGAGCATATTTTATAGCTTGATGTTCGCTGGAAAACTTGCTTTGCCTATCGTGTAACTTGCGCTCAAACAACATAAGATGGAGAAGGGCATAATAAGAGAAAAAGTGGAGAGAGTTATTCCCACTGCGCGAATTGTTTCTCTGTTTCATGGCACAGATTGAAAATTCTAGCTCTCAGAAACGACATTCTGTGCCACCTGAAACGGAAATCGTTCTCAGGAGTGCCCGAAATTTAGTTTATTGCAACGCCTTGTGTGACGATTTTTCAGGTGTCATTCATGGCCATGGGCTTGCTCACGCTTTCGATAGCTGCAGCGCACACCTACGTGTCCCTGGTGCTGGTGTGCCTGTTGCTGGGGCTCTGCGACGGTTGCTTCATCTCGCTCATCGGACCAGCGGCGCAGAGGCTGACCGGGGCCCGCGGTGCCTCGCAGGCCATCGGCTTCCTGCTGGGACTCTGCTCCGTTCCGCTCACCGCCGGACCCCCCGCGGCTGGTGCGTTATGTTCAGCAATATGTATTATACTGGCTAGCACAATGTACGCACTTGGGCAAAATAATGTAACAAAAGCAGAGAAAGCTTCAGTTCGGAGCCAAAGGTACGATGAAAAAGCGTGTCTTTTTCGAGGCAACAGCGTCCCTTATTGGTAAGATCTAGCGGGTGCTCCTTCGTTTTTTAGCTTAGGAGAATTTTTACACAGTTGCCTATGGCCCATAGCCCAGTTTCGACTCAAGAACAGCATTGTCTGAACAGGCAGACATTTTCGCAGGCGAAAACGAAAGGCATAATCGGCAATCTAGGAAACATTATTTTTAATCTTATCCCTAGGCCCCATATGCGGCAGTTTGCAAATTGAAGGCAATGAGGTTGTGAAGTTGACATTAGTTTGTAGATATGCGACGTCAAAGTTGAATGAAAATGGATCGCTGTTCCATTTACGCTTTCAACAATGCTAAAACTAAATAAAGAAAGAAATAAAATTCGGGATTTAGACGTCCTGATACTGGCACAGGGGGTTACGAGAGACGCCGAGCAGTAGAGCTCGGGATCAATTTTGACCCCATTTAGTTAGTCATGTAACCTCCAATCAATGAACGGTACACGAGCGTTCTTGAATTCCTCCGCCATCGAAGGGCGGCCCTCTCAGCTTGGGTTGAACCCACGATTTCTTGCCCAACAGCGCAACATTATCACCGCTCAGCTACCACGACCGTTTGATGCACTGCAGGACACGTATAAAATGTCATCGCCCACACCGGGAAGCAGTGCCCCGAAATTTGTGTCCTCAGAATGTCTTCCAAGAGGATTCGCCCAACGAATTCTGCTAGAAATCTTCAGTTCTAATACGTGCTGTAACGTGAATATCTGATACTTAATTAGTGAAATTTGTTTTAGTATACAATTATGTAATCGCATTCATGATGCAAGTAACGCCTGTCTCTTCGAGCAATCCATTACAAAATTTGAATTGTGCTCACTACGGCACCTAATATGCTACGCCTTTCCACGAAGCAAAGAAAAGGGATGTTGGCTTGTAAAAGGTGTAAACGAGGATGCAGGTCATTTGCCATGTCAGCATGGACACGCAGGTCGATTCATTTGCGATGACTGGCGTTAAAAGACTCTTTCGCAAGGTCGCTCCAAGGTGGGAACCGACAGGTGTTCAGTTGCTGGACAACTGAATGGAACACAAGGGAGAAACACTAAATAACTTTAAACAGAGAAACTGTTCTTTCTGTTTTGTATATATATATATTTAGTTTTGTCAGTTTCGCTGTAATAGATTGATAGGGGAAGAAGGGCGAACTTGACTCCATTTTTAATTTTGCGCCGAAGTTTGTGTGACGTCCCGGATTTCAAGTGTATTACGTTTTTTATGGAAGCAATTATATGGACGCCCTAGGCGCATTTCTGCCGTCGCCGTGGCCGTGACGTCATGTATAACGCCCAAGGGCGATAACGTTGCTGCCACGCGCCGCCTGCTGTATGTCCGAATGACACCGTGCGAGGGTGAGCCGACGATGGCGGCTCAGTCGCACGCAAAGGAGGAAAGCGTGGAGGAAGCGCGTCCTGTTCCGTCACTGCCGCGTATGGCGCGGCCGCGCGGTCCCTTGAAAGTGATCTGCCGCGTAGACAGAGTCTAGGTGCGACGAGGGCACATAGCTTCGTGTGCGCTGTGTTCTCGCCATTTAGCGTTCAATCGCGAGGCAGTACTAAAGTCAATTCTCTCGCTGCTGCTCCCTCACTCCATCGTTTTGACAGGGAGTTTCCGTTGTCATCGAGTAAGATGTGTTCATGCTTGTTAATTTATTTAGTAAATGAGCCGTTATATATTTATAAGGCCGATAAACCTACAATCCTTCCTTCGTATATCTGTCTACTAATTTGCCATCGCAATGATGATTCGCCTTTCTCGAGGAACTGCGATCTTTTTTGTATTTGGGTGGTCGCGGCTGAGGTAAAGTTATCGAAGGCAGCTATATTAAGTCTCTGGCTTTTTATGAAAGATTCCGCTCGATCTTCACCGTCAAGCGATTCACTTAGCATCATGCAACCAGTGCGGTCAAAATCCTTGCTCTCAGGACGAGATGGTGTGGGACCCTAAATGCGGCGTTGCCACCCTTGTTTCGTTTTCGGGTATATTTTTATTTACTAGGCTCCTTTTTTACGGCGAAAGTGGCTTTTGCGGTATTCTAGAAGGCTGTACAGCACAGAGAACTTTTCACGTTAGCGTTATTTTAACTGGTCCGCTGCTAACGTGACATTAATGAAGTCCGCGCCATGGGACGCACAAATACCCTCGCTTTCTAATTCAACAACGTCCACCCGGTTTACCATGAACACTGTGATGTCTCAACTTCTGGCTACGTCGACGTCCTTCGAACATACGAATCCGCCGATGCTTCTTTTGAACTCGCATCGCTAGCTCCGTACGAAAATGCGGTGCCTGTTGTGAGCAGTGCCTGGGCCGAAAACCTCCATCGGTGTTCGCTGCAGGGCACCCTCAATCGTTTGACATCCCGTCAGAGTAGTTCTTTCACTTTGGCTTGAACTTATTTGGCCATTTTTCTGTGTCACCATCCGGTAACAAGTGTGTACTTGTGGTTACAGATTACGCCACGCGTTCAGCAGTAACGCAAGCACTATCAACTTTCTGCGCCACAGATATTGCGGGTTCACGGTGTGTTTGGCCACATGGAGCCTCACGCAACTGGTGACTGACCATGGCCGTGCAATCCTGCAGTCTCATACAACGCGCCATAAGCTCCACATCCTTACCATTCACGCACAAATGGTCTCTTTCACCGTTTCATTTGAATTTTACAGATATGCTTTCCAAGTATGGCTCGTGGGGCCACAGTGATTGGGAACTTGCTCTACCGTATGTAACGTTCGCATACAATTCTTCGTGCCGCGACGCAGCTGGTTATTCCCCGTCGTTTTTCAGCTGCTCTGCCGAGAAACAACATTGCGACTGGACGCTTTCCTTACATTCGTAACAACATAATCACCCGTGGCAGGCAAGCTCGGCGGATTGCCCACACTCACATTTTGAGCTCTCAAGAGTGCGAGCGTCGTTTCTACGCTGCACGACACAAAGACGTGCACTTTTTGCACGGTTATCTGGTACTTCTCTGGTCGCGATCTCATCACATACGGCTTTCGGAAAAGCTCATCTCTCAGTATGCGAGCCCATACCACGTACTTTGTTCCGTCACTCCCGTGACATACGATGTCGTCCTCACCACCTCCACTAAGTCGTTCGCACCACAGTCCAGTGATATTGAGCATGTTTAACGCCTCAAAGCTTATCATTCAGACGCTGCCACGGATATTTAGACACGCCAGGCTGACGCTTCTGCCTCCAGGTATAGTGCTACGTATGTTCACCTCTTGAAAATGAACATGATTACCTGACGAAGAAAACCAGGCTGCCTGCATCCATCCTTTGCAGCTAGTTTTGTCAGCGCTTTCTTGATTTTGGAAATATATCGTGTTCCTTTAGCAGACAAAAATAAACTTTATTATAGATAACCGTCCGGCAGTTTTTGGTTGTGGTGGCCTCTGGTGGCGGCTTGACGTCCGCGGAATCTGGCTACATCTTCGGCTTGTCATACGGACCAAAGTTGCTCTTCCAGGTCCGAACTTCTGGGAGCCGCCTCCCAGCGGCGGCGACGCCGACGGGAAAGGTTCAACTCCCCTCCGCCCCCCCCCCCCCCCCCCGCCCCGACCCCCGCTGCCGGGGCAGCGTCGGGAAGGAGCGAGCTCGAGGCTTCCTGTATGGTGGTAACGGCCGCTGCTATGGACGCGTTGTAAACGGCCGTGGTTTCATCACCACTGTCGCTGCCGGCACATTCACCGAGCGTGTGTCTCAGCGTTGCTCTTGTGTCCGCGCGCTCTGCACGCAGCAGACGGGCAGTATCCTCGGTAACAGAGGTGTAAGACCGCCGGGCTGGGGCAGGCGTGTGTTTGCAGTAAGCATATGGTTTCAATTGTCATGCGGTGGTGGGAAAGTGCCTCTTTCAAATCTGTAGTGTTGAATGAGGTCACTTTTTTTGAAGGTTGCCTGTAGCAGATAGCACAACTCTAATTTTTGATCTCAATTGCTCAGTGATGATCTCAATTTAGGAGAAATCAAAATGGCCCATTGAGTAATGAACATAGGTAAGTTAATCAACGTTTCTTTATTAAATATTTACGGCATATATTTCAATCTACGAACTGTAGCTAGTGAGTATGGCAGGCCTAACGACCTTAAACGAATTTTCAAGACTACGACAGTTTTGATATTATGACGCGAACGAAGGATTAGGAACTGGAGAGTACTTACAGAGTATATTTAGAAAGGATAACTGCAGCGCTGGCCAGTTCAACCGACAGCTCGAGTGCCAGAGAGCGTTCATCGTCTTCGTCGGGGCGTCCGCGTGCATGGACCTCAAGAAACCCGTAGTATACATGTATTATTACCCCCGGCGGCAGAAGCACGGTCCCGGCGCGCCTAATATCGCGCCTGATAAAGGGAGAGTAATATGGTTTGAGGCGTGCGACATGCACAACGTCAGCGGAATTCGGGGCAGATGAGGCAGTGATGCTGACTGGAGCAATATTATACTTAATCGGAGTCACGGCACGCAGCACTCGATATGGGCCTGTGTACAGAGACAGGAGTTTTTCTGATAGGCCAACGTGACGAGTCGGGGACCACAGGAGTACCAAAAATCCAAACGAAAAGTGGACGCCTCTGTGTTGGCGATCGTACAAACGCTGTTGCTTCTCTTGGGAGGACAGGAGAGAATCGCGGGCAGTTTCACGTGCTTGCGCTCCTCTGGTGCGCGCGCCAAGTGCATACTACCTGGTCTCTTCTACGGTAGATGGAAGGGATGCGTCCAGTAGCAATGCGGGTTGTCGGCCGAGCAACAGAAGGAAAGGGGAATAACCGGCAGTGTCGTGACGCGAGGAATTACATTCAAAAGTGACATAGTGTAGGGCAAGGTGCCAATCAGTATGGTCGGACGACACATACTTTGCAAGCATGCCTGTTAGGGTGCCATTCAGACGCTCCGTGAGACCGTTAGTATGTGGATGGTAAGACATAGTCAGCTTGTCATTGGTGGAGCAGAACTGCAAGATGTCGGCGATGACTTTATAAAGAATAGTCTGACCACGGTATGTGAGCAGTTGGTGTGGAGCACCATGCGGCAGAACCACGTAGGCGTAAAAGAAAATCGGCGACATCTGTGGCGCAGTTTGTTCGACAAGCCCTGGTGATGTCGTAACGCGTGGCGTAATCGATCGCCACAGCGACCCACTTGTTGCCAGACGTGGATAGAGGGAAAGGGCCAAGTAATTCCAAGCCAACCAATGATGGCGCGCAAAATGGCATCACGACGTCGCTCTTCGGCGACGCGTAGCACCTGAGAAACGGAGAGAACGCAAGCGTTGGCATTCGGGTAAGGGTCAGCGGATGGTTCGTCCACTGGATAGCGTGATAAACAGTCGGCGTCTTGATGTAATCGCCCGACGTGTACACTACCGCATAGGAGTACACTACTTCATGACAAGCATCCTCTTCACTTCATCTTGAATACCCTTACGCTCTGAAGCAGAGATTCTATAGGGCCGGCGGTGACTAGGACTAGCGTCACCAGTACTTATGTGATGCTTAAGAATTGAAGGCTGGCCCCATGGGCGATTGTTAAGGTCGAAGGTGTCGTGGTAGGAAACCAAAGGGCGACACAGAGCTGCTGCTTGTTCAGGTAATAGGTCCGCAGCAGTCATGGCATGAAACGTTGCGTCAGGGCAAATATCATCCTGTGGACATGGTGAAGAATCAAACGTCGTGACGTGGTCATCTCCTATAGCACGCAACTTTGCAATTGATATGCGTTGAGGTAGAACTTCCTTTGTCAGGTCAAAATTGACGACGGGGGGGCATGTGCGGTTTTTGGTCACGGTGATGACGGAGTGGGGTACAGTGATATTGGGCATCAAAAGGACATCAGGAACAGATGTGGCGACGTAATCACAATAGGGCATAGGAAAAGAGGATATTTTTTGTACCACGAAAAAGGTCTAGTTTCGGGTAGTGTAGATATAGAGCCGGCTACGTGGACAACTTTACGTTTATGAGTCTGGATGTATTACAGAAAACTTGCATAATAGACCTTTATTATACTGAAACTGAGAAAAAAGAGCACGTTTATGGTACTGCTCGCCGGAAGTGATGTACAAACTACAACGTTGATAGACAGCGCGACTCTTTGGCATGACCTCGGAGAACAGCTAGCTTCCGCAGTGGGGTGTAAAGTCTAGGAAACGTTGTTCCTTCCTATCCGTAAAACACCAGGCTCACGAGTCGTCTATTTAGGTGGTATAAAGGTTTCAAGTAAGAACTACTATTCATTTGGAACTATATGAAAGAAAGTGACCTATCATTGAAGCTTGTCTTTAGGAAAAACCAAGATGTTGTAACAAAATGATATTCACTTCGGTTGAAGAAGCCTAGGGTTGCATTTAACAGGTTGTTCTTTCCTCTGCAGGAATTCTGTATGACCAAAGAGGAAATTACAACCTCGCATTCCTGCTTGCTGGTGTGCCTCCAATTGTGGCATCTATTCTCATGTGTGCCATACATTTGATAAAAACGGTGAGTTACAACATCTTTCAACTACTGAATGCCATTGTGCTTCCATTCTGCTCTCTCTGGGCCGCACTATTGCTTCTTGTACTGCTCGCCAATGCAACCAGTTTTCCGTACTCCGAGTTCATTATTAGTAGATCCTTAGTTATTTTTGTCGCGACGATTATGAGCTAATGCTGTTCATGTTCAAGTTCCCGTGTACCAATGGTTTTTCTAAAGACAATAATATTATGCCTCTTGTTTCTTGCAAGATGATAAGATGAATGATGAGGTGAAAATTAACGTTGGCACTTACCTGAATGTAGGCTAAAGCTACGGGAGACTACTGCAATAGTTCGTAAATTATAACAAAGAAGGTACTGCAATTGAATCATTTGTGCTGTACTATTGCTTAACGGTACTTGAGCAATATGCCCGCTTTTCATTATATTTATATGCCCTCACCTGTTTGCTTCCGGCTGATCTTGCTTATATGACAGGTCATAAGCTTGATAAATGTTCTACTACAGATCTGGGCACCCTTAAGATTCCTGGCAAAGAAAAAATCTAATGAACACGAATAAATTAAATAGGTGATGGAGGACTCTATCATAAGACATCAGGCAGGAATATATGAGCATGTCCCAAATAAAATCTACGTACACTAAGCCCCCAGGTGAACGGTTGTCTTGATTTTAAACATACAATACAGCCGTGGCGTAAATCTCTAAGCTGAAGCATGAAGAATACTAGCCCGAAAAGTAAACCTCAAGCAACGACTACAGATTGTGCTACTTAGATGAAGTTTAGGCACAAAATGTATTCCCACATTATGATTTATAAATTAACTTCCAAGTCAGCAGCAAAGGCAAAGCATGAACCGTCAATGCAACGTAACTTAAACTGCAGAGTGCTTTCGTTGTTATGCTGCCAATTGGGAATTGTATTTAGAGCACGCTTTAGATCATCCTCGTGCCGACAACAGCCAAAGCCATACAATAAACTTGCCTCTATATGTATTCCGCCCAAGTTTTAAGCTATACGCTTCCGTTGGTAATAACCAGTCGCTTTACTGAAGCGGTGTCATTCCGGTTGCTGTAGAATTACATATGGTTACGGCCTTGAGAACGAACGCGAACCACGTCGACGGTCGAGTGAAGGTCCTCACTTTGCTCAACTGTTTCCACGTCCTTCATGCTGTACGCTATAGCAACGAACAAAACATCTTGTATTGATATCAGCGACGGAAAAGAAAGTGAAAAAATGGTGATCGCTTAGGTGAAATAGCACTCAATCTCTCCATTCTTTACATTCCGGAAATCACCAGCCACTAAGTCCGGTTACAGCATCAATAAATAGACGCGTTTCACTATGGAAAGTGTGAGCTTTTACCAATGCCGTAAATACAGACACTATTAACCAGTATAAAAGGTAAACAAACTCTCAACAATTTACTTTTCAGATTTCTGGGACTGAAATATTTTGTAAATTACCGAACGGCGTACAGTATTTAAACTCCACTGTAGGAACTTCGGACAATATATCTTTGCTTCCTGCCAACAAAGTTTCATGTTCACTGATGGTGCACTTCGAAGTAAAGTGGTTAAATGAAAAGTTTGATCAACATTTGATGAATTCCCGAATTTCTTCCACCCCTTGCATAGCCATGAAATAAGACTTGGCAAGCAATGACCGAAATGCAGGGCATATCTTGCTAATTACTTTGGGTGAGGGCCCTTCACTGCTCCATGGGACATGCATGAAAAATGGCAGTAGGGAAGTACAGCAGGTTGTTAAAATACACTTCGCAAGCAACGCATAAGACAAGTTCCTGCTTATTGCGGTGGCACAGTAAATAGCCGACCCAAAGCAAGCAACAAAGACAAACGTTGAAATTAGAAGAAAAAAATGTTCCGCTGCACAGCAATACAAAATCCACAACCATTTTTTTTTCAGGCAGGCGTTTTCTTTTTTCAATGTGCTAAACAATCCGTAAGGGCACTCATTATCAAGAACAATTTTCGTATGGAACGTACGGAAGAACTACGTAAGTAATACGAAGCCCTCACTGATTCTGCGCAAACATTACTAAGAACAAACGGATTATTGAGAAATATTGAAAATATGAGGTCCTAGTGTTTTCCATTATTACTACCTAATAGTTAAAAGCTAATAACTCTTTAATAGCCCTAGCCTAAATGCAACAGCTCACATATGCTATGGTACATTATTATTATATCCCAGAGTAACGGCACACATTCGATCGTCACAATTCACAATTTATTAGCGAAGGCTCTATGTGGTTACCACAGGATCAGTAATTTCCCTCACAAGAAGCAGCTTCTGGCGTAGCTATTGAAGAAAGCGTCGTGGTCATCCAGTCACTTCAATCTGCCGTGTGGTGTAGAGCGCAGCATGCGCGATAACAACGCGAAGCGTTTATTATGTTGCTGCATCCAGTTTTTGGCAAAAGGGTAGGTGGGTGGGGTATCTCGAACTTTATCAATGGCGGATCCCGGTAATAGTGCAGCCTAAAATTATGACCTACAGGGGTGACTGGATATCCGCACTGTATATCCACACTGGGTATTTGGCAATGAGCTCGTACCACTGGTTATCGGCCCCTGGGTATGCGCCAGTGGGGTTTAGTTTGCTTTCAATCTTATATCTTGTCACTGGAAACACTTGTCATGCTTAATCTCTACTTAATCATCAGTGACAAAACATATGCATTATTCACAGAACGGTTCTCTACAAATAATGAATGATTTGGATTATGTACACGCCAATTACAGTTAGTACTGCCAATTTTCTTGCTTTTGTTTACGACACGTGTGGTCTGCATATTTGCAGCCGTCATAGATTGGTCATCTCATTACGGTTCTCTCTTTCCAGGACCCCGATGAGCAGCGCGACGTTCAACCAAAGGAAAGCGACATCCTTGGAGCGAGGCGGCTCAGTGCACTCGTCGCTTCAGAGCCGTGAACGGAGCATAAAGAGAGCGGGACTCTAAATCGATAGTTTCGTTGCCGCGAATACGTGCTCAATGGCCTGCGATGGCGACCGATGGAGAAACGGAAGAGGCAGCGACAGTCTCGCTATTCAATGGAAAGCTCAGTACGAGAACTGTGAAAGCTTGAACGTGAACAGGGTACATTTCCATCCATTTGTGCCGCGATGGAACCAATCAAAATGATGATTGCGGCCGAACGCTGCGCAGTTTCATCTGCTCTATTCGCCGAAAGCTGGACAGGTGGAGGCTACAAGGACGGGGAAATATCAAGGTGGCAGCAGTGGATACACACAGTCAAGCCGTCAAGCCGGCAAGGCCGTGTCGACAGCTTTCTTTTATGTTGTTTTCTATTACTGCAGAAAACGTTGTTGCGTTATTTGTATTTTTTCTGTTGCTTTTCTGTTACTCTCATACCATGTAACGGCCAATTGTTCGAAAGGTCGTGAACTGTTTGTGTATCTTGTCTGTAATTCATAAAAGAGGAGAGACATCGACGATGATATTTCCATTTCTTCTGCTTTTATGCATGGTATTACAGGTGTGATAGGAAGATGTGGGCCCAGGCCTCAAACACACAGGGATGGCACAATGAACACAGAGAAGCTTTAATAACACGGGGACGGGACTAGGATAACGTACACGATAACACACACACACAGTTCCCTTCATGAGTGTCTGTCGCTTAGGTATGGTCAAGCTAAGCGTCAATATAGGAAGGCGTCCGATAGCGCGTCGGTATCACACACTCACGGCACGAAGAGGCGCAAAGATGAGTCTGGAGCAGCGAGTGGCGCAGGGGCTGGAGGCCAGGGCGGATGCCCGGCACACGACGAGCCACTCGCGCGACAGCTGGGTCGGGACGTCTGCCCGCCACAGGGTAGACCGCTCGGAAGGCTTAGCTGCACCGGAACATGCCGGCGTCGGATGCTCGCCCAGCAGTGGAACAGGCCGGTTGAAGCCCAAGGACAGCCCGGCCTGTTATGCCAGCACACCCAGGAACACCGGCCTTGGGTAGATGACTGCTGGGCTCGTTCGGAAGGCCCGCCCACGCAGCTCAAGCAGATCGCATGGCTGCCGTCTCCACCCAGACACCGGTCCTTCTCTTCCTCTTCGTCCGTCGCCGCCGCACAGCAGTCACGCGCATTCGGCCGCGACATTCAAATAGTCCAAACTCCTATCACATTTCCCCCCAAATTCAAGAAGTCGAGGAGGGTAGCACTACAGAGTATCACGAGTCAAACAGTTAACGCTACTACTCACATGACACATTAGTCCGTGTCCGTAGCTATTCTACTTAGATAGTCTGCACCAACGTTATCACATCCACGAATATACTCCACATGAAAGTCATAATCCATAAGGAGTAAACTCCAACGTAGCACGCGACTGTTGACGTGCTTCGCCGAATTTAGGTATCGCAGTGGTTGGTGGTCGGACTGCAGGATAAACGGTTTACCGTAAAGGTACACATGAAATTTCTGTACAGCCCACACTATGGCGAGGCACTCCCTCTCAATTGTGGAGTAGGCAGCTTCACGCGGCAAAAGCTTCCGGCTAGCGTAGGACACGGGATGCAAACGCCCGTCCTGTTCTTGCAAAAGAAGTGCTCCGAGACTTCTCGAAGAGGCGTCTGTGCGTAGCACAAAGTGTCTGCTCAAGTCTGGAGCCTTTAGTATAGGCTGCTGTGACAAGAGCTCCTTTAATAGCATAAATGCCTCTTCGTGTGGTGTCTGCCAATTCAGCCGGTTCGGAGAGCCCTTCTTCGTAAGGTCGGTGAGTGGATGGGCAAGCTCAGCGTAGTTCGCAACAAAGTCCCGGTAATGTCCCGTTAGTCCTAAGAAGGCCCTGAGCTCCTTCTTCGTTCCAGGTCGTTTGGCAGTGTTGATCTTGTTGGCGGTGTCTTTCAAGGGCTGTAAAACGCCTTGCCCTACCATATGGCCTAAGAAGCATGTTGTTGGGGAGCCGATTTCACTTTTGTTGTGTTTTATGGTTAGTTTGGCTGTGCGCACTCTGTGAAACAAGCAATTTGTATTCAGAAGTTAGGCGTGTCCTTTTCCAATACGTTGACATCATTATCGACTTTCTTGGCTAACATTTGATAGGGGCTAAGAAACTTCTCTCAGTAGTCCTAGCCCCTACACTAAGTATACAGTTTTTGTCTTATCTCTTTAGGCCAAGCACGTCACCAGCAGCGCCCGCTACTTTGAGTGCGCATATTCTGCTTAATGTATCCAGTTTTCTGCCTGGGAAATCCCAAATGTATCCTTTACTTGACACAGTACAAAAGTCGGAAAACCTCACGTTCTGCGAAAAAGAACACGTTTTCAGTAAGCCGTCCAGCTACAAGCCAGCTCAAACAAGCGTGAGTACAGATTTATTCGGCGAGTGGAGACGTGCCCAGTCTCTGCGTAGCACTGCTCTCAGTCACTTGAATCAAACAAAATTTAATGATGCAGGGGATCTGTGGTTTCTTGAACACAAACTCCACATTTACATTTCTGTAACTAAGTTTCAGCCAAGGCCTTTGTGGGCTTTGTAAATTACCGATAATTGTAATTTGTAAGATCCCGCCAAACCATAAAGCGAAGCAAATTATAGTGTATAGGAAAGCCAACGTACTGAATTCGGCGCGAGCAAATAGACTCATCACCTGGCTTCTAAGACGGTCGAACAGTACATGCGCGGCTGGATTAGCAGAATATGCGACAAACTAGAACGGAAGATTGGGTGTCACTTTAGTTCAGAATTGAAATTTGCATATATTTAGGCTTTGGTGTAATATTCATCAACATGAGCCTATTGCCCACTTTAGGAAGAAAGCCCCTCCAGCGATCTGCAATTACCCCTGTCATGCGCTGATGCCAACTTGCATCTGCATACCTCCTAATTTCACCCCCCACCCCTTGCAATATTCTGTTGTCCTGGACTACGCTTTCCTCCCCTTGGCAGCCCCGGTGTAACTCTAATGACCCACGGGTTAGCTGCTATACGCATTAGATGGCCTGCCCAGCTCCATTTCTTCGCCTTAGTGTCTACTATACCATCGGCTATCACCGTTTTTTGTGACCTGCACAACTCTCTTTCTATTAACGTTACGCCCAACATATTCATTCGATCGTTGTTTGCACAGCCCTTGACTTGTTCTCTAGCTTCTTTATTAACCTCCATATTTCTGCCCCACATGTTAACGCTGGTAGAATGCAATAATTGTACACTTTTCTTTGCAAGCACAGTGATAAGCTCGCAGTCACAATTTGACAATGCCAACCATATGCATTCTAAACCATTTTTATACTGTGAATTACTTTCCTCATAATCAGGGTCCCATGTCAGTAATTGATCTAGGAACCTTATTGTTTTGGATGGCAACTGTTGGTAAATTGGTAAATGTTTGTCAAATGCAATCGCAAAATGTTGTTGGATTACAATCGACACAGTCACATATTTTACGTAAGCAGAAGCTGAATGTTTGCAGCATAATGAAGAAACAGTGATGCGGCCTTGATTTATTCTAATCAAGTAAATCTACTATGCAGATAGGCATAAACGAACGTCTTTGCCATACAAGTATCAAAACACGAGGCTTTGCCTGCCCGTTGGAGGCATCTACTACTTGAACTAGATGAAATTTTATTGGCCAACAACATGGGAAACATTGTCTGTTTTTGCTAGGTGGGCGCTTATCACTAGTGGTTCCAAAGCACAAGGAGACGGCTTTGTTTCAGTTAACATTCAACGTAGTATGCTAGTTTTGTAGCTTGCTTATTTCACCGAATTCAGCCACCTCCATAGATCAGTGGCTATGATGTTGTGTTGCTGTGCAGGAGGCCGAGGGTTCGATTACCAGTTCCGTTGGCTGCATTTCAATTAGAGATGAATTGGAAAACCGCTCGTGTACGTAGCTTTAGGTGCGCATTAAAAAACTTTCCGTGAACAAAATAATCCGGAGCGCAGACTATGGTGTTTCTCCTAAGGATTTTTACTGTTTAGATACGTTAAACTTCTTAGCTCAAAATTTGTTCACTCGTTGCCCACTACATAATAATTATCTTTGGTCTGGCAAGATGGCCCAATCTCCTGACGGGAAGACGTGGGCTTGGATCTCCGCCTAGCAGTTCTCAGTGATGATGGCTCGTCCTCTTTTACACGCATCGGGATGCCACTTTCGCTGTATGCTATTTCGCAACTTTGTACAGCGCTGAGTCCATTCACCCTATATGATTACGTCTCCTGGGTAGTCTTCAGAAGGCGTACAAGCTGCGTTGCCGGTGTTCAGATGAGTCTATAAGCAACATGCTTTCCTCGGCAAGCCACTTTCTTGAGTTGACTTGCAGCTTCAGGTCTTGCCACACACAGATTTGCTTTAATTTTTCTATCAAAATGCGTGTAAAACACAGAAATGCTTTTATGAGACAATTGCTGGACCTATTTGAACAATATTTGTTAAATTATGCATATCAAAAGTATTGTGATAATTTTCGGAAGCAGTACATAAATTTGTGGCCAGAGTATTTGCAGAAACTTTACCATATTGGTAAATATAAAAAAAAGCAGAGCGCTTACAAATCCGTACCTCAGCCGCAAAAGATATCACAATTCTGTATTCTGCATCTGTTAGGAGGTATAAACCGCAGAAATCTTATGCGTAAATTGATAAGCGCACGTCTGTTTGTGAGGGTTTTTTAAGAACTATACTCGAAAATTAGTGGTAGAAGTAAGAGTGGTGTATAACAAATCAATTCTATCTGTTCGAGACGTCCTAATAGGAGCAGTTTAGTGCAGTGTTATGTCAATTTTACATAGCTACAGAGTTGAAAACATTGTACTTGAGAATTTTTAAAAATTATTTCATTGTCAACAATTTTAGTAAAGAACGAATGGTCTAAAAAATTAACAAACCCCTTGTTACTCTCCCCGCCTACTGACTCTTTGTTTTCATTTAATTTTGATAGGAGCTCTCAGCTAAAGCTGCCATTTTTCGGATCATGCCCCGTATTCCGAAGTGCATATGAACTGAAAGCCACGACTATGTGTCGTGACGCGTACAAGTAGCTTTGGAAATAAATACCAGTCCGCTGAGGTCTACAAACCACTAAGCCAACATTTCACCATTAAAGTCAGAAGTTGACTTCGTCAAGTCCGGCACAAGGTACGCCTGAACGTTAAGTCACGGAACGATACGCAATGGTCAGCTTCAGCATGTTTACCTCAGGCATTGTTTTGGGCTGGACTTGACTAAGTCGTGGTTTCAAGCATGACCTCCGTGATCTCGGAGGCCATGCTTCAAGTTAAGACGGATTTCTGTACACCTTTCCATGTACCTACTTTCCATGAAGTCTGTGCGGCTTCATGCGAATGGTGCGTTGAGCATCATTGGTGTACATGCCCAATTCATCATGTGGTTTCCTTTTCTCCTTAGTGTTTACAGGGCACAATCATCACTGATTGCTCGCACAAAATTATTGTGCATGAAGTCCATGGAGAATGGAATGGGAAGCAGATTTATTATTTTGTAGCCAATGCAATATTAACTGTACGCGTGATCCATTCCCAATCTAAAACACGTATAGCGCACACCAGGAGCGAACGTGAATATCACCTGCGTCTGCTAGAGCGTTAAAGTGCTTACACTGCGATGATTGCGCTCGACTGCGCTTCTGTAACCATGCTCTCATTAGCTTTTGCGTGTTCGTCATGATAGCATACATGCGGCCTTTTTAGAGGAAATCTTTCATTGACAACCCTCCCTGCTTTGGCGTGGTTTTTGCTTCCGGGTCGGTCGATTTGCCAAGGTTATTTGTGCTCCGAATGTAGGTAACGCCTAACAGACTTATAACCCCTGCATGTTAACCGACAAAGTAGTGGCAATAGGCGGTCTTCGTTCTTCCTAATGCGAATATAACTTTCTGCATAAAATACAAACATATATAGCGGCACATAGGGAAAGTTTCATTTTTCTTTTCTTGCGCCCTTGTCGCAATACCTTTACTGTTGTACTTCGATTCTACATATACTGCTTTATTTTGTATGCACTTTATTCCTACCCCTTGGGACTAGCAAGGCCAGCGGCATATCATCATTAAAATAAAAAATCTATTGCACATCAATCTCTCAATGGAATAACATATCACATTTAGTCTGTTCTCTATAATATATCAATTTTTTTATATTAGGCATTTAGCATCTGTCACTGCATTTGTACGCATTTTTCGCCAATCTTCCAAATACGGTACGTACCACTTGCAATACAACAGCACAAAATCCTTGAATGCATCTAGATTGTTTGTCCCACTGCCTAGTGCATTCACCTGTGATGGTGTACGCCCAACAAATGGGGCGCTATAACGTAAAACTATTCCAAACTTTTCTATTCCAATACCCTCCATACCAATCCAATAAGCCCTCCGCGATTGGTAAAAAACTTCTTTAGACAACCCCCCCCTTCACCTCTCTGTCACGCGACGTGAAGAAAACCACGATAGCTCCCCATCTGATGTGACGTGAAAACACTGATTATGCATGATTTGACCGAACAAAAGAAAAATAGTTATTTCTGATTCGACGCCTTTTTGCCATTAGCCTCCGGCTATTGGCCAAGAGTTTTCGGGCTGCACCCACTTCACCTGCCAGTCACACTCTCTAACAAAACCGCAGCAACCCACCGCGTCAAAGTGACGTGCACGCAAAAAAGATGCATTAATATGCCGAACAAAACTGAATTTTCTCGTGAATAGCCGCATGCTGCCCCGTTCCGAAAGGAATATAATATGGCTGCCGCCGATCGCTGAGGCGCTGGCTACTCGCACCAGCCGGAGAGCATGGGTTTAATTATGTATAAAACTTTTTGCGTGGTCGTGTAACGTTTTCGAGCACTTTCGGCACGTTTACGACCTCGTTCTGCCAACTCTTCTTTGCTGAGGATCCGTTTTACTGTCATTCTTAAGGTTCCGTTGCATGCCGCCACAATTTTCGACCAGCCACAGCAAGCCAAGTAAGGGAAAGTGGACCAATCGCAGACGCTGGCACCGCCCTCTTGATCTTTTTACCGATTTTCAGTGCAATGGCTCGGCTCCATCGAATCCCTCTCCACTTGAGCGTGCTCCTCGCCTCTTGTCAGCAAATTAGATAAGACAAGCCGCGCTGTGTAGGCAATGTTATTTGTTTTTCAAGCAAACAAAAGTGACCTCTGTATCATACTTGGCTACCACGGAAGCAGACGAGCTGATAGCAGCGCATCCTTCTTCCCCTAACCACTTCTGTGCATGCGGCACCCTCTCACACGAAGATATAAAGGTAACCACAATGAAGAGACAGGCAGTTTTTTCGATGCCCAACGACTGTGTGTGTGGATTTGCTCAGACGCGCACGATACATGGTGTCAGAAGTGCCCGCAGCCGCGCGGCAGGAAGCGAGCCATGGACGTCCTCCTGAGCGCCGCGGGTGAAGAAGCGCTTGAGGTCTATAACAAATTCACATTCGCCGAAGGTGAGCTCAAGGATGACTACGAGACACTAGTGCGGAAGTTTGACGCATACTTTATTGAGCAAGGGAACGAGGTTTACGAACGCCATTTGTTCCGTATGCGACTCCAAGATGAGGCAGAGCGATTCGAGTGGTTTGTACGTGACCTGAGGATGCAAGCCAAACTTTGTAATTTCAGGTACCTTGAAGAGTCTCTGATTAGGGACCAGATTGTATTCGGGACTAATAACAAGACTCTCCGAGAGAAAATGTTGCGGGACAAAACCTTGACTCTACAAAAAGCCGAGAACATATGCAAAGCAGCCGAAGCGGCGGCACAACAACATGCTGCATGGGCCAACGAGCGCGTGCAAGTAGACTCCACTCACCGATATCAACGCGGCAAAGAACAAGAGGGCCAGTGCAAGCACTGTGGTCGAGTGCATGCGCCACGGCGATGTCCAGCCTACGGAAAAACTTGCTACGCATGTAAAAAGAAGAATCACTTTTCATTGTGCTGCAAGAACCCGCAAGTTCACGGCATTCAGGAAGATGGTGAAGACAGCTTTGATGTCCTTGACGTCAGCATCTGTGGCGTAAGCACAAAACCAGGGAAAGACTGGACAGTGCGTGGCAAGGTCTCTGGTCACGAGATAGAACTGAAAGTTGATACTGGTTCCCAAGCCAACTTGATTGCGCTTAGCATTTTTCAGCGCATCTCGAAAATGAACACGTTGCGCAAGAGCGCACCAGTGCTGACTGCCTACAACGGCTCCGAGATCAAGCATCTCGGTGTCGCCACTAAAGCACTAGATAGAGATGAACGGTACCACGACAGATACTAATCTGAAATGGGAGTACAGATAGTTAAGCGCATTATGAAAAAGACCACTGAACATTGCGACGATTTTTGGTTAGGACTCTTGTCTTATCGTGTGTCTGTACTAGAGGATTGCCATTCACCTGCCCAACTGTTACAGGGACGGCGCCTGCGCACCAACGTTCCGGAATACAGCACTGAGCTGGGATGCCCAATAGTCAAGCATCAACAGCAGGCCACGGGCAAAACGCTGCAACCTTTGCAGCAAGGAGACACGGTACGCATACTGGATGACAACTGGTCACGTAACTGGTCCCCGGTCCCACATCGTGGAGACAGAGGATGGAAGGCTTCTAAGGCGGAACAGACAACACCTGCTTCAAACGCGGGAAAAATACCGCAGGGTAGACGAAGATGACAACAGCAACGCTGAAAATAGAAGCTTACAAAACGAAAGACAGGAGCCTCCAGAACAAGGCCAAAGTGCACCCGGGTCAACTGGTCATCCGCAAGCAAAAATACAGGTCTTCCCCAAAGTGGAGGCATCGGAAGCAGAGCCCCGCAGCTCGACCCGTCAGCGTAACAAGCCTCAACGGCTGCAATACGAAGCGAATTTCCGTCAAGTCTTCTAGCATCTTTTTTTTCTTGCCTTGATGCGATAAAGTCCCTTTTTTATTTTCCTTAAGGGAAAGGAGATGTATCGTACATGGCTACCACGGAAGCAGACGACCTGATAGCAGCGCATCCTTCTTCCCCTAACCACTTCTGCGCATGCCTCACCCTCTCACACGAAGATATAGAAGTAACCACAATAAAGAGACAGGCAGTTTTTTCGATGCCCATCCACTGTGTGTGTCGACTTGCTCAGACGCGCACGATACAACCTCCTATGAACGAGGAGAGCGTTTTATTGGTCTGTTCAGACAACCCTGCGGGTGACCTCCCGGTGCTTGCGTCATCCGTTACGCAAATTTGACGTGAGAAGATTGGATAAAAAACACATTGGAACAGTTTTACGTTATAGGCCTCATGGCCGCGGAACATGCGTTTAATGAATACACCTGTGCGACGGTAAAACATAAGCAGCGCGTGTTTACGATCACTGGAGGCTACATGAAAAAAAACGAGAGATTTGATTGTCTACACTTAACTTTTTTCGCCCAAATATGCAATGGACCACATATAATCTCCAATTTCTCCAATAACCGGCTTATAGCAGCTGATTAGAGCTAGCATTCGTGTCCAGAAATCTTCAACCCTGAACAACCTGGTAATCCGATCTGGAAACGGCGTGGTAGCGACCCTATACCTATATACATAATACTGCAGTGGTTCCTTAAAATTCCTTCATCTCGACTTTGTTTACTAACTAGAGAGATTATCAAACATTGGAGGACAATGCTGGCTCATAACAAGCTTCGTCGCCTGATCTAGAACGTACTATTAGAACAGCTCTGCATGAAACGACAAAATTCATATGCATATAGGTACCCAAAACTCCACTGACATCGAATATGAATAACTACGAAACGTGCGTCGCCGCGCCGATAGAAAATACCGAAGAACGCAATCTACCTGAGACCGCACCATCTGTCGCCGAGCTCAACGACATGTTCTTCGGCACCTCGACAAACTGTACACAAGCGCTGAAGAGGATCTTGTACTTCCCTTGATCCTCGCAAGCCGCTTTGTAAAATACGGCAGGTAATGCACAGTTTACAATTTCCTCCTCAAGAAAAGTGCCCATTATGGGCACCAGCAGTGGTACAGTGTAAAAGCGAAGTGGAAATGGCCGAGGACTACTGCTACATCATTGTGGCTATGGCTTCAGGTCCATATTCAATAGACGGACAAGCCCTAACCCATCCACATACGACCGTCTTGACGCGATGTTGACGATGTAGAAATAGGGGCTGTATGGCTTCATCTCGAAGATCGTCAGTGGCTGGACCGCATGGCATCACATATGCTACACTGCGTTCTCTGGGGAAGACGCACTCTTCAATTCAACACATTTTGGAGTGCTGGATCTGTACTGAATAATTAGAAAACAAGTCTTATTGTAGACTATTTTCAGGCTGGAAAAACACCTCATGCCATATCTTCCTACAGACCCGTTGCCCTGGCAAACTGCGTGGGCGAGATGATGAAGAGAATGGTGCTGACGAGGCTAGACTTGTTTTGCAAAAAGTATAACCTTTACCCAGATGTGATGACGTGTTTTCGCAAAAAAAAAAGATCCTGCATTGTTAGCGTGATTGACGCCATTCATGACGTACTTGAGGAGCTAGGAATTGGATGTGGGAGGTTTCACTGGTAATGAACTACCTTATAAATCGTACCATATTTATGACGACAAGGGACGACGCGACCAGTCGTGATCAAATCATCCTAGGCGTTCCTCAAAGAAACGTGCTCAGCCTTAGGCTGTTCAATATAACCTTTATTAGACTCGCCGATATAGCGCCAGAGATTACCATCATGAGCCCAAACACACGATATCTACATATGGACTTGTGGTGTTACGGCGCCACAATTTCCTGTAAGACTGCACCATGCAGTGTCGGTCACCTCGAAGTTTTTGCAGCAGTGAGGTGTACAATTGGCACCTGAGAAGAGAGCGGCCCTTGCACATACACGCAAGGCGATGCACCGCTACCAGGTTACAATTAACAGCACAGCCATACCGTACTTTACACACCACAGATTCCTAGGAGTGATGATTAACCGAAACTTGCCCTTGTCTAAGCAAGTATCGATGGTCAAGTCCAAATTACGCAGCTTCATACACGTGCCTAAACACATAGCAGGCAGGAAGTGGGGCCCGTAATAGGGATAATTGCTCCAGCTAAATGTATCACTTTTCATAGTCTAGCAACGACACAGTTTACTGATTATTACAAAGATGCGCCCCTCCTGCCTATATACGTGGGAGAGCTGACAAGGTTAAGCCCTGAGAACATGTCTTGATGTGCCAGGCTGCACTTCGACTAAGGTCGTGAATGCGAAAGCAGGTGCACCTCCTATAGACGCTTATCTCTCATGCCAACCTTTAAGGGTATCTCTTCAATTGTTGAACCACAACGCACGTCACCCTCTATCGACTATTCGCATTCTTCGTCCAGACAGTGCTCCCTCGGAATATCTTTTGCGTCATGAGAGCATCCTTCGTACAGGCTTTACTATAGCAATAGCAGCGGCCATGCCAGCGTAGACTTTGTCAAGCACTGTAGTGAACCGATCCTTTCCCGTAGTGAAGAAAAAATCACGTACACCCTCACGTGGGCCTATACTTACCTAAAGCCTCATATCTCAAGAATATGTCGTTTCCATAGCATGTTTGCTGATGGGTCGGTGTCAACAGCCACTTAGACCGCGGCGTTCATAATACCTAATATGAAAATCAGTTAGCGCTTCCATCTCCACCACCAAACTACGTCAATGGCCGCTGAGATTGTCGCCATTCGGCCGGCAACTCGTTATATATTGTGTAGCCACATGAGACACGGACTATATTTTGCGATTCCGAACCAGCACTTTATTTGATCAATTCTGCACTTAGACGAGCACCTTGCTATGTGCTTGCTCAAGAGGTGATCGAATCACACGATGTCGGCTTGAGAGCTGGCCATTGAATAAGGTTGCAGTGGATTTCGGGACACTGTGTCTTACATGGAAATGGGCTCACCAACGCGGAGGCACAGATGACTTACATTAATGCCACACCAGTGTCCACACCAATTTCACAACCATGCACTAAAGCCCTAGCGTATAGACTTCTGCGCGATAATACCGCAGTATATTGCACGTCACCAGGTCATCGTAATCGCCGCCTTCACGAACTCGACGCGCAGAATAAAATACAGGCACCACCCACCATGAAAAAGTGCAATGGAAGCTTGCTGCAGATATTAAGATTAGGCGTGGCCTTCACCCGGCGCTACCTGCATCTCATCGGCCGGGTGGATACTCCGAACAGTGAGAAATGCGGCATTCCTGAGTTGTCAGAACAGCTCTTGTGCATCTGGCAGCCATTTGTTGTAAAAAAAATCGCTGATAGAGATCTCGTCAAAATTTCTCGGTGCACCATTGACTGAAAATATTCTTTTGGGACCTTCGCCAGATCCTCGTCATCAGCCGGGTAGTATGAAGGCCCTCAGCAATTTTTTTGTATGAGAACGGACTGGACCAAAGACGAAGATTTTCACTAAAACCTTCACCCTCATAATCAATGACTTCTCTATTGTTTCGTTCTACACCCGTGCTGATCTGAACATCGATCCAGGGTGACCTCTCAGCTTCTCTTATAATTGTACCTGTCATAGACATTCTTCCATTGACAAGCATCATACTTCACCTTCTACCTCGGTTATCATGTGAGAGGCGATGGGGTTTGAAAAAAAGACTGGTTGAAGAACTGCGGGCTCTAAGGGGCTAGTGACATAATTCTGCTGTATGAAACGTACACCACAACATTGGAAAACAGCCTACGCTTAGAATTTATCTTTATGGCCGCCCTACCAAACAGCAAAACATGGGTTCCGCAGAGTTCTCAGAAGCTGGCGCTCATAGTCATAAATGTCGAGTGGACATTTGCAACACGACATTTGCAACGCATATAAAGCAAGAAGGGAAATTAAGCAGCATAAGACGAAATATCAACACGCCGTCTCGTGAGTATATCGCAGGGTAAGGGATGTATTCACGCTTTCCAAAGCACAGCTCATGTAAATAGAAGTGGGCATAAAAATAATCTTTTGGAATGGGGGAAAACCAACTGCATTGCTTTAAAAGTTAAGTGATTCTGCCGTACAGATCGGAAAGATAGCATAAATCATTCAAGAGATTGAGCCAGTCAGAACAAGAGGGACATCACGCATTCCTCCGTGTGATAGCGTCCTCGGCTAAAGTTTTGAAGCGCGATTCAGCAAGGTGAGACGAGGATTCACAGGGACAAGGCGACACCAGCGCTCACCAAGCAGACAAGCACGGCAAGGCTGTTGAGATTGCGGAAAAGAAAGAACCTGATGGAAGAGAAATAAACTGCAGCAGTCAGTCAACGTCAGTCTAGTTGGTGATGCATGGCTTCTAAAGCGTGATGCAGTAAAACAGTGCGCTGTATTACACCTCGGAAATCACGGAAACCTACTAGCCAAACGTCGCTCCATGACGTAGCCTTCGACTTGAACAGGCGTAGGATCTTCCAGTCAGTATCAAAGGCTAAAGCAGCTTTCGCTGCTTCCACTTTGAAACAGAATATTTTCACACTGAGTTTAATAGAGAGTTTTAGCCCAGCGGGTTTACGGCCAGCGGAGCGGAGCGGGCGAGCGGAGACGCGACTGCGCATGCGCACCACGCTGAAACGGCCAGCGGTTTTACGGAGCAGCGTTTACGCCCGCTGGAAAGCACTCCCCAGCGGAGGGTATACGCAGCGCGCGAGCGTGCGTAAGCGCGCGCGGGCGTGTATGGGAAATGCAAGATGGCAGCCGCGAACATGAACGCCGGTAGTTCTGCATCGACGACGGCGACTGCGGCGCTGACCCGTACATTAGTACTCAGTACATTATTAACAAATAATGTACTGAGAACATGTAATATATCTTTATTTAACATTTCTTGCATTATAAAAGCAAGCGTCATTCAAATTCATTTCTCAGTAACTCCTATTCGGACCACTAGGTGGGGCAGCAGAGCGCCCCGCTCTTTACCCCGCTCGAGCGGGTGAGTGATCCGCCGGGCTAAAATTCTTTTTTCGCGAGCCGCTCCGCTGGCGCAACGGTGGAGACCGCGAGCGGAGCGAAACGTAAACCCGCTGAGCTAAAAGTCTCTAATGATGACCCGTAATGGGCAAGCGCGGCATTTATTTCTAGGAAACTAAAATGGCGGGGCACTACACTTCATACAGTAGACCCATGTAATAACTACATCAATTCTAATGGTGCGAGGAGTTGTTGGACACCTTATTATGTAAGAATATCTAGACAAAATTTCTGGTGTTGTTGGACTTGGTTTACCTGTTAGTTTCTCGTACTTTGCGTTGCCATATATAATAATGTGTTCATATCACCAACTGCTTTCTGGAGGCAACCACTATGTAAGCTCAATGAAATATGCTCATGGCGGCCTTCAGAAAGGGCCTCAAACTTATAAGTTTAGGGTAATAGCCTCACGATGTATCGCTTCGTGATATAAACTATAATATAACTGTTGTACGAGCAATATACTGACATGGTCCTCTCTGTGTAAATGAATTAAAATGAGCTGCAAATTTTTTTGTAAGCATGCCACGCTTTTCAAGCATTTCGTATTCGCGCCAACCTCGAATTGTATACTACGCTATGTCACTTCTTTCTTCTATAGTCAAACACTAGTTGTGTTCCCCCATTCAACAGGTGGAGATCGCGAGGCGACCTCGCGCAGCGGAATCCCCACTCACACTATTCTCAAACTCTTCGCTGCCATGAGAGACACGACCTGCGGACTACGATCTAAGGAGTAAACAGGTCTTCTACATCAGGCCCAGCGAGCAGGCCGTGGTAGCGGGGCCCTGTACCAGGGACTCCACCCTTAGACAGCCTTTTTCTTTCCGTTATTTTCTTTCGTCTTCAATGAAGTTTTCTATAACCATGTACACGAGGACGGCGACTGAGTCATCGCCGCGATTAAATTTGGAAGAGCGCCTCATTGAGAAAGTTGTAAAAGATTGATTCTCAAGCACACCACATGTTTCATCACTTTTTTCTATGCTCAGTTTATCTGGTTGATGGCTTCGGTGTGGGTGAAAATTACTGCCGTCATGGTCTATCGCGGGACGCAAAAGCACTTGTTCGCTATTAGAAGGAGCAATAAAATGTCAGTCAAATTGAAAAAGTAATAAACATGTCTGCCTGTAAGCTTTCCGCCATCGACCTACCTGTCTAGCGCAGGTGTTTTGTACTCACGGGCTGCTTTACGGCTGCAGTTTGACAGTTCGATGACGCGCAGGCCAACCGTAATGAGTGCTTCCGCTCATTCTGCTAGCATGCAAGCTGTTCTCTATCCGGCAGGTTGGCCTGGTCGGCGCTGCCATCAATGCGGCTCACTTACTTTAAAGCTAGAGTTCATCCCACAGCAAGCGTAAAAGGCGACGGCGGACGGCAATGGCGACGCTGTTATTGTGTGGTGGTGCTGCGATTGAGAGCCGGGACCATGGGCTTTGGGTGTGCGTTCGCTCGCCGAGGTGAGCAAACGCACACCCAAAGAATCGCTGGACTACGGTGATTTCGCTCTGACAGCCCTGACTTCCTCTCAATGCGAGCACTACTTTGATCTTTTGCGCCTACCAGCTCCGTCAAATCGAGACCCGCAGAGCCTGAATGCCCTCATTGCAGAACATCTCGAGCGAATACCATTCTAAAGCATCGACACCTTCTTGGGCTCCTTCTCACTGAATACACATTTCTCTATTAGCTGTCTGCAAGACGTCTTGACAAGGCAACCAAGACGCGTTGAAAATTATGATGAGCGTAAGCAGGCACTGTATCGCGATCTTCTTCCCCTCTCTTCTTTTATCCCTCCGTAAGAATATTTAAGTCTTCTTGAAGATTGCTTAATAAGACTTTGTCGGATGTCTTAAAATGCCTTGTAGCCGTCGTGAAGACCGTCTAACGCACCACCAAATAAGGGATATAAGACGTTTTGCAAGTAATCTTGTCGTCGTTTTAAAAACGGGTATAAGACGTTTTAAGTGACGTTTTATAGTTGCTTTTGAAACGGCTATGAGATGACTTGCAAAATGTCTGATAGCCGTTTAGAAAATGGCTGTAATAAATCTTGGGAGACATTTTGTAGACGTCCTAAAATGTTTTCCCAACAGAATGCTTTCCCAACAAAACGTTTTCCCAACAGAAGAGCTAGGTACTCTGCGATCTCGTCAATATTTGTGTAACGTAGCCCTATAATTGATAAAGCAATTGATTCAGTGAGATTTGCAAATTTGTTGGGTGACAGATCATTCAAGGCACCAAGCTAACGTACGTACAAACAACTCAAAGCTCTTTAAAAAGTGGCGGAACTTCTAGTAAGAAATGTTTATCATGCCTTGCAAGCATCGTGATCTTAAAGCTATGGAAAAGCACCACTCGTTGATTCGGCTAGGCAGTAGTGACAGCGAGAACTACCGAGGCCCATTCATAGTGGGAACAGTATTGTCAGGCGAAGCTCTAGCACAAAGATTACATTTTAAGTATGCTTTAGACGCTAAACTTCAGTCATAACATTGCTATAGAGATTGTTTCCTTCCAGATTAACTGCTCAACGAAATGTTGCTGAGCTTCAGTGACCTGGTTAGAAACGACATACACTACACATATGCTATGGTCTGGGAAGACCCAATATGATTTCTTACCTTGTCAAGATTGTTCTATATTTGCGGATGGAATAATATCAGTGACTGCAGCAACACTACCACGGAAGTTTTTCTTATATGGATGTTAGCCATACCCGTGAATTTGGGAACACAATGCACCCTTCCACTATAGCATTAATTACACAAAGAATTTACTGTCTCCTGATACTTGCAAAATGAACAAATCAATGGGAATGTTTCCAATCCTCTCAATATTGAAAAAAGTTTGGCTCTACCGACAGCACCAATGTCTATGGCCCATTTCCTACAGCCCACCCTAGCACCACTGCAGTATCGGCAAGGCCACAAAAGTGATAAGACATGCTAAAACCACGCTTAACATAAACAGAGAATAATCACACAAATGAAGCAGTAAATTTGCCGAAGGTTTCAAAGATTTTTCAAATAAATTAAGTCAATAACACCACTATATCAGCAAAATACTTCTAATGCACCTTGAGAGATTTCCTTTGCGACTGTTATCACACGTTGATCACTACATAATTCAGGCAGCTGGCTTAGACACTTCCACAGGCTCATATGCACCCGCATGTAATGTAGCTTGTTCCTAATGTTGCTTGAGCTCAGATTTGTTACCTGTAATTAGAAGATAAGAAAAGATATTAACAATTACCATGCTACAGTGAAACTTGGTTATACAGAAACGGGACATAACGTCTATTGGATGTAACAAAGTGAAATCCCCCTTGAAATCTCCGTAGATATTCACGCTTTCAAACCTTGTTTTAACGAAGTAACATTATCCTGCCAATAGATTTGCCGAACTTGATTTGTATCAGAAACAAGTAATGCCAGACCATTGCAGGCTCAATCGCATTCCGCAGGGTTCGGTACACATTCGGTGCCAAAGCTTTTTCGTATTTGCGTTGAATGCGCCGTCGAACACTTACTTCGCACCGCTGCGCGTAGCTGCGCATACGCAGAGGCTCATAATAACCACCCCAATATCTGTGACTGCGGCACCGCGCAGGCTAGTGCAACTAGGCGTGGCCTCAGAGATTCTACCGGTGCAATCTCAGAGAGCACCTCTCCCAGCGAGGCTCGTGTTGCTCGAACGCGACAAACGTGGATAGCGTCGCAGCGTGCGATCTATTCAACCACGTCGCCATTTTGCGATGCCAGAGACAAACCAACTGAAAGCGGAAACGAAAGACCATACCATTGAAACAGAAGGCAGCTATCGTAAACGCAATGGTGTCAGATGCTAAGAAGTTGTGTGTTAAGGACGCCGAGATTCCTTTTGGCCTTTTCTGTTCAGCGCACGTGGCCATGTAGCGGTTCTGCTGGCCACAAGGCCGTGTTCTATGCAAGTTCAAAATTGTGCACTTCACTAAGTATACATTACACTGAAGGGCGGTGATGAATATAGTGAATTTCGGCTCTCCGTTTACCGTCGTTATAAAGAGATTTGATAGCATATGACTAAAAGGAGCTCCCACTCATTTGTGCGGAAGCTTTGTTTGTGAACAGTAAGTTCTATAAATTGGAGCTAGGCATCTTGCGAGCTAGGCTATGCATACAAAATAATACCATCACTGCGATGAAGCCTTTTGTATAGTTTCATAGGAAGCACCCGTGATACTGACGTGAAATCCAGATTCTTTCAAGGCCTTCAGGATAAGTGCCGAGTCAGATAAGCGCATCTTCATGTAGCTATTAATCTCAACATTTGTCATTTTCCTAATGTGTTCCTGACAACATCCCTGTATGGCATTGCTCTCTATGGCGGAAACAAAGTCTTTGTTCGTTGAATCTAACTCCTCATTACTACACATCATTGCGCGAAGTTAATGCAAGAACGAAGATAGCATTACTACCTTTATCAATTCACTTCGTCATTCCTCTTAATTTTGGGCATTTCTGAAACGCGGCCTGGCTCTGTTCATGAGAACTTATTTGGCTCTCGGTTGTTCCAATTCAAATACTGTCACCAAAGTTCGGATCGGCATGGCGGTTCGGCTATTTTGAACGTATCTGACCGTGACTCAGTGCGGATCGAAATTAACATTTCGCCTTCTAGTGATGGCAACGGTGTAATCATTGGTTGCATTCATCGCTCCCCATCTTCATCTATTCCTGATTTCTTGCACAACCTTTCCATAATGAATCATACAATTTCACCTGTAAATGAACAGATTTTAATAGTTGCTGATATTAATGTCACATATTTAACGGATACTGTAATAGTTGACTAATATCGTATAGAAATTGTTTTGTTAGATTTGGGCCCCTCTTTGAGCCTTTCATAAATTCTCTTACTCGAATTCCCGCTTATGGAATTAATGCCCTTCTTGATCGCACCATAAGCAATATCACACCATCTTCCAGTGCAGGTGCCATTGACATGTCTATCACAATTCATCTTCCCATTATGATTACCTTCACCAGAGAAAAATCTCACTTTAATGGTAGTTAGTTCACTTCCAGCTTCGACCGCCATAACTTTGTTAATACAATAAGGGGTACCAACTGGTGATAATTTAGAAGAATATGTGTTCCTGAGAGGCGCTCGAAAAATCCTGCTCATTATTTTTGAAAGCTGTGTACGCTAGCACCAAAACTGTCGAATGCAAATAAGTTTAAATTTCCACGTAATCCTTGGATAACAAAATGTTTGTTAACCAGCATGCGTAAAAAAGATAATTTTACAGGAAGACTTAGAAAGAGCCGTTCCATGTAGGTCTAGCACATCGCTATAAAATATGCAATGTCATGTTGAACAACCTACAGAAAAAATCAAATCGGCTTTACTAAGAGCGAGAGAAATCTGCAAAGCTCTCTCTGGAGTGTTATCGACGATCCCTATGGTAGTGACCATATATGCCTGGTATCATTAAAATTATCTCCTTTCCATACAATAGCGTCGAGATCACCTTGTTAGAAATTTAATCTAGCAGGCTGGTCTATCTTCAGCGAAAAGCCCTGTCTGGATGTCATATCTGCTGATGTAACAATGGATGAAATGAACGAAAAAATTACTGCCTCTATACTTGCTGCAGTAGAACACACATTCTCGCAATCCTCCGTCTTCTTAGAAGAAAATTTGAAACTCTGGTGGACAGACGAATATACAAAAACTAAAACGAATTACAAAAGAAAGCGTGGGGTATCTTTCGGCGATACCCAACCCAACATAATCTGCTGTCTTTCAAAACAGCAAAAGCGAAAGCCAGGTAGACACGCAGACAAGCCGAAAGACAGTCATGGAAAACTATGTATCGTGAATAAGTAGCTCGATAACATCAAAAAGAATGTGGGATCAGCTTCGTAAGTATACAGGCGACCATGGTACTTACACTATCTCCATACTATCACCTCCAGGCACGCAAACAAATTTAGAAGAACAAGCAGAGATGTTAGGGCAGCATTTTTGTGACATATCAAGTTCAGTAAACTATTGCGCTACATTCCTCAAATATAGGCAATCAGCCGAAAAACTAAAGCTTCTGACTACTGGAAGTTCAGAGAGACCGTATAATGCCCCCTTAACGCTCCCGAAAATCAATAGAATATTCACTACTGGCAAAAAAACAGCACATGGTCCCGACAGAGTACATTTCGCAATGCTCGCTCACCTACCTCCGATAGCAGTTGGAACCTTGCTTCGTTTTGTTTTAATATGGCTTGGTAAACGGGAAAAATGCCCAGTGAGGGGAAGAAAGTCATCATAGTCCCTTTCTTGAGAGCTGGAAAACCTCCCACAACCGCAACCAGTTACAGACATATAGCACTCGCAAGTTGTCTTGCAAAGTTTTATGAAGCCATCATAAACATAAGATTGACATACGTCCTTGAAACAGACAACCTGTTAGATAACTTTCAGTGTGGGAACAAGTAAGGTTGCTCTACATCGCATGACATAGGCCGGCTAGAACACGAGATACGTGCGGCATTTCTGCACAAGCAATACTGCCTCACTGTTTCCTTTGATCTAGAAAAGGCGTACGACACAACATGGAGGTTTGGTGTCCTAAGGGACTTAGTTGGATTAGGAATCCGCGGTAGAATGCTCAAGTGTCTAACTAATTTCATATGCTACCGAACATTCCAAGCGTGTTTAGTTAGGAACGGTGCTGTTACGTGTATACATTCAAGAAAATGGTGTGCCACAGGGATGCGTAATAAGCACAACATTGTTCGTGGTGAAAATTAACTCGGTCAATAATGTAATTCCATCCTCTGTAATACACTAATTATATGTGGATGACCTACAAATTGCGTGTCGTACATCAAACCTGGCAACCTGCGAACGGCAAATTCAAATTACGTTGAATAAACTAACGCAGTGGGAATCTGAAAACGGTTTTCGCTTTTCAAGTGAAAAAAAAAACTGTTAGTGTTGCCTTTACACAAAAAAGAGGCCTACAACCAGATCCCATCCTTAAGCTACAGGAAGCCACACTACCGGTAAAACAAGAACACAAGTTTCTGGGTGTTCTGTTTGATAAGAAAGTTGAACTTTCTCGCGCACATAAATAGTCGTAAAATTAAAACGAACAATGTAATTAACATCATCAAAGTCCTGTCCCGGAAGCGCTGGCGCTCCGACCGTGAGTGCCTGCTACACATCTACCGCACTTCGAAACGTAGCATATCAGACTTTGCTAGCATAATATATGGTTCAGCCAGACATTCTTACGTCCGACGACTCGATCCAGTTTATAACATAGGGCTACGAATGGCAAGTGCTGCTTACAGAACATCATCTGTTCAGAGCTTACACGTTGAATGTAATGAGCCTCCTTTACAGCATCGCAGAGTGCTACTTTCTCCTGCACACTCAGAATTCAGAACTGCCCACAACACATATGCTACGACATCGTCACATAGTGCAACTCACGATTACACTACAGAAAGAAACCGAACATGATCATACCTCTTCTTCTGTGATATGAGGAATATTGCCATGAGTACAACATTCCTGATGAGCTCTTTCAGGTTGCTAAACGGCCACAACGACTACCCCCTTGGGGCGAATTAATGCAGTTATGTCACATCGGTACCTCTAAAAAAAACGACACCCCGCACGAACACACCATACAAGAATTCCGCGCTCTTCAAGACAGGTGTAAAAACATGGAATACTAAACTGGTGACTGTAAAACAAAAGAATACGTGGGCGTGGGGGCCGGGACAAAGAATTATGAAAGAAGTGTTCGTTTGCCACTGCACGCCTCTGTGTACACAGCTGAAGTCTATGCAATATGGACTGTGGTTAAAAAGATTATCGCTGAAAAATACGAAAACACAATCTATACACTGATTCATTAAGCACGCTGAAGGGTCTTCACATAAAATCAGAATGGGAACCCCTGGTAGGCGATATTTTAAATATGGTAACATAAACAAATACGGCAGGTCAATTAGGTTTGTTATTGGTATATAGTCATGTTGGTATAACGAGTAACGAGTATAAGCAGCGGATAGATGTACATCATTGGCAACGCAAAAATACATAACAAACACAACGCTTCCATAAAAGTATAGTATCACTGCGATTAGGAAGGCCTTGACGTCAAAATGGCAACAAGAATGGGACCATTGTATAAGCAACAAGCTAAATCTTACTAAACCCGTAATTGGTGAGTGGAAGTCGTGCACTCACCAGTAACGGTTCTATGCGGTGATCCTGTGTCAACTCCGGATTGGACACCAATGTCTAACAGACAACATTCTCCTCTGAAAAGAAAACCCGCCGAATTCATATACATATTCTTATAACATGTCCACTCTTTGAACCACAGGGACGCAAGATTTTACAGAACCTATTTAATTTACATAGACCTTTACACCCTTCCCTATTACTGGCAGATGACTCCCTAGAGCCATTTACTAAGCTGTTCCACTTTTTAGAGACAACTGGTTACTTACACCAACTATAATGTAATGAACGTTTACCTGCTCGAACGTTGCGTTTCCTTTTGTCTTGTGACTGGCTCAACATGACCTTAGTTGACTTTGTGCTATTAAACCCAAATTAACTAACAAGTTGTCAGATTAGCAGTAAAAAACGTAAAAAGGAGCCGCTGGAAAGCAGAACACATGAGATCACGCTAGCAATCCTGCCAGTAGCTTGCAATAGTGAACGCCTGAAAAAAAAACATGAAAACAAAAGCATCGTTGTCATGCGTGTTCATATATATATATATATGTATGAGTGTGTGTGTGTGTACGATCTGTGAAATGAAGTAGATTTGAGCGGTACTCTGTCCCGTTGTCCTTTCTTGTGTGCCATGTGTTGTTCTTTCGGTGCCTTAAATATATGTATAATGAATCAACAACTTGCCCAGCAAGAAGTTATCCTAATTCCGGTCAAAATACAGGTAGTACTACAATTTTTTTTGAAATGCAGGACTGTGAATAGATTAATTGTTCCTGCTAGACTCCAGCCTTAAAATAAAAGAACATAGCGAATGTGCACTCGTATTGGATGGATAAAGTTGGCCGCATTTGCCCATAATTAAAGGAGGGAAAAAAGAATGCTTGAATGTATCGGTCCGAAATGTATATTCAGGCAGCATACATGCGCGCATATGCCGCAATTCCCTTTGAATGGGAAAAACACACTGTGGCAGTTTTGTACTGTAGTTGAGTTGCGAAGTAACTGGAATAAAACTTTATTTTCCCATCCTAGATGAGACTGGCGTTAAGTGACATCCAGCGTCTACTTCAGTATTTTTTATTCTGTAGCGCAGGCCTCCCAGAGACGCGCACACTTAAAACCCTGCTGTAAGTTGGTTGTACGACACGTACGTGTCGGACGTGTACAGCCGCCCAAGTCCCTTCACTTGCCTCGTCATGAGCTCTGGTAAAAGTGCATCCTTGGTGAAGTGCAGGACTCCTGGCAGCATTTACTGGGTATATATTTCTTCACTGAAGCTTACTTTCTTTGCATGGAGATTTGGAGGGTCTCTCGGTGTGTTTCGCTCGGTCCCGACGACAAGGTTGCACCATTTATGGCCCTTAATTGCCACATGGCCGTGAACCCGGTAAACGTAGGCGTGATTCCGCTTCATCTCCGCACCTTCTTTAATGAGCGAGCTGCAAAAGTATATGTCACTGCAGGCTTATTCGCATGTTACTCCTCTTTTAGAGAAGGCACGCTCAAAGCGCAACTGTGGCCATTTTTGAATATCAACGGATGTCGACGAAATTCCCTGGGTACCTTCCTCGGGGCATTTCCGTCAAGTCCTCAAAAAAAAGCAGGTTTGAGAGTTGTACACATTTTTTACAAATGAATTTAATTGTCTCGAACACCCTACATTACCTACCTTCAGTTACAACCTACATTTTGTATGACGTCATGAGGGTTACATGCAGAGCATGCCGGTATTATGCAGACGACAGGGACGAGAGCTCATGAATCCGACTGGCTTGAGAAGTTGCGTCCCTGTACACGTAGGCTGCACGAAATTCCGCCCTCGCCATCAGCACACACATTTTGAGCCGATGCCGATCGTCACAGTCACGTAGTTCATGCGTTTACTGACCTGAGCGACTGACATGAAGCTAATTATGCAATCAGGTTGAAGAAAACTTCTTTTGTACTTCAGTTTTCACCATACGGATTTGAAATAAACCTTTCCTCATTTCGTACAGTGCTTTCACAAAAAGCGAGAAGCTACGACACGGAGCAGTATCGAACGGTACTTTGCCGTTTTCTATGGGAAGCTACCCACCGTACTCACCGGCACTTCCCTAAATTAAATGCGACTACGAACACCGGTGTATTTCTACGGATTGTCATGTGAACTCATCATTTAGCTTCTGAAGTGCACTGCTTGCCTCGTGTCCCAAATGGGCAGCAAGCGCAGGCACCTTCGCCACAGCAGCCTAAACAACCACCTCGTTCAGCGGCCAATGTGTCTACACTAGCAATCGTGTTTCCGCGAGAAAACCACGCGTTCCCTAAATGAACAAACACACGCGCAAAGTCCTCACCTATGTAACTTTACGGAAGATATTGTGTGCATGAAGAGAATACGAGGAATCATAGGTAGGCAGCATAACAACGCTCCCGTACTACTGTCTCCCGCTCGCGGTTTTCGAAGTTGTGGGGTCGCTCATATGAGTTCAATTCAGAGTAATGCAACGGTGCTTACATGCACAAAACCTGCCTGTTCTGATACGCTTTGAGATTAGTTGATGTCACCGATGAGCGGCTAGCATTATATATCATGTAAACGAGGAGCCTAGGTTGCACTTGCCTACGTAAACCCTGTTTAGTGCGTCGGACGGTCAGTGATCTTTTTCCGAGATGAGGAAAGTCGTACTCCACATCTTACAGTGAGCATGCGAAGCGTTTCCCTGAGAATGGGTAGAACACCTAAAAATAGCAAGCAGCACGTATGAAATCAGTGGTTTGGGCTACCCTTGGGCTTCATGTTGCCGCACGATATGTAGCACATGGACGCTACATCACGCTGGCTCTCGTGATGGGGGGTCAAGTGCGAATGACGATTCGAGGCTGTCGAATTCGCCAGAATGATATCTGCTAATATTTGGCAGATCTGAAGAGCTGGTGCAGCTGAGATTGTCACCGGAAGATCCGGCGCGGTCACGATTCAACCGAGCGTCTTGTCTGCCCTTCGCCGGTTTCGTTCGCTCAGCGGGCGATACCGACATGCCTTGCGCGCCTTTCCCGGTGTGAACATTCTCGACGTCTCACGAAGATATTTGCTCGACTACTTGGTCAGGTTTGGGTGTAGTTCTTGCGATTTTGCTTCATTAAAGTTATTTTCAAGTTTGCGTAACATTTCTACTATGAGACGCGTGACAGGAGGGTCACGGGAACCTAAATATTTCGTCATCTTGGCATGGTCACGAAATCACCGGAGTTGCACTTTAACCTCGAGTAGGCCTTCCTCTCCATATACAAAAACTCTCCGGTCTGGTGAAGCTGCAAGGAAGGGGTACTGACTGTGGGCGTGAAGGGCCAGTTTCCTGAACTGCTACTCTCACATCTGCAGCATCTAACACGTTTACTTGTGCCTCGACAGCGTCTATGTCATGTTGTCTGCCATACACAACTGCTTCAGACATGGCCCTGTTGCAAGGGTACAGAAGCGCTTTCAGCAAACCACCAGGCTTAGTGCAGCGGCAAATGATTTTGAAGAGCGATGGTGTTAATCGGCTAACCCGTGCTGCATGCCATTTTTCGTTGGCTGCTTGGCCAACCATTTCGTTGTATTGTTGATTCCGCTCTTCTTGGCTTAGTGGCTTCAGTGTGTTTATGTATGAGTGCACCTCAGTTGCTGCAAGCTCGCTCGAGAGGTCAGCGCCTTCTTTTATGGGCTTTTTTTCTGTGCATGGTGGCCTTGTCTTCGTGGATGCGGCACATGTATCTAAGTGATTGAAGATCTGGGCAGGAGGTTGGCAAATTTTTTCTCAGTAAATCAATGTCCCGGGGACTAGGAAGTGGCGGATTGAAACAGGGATCATAACTGAGCCTCCGCTTCTCCCGTGTAGGCTTCTTCATCGAATAGCTTGGAATTATATTTCACCCAAAGGCATTCTTATAGCTGGCTTCTTTGCTGCAAATAAACGGAAGATAGCCTGCATCAGTTGTGCTGCCAAGTTGATTAGCACAAGCATGGCTGTTCAGCAAATGTTTATTGTGTGAGTACTATGCTTTTGTGGTGTGTAAACAATCTACAAATGTGAAATCAATTGGCATGACTGGCAATGACTGTGCGGGGCTCTTTTAGTTGTACATATTGTGAAGGACACGATCACAATGGCACGTGAACTCGAGAATCAATGTGCACCATGGTGGGGGTCCACAGGTGTCAGCGTCCTGGGGTTTAAGCTGCCTCCCCTTCGCCCTCTGGTGCTTGCCTTTTCTGGGGTGAAAAAGGTTCTAAAATCACTCTTTGACTTGCACGATTTCATCCAATACATCATGTGCTATGGTAAAGCTGTCCGTGTGCCATCAAAAATGTTGTGATCATGATATGTGTCCATTAAATATTTTGTAGCTATGCGCCCAGCTGTTACGCCTAGCTGTTGGCGTACAGAAAGATAGGCAACACAGCATTGCTGGAGGTGTGAGTTGGTGAAATGAGAGTTATACCTTCGGCAGGGACTATCCACTTGCAGGGTAAATTCTGGCAAGACGGTGCTTTTACTGCCTTCGCGGCAGCCCTGAAAAGCAGCCCTGCTACATGCTGACCGGTTTCTCTGAGCCTGAAACAAAAAGAAAGGAAATACTGTTAACGAAATCTCAGGACAGCCATCTAACGGCAACGCACTTCTATCGAAGCTAAGCACGCGTCTTGTAATGGCGAGATGTGTAGGTGCCACCATGGTACGTACTAAAGGAAGCGACGGCGTACAGAGCGCGAAAGACGTGATGCCGTTGCGCGCATCCAGCCGTCCATGAAACGGCCGATCTTGCTTCATTTATGGCTGGCGGTCAAGTGCGAGAGCGCGGTCATTCTAGAAAAGGCCTGATCCAAGCACGTACATATTCGGTGAAAACCGCACGTTATATACAAATATAAACATCCACCGTAAAGGTAACAATTTGGAGCATGGCCTCAAGCAGTATCGCGTATATCGACGCATTCTAACGGGCCTCAAGTAAACGGCCGTTTGTACGCGGCGTTAGGCTCCTTTTATGTGCGCGAGCAACGATTGGGATGTACAACAGGTTGTTTACTAATCATTAAAGTGGGCGCTGCATCCGAAGGCGCTGTATATAGCTAGGGGAAACTCCTGTCCTATCAAGAAAGCGTAAAAATATGGCTGTAAAGCGCATCCACCCATTATACTGCTACATTCGCCAGTGCTTATTTAGTCATTCAGCGTTATGCACAAGAGAAACAGGCGTATATATTAAAGATATGTCATCCAGCAACATAATCGCCATGCGCTCCAATGACATGGCCGATAGAAGTGAGAGCGAGAAAAAACTTTATTATGTCTTTGATGGGGTTAAGGGGTGGCGGGGGTCGGGAGACTAACCCCCAATCCCCCCCTTCCTCAGACGGCGGCCAGTCCTTGCTTTCTGGCGGCGTCTTCGGCCATCCGGACGGCCCAGAGCTGCTCCTCTGGGTCCAAGCTGAGCAGCAATGTCTCCCACTACTCGGCCGTACTAATGATGCGTGTGTTAGTGCGGGAGGTGTTGTTCAGGGTGAAGAACCATACCGTTGACACATCAACGCCGGACTTCATAGACGGTGCGCGCGCCGCTCTCACCAAACCCAGTTCTTCGTCGGTGGTTAGAAGATTGTTTCTTACATGACCTTATTCTTTGAAGGCCCAGCGGCGATGAGCCTGGCGAACGGTTGAGGTAGCGGGGTGCAGGTATCTCCACACATGGTCGTCGTTCCAGGTACAACGCGAAAGGTCGTTGCTTCACCCCATTTCAACAAAATGAAACGGAATATTCTCCTCCTCTATCATCATTTTTCAATAACGCGCGCTAATTTCCAGCAAAAAACAACACTAAAAAAAACCAGCGCACGTGAACGGCTGCCTTTTGCCTTGCACATGCGAGCGTGAGAAGCCCCTTCCATCCAAAAAGTGACGGCGAAGTTTCCCTGCTTAGACGAAAGGTGGCGCTGGCTTTCCCGCAAATCGGAAATTAGGAAAGAAAGAATTTATGATAACGCAAAGGGAAGCTCATTACTTTTCGAAGCGAGATCGCGATGCCTTACAACACGCACCTATAAAGCGAGATATAAGACGGAAGAAGAACCATGCGCTTGCTGCGGTAAAGCTAGGGAAACTATGGAGCATGTTTTATTATAATGTGAAGACGTCTACCCAGCGGTCGATTTAGGCACCACTCGCCTCCTTGAAGCCCTAGGGTTCAGCGAGAGCAGTGGAAAAGTAAACGTGTCCGCAATAGAGATTAGCAAGAGGCGATTGGAGGATTGGCGGAATAAAGGAAGGAAACGACAAAAAACGGAGATGTACAAAAGCACAATGCCCAATAGGGAATCAGAAAATTTGCTTGTGGGAGTTCATAGTGTTTTTTTTCTTTTGTTGTTGGTTAACCTATGAAGGCATTAGGCAAGAGATTGGTGGCGCAACCCACGGCCCCGTTCCAAAGGGGGCGCTCATACCATCCATCCACCCATCCATCCATCCATCCATCCATCCATCCATCCATCCATCCATCCATCCATCCATCCATCCATCCACCCACCCATCCATCCACCCATCCACCCATCCATCCATCCATTCCTATCTATAATAGAAAGAGCTTGGTGGCGCAACCCACCACCCCGTTCCAAAGGGGACGCTCATAGAAGCCATCCATCCATGGTCAATTAAAGTTTGTCTGTTAGCACTACATCTTACAAGCGTGTCAGGATCACTGATAAGCTTGAAAGCGCGAAAAATTGTCGCTCACAAGGTGGAAAAAAGCACTAATTCAGCTGTGATATTACATTTCTTAAGGTTATATTGGACACCACGGCAAGAGTGTGCTGCGTAAACGTGACGTGCCCAAGGAAAGGACATTTCGCGAAAACAAATAGCAGAAATATGGCGCTTTCGTGTGATAGTCACTTTTTTGTCGGCGAAACGGAGGCATCAACGAGGAGGGATGGGTTTGTCGAGTCAACAAGGATCGGCCAAGGGTCAACAAGGGTCGTCAGTTAACGCGTCGAAACCACAAAATGGAGAGCTTGCTCTGGGACTGTTCTAAATTGAAACAAACGAAGGCACCTACCTACACAGGCACCAAACCGAACCAATTAACTCCACCGGGCAACCGGCTTCGCTTCCCACCGGAAAGATGTAAAAGCGCGAAAGATTCGAAGGGCAGGTAGGGAGAGAAAACTCATGGGCACAGCGAGGGCGAGCTTAAGAAACGGCCTCTCTCAAGGCTTTCGGTCACGTGATAGTTCGAGGCGTCAGCATGTCGCCTGGGCAAATGCGCGTGAGGGAAAGTACGAAATTCCTATCTTATCCTCCGTTCCATCTGCCAGTGGCACAGCCCTTTTACCGTATATGGTTTAGCACTGACGGGTGCAGCCTCGCTAGAGTGCACTCTAGTTTCGCTGTCACTTTCTCGTATTTTATACTTCTTTTTGTATAAATCAGTGAAACGACAGATTTGCTTGAAGAATGTTGCTTCTTCTGTGTCTTTAGAGGTCACATTACTTGCATTTTCTTCGAGAAATTGGCTACGACACGCATCTTCAACGAGCAAGCGCCAAATCCTATCGTTTCGGAACGCTGCGGGTCGAAGCAAAGGATACGTATGGGTATAGCATTTCAGAGAGTTGCCTGTGCTGCTGAGGGCACCTTTGCATTTGCTGTGCAATGTGAGGTTGTTTGTACAGGTGTGTTGTACCGCATACGTGCGTACAAATGGGCGTACGCATATGTATGTGCAGTTGCAGGTGACTCGTTGTTTTGTATGCGTTCTCTATTTTTCCTGTCATTCCGAAACGACTTATACGCAACGCATGTTCACATCTGTAATACGATACCGAAACGTTAATTGTGCTTTTATGTTTTGTTAGGCCAAAACTCGCTTACTCGTGGCCTCAGGATGTCAGCTTTTGTGTTTGGGCAGCTGTGCCTCTGTAAAGGCAGTTTACTAAATTAAACATGCACTGTTTCAGTGCAGCTTACGCAAATCGTGCTTTCTTTCGTCCTATGATAACCCAATCGGTCTAACATGCGTAGCTCCTATTTGTTCTGATGATTGTAACATGCGCGTCAATTTGTTTCTTTATGATCAGTACAATTGAATGAAGTCTGACAAATACCTGCCTTCCCTTTTATAAATGGCGGAAATATATTGCTAATTTTCTCATGCGAAGTTGTAGAGCCTTTAAACAGTAGGGGCTTCAAGTTTAATTACGACCTGGCACTGAATCGTACGCTTCAGATAATTTAGATCTGCTTGACAGTCGCGTTGCTTAATTAGTAGTTTAACTATCTTCTCCAAGGTACAAAAAAACTACGTGCATGTGTGCTTACCTCTTCACATAAGATGTTATTTTAGGTTCTCATTATGCCGATTTTAATTGGCTGATCTATAGTCTTTTGCGGGCAGTTGCACTGTTGCCATTTGCTCCTTTGAAGCGTATTCGGTTGCTTGGGCAAATGTATTCAAATTGCTTTTTCGTGGCTCTTAAGAAGCATTTAATGTGCGGTGTTTTTTAAAGTATTTGGGGAGCTCCTTTCTCAATTGATTGAATATCTCACTCTCCGTTTTTAACGTGATCGGTTTTACTTTTTGATGTCCCGAGTCGCGACCAAGCATGACTCGCGTGCTGCACACAAAGGCGACATTTATTTTTTTAAAGCTGAAGCGGAATAATTTATACGCTCGTATATATATCTATGTTCGCGAATGAATACACCGTATTCAATATCCCAGCAGTAGCACTACACTTGCTTAAATGCTTTTTCTACGTAAACCAATGAGTAATATTGTATCTTATGAATTCTGTGGTGGCATGACGAACGATTATACTACGCTTTCGAACCATCGTCTTTTCCACTCCGACCAACCTCCGTATTGCCTGTTGACACTGAGAAAGCGATGCGCAAATGCGAAGCCCGAATATTGTTGCGATAGAAAGTGTGCGTATCGTGCCACATTGAGTTGGCGCAACACTCGTCGAGTTGCCACTTTGAACGACAGTGAAAAAAGGCTGCGATATATATCCCGGTCCTTCTGTATTGTTGCGCTTCATGCAGCAAGAGCTGTAGTGTAGATATGTGGGTCTATAGAATCCATATAGAATTAGTTCACGCTATGAAAAAGTACAAAAAGTAAAGCCAGCCAATTACAGTTACTTCTCTTTAAAAATATTTGAAACACGGACAACAGTGCACGTAACAGTGTCCAGAACCTTATTTCCGCCCGTCTGTGTGTGTTTCACGTGCATTTACGCACGTCTTTGGATTGATTCTGAACCAAATTGCCTATTCACTAAAGTTTTGACTGATATGGCCTATACATGAACACGTTTTCAATAGAGCATGACGCTAATATTTTTATGCTCGATCTATGCTACTTTCGGTACCAAGAAGTCCGCGTATTGTACTAGGTATAGTCATTTTGGGATGATAAGTAACAGCCGTGTAAGCCGACAAAATCAGCGAAATGGCTCAATTTAGACATATCCAAAAACAGATTACCATAGACATCTTCGATACGTTTACACAAAACGTTCTCAAACCCTCTAATGACGACGTTTTAAAGATGTCTTAGCAAGATGTAAGCAGAAGACATCTTAACAAGGCATCTCCTAGCAGTCTTTCGCAGAACGTCTTCCACACATGTGCAAAATACATCTTGTATCCGTCCTAAATAGCTGTAGACGTTTTAGCTCATTTCACTTGGTTCAAGACTTCTTCAAAACGTCTTGTTTTCAGTGGGTTTAGAGTCTACAGAAGCTATTGTTGTCTTTGCTAAAGTTGGGATGGAAGGTCACGAAGGCAAGTGCTTCGAAGTGATAGTGCTTCTATCGCTTGGCTATGAAGTCCTGGTTCGCTCCTCCAGGATTCGCTGGGCGGTTCCAGAGTATTATCCGCCGACACCGGTCGATCACATGTTGCTCTGCATCAGCGAAGGTGACAGAGAAGGGCCAGGTCAAGAAAGGCTGTTCTTAGTCGACGGAGGATTCGGGGGACCTTGTCCTCGGCACGCTGTGCCACTCGGAGGTGACGCTACGCCTTATCGCCTTCTCACGCAAGATGATGATTGGGCTAAGCTAATAGAAGAGTTCATCCTCAATCAAGCTGGACAAAGCTCCTGCTGGCTTCTACTATATCCCGTTTTCGCTTACTCTTATGAGTGATCAGATTTTATGGATAAATGGTGGTACTTTGCCACGCATCGAGGCATCGTCTTCCGCGATGGTATAGCAGTCAGCCTTTACGAAGGGGACTGCTCGCTAACGCTGCGTAACCGCAACTTCACTCGCCGACGCTGCACGTCCAGTGGGATAGGAGTAGTGATAGAGCATCGTCCTATCACCAGCAAGCGGCACATACTCTCTCTGATGGATGGTGAATTTAAAGTTAAGTTCGACCCCGACATGGACGAAAACTGCGTGTGCACCTCCAGCTTATTAAAGTATCTTGGTTGGAGAGACGACCTATGTTGTTCGCAGAGCTTTCGTGCGTTATTCTTGTCTTGATCGCATTATTTTATATCCAACAAATAAATACGCGTCATGCAGCTACGAATTTTTTTTTTGATGTGCTCAAGAAGTCAGATCTTAAGGGTGTTATGTAACAAATGTCTGTGGTAAAAGAATTGCGTACGCAGTTGTGTATCTGCAATTTTATGTTTGTTTAAATATTTATATTGAAATGAAGCTATCCCGCTATGAATATACACCGATCATTGAATGAGAGACTTGAAAACGCTTTTCAATGGTCCTTAATATGCCCATTATAACGCACTCTTTAAGCTACACAATGACTCTCTGGCAAAAAAACGTGGTAGGACAATTGTTACGGAACCCCATATTAGGTACTCAAAACAGTACAAGAGTAGTAAGGAGTCAGACAAGTCAATATTTTGTGAACCAAGAGTTGCACATTATGCGTGCATAGCCTAATGTGAGTAGGCACTACACTGGTGGCATTCTCTAACACCGTTCCAAGACGGAAACGTCTTTGGAAATTGATCCCGTCGAAGGGCAGCGCTAGGCACTTATTTCACTATATAGAGCTTTGCAATCGGTACTTTCGCAGCCGGTCATGCAAGTGCGCATCTCCTACTTTAAACGCGTCCTCAAATAGGCCTTTCCATTCATTGTTCTAACCAACTCTCGGCTTTAGGGTGATTAGCAAATAATTGAATCATTACAACAAAGATGATGTTTCACAATAACATCATTGGAAATTAAGGTATGTCAGTGGGATATAGTATATTTTACCAGTGCCACGATGGACGCATAGCGACAGAGCATTCTTGTTACTCTTTTCTCCTGAGCGGCGCTGTTAAATGTATGTTTTTACCCATGTGTCTCAATTAGCCCAATTGAGCCCACTGTCGACGTTAGTGTTGCCTAAAAGGTGTGTTGGAAATCGCACCGCTGGCACGAGTTGTTGGAACCTCAGTGCTGACGCCCGTTGTTGCAAATGGGTCGCAAGCCCCAAGGGTAGCGTTGGCCTGGCGGCCTGGGGCACTGGAAGCATCCGAAGGTCCCGGCAAAGCATGAGTCGACTGGTAACAGAACAACTGGTTTATTCTAACATCGCAAAAGAGCGGGCGGTCAGGTGGACCGAAGTGAGAGACGGGAGAGCACGTAACTCAACGGAAGAAATCGGAGCCTCTCTCCTGGCGTCCGGGGGCAGCTGCTCTTATACTCTCGGCGTCGCGGGCAAGAAGGAAGGTCACGGGGTGAGACCACGTGACGGCGGAGCACGGACGAGCTGAGAGACATGTTGAGACGAGTGTAGTGACGCATCGCCGAGCTGGCGCCGATCAGGCCTCCTCGCTTCACACTTGGGGAGCTCCTCTCCCCGGCTGCCGCGCTTTGACAAGCGTGGGCACACACACACACACGCACACACGAAGACACGTGGCACTGAAACACGCCTGGACGCGCTTGGCGGGGAGGCTTTGCGGCAGCTCCGAACGGGCCAAAATGTCCGCCGCTTTGAACGAAGCCCCGGCGTCCGTTGCATCCGCGCCGGCTATACCGCGCGTCGTAGGCGAAACGTAACAGACCGCCCCGCCGGGGGAAGGAGATCCCGATGGTCAGGGGACTGCATCCGCTGTCCGGAGGGATGTCGCTTGATGATGCTCATAACCGAAGTCGGTCGTCCTTCGGCGTTTCTTGAGCGCAGCGCAGAGAAGGCCTCGTTCTCTCGTTCAGGTTCACACAGGACACTGCAATGTGACTTCGGGAGAGTTGACATTTTTGTTCTCGTTCCCGGCAAGCGTTAGAACTACGCCGAAAGTCAACCGCTCAGTCAGCAAGCACGGCACAACCCTCACTAAGCCCTGCCAGGCTCTTTCCCCTTTTATACTACTGCCTAGTTCCTTACAGTAGTTTAGCAGCACTCAGAACGCGTCCACGAATCGGAAAATAGCACTAGAAAGCACATCATCACTTTGAAACACTACACAAAAGCAATATGTTAAAAATCCTGCCTCAGGAAGAAAAACATCAGTAACAAACAATTTTGAGGCTGATTCCCACGTTAGGGGCTTCGACTTAAGCCATCGGCGTTACCGTTGAGACTCCCCTTTTTGTAACGCACCTCAAAGGAATATTGTTGCAAAGCGAGGCTCCAGCGCAGGAGGCGGCCATTTTTGGGAGAGATAGTCTGCAGCCATTGGAGAGGGCAGTGATCCGTCTCAATGATAAACCTCGAGCCGGCTAGGTAGCATGACAATTTCTGAACGGCCCACACGATACACGCACACTCTTTCTCGGTGGCGCTGTACGCCTGCTCACGACTGGTCAGCTTACGACTAGCATACAGGACGGGGTGTTCTACTTCTCCATTTTCCCGTTGGCACAGTACAACGCCCATGCCTCGCTCACTAGCATCGCACTGAACAACGAACCCTTTTGTGTAGTCGGGCGATCGTAGCACAGGCTGGCTTGTTAGGGCGCTCTTTAGGGCGCTAAAAGCTCTTTCCTTTGTCTCGTCCCAGACGACTGTTTGCGGCTCTGTCTTTCTTAGAGCATCCGTCAGGGGAGCCGCGATATCAGAGTACCTGGGGATGTACCTCTGATAGTAGCCGGCGACACCTAAGAACGACCGAATATCGGTCTTCGTGCGCGGTTGCGGGAAGTCTCGCACAGCGGCCACCTTTATTTCAGAGGGGCGGCGACGACCCCGACCAATCACGTGACCGAGGTAGACAACCTCGGCCGTGCTAACTGGCACTTGGGAGCCTTGACTGTCAAGCCCGCATCGCGCAGGCGGGTTAGCACTGCCCGCAAGTGGGCCATATGCTCAGGCCAGGATGCGGAGTATATCGCTACGTCGTCTAGATACGGTAAAGCGAATTCTTGCTGTCCCCGCAACACTTTATCCATGAGGCTTGAAAAGCAGTATGGCGCGTTCTTCAAACCAAAGCTCAACACTTTAGGACGGAATGTTCCCATTGGTGAAATGAACGCCGCATACCTACTAGCCTCTTCTGTAAGTGGAACCTGCCAATAACCCCTGACAAGATCTAGGGTGGAAATAAACTGCGCGCTACTCACTCTCTCAAGGCGCTCCTCGATGTTAGGGATCGGATAAATTTGATCCTTAGTGATGGAATTAAGCCTGCGGTTGTCGACGCAAGGACGAGGTTCCTTGCCCGGTACCTCAACTAAAATCAAAGGGGAGGTATAATCACTCTCACCCGCCTCAATAACACCGAGCTGTAGCATTTTCTTTACCTCAGCCTCCATAATATCGCTCTGGCGGGGTGACACCCGGTACGCCTTGGATCGTACTGGCACTGGGGAGGTAAGTTCTATGTCATGAGTAAGGACAGAAGTCCTACCAGGCCTCTCAGAGAACAGACCTTGAAACTCTTGTAAGAGCTGGTGTAGTTCGGTTTTCTGCTCAGGCGACAGCGATGCTTTACTGATTAGGTCACTAATGACTTGATCGGTGTCTTTCCTGTTCGTCACTGAGCCTAGTCCCGGAAGCTCGACCGGAAGCTCTTCGGGAACGTTTACCATCATGCACACTACTGCTTCCCGTTGCTTAAGGGTTTGAGCAGATTACAGTGGTAAACTTGCTGTGCTTTCCGTTTTCCTGGCAGACTGACCACGTAGTTAACGTCCGACAGTTTTTGAACAATCCGTGCTGGGCCCTCCCACTGCACGTCGAGTTTGTTCTTTAGCGACGTGCGCAATATCATGACCTCTTCGCCCACCTCAAAACGACGGGCCCTGGCTGTCCGATCATAATAAACCTTGGCCCTCTGCTGGGCCTTTGCCATTGCTTCACCTGACAACTCCTGTGCCCTTCTTAAGCGTTCGAGGAGCCTAAGCACGTACTCCACCACGACTGGGTCGTCGCCCCTGCCTTCCCACGATTCTCGAAGCATGCGAAGCGGAGATCGCAGCGAGCGACTGTACACCAGCTCAGCTGGCGAAAACCCCGTAGCCGCATGCGGCGCGGTCCTTAATGCAAACATCACCCCAGGCAGACACAGCTCCCAGTCAGTTTGATGTTCAAAACACAATGCTCTCAACACGCGCTTCATGACGGAGTGGAGCTTCTCAACGGAATTCGACTGGGGGTGGTGCACTGAGCTGTGTAACAGCTTTACCCCGCACCTTTCGAGAAAGGCTGTCGTCAAAGCGCTAGTAAACACTGTGCCCTGATCTGATTGGATTTCCGCAGGAAAACCAACTCGCGCAAATATGGACAGTAGTGCATTGACTATCTCAACAGAGCTGAGTTCTTTAAGCGGCACTGCTTCAGGGAACTTTGTCGCTGGGCAGATCACAGTCAAAATGTGTCTGTACCCCGTGGCTGTTACCGGCAGAGGTCCCACTGTATCAATAACGAGCCGTCTAAAAGGCTCCGTAATGATAGGTACCAACTTCAACGGCGCCCTCGATTTGTCCCCTGGTTTGCCCACCCGCTGACAGGTGTCACATGTCTTCACAAAGTGGTCTGCGTCCCGAAAACACCCTGGCCAATAGTACTCTTGCAAGAGACGGTCCTTAGTTTTCTTAACTCCTAGGTGTCCGGACCACGAACCCCCATGCGACAAGCGCAACAGATCCTGACGGTAGCACTGAGGCACGATCAGCTGATCGAACTCCACTCCCCTGCGGTCTAGATACTTCCGGTACAGGACCCCACCTCTTTCCACAAAGCGAGCATTATTCTTGGCGATACCTTCCTTGACAGTGCAGCGGATGTTTTCTAGGCTACCATCCTTCTTTTGCTCGGCTTTCAAAGCCGCCCGGCTGACTTTTAGCAACCTATTAAGTCCGTCTGACGTAGGCGCGATGAGCAAATCTGCAGATAGCTCTTCTAACTTTCCCGTGTCGGGCATTTCCTCTCCAGTATCTGGTGCCTTTAACGCTACAGGCTCAATTTTATTCAGTTCGGGCGTGCTCTGAATATCGGCTTGCTGCGCCTCTGACCCTTTTTCATTGTTCGACAACGTCGGTCCCGCAACTACCGCCTTTGCAGCGAGCTCCCGAACCTTCGATCTGGTTAAGGCCTGAACGCTAGCCTCACCAAACAAAAGCCCCTTCTCGCGCAGGAGGTGATCGGACCTGTTCGAAAATAGGTACGGGTACTGGGGGGGCAGCATAGATGACACTGCGGCCTCCGTCTCAAGCGCTCCGAAAGGTCCTTCAATAAGCACTTTTGCTACGGGCAGACACACGCTATGAGCTTCCACGGCTTGCTTGATCCATGCACACTCGCCCGTGAACATATCGGGTTCTACGTAAGAGGGGTGAACTACATCCATTGTAGCTGCGGAATCGCGAAGCACTCGGCACTCTTTCCCGTTCACGAGGAGGTCTCGCATGTAAGGCTCGAGAAGCTTCATGTTCTCGACAGTGCTGCATAAAGACAAAAACACGACTTTTGTTTTTGTTTCTGGACACTGCGCCGAAAAGTGACCCGGCTTCTGGCACGTATAACAAACGCGCGCTTGCCTCGTCTCGAACCGCTTTCTGCGTTCGACTTCGGCTGCCGCCGTCTCCTTACGTTCGGTCGGACTGCTTTCACTTGCATCCGAACTACGTGTTTCCCCCTTTGCTCTCATGGGCGTGAACTTTGGCCTCTCAAACTTGGAGCAAAATTCACCCTTTTGACCGTCCTTAGCTCCGCGAGCCCGACGCATCACAAACTCCTCGGCTAGCTCAGCGGCTCGAGCCACCGTACTAACGTCTGGCCTATCCAAGACCCAGTACCGCACGTTCTCAGGTAACCGACTATAAAACTGTTCTAGCCCGAAACACTGCAGAACTTTCTCGTGGTCACCAAACGCTTTCTCTTCTTTGAGCCACTCCTGCATGTTTGACATAAGCCTGTAGGCAAACTCTGTATATGACTCACTTTTGCCTTTCTCATTTTCCCGAAACTTCCGACGGAACGCCTCCGCTGACAGTCTGTACTTTTTTAGCAGACTCGATTTCACTTTGTCGAAATCCTCTGCCTCCTCTCTCTCCAAGCGAGCGACTACGTCGGCCGCCTCGCCGGGTAACAAAGTGAGCAAGCGCTGTGGCCACGTTTCCCGAGAGAACCCCTGCTTCTCGCACGTTCGCTCAAAGTTAACCAGGAACAAACCAATGTCCTCTCCAAGCTTAAACGGCCGCATCAGGTCAGTCATTTTGAACGATACTCGTTCTCCTGCACCGTGTGCCTGACTTCCATTACGAGCGCGTTCCATCTCTACCTCGAGACGCTTCATTTCCAAAGCGTGTTGACGGTCGCGCTCTTCTTTTTCTTTTTGTTCTTTTCGTTCGCGCTCCTGTTTCTGTTCTTTAAGTTCGCGCTCCTGTTTCTCTTTTTGCTCTTGAAGTTCGCGCTCATGTCTTTCTTTTTGCTCTTTAAGTTCGCGCTCCTGTCTTTTTGCCCGCTCCTCAATGGTCTCAAGGCATTCCGACAGCTCGTCATCCTCAGCTTCTAACTCAAGAATAGCCCTTAGCAGTTCCGGTTTTCTGAGTTTGTCTGAGACATCCAGACCCAACTCTCTTGCAAGCTCCAGCAATTTCGGTTTGCGCAACGACTTCAAATCCATGGCTGCTCTGAATGCTGCTTTCTCTACTGCCTACTATTGTCTTGCCGCAAACTAACCCGGCAGCAACGACAACCACAATTACCAGCTCTGTTTCTGACACTAACAAAAGCCTGGCAAAACTCAGAAGAAGAAAGTCCCGCACTCACCAAACCTCGCAGCCAAGAATTCAGCGCAGTCGTTCCGCTGCAGGCAACCAGTCATCACACAGGGCTCGTTGCACTGCTCCCGGATGGTCGTTGTGCTGCTCAGCATACAGTCAACCGCATATCTTCGCTGCTGGCCTCCGTTGTCGCGATCTCACCGCTGGCAACCAGCTGTTGGAAATCGCACCGCTGGCACGAGTTGTTGGAACCTCAGTGCTGACGCCCGTTGTTGCAAATGGGTCGCAAGCCCCAAGGGTAGCGTTGGCCTGGCGGCCTGGGGCACTGGAAGCATCCGAAGGTCCCGGCAAAGCATGAGTCGACTGGTAACAGAACAACTGGTTTATTCTAACATCGCAAAAGAGCGGGCGGTCAGGTCGACCGAAGTGAGAGACGGGAGAGCACGTAACTCAACGGAAGAAATCGGAGCCTCTCTCCTGGCGTCCGGGGGCAGCTGCTCTTATACTCTCGGCGTCGCGGGCAAGAAGGAAGGTCACGGGATGAGACCACGTGACGGCGGAGCACGGACGAGCTGAGAGACATGTTGAGACGAGTGTAGTGACGCATCGCCGAGCTGGCGCCGATCAGGCCTCCTCGCTTCACACTTGGGGAGCTCCTCTCCCCGGCTGCCGCGCTTTGACAAGCGTGGGCACACCCACACACACGCACACACGAAGACACGTGGCACTGAAACACGCCTGGACGCGCTTGGCGGGGAGGCTTTGCGGCAGCTCCGAACGGGCCAAAATGTCCGCCGCTTTGAACGAAGCCCCGGCGTCCGTTGCATCCGCGCCGGCTATACCGCGCGTCGTAGGCGAAACGTAACAGGTGCAAAAACGGCATTTCTTCAGCAATTTGTCACATGTTACAACACTGACCAAAATAAGTAAAGGCTACTAAGGAGATGTAAAAAGATTTTATGACGCCCAATGTTCAAGAGGAGAGGGCCAGTACAATATGTCTTCGGCATGCTCATTCTCCCCGATTACAAGGACAAAGTACATATGCAAAGAAATGTAAAGGCAAATTCCGTGTGAAAACACAACCACACATTGAGCTATGTGAACAACATCCAATATGCTGTATGCGTATTGCACAACAGTAAATGCTCAATCATTACGGCTACACAGAACTTGCTCTCAAAAACAATCTTTGCACATTACTTTTCATGTCATGCCCACTAGAACCGGCAGTCCTAGCCTGCTCCGAAGAGAAACTCTGCAAGAGGTTTTATGGCTCGCCGGCATTTGTTCTGCAGATCTGTTCCAAGCAGGCGAGGGCATTCAGGCAGTTGACCTTAATGTTTTCCACACGTCGGCATACTTCGATCATGCGGTAAATATGTAGGATATTGTTTCCCTGGTGTGGCAGACGCGGTGGTCAGTGTTTCCTTCATGCAGAATATTAAGAAGGTATTCGCGACTGTAGGCTAAACAGAAGACCAATATTCGATAGAGCAGAGTGTTTCGTGGCATCGCCGTAGCGAAAATACGTGACGGCAATGCAAACCAGGGCATAATATATCGAGGCACGCTTGCCGACTGCTGAGGTCGTTGACGTGGCATTTCGCAGAAGTGGCGCAACTCAGAAACCAAAGGTGCTCATATTACAGCGAGCAAAGTACGCCTCCGCCCACTTCGAAAGGGCCCCCCAAAATCAACACGCAGGCGGGACCAGGGTGTCTGTGGAAACGGCCAGGGGGTGATTTCTACATGAAGTGAGGCCCCTTGATGCTCCTGGCAGACTAGGCAGCTCTGAACCATGTGAGTGATGTCCTGGTCCAGGCCAGGTCAGCAAACGTGGGACCGGGCCACCATCATGGTCTTTTACAAGCCAAGGTGACCCGCGTGCAACAAATGCAGGACCCAGGACCGGAGGCTTTGTGGGATCCCCACCCTGGAACCCCACAGTAGGCAGCCCTGCTGCAAGCTCAGCTCGGCGGCCTTGTAGCTTTAAGCCTGCTGAACCAATTCCTCCCCCCGGGACACCTCCTTCACCACCTGAGGCAGGACAGGGTCCTGGCTAGTGGCTTGTGATACCGCAGATCTGGAGAGTACCTCCGGGTGCGCGTGCTCTAGCATGAACACTTCAGCAGCTTCTGGAACACCATCAGGCACCTCTGGCAGGGGCAGGCGGCTGAGGGCATCAGCAGGTCCCAGGTCCTTTCCCGGACGGTAAACCTTGTCCCGATGCACCAGGACGGCTCCCACGCCGTACGGCAACGCATCTACGGTCAGGACAACAGGCTTGGCAGGCTCGTTCATGCTCCTGGAAGGATCGGTCTGCTCCTTCTTCCAGATGCATTGCTGACAATCTCGAAGCAGAAGATGGAGCGGCTGTAGATACTCCGACAGGATCGGCAAGAAATTCCTGTAGAAATTGATGAGGCCAAGGTAGCTCTGAAGCTCCTTCTTGTTCTGGGGCTTAGGCGCCTTGAGGACAGCATCAGTATTGCTGGGAGCCGGGGCTAGGCCAGCCTGGGAAATGACATGTCCCAAGTACTCAACTCGGGGGGCCAACGAAATGTACTTTTGCAGCTTTAGCTTGAGACCGGTGTGCTGCAGGCGTGGCAGGACGTTGTGCAGGTTCTGCAGGTGGTCCCCGTCGTCACTGCTAGTAACCAGATTGTCGGCCAAGTACGCCGACAGATGCGTAATGCCCCAGAAGAGATTGTGCATTTCCCTCTGAAATATGGCTGGAGCTGAGGCCGTGGTAAGCGCGTGTACCTGTATAGCACAGTGTTGTCGATATTGTTAAATAGTACGGGGAGATATCCTGGAGCACCAGCTGCTGGGAAGCATCTCTGACGTAGAGTTTGGTGAACTTCTGTCCACCGGGCAACGCTGACCAGACATCTTCAATCCGGGGCTCAGGGTACTTCTCGACGGTAGCAACGCGGTTGATGGTAACCTTGAAATCCCCGCAGATCCTGACACTTCCGTCTCCCTTGAGGACTGGTACAATGGGAGTGGCCCATTCAGAAGCCTTGGCGGGCACCAGGGTGCCCTCTCACTACAGGTGTTGCAGCTCCAGGGGGACCCCGTACTTCAGGGCGAACGAAAGGGGGCTAGACTTTAAAAAAAACGTGGGCGGGCTCCCTCGGGTACATAGATGCCACCTGACGTGTCGGCAGATGTGCGCACCCCTGACTGGAACTTCAACTTGGTTAGGAGGCTGGGGTCGTCTCTCACCACATGCATCAGACTGGCTTCCTGATACTCCTGCAGGCGAATGTCCAGTGCATGAATCAAGTTTCAACCCAGAAGCGTCGGCAACGACCCCTTGCTTAAGTAAGGGGAAGGGTTGCTTTCCTGCCGCCAAAGCGAACGCTGACCTGGGTCTGACCCTAGTCCTGGGAGAGTTGCCCGGAGTAGCTGCACAGCATCACGCCCGAAGCTTCGACGGACCCACAGGGGAACATACGCTTGAACAGTTTCCCGGCAATGACTGACACGCTTGCCCATGTGTCCAGCTCCATGGAGATGGGGTGCCCACAGACTCCTATGGCCAGCATGTACGGTGCCACAGACGACTATTCAAGGCCTGTGTGCCACATGTAAAATATTGGCGGGTCCTCGGCCACGATGTGGAGCCTGGCCGGGGAACAACTCCAGCCTCTCGCCGCAAGTCCCCGCTGCGTACCCTTGCGACGGCAACCCTTGCCGTGGGCTTGCAGCAGCTGCTTGCTTTCCTTGCTTGCTTTGCTTGCTTGCTTGCTTTGCTTTGCCTTTGCTTTGATTTGCTTTGCTTTGCTTGCTTGCTTGCTTGCTTGCTGCTTGCTGCTGCTGCTGCTGCTGCTGCTGCTATTCGACCTCCCCCCTTGGCATTACCGTGCCAGGTGTCCAGTTTTCCGGCACGCGAAGCATTGCGCTTAGAGAACTAGTACTTTGTGGGGGAGCGGGCACCACCGCAGCGGCCGCATGTACTGCCTTTGTCGAAAACTTGTTGACCATCGCTTCTGCCGACGGTGAGCCTGTCGTGCGTGCAATGCCGCCGGCGTCCTGGGTGGCAGCTTCCATTGCCAGCGCTGCTTTCACAGCGTCGACCAGCGAGAGGTCGAAAAGCTCCAGGAGTCGCGTCTGCATGACGGTGTTGTTGATGCCGTAGACCTAACGGTCCCGAAGCAGCGAGCCCAGCTGGTCCCCGAATGCGCAGGCACTCGCTAACCCTCATGGAACAGCGACGAACTGCCCACGGGTCTCTCCTTCTCGGCGGCTCCCTGTTGTTGTAGCGGAAAGGCTCCGTTAGTGGGGACAGTGCTGGGTTCAAACGCGAGCGCAGTAGGGTGAGCAGCTCACCATACTGGTGTAGCTGGATTGAGGAGGTCAAGTAGGAGACCGAAGACGCGTGTCCCACAGCTGCCCAGGAATATGTCCCGCTCTTTGGCCTTGGGTGTTCCGTTTACCGAGAAGAGCCCGTGGACTTGTTCCCCGTAAACTGGTCAGGCGGAAGCATCTTCCTCGAACGGCTCGAGCCATCCGTACAGCGGCATGGCGGCAGCAACGAGAGGCGGTGTTTCGCCGCTCGCGCCAACGTGGGACGGTCGCTGGGTACTCGTCGCCAGTGTCACGATCCCCCCGGGTTCGTGAACGATGGACGGCTCGAGGCACCCTTCGTTGGAGAGAGGCTCCGCAGAGTGCTTGTGATGAACGATGACTGACCGCCGAGCAGCTGCGGTCGGCTCTGTTTATTGCTGCGGTGACCAATGTTCCCCACCGATCCTGGCAGCCCACCGAGCCTAGCGGGCCAACGAAAGTTACGCCTGAGGGGGCGTAACATGCTTGTTACAACCACATGTATGTGTGCTATTATAGCCCGCTGACACGAATTGCGAGAAAGCATTTCATCAGAGAGCTACCGCCAACGACACAAAGCAGCGATCGGAACCGAGTCCTGACACTCAGCTTGCCGATCAAATTTGTCCCTCGTTTTAAAGAATGGTTCGCGCCCTGAATTTTATAACTTTAATTCGCACACTCGAAGCAAGATTGCAACAAAACAGAGCAGCCAGAGTTGTCATAAATTGCGTGCATAGAGGTTCATTATCGGCTACGACGAACAGCACTAGCACCATAGCTTCGGTACTTCACATGATACTTTTACGGAAGCAGCAAATGCTTACGTGCTCACCTGAAGATCACGTCCCCATTCCCAAACTATCGGAAGGGAACGCCAGTACGCTACAGCCGAATACTGTGGACAAGCCTGAAAATAGGGCAAGAATAACATCTGTACGAGCACGAAGAAAAAAGAATTACCGTGAACAGCGCCCGATGGACGGAGCCATGCTCATTAATATGAAGCAGCCGCTAGATTTGCTGTTGAAAAACACGTAAAACTGTTTTTACTTTCTATTATATGACGGAATGCTTCAATGTGTACAGTGTTGTTGACGGCCACTAATTGCTTCTTAGGACGTCCTAGGAGAAAGTTGAAGCGCTCGTTGCAACTGGAGAAGCTTACAGTAGGCTTAGTCTGCTATAGCCAAACTGCTAAAGAAAGACACTGGTAGAATATGGAATTATCTTACCTACAGTGTTCGCCCATCAGTTCGTTTCCGCCACCATCCTAATTGTTGTATCACCTTCTTTACTAGCGAACTTACATTTAACTCCTAATTCAAAATTTGAAACTTCGTTAATATTGTGCTCTTATTACTCAAGAAATTAGCACACAAACATTAGTGCCTCTTGGCGCAACAGAACTTTAAACCAACCAGCACGGCTGCCGATGGCCACACGGTTTAAAGATGAGGGGGAACAAAGTAGTCCAGGGACGATAGCGTTGAACATCCCGTATCTGTTTTATTATAGCGCGCTGGCACGATATTGTTGTGAGAAAGCATTCCCTGAGAGATACCCTCTCTGTGTAGATCCACGACAAAACGTTTCAATTATTACTTGTAGGCTTGGCATTATTTGTCTGACAGTTCTTGTGAAATCCGTAAAAAAGAAGCTCAGCAAAATAGGAACAGATTATAGGCACTAGACTGAGTCATTAAAATGCAAATATATTTGGGACAGTGAGACAGTAGCATCTAGGTAAATTGTTCCCACAAACATCTGAGTCGCATTTCCGGATCTGAGTCACATTGCGCATGCACGCAAGATCGTGTCTGCTCGCACACGCATTCGCAGACGGTGCGGCACGGCTTGTACGCGTCGTAACGCGGCGCGATCTCGGTGAACAATGCGGAATCGGTTATCCCGCGTTTGGGCTGCCTCGCGTGGGTGGTTTGGCTACGCAGCTGTGAAGCGATGCATTAAACTTTCAGTGAAACAGATTTATATCATGCAAGAAATGGCATCTTCTTTCCTTATTCTGCTGATCTAAGAGCTATTAAAACATAACAATTACGTTCATAGATATCAAAGCATATTGAAACGCTTTCAATAACAAACTACGAAGTGGCGTCTACCTAAGCGTCTATAAATGAGCCCAGTGAGTGTGCACTATAGTGCGTCTTTGTGGGTGGAAACTGCCATTTCCCGTGAGGCTGCCATTTTACGGGTAGGGAGACTGCAGCAGATAAGTAAGCTGTTGTAACTGACATCTGTGGCCTGTTTCCGCTGACGATGGAAGTCAGCCAATAATAAGAAACACGTTTCGCGTGTGAAGTGTTGCGCCATGAGTTTTCCTGTACATTCACTTGCGCACACGACGTTCCGAATTAACGCTAGTGCGACAGAGCGAACTGGCGAACGGAGACATGGAAAAGGCAGTGCTCGGATCGCCACAGCAAAACATTGACTGCAGCTTCCAAAATGGTGAGTCCTCAGAGCATCCGGACCCCGTGCTGTTCGCCGCATAGGCAAAGCGGAAGATCGGCTTGAGTGGCTACCACATGGGACCACTTAACCCGAAAGAACTGCTTCTCTACCTTGACGTCCTGAAACTAGAGGCCAGTGCATTAAGTGAACCAAACCTCACCACCTTGAACACCCTCATCATAGCCCACCTTGAACGATTCCCTTTCCAGGGGATAGACACTTTCGTCGGTCATCAGCCGCCGCTGGATGATGACTCAGTATTCCGCAAAGTGATTGAGCAACGCCGTGGTGGCTACTGCGTGGAGCTCAATAACATCTTCGGCAGGCTCTTACTCACACTGGGCCTCAAGTTCCACATTCGGGCTGCCAGGGTCCGCTGGGGTCGTCCGCTGGAAACGCCACTGACACCTCTAGGACACATGCTCTTCTGCGTCGACCTGGGCGAAGAAGGAGAGTACTTCGCAGATGTGGGCTTTGGCGGGCCGAACCCGTTCAAAGCGCAGCCTGTAGAAGGCGAGGCTGAGCCTTACCGTGTGCGCAGACTCGATGAAGAAGGGAACATCGAGGTGGCCATCAAGTCGACCGGACGCGATGTCGCATCGGCGAGTTGGCGTCCTTTGTACCACGTGTTTGCTCGACCGCAAAAGTGGATCGACTTCGTCCCAACGTACTGGTTATCGTTGTTCCGTAACGTGCTCATGGTGGGGCGCTTCGTTAACGATTCGTGGCTGACGCTGGTGGATGGTCGCTTCTGTCGCCGCTCTACCATCGGGCAAGTGGAGCAGCGTCACGTCACGGAGGTGGAAGAAGTTCTTCGCCTCTTCGACATCGAGTTTGCTTTAAAGCTGAATCCCGACATTAACCTCGACGTCCTCAGGTACCGCATTAAGAGCGTTATTTAGAAATTCAGCTCTGTAGAAAGAGATAAATTGCGAACAGAATGTTCTGTTTCCCCTTCAAACCGACTTGTGTAACACTAAGGAAATAAAGGCTTCTTTATATATGTAAAATTTGCACGACAATGCACACGATATACAAATTGCGGGAGTAGTCCTTTACAGTTTACATAGATAGGCGTTAAAGCCTCACTGCACTAGTCGTTTAGATGTCCGCCAGAGATCGTCGCTGAAATCCCAAATTGCTTTGCACTATGTTTAAAAAACAATGACAAAATATTACATCGATGCAGCGTAAAAGAAATATACCCTGCCTTTGTACACGTCACAACCACGATCTCATTATGAGACACGCTGTAGTGGGAACTCGGGATTAATTTTCAGCATTTGGGCTCCTGCCGCTTTTAAATAATTGAACCTTACGGGCGTTTTATTATTTCCCTCACATCGAAATGCGACCGCCACACCTGGGATTGAACGCGCCACCTCGTGCGCAGCAGTGCAACACGATTTCCATAAGCTTTGATACCAGTGTTGGCATTTTGCTATGCTTTCTACATAGATACTCCCTTTTGGAAGCCAACTCTATGCCGGCGTTCCGAAGTGTCATTACAGATCACCAATTGCTATTGTCACCCATGAGGATAACCAGGTAAAATGGAAATGCAAATGATAATGCAGTTATATATTCAAGTGGCACAAATCAATTACCCTTTCATCCCAGATGGGTCCGTAAATTGCATTTATTTCGATGAATATATCTTAATTTCTAAGCGACTTCCGGTGAAATTAGCATGTGAACCCATTTTCAAACGCTTTTCCATTAACCTGCAAAACATTGCGATGCATAGAGTCACTTGAAAGGCACCTTCAGATGTAACTGTCTAAATTGTCTGCGATTCAAGAGGGTATAGTAAAAGATGAACTTGCTGAAGATTGCGCAACATGTACAGATTCCCTCTGAGGTATAACACTAATGAATACTTTGCCCTTTCACTGATTACTTTCTTCAATTTCGCCTTGCTATTTCAAACAAAGCAAGGACCTATAAGTCGTTCTTGCCTTAGAGGATATTCTTACCTAGCATTTGCGCTTGAATAATCAAAATGTTCCGATACTGGGAGTCAAGAAGGTAAAGTATGCAATATTTACTGAGCAAACTGGTCCCCAGAAAAACAAGCAATACTCAAAGCACAATAATAACGGTGAGCACAGTCGTCGGTCATCAATTAGAAATTCAAGAGTCAAGCATTTGGCGGCTACTTATGCCTCTATCACCGTGCTATATTCCAAGTTAAACAATGGTACTCGCGCACGTTCGATGATCTAACATTCGGTAGCTACGGACCAGATGTTGCCGCGCTTATAGGTGGCGGCCTTTGTTTCCACCCGAGTGCTGCGAGAGCGGTGCGAACCGATGGCTGAGACAGCGCTTGGCTTGTTCTCTGCCTGCTTTGCCTTCAGGGAACGCTCGTCGTGCGTTTGTCGTCAGCTGCGCCATCATTAAACTAGCACTGCCCGTTTCGCCTAGACGACAAATGGTGGCTGCGATGAAATATGTGCGCGTGCAAATATTGGCCCGAGATCAAAAAGAAAAAATAAAGCATGAAACCAAATGTCGATGCTAAAAAGACAAGGTCGACTTACACGGTGGCTCAAATGATTTGATGATTAGTCGTCGATTATATCTTTCAGTTCTGCATCATATTCTTGGTCAGTACTCCCTTATATTGACTTCTATTCGTCATGCCTTCCACGCGCCTTTCCATCCACCTTCTCTTCTTTAGCGTCGACTCTTGGTTGATGGTTTCCTTTCTTTCTTGAAGGCGTTACACGTTAGATCCGAGATACGTCGAACCCGTGTGAAATTAAGAAAGAACGCTTCGCGAGAGCGTGGGGCGTGTAAGAGCAACCGAGATGCCCCGCGCAGCCGCGTAAGTTATCACGTACTAGGCTGATAACGCGAATAGTGAAATATCTATAATACTCTCTCGAGTTACGCGTAAGGAACGGTCATGCAGCCTCAACAGAGAGCATTCTCAGCGAAGCAGGAGCAGCACGGAAAGGCGATACGTTTTTGCCTTGTCTACATGCGTGGTATTATAACGTCAGTCGACCGAGAGATACGTGTGAAGCCAAACAACCACTTTCAGAATTCTACAGAAAATGCCCGTTAACCCTTTGCGGGCGCAGTCGATACCTGCCACCCTGAGTATAGTGTCAAATGGCCCATTCTGCGCGACGAGAGCAGGGTCGCCCGGGCAAAATATTCTACGAGCCGGCCCGCTTTCACCGTTCTCCATCCGCCATAGATACAAAGGTGAGTAAGAAAATGTTGGTTCTGTAATGAATCGGACGCGTCTCGTGTTTCCGAAAGCGACTCGGAGACGACGACGACGACGACCCGTGCTGTGTTTAGCAAGGGAGCTCGGGCTGCTCACTGTTGCTAGGCTGCTGCTTATCTGCTGCTCCTCGCCTTTAATTAAATATCCTTACATTTGGTGGGAAAAAAATTAAATTGTGGGGTTTTACATGCCAAAACCCCTTTCTGATTATGAGGCACGCCGTAGTGGGGGACTCCGGAAATTTCAACCACCAGGGGTTCTTTAACGTGCACCTAAATCTAAGTACACGGGTGTTTTCGCATTTCGCCCCCATCGAAATGCGGCCGCCGTGGCCGGGATTCGATCCCGCGACCTCGTGCTCAGCAGCCCAGCACCATAGCCACTGAGCAACCACGGCGGGTTACATTTGGTGGAGATTCCTGGAATCCCTGAAGTCAACCTGGAACTCTGCAGTCGTACGTTGCCCCCCGTCACCATGACTGATGCGACCTACGCTCCGACTACACCCATGGCTGACCCTGTCACTTGCGCCGGCGTTCCCCGTCAGCGCGACCCGGCCACCTTTTGCGGCACCGTAGAACATGACGTCGAAGTCTGGCTGTCCTCCTGTGAATGTGTAGGCGCTCACAATAAGTGGGACGACCATTGTAAACTGAATAACGTCGTCTTTTACCTTGCTGCCGTCGCCAATCTCTGGTTAAAGAACCACGAATGTGACATTCGGAGTTAGGGTGCTATGCAGGATGCGCCGAGTTTGGCGAAACTCGGGATCTTCACGAGCTCTGGCGACACCCCAAGATGAAAGCACAAATGGTACCGAGACATAGTTTATCTTTCGACAAGCCTCTAGTTTCATTGCTTTATCTAGATTCACTCTAGGTGGCTATCATTCCTTTCTCGTTGCCTTCTGGGCTGTCGCCAAACTGAGGCTCACGTGATCATACCGTGGTATGTGGTCGTGTCTTCTTTCACTTGTTTGTTGTTCCACCGAGTGCCTTACATGCACAAGTAAATTATAAAACCAATGCATTTAGTACACCATTATTAGTTACTTTAACGGGGTTTAAAGCATTTTAAAGCTTACAAGATGTACGCTGAATGCGTATTAGACCAATTTCTAGTTTAGTACGCTTCTTATTATACCACAAGGGAACGCTGTGGTGGCGTCATCACATCCATTCACCGAGCGTGCATGGCGGCTAAGCATCGGTGAGGCCCAGTGTAAACAAACTCGTACAACGAGCTTGCAGTGCATGACATAGTGATCAGGCTCGACGATGGCCAATATTTCCTGGATAGTTCTGTTCCTCCGTGAACAGTGTTTCCGTGCACCCCGTTAGACTGCCAATTGCTTCGGCGATCTTACAGAACGCAACGCGCTCCTACTGTTCATGGCGTCATGCTGAAGAAATAACTTGTCCGGTGCTGTTTTGTGAGAGCACTGAGTTCCTCCACTCGGCTTGACTGCGAGCGTCAGGAATATTACATAGTGTGTGTAAAGGGAAGACAGCCTATATTAGCTACTATGCGACAAGGAGGTGGCGCCGACGATGGATCTCGCAACAAACACAGTGAAGGAGACATCGACAAAGGGCAGATAAGTCTATTTCTACTGTTTCGTATTTAGCATAATAATAATGCACAGATTAAGTCACTTTCGTAGTAACGAACTGAATGTCCAGCAGTTTAAAAACGGCATTGAGAACCAATGAGTGTTCGTGCTTTTACATGCACGTGGGCCCGCGAAAATTTAAAAGTGATCGCGTTTGCCCGAACTTCGAAGCCATGCCATGCCACATTCATTTGATCAATCAGGTAAATGAAGAATCTGCAGAGCACTAGAAACTTTTTACATTTCTTAATTTATAGCAAAAAGGCATTTGGATTGATTAGATACACAAACAGTCATAAACGTTGTACATCATAGAAGCACAATACCCTGCGAAATATGGAGGCTATGCAGCTATAATAATTCACCACTAGCCAAGTGGAATAGCAATAAAAAAAGGGGTCAGGCAAGGAGACAAAATCACCTAGGTGCTATACACTGCACGGTTAGAAGTATTCGAAGTATTACACTTAGGCCAACCTAGAGTGAGCATTGGAAGGTTTAATGATATTGAAAAGATAAAGGTAACCCTCACTATCTTGGTGGGATAACAGAAATTCATCAGTGACACTCAGCCCGCAGAATCTATGGAAGAGTATCTTTATGCAAGCGAAATATCAATAGCAGGTACTGATATAAAGCAGGAAACTTGTATTAAAATTTCATGGGTTGAATAGCATATGGAAGGCTTTACCGAATCGTGATTGCCACGTTATTGATATCCTTGACAAAAAGTTTAGAAGCATTGTATTCTACCGGTTATACAATATGGGACATAAACCTAGAGGTTGACAAAGAATCTTGAGAAGTCGAGGACTGTGCAGAAAGCCAAGTAAAAATTGTTGGAGATAGCATTAGGGCAAGAAGACAGTGACGTAGTAAACCGTGGCAACTGATATGCTAGTTGAGATTAAGAAAAAAAAACGTAGTCGGCGGGCAGGCCATGCACGTCTTCAATCACTTGTTGCCAATTTATCATAGGTGATTACATAAGCGTGACAGAATGGATGTCAAGGAGACAGAACTGCTGCCGAGGATGGTAGAAAATTGCGTAATGGGAAAAAATATAGTGTTTGCAGGCATAGGATGCAATCAGCTCGCATAAGACGGGATTGTAGCGAGATGCATTTGTTTTGCAGTCAACAAAACCAGGTTAATGGTGCCGACAGTAGAGACTCGTGAAGGTGCGGGGACACTTCAGCTGCCGGCACACTAACCAACATGACAATTGGCACTGAAAGAGACAACCCCCGTTATTAAAAATAAAGGAATGTTGTCCCGACACATTTATTACGCATACTACACTAAAGGCTTCCACAGTTAAGGGCCCATTGTACTAAAAGTGCAATGAGCATTTTTCTTTGTAAATAATGGTTTATATGCGGTTGATTTAATCCAACAATCCATTTTTTTGCAGCACAACATTCTGCTGGTGGAGGCACTCAACTGCCTGGTGGCAGTAGGCGAGTGCCAGGCACGTGATCTTGAGAGCGTGGCAGAGGTCCAGAGGGCTGCTCTGCAACAGCAGTGTAGGTGCCCTCACTGCTCGCCAGTCGAGCCCCCTAGAAGACACCTTATAAAGGAGATTTCAATTTATTATTTTGTTTATTATTCAAGAGGATCAATAAAATTATTGCAGTAAACATTGTGCTGTGCATATTAGGACACTTGTAACATGCACTTGGTGTCTCTTCAAAATGGGCAAAAACGTAAGACAACTTGTGCCACTCTTGGACCATGTAAATGAAAAATACACTAATGCAAGATAGACGTCATTGTGCTCTTGTTCTTTCTATGTGCAAGAATACAGTGCGTGTTGATTAGCCACAAGATGAATGGTGGGTGGAATTCACAATGAAAAGACAGGAAGCACAGCAGGAGCTTAATAATTGCATCACCTATAGACTGTGCAAACGAATGCAACACTCCCCGATTCAAATGTGTCATTACATGCATGTTCGATACCACATATTCTTTAACAATGTCATATATTTGCATGTACTAATTTTCATCCAGCTTATGCCCTTGCATAGCTCACTTGCGATGTATGCGATTCATAGGCCAAATAATCGTGCAGTTTGTTCTTTTGTGTTTTATGAAAAGCAGCATCATCTAGTCGGAGACATCTTCAGAAGACTGTAAAGACCCCGCCCAGATGACCAAAGCGCCGCAGCTGATTGCCTCCACGTTTAAAGAAACAATCCCTCTCCAACGAGCGGGTATAGTGCATCCGGCGGCACGACGTCCGTCTAGAGTGCGTGCCCATTGGTGCTGGCTTGCCCTTACCTGCCTTTGAAGAGAAGATTACGCAGCCTCCTAAAGTTGTATCCGACTATAGAATCACGTAATGCCTTGCACCTGTTGCACAGACTTTAGCAACTTGATAGCACACAATTATCAGGAACAGAAATCTATAAAGGCATCCAAGCAAAGCTGGCTGGCCACACTTCCATTATGAGGGGCTGTAAAAAAGTCTACCCAAATATTCCCATGACGTCCTTGAAAAAGTGGTGGTGCTTGGCACTTCTTGAAAATCAAAAACAGATTGCTGTGAATGCTGTGTACCACGTCAAAACAAACTGAACTTGGCTATCTGCACAGCCTGTAATGGAAGCCTTTACTTGACAAAGGAAGCAAACTGCTCTGTCCAGTAGAATTGTTGAGTCCGGTGTGGCACATATTATGTCAACAGTATCAATGCACAAGTTACACTTTTCAAAGGCCATTCATTTCACCATTAGTTTTGTATGAAGATTCTTTCAATCAGTGCTTGTATTGCAAGAGCCGGTGGATTTGAAAGCAAACCTTTCTTAGCAAACCTTCAGACTTCCATGATTGTGTGGCAAGGCACTGTCATGTTGTCGAACAGCTCACAATTCCTCGGTCCTGCACCAAAGAAGCCTAATGCTCTATTTAAAGTTTGATCGCGCAACAATTCGACGGCACACAAAGAAGAGTAACACACACAGCAGAGCAATCTGCTGTGTTTATTTCTCTTCTGTGTGTCCCGTTGAATTGTTGTGCAATTCAACTTCAAGCTTCGATAGCGATACACCCAGTCTTGAACCTCACCAATGCTCTAGTTATTAGGGAACAATGCCGCACATCTTTGAAATGTCACAACACAAATTATCTCTTTAAAAAATCACCACAAGTGTTAAATTTTGCAGCACAGATGTATGCACGTGCCATATTCTTTACCACTAAACTTACAGGGATCAAAGGGGCAAGCATTAACCAGCCTTACTGCTGCCGTTACCATCCCCATCACGGCACCAATAGAAAGGCAGTGCCACGTTTCAGTAAAGGGAGTGCCGGATGGAAAGGCGTGACAGCGAGGCTTGCAATAAAAATAGCAGTTACAAGACATCTTTAATGCCAGAATATGCTGCATGTCGCTCATCCTACTTTGACATTGCGGCCAGCTTTTACGCGTTTCAGCATATCACGTTTTGTGTAATCATTGCTGTAAAGCTATGCAAATGGTCTGCTCGCTCTGCAACTTTTATTTTTATCATGGAGGGTGAAAGACACCCTTTGCATTGGCATCTCCACCACACTTCACCCGATATGTACTTTTGCCTTGGTGGTTTACAACATGTTCACGCACCCCGAGCTCTGCTGAGCATTGGATCTGCATTATTCTGCTGCTTAAGAGTTAGAGCCCCATTATGAGATGAAAATATATGACTTGCCCTTCCACAATGACGCTGCCCTTGGAAAAAATACACTGCACCTCGGGCACATGCGACCGTCGGGCAACAGAGCAAACACCCTGAAGTATTTCCTTCGTGCAAGCCAGCGCACTAAGATTCTCAATGCATTTTCATTTCGGCACAAATGCACAGGCACAACCGGCTTGGCGAAACATCCGAATCCCTGCAACGAATTGTTCAATGCCTCGCTGTTTCATAGTGCGGCCGATAGATGATACATTACCAAAATTCAGCATTATGCATACTAAGTAACTTTACCAATGAAGAACCCCAAGTTGTTTATGAGATTAGCATTCATGCGGTACTTCACACAATTTGTGATATCCATTTATCTATATAAACTGAACCTCTTTCCCGAGAAAGTGAGCCATTTGGAAGGCGCCCTGACAGACAAGTATAACAGTCGGTAAAAAGTCGGCAACCAGCGAAAAAGTCCGTATCATAGAAAGCCGCATGGGAGGTGTCGGTAACACAAAATTTAAGTCGGCAACACAGAGGTGACACATTTGTCAATATGGCGTGTCCCGACATTACTTTAATGCTAATCGCAGCAACGCTGACATTGAAGGCACCTTAATTCCTACGTATGTTTCGTCGATACACCGGACTACGTTCGTAATGTTCCCGCGAAGTAGGAAGCATTCTTTTATATATGCCCACTCTGCCGCAGTCTTAGGGAAAGCCAGCCACTGCTTACGCGTTGCCGCATCGATAAGCGCGTCAGACATCTCTAATACAGCGGCTCACAATAGTTTGATGACGTCAAATGTAACGCTCGGCGCCGACGCTTCCCTGAAAACTCCCAGTCCCGTAGAAACGGAGGGCGCATCGGACTTGCTCTTCGACGGTGAGCGAATGAAGCCCGCCACGCTGTCTCCACAGACGAGAGTCTTCGCCTAGCTCGTCAGACAGCCAGTGGCGCACTGATGTCTTCGACAGGCGAAAATTACGCTGAAACTCCACGTCGGTCATATACGTGGACAGATCGAGACGGTCATACTGACGCTTGCTGCAGCTAGATGCAACGACACAGGCTGCTGCTGCCGCCGCCATGTTCCCGAATTGAACTCGGTGGGGGTTACGCGATATACGAGTTTAGCACGAGTTCGCCTGTCAATCAAAACCAGAGGTCACGCCCCGTGGGAGGCATGTAACTCTTGTGCGCGCGCCCACCATGGTTGGGCCACGCCCAACTTATTTTTCGGCAACAGCGACGCGGGGCTGAGCTGAGAGGCATCTTGACCGCCGACATAAAACACGCACAGCGCACTGTCATCGGTGATGTACTGAGCAACACTATCAAAAACAAAGAGTTGACTGTCGCTGGCTTATGCATATATCTTTCAGGCTGAGATCGCCCCACAACACGGTTTCATTGCCTGCAATGTGGCGACGTAGCGCACAGTAAATAATTATCGGCAAGTCACTGCAGCTGATTTCAATGTGTCGATGCGCCGGGGTGGACGACGATGCTGAGGAGTGCGTATCGCAGCAGTCGTTTGAGATGGCAGCTCTGTCATCGTTGATGTAGCGGAGCCACAGCGTCGCAAACACGATCAGCGTCCGAGAATCGCTCGCTTTTCGAGACTCAGTGCAATGGCATCTCTTCGTCACAAGCACTGCGCACTCAACATTTCCAACACCTTCCTCCGTTCGAAGTCTCATTTCATAACTGCACACAAGAGCCCTCACCTGCCATAATGCGATTGCTGCGGTGTCGTTAAGTCGTTAAGATATTCATCTGCGATCCCGGGCTCCAGAAGAGGTGATGCGCAAGCACATTTCAGTGCACAACACACTTTAATACAGCGTACTTTCGCTCAGAGGCACCTTCACTGGGCAAGCGATGACAAGCGATGAATTGTGTGGCTGGGAAGCACGCGTTTCTTCGCAATGCATCGGAGACGCTTCGCGCACAAAGATAAACTGGTACATTTTCAGTGTACGGCGTCGCTACGGACACTAAAATAACGTACCGCCATTTTGCAACGACAGCCGTTGCTCCCGTATCTACGATTAGTGACGAGACGTTCATTTGAGGGATCGCCAGTCGTTTTCGCGCAAGTGCGAGAGAGAAAATGGGGGGGGGGGGGGGGGGGGCTTTTGCTCGTTAAATATATTACCCTGCCTAGGCACTACGGAGGAGGTTTCTTTGCGCGTGTTCTAGGCGTGTGTTCCTGGGCGTGCTGGCATTGCGCAGTGGAGTCGACTTTGCTTATGGTCGGACGCTGGCTGCAGGTGCGGTAAAGAAGGTAAAGCCGCGGGCTAAGTCGTGGCTGATCGTAGCTTTCTCGCGCGTTACGGTGAAGTACCTTGTAAAGAATCTCAGATGTTAGCAACCGTGGTTGAACGCAAGTGGCTGAAAGGCTGCCGGTGACGATGACTGACCCAGTACCAGTGCCGCAGACTCGAGAAAGTCTGTCCGACGTACCTTCAGAGGCAACGTTCTGACTGTTGTTGCAGTAGTCGCGCGGCGCGGAAGTGCTGAACCTAGCGTTAATGTTTGGCGGCAGGATGTATTTATATTTTTTCAATTGTGTTTTTCACTAATTGGAACAACGTGTCATTTTTTCGCATTATTGGCGGCGCCTTCAGGAAACCAAAGCGGCAACGGGGACACCAAAGCTACAACCGTGACTTGTCCGTGCGTTGGGGCTAGCCGAAGCCTGCGCCTACCAGGCGTGTAGAAGATCGGCTCTCCGCTCTTGCGAACAGCAAATTTTTTATGCGAACACCCGCTGGCACGCTTCGGCCTTTGCGGGCCCAACCCACGTGCCGCCCTGTTTCCAGCTTAGATCCCCCCGCTAGCCCTTAGGTGCCCTGGAGATCACGAGCCGCCTGGCTTACTATAACCTCAAGTGCTCTCCTGAGGACTCCACTGGAGCAGTGCTTGTAAAAAACCGAATTAACGTCGCGACGAAAAAAGCGATTCGCGACTTATACAGCACCAGGCAGAAACTTGCCCCTTAAGACACAGCGATCACCAAATGGGGCGTCCGTGCCCATTGCATCACCGCGTGGGCAGCCAGCGGCAATAAACTCGACCGGAGTCCGCCGTGCCGGCATGTCAAGGGGACATGTCGGCATGGCGTAGCTGTGGCGTGTCCTGCATGAAACACGCACTAAGAAACTTCCTGCGTAGTGCCTAGGTAGAGTCATATATTCAAGGAGCACAAGCCCCCAGATTTTCTCTCCCGCGCCCGCTCTTACTCGCGCCGGCACAAAAACGACTGGCGATCTCTCAAAATAAAGTCTCGCCGATTAGTGTGTCGATTTTAGTCGGTAAAGCGTTGGTCTTAATAGCCTAATGAAGCGCCTGCGATGAACAGCCGTACCACGGCGCTGCGTTTCCATTTTGCTAATACAGAAAGAATGGTCATGGCTGATTTTATAGAGAATAGTACTGCAGCGCCCTAGCCGACTGTTCACCGTATGAACTCCCTCGAGCGTGCGACCCTCTCCAATGTATCCGCTTCTAAGCTTTCGCCTCACACACGCCACTCGTGGCAAGACGTGAAAACTTTAATAATTTGCGCGATCTCCGTTTGTCATGAGAAATTCCTAGCATTCAAAACGAAAAACAGATACTTAAAGAAACAAAGATGCTTGTTGTTTTATTTGTTGAATTTTAACCTATTTGATCGAGCGAACGTGTAAGTGCAAGAATGCGCCGCATGTACCCTGTTCGCATTCGACTGAGGATAGAAAGATAGTTGCCGAAAAAGGAGGCGCACCCTTGATGCGCCCGAGAAAGGCGTGGCGAGCGGCTCACGGCAAGCGTGCAGATAGACAGCGGGTCAGTCACGGTATTGCTAAGTTGCGATAATCCGTTGATAAGAATATGCGTCGCTGGCGGGTTTCCTTGTGCAGTCTTCTGCGCTTGAAACGTGGAAGTAGCGTGCCACGCAGGGAGCGCTCATTTTGTCGTACGCGGCTTTCGTCTTCTTCTTTTTTTACCTGTAGCTTTTGCGCGTTCCACGCTATCTCCGTTCACTGACTGCCATCAAGCAAACTGGGGTAAAACTCGGGTGAACGGGAAACTCGGCGCATCCTGCATAAAACCCTTGGTCCGCATTCAAGACACATTTCGCCGAAGTGTTTGCCGCCCCGCCGTCCGCAAGCTACGCACCGAACAATGTCTACGCCAGCGAACACAGCAACCGGGCGAGACTTGCCCGAGCTATATTGAGGATGTCTTGGATCTTTACAGCCGTGTTAATTCAACGATGGCGGAGCACGAGATCAACCATATCCTTAAGGGTATTGAGGACGACGTCTTTCAAATGCTGCTGGCCAAGAGTCCAACCAGCGTCGCCGTACTCTTCAACCTTTGTCAGAGTTTCAACGAAATGCGCCGCCAACGTAAACATCGCCCGAAAAACGTCCCACAGGCTGACTCAGTCTCTGCCATTGCAGATGCCACTGGCCATACCGATCCTTCTGCTCTGGCCTTTCAGCTCAACGATTTCATTAGCGAGGAATCGGCCCGCCAGCTGTCGCTGCTCCCTCGCAGCCAGGACCCTGCCCCAACACTACCTCCGGCCCTACAACAAGCCATTCATGACCAAATATCTCACGCACTTACCCCCGTTTGCCCGCCAGCTCCTGTGACGGCACCGCTCTACTACGTTGACTACCCGCCGCTCTTCGCATCTCCGACGGTACCGCTCTCTTATGCCGACTGCACTTCGTGGGTCACACCTCCGCCGCTCAACTATGCTGCCGCTGTCGCACTGCCAGCCCCGCCGTCATATTCCGTCCCACCACCAACGCACCTGGTTTCATCTGCTCCCGTTCCACGGCAGTCACTCCAGCTTCTTCGTCGAGCGGACATGTGGCACACGCCAAACAACAGGCCTATTTGCATCGCCTGCAGCATTGCTGGCCACATTGCGCGTTTTTGTCTGTCGAAACTTCGGCCAGGTTCCCTACGCGCCACAACATGCCACCGAGATAGGCCGCCAAGATGCCGCTGACTCGCCGCAGAGACCCTTCGATCGCGACCGCCGTTCAGACAGTCGCAGTTCTCCGTCTCCACGTCGACGGTCGCTGTCACCTATGCGTCGTCGGCTACCTACTGCCGAGGGAAACTAACTAGCGCAGTTCCGGAGGCAAGAAGTGCAAGCTCATCGAACTTTCCAAGGCCTCAATTTTCAACACAGAATGTCATTGACGTCCATGTCGAAGGAACATCTGCTGAAGCACTTATCGATACCGGGGCCGCAGTTTCCGTCATACATGAAAATCTTTGTCGCAAGCTGAAAAAAGTCACGACCTCTTCATCTGGCATGGCACTCTGCACTGCTAGCGCTCAATGGATTCATCGTACAGCTGTACGCATCACCCGTGTAGTCATCCAAGACGTTTTGTACATCATCGAGTTTTTTGTGTTGCCCTCCTGTTCTCATGACCTCATCCTCGGGTGGGACTTCCTGTCACGTCATAGTGTCATCATCAATTGTTCTCGTGCGCAAGTGGCCCTTTCGCCGCTATGTGACTCGCCATCGGTCGGCGCCGGCCTTATTGTTCCCAAAGTCTTCGATGATGATGACATTGAGCTACCTCTGGAGACGTCAGTACTTGCAACCTTGACGTGTACTGCCGTGCCAGACTCAACTGTTGCGTTTACGCCATCTGCCATGCTTGCTCACCGCAACGAATTATTGCTTCCGTTCGCCGTCCTCACTGTTAGGTCTGAATCCGCTTTGATACCCATCTGTAATTCGCACCGGTATCCAGTGACTATACTGGGTGGTGAGACCTTGGGAATTGGTGAGACTTTGACTTTCACGATGGCGGCCCCATTTTGCAACTCGACGCCATAAATTCCGTCTCATCATCACCACCTTCCGCAATTTTTAACAACGTCATCGCCGCAGACCCTTCGCCGTCTCATCACACTCAAGTTCTTACTCTTCTGAACGAGTTCGTTTCTTCGTTCGACTGCAACAATCCATCCTTGGGTCGCCCGACAAATGTCTCTCATAGTATCGACACAGGTTCCCATGCCGCCTTGCGACAGCATGCGTGTCCCGTTTCCGTGGAAGAGCGCCGAGTAATCACGAAACAAGTGGACGACATGCTGCAGCGCGGCGTCATTCAGCCTTCTCAAAGCCCTTGGTCGTCACCTCTCGTTCTAGTGGGAAAAAAAGATGGCACCATTTGGTTTTGCATCGATTATCGCCGCCTAAACAGGATTACAAGAAAAGACGTCTACCCACTGCCTCGGATCGACGATGCTCTTGGCTGTCTGCAAGGTTCCGATTACTCCTTGTCTTTAGACCTCTACTCTGGCTATTGGCAGGTTCCCATGGATCAGGCTGACCACCCAAACACAGCTTTCATCACTCCCCATGGCCTGTACCAGTTTAACTTTATGCCTTCCGGCCTCTGCAATGCCCCGCCACCTTCGAGCGCATGATTCATATCATACTTCGCGGACACAAGTGGAAGACTTGTTTATGTTACCTGCATGACATAGTTGTTTTCTCACAAGATTTTCGAACGCATGTCGCCCATCTGCGCGAAATCCTGACCTGTCTCACTTCAGCTGGCCTACAGCTCAAGCTCAAGAAGTGCCGTTACGCTGCCCGAACATTAACTGTCTTGGGTCACGTTGTCTAAAAAGACGATATTCTTCCTGATCCCGACAAGCTTCGCGCAGTCGCCGAGTTGCCGATGCCCACATCTACCAAAGCTCTGCGAAGTTCCATAGGCCTCTGCTCTTATTTTCGACGCTTCGTGCGGAACCTCACCTTTATTATCGCACCCTTGACGAAGCTGCTTAGCACAAGCATAGGCACTTCCGCGTGGTCATCACCATGCGATGAAGCCTTTGACAAGTTACGCGAATCGCTGACTTCACCACCGATTATTCGCCATTAGGACCCAACTGCGCCGACAGAGGTTCACACCGACGCCAGTGGTGCCGGCCTTGGTGCGGTCTTGGCCCTACGGAAAGCCCCAAATGGAGAATACGTCGTGGCTTATGACAGCCGTACCTTTAAAAAAACCTGAGATTAATTACACCGTTACAGAGAAGGAATGCTTAGCCATCATATGAGCATTGGGCAAGTTTCATCCTTATCTTGACGGCCGTACTTTCAGCATCATCACTGACCATCACGCCCTTTGTTGGCTCTCCTCATTGAAAGACCCGTCGGGCCGCCTCGGCCGTTGGGCGCTTCGGCTGCAGGAATATGACAATCGTGTCGTATACCCCTGTGGTCGAAAGCATTCCGACGCTGACGCGCTCTCTCTCTCGCCGGTGACACCTGATGTGGCTTGTCTTTCCGTTCCTTCTCTGACCTCAAACCCATCACTTCTGACCGCTATTGACATGCCTTCCGAGCAAGGCGGTTCCAGTCAGTCGGCCGAAGAGAACGGACGTGTCGTCGGCACGCTCCGCAACCACCGAGACTACGCGACCTTCACCGATCGCCCTTGACCGCCCTTGCCCAGGCCGCTTTCGCCGGGAGTCATACGGGAAGCGGCTTTCTCGCCGTTTCCCACCGACCGCCTTTCCTTCCCGGGACTGTTTCGCCACTACCCGCGCCTCTGCTGCTCGGAAGCAGTTCCAACGCGGCTGCCCCTGCCGGGGCCGTAGCTGCGTTGGCGTGTTTTCTACACCATGAACCAAGAGCGCCAAGCGACCAGCTCTGCCGAGGCCCATGTTCTAAACGGGCGTGCAAAGGGCCTTCGGCCAATTCACCGCTCTGTTTCGATGGAGCATTTATCTACCGTAACGTCATTTTCCAACGAGCAGAAGACGCAATCGGCGACAGAGAACCCCGCCGCGCGTTCCCCGACAACAACGAAGACGCCTGAGGTGGATACCGCAGGAGTGGCCGCCGATCCCATCGTCGCCAATTTTCCCTCCCAACAACGAGAGGTAGACGCTCCGACCGGGGAAAGGATGGAGGAGGATGCTACCCCGAACATTTACGACGACAAAACTGACGATGACACAGGTGGCTGTTGGAAGACAGTCATACATAAGCGACGCATTTGTCCAATGCGCGCTAAGACGCAACCCTCCGAGAACATCTTGGGCATTCCGGACGCCTCCCAGCCTACCGTACGGAAGCGCAGTGGAAATCAGAATCTGCTTAATTTCCTTTGCACGATGAAAAGATAATTCTGCGGCCTCACGGAGGGCTTTGCCTCGATAAGTGGACGCACCCAGAACTCGCCAGTGCTCTATGGAGTGTAGCCGGCTTGACCACCGACGATCGTCAGGACATCATATTCCGACTGCGACCTCAGCAGAACTTGCCAAACATCAGTACGCCCCAGTCACACGTAGCCGACGCATTGTACAAGGTGAGGGAGCTGAACCTTGGTCAGCGGGTCTATGAAATCACAACATATTTTGCGGCCCTAGACAATTCATGCAAGGGAATAGTTCCTGGTCTTCTGTCCGTTACACCATCTTCGAAGCTAGTGGATGAGCTTTCGGCTCCTGGAACTCATATACTTCAAGCACGAATGATGGGTCAAACCAACCTTGCGTTGGTAAAATTTGAAGTACTCTAAGTGCCTCGCTACGTGCGTTCTATGGTGCAGAACTCCGCTGCTACACACATCAACCCCGCCAACTGGTCTGCAAGATATGGAACAAGCTCGTCCATTGGGCTGGTTACTGTCCTACGTCGTACGTGGTCATTTGCGCGACGTGCGCGACTGACAACCCCACCCCGTCACATCGGTGCACCCCACCCTGAAGATCCTTTGACGGGACCCATCCTACAATGGATCCGTACTGCCCGCGACGTGCTAGGCAGACACTGAACAAAGAGCAGCGTGAACTCCAACCCTCCAGCGCCCCGACCACTGCCACAGATATGGCGGAGACCCGAACGTCGCGCGCAACAACAAAGGAGACTAGACAAGACCAGTCGGAGACCCGTTCGAGATCCCGTCGCCAGTTCCGGACCCGCTCCAAGTCTCGGTCCCGATCCCACGAGGCATCTGTGCGCCTCCCAGAGAGGCGCCCTCCTTCGCCATCTTCCCAACAACCCTACAGGAAGGCCCCGCAGACCAACGCCCAAGCCAAGGTGACCCTGGTCCCTTCAGGGGTGCAGCGGACCCCGGAGAAGAAAACAGCAATGGAGGCGCCTCGGGAGTTAGGTCGGGCGGAGGGTTCCCCCCAGCTCCCTCCGCCCCGTAAATCTCTCCCTACCCCTTCCCCTGTTACCAATTCGTTACCAAATCCCGATCCTCTAATAGAAATACCCGCCTACGTCGTGACATGGAGGCGCGCTGTGAGCGCCTGCAAAAACAAATGGACGCACTGGTGGCAGACATGAGCACTAGTATGCAGGCGGCTCTGGACAGGATAGAACGCGAAATGGAGGCCCCTCAAATAGGGATTATGGAGCAAGTGAAATCATTTATAGAGTTCACTTTCGCACGCATGCAAGTTACTGAGCTTAGCGGTAACAACGAAAGCGCGCTTTCGACCAAGGCTCTCGGCCGCAACCTTCAAATGTGGGCACCCGTCGCCCGCATCCCTATGCAAGACCGCCTGCTTCCTCTCACGATGATGATGGCGCCGCGTGACGCGGAGGAACTAGTGGTGTGGCAGTGCATTTGTAGGGGATTCCGCCGGACACGAGGTTCCCTACAGCAGTATATCGCCGCATCCACGAACCCTCCCGATGTCATCCTCTTACAGGAAGTCAATTGCACCCCTTCTTTATCCGGCTACAGCGCGCTCTCGGATGTCTCTCCTCTAGTGGGAGCCTTGGTTTCGAAACATTTTACATGCCGCATGCATACCACTAACACTGACATACCTCACCAAATATTGGAAATTATTACGCAAGGTAAACGCAGCGATAGTCTGTTTATACTCAATGCGTACAGTTCCCCCCGTTCGCAAATGCACTGCTTTCAGCACCTACTAACAGAATTTGGTAGGTTTGGACGGGTTTGTGTGGTGGCCGGCGATTTTAACGCTCCGCATACTGCATGGGGTTACGTTAAATCGCAGGCTAAAGGGACCCGCTTATGAAATGCCATCTGTAACATGAGATACACACTGCTTACCGACCCAGAGCACCCCACTCGGATAGGCAACAGCGTATCTCGTGACACCTGCCCTGACCTTACCTTCGTGCGCAATACTGGCCCAGTCGTTGCGCACAGGCCTTTAGAGGAGCACCTTGGTAGTAACCACTACATCGTGGCGACCACTTTCTCATCACGGAGTGCGCGCTGGCCCGAGCGAAATGTGCGTATAACGGATTGGGCGAAATTCGCCAGGACCCACCTGAGCGCCAAGGGTACGAACGCTGGCTTGACTCTCTCGCACAAGATCTAGAGGCCACCACGAGCACACTGCGCACCACAACCGAGACATTAGACATAGACCCGCATTTACTTCATCTTTGGAACGCCCGCAGACGGTTGACACGACCATGGAAACGACAACGCCTCAACCGCAAACTTAGGAAACGTATAGATGAAATTACACGGGGATCTCAGGAGCATGCAGAGATCCTTACGAGGAATAAGTGGCGACGATGATGCGATCGCTTCTCAGGCACATTGAGCACAGCAAAAACGTGGTCGACTCTTCGCTAACTCACAGATCCCACCACAACAAAGGGAAAAAAAACATTTCAACACCTGCACATCCTAATCCACGAGTACAGGGACGATGTCTCGACACTCTTCAGAGAGCTAGAGAAGCATTTCATAACCACAGGCCCGCCGCCGCATTATCCTGACTATTCTTATGTAGGCAAGGCGGACAAATTGCTCGATGCAGACATGACATCTGACGAGGTGCGGGTGGTCCTACAAGACCTACGCCGCAACACGGCACCGGGAGCTGACCACATCCGATTCGCCACCCTTCGTAACCTCAGTGACGCGGATATTAACCACCTCACCCATATCTTCAATGATTGCTGGCGCAAGGGCATGCTTCCCCAAGCATGGCGACACGCCGACATCACACTGATCCCCAAACCGGGTAAGCCTGTTAAGGTTACCCGGTTCCCTAACATCCTGCGTTGGTAAGCTCATGAAGCATGTACTCTTGCGGCGTCTGCAACCCTTCCTCGAAGAAAAATTATTCTTTTCTAACTCTCAATTCGGATATCGGGCTCATCTGTGGGCCAAAGATGTGCTTTTACATTTGCGCGAGGAAGTCATAGGACCTCCGTCGTCCGCCCAAACGAGAGTACTCATCGCCTTAGACCTAAAAGGGGCATTCGATAATGTTGAACATGACCTCATCCTTCGCGATGTTGCACATTCACACTGTGGAAATCGTATGTGCAACTATATCCGCGCATTTCTTCGAGATCGCACAGCCACCTTAGGAATGGGAACGCATCGATCCGGTACGATTCGCCTTGTAGGACGTGGGACACCCCAGGGCTCAGTTCTTTTCCCTACTCTATTCAATATCGCGCTCGCAGGGCTCCCCTGGCTACTCGACCAGATCCCTGATGTCGCCCACGCTATTTATGCGGACGACATTGCTATCTGGTCGACACGGGGTTCCGACGGAGCCATCCAGGAACGACTGCAGCAAGCAGTCGATACAGTTTCCGAGTACGCGAGAAAATGCGGCTTAGGATGTGCTCCGGAAAAGTCGGAGCTCATAATCATTCGCTCCCTGAGCCTTTCCACTACTCCTCCTATCACTGTGCACGTGGATGGTACACAAATACCACAGGTTAATCGTGCTCGTATACTCGGCCAACACGTCTAAGCGGATGAAAGGTCACACTACACTGTTTCCCTTCTATTCAGACAGATTGAGCGAATTCCGGCCATGATCCGGAGGGTCTCCAACAGGCGCTCGGGCCTTCTAGAAGACGGCCTGCTGCGCTTCATGGAGGCATGCGTGATCAGCCGCCTTACATACCATCTCCCATTTCAGCAGTTGACCCAAGCGCAACAACTTCGCATAGACGCAATCATTCGCAAAGCGACGAAGCTGGCCCATGGCCTCCCGAATTATACTTCCACACGCCGTCTCCTTAACTTAGGGACACATAACACACTAGGCGAGCTGTTAGAGGCTCATCGGGTCAACCATCGCCAGCACCTCCTACTCACTCCTACTGGCCGCCATCTTCTTACACGGCTAGGATACTCTGTCCGACCCATTGAGTCTGAAACCCGTCCAACGATCTTGTCGTCAGCGATACGCCAAGCACTAAATATTCATCCATTGCCACGTAATATGCATCCCGAGCATGACAAGGGGCGGCGCAAAGCGCGTGTACGACACATTGGCCGCATGCTTGAAAACATCCCGGAAACACATACTTTTTACACGGACACATCACGCACTGAAAAGGGCTATACCTCGGTAGTTTTGGATGGCACCGAATTCCTGAGAGACTCTACTGCAATGCGCGCAACAAATGCCGCTTACGGAGAAATTGTCGGTGTTGCTCTTGCAATTCGATACGCCATCCGTGTTCCTGAGGAAGTGTATATATTGACGGACTCGCAATTGGCATGCCGGGCGTTCCTGTCAGGACATGGCATCCCGAGAGCGGCGCACCAAATTCTCAAACAGATCCCGCAAAATACGCCAACCACACCTCCCCGCATCCACTTACTCTGGACCCCTGGTCATACCACGCTGCCGGGTAACGAACGCGCACATGCGGTTGCCCGAGAAATTTCCCTCCGGGCGACTCGGCATGGTGAGGCGACTAGTTCAGAGTGAGGGGATCCCTTGCTTCGTTACAAAGACATACTCCGTCATTATACAGGCACCCATGCCACACCACCGCCGTCCTTCTCGCGGGAGGAAGCAGTGGCATAACGCCAGTTACAAACCGCAACTATTCCAAATCTTGTCTCTCTCAATAAATTCTACCCACACTGTTATGCAGATCGTTGCCCTGGCTGTGGCAGCTCGCCCACATCTTCCCCGTCACGATTGAGTGCACTCCAAACCTCTTTCCTCCCTTTCCAACTCTCCTTTACCCCCTACGCAACAAAGCGCTGTGGGACGATGCCCTCCGCGACGGACCTCTCGAGGTCCTCCGAGCTGTGATTCAACGGGCTCGAAAAATCGCCGGAATCATCTTAGGGAACCTGGACTGAGGGTTCCTCCCACACTGCTCTCGCCATTCAAATATTATTAATAAAGATGTTTTACTCTCTCTCTCTCTCTCTCCGGGCAACGCAAGGACCCATCGCTTGCCCTGCTGCTAGACTACCTTGCCGCTCCATCGGCCGCTCCTTCCACGCGATCGGTACGCCGACACCCTCTACCACCGCAACTATATGTCTGACGGTCGAAAATGGTTTCTCGCTATCCCTCGTCACATGCGCTCCGATATGTGCGCGTACTTCCATGCTGACCCTCGAAGCGCCCACGCCGGCGTCCTAAAAACCTTCACAAGGCTGCGTCAACGATATTGCTGGCGTGGAGTGTATCGGTTTGTGCAGCAGCACATTCCATCGTGCACCGCCTCCCAACAGAGCGAAACTCCCCCACTGCGCGCTAGTGGCCCACCACAGCCGCTACCGTGCCCTGCTCGACCGTTTGACCACGTAGCCATCAACCTCTATGGCCCGCTCCCATACAGCGGATCTGGAAACCGCTGGATTATTGTTTGCGTAGACCACCTGACGTGCTACGCCGAGGCCGTGCGCGACGCTGCGATGTTCATTCTGCGCAACTTCGTCCTTCGCCAGGGTGTTCCTCGAGAACTACTCAGCGATAGGGGTCATGTCTTTTTGTCAGAAGCAATACAATCCCTCCTTCGCGAGTGCCAGATCATTCACCGGGTGTCGACCGCGCCACCCCCAAACGAATGGTCTCACAGAGCGCATCAACCAAACACTGGGCGACATGTTAAGGATGTACGTCTCGTTCGACCACACGAATTGGGACGCCGTACTCCCGTTCGTTACATTCGCTTATAACACCGCGACAAAAGCGACCACCGGTTGTTCACCTTTTTTTCTTTTGTATGGGCGTGAGCCTTCGTGTCCTCTGCATACCATCCTGCCCTACCGACCTGACGCTTCTGAGTGCACAATTATTTCAGAAGTCGCCCAATACACTGAAGATTGCCGCCAGCTGGTTCGTTATTTGACCAGCGAGGATCAGGGTCGTCAAAAGGCAAGACGCGACAGTCATCACGCCCCGCCCACCTTCCCTACTCGTTCCGTTGTGTGGCTATGGATACCACCTAAAATGCCCCGCCTTTCTTCGGAACTACTTGCGCGGTACCACGCTGCGTACCGGATCATCGATGCCTGCTCCCATGTGAACTATATCGTTGAGCCCGCCACACTATCGCCGGACCTTCGTTGCCGAGGCCAGGAAACAGTGCGTGTTAGCCGCCTGAAGCCTTATTTTGACCCCCTCATTCTTGCTCTCTGAGTCGCCAGGATGGCTCCGTTTCACATCCGGTGCCAATGTAACGAAGCGGACGCGCCTCGTGTTTCCGAGAGCAGCTCGGAGACGACGACGACGACCCGTGTTGCGTTTCGCAAGAGAGCTCGGGCTGCTCGCTGCCGCTAGGCTGCTGTTTATCTGCTGCTCCTCGCCTTTAATTAAACAACCTTACAATACCTATTTTTATAGCCAGACTACGCATGTAATTGTGAAGTGAACTTATCCATTCTCAGCTGTGTACCTTTGTTGAACCGGCCCGGCCGTATCTCCCGGTAGCTCTGCGGCGCGGCGGAGCTGTCAGTTCTTGAAGATGGCGGATGTGCTTCACACGTCCACTGCATATGAGCAACTAAGTATGAATTGTTTTCAATAGAGCAAGGGTACGAACGCCCATCGAAATGCACAGGGAAATGCAGCCCATGACTTGGGAAAGGTGTCTCGCTTTGAGGAATGTGAGATGGTGGTGTTGTGAGTTCGCAAAAGGCCGAGAAGACTTGCATGACAATGAGACTTCGGGACGGACAACACCTGCTGTATCTCATGCCACTAGGTGAAACCATCTATGCCAACAGTTATTGTTTCACATTTTCACGTCTTCTGGCTGCCATCAGGAGAAAACGCCGAGGGATAATCGTTGAGCACTACGGGGTTGTCTTCCACGACAATGCGAGGCCACATGCGGCAATCACAACTGCCGGCATGCTCCGATCATTTCACTGGGAGAGTCTGGACCAACCAACATAGAGTGTGGAACCTGCCTCCAGCGATTTCCACGTTTTGGGTCCGCTCAAAAAGGTTCCTGGCTGGACAGCGGTTCACGTGCAACGATGAGGCCCAGACAGAAGCCCGAAAGTGGTTGCGCAGTTTGGTGGATTAATTATACCACAGGAGCATCACTAATTTAGTGCTGCGGTGGGGCAAATGTCCCAACTGATGTGGAACCATGTGGAAACGTAGTGTAAGGTACGTAGAATAGTTCGTAAACATTCATTTACTTGTATGTACTTTGTTTTGGCTAATAAAAAATGGGGGCGGATACTTTCTTATTCGCAATCGTAGAGAGGAGGTGTTACACTTGGGAGATAAATACCTAAGGCTGTAACTATTGTGCTACTTTTGGGTCTTAGAGAGGTAGAGATACCAGATTGAATGAAATGATGCAGATGTTTGCCTGGCTGTTTGCCTCACGTGCTACTCGTGATAGTGTGTGAGGATTATGATATATACAGTGATAAACACGCAGCAATACAAACAGTCAAAGACATGCACACACAATCACACACCGAGACACACATTCGCTGTTGAAGTATTTACAAAGTTTCCTTAGGTCTCGGACCTCGCAAGAACGTCAGCAGCGATGTCGTGTTACTGAACGAACAGGTAAAACACGGGGAATGCGCGAGGAGGAAATTCAAGGCGATGAGCAAAACGTCAACAAGGTGAATGCAGTAGCCAATGTTTCGACAAGTGGACTTCTCTTCTTCAAGGTGGCGTAAGCTTTCCTCGCCACAGTATATATAGGTGGGGTTCTTCTAAAGGGGAGAGGGTGTGAGGCGGGAGGGTGCGGAAACGAGGGAAGGTGTGTTCGTAACACCTATCTTCGTTACATTGACGACATATTTATAATATGGGAACACGGAACAAGCGCCTTAACCGACTTATTTAACCATTTTAATCGCTTTCATCCGAGTATTAAATTTTATGCTCACCACTCTCCTAGTCAGATCAACTTCCTGGATACGACGGTCTACATAGAAAACGGGAAACTGAGAACGACACTTTACCGGAAGCCTACAGATAGCCAGCAATATTTAGACTACAACAGTCATCATCCGCGACATTGCAAGCAACGAATTTTCGTCGGACAAGCGAAACGTGTAAGACGAATCTGCAGCGATGACCACGATTATATCCACCACCTAAATGACTTTAAAACTACGGTAGCAGAAAGGAACTATCGCCAAGTTGCTCTCGATAGAGCTCGTGATACCGCGTGAAGATTCGAGAGAAAGTCGGAATTGGCGAAGAGACAGCCCACACTAGAATCTGACAGAACGTCGGCCTTTATAAGAAAATATTCTAATGCACTCCCAAACATAAACAACATCATAAGAAAATACCACCCAATACGATCAAGTGACGAGCGTCTGCGAAAAGCGCTCCCGGGTGTACCTAGGGTTACCTATCGCCGAAAGAGGAACATTAAACTTATGTTAGTGCACGCAAAAGTCAGCCAATAGCCTTCCCCGGTAATAAAAGCATGTTGTCGCCCTAGGTGCAATGCCTGCAGGCACCTTCAAAGTGACATTAAAATTAAAAACACTGCATATTGTTATACCCGTGTAGTCAAATCTAGCTGCCCTTGTACAAGTTCGGATGCGATTTATATGCTTGAAAGTTCCTTCTGCAAGAAACAATATATCGGCGAAAGAGGACAATCATCGAACATCAGATTAAACGGACATCGCGCGGACACAGCTAAAAATCTTCCCGAAGCCGTCGCCGAGCATTTCAACCAACCAGGTCACAACTTTGATGAACTTAAAGTCTACATCTTGCAGTCAAATTTCCGTTCTGAACGAGAAAGAAAATACAGAAAATCATACCTCATCCATAAGTTCTAGACATTGCAACCAATAGGCATAAACGTTTCAAAGGGAGTTTTAGAATCTATTCGCTATGCTAAACTTCAAGCTATAGGCAACAACACTTAGTTTGATTTCATGGCGTATCCCCCACTCCACCCCCTTTTCCCCTTTCCATTTCTTTTTCCCCATTTCCATTTTCCATTTTCCCCTTTCCATTACAGACCGGGGTGGGAGTGGGTGGCCCTCGCTTTGACCTTGTGCACAGCGTTCCTTTGCTCTCAGTTCGACACGCTAACATACCTTCCCTCGTTTCCGCACCCTCCCGCCTCACACCCTCTCCCCTTTAGAAGAACCCCACCTACAGACACCGTGGCGAGGAAAGCGTACGTCGTCTTGAAGAAGACAAGTCCACTTGTCGAAACGTTGGCTCCTGCGTTCACCTTGTTCATGTTTTGTTCATCGTTTTGAATTTCGATTTCCCGCGTTCCCCGTGTTTTACGTGTACGTTCAGCAACATGACATCGGTGCTGACGTTCTTGCGAGGTCCGAGACCTAAGGAAACTTTGTAAATACTTCAACAGCGAATCTGTGTCTCTGTGTGTGATTGTGCGTTCATGTGTTGGACTGTTTTTGCTGTTGAGTGTTTATCACTGTATATATCATAATCATCACACACTATCACTAGTAGCACGTGAGGCAAACAGCCCGGCAAATATCTGCATCATTTCATTAAATCTTGTATCTCTACCTCTCTAAGACCCAAATGTACCACAATCCTTACAGCCTTGGCTATTTCTCTCCCAAGTGTAACACCTCCTCTCTACAATTGTGAATAAGAAAGTATCCGTCCCCATTTTTTATTAGCCAAAACAAAGTACATACAAGTAATTAAATGTTTACGAACTATTCTACGTACCTTACACTACTTCTCCACATGGTCCCACATCAGTCGAGACATTTGCTCCATGGCAGCACTAAATCTGTGATGCTCCTGTGGTAGAATTAATCCAGCAAACTGCGCAACCACTTTCGGGCTGCTGTCTAAGGTGCATCGTTGCACGTGAATCGCTGTCCAGCCAGGAACTTGTTGAGTGGGCCCAAAACGTGGAAATCACTGGAGGCAGACTCTCCCAGTGAAATCCAGACTTTCACTGGTCCAGACTCTACCATTGATATTACCGTAGCATGCCGGCAGTTGTGATTGCCGCAGAGCTACCGGGAGATACGGCCGGGCCGGTTCAACAAAGGTACACAGCTGAGAATGGATCAGTTCACTTCACAGTTATATGCGTAATTTGGCTATAAAAATAGGTACTGTAAGATTGTTTAATTAAAGGCGAGTAGCAGCAGATAAACAGCAGCCTTGCAGCAGCGAGCAGCCCGAGCTCTCTTGCGAAACACAACACGGGTCGTCATCGTCGTCTCTCAGCCGCTCTCGGAAACGCGAGGCGCGTCCGCTTCTTTACATTGGCACCGGATGTGAAACGGAGCCATCCTGGCGACTCAGGGAGCAGTGATGAGGGGGTCAAAATGAGGCTTCAGCCGGCTAACACGCACTGTTTCCCGACCTCGGCAACGAAGGTGCGGCGATGGTGTGGCGGGCTCAGCGATATAGTTCACATGGGAGGAGGTGTCGATGATCCGGTACCGAGCGTGGTACCGCGCAAGTAGTTCGGAAGAATGGCTGGGCATGTGAGGTGGTATCCATAGCCACACAAGGGAACGAGCGGGAAGGCGGGCGGGGCCTGATGACTGTCGCGTCTTGTCTTCTGACGACCCTGATCCTCGCTGGCCAACGAACGAACCAGCTGGCGGCAATCTTCAGGTTATTGGTTGACTTCTGAAATAATTGTGCACTCAGAAGCGTCAGGTCGGTAGGGCAGGATAGTATCCAGAGGTCATGAAGGCTCACGCCCAAACAAAAGAAAAAAAAGGTGAAAAACCGGTGGTCGCTTGTGTTGCGGTGTTATAAGCGAGTGTAACGAACGGGAGTACGGTGTCCCAATTAGTGTGGTCGAACGAGACGTACATCCTTAACATGTCGTCCAGTGTTCGGTTGAAGCGCTCTGTGAGACCATTCGTTTGGGGGTGGCGCGGTCGACCCCCGGTGAATGATCTGGCACTTGCGAAGGAGGGATCGTATTGCTTCTGGCAAGAAGATACGACTCCTATCGCTGAGTAGTTCTCGAGGAACACCCTGGCAAAGGACGAAGTTGCGCTGAATGAACATCGCAAGGTCGCGCACGGTCTTGGCGTAGCACGTCAGGTGGTCTACGCAAACAATTCGCTGTATGGTAACGGGACATGGAGATCGATGGCTACGTGGTCAAACCATCGAGCAGGGCACGGTAGCGGCTGTAGTTGGCCATTAGGGCCCAGTGGGGGAGTTTTGCTTTGTTGGCAACGGTGCACGATCGAATGTGCTGCTGCACAAAGCCATACACTCCACGCCAGTAATATCGTTGACGCAGCCTTGTGAAGGTTTTTAGGACGCCGGCGTGGGTGCTTCGAGGGTCAGCATGGAAGTACGCGCACATATCGGACCTCATATGACGAGGGTTAGCGAGAAGCCATTTTCGACCGCCAGGCATATAGTTGCGGTGGTAGCGGGTGCCGTTTCGCATGCCAATGTCGGCTGCTTGACGGCGTAGCAATCGCCTTGAAGGAACGACCGATGGAGCGGCAAGGTAGCCTGGCAGCAGGGCAAGCGATGGGTCTTTGCGTTGCTCAAAAGGCATGTCAATAGTGGTCAGATGTGACGGGTTTGAGGTCAGAAAAGGAACGGAAAGAGAAGCCACATCACGTGTCATCGGCGAGCGAGAGAGCGCGTCAGCGTCGGAATGCTTTCGACCAGAGTGGTATACGACACGAATGTCATATTCCTGCAGCCGAAGCGCCCAACGGCCGAGGTGGCCCCACGGGTCTTTCAATGAGGAGAGCCAACAAAGGGCGTGATGGTCAGTGATGATGCTGAAAGTACGGCCGTAAATATAAGGATGAAACTTGCCCAATGCTCAAATGATGGCTAAGCATTCCTTCTCTGTAACGGTGTAATTGATCTCAGGTTTTTTTAAGGGTACGGCTGTCATAAGCCACGACGTATTCTTCATTCAGGGCTTTCCGTTGGGTCAAGACCGCACCAAGGCTGGCACCACTGGCGTCGGTGTGAACCTCAGTCGGCGCAGTTGGGTCTTAATGGCGAATAATCGGTGGTGAAGTCAGCGATTCGCGTAACTTGTCAAAGGCTTCATCGCACGCTGATGACCACGCGGAAATGCCTATGCTTGTGGTAAGCAGCTTCGTCAAGTGTGCGATAATATTTATTTATTTATTTATTCATTTACCCTAAAGGCCCATTCGGGTACTACATAGGGGGGGGGGGGGGGGAGCCAGCTACATTTACAAACGTGCAAAAAAAAAGAACATTGGTAATATACAGTGACATAATTATATACAGAAAGAACATACGCAAGTAAGCACTCAACACGGAAATAATCACACTTTTAGAAAAACCTTCCACTTGTTAACGAAAACATCATGGTTAATGACAGATACAAGGTCCCTCGGTAGTTTATTCCAATGATATATTGCCAAAAGTAATGGTGAACGACGGTACAGATTAGTGCGGGCAAAAAGGAATTGCACTTTAAATGGGTGATCAAAACGTTGAAAAATACTATGAGCTGCATTGATGTAAGATTCACGGAACGGGGATCTACTATGATAAAGCGCGTGAAAATGTGATAACAATGTTATTAGTCGGCAGTTTTGAAGAGAGGGCAATGAAAGTGATTCCTTTATGTCCGTAACACTGTAGTTTCGCGAGTATATTTTTGTGATATATCTTGCTGCTTTATTTTGTATTGCTTCCAGCTGTTCGATCAGATAGGTTTGATGCGGATTCCAAATAATGGATGCGTCCTCTACCTTTTAACGAACAAGCGTAGTGTATGCTAATAACTTAGTAGCAGAGTTCGCTAAGTATAAGTTGCGTTTAATGAAGCCGAGTGTTATGGATGCCTTACTGGTTATGGCATTAATGTGCTCGTTCCAAGATAAATCAGAGGATAAATGAACTCCAAGATATTTAAATGTGGATACTTTCTCAACAGGGATTGCCTGAATCGTGTAGTAGCTCAATTCTGGATTATGTGTTCTCGTGAACGTAATGGCCTTAGTTTTAGAAACGTTCATTTCCATTTGCCACCGGCAACACCAAAATGCGAGTTTGTCGAGGTCTACCTGTAATGAGTTCTTTTCTCCTGCGTTACTAATTTGTCTGCAGATGATACAATCGTCTGCGAATAACCTTACAGTAGAAGATAAAGTGTTTCCTATGTCGTTAATATAGATCAGAAATAATATTGGACCCCGGACCGAACCCTGTGGTACACCGGATTTTCCATGCGAAAGTGAAGATGAGTACCCATTCACGTGGACTGATTACTTTTAAAAAATTAGCTATCCAATTTGTAATCGTACTGTTTATGTTAAGATTCCTTAGCTTCATTATTAAGCGGATGTGTGGAACTTTGTCAAATGCTTTTGTAAAATCAATAAATATAGCATCTATTTTTAGTCCACCATGAACGACTTCGTGGAGGTCAGTTATCAATTCGAATAGTTGGGTTTCACAGGCACGACCACGAAGGAAACCATGCTGATTGCTAGCGAAGAAATTGTGATCTGATAGAAATTTCATGATGGTGGATGATATGATGTGCTCTAGTAATTTACAACAGATGCTTGTTAATGATATGGGCCTGTAGCTTGAGACTAAGGAGGGATCACCAGATTTAAAAATGGGAATCACGCGTGCACACCTCCAGGCGTCAGGCACGCATCTTGTATTAACTGACTGTGGAAAAATAGCCACCAAGATACGTGATATAGCTGGTTTTGTAAGTTTTAGCAATTTTCCGCAAATTTCATCTGGTCCGGGTGCCGAATTGACTGGTAGACGATCTACAGCGGCTTCTACACCTTCGCGAGTGATTATGAGGTCATTCATTGAACTATTTAAGCTGATAAAGTTCAGATCTGGTGGCACTGGTTCTTCTGATGTGAAAACCGAACAGAAAAAAGTGTTTAATTCTTCCGCATCATCGGATTGCAGAAGAGGCTCACCATCTTTCGTTAACGACACAAGGGATGATGACGATGGTTTCGGATTTACTACTTCCCAAAATTTTTTAGAGTTGTTTTTTAATATTTGTGATAAGTCGTAGTTGTAAAATATTTCCTTCGCTGCTTCAATTTCTGCTTTGCAAAGTCTCGCCTGTTCGAGATAGTATTCCCAGTCGTCCGCAGACGTCGAAAGCTTTGCCTTTGAATACATTCTTTTCTTCCTATTAATGCACCGCTTAACATGTGTTGTAAACCAAGTGTTTTTATTTGAGGATTGGATAGTAATTCTTGGAATATATCTTTCCGTAAATTCAGTGAGCGTCCTTTGAAAGATCTGCCAATTTTCGTTTGTATCACGCTCGGAAAAGGTCAATAAAAACTGCGTAGAAAATGTTAGTAGGTCATTATTTGGTCCGCGTACATCCCCTCTGTTGTAATCGTATATGGTTTTCTTTGCATTACGAGGTTTCTCATATTTTATGGTGTACTCGCAGTGGATAACATTGTGCTCACTCATGCAGTCAAGGACGCGTACATACATACTCTGTGGATCTGTAGCAGTACAAGATCTAGAACTGAATCACCGCGTGTGGGGCATGATACCATTTGGCTCAAACTAATCAAAGAAAGAACATCAAGAAACTGCCTACATTCATGCATTCTTGCGCCCTCGAAGCGGCGCTGCAGCATATCGTCCACTTGTTCCGTGATAACTCGGCGCTCTTCTGCGGAAAAGCGATATGCACGCTGTCGCAAGGCGGCATGGGAACCGGTGTCGATAGTATGAGAGACATTTTTCGTGCGGTCCAAGGATGGTTCGTTGCAGTCGAACAAAGGAACGAACTCGTTCAGTTGAGTAGGAAGTTGAGTGTGATGAGACGGCGAGGGGTCTGCGGCGATGACGTTGTTGAAAATTGCGGAAGGCGGCGATGATGAGACGGAATTTATGGCGTCGAGATGTATAACGGGGCCGCCATCGTCCCAGCTTGCACAAATCTCAAGGTCTCACCGCGCAGTATGGTCACTGGATACCGGTGCGAATAACAAATGGGTATCAAAGCGGATTTAGACCTAGCAGGGAGGACGGCGAACAGAAGCAATAATTCGTTGCGGTGAGCAAGCATGGCAGATGGCGTAAACGCCACAGTTGAGTCAGGCACGGTAGTACACGACAAGGTCGCAAGTACTGGCGTCTCCGGAGGTAGATCAATATCATCATCAACGAAGACTTTGTGAACAATAAGGCCGGCGCCGACCGATGGCGAGTCACATAGCGGCGAAAGGGCCACTTGCGCGCGAGAACAATCGATGATGGCACTATGGCAACGGGGGTAAGTGCGTGAGATATTTGGGCAATGATGGCTTGTTGTACGGCCGGAGGTAGTGTTAGGGCAGGGTCCTGGCTGCGAGGGAGCAGCGACAGCTGGCGGGCCACTTCCTCGCGAATGAAATCGTTGAGCTGAAGGGCGAGAGCAGAAGGATCGGTATGGCCAGTGGCATCTGCAATGGCAGAGACTGAGTCAGCCTGTGGGACGTTATGCGGGCGATGTTACATTGGCGGCGCAATTCGTTAAAACTCTGACACAGGTTGAAGAGTACGGTGACGCTGGTTGGACTCTTGGCCAGCAGCAATTGAAACGCGTCGTCCTCAATACCCTTCAGAATATGGTTGATCTCGTCCTCCTCCATCGTTGAATTAACACGGCTGTAGAGATCGAAGACATCCTCAATATAGCTGGGGAAAGTCTCGCCCAGTTGCTGTGTTCGCTGGCGTAGACGTTGTTCGGCGCGTAGCTTGCGGACGGCGGGGCGGCCAAACACTTCAGCGAAATGTGTCTGGAATGCGGACCAAGGGCTCTATGCAGGATGCGCCGAGTTTCTCGTTCACCCGAGTTTTACCCAAGTTTGCTTGATGGCAGTCAGCGAACGGGGATAGCGTGGAACACGCAAAACCTACAGGCAAAAAAAGTATGTCAAAATGCCGCGTATGACGACATGAGCGCTCCCTGCGCGGCACGCTGCTTCCACGTTTCAAGCGCAGAAGGCTGCACAGGGAAACCCGCCAGCGACACGTATTCTTATCAACGGATTATCGCAACTTAGCAATATCGTGACTGACCCGCTGTCTATCTGCACACTTGCCGTGGGCCGCTCACCCCACCTTTCTCGGGCACATCAAGGGTGCGCCTCCTCTTTCGGCCACTATCTTTCTATCCTCAGTCGAATGCTAACAGGGGTACATGCGGCGCATTCTTGCACTTACACTTTCGCTCAATCAAATAGCTTAAAATACAACAAATAAAATAACAAGCATCTTTATTTCTTTAAGCATCTGTTTTTTGTTTTCAATGCTAGGAATTTCTCATGACAAACGGACATCGCGCAAATTATTACAGTTTGCACTTCTTGCCATGAGGGCGAGAGTGAGGCGAAAGCTTAGAAGCGGATATATTGGTGACGGTCGCACGCACGAGGGAGTTCATACGGTGAACAGTCGCCAAGGGCGCTGCAGTACTATTCTCAATAAAGTGAGTCATGACGATTCTTTTTCTATTAGGAAAATGGAAACACAGCGCCGTTGTACGGCTGTTCATCGCAGGCGCTTCACTGCGCTATTAAGGCCCCCGCTTTACCGTCTAAAAACGACACACTAATCGACGAGACGTTATTTTGAGGGATCGCCAGTCGTTTTGGTGCCGGCGCGAGTTAGAGCGGGCGCGGGAGAGAAAATCTGGGGGCTTTTGCTCCTTGAATATATGACTCTGCCTAGGCACTACGGAGGAAGTTTGTTAGCGCGTGTTTCATGCAGGACATGCCGCAGCCTCGCCATGCCGGCATGTCTCCTAGACATGCCGGTATGGCAGAACTGCGGTTGAGTTTGTTGCCGCTGGCTGCCCGCGCGGTGAGGCAATGGGCACGGACGCCCCATTTGGTGATCGCTGTGTCTTATGGGGCAAGTTTCTGCCTGGTGCTGTATAAGTCGCGAATCGCTTTTTTCGTCGCGACGGTAATTCGGTTTTTTACAAGCACTCCTCCAGCAGGGCTGATGTAACCGGCAAACGGAGTCCTCAGGAGAGCACCTGAGGTTATAGTAAGGCAGGCGGCTCGTGATCTCCAGGGCACCCAAGGGCTAGCGGGGGGATCTAAGCTGGAAACATGGCGGCACGTGGGTTGGGCCCGCAAAGGCCGAAGCGTGCCAGCGGGTGTTCGCATAAAAAATTTGCTGTTCGCAAGAGCGGAGAGCCGATCTTCTACACGCCTGGTAGGCGCAGGCTTCGGCTAGCCCCAACGCACGGACAAGTCACGGTTGTAGCTTTGGTGTCCCCGTTGCCGCTTTGGTTTCCTGAAGGCGCCGCCAATAATGCGAAAAAATGACACGTTGTTCCAATTAGTGAAAAACACAATTGAAAAAATATAAATACATCCTGCCGCCAAACATTAACGCTAGGTTCAGCACTTCCGCGCCGCGCGACTACTGCAACAACAGTCAGAACGTTGCCTCTGAAGGTACGTCGGACAGACTTTCTCGAGTCTGCGGCACTGGTACTGGGTCAGTCATCGTCACCGGCAGCCTTTCAGCCACTTGCGTTCAACCACGGTTGCTAACATCTGAGATTCTTTACAAGGTACTTCACCGTAACGCGCGAGAAAGCTACGATCAGCCACGACTTAGCCCGCGGCTTCACCTTCTTTACCGCGCCTGCAGCCAGCGTCCGACCATAAGCAAAGTCGACTCCACTCCGCAATGCCAGCACGCCCAGGAACACACGCCTACAACACGCGGAAAGAAACCTTTTCTGTATTACCTAGGCAGGGTAATATATTTAAGGAGCAAAAGTCCCGACATTTTCTCTCTCGCACCTGCGCAAGAACGACTGGCGATTCCTCAAATGAACGTCTCGACACTAATCGTAGATACGGGAGCAACGGCGGTCGCTGCAAAATGGCGGTACGTTATTTTTGGGGTCCGTAGTGACGCAGTACAGTAAAAATGTAGCAGTTTATCTTTGTGTGCGAAGCGTCCGCGATGCATTGCGAAGAAACGCGTGCTTCTCAGCGACACAATTCATCGCTTGTCATCGCTTGCCCAGTGAAGGTGCCTCTGAGTGAACGTACGCAGTATTTGAATGTGTTGCGCACTCCAAGGTACTTGCGGATTACCTCTTCTGGAGCCAGCAGCGATCGCAGATGAATATCGTAACGACACCGGAGCAATCGCATTTTGGCAGATGAGGGCTCTTGTGTGCAGTTATGAAATGGGACTTCGAACGGAGAAAGGTGTTGGAAATGTTGAGTGCGCAGAGCTTGTGACGAAGAAATGCCATTGCACTCAGTCTCGAAAAGCGAGCGATTCTCGGACGCTGATCGTGTGTGCGAAGCTGTGGCTCGGATACATCACCGATGACAGAGCAGCCATCTCAAACGACTGCTGCGATACGCACTCCTCAGCATCGTCATCCACCCCGGCGCATCGACACATTGAATGCAGCTACAATGACGTACCGATAGTTATTTACTGTGGCTTACGTCACCACAATGCAGGCAATGAAACCGTGTTGTGGGGCAATCTCAGTCTGAAAGATATATGCATAAGCCAGCGACAGTCAACGCTTTGTTTTTGATAGTGTTGCTCAGTACATCACCGATGACAGTGCGCTGTGCGTGTTTTATGTCGGCGGTCAAGATGCCTCTCAGCTCAGCACCGCGTCGCTGTTGCTGAAAAATAGGTTGGGCGTGGCCAACCGTGGGGGGCGCACACAAGAGTTGCATGCCTCGCACGGGGCGTGACCTCTGGTTTCATTTACAGGCGAACTCGTGCTAAACTCGTATATCGCGTAACCCCCCGCCCCCCCGAGTTCAATTCTGCAGCAGCAGTCTGTGTCGTTCCATCCACCTGCAGCAAGCGTCAGTATGACCGTCTGGACCCATTCTCGTACAAGACCGACGTGGACTTTCAGCGTCATTTTCGCCTGTCGAAGACATCAGTGCGCCACTGGCTGTGTGACGAGCTAGGCGAAGACTCTCGCCTGTGGAGACAGCGTGGCGGGCTTCATTCGCTCACCGTCGAAGAGCAAGTCCGATGCGCCCTCCGTTTCTACGGGACTGGGAGTTTTCAGGGAAGCGTCGGCGCCAAGCGTTACATTTGACGCCATCAAACTACTGTGAGCCGCTGTGTCAGAGATGTCTGACGCGCTTATCAATGCGGTAACGCGTAAGCAGTGGCTGGCTTTCCATAAGACTTCGGCAGAGTGGGCATATATAAAAGAATGCTTCCTACTTCGCGGGAACATTACGAACGTAGTCCGGTGTATCGACGGAACGTACGTAGGAATTAAGCCGCTTTCAATGTCAGCGTTACTGTGATTAGCATTGATATAATGTCTAGACCAGCTATATTGCCAAATGTGTCACCTCTGTGTAGCCGACTTAAATTTTGTGTTACCGACATCTTACCTGCGGCTCCCTATGATAGTGACTTTTTCGCTGGCTGCTGACTTTTTACCGACTGTTCTACTTCTCTGTCAGGGTGCCTTCCAAATGGTTCACTTTCTTGGGAAAGAGGTTAAGTATGTATGGATAAATGGATATCACGAATTGTGTGAAATACCCTATGAATGCTAATCTCATAAAAAACTTGGGGTTCTTCATTGGTAAAGTTACTTAGTATCCATAATGCTGAATTTTGGTAATGCGTCTTCTATCGGCGGCACTATGAAACACCGACGCATTGCGAAATTCGCTGCAGGGATGCGGATGTTTCGCCAAGCCGGTTGTGCCTATGCATTTGTGGCGAAAAGAAAATGCATTGAGAATCTTAGTGCACTGGCTTGCACGAAGAAAATACTTCAGGGTGCTTGCTCTGTTGCCCCACGGTCGCATGTGCCCGAGGTGCAGTGTATTTTTTCCAAGGGCAGCGTTATTGTGGATGCACAAATTATATATTTTCATCTCATATTGGGGCTCTAATTCTTAACGAGTAGAATAATGCAGATCCAATGCTCTGCAAAACTTGGGGCACGTGAACATGTTGTGAATCACCAAGGCAAAATTACATATCGAGACATGTGTGGTAGAGATGCCAGTTCAAACGGGTCTTTCACCCGCCATGATAAAAATAAAAGTTGCAGAGCGAGTACACCATTTGCACAGCTTTACAGCAATGATTACACAAAACGTGATATGCTGAAACGCGTAAAAGCTTGCCGCAATGCCAAAGTAGAATGAGCGACATGAGCATATTCTGGCATTGAAGATGTCTTGTAACTGCTATTTTTATTGTAAGCATCACTGTCCCGCCTTTCCCTCCGGCACTCCCTTCACTGAAACGTGGCACTGCCTTTCCATTGGTGTCATGATGGTGATGGTAACGGCAGCAGTAAGGCTGGTTAATGCTTGCGATTTTCATCCGTGTAAGTTTAGTGCTAAAGAATATGACACGCGCATACAGCTGTGCAGCAAAATTTAACGCTTGTGGTGATTCTTTAAAGAGCTAATTTGTTTTGTGACATTTCAAAGATGTGCGCCATTGTTCCATAATAGCTAGAACATTGGTGACGTTCAAACTGGGTGTATCGCTATCGAAGCTTGAAGTTGAATTGCACAACACTTCAACGGGACCCACAAAAGAGAAATACACACAGCAGAATGCTCTCCTGTGTGTGTTACTCTTCTTTGTGTGCCGTCGAATTGCTGCGCGATCCAACTTCAAATAGAGCATTAGGCTTCTTTGGTGTAGGACCGAGGAATATATGAGCTGTTCGACAACATGCCAGTGCCTTGCCACACAATTATGGAAGTCTGAATGTTTGCTAACAAAGCTTTGCTTTCAAATCCACCTGCTCTTCCAATACAAGCACTGATTGAAAGAATCTTCATACAAAACTAATGGCGAAATGAATGCCCTTTGAAAAGTGTAACCTGTATTTTGACACTGTTTACATATTCTGTGCCACACCGAACTCAACAATTATACTGGACAGAGCAGTTTGCTTCCTTTGTCAAGTAAAGGCTTCCATTACAGGCTGTGCAGATAGCCAAGTTCAGTTTGTTTTGACGTGGTACAGAACATTCACTGCAATCTGTTTTGGATTCTAAAGAAGTGCCAAACACCACCTCTTTTTCAAGGACGTCATGGGAATATTTGTCTAGACATTTTTACAGCCCCTCATAATGGAAGTGTGGCCAGCCAGCTTTTCTTGGATGCCTTTATAGATTTCTGTTCCTGATCATTGTGTGCTATCAAGTTGCTAAAGTCTTTGCAACAGGTGCAAGGCATTCTGTGATTCTATAGTCGGATACAACTTTAGGAGGCCGCGTAATCTTCAATTGAAAGGCAGGTGAACACAAGGCTGACGTCGTGCCGCCGGATGCACTATACCCGGTCGTTGGAGAGGAACTGTTTCTTTAAATGTGGAGGCAATCAGCTGCTTCGCTTTGGTCATCTGGGTGGGGCCTTTCCTGTCTTCGGAAGTTGTATCCAACTGTAGAGGATGTCGCTTTTCGTGCAACACAAAAGAACAAAGTGTACAATTATTTGGCCTATGAATCGCATACATCACAAGTGAGCTATGCAAGGGTGTGTGTGTGCAGCTGTGTGAAAATTAGTGCATGCAAATATATGACATTGTTAAAGAATATGTGGTACCGAACATGCATGTAATGACACGTTTGAATCGGGGAGTGCTGCATTCGTTTGCCCAGTCTATATGTGATAGCATTATTAAGCTCCTGCTGTGTTTCCTGTCTTTTCAGTGTGAATTACACTAACCGTTCTTCTTGTGGCTAATCAACACGCACTGTATTCTTGTACATAGAAAGAACAAACCGCACAATGACGTGTGTCTTGCATTAGTGTATTTTTCATTTACATGGTCCAAGAGTGGCACAGGTTGTCTTACGTTTTTGCTCATTTTGAAGAGACACAAAGTGCATGTTAGAAGAGTCCTACTATGCAACGCACAATGTTTACTGCAATAATTTTATTGATGCTCTTGAACAATGAACAAAAGAATAAACTGAAAGCCCCTTTATAAGGTGTCTTCTAGGGGGCTCCACTGGAGAGCGGTGAGGGCACCGATACTGCTGTTGCAGAGCAGCCCTCTGGACCTCTGCCACACTTTCAAGAGCACGTGCCTGGCGCTCGCCTACTGCCATCAGGCAGTTGAGTGCCTCCAGCAGCAGAATGTTTAGCTGCAAAAAAAAAGTGGATTGTTGGATTAAATCAACCGCATATCAACAATTATTTACAAAGAAAAATGATTGTTGCACTATTGGTACTAAGCGCCCTTGACTGTGGAAGCCTTTAGTGTGGTATGCGTAATAAATGTGTCGGGACAACGTTCCTTTATATTCAATAACGGGGGTTGTCTTTTTCACAACCAATTGTCATGTTGGTTAGTGTGCCAGCAGCTGAGGTGTCCCCGCACCTTGACGAGTCTCTACTGTCAGCACCATAAACCTGTTTTTGTTGACTGCAAAACAAATGCCTCTCGCTACAATCCCGTCTCATGCGAGCTGATTGCATCCTATGCCTGCAAACATCATATTTTTTCCCATTGCGCGATTTTCTACCATCCTCGGCTGCAGTTCTGTCTCCTTGACATCCATTCTGTCACGCGCATGTAATCACCTGTTATGAATTGGCAACAAATGATTGAAGACGTGCATGGCCTGCCCGCCGACTCCGTTTTCTTTTCTTAACCTCAACTACTATATCAGTTGCCACGGTTTACTACGTCACTGTCTTCGTGCCTTAATGCTATCTCCAACAATGTTTACTTGGCTTTCTGCATAGTCCTCGACTTCTCAAGTTTCTTCGTTAACCTCCAGGTTTATGTCCCATATTGCATAACCGGTAGAATGCAATGATTCTAAACTTTTTTTCAAGGATATCGGTAACGTGGCGATCCCGATTTCGTAAAGCCTTCCATATGCTGTTCAAACCATGAAATTTTTGTAAAAGTTTCCTGCTTTATATCAGTACCTGCTATTGATAGTTTACTTGCATAAAGATACTCTTCCACAGATTCTGCGGGCTGAATGTCACTCATGAATTCTTGTTATCTCACCAAGTTAGTGAAGGTTACCTTTATCTTTTCCATACTATTCAACCTTCCAATGCTCAATCTAGGTCCGCCTAAGTGTAACAGTTCGAATACTTCTAACAGTGCAGTGAATAGCACCTAGGTAATTTTGTATCCTTGCCTGACCCCTTTTTTATTGCTATTCTACTTGGCTAGTGGTGAATTAATATAGCTGCATAGCCTCCATATTTCCCAGGGTATTGTGCTTCTATGGTGTACAACGTTTATGACTGTTTGTGTATCTAATCAATCCAAATGCTTTTTGCTATAAATTAAGCCATATAAGCCACGTTTTTGCATGAATCTTGGAAAAACGCTAACATAATCCTAATTCATAAGAAAGGGGTCGCAAAGGACTTGAAAAATTATAGACCGATCAGTTTACTGTCCGTTGCCTACAAAGTATTTACTAAGGTAATTGCAAATGGAATCAGGAACACCTTAGACTTCCGTCAACCAAAGGACAAGGCAGGAAGGATTCCGTAAAGGCTACTCAACAATAGACCATATTCACACTATCAATCAGGTGATAGAAAAATGTGCTGAATATAACCATCCATTGAAATCGAGGGTTCGACGGAAGCCCGTCTGGTCGGGATGAAGCATTGAAGAAATAAAACGAAGGACACCGACCAACATAGAAGTGCTAAAAAATGAAAAAAAAAATCTAAAAGACGTTTCGGCTTCGCTACGGAAGCCTTGTTCACAATGGTATGACGGAAGGTTCATGGAAGCTTATGTATGCTTTAGAACGTGACGTAAGCAGCGTGTGTATGACGGGGGGAGGGATCCCTCATTTTCATTTTTTAGCACTTCTATGTTGGTCGGTGTCCTTCGTTTTATTGCTTCCATAACCAACCATTATATATAGCTTTCATTGATTATGAGAAAGCGTTTGATTCAGTCGAAACCTCAGCAGTCATGGAGGCATTGCGGAATCAGGGTGTAGACGAGTAGTATGTAAAAATACTGAAAGATATCGATAGCGGCTCCACAGCCACCATAGTCCTTCATAAGAAAGCAACAAAATCCCAGTAAAGAAAGGCGTCAGGCAGGGAGATACGATCTCTCCAATGCTATTCACCGCGTGTTTACAGGAGGTATTCAGAGACCTGGATTGGGAAGAATTGGGGATAAGAGTTAATGGAGAATACCTTAGTAACTTGCGATTCGCTGATGATATTGCCTTGCTTAGAACTTCAGGGGACCAACGGCAATGCATGATCACTGACCTGGAGAGGCAAAGCCGAAGGGTGGGTCTAAAAATTAATCTGCAGAAAACTAAAGTAATGTTTAACAGTCTCGGAAGGGAACAGCAGTTTACAATAGGTAGTGAGGCACTGGAAGTGGTAAGGGAATACATCTACTTAGGACAGGTAGTGACTGCGGATCCGGATCATGAGACTGAAATAATCAGAAGAATAAGAATGGGCTGCGGCGCGTTTGGCAGACATTCTCAGATCATGAACAGCAGCTTGCCATTATCCCTCAAGAGAAATGTTTATAACAGCTGTGTCTTACCAGTACTCACGTACGGGGCAGAAACCTGGAGGCTTACGAAAAGGGTTCTACTTAAATTAACGACGACGCAACGAGCTATGGAAAGAAGAATGATAGGTGTAACGTTAAGGGATAAGAAAAGAGCAGATTGGGTGAGGGAACAAACGCGAGTTAATGGTATCTTAGTTGAAATCAAGAAAAAGAAATGGGCATGGGCAGGACACGTAATGAGGAGGGAAGATAACCGATGGTCATTAAGAGTTACGGAATGGATTCCAAGGGAAGGAAAGCGTAGCAGAGGGTGGCAGAAAGTTAGGCGGGCGGATGAGATTAAGAAGTTTGCAGTGACAACATGGCCACAATTAGTACATGACCAGGGTAGTTGGAGAAGTATGGGAGAGGCCTTTGCCCTGTAGTGGGCATAACCAGGCTGATGATGATGATGATGATGATGATGATGATGATGAAGAAGCCATGTAGAAAGTTTCTTGTGCTCTGCAGATTTTTCAGTTAACTGATTGATGACATGAATGTGGCATGGCATGGCTTCGAAGTTTCGAAGTTCGGGCAAACGCGATCACTTCTAAATTTTCGCGGGCCCACGTGCATGTGAAAGCACGAACACTCATTGGTTCTCAATGCTTTTTTTAAACTGCTGGACATTCAGTTCGTTACTATGAAAGTGACTTAATCTGCGCACTATTAGTGTGCTAAATACGAAACAGTAGAAATACACTTATCTGCTGGTTGTCGATGTCTCCTTCACTGTGTTGGTTGCGAGATCCATCGTCGGCGCCACCTTCTTGTCGCATCATAGGTAATATAGGCTGTTTTGCCTTTACACACACTATGTAAAATTCGTGACGCTCGCAGTCACACTGAGTGAAGGAACTCAGTGCTCTCACAGAAAAAGCACCGGACAAGTTGTTTCTTCAGCATGACGCCGTGAATAGTAGGAGCGCGTTGTGATCTGTAAAATCGTCGAAGCTATTGGTAGTCTAACGGTGTGCACGGAAAGATTGTTCACGGAGGAACAGAACAATCCAAGAAATATTGGCCATCGTCGAGCCTGATCACTACGTCGTGCACTGCAAGCTCGTTGAACGAGTTTGGTTACACTGGGCTTCTCCGATGCTTAGCCGCCATGCTCGCGTGGTTAATGGATGTGATGACGCCACCACAGCATTCCCTTGTGGTATAATGCGAAGCGTAATAAATTAGAAATTAGTCTAATACGCATTCAGTGTACATCTTGTAAGCTTTAAAATGTTTTAAACCCCGTTAAAGCAACTAATAATATTGTACTTAATGCATTGGTTTTATAATTTGCTTTACATGTAATGCACTCGGTGGAACGACAAACAAGTGAAAGAAGGCACGACCACACACCGACGGTATGATCACGTGAGCCTCAGTTTGTCGACAGCCCATAAGGCAACGAGAAAGGAATGATAGCCACCCAGCGCGAATCTAGGTAAACCAATAAAACTAGAGGCTTGTCGAAAGATAAACTGTGTCTCGGTACCATTTGTGCTTTCAGCTTGGGGTGTCGGCAGATCTCGTGAAGATCGCGAGCTTCGCCAAACTCGGCGCATCCTGCATAGCACCCCAAGTCCAAATGTCACATTCGTGGTTCTTAAACCAGAGATTGGCGACGGCAGCAAGATAAAAGACGACGTTATTCAGTTTGGAATGGTCGTCCCACTTATTGTGAGCGCCTACACATTCATAGGAGGACAGCCAGTCTTCGACGTCATGTTATCCGGTCCCGCAAAAGGTGGCCGGGTCGCGCTGACGGGGAACGCCGGCGCAAGTGACAGGGGAAGCCCTGGGTACTGTCAGAGCGTAGGTCGCATCACTCATGGTGACGGTGGGCAACGTACCATTGCAGAGCTCCAGGTTGACTTCAGGGATTCCAGGAATCTCCACCAAGTGTAAGGATATTCAATTAAAGGCGAGGAGCAGCAGATAAACAGCAGCCTAACAGCAGTGAGCAGCCCGAGCTCCCTTGCTAAACACAGCACGGGTCGTCGTCGTCGTCGTCTCCGAGCCGCTTTCGGAAACGCGAGACGCGTCCGCTTCATTATAGAACCAACATTTTGTGATTCACCTTTGTACCTATGGCGTATGGAGAAGGGCGAAAGCGGGCGGGCTCGTAGAATATTTTGCCCCGACGCCCCTGTTGTCGTCGCGCACAATGGGTCATTTGACACTATATTCAAGCTGGCAGCTATCGACCGCGCCCGCAAAGGGTTGACGCGCATTTTCAGTAGAATTATGAAAGTGGTTGTTTGGCTTCACACTTGTGTCTCGATCGACTGACGTTATAATACCACGCATGTAGACAAGGCAAAAATGCATCGATTTTCCGTGCTGCTCCTGATTCGCTGAGAATGCTCTCTGTTGAGGCTGCATGACCGTCCCTTACGCGTAACTCGAGAGTGTATTATAGATACTTCACTATTAGCGTTATCTGCAGAGTACGTGATAACTTACACGTTTGCGCGGGGCAACTCGGTTGCTCTTGCACGCCCCACGCTCTCGCGAAGTGTTCTTTGCTAATTTCACATGGGTTCGACGTATCTCGGATCTAACGTGTAACGCCTTCAGAAAGAAAGGAAACCATCAACCAAGAGTCGACGGTAAAGAAGAGAAGGTATATGGAAATGCGCGTGGAAGGCGTGACGAATAAAAATGAATATAAAGGAATACTGACCACGAATATGATGCAGAACTGAAAGATATAATCAACGACTAATCATCAAATCATTTGAGCCACCGTGTAAGTCGACCTTGTCTTTTTAGCATCGACACTTGGTTTCATGCTTTATTTTTTTCTTTTTATTCTCGGGCCAATATTTGCACGCGCACATATTTCACCGCAGCCACCATTCGTCGTCCAGGCGAAATGGGCAGTGCTAGTTTGATGATGGCGCAGCTGACGACAAACGCATGTCGAGCGTTCCCTGGTGGCAAAGCAGGCAGACAAGAAGCTAAGCGCTGTCTCAGCCATCGGCTCGCACCGTTCTCGCAGCACTCGGGTGGAAACAAAGGCCGCCACCTATAAGTGCTGCAAATTCTGGTCCGTAGCTACAGAATGTTTTCTGTAATCAGATAGTGCAAGTAGGATGAATAGTTTTGTACATCATCAAACGTGCGCGAGTACCATTGTTTAACTTAGAATATAGCACGGTGATACAGGCATAAGCAGCCGCCATGCTTGACTCCTGAATTTCTAATTGATGACCGACGACTGTGCTCGCCGTTATTATTGTGCTTTGAGTATTGCTTGTTTTTCTGGGGACCAGTTTGCTCAATAAATTATTGCATACTTTACCTTCTTAACTCACAGTATCGGAAATTTTTGATTATGGAAGCGCAAATGCCAGCTAAGAATATCCTTTAAGGCAATAAGTACTTATAGATCCTTGATTTCCTTGAAATAGCAAGGCGAAATTGAAGAAAGTAATCAGTGAAATGGCAAAGTATTCATTAGTGTTATACCTCAGAGGGAATCTGTACCTGTTGCGCAATTTTCAGCAATTTCATCTTTTATTATACCACTCATGAATCGCAGCAAATTTAGACAGTTACATCTGAACGTGTCTTCCAAGTAACTCTATACATAGCAATGTTTTACAGGTCCCCGGAAAAAACGTTTGAAAATGGGTTGAGATGCTAATTTCACCGTAATTGATTAGATATTAAGACGTATTCATCGAAATAAGTAGAATTTAAGGAGCCATCTGGGATGAAAGGGTAATTAATTTGAGCCACTTCAAAATATACCTGCATTTCCATTTGACCTGGTTATCCTCATGCATGACCATGGCAATTGGTGATCTGTAATGACACTTCGGAACGCCGGCATAGAGTTGACTTTCAAAAGGGAGTACCTATGTAGAAGGCATAGCGGAATGCGAACACTTGTATCGCAGATTATGGAAATCGTGTTGCGCTGCTGTGAACGAGGTGGCGGGTTCGATCCCAGGTGTGGCGGTCGCATTTGGATGTGAGTGAAATAAAAAAAAAACGCTCATATGTTTCAGTTTAGTTACAAGCGAAAGAAACCGAAATGCTGAAAATTAATTCCGAGTTCCAACTACGGCGTGTCTCATAATTAGATCCTGGTTGTTGCATGTACAAAGGCAGGGAATATTTTTTACGCTGCACCGATGTAATATTTTGTGATTGTTTTTTAAAAATAGTTTAAAGCAATTTGGGATTTCAGCGGTTATCCCTGGCGGATATGTAAATGACTAGTGCAGTGAGCCTTTAACGCCTATCTATGTAAACTGCAAAGGACTACTGTCGCCATTTGTACATAGTGCTCATGGTCGTGCAAATTTTACATATATAAAGAAGAATTTATTTCCTTAGTGTTACACAAGGCGATTTGAAGTGGAAACGGAACATTATGTTGCCAATTTATCTCCTTGTACAGTGCTGAATTTTTAAATAACGCTCTTAATCCGGCACCTGAGGAAGTCGAGGTCAATGTCGGGATTCAGCTTTAAAGCAAACTCGGCGTCGAAGAGGCGAAGAACTTCTTCCACATCCGTGATGTGACGTTGCTCCACTTGCCCGGTCGTAGAGCGGCGACAGAAGCGACCGTCCACCAGCGTCAGCCATGAATCGTTAACGAAGCGCCCCACCATGAGCACGTTGCGGAACAGCGATCGTGGGTGCAGCGCGGCATACCAGTACTGTGGCACGAAGTCGATCCACTTCTGCTGCGGAGGAATCACGTGGTACAAGGGACGCCAACTCGCCGATGCGACACCGCGTCCGGTCGACTTGATGGCCACCTCGATGTTCCCTTCTTCACCGAGTCTGCGCACACGGTAAGGCTCAGCCTCCCCTTCTACAGGCAGCGCTTTGAACGGGTTCGGCCCGCCAAAGCCCACATCTGCGAAGTGTTCTCCTTCCTCGCCCAGGTCGACGCAGAAGAGGAGATGTCCTAGAGGAGTCAGGGGCGTGTCCAGCGGGCGGCCCCAACGGACCCGGGCAGCCCGAATGTGGAAATTGAAGCCCAGTGTAAGCAAGAGCCTGCCGAAGAGGTTATTGAGCTCCACACAGTAGCCACCGCGGCGCTGCTCAATCACCTTGCGGAATACTGAGTCATCATCCAGCGGCGGCTGATGGCCAACGAAAGTGTCTATCCCCTGGAAAGGGAATCGTTCAAGGTGGGCTTTGATGAGGGTGTTCAAGGTGGTGAGGTTTGGTTCACTTAATAGACTGGGCTCTAGTTTCAGGACATCAAGGTAGAGATGCAGTTCTTTCGGGTTAAGTGGTCCCATGCGGTAGCCACTCAAGTCGATCTTCCGCTTTGCCGCTGCGGCGAACAGCACGGGGTCCGGATGCTCTGAGGACTCACCATTTTCGAAGCTGCAGTCAATGTTTTGCTGCGGTGAGACGCGCACTGCACTTTCCATGTCTCCGTTTGCCAGTTCGCTCTGTCGCACTAGCGTTAATTCGGAACGTCGTGTGCGGAAGTGAATGTACAGGCAAAGTCACGGCGCAATACTGCACACGCGAAGCGCGTCTCCAATGAATGGCTCACTTCCATCCTCACCGGAAACGGGACACAGATGTCAGAGAGAACAGTTCACCTATGCGCTGCAGTCCATGTACATGTTATATTTTTGTATTTCGACCCCGCATTGCTCACCTATTTTACGAGCAAGCGTAGAGCCCTGGTTTCACGTATGTTTGCGGATGCGCTCAAGTTCGCGTCTACGCGCCTTGCGCCTGGTGCACCTCGCGAGAAATGGCGTTTTCCACCGCAAGGACGCGCTACAGTGCACGCTCCCTGGGCTCACTCTTATATGCTTTTGCAGACGCCACATCGTACTTTGTTATTGAAAGTGTTTCAAAATGCTTTGATATCTATGAACGTAATTGTATATTTATAGCTGTGAGATCAGCAAAAAAGGAAATAAAACGTATTTTCTTGAATGATATTAATCCGCTTCACTGTGAGTTGAATGTACCGCTTCGTAGCTGCGTAGCTACTTTTCTGGTAGAAACGCGGCCTCATGCTTGGGCCAATCGCGGAGGTTGTCCGCAATCGCGCCAAAATATTTACATCATTTTCAGGTTTCTATTTTTGTATCGCACTTTTATAATTTACGTCCGAGAAGATTTACCATATAAGTTAAACGCTGTTAATGTTATTGAGCTCCATGCAGAAGCCACCGCGGCAATGACCAGTCGCTTCGAGGAACACTGCGTCGTCATCCAGCGGGGGCAGATAGCCGACGCACGTCTCTGTACCATGGAAAGAGATCGGTTCAACGTCGGTGACGTGGTGGGTGTTCAAGGTGGCCAGATTCTGTTCTATCAGGGCAGAAGCCTGTAGCTTCAGGGCGTCATTGCAAAACAGCCGTACTTTCGGGCTAAGTGGTCACATGTGGTGTTGCATTCTCCAGGGTAGCTTATCCCACCGCTGCCGAGTTGTTGTGACGCCTGTTTATCGAAGCTCGGCCTACGTTACTATTCAGTAGCGTGGCGTTGTCGGCGGGCTGCAGGCATCCGGTAGACCATGGCGGCCAGGCAAGAACAAGATGATGGCTAGTGCGAAACTTGTACGGTTTATTCAATTGTTGGTGACAGATCAGAAGCGAATGAAGTGCAAAGTACATTGCGGGGCCCCTTAAATAGGTCCCCTAAAATTGTAGGTGGGATCTTGCCCACGTCAACGTCACGTGACCCGTACTTCGTCTGGTTGTTGATGGGTGGCTGCTCCCACTTTCTCCGGTGACGTTGTTTTGCGGCTGGCTACCATTTCTCCGGTGATGTTGTTTTGCTTCTGGTTCCTATTTCTTCGGTGAGCCTAGGGGCTGGTCCCCGCAGGTGGCACTCAGCAGGTGACGTTGTAAGCCCTCGTCGTGGCTTTGCAGCAGGTTCCACTTTTGGTGGGCCTTTCGTCTAGGCGACGTTGGTTCTCGGAAGATTTCGAGAGTTCATGGAAGGGGTCCCTCTTTGAGTCGCACCGTTTCCTGAAAAGGGTTCTCCCGCTCCGGAGACCACATAAGGCGATGGCAACCAAACGTAGGGCCAATTAGGCATACGATAGTATGGACGCCGGGACCTACGAGAGCGGCAGGGAACCTACAGGCGGACAGGATAGCGCGAGGGTACACTTATTACCGAGCATCCAACATATGCGACCTCGAGGGTACCGAACCTGAACGGTAAGACTATTTCGCGATACTAAATTATTACAAGGACTGCAGAAAGCGGTATCCACCACCGCACAGCTACCTTAGCAGAGAGCACTCTGTCGCTTGGAGGCAGCTACAAACAGACTGGTACCCGAACCTAAATATACTCAGGAAAATCTATCCCACAAGCTACAATGAAATGCCCCTGGTGTCACGAAACACCTACGCTGTGTCACATAACGTGGGCATTGCAGAAGATAGACGTGGTACCCGTTATACCAAACCCGAGTGCGGAGCAATGGAAGGGAGTGCTCTCCAGCGATCGGCGGGTCGACCAAGAAGGTCTGATTCGGCGAGCGCAACTGGCAGCAGCATCAAGCGCAGCCTTGGACTAAGGTCAACCGACCATTGTGCAAGTTTGTTTGTTGGTTTGTTTATTTGTTTATTGACAAAACAACGCTCAAGAGCGGTTTGTCTTGGTGCCAAGGAAAAAGGCGGCATTAAAAGCCACCTGACTAGGCCTTTGACACCAGACAGCACGCGCAGCACACAACATGAGCGCAACATGCTTCAAAACACACTGCATAATATCAAACACATACAAATAAAAATGCATGTACAGAGTGTCAAACACGATAAAGCAAGATAAGAAAGAATGACAGAATTAGTCGTCAACACATTCATCATCAACAAGACACAGAACTATTAAGGCCAATGGACTACAATTGGATTTGAAGAGAACAATACAAATGTACAACAAAATTACAACTGTTGGAGGAAATACATTTGGGTTAGTTTTCTGAAAGCAAGCAAGGAGGGAGCACTCTCCATTGTATCTAAAAACGATGGATAACAATTCAGTAGGTTCGGAATTTGCCATTTTAATAATTGCACACCGTATCTAGTTCTCGTTTTAATCTTTACAATGTTCTTATTTCTGAAATAATATGGTGTCTCCGTATTTGTATATGTATGAAAAAACAGCTCACGATTTGCTTTTAATTCGAGAAATATCAATTCCAACAAACGCTGTTTATATAACATTTCTATGCGAAGTATCCGGTTCTCGGCAAAGTATGGGGATGTATGATCACGACTGGACAGGTTTTGAATGAATCGTATACTTTTCTTCTGCATTATGTATAGTCGTTCCAAATTATACTTTGATGTAACCCCCCAAACTAGTAGGCAATATTGTATACGGGAATGTACAGTACTAAAATAAAGTTGCCGTTTTAATCTTATTGGCAACAACGTCCGAAATCTATTTAGCATTCCAATTGATTTAGCAATGATACCCTTTATAAAATTCACGTGACTTGTCCATCGAAGATTTTCATGAAATATTACCCCTAAAAACTTGTATTCTGAGGCTTGCTCTAATGGACATGATCTAAACGTTATAGAACTATCAAGGTGAACTGGTTTATTAATGGATGAGAAGACAATGTATTTGGTTTTCCTCACATTCAATAAGAGTTTATTTGCATCTAGCCAGCAGGACAAATTTTGAAGCCATAAGATAACAGTACGAGTGAGAGACGGAAGGTTATTAGATGTAAAAAAAACATTTGTATCGTCTACGTAAAGGACAATGTCTGTGGTCAGGGGGATGTTGACAATATCATTTATATAAAGCAAGAATATTGTTGGTCCTAATATAGATCCTTGCGGAACTCCATAACTTATGAATTCCGTATCTGACTATACATTCTGAATTACAACAAACTGAGTACGGTTAGTCAGATAACTATGCAGTAACTGAAGTGGAAGTCCTCTTATTCCATAATAAGGTAACTTTGCAAACAGTATTGGACGTTTAATAGAATCGAAGGCTTTGTTGAAGGACGAAGCCATCTGAAGACCGCAGAAGGTCAGCGAATCTATAGCTCAATAAAATTTTTCACTCACTCACTCACTCGCTCTCTCGCACACACAGATAGGGGCCTGTGAACACCGTGGGGTGTCCGCCCGACTGGCATCTACTCTAGACAAGCATAACAAATTGGGAATTCACCCTTCATTTCGATGAGGCATGGTGGTCGAGCATCCTTTTGCATGGTGTGCTACACGACAACTGTAGCAGCGGCCACCAGCCAATTTGATCTTTCGCTTTTCCGCTGCGTCGAACAGCTCGGTATCCGGATTCTCGATGGACTGACCGTTTTGGGAGCTGCACTTTTGACTTGGTGGCGCTGTGAAGAACGCTGAACTTGCCATGTCTCTTTCTGAGAGTTTACTTATTCTTACTAGCGCAAATTCGGAACTTCGTGTGCGCATGTTTACATCAATTACGTCGCATTTCTCTTATCCGTACACGCTATGACCATATATATCCTTGCCTTTCTTTATTTTCTCCCAGCTCCTCCTCCAGGATTCTGGGGTCCGACCCCTTTCTCTATAAAAACTGCGCGGGCAGAATTCCCTGTAATTCAATAATGACCTTTATCTCTCTCATGCAGACGTTCTCTCTAATTCACTGCACAAATTACATTTCCCGTGACGAACATCTTCTTCCTACCATGGAGGCTTTACTACCATCCACATTTTCTGGAAATGTGACTCAGATGTCTGTGGGAACAATTTACCTAAATGCTACAGTCGCACTGTCCTTAAAATATTTGCATTGTAACGATTCCTTCTAGCACCTATAATTTGTCCCTCTTTTACTGAGCTTCTTTTTGGCGAATTTCACCGCATCTGTCAGGTATAAGGTCAACTTAAAAATAATCATTGAAACGTTCTGTCGTATATCTAGACACAGAGGGTATCTCTCAGGGAATGCTTTCTCACAAGAACTTTGTGTCAGCATGCTATAATAAAACAGATACGAGTGGTTCAACGCTATCCTCCCTGAAGTACGGCGTTCCCCCCGTGTGGCTATCGGCAGCCGGGCTATTCGGTTCCAAGTTCCCTTGCGCCAAGAGACACTAATGTTTGTGTGCTAATTTCTTCAATGGTTAGAGAAAAACATTAAAGAAGATTCAATTATCGAATCAGTTGCTAAATGTAAGTTACCTAATGAACTAGGTGATGTGAGAATTAAGTTACTTGCAGAAAAGGATTGATGGGCGTGCAATGCAGGTATGATAGTTCCATGTTCTACCAGTTTCTCTCTTTAGCAGTTTGGCTATAGCAGACTGAGTCCACTGTAAGCTTGTCCACTTCCAACCAGCGCTTCATCTTTGTCTAGCACATTATAAGCAAGGAGTGACCGTCAACAGCACTATATACCGTAAAGCATTTCATCGCATCATAGAAATGTAAACCAGTTTTACAGGCTCGTCAACAACAACGCTAGCGGGTGCTTCATTATTATTGAGCATGTCTCCGTCCTTTGGGCGCTATTCATGGTTAATTCCTCAATCTGCGTGCTCGTAGAAATGTTACTCTTGCCCCACGGTCGGGCTTGGCCGCAGTATTTTTATGTAGCGTATTGACGTTCCCTCGTGATAGCTAGGGAGTGGGGACGTGATTTTCAAGTGAGCACGTAGGGATCCGCTGTGTCCGTAAAAAGTCTCATGTGAAGAGTCGAGGCTATGGTGCTAGCACTGTCCGAAGAAACCAATAATGACCTTGTATGCGCGCAAGCTATGATAACTCTGGCTTCTCTGCTTCCGTTGAAACTTGGTTCGAGTTTGCGAACTCAAGTTATGCAAGTCAGGGCGGAAACCACCTTTTAATACGAAGGGCAAACTTGATCGGCAAGCTGAATGTCAGGACTTCGTTCCGTGCGCTGCTTTGTGCCATCGGCCGTAATTTTCTGATGAAATGCTTTCAGAGAACAATTCGTGTCAGCACGCGATAATAACACAGATACAGGTAGTTAAACACAACTTTCCTCTGAGGCTACGGCGTTCGCCTCAACTTAGCTACATGTAGCCATCGGTATGTGCCGCTTGCTTCCTGCATTGACACAAGTGTTACCGATTATCTGTTCATTTCATCCAAATCTGTTTTCTTGTCTCTTTTCCAGGCACATTCATCATTAACGGCGGTCTACATGGAGGAAAATTTCAAGAGAAACTTCGCTCGAGGGATACCGACGCGGCGGCACTATGTAAAATCTTCGATGGTATGCGCTATGTAAAGCAAGGCCATGCGCAAGGGTGTGGCTGGACCGACTAGCGTGGCGCCTCGATATGAGATCCTAAAATGAAATAACAGAAAGCAATTTTATGCCAAAAAATGTCTAAATTCAATCGCACATGATATTTAACAGCACGCGGCGTGGATAACCAGTGCCAGCTTTAGCCTAGATCACTCAGGCCTTGTCTATCTGCACAGCTGGTGCGCTGCTGTGAAGATGTGGAGATGCAGAGCTGGTTTGATGAGCTTTACTCTGCTCGGACGTCAGACTTCTTTTCTCCCTCACATTGGGAGATGAATAGTGGCGACCTTCTCGGACAGCCATAAATAAGGCTTGCTATTTGTTTGTTCATGTTAGAAAAACACTGCTTTCAACAGTAAGTCTCCCCCAGGTTCAGAACAACTCAAAGCAAAGTATAGAAATTATGAAGTGTTACAATTCAAAAGCATAATCTGATTCTCAGGCATGCCCCAATGGGACGCTCTCGGTTAATTTTGACCACCTGGGATTCTCTATCATTCGCCTAAATATATGTGGACGGGTGTTTTCAGACTTCGCCATGATTAAACATGATTAAAGGTTTTGGAAATGGTGCATCGTGGTGCCCCCGCTGATTCAAATGCGCGGCCTTTATTCATATGCAGTGCGCATTTACCAATATTGAGCTTGACACTATTTATAATCCCCTTGACAAATATGCTACTGCGGCCTTTATGCACCTGTAGACAGCCCACTACCCTTTGAAAGGGAACAATACGTATTTACGACCATTATTCATGATAGTAGGAAAAACCATCCCATCTCTCGTCGCATACTTTAGGAATAGGGCTGAACTCGAATTCATTATTGTTTCATCGGCCTCATACAATGGTCGTGGGTTACTGTCAGTCTCCATGATGCAGAGGATGTCTTCATTTGGACAATAAGGGTATGCACGTGCAAGCTAAGCTAGAGCATACTTTGTTAATCATGTCCAGGTACTAAATCAAGGAGGTCTGCAGCTCTCAGCGACAAGGACAATTGCTTTCACATGTCAGTTGGTAACTTTGTACTAGATTATAATCTAAGGGAAGATTGTAACCTTAGCTAACGGACAGCAATCTCCTCAGTATTATGAAGACTGACTTTTCTCTGCCGAAGCAAATATCAACAGTGATAAAATAACAGGGCTCCTTTGTAGAACTTATGGGACATTGCACTCGAAATTCGTGAGGGTCATCGGGATCATCTCTTACGCGACTTTGCCAGACCATATTGGCTGAAAATGTTTTCGCTACACTTAGCTTGAATTTCATCGGTTTACACCATTCGCTGCCTATACTATTGAAAACGCTGAGCCCAGTCCGCGAGTGTTGGCCTAACGCGAAGTCTGACATGCTGCAATATTGGGCACAATTTCAGAGGCACGTGGCTTTTCAGCTTTACTACAGTTCAGCTTGATCTACAGAACTTCTTTACGATCTTTTTGGTACATGGTTCTTGAAAGCTCGGCATGTGCAGCGCGATTATACTAGACAGCTAGGAAGGCAAAGCCCTTATATGGACACGTTTCTAAATTAGGGCATCTGCGACTACTGACTAAGGATGGGGACTATCCTATGACAATCTGCATTATTATCCAGTCCTACGCTGGCTACTCAAAAAAGAGCTTTAACACAACAAGATTTCACACATCAAGATGCTTTAGCACAACAACAAGTGACCCAACATACCCTCTCTTGAACTCAAGCAATTTGCGCATTAAGCTAGCGCAAATGATTCCTCTACTGCAGTTGACTGCAGCAGTGTGCTGGAGGCAATTGACTGCCTAAAACAATCAAATCTATCTCAATGGGCAATATCTTGTGAATATAGAACAGAATTGCGAGTGGTAAGCAATTACATAAGCCAAGGAACGGCATACAGTAAAATTATCGATAAAGGTGAGCGAATATTTGTAACTTTCGCACAACGAAATGAATAGCCTTGCATTCCTAAATGTGGATATCGTTCGAGTATATTTGGAATATTTCAACACATCAAGTCCTCCGACAAGAACATAAAATTCGCGCTAAATTATGGAAATTTTCACCACTATTAGCGGCATAAAACATCAGAACTTGCGCATTGCAGCAGGCTACGTCTCTTAGGTAGCCATATATTACAGGCTTCATATACAGCTATCATTCGCACACTTTGAAGAGCCCGGTGCATGCGAAGCAGCTATTGGATTTTTTCTAATGCCCCATTTGTGGTTTTAACAAACAACGCTTCATAACGTACTACCTAATGGCAGAAAGTTGCCAAGTTTAGAATACTGTGATGGCAACAACGTTTTTATTCATTATAATAATGACTGTTCATTATTCGAAAACTATTCCGAAAGTATTCGATATGCGATTCCAATCGACTCACCTTTGGTACTTCAAATTCAAATTGAAATTCTTTATTTCTGCTTTGTACCAATGCAGACAGCGGGGGCGCAGAAAAAGCTGTCAGAGACAGCTTGACAAAGCCGCCGCCCCCTTTCACTTGGCAGTGGCTTCACAGCAAGGCTTTAAAACAGAGGTAATTGCAGTCTAATAACACTAATACTTAATGAACATGTAGAACAGAAAACATGACAAAATTATACAATATTTAAACGATATTCACCACAAAGAAAAACAGAACCTACATGGTAACATACATAGCACACAAAGCACTGCTTGACGCAATGAAAAAATCAAAAGTATTGTATACATAAGCATTTAAGAGGGAAGGAAGAGTGAATTGTAGGCGTTCTTCACCGGAATTTATTCGAGCGGTTGGCATTACCCAGTTCTCCGCGTGCCTTGTCTTGTAGGTTGCTTCTCGGGTACGTAAATCAGCAAGGTAACATATGTGGTTTACGTTTCGTCGTGTTTCCAGTTTAAACCAAACCCTTAAGTGGTATTTGTTTAAGTTGTGGATTTTCAGCACACTACTTTGCAGAAAAAAATTCACGCTCGGTGAGCCCCATGGTACATTGTGAACATGACGAAGGAACTTCTTCTGCAAAATGTAGATGCGCTGAAGACCGCTAATTGGCAGCTGTGCCCCATACTAAATGACAATAGTGTAAATAAGAGTAAGAAAGGGAATTGTAGAGGAGTAATTTTACTGACCTTGGAAGAGCGTATCTGAGCCGGCCTACGATCCCAGTTATTTGAGCCAGTTTCGTTGTGATATGGTCCACGTGATTTCCCAAGACATACGGGAGGACAAAAACTACTCCGAGACATTTAAATTGCTCAACCACATCTATACGTCGTGAAAACAGCTTAATGTCGAGGGGCGAGGGAACTGGTTTATTTTTAGGGCGGAATATAACAGCTTCTTTTCATTTATACGCATGGACTTGGATTGGGACCACTTTTGTAATTCGTTCATAGTGTCATTGCATTCCCGAACAAGAAGACCTAAATCATTTCCAGTAAAAAGGATGCTAGTGTCATCAGCGTAGATAACAAATTTAGCAGTGGGGTTTAATGTTGTACATATCATTAGGATACATATTAAATAGTAATGGTCCAAATATACTGCCCTGAGGAATGCCAGACGTAACAGATTTTAGTTCATATTTCATATTGTCTGTGCAGACAGCCTGTTTTTCATGTGTGAAATACGATTGAAGATGCGCTTGAGCCTGTCCCCGAAAACCAGAACACTCTAAGGTATTTAGGAGTATAGTGTCGTTCACTAAGCCAAATGCCTTCGAGAAGGCCATGAAGACGCCAATAACGAAGGCTTTCTGTTCAAACTGTGTTAGTATGTATTTCTTTTGTTCGAGTAGCACTAATACGGCAGATTTATTTTTACAAAACCCAAATTGAATTGGTGACAGGAGATCATGCTTCTTAATAAAATTAGACAACCTAGCATATACAACTTTCTCAAAAGCTTTTGAGAAGATTGGGAGTACAGATACTGGTTTATAATTTCCTCCATATTCTATTCGGTCTCAAAAATTACTATTCGTGCACGTCTACTTATCCATAATATCTTCACTCCGCTTAATGCGGTTTATCAGTCTCGAAATATGGTCGCTCTGCAGTGTATTCCAGCAACTGTGGAATAACCGTAAACGAGCAGGTTGAAACTGTGGCAGAAATTGTTCACACCTGTGTCATGGTGATCAGCATGAACTTTGCTCGCTACAACATCAGTATCTTTGGTTTCTGAATTGCGCCACTTCAGCGAAACGTCCCGCCAAGGACCCCAGCAATCAGCCAGAGTGCCTCAATAGATTTCGCCGTGGTGCACCTTGTCGTTATGCATTTTGGCTACGGAGATGCCGCGAAACACTTTGCTTTATCGATTATGGGTATTCGGTTTTGCCTGCAGTCGAGAATATCTTCATGATATTCTGCTTGAACGAAACACTGACTACCGCGTCTGACACACTAGTGAAGCAATAACCTGCATACTTACCGCGTGATTGCAGTATGCCGACGGGTTGAAAACACTTCGATCAACTGCCTGAATGCCCTCGCCTGTTTAGAGAAGATGTGGAGAACAAATGGCCACGAGCTCTAAAATTTCTTTCAGAGTTTCTGTTCGAAGCAGGCTAGGGCTGCCGGTTGTAGTGTTCATGACATGAATAGGAATCTGCAAAGATTATTTGGGAGAGGAATATCTGTGTAGATGTAATGATTCAGCGTTTCCTGTTGTGCAATAGGCATATAGCATATTGGATGTTGTTCACACAGCTCATTGTGTGGTTGTGTTTTAACATGGAATTTGCCTTTACCTTTGTTTGGATACCTACTTTCTCCGTCTCATCGGAGAGAGTGAGCATGCTGAAGACATTTTGTGCTGGCCCTCTCCTCTTCGACATTGTGCCTCATAATATATTCGTAAAATTCCTTAAAAGCTGCTTTCGTCACTGTTGTAAGTCGTGGCAATGTTTCGAAGAGATGTTGATGTTCTTGCACCTTTTGAGGGAACACTGCATTGCCGACTGTAGGCTTATTTGGGCTAGTTCGTACGCATTGGTAAAAACATACATTTCCCAATACCTCTCTGGAGGCAAAAGTAACAAGAGCGCTCTGTCCCTATGCGGCCATCGTGGCACTGTTAAATACACTCTATCCCACTGAAATGCCTTAAGCTCTAATGCTGTTACTGTGAAACAGGATTATTTCCACGTCGAATGATTCATTAATTTGCTAACCAGCCTCCAAGCCAACATTTGGTCAGAATAATGAATGGAAGGGCCTATTTGAGGACGTGTTTAGGGCAGGAGATACGCAGTTGCATGACCGGCTGCGAGAATACCGATTGCAAAACTCTATGTAGTGAACTGAGTGTCTAGGGCTGCCGTTCGACCGGATCAATTTCCAAATACATTTCAGTTTTCGGACGTTGTATGTTACAGAATGTCGCCAGTGTCGTGCCTACTGACATGAGGGTATGCACGCATAGTATGCAACTCTTAGTTGACAAAATATTCAATTGTCGAACTCCTCACTACTCTTGTACAGTTCTTAGTACTTCATATGCGATTCCGTAACACGCATGCTACCACGGTTCTTGGGCTAGAGACTCATTGCGTAGCCTACAAAATGTTAAAACACGTTGGTGGGCTAGTTGGTTAGAATCCATGGTAGAGTGTATGAGCGCGACTGGACGAGGACGAAGAAAGAAACAGATACACAGACACAGCGCTTCACTTTCAACTATAGATTTTATTTTGCACGCGTCGATAAATATATACCGTGGGAAGGTAAACGTTTGTTTCCGCTCGCACGGTATATATTTATCGACGCGTGCGAAAATAAAATCTATAGTTGAAGGTTAAGCGCTGTGTCTGTGTATCTGTTTCTTTCTTCGTCCTCGTCCAGTCGCGCTTATACACTCTACAAAATGTGTTATAATGAGCACTTTAGGGACCATTCAAAGGCGTTTTCAGCTCTGATTCAATGAAACTTCTTTCTGGGCGAGTTGGTGTATACTTGACATAAAAAATTTTTGTCTCGTCCTTGTTACTTTGTGGATGCATGTGTTGGCGCTGTCACAATTTTTGTGTCAAGTCTGATTCAATGGTCAGTGTATATTCATGACGGCATGGTTTTACTTGAATAGGAATATTTAAACAAAATTAAAATTCTGGATGCACAATTGCGTACGCAATTCTTTTACCACTGAGATTAGTTACATGACACCCTCATGGCCTGACTTCTAGAGCGCACAACAAAAATTCTTAGCTTTATGTTGCGTATTTTCTTTTTTGCGATAAAAAATAATGCGATCAAGAAAAGAATAACGCACGAACGTTCTGCTTGCAACAGAGGTCGACCGACATATTTTAGTGAAGCTGCATGTGCACACGCAGTTTTTTGTCCATGTCTGGGTCGAACTTCACTTTAGGTTCACCATCCATCACAGACAGTAGATCTCACGTGCTAGGGATGAGACGACGCTCAGTCACTGCTCCTATCCCACTGGACGTGTAGGGTCGGCGGGTGAAGTGACGGTTACGCAGCGTTATCCAGCAGTCCCCTTCGTAACTCTTCATTTCTAAAACATCACGGAAGACGACGCCTGGACAGATGGCAAAGTAGCACGATTTATCCAAAAGACTGACCATTCATTCGAGTAAGCAGAAACGTGATACAGCGGAAGCCAGCAGGAGCTTTGCCCAGCTTGTTTGAGGATTAGCTTAGCCCAGCTTGTTTGAGGATTAGCTTAGCCCAATCATCATCGGGCGTGCGACGGCGATAAGCCATCGCGGCACCTTCGTGGAACAGTGCGCCGAGGAGAAGGTCCCCGAAGCCTACGACGAGCAAGAACAGCTTTTCTTGACCTGGCCCTTTTTTGTCACCTTCACTGACGCAGAGAACCATGTGATCGACCAGCGTAGGTGGGTAATCCTCCTGAACCGCCCAGAGAATCCTCGCTCCGCGAACCTGAACTTTATAGCCAAGCGACAGCAACAGTCTCGCGAAGAGAGAGTTGAAATTGAAACACTTGCTACCGCGACCTTCCATCCCGACCTTCGAAAGGACAGCACTGGCTTCTAGCTCACTATACGCCAGACGTTGAACATGTCTTCGACCAGCCGAAACGAGCTAAACGTCTACAAGTATTTAGGACGGACATATCTTTTTGAGCATGTCTGGAAAACTTCCTGCAAAAGACTGATAGGAGACGTCTTGTTTTAATGTATTGTGCTTAAAGCTTGCTAAGACGTCTTTAAACGGTCCTCGGTAGACGGCTACAGAACGTTTTGCGTAAACGTATGGAAGATGTCTATGCTAGTCTCTTTTTGTATGAGTCTAACATAAGAGGTATCGGTGCATTTCTCGGCTTTCACGTCTGTTACTTATCATACCAGAATTATTGCGCCTAGTAGAATACGTGCACTTCTTGGCACTGTCATAGCGTATATGCGTACGTCACGAAAAAAAGCATGGCTCGAGCATAAAAATAATAACGTTAAACTCTATTGACAAAGTGTACGTGTATAGGCCAATACTATTCAAAAGCTTAGTAAATAGGCGGTTTGGTTCAGAACAGATGCAAGGACGTGCGTAAGCGCACGTGAAGCCCACAAGCACACGGGCGCATATAGCACGCTGTGCACTCTCTTGCGCATAGCTATCGCAATGTTCCAATGATTTTTTACAGATATAACTATAAGTGGCTGCATTTACTGTTTGTACTATTTCATGAAGTGCAATAATTCTGTATCGATGCTATACAACCATTATTCTACACTACAGCTATCGCTGCACGAACCACCGGAATACACATGGGCCCAGATTTATACCGCAGATTTATACCGCAGCAAGTGGTGACTCCACAAGCGTGGCGCCAACTTGCAGTGGCAAGATATGCACACTATTTTTCGCAACAATAAGCGGGCTATGTATTTCCGCATCGGTTTCTCATTGCCAACACACAATGCGGAGGTTGGTCGGAGCGGAAATGTCGATCGTGCGAACGCGGAGTATAATCGCCCTGCATGCCACCAAATAATTCAAAAATACAATAACCATTTATTGGTTTGCGAAGAAAAAGCATTTAAGTAAATGTACTACTACTGCTGCGATATTGAAAACGGTGTATTCATTCGCGAACATAAACATATATACGAGCGAATTAATAAGCCTGCGTCAGCTTCGGAAAAAGAAACGTCACCTTCCTGTGGAGCAGGGAAGTCGTGCTTCGTCGCGAACAAATACTTTAAAAACACGGAACAATTAATGCATCTTAATAGCCTAGAAAAAGCAATTTGAATACATTTACCCAAGGAACAGAATATGGTTCCAAGAAGCAACATGGCAACAGTATATAGATCAGCCCATGAATATCAGCATATTAAGAAAGCGCCTAAAATACCATGTTATATGCAAAGGTAAGCACACATTCACGTAGAATGTTTTTTAACATGGAGAGGATAGTTAAACTACTAATTAAGCAACTCGACTGGCAAGCAGAAACTAAATTATCTGAAGCGCGCGGTTCGGTGCGAGGTTGTAATTAAACTTGAAGCTCCGACACCTTAAAGGTGATACAACCTCGCGTGTGAAAATTAGGAGTATATTTGCGACATTTATAAAGCTTAAGGCAGGTATCTGTCAGATTTCATTCAACTGCACTGTTCATAAAGAAAAAAATTGCGGCGCTGGTTACCATCATCAGAACAACTAGACGCTACCTATCTTAGACAGATCGGTTTATCACAAGACGAAGGAAAGCAAGCTTTGCGTAAGTCGCATTGACACAGTGCATGTTCGATTTAGTCACTTTCTTTACAGAGGCACAGCTGTCAAAACAAAAAAAGCTGACATCCCGAGGTCACGATAAACCAGTTTTCACCTAACAAAACACCAAAGCGCAATTAACAGTTTGGTATGATATTACAGATATGAATGCGCTTTGCATCTAATAGAAGAGAACCCATACAAAACCACGAATCACCTGCAACTGCATATACATGTATGTACGTACACCTATTTATACCCACACATGCGGTACAGCGCACCTGTACAAACAACCTCACATTGTACAATAAACGCAAAAGCGCCTGCAGCAGCACATGCAATTCTCTGAAATGCAACACAAATATGTATCTTTTGCTTCGGCACGCAGACATTCCAAAACGATAGAATTTGACGCTTGCTCGTTGCAGATGCGTGTCGTAGCCAATTCCTCGAATAAAATACAAGTACGGTCACCCCTAAAGACACACAAGACGCAACATTCTTCAAGCAGATGGGTCGTTTCGCTGATTTATCGAAAAATAAGTATAAAATACGAAAAAGTGAGAGTGAAGCTAGAGGGCACTCCAGTGGAGCGGCACCCGTTACCAGATATCGTAAAACGGCTCCGCCACGGCCAGAATGGAAGGAGGATAAGATTAGAATTTCGTGCTTTTCCTCACCCCGGATGGTCCAGGCCGCATGTCGATGCCTCGAACTATCACGTGACCTAAAGTCTCGAGAGAGGACGTTGCATAAGCTCGCCCGGGCTCTTTAAGTTTTCTCTCCCTACCTAGCCTTCGAATATTTCGCCCTTTCGCTTCGTTCCTGCGTGAAGCGGAGCCGGTTAGAAGGTGCAGACAATTGGGTTGGTTCTTTTTATTCGGCACACCTACATCGCCTGCACGGCATTATCGTAGGGGGATTAAAATACAGGTTGTCACAGTAGGAAAATATTCAGCAACCACAAAAGAATACATCAGTAAATACAACATTCCTTAAGCGCTGAAATTCGCAAAAGTGGAGGACAAACTACCACATTACCAAACAAAGTAAGTAACAAAGTAACTAGAAAAAAGAGAACAGTAGCGGGGGTATGTACAGAGATGAATAACAGAACATTCAAAGGATATGGCTCTCAATAGAATTTTCAATACTACACGCTGCCACCACTTCATTAGGGAGCTCATTCCAATCGTTTATCTTGTTAGGAAAAAATGAATACTTAAACACATTGGTACGGCACTGATAAGCTCTAATTTTGTTAGCGTGATCTCTCCCAGATGAAACGTAATGCGGCTCCTTAATGAATATTGTTTTGTCGATACCAGTTTTGCTTTTGTATATATTGTAAAGTAATTTCAATCTAAGTATTTTCCTGCGTGAAGAGAGAGTTTTCCAACCCAACCCTTCTCGTATTCTGATCCCCTCATAGTAAAGTTATAATTTCCTGTTACAAGGCATGCTGCTTGCTTCTGGACGCGTTCTATTTTGTCTGTGAGGTTTTTTAGTGTACGGATTCCACGTAACGCCTGGCTATTCTAGAATAGGCCTGACGTTTGTTAGATACAAGGTTGCCTTCAGTGATGAAGGACAATGCTTAAAATTTCGTCAGAAAAAGTGAAGAAGACGGTAAGCTTTAGCACTAATTAGGTTAACATGATCAGTCGAGTCAAGTGCTTCAGAAAACGTAACTCCGAGGTATTCAACATGCTCAGTGGTACTGAGTGCAATAATATTTACACAATACAAACTGGGGAATTTTTTCTTTTTTTTTTGTAAATTGCGCATGATAGGATTTACAGGAATTCAGAGTCATCTACCACCTGCTGCACCAGATAGACATTTATTCAAGGTCGTCTTGTAAGACAGACATATCGCCATGGCATTTCACTGTCCAATACATGACACAGTCGTCAGCATACAATCTAATGGTTGATTTAAGGCCTACTACCAAATCATTAATATAAACAAGGAACAAATGTGGTCCAAGCACAGAGCCCTGAGGCCCTCCCGATAGCACGTGCATTGGATCTGATGTCACCCAATCAATAAGAACTTGCTGTTTGCGCAGGTGTAAATAATCCCTTATCCAGCCGAGAATATGTTCGGAATGCCTAGGAATGATAATTTCAAGCAAAGCAGATTGTGCGGGAGGACATGAATTGCTTTCCGCAGATCAAGGAAGAGTGCATCTGTTTGTTCACCATGGTCCAGGCCGAGTGCAATGTCATGCGTGAATTCGGTTAGTTGTGTTATGCACGAAAAACCAGAGCGGGACGCATGCTGAGCCGAGGTGAAAAAGTTATTTGCTTGAAAATCATTCATCAGATTAGAGTACAAGACATGTTCAAGCGTCGTACAGCAAGTGGAAGTTATAGATACCGGCCTGTAATTGCCTACGCGTGTACGATCACCCTCTTTGAATATCGGAGTCACGTTGGCTGTCTTCCAATCTTCGGGCAGCTTTTGAATATATAGTGACTATTTTAATAATATTACTAACAAAGGCGCTATCTGTCTTTAAACGTGTTTAAAACCATGATTAGAAATTCCGTCGGGTCCGTGAGCTGATTCCACGTTCAGATTAACCAAAGAAGCCTCCACTCCTTCCTTGTTCACGGCAATGTTTTCATTTGCGGTAATCGTGTCGAAGTGTCAGAAATAGCAATGCTACATGGCTTCGTAAAAACTGAATGAAAATACTTGTTGAAACATTCTGCTTTTCTTTTGTCTTCCTTAATTAGGTTACCATCATTCGCGATGGCCCAGATGCCAGTGTCATCCTTCTTGTTGCTCTTGATATACCGCCAGACTTCTTTAGGATTCGTTTTGAGTTTATCTGCAAAGGCTTGTAGATATGCATTCATCGTAACCTTCAATTCGCTTTTAAGTTTTGTGCTGATATCCCTTAGCTTTGTGTACAAGCTTGGGTTTCTTGTTTTGCAATATATCTTGTAAGTTCGTGATTTTTCTTAATTGATCATCGTAAAGCCTTATTAATCCAAGGTTTATCTTTGCGGCGCTTAGCCGAAACCACAATAGACGGAAGAAAATCTGAGGTCAATGAAAGCAGCTTATCCCCGAATATGACCCACAGACTGTCGATGCAAATGAACTATAATGCGCAAATATAGGCAGGAAATCATTTAACTCAGTAGACATAGCCTCATAGTTACTCTTTCATAAAAAAATACTTTTCTCGGCCGCATTTTGGTAAATTATATTTTTCTGCAACGAAAAGTGCCTGCAACTACTTCACGATCACTAAGCGCTCGTACTGGTGCAATGAAGCCTATGGTATCTCTCTGCTTACTAAGGACCAAGTCTAACACATTTCCGTCTGTACATCCAAAACGAGTAGCAAACTCAACGAACTGGAAGAGCCCATAGGTCATTATTAGCTCGCAAAATGCAGACTCAAGCAATGACCTATTATTCTGCACAGGACATCGATAACACCTTTCAACATCTGGCATGTTAAAATCACCACCAAAAATTACCGTTTCAGACGACTGGGCTGAGAGTCACCATGAAAGGCTGATAAATGGTTCAACAGTGTTCAAATTAGGTGGTCTGTAGAAAGAACCGACAATAAGGGTGTCTTAATCTGACAAGCATAGCCTGCACCATACAGATCCTGACGTTTCGTCAGCTGGAAGTAATGGTGCACTTTCAATTGTGTCCCGAACGAGAACAAACACCCCCCCTACCCGCGCATTTCAGTCCTTTCTTTATGCAACAGAGTCTGATGGTAAAACTTCAGAATCCGCAATGTCAGGTTCTAACCAGGATTCATTGGCGATAACAATGTCAGGCTCTGATATTGATAGAAGGCCTGCAAAATCATCAGTTTTGTTGTTTAGGCTTCGGCAGTTTACCAAAATCAAAGAAATTTGTTCAGGTATATTTCTAGTTAATCGGGAAGAAGGCTGTGTTTGCTATTGCGTACGTTCTCGAAATGAACCACTTGAGCCGTCAAAAATCTACGTTTTTCCACCCATTACCAGCTTGCTATACCTAAGCGCGTACTTCTTATTTTGTTCCCGTGCATATGTTAGCAGAGAATTTCTTGTGTGATGGACATGCTTAGAATAATCTTCACCGATGGAAAAGATAGTTCCCTTAAGCTTAGAAGCAGAGGTCAAGACCATTTGCTTATCTTTGAAAGCTGTGAACTTCACAATTCTAGGCCTTTTTTTGTTAACTACGTGTCTGCCAATTCTGTGCTCCCTCTCTATAGCGGAGGGGTTAATTTCTACTTCCAGATTTTTCGTAAAACGCGAAAGCACCTTGGAATGGGACTCGTTCCATGTTTCTTTTTCTGTGTCATCCAAACCAAAGAGAAGTAAATTATTTCTGCGCGACCTGTTTTTATTATCGTGTTGTTTTGCCAATACATCGCGCATGGTATCAGCCAGATTAGTGCTTTGTGCTCGGAAACCTACCTTTCCATTGCCCTCGGTCAGAGCTTCAATTTTGGGCCATCTGTTCAATTTGCTCATGCAGTGTTTTCTGCTGTGACCACAAGACTTCAAGCTCCGCGAGGATCTTCATTTGGGCCTCTAGTAGTTTTGGTAGGCATTTTCTTGCCTTTAGTAATTCATGCTCGGCGTTTTCCGGAAAAGGGCCAGGATTTTCGTCAACATCTCCGGCCATGAGTAACAGTGCTTTCATCAAAGAAAACGTTGAACATATAGCCCACCACACATCAGTTACGACCCCAACAAGCCCCCCAGGAGACGTTTAGGGTTCCGGCACCGACATTGGCGTTGCGCAAACTGGTCTCTAATTGTAAAATTCACCAACCTGCAGAAACAGGAGTTTCAAGTGCACGGTCCTCGTGTCGCCACTGGAACCACCTGCGCTTGTGAGGTAGGAGAGACATCAACGATGATATTTCCCTTTCTTCTGCTTTTATGCATGGCATTACAGGGTAACAATGCGCTCATTTCCCAAAAAACGTATTCAGAAGTTAGGCGTGTCCTTTTCGAATACGTTGACATTATCATCGACATTATTGATTAACATTTGATAGGGATTAAGAAACTCACCTCCGTAGTCCTAGCCCCTACAATAAGTGTACAGTTTTATCTTAGCTGTTTAGGCCAAGCAAGTCATCAGCAGCGCCCGCTACTTTGAGTGCGCATGCTGTGCTTAATGTATGCAATTTTCTGCCTGGGAAATCCCAAAAGTATCCATTACTTGACACAGTGGAAAAGTGCGAAAATCTCACGTTCTGTGAAAAAGAACACGTTTTCAGTGAGCCGTCCAGCTATAAGTAAGCTAAAACAAGCGTGAGTACAGATTTATACGGCGAGTGGAGACGTGCACAGTCTCTGCGTAGCACTGCTCTCAGTCACTTGACTCAAACAAAATTGAACGATGCTGGGGATCTGTAGTTTCTTGAACACAAACTCCACATTTACATTTCTGTAACTAAGTTTCAGCTAAGGCTTTGCTGGGCTTTGTAAATTACCTATAATTGTAATTTGTGAGATCCCGTCAAACCATAAAGCGAAGCAAATTAGGGTGCATAGGAAAGCCAATGTCCTGAATTCGGCGCGAGTAAATCGACTCATCACCTGACTTCTAAGACGGTCGAGCAGTACGTGCACGGATGGATTAGCAGTATATGCGACAAACTAGAACGGAAGATTGGGTGTTACTTTGGTTCAGAATAAAAATTTGCACATATTTAGGCTTTGGTGCAATATTCATCAACATGAGCCTATTGCCCACTGTATGAAGAAAGTCCCTCCAGCGATCGGCAATTACCCCTGTCATGCGCTGATTCCAACTTGCATCTGCATATCTCCTAATTTGATCCCCCCGCCCCTTACAATATTCTGCTGTCCTGGAATACGCTTTCTTCCCTTTGGCAGCCCCGGTTTAACTGTAATGACCCACGGGTTAGACGCCATACGCATTACATGGCCTACCCAGCTCCATTTCTTCCTTTTAGTGTCTACTATACCATCGGCTGTCATCGTTTTCTGTGACCTACACAACTCTCTTTCTATTAACGTTACGCCCAACATATTCATTCTAGTGTTGTTTGCACAGCCCTTAACTTGCTCTCTAGCTTCTTTATTAACCTCCATGTTTCTGCCTCACATGTTGGCGCTGGTAGAATGCAATAATTGTTCACTTTTCTTTTCAACCACAGTGGTAAGCTTGCGGTCAGAATTTGACAATGCTAACCATATGCATTTTAAACCATTCTTCTACTGTGAATTACTGTCTTTATAATCAGTGTCCCATGTCAGTAATTGACCTAGGAACCTTATTGTTTTGGATGGCAACTGTTGGTAAATGTTTGTGAAACGCAATCGCAAGATGTTGTTGGATTACAATCGACAGAGTCACATATTTTACGTAAGCGTAAGCTGAATGTTTGCAGCGTAATGAAAAAACAGGGATGCGGCTTTGATTTATTCTAATCAAGTAAATTCACTATGCAGATAGGCATAAGCCAACTTCTTTGCTATACAAGTATCAAAAGACGAGGCTATGCCTGCCCGTTGGAGGCATCGACTACTTGAACTAGATGAAATGAAATTCGCCAACAACATGGAAAACATTGTCTGTTTTTGCGAGGTGGGCGTTTATCAATAGTGGTTCCAAAGCACAAGGAGACGGCTTTGTTTCATTTAACATTCAGCGCAGTATGCCAAGTTTCTAGCTTGCTTATATCACCGAATTCAGCCACCTCCATAGATCAGTGGCTATGATGTTGTGTTGCATTGTAGGGGGCCGAGGGTTCGATGACCAGTTCCGTTGGCTGCATTTCAATTAGAGATGACTAGGAAAACCACTCGTGTACATAGCTTTGGGTGCGCATTAAAAAACTTTCCGTGATAAAAACAATCCGGAGCGGAGACTCCTAAGGATTTATACTGTTTAGACACGTTAAACGTCTTAGCTCAAAATTTGTTCACTCGTTGCCCACTACATAATAATTATCTTTCGTCTGGCAAGATGGCCCAATCTCCAGACGGGAAGACGTGGGCTTGGATCTCCGCCTAGCAGTTCTCAGTGATGATGGCTCGTCCTCTTTTACACGCATCTCGATGCCACTTTCGCTGTGTGCTATTTCGCCACTTTGTAAGGCGCTGAGTCCATACACCCTATATGTTTACGTCTCCTGGGTAGTCTTCAGAAGGCGTACAAGTTGCGTAGCCCGTGTTCAGGTGAGTCTATAAGCAACATGCTTTCCGCGGCAAGCCACTCTCTTGAGTTGACTTGCAGCTTCAGCTCTAGCCACACACAGATTTGCTTTAATATTTCAATAAAAATGCGTGTGAAACACAGAAATGCTTATACAAGACAATTGCTGGACCTATTTGAATAATATTTGTTAAATTATGCATATAAAAAGTTTTGTGATGATTTTTCGAAGCAGAATATAAATTTGTTTCCAGAGTATTTCCAGAAACTTTCCCATATTGGCAAATATAAAAAAATAAGCAGAGCGCTGACAAATCCGTACCTCAGCATCAGAACGATATCACAATTCTGTAGTCTGCATCTGTTAAGAGATCTAAACTGCAGAAACGTTATGCGTAAAGTGACAACCGCACGTCTGTTTGTGAGGGTTTCTTAAGAACCATCCTCGCAAATTAGTGCTAGAACTAACAGTGGTGTATAACAAATCAATTCTATCGGTTCTAGACGTCCTAATAGGAGCAGTTTAGTACAGCGTTATATCATTATTACATAGCTACAGAGTCGAAAACATTGTACTTGAGAATTTTTAAAAAATATTTCATTATCAACAATTTTAGTAAACAATCGATGGTCTAAAAAATTAACAAACCCCTTGTTACTGTCCCCGCCTGCTTACTTTTTGTTTTCATTTGATTTTGATGGGAGCACTCAGCTAAAGCTGCCAATTTTCGGATCATGCCCCGTATTCGGAAGTGCATATGAACTGAAAGCCACGACTATTTGTCGTGACGGGCACAAGTAGCTTTGGGAAGAAATACCAGTCCGTTAAAATCTACAAACAACTAAGCCAACATTTCACCATTAAATTCAGAAGTTGACTTCGTCAAGTCCGGCACAAGGTACGCCTGAACGTTAAGTCACGGAACGATACGCAATGGCCACCTTGAGCATGTTTACCTCAGGCATTGTTTTGGGCTGGACTTGGCTAAGTCGTCATTTCAAGCATGACCTCCGTGATCTCGGCGGCCATGCTTCAAGTTAAGACGGATTTCTGTATACCTTTCCATGTACCTACTTTCCATGAAGTCTGTGAGACTGCATGCGAATGGTGCGTTGAGCATCATTGGTGTACATGCCCAATTCATCATCTGGTTGCCTTTTCTGCTTCGTGTTTGCAGGGCACGATCATCACTGATTGTTCGCACAAAATGAATTGTGCGTGAAGTCCATGGAGAACGGAATGCGAAGCAGATTTATTATCTTGTAGCCAATACAATATTGACTATACGCGTGATCTATTCCCAATCTAAAACACGTATAGTACACACCAGGAGCGAACGTGAACGTCACCTGTGTCTGCTAGAGTGTTAAAGTGCTTACACTGCGATGATTGCGCTCGACTGCGCTTCTGTAATCATGCTCTGATTAGCTTTTGCGTGTTCGTCATGATAGCATACATGCGGCCTTTTTAAAGGAAATCTTTCATTGACAACCCTCCCTGCTTTGGCGTGGTTGTTCCTTCCGGATCGGTCGATTTGACAAGGTTATTTGTGCTCTGAATGTAGGCGACAGCTAACAGACTTATAACCCCTGCATGCTAACTGACAAAGTAGTGGCAGTTAGCGGTCTTTGTTCTTCCTAATGCGAAAATAACTTTCTGCATAATATACAGAGACATATAGCGGCATATAGGGAAGGTTTCATTTTTCTTTTCTAGCGCCCTTGTCGCAATACCTTTACTGTTGTTCTTCGACTCTACATGTACTGCTTTATTTAGTATGTACTTTATTCCTACTCCTTGGGCTTAGCAAGGGCAGCAGCATATCATCATTAAAATAAAAAAATTGATTGCACATCAATCTCTCAATGGAATAACATTACATTGTGTCTATTCTCTATAATATATCAAATTTTTTATATTAGGCATTTAGCATCTGTCACTGAATTTGTACGCATTTTTCGCCAATCTTCCAAATACGCCACTTGCAATACAACAGCACAAAATCCTTGAATGCATCTAGATTGTTTGTCCCACTGCCTAGTGCATTCACCTGTGATGGTGTACGCCCAACATATGAGGCGCTATAACGTAAAACTATTGAGAGAGAGAGAGAGAACAACTTTAGTGAAAATGCCTGCAGAGTCGGTTAGGCTCCCTCCACGCAGGGAGGACAAGCTTTTACCGCGACGCGGCCACTACGTCAATCTCGTGCATTGTGCTCCTCGAGGGCTTGGTTCCTCGCTACTTCCGCGGATCCGAGAGGGCCGCCGCCCCCTTCCTCGGGGTGCTGCCCCCTTTCTCCTCGGTTTCGCGAGGTCGCTGCCTCCCTAGAGCTGCCGAGACCTGCTGGACGGCCTTGAGTTGTGTATCTTGGTCATATATCTTCGTTGCAGCCTCTAGCTGCGGCGGGATCGTCGTTCTCTCGCTGGCTTCTTGTGGATTTATACGACAGTCCCAAAGGATGTGAGCCGCGGTGGCTCTCTCCTTAGCGCACAATCTACACACGTCACTCGCGTACACGCTCGGACAGACGTGTTTAGCTAGCACCGAGGTGAGCAGGGACCCCGTCTGTAATTGCCGGTATAACGCTGCCTCCTTCCGGGTAAGCCCCGGGTGAGGTGGCGGCATAGTCTGTCTGTTAAGTCTGTACCACTTCACGATCTCGTTGAAGGTGCTCATCTTGTCCTTGGCACTACACCGCGACCAACACTCCGAGTCGGCCGTGCTTGCAGCTGCGCGGTTGGTTAGTCCTCGCGCGGCCGAGTTGGCCGTCTCGTTGTGGTTCACGTTCCCGCGATCCGACACGTCACTGCCCATGTGGGCCGGAAACCACTTGATCACCACAGCGCTTGTGCGTCCGATGTCTTCGGCCTTGCGCAGTATGCGCGCAGCCTCACTACATACCCTACCCTTGGCGTAGTTCTTCACTGCCGTTCTAGAGTCACACAACACTGTAGTGCATCCGGGGTCGGAGACGGCCAAGGCGATGGCCACCTCCTCCGCCCGGTGCGCCTGTCGAGTCCGGACGCTCGCCGCGGTCTTCTTTGCACCCGTCGATGCCCCGACAGCCACCACCGCGTATGCGTCGCTGCTCCCTCGGTACTCCGCCGCGTCCACGTGGATGGCGCCTTCTTCTCTGGCGTGGAGGTCCACGAGAGCCCTGGCCCTCGCCAACCTCCGCTCCTTGTTATGCTCGGGGTTCACGTTCCTCGGGATCGGGCAGACCCTGAGCTGTCTGTTGATGCTATCCGGTATAAGTTCGTCTTTCTGCTGCTCGCCTTCCCTCGGCTCGAGGCTAAGGTCCCGCAGTATCTTTCTTCCGGTTCTCGTTTCAGAGAGACGCTCGAGTTGCGCCGTTCTCTGTGCTTCGGCTATTTCGTCCAGCGTGTTGTGGACTCCCAGCGCCATGAATTTTTCGGTGCTCGTGCTCCCGAGGAGGCCGAGTGCCGCCTTATACGCCTTGAGTATGGTGGCGTCTATCTTGTTACGTTCGCTCGGCCTCCAGTTGTGGAAAGCGGCCACGTACGTTATGTGGCTAACTGCGAAGGATTGAACGAGCCTAGTCAGGCTCTCCTCCTTCATCCCCGCTCTTCTGTTGGACACTCTCTAGATGAGTCTCATTGCCGCGGCCGCTTTGGCCGCGAGCTTGTTGACCGTTTCACCGTTGACTCGGTTTCGCTGGATGAGCAGCCCGAGCACTCGAATCTTCTCGACCTCCGGTATTACTTGTCCTAACGCTGTCTTGACCGTGATCTTGGGCCGCTCGTACTCGACTTCCATAATCTTTCTTTTCCTGCCCGCTCCTGTCGGTGGAATCACCAGCAGTTCTGACTTGGCCGGAGAGCAAACGAGTCCAGACCCGCCCAGCTGCTCCTCGATGGCGTTGACCGCTTCTTGCAGCGTTGTCTCGATGTGTCCGTCGCTTCCTCCCGGTACCCATAGCGTAACGTCGTCGGCGTAGATGGTGTGTCGGACTCCCGCTACTCTTTCTAGCCGGTTGGCCACCCCGATCATCACGAGGTTGAAGAGAAGCGGGGAGATCACCGAGCCCTGTGGCGTTCCGACGCTCCGCAGCTTCTTCTCTTCGAGCTGCAGGTCTCCCGCGCAGATTTCGGTGGTCCGTTCCGTCAGGAAGTCTTTGATGTACTGGTATGTCCTTCTGCCCATGTTTAGTCTGGATACTTGGGCCAGGATAGCCGAGTGCCTCACTTTATCGAAGGCGCTCTGCAAGTCCAGCCCGAGTATGGCTCTGTTGTCCTTGGTGCCCGTCGTATCGTCGATGATCTCGTTCTTCAGTAAGATCATGGCGTCTTGCGTCCCGAGCTTCTTCCGAAACCCGATGATGGAATCTGGGTAAAGCTCCGATTCTTCCAGGTAACGCTGCCACCTGTTCATGAGAACGTGCTCGAGGACCTTTCCCACGCAAGAAGTGAGCGAGATCGGCCTGAGGTTCTCTATGTTGGGCGGCTTGCCAGGCTTGGGGAAGAGGATCGTCTTGGCTGCTTTCCATTGCTTGGGCAGCCTTCCTTCTTGCCAGCACTTGTTGTAGAAGTTCGTGAGCGTTTCGATGGCCGCTTCGTTGAGGTTCTTGAGCGCTCTGTTGGTAACTCGATCGGGACCCGCGGCGGACCTGCCATTGAGGTCCTGCAGGGCAACTCTGACTTCCCATGTCTGGATGTCTCGATCTAGCGTCTCGTTCTCGTTGCCTTGGTAATCCGGGTGTCTTTCTGTGGGGGTGGTCGGTAGGTACTTGGCGTTTAAGCGCCCCTTGACCTCGTCCTCCCCGTGTTCACAGATTGCCTTGTGTAGGATTCTGGCTAGGTTGTTGTGTTGGTGGCCCTTGGTCGTGCTTTCGTCGAGGAGGTGCCGCAGCATGTTCCACGTCTTGCCCTTGTGCATCTGCCCGTCGGCTTCGTTGCAGGCCTCGTTCCACTGTTGGGTGCATAGCACCCTGCAGTGAACCTCGATCTGCCTGTTGAGCTCGGCGATCTTCTTCCTTAGACTTCGGTTGGTTCGTCGCTTCTGCCACCTCGCCTTTATGGACTGCTTGGCTTCTATCAGGTGGGCCAGCCGACTGTCCATCTTGTCTATCCGTTCGTCCGTCTCCAGCTCTTTGGTGGCTCCTTCCATCGTCTCAACGACGTTGGCCGCCCATTGCTCGATGTTCGTAATGTCCAGTTGCACCGCGGGTAGCGGCTTTCGAAAGGCGTCCCAATCCGTAATGCGATGCTTCCTTATGCCGCTGTTGCCTCGGCCTTCGAGCGGTACGACGAACTCCACGATGTAGTGATCGCTGCCCAGCTCTTGGCCCGTGTTTCTCCATTTTGCTTCTCTCGATCCTCCGTCGGTTTTGACGAAGGTAAGGTCCGGAGTGGTGTCTCTCGTAACCGATGTGCCGATCCTGGTCGGAAAGGCCGGATCCGTGATTAGGTTCAGTCCGACGTCGGTGGCGTCTTGCATGAGCTCTCTCCCCTTGACCGTCGTTCTGTGGTAGCCCCAGTCTTGGCTCGGAGCGTTAAAGTCTCCGCACGCTACGAGCGTATTGCTTCCCGCGACTGAACTCACTTTGTGGAAGAGTGCCTTGAATTTCTGTTGTCCGTGGGACGGATTGCTGTAGACGTTCACCAGAAAAGTGCTCTCCTTCCTCCTCTTGCCCGTGATTACTTCCACCGTGCAGTGTTCGATGGCACTTCTGCCGATCATTTCATGTTCCATGAAGGTGATCCCTTTCCTAACGAAGGTGCAGACCCCTCTGCCCTTGCCCTTGGACGTGTCCCTTTTGCTCGGCGGGCTGTCGTGCGACCGGTAGCCAGGTAGTCTCGGCGTCTCTTCGCTGTGCGTTTCTTGAATCATAATGACGTCTGGTTTCCTCGTTAGTTGCTGCAAGTGTTGCTGCAGCACCACTCTCTTGCCGGTGAAGCCGTTGCAGTTCCAGTGCCAGACCAAGAGGTCTCTCACTGGCGGTGTGGGTGTTGCTGTACGTGCTGTCCCGTCCATGATTGCTGCAGTTTGGCGATGATCTGTCCTTCCATACCTTGTATTTGTGCTTGTATCTGCGTCTGCAGCTGTGCTTGCATCTGCGCCATCATGTTCTGGATCGTGCTCTGTATGTTTGTTGTCATCTGCTGAACTGCTTGCGCGAGCGTAGTGAGGCGTTCGTTGGTTACCTTGCTGGTCGCCTCAAGATGGTCGAGTCTGTCGTCCTGTTTTTCGATTCTCTCCATTATCTTTCGTTCCTTGGCGCCCTCTATGGCTCTCCGCTTGGGAGCCGGTCCCGCCTCTTTCGTGGCTCTCGGGTCCACCTCGACCTCTGGTTCGTCCTCGGTTATCTCTTCTTGTTTCCTCTCTTGTGCGGGCGTCGGCAGTAGCTGCTGCTGTTGCTGCAACCCAATTAATGTCGTTAGCTTCTCGTTGATTTCCTTGATGGTTGCGTCCTGTTCGGCGATTCTCCGCTTTAGCATCTCGTTCTCGTCTCTCAGGGCTTTTACCACCCCGTTCTCCTCTTGGATCTTCTTCGCGGCGTTTTGCGCTGGTGGTTGTCTCTTCTCTGCCATGTTTGCCTTGACTGCGTCGGCCCAGGCGACTCTCTCCCTCGACTGCGACGGTCTGTGGCGGCTGGCGCTCCTGCCTCCCTTGCTGTTGTCCCTCTTGCGGCTGCTGTCGCGCTGCCTCGATTCCCCGCGGGGTCTCTCGGCAGACGGCGCTCGCAGCGGCGGAAAGCTTTCCGGATCCGGTTGTTGCTGCATGGCTTCCATCTTGCGTTCCCATTGCCGTTTTTTGACCACGTATGGCATCTTGTACTTGTTTTTGCATTCCCTCTCGCCCGTAGGATGCTGTCCCCCGCAGAGCGTGCACTTGGGCTTGCATTCGTGTTTGTGATCCTCGCTGGGGTTCACAATTCCGCATCCGAAGCACACTCTGGTGTTGGGATTCGGGCATACGTCTCTTCTATGACCGACCTTGCCGCATTGCCTGCACACGTCAAAGTGCTTGCGGTAAAGCCCGCACCTGACTAATATCGAGCCATACTTGACGTAGTTAGGTACTTTCTGTCCCGCGAAGAGTACTATCACCGTGGTTGTATTTCCGATTCTGTGCGCCTCCACCGCTAGGGGGTTGCACGCGTCCACGATGTTTTCGGCTATCTCTTCCGGTGAGTCGTCTACGGCTATGCCTCGGATGACTCCCTTGACCGTGCCGTCCGGCGCCGTTCGGTAAGCGCTGACTTCGTATGTCCTGCCTCCTATGTTAAGGGCTTTGACCTTAGAGTATAGCGTGGCACGCCTCTCGTCCGGGGTGCTGACCACGATGATGTTTTGCTGCGCGTTCGTGCAGATGGTGTCTGCTTTGCCTTCTTCCTTCGTTACTCGAGTCGCCGTCATGACGGCCGACATAATTATTGAAACCTCAGTTCTAGCTACGTTGAGACCTCCACGTGGCCTCATGATTATCTTGGTGTCTTCTTTCGGCATGTCTGTCGGCATCCTCGCCGCTTTCGTTACCGAGGCTGCAACTCTCTTAGCAAAGCTGGCCCTAGTCTTGGGTCTAGACTGACGAGTAATGGCGGCGGACTCACCGTTTTCCTTGCCGGCCATGATCTGCTTGATGCGCTTGCCGGAGGCCAACCAGCCTTCGGCTTCTTCCGGTGTAATGTCCTCTCCGTGAACTTCAATGCACGTGCGCCCACCGAAACTGCCGATGTTCGGTGCTGACCCCATGTCTCCCATTGACGTGGCCACTTCCATTTCGGACGCCATCTTGGTCGTACTCGTCGCCGGGTTAGCCCTAGCGGCCGGGCCGTCGCCACCGGTGGCCGTACTCGTGGGAGGCCTACGTTAGGCTTGGCGAAAAGTCCGCACCGCAACAAAAAAAGTCCTCGTAAATCAAGAGAATCACGTACCGCTTGGTCAAAACTGGTACTGGTCGATGCCCCGCACCTTCGCGCACACTTTCGTACCAATTATATCGCGGTAACTGCAAATTAACACTGCGTTAATTGGCATAATAGCAGGAGCCGATGAGAAGCCCGGCTCTTCCGCAGTCGTCTTCTTCTTCCTCCCCACGTAAAACTATTCCAAACTTTTCTATTCCAATACTGTAATCAGCCCTCCGCGATTGGTAAAAAACTTTCTTAGACAACCCCCCCTTCACCTCTCTGTCACGCGACGTGGCTAAAACCGTGAGAGCTCCCCATCTGATGTGACGCGAAAACACTGATTATGCATGATTTGACCGAACAAAAGAAAAATAGTTATTTCTGATTCGACGCCTTTTTGCCATTAGCCTCCGGCTATTGGCCAAACGTTTTCGGGCTGCACCCAATTCACCTGCCTGTCACACTATCTAACAAAACCGCAGCAACCCACCGCGTCAAAGTAACGTGCACGCAATAAAGATGCATTAATATGCCGAACAAAACTTAATTTTCTCGTGAATAGCCGCATGCTGCCCCGTTCTGAAAGGAATATAAGATGGATGCCGCCAATCGCTGAGGCGCTGGCTACTCGCACCAGCCGGAGAGCGTGGGTTTAATTACGTATAATAAAACTTTTTGCGTGGCCGTGTAAGGTTTTCGAGCACTTTCGGCACGTTTACGACCTCGTTCTGCCAACTAGTCTTTGCTGAGGATCCGTTTTAGCGTCATTCTTGAGGTTCCGTTACATGCCGCCGCAATTTTCGACCAGCCACAGCAAGCCAAGTAAGGGAAAGCGGACCAATACCAGACGTTCGCACCACCCTCTTCAACTTTTTATCAATTTTCAGCGCAATGGCTCGGCTCCATCGAATCCCTCTCCACTTGAGTATGCTCCTCGCCTCTTGTTAGCAAATTAGATAAGAAAGCCGCGCTGTGTAAGCAATGTTATTTGTTTTTCAAACAAACAAAAGCGACCTCCTTTTTACGAGGAGAGCGTTTGATTGGTCTGTTCAGACAACCCTACGGGTGACCGCCCGGTGCTTGCGTCGTCCGTTACGCAAATTTGACGTCAAGAGATTGGAATAAAAACATATTGGAATAGTTTTACGTTATAGGGCCCATGGTCGCGGAACATGCGTTTAATGAATACACCTGTGCGACAGTAAGACATAAGCAGCGCGTGTTTACGATCATTGGAGGCTACATGACGAAAAACGAGAGATTTGATTATCTAAGCTTAACTTTTGTCGCCCAAATATGCCATGGACCACATATAATCCCCGGCGCTTTTAACGCCCACCACACATTATGGCTGAGTATTACGATGAATGGATGGGGCGAAGAATTGACAAACCTCATAGACACAGAAGGCTTGGCAACCATTTATGACAGTTCCCCTACATTTCTCCGATGGCCGACTTATAGCAGCTCATTATAGCTTGCATTCATGTCCCAAAATTCTCAACCCTGAAGAACCTGGTGAACAGATCTGGAAACGGCGTGGTAGCGACCCTATACCTATATACATAATACTGCAATGGTTCCTTAAAACTCCTTCATCTCGTCTTTGTTTAATAACTAGAGAGATCATCAAGCATTGGGGGACAATGCTGGCTCATAACAATCTTCGTCGCCTGATCTAGAATGTACTGTTAACACAGCTCTGCATGAAACCACAAAACTCGTATGCATATTGGTACCTAAAGCTCCACCGACATCGAATATGAATAACTACGAAACGTGCGTCGCCGCGCCGAGAGAAAATACCGAAGAACGCAATCTACCTCAGACCGTACCATCTGTCGCCGAGCTCAACGACATGTTCTTCGGCACCTCGACAAACTGTACACAAGCGCTGATGAGGATTTTGTACTTCCCTTGATCCTCGCAAGCCACTTTGTAAAATACGGCAGGTAATGCACAGTTTGGAATTTCGTCCTCAAGAAAAGTACCCATTATGGGGACTAGCAGTGGTAAAGTGTAAAAGCGAAGTGAACATTGCCGGGTACTACTGCAAAATCATTGTGGCTATGGCTTCAGGCCCACATTCAATAGACGGACAAGCCCTAAACCATCCACATACGACCGTCTTGACGCGATGTTCACGATGCAAGTAGGCGCTGCATGGCTTCATCTCGAAGATCGTCAGCGGTTGGAACGGATGGCATCAGATATGCTGCGCTGCGTTCTCTGGGGAAGACGCACTCTTCGATTCAACACATTTTGGAGTGCTGGTACTCTACTGAATAATTAGAAAACAAGTCTTATTGTGGCGTATTTTTAGGTTGGAAAAACACCTCATGCCATATTTTCCTACAGACCCGTTGCCCTGGCATACTGCGTGGGCGAGATGATGAAGAGAATGTTGCTGACAAGGCTAGACTTGTTTAGCAAAAAGTACAACCTTTACCCAGATGTGATGACGTGTTTTCAGAAAATAAAGAAAGGTTCCTGCATTGACAGCGTGATTGACGCCATTCTTGACGTACTTGAGGAGCTAGGAATCGTAGGTGGAAGGTTTCACTGGTTATGAACCAGCTTATTAACCATGCCATATTTATTACGACGAGTGACGAGGCGACCAGTCGTGATCCTATCTGCACTGGCGTTCCTCAAGGAGGCGTGCTCATCCCTAGACTGTTCAATATAACCTTTATTAGACTCGCGGATATAGCGCGAGATATTACCATTATGAGCCCATACACTGACGATAGCTGCATATGGGCTTCTGGTGTTTCGGCGCCACAATTTCCTGTAAGACTGCACCGTGCAGTGTCGGTCACCTCGAAGTTCTTGCAGCAGCGAGGTCTACAATTGGCACCTGAGAAGTGAGCGGCCCTTGCATAAACACGCAAGGCGATGCACCGCTACCAGGTTGCAATTAACAGCACAGCCATACCGTACTTAACACACCACAGATTCCTAGGAGTGATGATTAACCGAAACTTGCCCTGGTCTAAGCAAGTGTCGATGGTCAAGTGCAAATTACGCAGCTTCATACACGTGCCTAAACACATAGCAGGCAGGAAGTAGGGCCCGTAAGAGGGATAATTGCTCCAGCTAAATGTATCACTTTTCATAGTTTAGCCGCAATACAGTTTGCAGATTATTACAAAGATGCGCCCCTCCTGCCTATATACGCGGGAGAGCTGACAAGCTTAAGCCCTGAGAACATGTCTTGAAGTGCCAGGGTGCACTTCGACTAAGGTCGTGAATGCGAAAGCAGGTGTACGTCCTTTAGACGCTCATCTCTCATGCCCACCTTTAAGGGTATATCTTCAATATAGTTGAACCACAACGAACTTCACCCTCTATCGACTATTCGCATTCTTCGTCCAGACAGTGCTTCCTCGGAATATCTTTTGCGTCATGAGATCTTCCTTCGTACAGGCTTTACTATGGCAATAGCAGCGGCCGTGCCAGCGTAGATTTTGTCAAGCCCTGTAGTAAACCCATCCCTTCCCGGAGTCAGGAAAAAATCACGTACACCCTCACGTGGCTTAAACAACTTACCTAAACTTTATATCTTAAGAATATGTCACTTCCATAGCATATTTGCTGATGGGTCGGTGTCAACAGCCACTTAGACCGCGGCGTTCATAATACCTAATATGAAAATCAGTAAGCACTTCCATGTCTACCCCCAAACTACGTCAATGGCCGCTGAGATTGTTGCCATTCGGCCGGCAACTCGTTATATATTCTGTAGCCACATCAGACACGGACTGTACTTTGCGATTCGAAACCAGCACTTTATTTGATCAATTCTGCACTTACACGAGCACCTTTCTATGTGCTTACTCAAGAGGTGATTGAATCACACGATGTCGGCCTGAGAGCTGGCCATTCAATAAGGTTGCAGTGAATTCGGGACACTGAGGATTACATGGAAATGGGCTCACCAACGCGGAGGCACAGATGACCTACATTAATGCCACACCAGTGTCCACACCAATTTCACAACCATGCACTAAAGCCCTAGTGTATAGACTTCTGCGCGATAATACCGCAATATATTGCACGTCACCAGGTCATGATCATCGCCGCCTTCACGAACTCGATCGCAGAATAAAATACGGGCACCACCCACCATGAAAAAGTGCAATGGAAGCTTGCTGCACATATTAAGATTAGGCGTGGCCTTCACCCGGCGCTCCCTGCATTTCATCGGCCGGGCGGATACTCTGAACAGTGAGAAATGCGGCATTACTGAGATGTCAGAACAGCTCTTGTGCATCTGGCAGCCATTTGTTGTAAAAAAATCGCTAATAGAGATCTCGTCATAACTTCTCGTTGCACCATTGACTGAAAATATTCTTTTGGGACCTTCACCAGATCCTCGTCATCAGCCGGATAGTATGAAGGCCCTAAACAATTTTTTGTATGAGAACGGACTGGACAAGAGACTAGAAGATTTTCACTAAATCTTCACCCTCATAGTCAATGACTTCTCTATTGTTTTATTCTACACCCGTTCCCGCTCTGCCAAGGCAGAGTAGCCGATCTGAACATCGATCCAGGGTGACCTCTCAGTTTCTCTTATAATTGTACCTGTCATTGACATTCTTCCATTGACAAGCATCATACTTCAATTTTTACCTCGGTTATCATGTGAGAGGCGATGGGGTTGAGGTGAAAAAAAGACTGGTTGAAGAACTGCGGGCTCTAAGGGGGCTAGTGACATAATTCTGCTGTATAAAACGTACACCACAATATATGAAACTGCCTACGCTTAGAATTTCTCTTTATGGCCGCCCTACCAAACAGAAAAACATGGGTCCGCAACGTTCTCAGAACCTGGCGCTCATAGTCATAAATGTCGTGTGGAAGCACGACATTTGCAACGCATATAAAGCAAGAAGGGAAATTAAGCGGCGTAAGGCGAAAGCATCAAGATGCCGTCTCGTGAATATATCGCAGGGTAAGGCATGTATTTACGCTTTCCAAAGCACAGCTCATGTAAATAGAAGAGGGCATAAAATAACGTTTTGGAATGGGGCAAGACCAACTGCATTGCTTTAAAAGCAAAGTGACACTGCCGTAGAGAGGGGAAAGATAGCATAGATCATTCAAGAGATTGAGCCAGTCAGAACAAGAGGGACATCACGCATTCCTCAGTGTGACAGCGTTCTCGGCTTAACTTTTGAAGCGCGATTCAGCAAGGTGAGACGAGGATTCACAGGGACAAAGCGACACCAGCGCTAACCAAGCAGACAAGCACGGCAAGGCTGTTGAGATTGTGGAAAAGAATGAACCTGATGGAAGAAAAATAAACTGCAGCAGTCAGTCAACGTTAGCCTAGTTGGTGATGCATGGCTTCTAAAGCGTGATGCAGTGAAACAGTGCGCCGTATTACACCTCAGAAATCACGGAAGCCAACTACCCCAACGTTGCTCCATGACGTAGCCCTCGACTTTACCAGGCGTAGGTTCTTCCAGTCAGTATCAAAGGCTAAAGCAGCTTTCGCTACTTCCACTTTGAAACAATAATTTGACACTGAGTTTAGTGATGACCCGTGATGGCCAAGCGCGGCATTTATTTCTAGGAAACTAAAATGGCGGGGCCCTACACTTCATACAGTAGACCCATGTAATAACTACATCAATTCTGATGGTGCAAGGAGTTGTTGGACACCTTATTATGTCAGAATATTTAGACAAATATTCTGGTGTTGTTGGACTTGGTTTAACTGTGAATTTCTCGTACTTTGCGTTGCCATTATTAATAATGTGTTTATATCACCAACTGCTTTCTGGAGGCAACCACTATGTGAGCTCAATGAAATATGCTCATGGCGGCCTACAGAAAGAGCCTCAAACTTATATATTTAGGGTAATAGCCTCACAATGTATCGCTTAGTGATATAAACTATAATATACCTGTTGTACGAGCAATATACTGACATGCTCCTCTCTGTGTAAATGAACTTAAATGAGCTGAAAATTTTTTTGTAAGCATACAACGTTTTTCAAGCATTTCGTATTAGCGCCAACCTCGAATTGTATACTACGCAATGTCACTTCTTTCTTCTATAGTCAAACACTAGTTGTGTTCACCCATTCAACAGGTGAAGAGCGCGAGACGACCTCGCGCAGTGGGCTCCCCACTCACACTATTCTCAAACTCCTCGCTCCCATGAGAGACACAACCTGCGGACTACGATCTGAGGAGTGAACAGGTCTTCTACATCAGGCCCAGCTAGCAGGACGCGGCAGCGGGACCCTGTACCAGGGACTCCACCCTTAGACAGCCTCTTTCTTTCCGTCATTTTCTCTCGTCTTCAATGAAGTTTTCTATAACCATGTACACGAGGATGGCGACTGAGTCATCGCCGCGATTAAATTTGAAAGAGCGCCTCATTGAAAAAGTTTCAATGGATTGATTTTCAAGCACACCACATGTTTCGTCACTTTTTTCTATGGTCAGTTTATCTGGTTGATGGCTTTAGTGTGGGCGAAAATTACTACCGTTATGTTCTATCACTGGACGCGAAAAGCACTTGTTCCCTATTAAAAGGAGCAATAAAATGTCAGTCAAATTGAAAAAGTAATAAACATGTCTGCCTGTAAGCTTTCCGCCATTGGCCTACCTGTCTAGCGCACGTGTTTTGTACTCACGGGCTGCTGTACGGCTGCAGTTTGACAGTTCGATGACGCGCAGGCCATTCGTAATGAGTGCTTCCGCTCATTCTGCTAGCATGCAAGCTGTTCTCTATCCGGCAGGTTGGCCTGGTCGGCGCTGCCATCAATGCGGCTCACTTACTTTAGAGCTAGAGCTCATCCCACAGTAAGCGCAAAAGGCGACAGCGAACGGCAATGGCGACGCTGTTATCGTGTGGTGGTGCTGCGATTGAGAGCCGGGACCATGGGCTTTGGGTGTGCGTTCGCTCGCCGAGGTGAGCAAACGCACACCCAATCAATCGCTGGACTACGGTGATTTCGCTCTCACAGCCCTGACTTGCTCTCAGAGCGAGCACTACTTTGATTTTTTGCGCCTACCGGCTCCGTCAGATCGACACCCGCAGAGCCTGAATGCCCTCAGTGCAGAACATCTCGAACATCCCAATAATATCACCTTCTTGGGCTCCTTCCCACTGAATACACATTTGTCTATTAGCCGTCTGCAAGACGTCTTGACAAGGCCACCAAGACGCGTTGAAAATTATTATGAACGTTTACAAGACATGTTCAAACTGTGTTGGCAACACGAAGCAGGCACTGTATCGCGATCTTCTTCCCCTCTCTTCTTTTATCCCTCCGTAAGAATATTTAAGTCTTCTTGAGGATTTCTTAATAAGACTTTGTCGGATGTCTTAAAATGCCTTGTAGCCGTCGTGAAGACCTTCTAATGCACCACCAAACAAGGGATATAAGACGTTTTGCAAGTAATCTTGTCGCCGTTTTAAAAACGGCTATACGACGTTTTAAGTGACGTTTTATAGTTGTTTTAGAAACGGATATGAGATATCTTGCACAATGTCTGATAGCCGTTTAACAATGGCTGTAAGAAATTTGGGGAGATATTTTGTAGACGTACTAAAATGTTGTCCCAACAGAATAAACAGACTTTTGAAGAGCTAGGTACTATACGATCTCGTCAATATTTGTGTAACGTAGACCTATAATTATGAAAGCAATTGATTGAGGGAGATCTCTAAATTTGTTGGGTGACAGATTATTTAAGGCACCAAGCTAACGTACGTACAAACAACTCAAAGCTCTTTAAAAAGTGACGGAACTTCTAGTAAGGAATGTTTATCATGCCTTGCAAGCATCGTCATCTTAAAACTATAGAACAGCACAACTTGTTGATTCGGCTAGGCAGTAGTTGCAAAAATGACAGTCAGACCTACCAAAACTGTCCATTCATAGTGGGAACTCTATTGTCAGGGGAAGCTCTAGCACAAAGATTACATTTTAGGTATGCTTTAGACGCTAAACTTCAGTCGTTACATTACTATAGAGATTATCTCCTTCCAGATTAACTGCTCAGCAAAATGTTGCTGAGCTTCAGTGACCTGGTTAGAAACGACATACACTACACATATGCTATGGTCTGGGAAGACCCAATATGATTTTTTACCTTGTCAACATTGTTCTATATTAGCGGATGGAATAATATCAGTGACAGCAGCAACACTACCCGTGAATTTGGGTACAAAATACACCCTTCCACTATCGCATTATTTACACAAAGAATTGACTGTCTCCTGATACTTGCTAAATGAACAAATCAAGGGGAATGTTTCTAATCCTCTCAATATTGAAGAAGTTTGGTTCGACCGACAGCACCAATGTCTATGGCCCATTTCTTACAGCCCACCCTAGCACCACTGCAGTATCGGCAAGGCCACAAAAGTGAATGCTAAAACCTCGCTTAACATAAACAGAGAATAATCACACAAATAAAGCAGTAAATATGCCGAAGGTCCCAAAGATTTTTTTAATAAATTAAATCATTAACACCACTATATCAGCAAAATACTTCTGATGCACCTTTAGAGATTTCCTTTGTGACTTTTGTCACACGTTGATCACTACGTAATTCAGGCAGCTGGCTTAGACAATTCCACAGGCTCATATGCACCCGCATGTAATGTAGCTTGTTCTTAATGTTGCTTGAGCTTAAAATTTGTTACCTGTAATTAGAAGGTAAGACAAGATATTAACAATTACATGCTACAGTGAAACTTGCTTATAACGAAACGGGACATAACGTCTATTGGATGTAACAAAGTGAAATCCCCCTTGAAATCTCCGTAGATATTCACGCTTTCAAACCTTGTTTTAACAAAGTAAAATTATCTTGCCAATAGATTTGCCGAACTTGGTTTGTACCCGAAACAAGTAATGCCTGACCGTTGTAGGTTTAATCGCATTCCGCAAGGTTCGGTAGACATTCGGTGCCAAAACTTTTTCGTATTTGCGTTGAATGCGCCGTCGAACACTGTTACTTTGCACCGCTGCCCGTAGCTGCGCATACGCAGAGGCACCTAATCACCACCCCAATTTCTGTGACTGCGGCGCCACGCAGGCTAGTGCAACTTGGCGTGGCCTCAGAGATTCTACCGGTGCAATCTCAGAGAGCACCTCTCCCAGCGAGGCTCGTGTTGCTCGAACGCGACAAACGTGGATAGCGTCGCAGCGTGCTATCTATTCAACCACGTCGCCATTTTGCGATGCCAGAGACAAACCAACTGAAAGCGGAAACGAAAGACCATAACATTGAAACAGAAGGCAGCTATCCTAAACGCAATGGTGTCAGATGCTAAAAAGTTGTGTGTTAAGGACGCCGAGATTCCTTTTGCTCTTTTCTCTTCAGCGCACGTGGCCATGTAGCGGTTCTGCTGGCCGGAAGGCCGTGTTCTACGCAAGTTCAAGATTTTGCACTTCATTAAGTATGCATTACACTGAAGGGTGGTGATGAATATAGTGAATTTCTGCTCTCATTTTACCGTCGTGATAAAGCGATTCGATAGCATATGACTAACAGGAGCTCCCACTCATTTGTGCGGAAGCTTTGTTTGTGAACAGTAAGTTCTATAAATTTGAGCTAGGCATCTTGCGTATACATACAAAATAATTCCATCACTGCAATTAAACCTTTTGTGTAGTTTCATAGAAAGCACCCGTGATACTGACGTGAAATCTGGATTCTTTCAAGGTCTTCAGGATAAGCGCCGAGTCAGATCAGCGCAACTTCACGTAGTTGTTTATCTCAACATTTGTCATTTTCCTAATGTGTTCGTGACAACATCCCTGTATGGCATTGCTCTCTACGGCGGAAACAAAGTCGTAGTTCGTTGAATCTAACTCGTCATTACTACCCATCAATGCGCGAAGTTAATGCAAAAGCAAAGATAGCATTACTACCTTTATCAATTCACTTCATCATTCCTCTTAATTTTGGGCATTTCTGAAACGTGTCTTGGCTCTGTTGATGAGAACTTGTTTGGTTCTCGGTTGTTCCAATTCGTATACTGTCACCATAGTTCAGATCAGCATGGTGGTTCGGCTATTTTGATATCATGCAAAATCAAGCATGAACGTAGGCTTGGCCAGTATTTCAACGTATCTGACTGTGACTCAGTGCGGATCGAAATTTTCCTTTCGCCTTCTAGTGTTGGCAATGGTCTAATCATTGGTTGCATTCATCGCTCCCCATCTTTATCTATTCCTGATTTCTTGCACAACCATTCCATAACTAATCATACAATTTCACCTGTAAATAAACAAATTTTAATAGTTGCTGACATTATTGTCACTAATTTAACGGATACTGGTAATAGTTCGCTAATATCTTATAGAACATGCTTTGTTAGATTTGGGCCCCTTTTGAGCCTTTCACAACTTCTCTTACTCGAATTTCCGCTTCTGGAATTAATGCCCTTCTTGATCACACCACAAGCAATATGACACCATCTTCCAGTGCAGGTGTCATTAACATGTCTATCACAATTCATCTTCCCATCTTGATTACCCTTACCAGAGAAAAATCTCACTTTAATGGTAGTTAGTTCACTTCCAGCTCCGACCACGATAACTTTGTTAATACAATAAGGGGTACTATCATTTAGTAAGCAATGTGATCCTGCCCCTGCTCATTCCTGCTCATTATTTTTGAAAGCTGTGTACGCTAATACTACAACTGTCGAATGCAAAAAAGTTTAAATTTCCAATTAATCCTTGGATAACAAAATGTTTGTTAACCAGCATGCGTAAAAAGATAAGTTTACAGGAAGAGTTAGAAAGAGCCGTTCGATGTGGTCTAGCACATCGCTATAAAATATACAATACGATGTTGAACAACCTACAGAAAAAATCAAAACGGCTGTACTATGAGAGAGAAATTTGCAAGGCTCTGTCTGGAGTGTTATCGACAATCCCTATGGCAGTGACCATATATGCCTGGTATCATAAAAATTACCTCCTTTCCAGACAACAGCGTCGAGATCACCTCGATAGAAACTTCATCTAGCAGGCTGGCCTATATTCAGCGAAAATGCCTGTCTGGATGACATATCAGCTGATCTAACAATGGATGAAATGAACTAAAAAAATACTGCCTTTATACTTGCTGCAGTAGAACACACGTTGTCGCAATCCTCCGTCTTCTTAGGAGAAAATTTGAAACTCTGGTGGACAGACGAATATACAAATACTAAAAAAAATTGCCAAAGAAAGCGTGGGGTATCTTTCGGCGATACCCAACACAACATAATCTGCTGTCTTTGAAAATAGCAAAAGCGAAAGCCAGGCACACACGCAGACAAGCCGAGAGACAGTCATGGAAAACCGTGTATCGTGAATAAATAGCTCGATAACATCCAAAAGAATGTGGGATCAGCTTCGTAAGTATACAGGCGACTATGGTACTTACACTATCTCCATACTATCACCTCCAGGCATGCAAACAAATTTAGAAGAAGAAGCAGAGATGTTAGGGCAGCATTTTCGTGACATATTAAGTTCAGTAAACTATTCCGCTACATTCCTCAAATATAGGCAATCAGCCGAAAAACTAAAGCTTCTGACTACAGGAAGTTCAGACAGACCGTATAATGCCCCCTTAACGCTCCCGAAAATCAATGAATATTCACTACTGGCAAAAAAAACAGCACATGGTCCCGACAGAGTACATTACGCAATGCTCGCTCACCTACCTCCGAAAGCAGTTGGAACCTTGCTTCGTTTTTTGAACACTATGAACTACGACACCCAAATTTCCTGATCCCCTATTTCGAACTGTGCATTTGTACGTCTCCATCTTTTCTCTTTTCCCTACTTTTTTTCAATCAATCCTCCGATCGCCCCCTTATTAATGCCTATTGCGGACATGTTTATTTTACTAATCTTCCGCTGAACCCAACGGCTTCAAGGAGGCCAGTGGTGCCAAAATCGACCGCAGGGTAGACGTCTTCACATTCTAATAAAACATGCTCCATAGTTTTTTTTAGCCTTACCGCAGCAAGCACATGATTCATCTTCCTTATTATATCTAGCTTTAAAGGGCGTGTTCTAAAGCATCCAGATCTTGCTTCGAAAAGGAATGAGCTTCCCTTTGAGTGATCACAAACGGTTTCTTTCCTGATTTCGTTTTTTCCTCGTAAGTTGCTACTCATGGCAGGCTTCTTTTGCATTGCCGCCACCCATAAGATTATTTCAGCCTCTATGACTTTCCGTTCACATTTATAAATATCTCTGACGACGGGATTCCAACACTGGACTTCTAGCACAGAAGTTGTATATCGAAATCATTATGCCAAGGTTGCGTGGACAAGGGAAACCACTGCATTAAAAGCGATTATGCGTATTCGCAGAGCCTTATTACCTTCTGCATTGGAAACAAATATACATTGCTTTGAAATTTTGGTAGATGAAGGCAGATAAGGCTAATAAACGAGGACGCATGAACGTGTGAAGACACAAGTCTGAAGGTCAGGTAAATTTATGCACTAGCTATCACTATCATGAAAAATGAGCTATTGTTGCACCAGTTTCCTCTAATAACTATCCTAAGAAAATTTATGATAGTGTCCAAACAATACCATCCCAATGAAATCTGATTAAGTTTTCTTTATTTTCTCCCTCTATTAAGTCGGAGCTGCTAGCATTATCGCGAGATTGACCGGGAAGATTTATTAGTAAGGCACGTCGCGACCACTTTACCTCGCGTTCACAAGACCGCAAAGATTCTTTCCCCTTCAGCTGTGAGCTTGATTGTGCCCTCGTAGATGCATATGAAAGCTCTACTTCTTTCAGGCTAAGACAATGACAATGGACAGCTAGAGATGAGGCGGCCACATGAAGTCATGTGCCCCAATGAATGACATGGTCAGTCGACGTGCTTTTCCAGCAGGTCCAGCACACGGAAGACGTGTTTACCGTAGCCAGCGCCGAGACGCTCGTCACTTCCCCGGACATAACGTGTAGATTGGGACTCGTCTTGTTTGGCAGGCCGGCCGACCTGCCTAGCGTTAGGGGAATAGTTTCACAGCAATTAAGTGCATTGTTCAAGTTTTACTGACGATACAACGGGGATTAAAGATATGCCAGAACAACGCAAGCAGTGCCTTATTGGCCCTCCATTCTTTCTTCCATTTTTCTCCCTTATTAGAAATATGTTACTGTTTTAGATATTTTCTTTTACACTTTCGACATTAATTTTTATATTCACTGGGTTTTTGTTTCTCTTTGATGTTTGTCCGAGAGCCTTAGGGTAGCTTGCCCTTTCAGTATATTTAATGTTTCTTGAGATAAAATAAGATACAAGAGGGCTTATATTAGCTTACCACATTGGTGGTTAGAGTCGCAAAACAGCAAACGTATTTTTTCCACCGTATCGCCCGGTATGTTTTCTTTTGCTCGTTAGCTTTGGAACTGACGTCATATTCGAAATGATAAGTTCACGCGCAACACACGTTCATAGCATTTAAAAGTATACGAATTCTTCACTTGGACCATTACCTTGTCCTCTTGATAATGGCCTTCTTAGTATGCTATTTCACCGCCGAGAATGCAGCCAATTAGTGTGAAAAGCAAAATCATCTTACCAAAGGCATCAATGATTCCAAGCATGAGTTTTTCTTGCACAACATAAGCGCTGCCAATTGGGCAATTCTACCCCGGTTTGCGAATAGTTTCAGCTTACTGCATTTCTTACAAGCAAGGCAATTTAAAATGATATCTGCTTTGTGTGAAAAGTCCCTCAAAATGTGCACGTACTCATGCAAATTGGCTGACTTGCTAACACTAGGGGAGTGGCCTACGCCGTCCATAATGTCAATTCCAAGTAGGGGAAAGAAACCGCAGGCTGAAGCGGCTGCTGTACGAAATTAAAATGCTTCATTGAACTTGCTAGTCAGAAAAGTGAACAGGATACGCGATGTGTGAGCATGGCGACAGCAGCTGTACCATTGCTAGGCCTAATGCGACATGCGGAGGGCGGTGCAAACGTTCGGCTTAGGGTTTTACATAGCGCTCGCAAGAACACGCTTGTGTTTTGCGAGGTATATGGAATATACCTCGCCTGAATGTACGCCTGAGTAATATGGAAGAAAGTAAATGGGCTGGGAGAGTGTTCAGGTATCTGTACATGAAAAAACATTGATTCACAGTGGAGGAAAAGAACTAGGAAGCTTACCAGCAAGTATGTGGCCTGTAGGGTGGGCAACACCGCAACAAAGACGGCCAAGCAGAAAGTCAGAGAGGCTGAAATAATCTCATGGGCAGCGGCAATAGAAAGGAAACCTGGCATGAGTAACTACTTAAGAAGAAAAAACGAAATCAGGTAAGAAACAATTTATGATAACTGAAAGGGAAGCTCACTACGTTTCGAAGCGAGATCGGGATGCCTTAGAACACGCACCTATAAAGCGAGATATAAGAAGGAACAAGAAGCATGTGCTTGCTGCGGTTAAGCTAGGGAAACTATGGAGCACGTTTTATTCGAATGTGGAGACGTCTACCCAGCGGGCGATTTAGGCACCACTGTCTTCCTTGAAGCCCTTGGGTTCAGCGGGAGCAGTGGAAAAGTAAACATGTCCGCAATGGGCATTCGTAAGAGGCGATTGGAGAATTGGTGGGCGAAAAGTAGGGAAACGAAAAAAACGGAGACGTACAAAAGCACACTTAAGACTAGGGGATCAGATAATTTGGGTGTGGGAGTGTTTAATCTTTATTTTTTATTTTTATTCTTTAACTTAGGTAGGACATTGGGGAGTATAATAGCAAGAGCTTGGTGACGCAACCCACTGCCCCATTCCAAAGTGGACGCTCATACCATCCGTCCATCCATCCATCCCTCCGTACCGCGATGTATGTCTCTCGGTTTCCGCTCGCTGGAGGCCACCTGTGCGTTCCGCACATGTGTTCATTTCCTTTCGCGAAGTGGATATGCCTGTAATCTCCCGAACATCCGCTAAATATATTGTGAAATTTTACTGTGCTTCCCTGTGAGCTTCATACTGCAGTGCTCTGTAGAGGGCTTTTTTTTACATCAAGTAGAACCCATGCGCACTCATTTCATTACGATGTGGCGGACAGGTGTTTCGAATATAACGCAGGCCGTCCATTGCGTGGTAAACATACCTACCCTGAACGCTGTTTTTTGTCTAGTTTGACATGTGTCCCAATTATACATTAACTGCGAATTAGAGTTTATTACACAGGTTGTGAGTACGACACTATTGTACTTGTCCGCTGGTGCGACAAGTATTCCCGGTATGAAGCCATTCATTTCTGCTGAGCAGTCTTTAAGAACTGTCCCTTCATCGACAGAACACGTCGTAGCTGCTGCCCATTCCAGTTATGTATTCCTAGAGTCATTTCGCTAGATCTGTGGCCTCAAAGCAGCATTTCATGCTCATAGAAAATGGTAAATGGCAGGCGTGACAGTTGCTCCAAGATATACGTTCACACTATTGTGCTGCCGCTTGTCTTCTGCGGAAGTATGGAGCGTTGTTTATTATTTGGCACACATGCGTGAACAACATCACCTGACAGATAACTATAGAAAGGTTCCTGGCAAGTTCCATACGGGCACGCACACCATCTGCAGTGATTAGAAGGCACACAGTCCATATCAAAGGATACTGACTGAAGAGAAGTGCTTCATTGCCCTTTCTTTCTTCCTCAGAACTGGTATAAAAGGGGGTGGAGGATAAATCAAGTTTCGAACGCCTGACAGGGGCCCTGACCCGCTGGTATACATGTAATTAGAAAAGTAGTTTCAGCAGGACGTATTTTCACAAATCAGCAGAGCCTTCAAGTACGACGCTACCATGGTAAATAGACTGCTCTTCGAGAAAAGGAGGAACAATTTACAATCACATCGCATATAAATTGTTATTGCATAGAACACTTTCTAAAGTGTTCGTGCATAGAAGTAGAAAAAATAAAATGTCTTTGTGATGCAGATTCAATACAAGAAAACGCACCAGATATTGAGAATAGGTGAAATACAAGATCAATCAATCAGGAAATATTTTCTTACGTTCAGCATAGTGCGTACTTACCATCCCGAGAACAGAAACGTTTGATGATGCAATCTAACAAAAAAGTATAGAAAATGAACAGGAATATGTTTTAGACACAACGTCATCTGATGGCTACAAGAAACGCCAAATACACGCCCAGTGTACCGTCGTTTGCGGGTCCTCCGGCAACCGAACCAGTAAATACCGAAAGAGCAGTAACCCAGGGTATACTGGCAAAGTACGGTGAACCCCTGCAAGAGTAGATACCGTCTGACGGATACGTTGAGTACTGCCAGTTAGACGCGCCGCGCAATAAATTAGGCAAAGTATATGGACACACAGAGAAAAGTGTGCTTACATAGGCCCGTCTCTCTCGCATACCAGTCGAACACATTTTCACGCATTCACTTTTTTCTTTATAAAGGAAAAGACAACACTTTATCATAATGATGGACTACCGCCGTCTTTCTCCATACTAACTAGTGGTTTATGAAAGTATACGTATTAGTAAATTATCAAACATATTAGTTCCTTTAAACGCATTGTCTGCGGCCCATTGTTCCTTATTTTTTCGGATTCAGAATTTCATGTCTACTGTCACTGCTAAAAGAACCCACTGCAGATCATATACATATTGTATATGCTGTTCTAGCTCAACGTAAGAAATTTGGATTGCTTCCACAACGTTGTACAGAATAAATGCGATTCGTGCTGAATTGTGTAAACATGGCGTAACAGTTTGCAGGCATACGCAATATACTTTTTTGAAATCGTATAAGCTTATCAAAGTTCGTATGTGTTTTTATGCGATAACTAACATGGCATAGCGTAACTTGCAGTAGAATAAAGAGTAATACAAGATTCTTTCTAACCATGTCTAACCATGCCGTGAACGGAGAATAAAGAGAGCGGGACTCTAAATCGACAGTTTCGTTGCCGCGAATACGTGCACAATGGCCTGCGATGGCGACCGATGGAGGAACTGAAGAGGCAGCGACAGCCACGCTGTTCAATGGAAAGCTCAGTACGAGAACTGTGAAAGCGTGAACGTGAACAGGGTAACTTTTCCATCCATTTGTGCCGCGATGGAAGCAATCAAAATGATGATTGCGGCCGAACGCTGCGCAGTTTCATCTGCTCTATTCGCCGAAAGCTGGATAGGTGGATGCTACAAGGTAGGGGAAATATCAAGGTGGCAGCAGTGGATACACACAGTCAAGCCGTCAAGCCGGCAAGGCCAAGTGTCGACAGCTTTCTTTTATGTTGTTTTCTATTACTGCAGAAAAAGTTGCTGCGTTATTTGTATTTTTTCTGTTACTGTTGTGTTACTCTCATACCATGTAACGGCCAAGGTTCGAAAGGTCGTGAACAGTTTGTGGTTCTTCTCTGCAATTCATAAAAGAGGAGAGACATCAACGATGATATTTCCCTTTCTTCTGCTTTTATGCATGGCATTACAGGGTAACAATGCGCTCATTTCCCAAAAAACGTATTCAGAAGTTAGGCGTGTCCTTTTCGAATACGTTGACATTATCATCGACATTCTTGACGAACATTTGATAGGGATTAAGAAACTCATCTCAGTAGTCCTAGCCCCTACAATAAGTGTACAGTTTTGTCTTAGCTAGTTAGGCCAAGCGAGTCACCAGCAGCGCCCGCTACTTTGAGTGCGCATGCTGTGCTTAATGTATGCAATTTCCTGCCTGGGAAATCCCAAAAGTATCCAGTACTTGACACAGTGCAAAAGTGCGAAAATCTCACGTTCTGCGAAAAAGAACACGTTTTCAGTGAGCCGTCCACCTACAAGTAAGCTAAAACAAGCGTGAGTACTGATTTATACGGCGAGTGGAGACGTGCACAGTCTCTGCGTAGCACTGCTCTCAGTCACTTGACTCAAACAAAATTGAATGATGCTGGGGATCTGTAGTTTCTTGAACACAAACTCCACTGTCCCCGCCTAATTACTTTTTGTTTTCATTTGATTTTGATGGGAGCACTCAGCTAAAGCTGCCAATTTTCGGATCATGCCCCGTATTCGGAAGTGCATATGAACTGAAAGTCACGACTATCTGTCGTGACGGGCACAAGTAGCTTTGGGAAGAAATACCAGTCCGTTAAGATCTACAACCAACTAAGCCAACATTTCACCATTGAATTCAGAAGTTGACTTCGTCAAGTCCGGCACAAGGTACGCCTCAACGTTAAGTCACGGAACGATACGCATTGGCCACCTTGAGCATGTTTACCTCAGGCATTGTTTTGGGCTGGACTTGACTAAGTCGTGGTTTCAAGCATGACCTCCGTGATCTCGGAGGCCATGCTTCAAGTTAAGACGGATTTCTGTATACCTTTCCATGTACCTACTTTCCATGAAGTCTGTGCGACTGCATGCGAATGGTCCGTTGAGCATCATTGGTGTACATGCCCAATTCATCATCTGGTTTCCTTTTCTCCTTAGTGTTTGCAGGGCACAATCATCACTGATTTTCGCACAAAATGAATAGTGCGTGAAGTTCATGGAGAACGGAATGCGAAGCAGATTTATTATCTTGTAGCCAATGCAATATTGACTATACGCGTGATCTATTCCCGATCTAAAACACGTATAGTACACACCAGGAGCGAACGTGAATGTCACCTGTGTCTGCTAGAGCGTTAAAGTGCTTACACTGCGATGATTGCGCTCGACTGCGCTTCTGTAACCATGCTCTGATTAGCTTTTGCGTGTTCGTCATGATAGCATACATGCGGCCTTTTTAAAGGAAATCTTTCATTGACAACCCTCCCTGCTTTGGCGTGGTTGTTGCTTCCGGATCGGTCGATTTGACAAGGTTATTTGTGCTCCGAATGTAGGTGACAGCTAACAGACTTATAACCCCTGCACGCTAACCGACAAAGTAGTGGCAGCTAGCGGGCTTTCTTCTTCCCAATGCAAAAATAACTTTCTGCATAATATACAAACACATATAGCGGCATATAGGGAAGGTTTCATTTTTCTTTTCTAGCGCCCTTGTCGCAATACTTTTACTGTAGTTCTTCGATTCTACATGTACTGCTTTATTTAGTATGTACTTTATTCCTACTCCTTGGGCCTAGCAAGGGCGGCAGCATATCATCATTGAAATAAAAAAATTGATTGCACATCAACCTCTCAATGGAATAACATTACATTGTGTCTATTCCCTATAATATATCAAATTTTTATATTAGGCATTTAGCATCTGTCACTGAATTTGTAAGCATTTTTCGCCAATCTTCCAAATACGGTACGTACCACTTGCAATACAAGAACACAAAATCCTTGAATGCATCTAGATTGTTTGTCCCACTGCCTAGTGTATTCACCTGTGATGGTGTACGCCCAACATACGAGGCGCTATAACGTAAAACTATTCCAAGCTTTTCTATTCCAATACTGTAATCAGCCCTCCGCGATTGGTAAAAAACTTTTTTAGACAACCCCCCCTTCACCTCTCTGTCACGCGACGTGGCTAAAACCGCGGTAGCTCCCCATCTGATGTGACGCGAAAACACGGATGATGCATGATTTGACCGAACAAAAGAAAAATAGTTATTTCTGATTCGACGCCTTTTTGCCATTAGCCTCCGGCTATTGGCCAAGCGTTTTCGGGCTGCACCCAATTCACCTGCCTGTGAACCCACCGCGTCAAAGTAACGTGCACGCAATAAAGATGCATTAATATGCCGAACAAAACAGAATTTTCTCGTGAATAGCCGCATGCTGCCCCGTTCTGAAAGGAATATAAGATGGATGCCGCCAATCGTTGAGGCGCTGGCTACTCGCACCAGCCGGAGAGCGTGGGTTTAATTACGTATAATAAATCTTTTTGCGTGGCCGTGTAAGGTTTTCGAGCACTTTCGGCACGTTTACGGCCTCATTCTGCCAACTCATCTTTGCTGAGGATCCGTTTTAGCGTCATTCTTAAAGTTCCGTTACATGCCGCCGCAATTTTCGACCAGCCACAGCAAGCCGAGTAAGAGAAAGCGGACCAATACCAGACGCTGGCACCGCCCTCTTCAACTTTTTATCAATTTTCAGTGCAATGGCTCGGCTCCATCGAATCCCTCTCCACTTGAGCGTGCTCCTCGCCTCTTGTTAGCAAAAAAATAAGACAAGCCGCGCTGTGTAGGCAATGTTATTTGTTTTTCAAGCAAACAAAAGTGACCTCCTATTTACGAGGAGAGCGTTTGATTGGTCTGTTCAGACAACCCTGCGGGTGACCGCCCGGTGCTTGCGTCGTCCGTTACGCAAATTTGACGTCAGGAGATTGGAATAAAAACATATTGGAATAGTTTTACGTTATAGGGCCCATGGTCGCGGAACATGCGTTTAATGAATACACCTGTGCGACAGTAAGACATAAGCAGGGCGTGTTTACGATCATTGCAGGCTACATGACGAAAAACGAGAGATTTGATTATCTACACTTAACTTTTGTCGCCCAAACACGCCATGGACCACATATAGTCCCCGGCGCCTTTAACGCCCATCACACATTATGGCTGAGTATTACGATGGATAGATGGGGCGAAGAATTGACAAACGTCATAGACACAGAAGGTTTGGCAACCATTTATGACAGTTCCCCTATATTTCTCCGATGGCCGGCTTATAGCAGCTCATTATAGCTTGCATTCATGTCCCAAAATTCTCAACCCTGAAGAACCTGGTGAACAGATCTGGAAACGGCATGGTAGCGACCCTATACCTATATACATAATACTGCAATGGTTCCTTAAAACTCCTTCATCTCGTCTTTGTTTAATAACTAGAGAGATTATCAAGCATTGGAGGACAATGCTGGCTCATAACAATCTTCGTCGCCTGATCTAGAATGTACTGTTAACACAGCTCTGCATGAAACGACAAAATTCATAAGCATATTGGTACCTAAAGCTCCACTGACATCGAATATGAATAACTACGAAACGTGCGTCGCCACCCCGAGATAAAATACCGAAGAACGCAATCTACCTCAGACCGTACCATCTGTCGAAGAGCTGAACGACATGTTCTTCGGCAGCTCGACAAACTGTACACAAGCGCTGATGAGGATTTTGTACTTCCCTTGATCCTCGCAAGCCACTTTGTAAAATACGGCAGGTAATGCAGAGTTTGCAATTTCGTCCTTAAGAAAAGTACCCATTATGGGGACTGTAAAAGCGAAGTGAAAATTGCCGAGTACTATTGCAAAGTCCTTGTGGCTATGGCTTCAGGCCCACATTCAATAGACGGACAAGCCCTAAACCATCCACATACGACCGCCTTGACGCGATGTTCACGATGCAAGTAGGCGCTGCATGGCTTCATCTCGAAGATCGTCAGCGGCTGGAACGGATGGCATCAGATATGCTGCGCTGCGTTCTCTGGGGAAGACGCACTCTTCGATTCAACACATTTTGGAGTGCTGGTACTCTACTGAATAATCAGAAAACAAGTCTTATTGTGGCGTATTTTTAGGTTGGAAAAACACCTCATGCCATATCTTCCTACAGACCCGTTGCCCTGGCATACTGCGTGGGCGAGATGATGAAGTGAATGGTGCTGACGAGGCTAGACTTGTTTAGCAAAAAGTACAACCTTTACCCAGATGTGATGTCGTGTTTTCGCAAAAGAAAAAAAAGATCCTGCATTGACAGCGTGATTGACGCCATTCTTGACGTACTTGAGGAGCTAGGAATCGGAGGTGGGAGGTTTCACTGGTTATGAACTACCATATTAACCGTGCCATATTTATTACGACGAGCGATGAGGCGACCAGTCGTGATCCTATCTGCACTGGCGTTCCTCAAGGAGGCGTGCTCATCCCTAGACTGTTCAATATAACCTTTATTAGACTCGCCGATATAGCGCCAGATATTACCATTATGAGCCCATACACTGACGATCGCTGCATATGGGCTTCTGGTGTTTCGGCGCCACAATTTCCTGTAAGACTGCACCGTGCAGTGTCGATCACCTCGAAGTTTTTGCAGCAGTGAGGTGTACAATTGGCACCTGAGAAGAGAGCGGCCCTTGCATAAACACGCAAGGCGATGCACCGCTACCAGGTTACAATTAACAGCACAGCCATACCGTACTTTACACACCACAGATTCCTAGGAGTGATGATTAACCGAAACTTGCCCTGGTCTAAGGAAGTGTCGATGGTCAAGTGCAAATTACGCAGCTTCCTACACGTGCCTAAACACATAGCAGGCAGGAAGTGGGGCCCGTAAGAGGGATAATTGCTCCAGCTAAATGTATCACTTTTCATAGTCTAGCCGCAATACAGTTTGCAGATTATTACAAAGATGCGCCCCTCCTGCCTATATACGCGGGAGAGCTGACAAGCTTAAGCCCTGAGAACATGTCTTGAAGTGCCAGGGTGCACTTCTACTAAGGTCGTGAATGCGAAAGCAGGTGTACCTCCTTTAGACGCTCATCTCTCATGCCAACCTTTAAGGGTATATCTTCAATATAGTGGAACCACAACGAACGTCACCCTCTATCGACTATTCGCATTCTTCGTCCAGACAGTGCTTCCTCGGAATATCTTTTGCGTCATGAGATCTTCCTTCGTACAGGCTTTACTATGGCAATAGCAGCGGCCGTGCTAGCGTAGACTTTGTCAAGCCCTGTAGTAAACCCATCCCTTCCCGGAGTCAGGAAAAAATCACGTACATCCTCAAGTGGGCTTAAACAACTTACCTAAACTTTATATCTTAAGAATATGTCGCTTCCATAGCATATTTGCTGATGGGTCGGCGTCAACAGCCACTTAGACCGCGGCTTTCATATTACCTAATATGAAAATCAGTAAGCACTTCCATCTCTACCCCCAAACTACGTCAATGGCGGCTGAGATTGTTGCCATTCGGCCGGCAACTCGTTATATATTGTGTAGCCACATCAGACACGGACTATACTTTGAGATTCGAAACCAGCACATTATTTCATCATTTCTGCACTTACACGAGCACCTTTCTATGTGCTTACTCAAGAGGTGATTGAATCCCACGATGTCGGCCTGAGAGCTGGCCATTGAATAAGGTTGCAGTGAATTCGGGACACTGTGGCGTACATGGAAATGGGCTCACCAACGCGGAGGCACAGATGACCTACATTAATGCCACACCAGTGTCCACACCAATTTCACAACCATGTACTAAAGCCCTAGTGTATAGACTTCTGCGCGATAATACCGCAGTCTATTGCACGTCACCAGGTCATGATCATCGCCGCCTTCACGAACTCGACCCGCAGAATAAAATACGGGCACCACCCACCATGAAAAAGTGCAATGGAAGCTTGCTGCACATATTAAGATTAGGCGTGGCCTTCACCCGGCGCTCCCTGCGTCTCATCGGGCGGGCGGATACTCCGAACAGTGAGAAATGCGGCATTACTGAGATGTCAGAACAGCTCTTGTGCATCTGGCAGCCATTTGCTGTAAAAAAAAATCGCTAATAGAGATCTCGTCAAAACTTCTCGTTGCACCATTGACTGAAAATATTCTTTTGGGACCTTCGCCAGATCCTCATCATCAGCCGGATAGTATGAAGGCTCTCAACAATTTTTTGTATGAGAACGGACTGGACAAGAGACTAGAAGATTTTCACTAAATCTACACCCTCATAGTCAATGACTTCTCTATTGTTTTATTCTGCACCCGTTCCCGCTCTGCCAAGGCCGAGTAGCCGATCTGAACATCGATCCAGGGTGACCTCTCAGTTTCTCTTGTAATTGTACCTGTCATAGACATTCTTCCATTGACAAGCATCATACTTCAATTTTTACCTCGGTTATCACGTGAGAGGCGATGGGGTTGAGGTGAAAAAAAAGACCAGTTGAAGAACTGCGGGCTCTAAGGGGCTAGTGACATAATTCTGCTGTATAAAACGTACACCACAATATATGAAAACTGCCTACGCTTAGAATTTCTCTTTATGGCCGCCCTACCAAACAGAAAAACATGGGTCCGCAACGTTCTCAGAAGCTGGCGCTCATAGTCATAAATGTCGTGTGGAAGCACGACATTTGCAACGCATATAAAACAAGAAGGGAAATTAAGCAGCGTAAGACGAAAGCATCAAGATGCCGTCTCGTGAATATAGCGCAGGGTAAGGCATGTATTTATGCTTTCCAAAGCACAGCTCATGTAAATAGAAGAGGGCATAAAAATAACGTTTTGTAATGGGGGAAGACCAACTGCATTGCTTTAAAAGCTAAGTGACACTGCCGTACAGATGGGGAACGATAGCATAAATCATTCAAGAGATTGAGCCTGTCAGAACAAGAGGGACATCACGCATTCCTCCGTGTGACAGCGTTCTCGGCTCAACTTTTGAAGCGCGATTCAGCAAGGTGAGACGAGGATTCACAGGGACAAAGCGACACCAGCGCTAACCAAGTAGACAAGCACGGCAAGGCTGTTGAGATTGTGGAAAAGAAAGAACCTGATGGAAGAAAAATAAACTGCAGCAGTCAGTCAACGTTAGCCTAGTTGGTGATGCATGGCTTCTAAAGCGTGATACAGTGAAACAGTGCGCTGTATTACACCTCAGAAATCACGGAAACCAACTACCCCAACGTTGCTCCATGACGTAGCCCTCGATGGGACCAGGCGTAGGTTCTTCCAGTCAGTATCAAAGGCTAAACCAGCTTTCGCTGCTTCCACTTTGAAACAATATTTTGACACTGAGTTTAGTGATGACCCGTAATGGCCAAGCGCGGCATTTATTTCTAGGAAACTAAAATGGCGGGGCACTACACTTCATACAGTAGACCCATGTAATAACTACATCAATTCTGATGGTGCGAGGAGTTGTTGGACACCTTATTATGTCAGAATATTTAGACAAATATTTTGGTGTTGTTGGAATTGGTTTCCCTGTGAGTTTCTCGTACTTTGCGTTGCCATAATTAATAATGTGTTCATATCACCAACTGCTTTCTGGAGGCAACCACCATGTAAGCTCAATCAAATATGCTCATGGCGGCCTGCAGAAAGGGCCTCAAACTTATAAATTTAGGGTAATAGCTTCACAATGTATCGCTTAGTGATATAAACTATAATATAACTGTTGTACGAGCAATATACTGACATGCTGCTCTCTGTGTAAATGAATTTAAATGAGCTGCAAATTTTTTGTAAGCATACAACACTTTTCAAGCATTTCGTATTCGCGCCAACCTCGAATTGTATACTACGCAATGTCACTTCTTTCTTCTATAGTCGAACACTAGTTGTGTTCCCCCATTCAACAGGTGAAGAGCGCGAGACGACCTCGCGCAGTGGGCTCCCCACTCACACTATTCTCAAACTCCTCGCTCCCATGAGAGACACAGCCTGCGGACTACGATCTGAGGAGTGAACAGTTCTACATCAGGCCCAGCGAGCAGGACGCGGCAGCGGGGCCCTGTGCCAGGGACTCCACCCTTAGACAGCCTCTTTCTTTCCGTTATTTTGTCTCGTCTTCAAGGAAGTTTTCTATAACCATGTACACGATGACGGCGACTGAGTCATCGCCGCCATTAAATTTGCAAGAGCGCCTCATTGAGAAAGCTTTAATGGATTGATTTTCAAGCACACCACATGTTTCGTCACTTTTTTCTATGGTCAGTTTATCAGGTTGATGGCTTCAGTGTGGGCGCAAATTACTACCGTTATGTTCTATCACTGGACGCGAAAAGCACTTGTTCCCTATTAGAAGGAGCAATAAAATGTCAGTCAAATTGAAACAGTAATTAACATGTCTGCCTGTAAGCTTTCCGCCATTGACCTACCTGTCTAGCGCAGGTGTTTCGATGACGCGCAGGCCATCCGTAATGAGCGCTTCCGCTCATTCTGCTAGCATGCAAGCTGTTCTCTATCCGGCAGGTTAGCCTGGTCGGCACTGCCATCAATGCGGCTCACTTACTTTAGAGCTAGAGCTCATCCCACAGGAGGCGCAAAAGGCGACAGCGAACGGCAATGGCGACGCTGTTATCGTGTGGTGGTGCTGAGATTGAGAGCCGGGACCATGCGCTTTGGGTGTGCGTTCGCTCGCCGAGGTGAGCAAACGCACACCCAAAGAATCGCTGGACTACGGTGATTTCGCTCTCACAGCCCTGACTTGCTCTCAGAGCGAGCACTACTTTGATTTTTTGCGCCTACCGGCTCCGTCAAATCGAGACCCGCAGAGCCTGAATGCCCTCATTGCAGAACATCTCGAGCGAATACCATTCTAAAGCATGGACACCGTCTTGGGCTCCTTCCCACTGAATACACATTTGTCCATTAGCCGTCTGCAAGACGTCTTGACAAGGCTACCAAGATGCGTTGAAAATTATTATGAACGTTTACAAGACATATTCAAACTGTGTTGGCCACAGGAAGCAGGCACTGTATCGCGATATTCTTCCCCTCTCTTCTTTTATCCCTTCGTAAGAATATTTAAGTCTTCTTGAAGATTTCTTAATAAGACTTTGTCGGATGTCTTAAAATGCCTTGTAGCCGTTGTGAAGACCGTCTAATGCACCACCAAACAAGGGATATAAGACGTTTTGCACGTAATCTTGTCGCCGTTTTAAAAACGGCTATAAGACGTTTTAAGTGACGTTTTATAGTTGTTTTAGAAACGGCTATGAGATGTCTTGCAAAATGTCTGATAGCCGTTTAACAATGGCTGCGAGAAATTTTGGGAGACATTTTGTAGAGGTCCTAAGATGTTTTTCGCAACAGAATAAACAGACTTTTGAAGAGCTAGGTACTATACGATCTCGTCAATATTTGTGTAACGTAGCCCTATTATTAGGAAAGCAATTGATTTAGGGAGATTTCTAAATTTGTTGGGTGACAGATCATTTAAGGCACCAAGCTAACGTACGTACAAACAACTCAATGCTCTTTAAAAAGTGACGGAACTTCTAGTAAGGAATGTTTATCATGCCTTGCAAGCATCATCATCTTTAAACTATAGAAAAGCACCACTTGTTGATTCGGCTAGGCAGTAGTTGCAAAAATGATAGTGAGACCTACCAAAACTGTCCATTCATAGTGGGAACTCTACTGTCAGGGGAAGCTCTAGCACCAAGATGACATTTTAAGTATGCTTTCGACGCTAAACTTCAGTCGTTAGATTGCTATAGAGATTATCTCCTTCCAGATTAACTGCTCAGCAAAATGTTGCTGAGCTTCAGTGACCTGGTTAGAAACGACACACACTACACATATGCTATGGTCCGGGAAGACCCAATATGATTTTTTACCTTGTCAACATTGTTCTATATTTGCGGATGAAATAATATCAGTGACTGCAGCAACACTACCACGGAAGTTTTTCTTATATGGATGTTTGCCATACCCGTGAATTTGGGTACAAAATACACCCTTCCACTATAGCATTATTGACACAAAGAATTGACTGTCTCCTGATACTTGCTAAATGAACAAATCAATGGGAATGTTTCTAATCCTCTCAATATTGAAAAAAGTTTGGCTCTACCGACAGCACCAATGTCTATGGCTCATTTCTTACAGCCCACCCTAGCACCACTGCAGTATCGGGAAGGCCACAAAAGTGAATGCTAAAACCTCGCTTAACATAAACAGAGAATAATCACACAAATAAAGCAGTAAATTTGCCGAAGGTCTCAAAGATTTTTTTAATAAATTAAATCATTAACACCACTATGTCAGCAAAATACTTCTAATGCACCTTTAGAGATTTCCTTTGTGACTTTTGTCACACGTTGATCACTGCGTAATTCAGGCAGCTGGCTTAGACAATTCCACAGGCTCATATGCACCCGCATGTAATGTAGCTTGTTCCTAATGTTGCTTGAGCTTAAAATTTGGTACCTGTAATTAGAAGGTAAGACAAGATATTAACAATTACATGCTACAGTGAAACTTGGTTATAATGAAACGGGACACAACGTCTATTGGATGTAACAAAGTGGAATCCCCCTTGAAATCTCCATAGATATTCACGCTTTCAAACCTTGTTTCAACGAAGTAAAATTATCTTGCCAATAAATTTGCCGAACTTGATTTGTATCCGAAACAAGTAATGCCTGACCGTTGTAGGTTTAATCGCATTCCGCAAGGTTCGGTAGACATTCGGTGCCAAAACTTTTTCGTATTTGCGTTGAATGCGCCGTCGAACACTGTTACATTGCACTGCTGCCCGTAGCTGCGCATACGCAGAGGCACGTAATCACCACCCCAATTTCTCTGACTGCGGCGCCACGCAGGCTAGTGCAACTTGGCGTGGCCTCAGAGATTCTACCGGTGCAATCTCAGAGAGCACCTCTCCCAGCGAGGCTCGTGTTGCTCGAACGCGACAAACGTGGATAGCGTCGCAGCGTGCTATCTATTCAACCACGTCTCCATTTTGCGATGCCAGAGACAAACCAACTGAAAGCGGAAACGAAAGACCATAACATTGAAACAGAAGGCAGCTATCGTAAACGCAATGGTGTCAGATGCTAAAAAGTTGTTTGTTAAGGACGCCGAGATTCCTTTTGCTCTTTCTGTTCAGCGCACGTGGCCATGTAGCGCTTCTGGTAGCCGGAAGGCCGTGTTCTACGCAAGTTCAAGATTTTGCACTTCATTAAGTATGTATAACACTGAAGGGTGGTGATGAATATAGTGAATTTCTGCTCTCATTGTACCGTCGTTATAAAGCGATTCGATAGCATATGACTAACAGGAGCTCCCACTCATTTGTGCGGAAGCTTTGTTTGTGAACAGTAAGTTCTATAAATTTGAGCTAGGCATCTTGCGTATACATGCAAAATAATTCCATCACTACAATTAAACCTTTTGTGTAGTTTCATAGAAAGCACCCGTGATACTGACGTGAAATCCAGATTCTTTCAAGGCCTTCAGGATAAGCGCCGAGTCAGATCAGCACAACTTCGCGTAGCTGTTTATCTCAACATTTGTCATTTTCCTAATGTGTTCTAACAACATCCCTGTATGGCATTGCGCTCTACGGCGGAAACAAAGTCGTTGTTCGTTGAATCTAACTCCTCATTACTACACATCAATGCGCGAAGTTAATGCAAAAGCCAAGATAGCATTACTACCTTTATCAATTCACTTCGTCATTCCTCTTAATTTTGGGCATTTCTGAAACGTGTCTTGGCTCTGTTGATGAGAACTTGTTTGGTTCTCGGTTGTTCCAATTCGTATACTGTCACCATAGTTCGGATCAGCATGGTGGTTCGGCTATTTTGATATCTTGCAAAATCAAGCATGAACGTAGGCTTGACCAGTATTTCAACGTATCTGACTGTGACTCAGTGCGGATCGAAATTAACCTTTCGCCTTCTAGTGATGGCAACGGTCTAATCATTGGTTGCATTCATCGCTCCCTATCTTTATCTATTCCTGATTTCTTGCACAACCATTCCATAACTAATCATACAATTTCACCTGTAAATAAACACATTTTAATAGTTGCTGACATTATTGTCACTTATTTAACGGATACTGGTAATAGTTCACTAATATCGTATAGAACTAACTTTGTTAGATTTGGGCCCCTTTTCAGCCTTTCACGACTTCTCTTACTCTAATTTACGCTTCTGGAATTAATGCCCTTCTTGATCACACCATAAGCAATATGACACCATCTTCCAGTGCAGGTGTCATTAACATGTCTATCACAATTCATCTTCCCATTTTGATTACCCATACCAGAGAAAAATCGCACTTTAATGGTAGTTAGTTCGCTTCCAGCTCCGACCACGATAACTTTGTTAATACAATAAGGGGTACTATCATTTAGTAAGCTATGTGATCCTGCTCCTGCTCTTTCCTGCTAATTATTTTTGAGAGCTGTGTACGCTAATACTACAACTGTCGAATGCAAAAAAGTTTAAATTTCCACTTAATCCTTGGATAACAAAATGTTTGTTAACCAGCATGCGTAAAAAGATAATTTTACAGGAAGAGTTAGAAAGAGCCGTTCCATGTGGTCTAGCACATCGCTATAAAATATAAAATACGATGTTGAACAACCTGCAGAAAAAATCAAAACGGCTTTACTATGAGAGAGAAATTTGCAAGGCTCTCTCTGGAGTGTTATCGACAATCCCTATGGTAGTGACCATATATGCCTGGTATCATTAAAATTATCTCCTTTCCAGACAATAGCGTCGAGATCACCTCGTTAGAAACTTCATCTAGCAGGCTGGCCTATATTCAGCGAAAATGCCTGTCTGGATGACATATCTGCTGATGTAACAATGGATGAAAGGAACTAAAAAATTACTGCCTTTATACTTGCTGCAGTAGAACACACGTTGTCGCAATCCTCCGTCTTCTTAGGAGAAAATTTGAAACTCTGGTGGACAGACGAATATACAAATACTAAAAAAAATTGCCAAAGAAAGCGTGGGGTATCTTTCGGCGATACCCAACACAACATAATCTGCTGTCTTTGAATATAGGAAAAGCGAAAGCCAGGTACACACGCAGACAAGCCGAGAGACAGTCATGGAAAACTGTGTCTCGGGAATAAATAGCTCGATAACATCGAAAAGAATGTGGGATCAGCTTTGTAAGTATACAGGCGACTATGGTACTTACACTATCTCCATACTATCACCTCCAGGCATGCAAACAAATTTAGAAGAACAAGCAGAGATGTTAGGGCAGCATTTTCGTGACATATTAAGCTCAGTAAACTATTCCGCTACATTCCTCAAATATAGGCAATCAGCCGAAAAACTAAAGCTTCTGACTACAGGAAGTTCAGAGAGACCGTATAATGCCCCCTTAACGCTCCCGAAAATCAATAAAATATTCACTACTGGCAAAAAAAAAACAGCACATGGTTCCGACAGAGTACATTACGCAATGCTCGCTCACCTACCTCCGAAAGCAGTTGGAACCTTGCTTCGTTTTTTTTAATATGACTTCGTAAACGGGAAAAACGCCCAGTGAGGGGAAGAAAGTCATCATAGTCCCTCTCGAGAGCTGGAAAACCTCCCACAACCGCCACCAGTTACAGACATATAGCACTCGCAAGTTGTTTTGCAAAGTTTTATGAAGCGATCATAAACATAAGATTGACCTTGAAACCGAGAACCTGTTAGATAACCATCAGTGTGGGAACGAGTAAGGTTGCTCTACACCGCATCACATAGTCCGGCTAGAACACGAGATACATGCGGCATTTCTAAACAAGCAATACTGTCTCACTGTTTCCTTTGATCTAGAAAAGGGGTATGACACAACATGGAGGTTTGGTGTCTTAAGGGACTTAGCTGAATTAGGAATGCGCGGTAGAATGCTCAAGTGTCTCACTGATTTCATATGCGACCGAACACTCCAAGCGTTTTTAGTTAGGAACGGTGCTGTTACGTGTACACATTCAAGAAAATGGTGTGCCACAGGGATGCGTAATAAGCACAACATTGTTCGCGGTGAAAATTAACTCGGTCAATAATGTTATTCCATCCTCTGTAATACACCAATTATATGTGGATGACCTACAAATTGCGTGTCGTACATCAAACCTGGCAACCTGCGAACGGCAAATTTAAAATACGTTAAGCAAACTAACGCATGGTGCGTCTAAAAGCGTCTAAAAACGGTTTTTGCTTTTCAAATGAAAAAAAAAATATTAGTGTTGTCTTTACACAAAAAAGAGGCCTACAACCACATCCCATACTTAAGCTACAGGAAGCCACACTACCGGTAAAACAAGAACACAAGTTTCTGGGTGTTCTGTTTGATAAGAAAGTTTAACTTTCTCGCGCACATAAATAGTCGTAAAATTAAAACGAACAATGCAATTAACATCATTCAAGTCCTGTCCCGGAAGCGCTGGCGCTCCGACCGTGAGTGCCTGCTACGCATCTACCGCACTTCGAAACGTAGCATATCAGACTATGGTAGCATAATATATGGCTCAGCCAGACATTCCTACGTCCGACGACTCGATCCAGTTTATAACATAGGGCTACGAATGGCAAGTGCTGCTTACAGAACATCATCTGTTCAGAGCTTACACGTTGAATGTAATGAGCCTCCTTTACAGCATCGCAGAGTGCTACTTTCTCCTGCATACTCAGAATCCAGTCCTGCCCACAACACATATGCTACGACATCGTCACACAGTGCAACTCACGATTACACTGCACACAGAAACCGAACATGATCATACCTCTTTTTCGGTGATATGAGGAATATTGCCATGAGTAGGACATTTCTGATGAGCTCCTTCAGGTTGCTAAACGGCCACAACGACTACCCCCGTGGGGCGAATTAATGCAGTTATGTGACATCGGTACCTCTAAATAAACGACACCCCGCACGAACACACCATACAAGAATTCTGCGCTCTTCAAGACAAATGTAAAAAACATGGAATACTAAACTGATGTCTCTAAAACAAAAGAATACGTGGGCGTGGGGGCCGTGAAAAAGAATTACTAAAGAAGTGTTCGTTTGCCACAGTACACCTCTGTGCACACAGCTGAAGTCTATGCAATATGAACTGTGGTTAAAAAGATTATCGCTGAAAAATACGAAAACACAATCGATACACTGATTTATTAAGCACGCTGAAGGCTCTTCACATAAAATCAGAATGCGAACCCCTGGTAGGCGATATTTTAAATATGGTAACATAAACAATTACAGCAAATCAATTAGGTTTGTTATTGGCAAATAGTCATGTTGGTATAACGAGTAATAAAGCAGCGGATAGATGTAAATCATTGGCAACGCAAAAATACATAACAAACACAATGCTTCCATAAAAGAATAGTATCACTGCGATTAGAAAGGCCATGAGGTCAAAATGGCAAAACGAATGGGACCATTGTATAAGCAACAAGCTACATTTTACTAAACCCGTAATTGGTGAGTGGAAGTCGTGCACTCGCCAGTAACGGTTTTATGTGGGGATCCTGTGTCGGCTCTGGATTGGACACCAACGTCTAACAGACAACATTCTCCTCTGAAAAGAAAACCCGCCGACTTGCGAAAAATGCAATGAACCTCTTACAGTAATACATATTCTTATAACATGTCCACTCTTTGAACCACAAGGACGCAAGATTTTACAGAACCTATTTTAATTTACATATACCTTTGCACCCTTCCCTATTACTGGCAGATGACCCCCTAGAGCCATTTACTAAGCTATTCCACTTTTTAGAGACAACTGGTTATTTACACTAACTATAATGTAATGAACATTTCCCTGCTCAAACGTTGCGTTTCCTTTTGTCTTGCGACTGGCTCAACGTGGTCTTAGTTGACTTTGTGCTATTTAACCCAAATTAACTAACAAGTTGCCAGATTAGCAGTGAATAACGTAAAAAGGAGCCGCTGGAAAGCAGAACACATGAGTTCACGCTAGCGATCCTGCCTGTAGCTTGAAATAGTGAACACCTGAAATAAAAACATGAAAACAAAAGCAATGTTGTCAAGCGCGTTCATATGTAGGAGTATTTGTGGATATATATATATATATATATATATATATATATATATATATATATATATATATATATATATATACGTGTGTGTGTGTATATATAAGTGTGTGTGTGTGTGTGTGTGTGTGTGTGTGCGCGCCTTCTGTGAAATGAAGTAGCTTTCAGTGGCACTCGGTCCCGTTGTCCTCTCTTGTGTGCTGTGTGTTGTTTATTTCGGCGCCTTAAATATAGGTATAATGAATCAATAACTTGCCCAGCAAGAAGTTAACTTAATTCCTGTCAAAATACAGTTAGTACTACAATTTTTAGAAATGCAGGACTGTAAATAGAATAATTGTTCCTGCTCGAATCCAGCCTTAAAATAAAAGTACATAGCGAATGTGCACTCGTAATGGATGGATAAAGTTGGCCGCGTTTGCCCATAATTAAAGGAGGGAAAAAAGAATGCTTCAGTGTATCGGTCCGAAAGGTATATTCAGGCAGCATATATGCGCGCATATGCCGCAATTGCCTTTGAATGGGAAAAGCACAGTGTGGCTGCTTTGTACTGTAGTTGAGTTGCGAAGTTACTGGAATAAAACTTTATTTTTCCATCCTAGATGAGAGGGGCGTTAAGTGACATCTAGCGTCTACTTTAGAATTTTTCATTCTGAAGCGCAGGCCTCCCAAAGATGCGCACACTTAAAACCCTGCTGTAAGTTGGTGTTACGACACATACGTGTCCGATGTGTACAGCCGCCCAAGTCCCGTCACTCGCCTCGTCATGAGCTCTGGTAAAAGTGTATGCTTGGTGAAGTGCAGGACTCCTGGCAGCATTTCCTGGGTATATATTTCTTCACTGAAGCTTATTATCTCTGCATGAAGATTTCGAGGGTCTTTCGGTGTGTTTCGCTCGGTCCCGACGACAAAGTTCTACCATTTATGGCCCTTAATTGCCATATGGCCGTGAACCCGGTAAAAGTAGGCGTGATTCTGCTTCATCTCCGCACCTTCATTAGTCAGCGAGCTGCAAAAGTATATGTCACTGCAGGCTTCTTCGCATGTTACCCCTCTTTTAGAGAAGGGACACTTAAAGCGCAAGTGCGGCCATTTTTGAATGTCAACGGATGTCGACGAAATTCCCTGGGCGCCTTCCTCGGAGGATTTCCGTCATGTCCTCAAAAAAAGCAGGCTTGAGAGTTGTACAGATTTTTTTACAAATGAATTTAATTGTCTCAAACACCCTACATTACCTACCTTCAGTTACAAGTCGCATTGTGTAGGACGTCATGAGGGTTACATGCACGGCATACCGATACTACGCAGACGACAGGGACGAGAGCTCATGCGTGGCTTGGGAAGTTGCGTCCCTGTACACGTAGGCTGCACGAAATTCCGCCCTCACCATCAGCACACAGATTTTGAGCCGATGCCGATCGCGTTCTGCCGAGGTTAAGCCTATATGTCACAGTCGCGTAGTTCATGCGTTTGCTAACCTGAGCGACTGGCATGAAGCTAATTATGTAATCAGGTTGAAGAAAACTTCTTTTGTACTTCAGTTTTGACCATACAGATTTGAAATAAACCATTCCTAATTTCGTACAGTGCTATCACAAAAAGCGAGAAGCGACGACACGGAGCAGTATGTATCGGTACGTTGCCGTTTTCGATGGGAAGCTACCCGCCGTACTCACCGGCACTTGCCTAAATTAAATGCGTCTACGAACATCGGTGTATTTGTACGTATTGTCATGTGAACTCATCATTTAGCTTCTGAGGTGCACTGCTTGCCTCGTATTCCAAATGGGCAGCATGTGCAGGCCCCTTCGACACAGCAGCCTAAACAACCACCTCGTTCCGCGGCCAATGTGTCTACACTGGCATTCGCATTTCCGCGAAAAAACCACGCGTTCCCTAAATGAACCAACACACGCGCAAAGTCCTCATCTATGTAACTTTACGGAAGATGTTGTGTGCATGAAGAGAATACGAGGAATCATAGGTAGGCAGCAAAACAGCGCTCCCGTACTACGGTCTCCCTCTCGCGGTTTTAGAAGTTGTGTGGTCAATCATATGAGTGCAATTCAGAGTAATGCAACGCTGCTTACATGCACAAAACTTGCCTGTTCCGATACGCTCTGAGATTAGTTGATGTCACCGATGAGCGACTAGCATTATATATCATGTAAACGAGGAGCCGAGGTTGCACTTGCCTACGTAAACACTGTTCAGTGCGCCGGACGGTCAGTGATGTTTTTCCGCGATATAAATGAAGAAAGTCGCACTCCACACCTTACAGTGAGCATGCGAAGCGTTTCCCTGAGAATGGGTAAAACACCTAAAATTGCAAGCAGCACGTATGAAATCAGTGGTTTGGGCTACCCTTGGGCTTCATGTTGCCGCACGATATGTAGCACATGGACGCTACATCACGCTGGCTCTCGTGATGGGGGGGTCAAGTGCGAATGGTGATTCGTGGCTGTCGAATTCGCCAGAATGATATCTGTTAATATTTGGCAGATCTGAAGAGCTGGTGCAGCTGAGATTGTCACCGGAAGATCCGGCGCGGTCACGATTCAACCGAGCGTCTGCTGTTCGCCAGCTTCGTTCGCACAGCGGGCGAGACCGACATGCCTTGCGCGCCTTTCCCGGTGTGAACATTCTCGACGTGTCACGTAGAGGTTTGCTCGACTACTTGATCAGGTTTGGGTGTAGTTTTTGCGCTTTTTGCTTAATTAAAGTTATTTTCGAATTTGCGTAACAATTCTACTATGAGACGCGTGACAGGAGGGTCACGGGAACCTAAATATTTCGTCATCTTGATATGGTCAAAAATCACCGGCGTTGCACTTTAACCTCGATTAGGCCTTCCTCTCCATATACAAAAACTCTCCGGTCTGGTGAAGCTGCAAGGAAGGGGTACTGACTGTGGGCGTGAAGGGCCAGTTTCCTGAGCTGCTACTCTCACATCTGCAGCATCTAACACGTTTACTTGAGCCTCGACAGCGTCTTCATCATGTTGTCTGCCATACACAACTGCTTCAGACATGGCCCTGTTGCAAGGGTACAGAAGCGCTTTCAGCAAACCACCAGGCTTAGTGCAGCGGCAAATAATTTTGAAGAGCGATGGTGTTAATCGGCCAACCCGTGCTGCATGCCATTTTTTGTTGGCTGCTTGGCCAACCGTTTCGTTGTATAGTTCATTCCGCTCTTCTTGGCTTAGTGGCTTCTGTGTGTTTATGTATGAGTGTACCTCAGTTGCTGCAAGCTCGCTCGAGAGGTCGGCGCCTTCTTCTATGGGCTTCTTTTCTATGCATGGTGGCCTTGTTTTCGTGGATGCGGCACATGTATCTAAGTGGTTGAAGATCTGGGCAGCAGGTTGCCAACTTTTTTCTCAGTAAATCAATGTCCCAGGGACTAGGAAGTCGCGCATTGAAACAGGGATCATAACTGTGCCTCCGCTTCCCCCATGTAGCCTTCTTCATCGAATAGCTTGGAATTATATTTCACCCAAAGGCATTCTTATAGCTGGCTTCTTTGCTGCAAATAAACGGAAGATAGCCTGCATCAGTTGTGCTGCCAAGTTAATTTAACTTGGCAGCACAAGTTAGCAGCAGCACAGCTTGGCAGCACAAGCCTTGCTTGCCAAGTTATACAAGCATGGGTCTTCAGCAAATGTTTATTGTGTGAGTACTATGCTTTTGTGGTATGTAAATAATCTATAAATGTGAAATCAATTGACATGACTCGCTATGACTGCGCGGGGCTCTTTTAGTTGTACATTTTGTGAAGGACACGATCACAATGGCACGTGAACTCGAGAATCAATGTGCACCATGGTGGGGGTCCACAGGTGTCAGCGTCCTGGGGTTTAAGCTGCCTCCCCTCTCGCCCTCTGGTGCTTGCCTTTTTTGGGGTGAAAAAGGTTCTAAAATCACTCTTTTACTTGCACGATTTCATCCAATACATCAAGTGCTATAGTAAAGCTGTCCTTGTGCCATCAAAAATATCGTGATCATGATCTATATCCATTAGGTATTTTGCAGCTATGCGCCCAGCTGTTACGCCTAGCTGTTGGCGTACAGAAAGATAGGCAACACAGCATTGCTGTAGGTGTGAGTTGGTGAAATGAGAGTTATACCTTTAGTAGGGGCTATCCACTTGCAGGGTAAATTCAGGCAAGACGGTGCTTTTACTGCCTTCGCGGCAGCACTGAAAAGCAGGCCTGCTACATGCTGACCGGTTTCGCTGAGCCTGAAACAAAAAAATGAGGAAACACGGTTAACGAAATCTCGGGACAGCCATCTAACGGCAACGCATTTCTATCGAAGCTAAGCACGCGTCTTGTAATGGCGAGATGTGTAGGTGCCACCGTGGTACGTACTAAAGGAAGCGACGGCGTACACAGCGCGAAAAACGTGATGCCGTTGCGCGCATCCAGCCGTCCATGAACCGGCAGATCTTGCTTCATTTATGGCTGGCGGTCAAGTGCGAGAGCGCGGTCATTCTAGAAAAGTTCTGATCCAAACACGTACATATTCGGTGAAAACCGCACGATATATACAAGTATAAACATTCACCGTAAAGGTAACAATTTGGAGCATGGCCTCAAGCAGTATCGCGTATATCGACGCATTCTAACGGGCCTCAAGTAAACGGCCGTTTGTACGCGGCGCTAGGCTCCGTTTATGTGCGCGAGCAACGTTGGGATGGTACAACAGGTTGTTTACTAATCATTAAAGTGGGCGCTGCATCCGAAGGCACCTGTATGTAGTTAGGGGAAACTCCTGTCCTATCAAGAAAGCGTAAAAATATGCCTGTAAAGCGCATCCACCCATTATACTGCTACATTCGCGAGTGCTTATTTAGTCATTCAGCGTTATGCACAAGAGAAACAGGCGTATATAGTAAAAATATCTCATCCAGCTACATAATCGCCGTGCGCTCCAATGACGTGGCCTATAGTAGTGAAGAACCATGCCGTTGACACATCAACTCCGGACTTCATAGACGGTGCACGCGCCGCTCTCACCAAACCCAGTTTCTCGTCGGTGGTTAGAAGGTTGTTTCTTACATGACCTTATTCTTTGAAGGCCCAGCGGCGATGAGCCTGGCGAACGGTTGAGGTAGCAGGATGCAGGTATCTCCACACATGGTCGTCGTTCCAGGTACAACGCGAAAAGTCGTTGCTTCACCCCATTTCTACAAAATAAAACGGAATATTCTCCTTCTCAATCATCATTTTTCAATAACGCGCGCTAATATCCAGCAAAAAACAACACTAAAAAAACCAGCGCACGTGGACGGCTGCGTATTGCCTTGCACATGCGCGCGTGAGAAGCACCTTCCAACTAAAAAGTGACGGCGAAGTTTCCCTGCTTAGACGACAGGTGGCGCTGGCTTTTCCGCAAATTGGAAATCAGTAAAGAAAGAATTTATGATAACGCAAAGGGAAGCTCATTGCTTTTCGAAGCGAGATTGCGATGCCTTAGAACACGCACCTATAAAGCGAGATATAAGATAGAAGAAGAACCATGCGCTTGCTGCGGTAAAGCTAGGGAAATTATGGAGCACGTTTTATTATAATGTGAAGACGTCTACCCAGCGGTCGATTTAGGCACTACTCGCCTCCTTGAAGCCCTAGGGTTCAGCAAGAGCAGTGGAAAAGTAAACATGTCCGCAATAGAGACTAGCAAGAGGCGATTGGAGATTGGCGGAATAAAAGCAGGGAAACGACAAAAAACGGAGAAGTACAAAAGCACAATGTCCAATAGGGAATCAGAAAATTTGGTTGTGGGAGTTCATAGTGTTTTTTTTTCTTTTTTTGTTGGTTAACCTAGGAAGGCATTAGGCAAGAGATTGCTGGCGCAACCCACGGCCCCGTTCCAAAGGGGACGCTCAAAGGGGACGCTCTCATCCATCCATCCATCCATCCATCCATCCATCCATCCATCCATCCATCCATCCATCCATCCATCCATCCGTCCATTCGTCCGTCCGTCCGTCCGTCCGTCCATCCATCCATCCATCCATCCATCCATCCATCCATCCATCCATCCATCCATCCACCCACCCACCCACCCATCCATCCATCCATCCATCCATCCATCCATCCATCCATCCGTCCGTCCGTCCGTCCGTCCGTCTATCCGTCCATCCATCCATCCATCCATCCATCCATCCATCCATCCATCCATCCATCCATCCATCGATCCATCCATTCCTATTTATAATAGAAAGAGCTTGGTGGCGCAACCCACCGGAAAGATGTAAAAGGGCGAAAGATTTGAAGGGCAGGTAGGGAGAGAAAACTCATGGGCACAGCGAGGGCGAGCATAAGAAACGGCCTCTCTCAAGGCTTTCGGTCACGTGGTAGTTCGAGGCGTCAGCATGTCGCCTGGGCAATTGCGCGTGAGGGAAAGTACAAAATTCTGATCTTATCCTCCGCTCCTTCTGGCAGTGGCACAGCCGTTTTTTCGTATGTGGTTTAGCACTGACGGGTGCAGCTTCGCTAGAGTGCACTCTAGTTTCGCTGTCACTTTCTCGTATTTTATACTTCTTTTTGTATAAATCAGTGAAACGACAGATTTGCTTGAAGAATGTTGCGTCTTCTGTGTCTGTAGAGGTGACATTACTTGCATTTTCTTCGAGAAATTGACTACGACACGCATCTTCAACGAGCAAGCGCCAAATCCTATTGTTTCGGAGTGGCTGCGGGTCGAAGCAAATGATACGTATGGGTATAGCATTTCAGAGAGTTGCCTGTGCTGCTGAGGGCACCTTTGCATTTACTGTGCAGTGTGAGGTTGTTTGTACAGGTGTGTTGTACAGCATACGTGCGTACGAATGGGCGTACGCATATGTATGTGCAGTTGCAGGTGACTCGTTGTTTTGTATGCGTTCTCTATTTTTCCTGTCATTCTGAAACGATTTATACGCAATGCATGTTCAAATCTGTCATACGATACCGAAACGTTAATTGTGCCTTTATGTTTTGTTAGGCCAAAACTCGCTTACTCGTGGCTTCAGGATGTCAGCTTTTGTGTTTGGGCAGCTGTGCCAGTGTAAAGGAAGTGAATAAGTTAAACATGCACTGTTTCAGCGCAGCTTACGCAAATCGTGCTTTCTTTCGTCCTATGATAAACCAATCTCTCTAACATGCGTTGCTCCTATTTGTTCTCATGATTGTAACATGCGCGTCAATTTCTTTCTTTATGATCAGTACAATTGAATGAAGTCTGAAGCCTTACCTTTTATAAATGGCGGAAATATATTGCTAATTTTCTCATGCGAAGTTGTAGAGCCTTTAAACAGAAGGGGCTTCAAGTTTAATTACGACCAGGCACTAAATCGTACGCTTCAGATAATTTAGATCTGCTTGACAGTCGCGTTGCTTAATTAGTAGTTTAATTATCTTCTCCAAGGTACAAAAAAACTACGTGCATGTGTGCTTATCTCTTCACATAAGATGTTATTTTAGGTTCTCATTATGCCGATTTTAATTGGCTGATCTATAGTCTTTTGCGGGCAGTTGTACTGTTGCCGTTTGCTCCTTTGAAGCGTGTTCTGTTGCTCGGGCAAATGTATTCAAATTGCTTTTTCTTGGCTCTTAAGAAGCATTCGATGTGTTGTGTTTCTTAAAGTATTTGGGAAGCTCCTTTCTGAATTGATTGAATATCTCACTCTCCGTTTTTAACGTGATCGGTTGTACTTTTTGGTGTCCCGATTCGCGACCAAGCATGACTGGCGTGCTGCACACAAAGGCGACGTTTCTTTTTTTAAAGCTGAAGCGGAATAATTTATACGCTCGTATATATATCTATGTTCGCGAATGAATACACCGTGTTCAATATCCCAGCAGTAGCACTACACTTGCTTAAATGCTTTTCCTACGTAAACCAATGAGTAATGTTGTACCTTGTGAATTGTGGGAGGGCATGACGAACGATGATACTACGCTTTCGAACCATCGTCTTTTCCACACCGACCAACCTCCGTATTGCCTGCTGACACTGACAAAGCGATGCGCAAATGCGAAGTCCGAATACTGTTGCGATAAAAAGTGTGCGTATCGTGCCACGTTGAGTTGGCGCAACAGTCGTCGAGTTGCCACTTTCGACGACAGTGAAAAAAGGCTACGATATATATCCCGGTCCTTGTGTATTGTTGCGCTTCATGCAGCAAGAGCTGTAGTGTAGATATGTGGGTCTATAGAATCCATATAGAATTAGTTCACGTTATGAAAAAGTACAAAAAGTAAAGCCAGCCAATTACAGTTACCTCTCTTTAAAAATATTTGAAACACGGCAACAGCTGTGCATGAAACAGTGTCCAGAACCTTATTTCCGCCCGTCTGTGTGTGTTTCACGTGCATTTACGCACGTCTTTGGATTGATTCTGAACCAAATTGCCTATTCACTAAAGTTTTGACTGATATTGTCTGTGCATGAACACGTTTTCAATAGAGCATGACGCTATTATTCTTATGCTCAATCTATGCTTCTTTCCGTACCAAGAAGTCCGCGTATTGTACTAAGTATAGTCATTTTGGGATGATAAGTAACAGCCGTGTAAGCCGACAAAATCAGCGAAATGCCTCAATTTAGACATATCCGAAAACAGATTACCACAGACATCTTCGATACGTTTACACAAAACATTCCCAAACCCTCTAATGACGACGTTTTAAAGATGTCTTAGCAAGATGTAAGCGGAAGACATCTTAGCAAGACATCTCCTAGCAGTCATTCGACGAACGTCTTCCACACATGTGCAAAATGCGTCTTGTATCCGTCCTAAATAGCTGTAGACGTTTTTGCTCATTTCACTTTGTACAATACTTCTTCAAAACGTCTTGTTTTCAGTGGGTTTGAAGTCTACAGAAGCTATTGTTGTCTATGCTAAAGTTGGGATGGAAGGTCACGAAGGCAAGTGTTACGAAGTGATAGTGCTTCTATAGCTCGGCTATGAAGTTCTGGTTCGCTCCTCCAGGATTCGCTGGGCGGTTCCAGAGTATTATCCGCCGACACCGGTCGATCACGTGTTGCACTGCGTCAGTGAAGGTGACAGAGAAGGGCCAGGACAAGAACGGCTGTTCTTAGTCGACGGAGGCTTCGGGGCACCTTGTCCTCGGCACGCTGTTCCACTCGGAGGTGACGCTACGCCTTATCGCCTTCTCACGCAAGATGATGATTGGGCTAAGCTAATAGAAGTGTTCATCCTCAATCAAGCTAGACAAAGCTTCTGCTGTCTTCTGCTATATCCCGTTTTCGCTTACTCTCATGAGTGATCAGATTTTATGGATAAATGGTGGCACTTTGCCACGCATCGAGGCATCGTCTTCCGCGATGGTATAGCAGTCAGCCGCTATGAAGGCGACTGCTCGCTAACGCTGCGTAACAGCAACTTCACTCGCCGACGCTGCACGTCCAGTGGGATAGGAGTAGTGATAGAGCATCGTCCTATCACCAGCACGCGGCACATACTCTCTCTGATGGAGGGTGAACTTAAAGTTAAGTTCGACCCCGACATGGACGAAAACTGCGTGTGCACCTCCAGCTTATTAAAGTATCTTGGTTGGAGAGACGACCTATGTTGTTCGCAGAGCTTTCGTGCGTTATTCTTGTCTTGAACGCATTATTTTATATAAAACAAATAAATACGCAACATGCAGCTACGAATTTTTCTGATGTGCTCAAGAAGTCAGACATTAAGGGTGTTATGTAACGAATGTCTGTGGTAAAAGAATTGCGTACGCAGTTGTGTATCTCCAATATTAAGTTTGTTTAAATATTCATATTGAAATGAAGCTATTCCGCTGTGAATATACACCTATAATTGAATGAGACACTTGAAAACGCCTTTCAATGGTCCTTCAAGTGCCCATTATAACGCACTCTTTAAGCTACACAATGCCTTTCTGGCAAAAAAACGTGGTAGGATAATTGTTACGGAACCCCATATTAGGTACTCAAAAAAGTACAAGAGTAGTAAGGATTCAGACAAGTCAATATTTTGTCAACCAAGAGTTGCACATTATGCGTGCATAGCCTAATGTGAGTAGGCACTATACTGGTGGCATTCTATAACACTGTTCGAAGACGGAAACGTTTTTGGAAATTGATCCCGTCGAAGGGCAGCTCTAGACACTCACTTCACTATATAAAGCTTTGCAAACGGTACTTTCGCAGCCGCTCATGCAAGTGCGGATCTCCTACCTTAAACGCGTCCTCAAATAGGCCCTTCGATTCATTGTTCTAACCAAATATCGGCTTTAGGCTGGTTAGCAAATAATTGAATCATTACAACAAAGATGATGTTTCACAATAACATCATTGGAAATTAGGGTATGTCAGTGGGATATATTATATTTTACAAGTGCCACGATGGACGCATAGCGACACAGCGTTCTTGTTACTCTTTTCTCCTGAGCGGCGCTGTTAAATGTATGTTTTTACCCATGTGTCTCAATTAGCCCAATTGAGCCCACTGTCGACGTTAGTGTTGCCTAAAAGGTGCAAAAACGGCATTTCTTCAACAATTTGTCACATGTTACAACACTGACCAAAATAAGCAAAGGGTACTAAGGAGATATAAAAAGATTTTTTGACGCCCAATGTTCAAGAGGAGAGGGCCAGTACAATATGTCTTCGGCATGCTCATTCTCCCCGATGATAAGGACAAAGTACATATGCAAAGAAATATAAAGGCAAATTCCATGTGAAAACACAACCACACATTGAGCTATATGAACAACATCCAATATGCTGTATGCGTATTGCACAACAGCAAATGCTCAATCATTACGGCTACACAGAACTTGCTCTCAAAAACAATCTTTGTACATTACTTTTCATGTCATGCCCACTAGAACCGGCATTCCTAGCCTGCTCCGAAGAGAAACTCTGCAAGAGGTTTTATGGCTCGCCGGCATTTGTTCTGCAGATTTGTTCCAAGCAGGCGAGGGCATTCAGGCAGTTGACCTTAATGTTTTCCACGCGTCGGCATACTTTGATCATGCGGTAAATATGTAGGATATTGTTTCCCTGATGTGGCAGACGCGGTGGTCAGTGTTCCCATCATGCAGAATATTAAGAAGGTATTCGCGACTGTAGGCTAAACAGAAGACCAATATTCGATAGAGCAGAGTGTTTCGTGGCATCGCCGTAGCGAATATACGTGACGGCAATGCAAACCAGGGCAAAATATATCGAGGCACGCTTACCGACTGCTGAGGTCGTTGACGTGGCATTTTGCAGAAGTGGCGCAATTCAGAAACCAAAGGTGCTCATATTATAGCGAGCAAAGTCCGCCTCCGCCCACTTCGAAAGCGCCCCCTAAAATTAACATGCAGGCGGGAAACGGCCAGGGGGTGATTTCTACATGACGTGAGGCCCCTTGATGCTTCTGGCAGACTAGGTAGCTCTGAACCATGTGAGTGATGTCCTGGTCCAGGTCACGTCAGCAAACGTGGGACCGGGCCACCATCATGGTCTTTTACAAGCCAAGATTACCCGCGTACAACAAATGCAGGTACCGGGACCGGAGGCTTTGTGGGATCACCACCCTGGAACCCCACAGTAGGCAGCCCTGCTGCAAGCTCAGCTCGGCGGCCTTATAGCTTTAAGCCTGCTGAACTAATCCCTCCCCCCGGGACACCCCCTTAACCACCTGAGGCAGGACAGGGTCCTGGCTAGTACCTTGTGATACCGCAGATCTGGAGAGTACCTCCGGGTGCGCGTGCTCTAGCATGAACACTTCAGCAGCTTCTGGAGCACCATCAGGCACCTCTCGCAGGGGCAGGCGGCTGAGGGCATCAGCAAGTCTCAGGTCCTTTCCCGGACGGTAAACCTTGTCCCGATGCACCAGGACAGTTCCCACGCCGTACGGCAACGTATCTACGGTCAGGACAACAGGCTTGGCAGGCTCGTTCATGCTCCTGGAAGGATCGGTCTGCTCCTTCTTGCAGATGATTTGCTGACAATCTCGAAGCAGAAGATAGAGCGGCTGTAGATACTCCGACAGGATCCGCAAGAAATTCCTGTAGAAGTTGATGAGGCCGAGGTAGCTCTGAAGCTCCTTCTTGTCCTGGGGCTTAGGTGCCTTGAGGACAGCATCAATTTTGCTGGGAGCCGGGGCTAGGACAGCGTGGGAAAGGACATGTCCCAAGCACTCAACTCTGGGGGCTAACAAAATGTACTTTTGCAGCTTGAGCTTGAGAGCGGTGTGCTGCAGTCGTGGCAGGACGTTGTGCAGGTTCTGCAGGTGGTCCCCGTCGTCACTGCTAGTAACCAGATTGTCGGCCAAGTACACCGACACGTGCGTAATGCCCCAGGAGAGATTGTGCATTTCCCTCTGAAATATGGCTGGAGCTGAGGCCGTGGTAAGCGCGTCTGCCTGTATAGCCCAGTGTTGTCGATATTGTTAAATCGTACGGGGAGATATCCAGGAGCACTAGCTGCTGGTAAGCATCTGCTGCTGCTGCTGCTGCTGCTGCTGCTGCTGCTGCTGCTGCTGCTGCTGCCGCCGCCGCCACCGCCGCCGCTGCCGCTGCCGCACAATGCTGCGCACACGAAGCATTGTGCTTAGACAAATAGTTCTTTGTGGGGGAGTGGGCACCACCGCAGCGGCGGCATGTACTGCCCTTTGTCGAAAACTTGTTGACCATCGCTTGCGCCGACGGTGAGCCGGTCGTGCGTGCAATGCCGCCGGCGTCCTGGGTGGCAGCTTCCATTGCCAGCGCTGCTTTCACAGCATCGACTAGCGAGAGGTCGAAAAGCTCCAGGAGTCGCGTCTGTATGGCGGGCTTGTTGATGCCGCGACCTAACGGTCCCGATGCAGCGAGTCCAGCTGGTCCCCGAATGCGCAGGCACTCGCTAACCCTCATGGAACAGCCACGAACTGCCCACGGGTCTCTCCTTCTCGGCGGCTCTGGTTGGTGTAGCGGAAAGGCTCCGTTAGTGGGGACACTGTTGGGTTCAAATGCGAGCGCAGTAGGGTGAGCAGCTCACCATACTGGTGTAGCTGGATTGAGGAGGTCAAGTAGGAGACCGAAGACGCGTGTCCCACAGCTGGCCAGGAATATGTCCCGCTCTATGGCCTTGGGTGTTCCGTTTGCCGGGATTGCCCGTGGACTTGTTCCCCGTAAACTGGTCAGGCGGAAGCATCTTCCTCGAATGGCTCGAGCAATCCGTCTAGCGGCATGGCGGCAGCAGCGAGAGGCGGTGTTTCGCCGCTCGCGGCAACGTGGGACGGTCGCTGGGTACTCGTCGCCAGAGTCACGATCCCCCCAGGTTCGTGAACGATGGACGGCTCGAGGCACCCTTCGTTGGAGAGAGGCTCCGCCGAGTGGTGGTGATGAACGATGAGTGACCGCCGAGCAGCTGTGGTCGGCTCTGTTTATTGCTGCGGTGACTAATGTTGCCCACCGATCCTGGCAGTCCACCGAGCCTAGCGGGCCAACGAAAGTTACGCCTGAGGGGGCGTAACATGCTTGTTACAACCAAATGTATGTGTGCTATTATAGCCCGCTGACACGAATTGCGAGAAAGCATTTCATCAGAGAGCTACCGCCAACGACACAAAGCAGCCATCGGAACCGAGTCCTGACACTCAGCTTGCCGATCAAGTTTGTCCCTCGTTTTAAAGAATGGTTCGCGCCCTGAATTGCATAACTTTAATTCGCACACTCGAAGCAAGATTGCAACAAAACAGAGCAGCCAGAGTTGTCATAAATTGCGTGCATAGAGGTTCATTATCGGCTACGACGAATAGCACTAGCACCATAGCTTCGGTACTTCACATGATACTTCTTACGGAAACAGCAAATGCTTACGTGCTCACCTGAAGATCACGTCCCCATTCCCAAACTACCGGAAGGGAACGGCAGTACGCTACAGCCGAATACTGTGGACAAGCCCGAAAAAAGGGCAAGAGTAACATTTGTACGAGCACGAAGAAAAAAGAATTACCGTGAACAGCGCCCGAAGGACGGAGCCATGCTCATTAATACGAAGCAGCCGCTAGATTTGATGTTGAAGAACATTTAAAACTGTTTTTACTTTCTATTATACGACGGAATGCTTTAATGTGTACAGTGTAGTTGACGGCCACTAATTGCTTCTTAGAACGTCCTAGGAGAAAGTTGAAGCACTCGTTGCAACTGGAGAAGCTTACGGTAGGCTTAGTCTGCTATAGCCAAACTGCCAAAGAAAGACACTGGTAGAATATGGAATTATCTTACCTACAGCGTTCGCCCATCAGTTCGTTTCCGCCACCATCCTAATTTTTGTATCACCTTCTTTACTAGAGAACTTACATTTAACTCCTAATTCGAAATTTGAAACTTCGTTAATATTGTGGTCTTATTACTGAAGAAATTAGCACACAAACATTAGTGCCTCTTGGCGTAACAGAACTTTAAACCAACCAGCACGGCTGCCGATGGCCACACGGTTTAAAGATGAGGGGGAACGAAGTAGTCCAGGGACGATAGCGTTGAACATCCCGTATCTGTTTTATTATAGCGCGCTGGCACGATATTGTTGTAAGAAAGCCTTCCCTGAGAGATACCCTCTCTGTGTAGGTCTATAACAAAACGTTTCAATTATTACTTGTAGGCTTGGCATTATTTGCCTGACAGATCTTGTGAAATCCGCAATAAAGAAGCTCAGCAAAATAGGAACAGATTATAGGCACTAGACTGACATTAAAATGCAAATATATTTGGGACAGTGAGACAGTAGCATCTAGGTAAATTGTTCCCACAAACATCTGAGTCACATTTCCGGATCTGAGTCACATTGCGCATGCACGCAAGATCGTGTCTGCTCGCACACGCATTCGCAGACGGTGCGGCACGGCTTGTACGCGTCGTAACGCGGCGCGATCTCGGTGAACAACGCGGGATCAATTATCGCGCGTTTGGGCTGCCTCGCGTGGGTGGTTTGGCTACGCAGCTGCGAAGCGATGCATTAAACTTTCAGTGAAGCAGATTTATATCACGCAAGAAATGGCATGTTCTTTCCTTATTTTGCTGATCTAAAAGCTATTAAAACATAACAATTACGTTCATAGATATCAAAGCATATTGAAACGCTTTCAATAACAAACTACGAAGTGGCGTCTACCTAAGCGCCTATAAATGAGCCCAGGGAGTGTGCACTGTAGTGCGTCTTTGTGGGTGGAAACTGCGATTTCCCGTGAGGTGAGGCAGGCGCAAGGCGCGTAAAGGCGAGCGTGTGCGTATCCCCAAACATACGTGTAGCCTGGGCTGTATGCTTGCGCTTAAAATAGGTCAGCAACACGGGGACGGAAAACCAAATATTTTACGGGTAGGGAGACTGCAGCAGATAGGTAACCTGTTGTAACTGACATCTGTGGCCTGTTTCCGGTGACGACGGAAGTCAGCCAATAATAAGAAACACGTTTCGCGTGTGCAGTGTTGCGCCATGAGTTTGCCTGTACATTCACTTCCGCACACGACGTTCCGAATACACGCTAGTGCGACAGAGCCAACTGGCAAATGGAGACATGGAAAGGGCATTGCTCGGATCGCCACAGCAAAACATTGACTGCAGCTGCCGAAATGGTGAGTCCTCAGAGCATCCGGACCCCGTGCTGTTCGCCGCATCGGCAAAGCGGAAGATCGGCTTGAGTGGCTACCACATGGGACCACTTAACCCGAAAGAACGTCTCCTCTACCTTGACGTCCTGAAACTAGAGCCATGTGCATTAAGTGAACCAAACCTCACCACCTTTAACACCCTAATCATAGCCCACCTTGAACGATTCCCTTTCCAGGGGATTGACACTTTCGTCGGCCATCAGCCGCCGCTGGATGATGACTCAGTATTCCACAAAGTGATTGAGCAACGCCGTGGTGGCTACTGCGTGGAGCTCAATAACGTATTCGGCAGGCTCTTACTCACACTGGGCTTCAAGTTCCACATTCGGGCTGCCAGGGTTCGCTGGGGCCGTCCGCTGGAAACAACACTGACACCTCTAGGACACATGCTCTTCTGCGTCGACCTGGGCGAAGAAGGAGAATACTTCGCAGATGTGGGCTTTGGCGGGCCGAACCCGTTCATAGCGCTGCCTGTAGAAGGCGAGGCTGAGCCTTACCGTGTGCGCAGACTCGATGAAGAAGGGAACATCGAGGTGGCGATCAAGTCGACCGGACGCGGTGTCGCATCGGCGAGTTGGCGTCCTTTGTATCACGTGTTTGCTCGACCGCAAAAGTGGATCGACTTCGTCCCAACGTACTGGTTCGCATCCCTGCACCCGCGATCGTTGTTCCGTAATGTGCTCATGCTGGGGCGCTTCGTTAACGATTCGTGGCTGACGCTGGTGGATGGTCGCTTCGGTCGCCGTTCGACCATCGGGCAAGTGGAACAGCGTCACGTCACGGAGGTGGAAGAAGTTCTTCGCCTCTTCGACATCGAGTTTGCTTTAAAGCTGAATCCCGACATTAACCTCGACTTCCTCAGGTAGCGGATTAAGAGCGTTATTTAGAAATTCAGCACTGTAGAAAGAGATAAATTGCGAACAGAATGTTCCGTTTCCCCTTCAAACCGACTTGTGTAATACTAAAGTAATAAATGCTTCTTTATATATGTAAAATTTGCACGACAATGCGCACGATTTACAAATTGCGGGAGTAGTCTTTACAGTTTACATAGATAGGCGTTAAAGCCTCACTGCACTAGCCGTTTAGATGTCTGCCAGAGATCGCCGCTGAAATCCCAAATTGCTTTACACTATGTTTAAAAAACAATCACAAAAAATTACATCGATGCAGCATAAAAAAATATACCCTGCCTTTGTACACATCACAACCACGATCTCATTATGAGACACGCCGTAGTGGGAACTCGGGATTAATTTTCAGCATTTGGGCTCCTGCAGCTTGCAAATAATTGAACCTTACGAGCGTTTTATTATATCCCTCACATCGAAATGCGACCGCCACACCTGGGATTGAACGCGCCACCTGGTGCGCAGCAGTGCAACAAGATTTCCATAAGCTTTGATACCAGTGTTGGCATTTTGCTATGCCTTCTACATAGATACTCCCTTTTGGAAGCCAACTCTATGCGGGCGTTCCGAAGTGTCATTACAGATCACCAATTGCTATTGTCACCCATGAGGATAACCAGGTAAAATGGAAATGCAAATGATAATGCAGTTATATATTCAAGTGGCACAAATCAATTACCCTTTCATCCCAGATGGGTCCCTAAATTCCATTCATTTCGATGAATATATCTTAATTTCTAAGCGACGTCCGGTGAAATTAGCAAGTGAACCCATTTTCAAACGCTTTTCCATTAACCTGCAAAACATTGCGATGCATAGAGTCACTGGAAAGACACCTTCAGATGTAACTGTCTAAAGTTTCTGCGATTCGTGAGTGTACAGTAAAAGATGAACTTGCTCAAAATTGCGCAACATGTACAGATTCCCTCTGAGGTATAACACTAATGAATACTTTGCCCTTTCACTGATTACTTTCTTCAATTTCGCCTTGCTATTTCAAGGAAAGTAAAGGACCTATAAGTCGTTCTTGCCTTAGAGGATATTCTTACCTAGCATTTGCGCTTGAATAATCAAAATGTTCCGAACTGGGAGTCAAGAAGGTAAAGTATGCAATAATGTATTGAGCAAACTGCTCCCCAGAAAAACAAGCAATACTCAAAGCACAATAATAATGGCGAGCACAGTCGTCGGTCATCAATTAGAAGTTCAAGAGTCAAGCATATGGCGGGTACCTATGCCTCTATCACCGTGCTATATTCCAAGTTAAACAATGGTACTCGCGCACGCTCGATGATGTACAAAACTATTCATCCTACTTGCACTATCTGATTACAGAAAACATTCTGTACCTACGGACCAGAGTTTGCAGCGCCTATAGGTGGCGGCCTTTGTTTCCACCCGAGTGCTGCGAGAACGGTGCGAACCGATGGCTGAGACAGCGCTTAGCTTGTTCTCTGCCTGCTTTGCCGCCAGGGAACGCTCGTCGTGCGTTTGTCGTCAGCTGCGCCATCATCAAACTAGCACTGCCCGTTTCGCCTGGACGACAAATGGTGGCTGCGGTGAAATATGTGCGCGTGCAAATATTCGCCTGAGATTAAAAAGAAAAAATAAAGCATGAAACCAAGTGTCAATGCTAAGAAGACAAGGTCGACTTACACGGTGGCTCAAATGATTTTATGATTAGTCGTTGATTACATCTTTCAGTTCTGCATCATATTCTTGGTCAGTATTCCCTTATATTGATTTTTATTCGTCACGCCTTCCACGCGCGTTTCCATCTGCCTTCTCTTCTTGAGCGTCGACTCTTGGTTGATGGTTTCCTTTCTTTCTTGAAGGCGTTACACGTTAGATCCGAGATACGTCGAACCCGTGTGAAAGTAGCAAAGAACGCTTCGCGAGAGCGTGGGGCGTGTAAGAGCAACCGAGATGCCCCGCGCAGCCGTGTAAGTTATCACGTACTTGGCTGATAACGCGAATAGTGAAATATCTATAATACTCTCTCGAGTTACGCGTAAGGGATGGTCATGCAGCCTAAACAGAGAGCATTCTCAGCGAAGAAGGAGTTGCACGGAAAAGCGATACCTTTAGGCTTGTCTACATGCGTGGTATTATAACGTCAGTCGATCGAGAGATACGTGTGAAGCCAAACAACCACTTTCAGAATTCTACAGAAAATGCGCGTTAAGCCTTTGCGGGCACGGTCGATACCTGCCACCCTGAGTATGGTGTCAAATGACCCATTCTGCGCGACGAGAACAGGGTCGCCCGGGCAAAATATTCTACGAGCCGGCCCGCTTTCACCGTTCTCCATACGCCATACGTACAAAGGTGAGTAACAAAATGTTGGTTCTGTAATGAAGCGGACGCGTCTCGTGTTTCCGAAAGCGGCTCGGAGACGACGACGACGACGACCCGTGCTGTGTTTAGCAAGAGAGCTCTGGCTCCTCACTGCTGCTACACTGCTGTTTATCTACTGCTCATCGCCTTTAATTAAATATCCTTACATTGTGGGGTTTTACGTGCCAAAACCACTTTCTGATTATGAGGCACGCCGTAGTGGGGGACTCCGGAAATTTCGAAGTACACGGGTGTTTTCGCATTTCGCCCCCATCGAAATGCGGCCGCCGTGGCCGGGATTCAATCCCGCGACCTCGTGCGCAGCAGCCCAACACCATAGCCACTGAGCAACCACGGCGGGTTACATTTGGGGGAGATTCCTGGAACTCTGAAGTCAACCTGGAGCTCTGCAATCGTACGTTGCCCCCCGTCACCATGACTGATGCGACCTACGCTCCGACTGCACCCATGGCTGACCCTGTCACTTGCGCCGGCGTTCCCCGTCAGCGCGACCCGGACACCTTTTGCGGGACCGGAGAACATGACGTCGAAGTCTGGCTGTCCTCCTATGAATGTTTAGGCTCTCACAATAAGTGGGACGACCATTCTAAACTGAATAACGTCGTCTTCTACCTTGTTGCCGTCGCCAATCTCTGGTTTAAGAACCACGAATGTGACATTCGGAGTTAGGGTGCTGTGCAGGATGCGCCGAGTTTGGCGAAACTCGGGATCTTCACGAGCTCTGGCGACACCCCAAGCTGAAAGCACAAATGGTACCGAGACATAGTTTATCTTTCGACAAGCCTCTAGTTTCATTGGTTTATCTAGATTCACTCTGGGTGGCTATCATTCCTTGGTCGTTGCCTTCTGGGCTGTCGACAAACAGAGGCTCACGTGATCATACCGTCGGTGTATGGTCGCGCCTTCTTTCACTTTGTTGTTCCACCGAGTGCCTTACATGCACAAGCAAATTATAAAACCAATGCATTTAGTACACCATTATTAGTTACTTTAACGGGGTTTAGAAGCATTTTAAAGCTTACAAGATGTACACTGAATGCGTATTAGACTAATTTCTAACTTAGTACGCTTCTTATTATACCACAAGGGAACGCTATGGTGGCGTCATCACATCCATTCACCGAGCGTGCATGGCGGCTAAGCATCGGAGAGGCCCAGTATAAACAAACTCGTACAACGAGCTTGCAGTGCACGACGTAGTGATCAGGCTCGACGATGGCCAATATTTCCTGGACAGTTCTGTTCCTCCGTGAACAGTGTTTCCGTGCACCCCGTTAGACTGCCAATAGCTTCGGCGATTTTACAGAACGCAACGCGCTCCTACTGTTCATGGCGTCATGCTGAAGAAATAACTTGTCCGGTGCTGTTTTGTGAGAGCACTGAGTTCCTCCACTCAGCTTGACTGCGAGCGTCACGAATTTTACATAGTGTGTGTAAAGGGAAGACAGCCTATATTAGCTACGATGCGACAAGGAGGTGGCGCCGACGATGGATCTCGCAACCAACACAGTGAACGAGATATCGACAAAGGGCAGATAAGTGTATTTCTACTGTTTCGTATTTAGCATAATGATAATGCACAGATTATGTCACTTTTATAGTAACGAACTGAATGTCCAGCAGTTTAAAAAGGGCATTGAGAACCAATGAGTGTTCGTGCTTTTACATGCACGTGGGCACGCGAAAATTTAAATGTCATCGCGTTTGCCCGAACTTCGAAGCCATGCCATGCCACATTCACTTCATCAATCAGGTAAATCAAAAATCTGCAGAGCACTTGAAACTTTTACATTTCTTAATTTATAGCAAGAAGGCATTTGGATTCATTAGATACACAAACAGTCATAAACGTTGTACATCATAGAAGCACAATACCCTGTGAAATATGGAGGCTATGCAGCTATAATAATTCAGCGCTAGCCAAGTGGAATAGCAATAAAAAAAGGGGTCAGGCAAGGAGACAAAATCATCTAGGTGCTATACACTGCACGGTTAGAAGTATTCGAACTATTACACTTAGGCCAACCTAGAGTGAGCATTGGAAGGTTTAATGATATGGAAAAGATAAAGGTAGCCCTCACTAACTTGGTGGGATAACAGAAATTCATCAGTGACACTCAGCCCGCAGAATCTATGGAAGAGTATCTTTATGCAAGCGAAATATCAATAGCAGGTACTGATATAAAGCAGGAAACTTTTACTAAAATTTCATGCGTTCAACACCATATGGAAGGCTTTACCGAATCGTGATTGCCACGTTATTGATATCCTTGAAAAAAAAAGTTTAGAAGCATTGCATTCTACCGGTTATACAATATGGGACATAAACGAAGAGGTAAACGAAGAATCTTGAGAAGTCGAGGACTGTGCAGAAAGCCAACTAAAATTGTTGGAGATAGCATTAGGGCAAGAAGACAGTGAGGTAGTAAACCATGGCAACTGATATGCTAGTTGAGACTAAGAAAAAAGACACGGAGTCGGCGGGCAGGCCATGCCCGTCTTCAATCACTTGTTGCCAATTTATCATAGGTGATTACATAAGCGTGACAGAATGGATGTCAAGGAGACAGAACTGCTGCCGAGGATGGTAGAAAATTGCGTAATGGGAAAAAATATAGTGTTTGCAGGCATAGGATGCAATCAGCTCGCATAAGACGGGATTGTAGCGAGAGGCATTTGTTTTGCAGTCAACAAAAACAGGTTTATGGGGCCGACAGTAGAGACTCGTGAAGGTGCGGGGACACCTCAGCTGCCGGCACACTAACCAACATGACAATTGGCACTGAAAAAGACAACCCCCGTTATTATAAATAAAGGAACGTTGTTCCGACACATTTATTACGCATACTACACTAAAGGTTTCCACAGTTAGGTTGTACTAATAGTGCAATGAGCATTTTTCTTTGTAAATAATGGTTTATATGCGGTTGATTTAATCCATTTTTTTGCAGCACAACATTCTGCTGCTGGAGGCTCTCAACTGCCTGGTGGCAGTAGGCGAGTGCCAGGCACGTGGTCTTGAGAGTGTGGCAGAGGTCCAGAGGGCTGCTCTGCAACAGCAGTATCGGTGCCCTCACTGCTCTCCAGTCGAATCCCCCAGAAGACACCTTATAAAGTAGCTTTCAATTTATTATTTTGTTTATTATTCAAGAGCATCAATAAAATTATTGCAGTCAACATTGTGCTGTGCATATTAGGACACTTGTAACACGCACTTGGTGTCTCTTCAAAATGGGCAAAAACGTAAGACAACCTGTGCCACTCTTGGACCATGTAAATGAAAAATACACTAATGCAAGATACACGTCATTGTGCTCTTTGTTCTTTCTATGTGCAAGAATACAGTGCGTGTTGATTAACCACAAGATGAACGGCGGGTGGAATTCCCAATGAAAAGACAGGAAACACAGCAGGAGCCTAATGGTTGCATCACCTATAGACTGTGCAAACGAATGCAACACTCCCCGATTCAAATGTGCCATTACATGCATGTTCGATACCACTTATTTTTTAACAATGTCATATATTTGCATGTACTAATTTTCATCCAGCTTAAGCCCTTGCATAGCTCACTTGCGATGTATGCGATTCATAGGCCAAATAATTGTGCACTTTGTTCTTTTGTGTCGTATGAAAAGCAGCATCCTCTAGTCGAAGACATCTTCAGAAGACAGGAAAGACCCCGCCCAGATTACCAAAGCGTCGCAGCTGATTGCCTCCACGTTTAAAGAAACAGTCCCTCTCCAACGAGGGGGTATAGTGCATCCGGCAACACGAAGTCCGTCTAGAGTGCGTGCCCATTGGTGCAGGCTTGTGTTCAGCTGCCTTTGAAGAGAAGATTACGCAGCCTCCTAAAGTTGTATCCGACTATAGAATCACGTAATGTCTTGCATCTGTTGCACAGACTTTAGCAACTTGATGGCACACAATGATCAGGAACAGAAATCTATAAAAGCATCCAAGCAAAGCTGGCTGGCCACACTTCCATTATGAGGGGCTGTAGAAAAGTCTACCCAAATATTCCCATGACGTCCTTGAAAAAGAGGTGGTGTTTGGCACTTCTTTAGAATCAAATACAGATTGCAGTGAATGCTGTGTACGACGTCAAAACAAACTCAACTTGGCTATCTGCACAGCCTGTAATGGAAGCCTGTCCTTCACATAGGAAACAAACTGCTCTGTCCAGTAGAATTGTTGAGTCCGGTGTGGCACTTATTATGTCAACAGTATCAATGCACAAGTTACACTTTTCAAATGCCATTCATTTCACCATTAGTTTTGTATGAAGATTCTTTCAATCAGTGCTTGTATTGCAAGAGAAGGTGGATTTGAAAGCAAAGCTTTGTTAGAAAACCTTCAGACTTCCATAATTATGTGGCAAGGCACTGGCATGTTGTCGAACAGCTCACAATTCCTCGGTCCGGCACCAAAGAAGCCTAATGCTCTATCTGAAGTTTGATCGGGCAACAATTCGACGGCACACAAATAAGACTAACACACACAGCAGAGCGATCTGCTGTGTGTATTTCCCTTATTTGTGGCCCGTTGAATTGTTCTGCAATTGAACTTCAAGCTTCGATAGCGATACACCCAGTCTTCAACCTCACCAGTGCTATAGTTATTAGGGAACAATGGCGCACATCTTTGAAATGTCACAACACAAATTACCTCTTTAAAAAAATCACCACAAGCGTTAAATTTTGCAGCACAGATGTATGCACGTGCCATATTCTTTACGACTAAACTTACAGGGATCAAAGCGGCAAGCATTAACCAGCCTTACTGCTGCTGTTGCCATCACCATCATGACACCAATGGAAAGGCAGTGCTACGTTTCAGTGAAGGGAGTGTCGGAGGGAAAGGCGTGACAGTGAGGCTTACAATAAAAATAGCAGTTACAAGACATCGTCAATGCCAGAAGATGCTGCATGTCGCTCATCCTACTTTGGCATTGCGGCAAGCTTTTACGCCTTTCAGCATATCACGTTTTGTGTAATCATTGCTGCAAAGCTGTGCAAATGGTCTACTCGCTCTGTAACTTTTATTTTTATCATGGAGGGTGAAAGACCCCCTTTGCATTGGCATCTCTACCACACTTCTCCCGATATGTAATATTGCCTTGGTGATTTAGAACATGTTCACGCACACCGAGCTCTGCAAAGCATTGGATCTGCATTATTCTGCTGCTTCAGAATTAGAGTCCCATTATGAGACGAAAATATATGATTGGCCCATCCACAATAACGCTGCCCTTGGAAAAAATACGCTGCACCTCGGGCACATGCGACCGTCGGGCAACGGAGCAAACACCCTGAAGTATTTTCTTCGTGCAAGCCAATGCACTAAGATTCTCAATGCATTTTCATTTCGCCACAAATGCATAGGCACAACCGGCTTGGCGAAACATCCGCATCCCTGCAACGAATTGTGCAATGCCTCGCTGTTTCATAGTGCCGCCGATAGATGATACATTACCAAAATTCAGCATTATGCATACCAAGTAACTTTACCAATGAAGAACCCCAAGTTCTTTATGAGATTAGCATTCATACGGTACTTCACACAATTTGCGATATCCATTTAAATATACATACTGAACCTCTTTCCCGAGAAAGTGAGCCATTTGGAAGGCTCCCTGACAGACAAGTAGAACAGTCGGCAAAAAGTCGGCAAGCAGCAAAAACGTCCGTATTATAGGCAGCCGCATGTGAGGTGTCGGTAACACAAAATTTAAGTCGGCAACACAGAGGTAACACATTTGGCAATATGGCGTGTCTAGACATTACTTTAATGCTAATCACAGTAACGTTGACATTGAAGGTGCCATAATTCATACGTGCGTTCCGTCGACACACACGACTACGTTCGTAATATTCCCGCGAAGTAGGAAGCGTTCTTTTATATATGCCCACTCTGCCGCAGTCTTAGGGAAAGCCAGCCACTGCTTACGCACTGCCGCATCGATAAGTGCGTCAGAGATCTCTGACACAGCGGCTCACAGTAGTTTCGTGACGTCCAATATAACGCTTGGCGCCGACGATTCCCTGAAAACTCCCAGTCCTGTAGAAACGGAGGGCCAGGCACGTACCCAGGGGGGGGCCCGGGGGGGCCCGGGCCCCCCCCGAAATCAAGTGGCATACCCCCCCTCCCCACCCACGCCACCACTGCTCACACATTTCTAAAGCGCCGCCAGATCAATGTTGAGACTTGGCAGCTGTTCATCGGTCAGCATTATGCTGCCTTTTTCACTCCTTTTATATGGCGGTAGTTATCGGCATCTCTTGTAATGTGAAGGACAGTTTTCTCATAGATTCCGCACCCGCGCGATTAACTCGAGATGCGTTCAGTTGTCACCATCTATTCAACCGTCACGCGCATAGCTGTTGCTTTTGTTAGTTTAACCTTCTTTGTTTAGGCTGATCCTGGGACCTGGAGAAGGATGCGGCTGTTACTCAGCTGGTCTGTACTCTCATGGAACGAGTTGCTGCCGGAGAAAACGCCAATTGCGTTTAACTTCTCCCTTCGCTTCATTATTTCCTTGAGTTACGGCTCGCCGCGACGCTGGCAGATGCCCGGAACCATATACACGTGATATGGGTTATATAAGGTGGGGAAATAAAATAATGTGAAAGAGCGTCCATCATGAAACCCTGCAATGCCCCTTAAACCCATAAGCAAGATGACTGTCGCCCGTTACCTCGTCTGTTTTTCCTTAATTGTATAGCACTTTTCGTGCAAAATTGGCAACCGGAAACAAAAATCGCAAGGAGTTGAGAAATTAAGCGATCTACTAAGGGAGAGAGCCATGGCAACAACCAAACTGCAAGCAAAAGCGAATAATAAAAAAGTTAACCGTTGTTTATGAGAATATTTATGGATCAACGTCTTTTTATTTAAAAAGGAAGTAGAGAAAACGCCGCCGCCGCATATGGAGAACAATTACTTGTTTTGAATGACGCTTCTACAGTGATCGGTCGAACCGCCTCACGTAGCCACTTCTCTGCTCTGCTTATGTGGGTGTTTTTCTAACCTTTCGCGGTGAGCGCACTACGTCTAGAATCGTAGAGTCCTGCGCTCTACGCGGTTGTATGGGACAGGCGGCCGCACAGCATTACGCAATTCGCGGAACTGTCAAAACTGATCAACAAGGCGAAAATAACTGATATTCGAAACTATAACATGAGAAAGACTGAAGAAGCCGTAAAAAATTAACGCAGCCTGAAATCAGTAAAAAAGAAACCTGGCATAGGACAAACCATGATGTATGCACTAAAGGATAAGAAGGATAATATCATCAGCAATCCCGAAGATATAGTAAAAGCAGCGGAAAAATTCTAAGCTGACCTGTATACAGTACCCAGAGGAGTCACGATACCTCACTTAGAAACAGTAATGAACAGGATACAGAAACTCTCCTATAACTAGTGATGAGGTCAGAAGGGCCCTGCAAGACATGAAACGATGAAGAGCGGGAGGAGAAGGTGGAATAACAGTCGATTTAATCAAAGATGGAGGAGACATAATGCTTGGAAAACTGGCGGCTCTTTATACGAAGTGTCTATCGACTGCAAAGGTCCCAGAAAACTGGAAGAATGCAGACATTATACTAATCCACAAAAAAGGAGACGTTAAATAATTGAAAAATTATAGGACCATTAGCTTGCTCCCAGTATTATATAACATATTTACCAAAATAATATCCAATAGAATAAGGGCAACACTGGATTTTGTCAACCAAGGGAACAGGCTGGCTTCAGGAAGAGATACTTTACAATGGATCACAATCATGTCATGAATCAGGTTATTGCGAAATCTGCAGAGTACAATAAGCCTCTCCATGTGGCTTACATAGATTACGAAAATGCATTTGATTCAGTAGAGATACCAGCAGTCATAGAGGCACTACGTAATCAAGGAGTACAGAACGCTTACGTAAAAAGCTTGGAAAATATTGCTACATGCGTGTGGTATTTGTTTGAACGAGCCGCGTGGGCGCCATCACTCCAGAAAAGAGGAGGAAGAACGAACTGGGCTCGCGCTGTGAATCTAAGCGGTGTTACGTTTCGCCTACGGCGCGCGGTATAGCCGGCGCGGATGCAACGGACGCCGGGGCTTCGTTCAAAGCGGCGGACATTTTGGCCCATTCGGAGCTCCCGCAAAGCCTCCCCGCCAAGCGCGTCCAGGCGTGTTTCAGTGCCACGTGTCTTCGTGTGTGCGTGTGTGTGTGCGTGCCCACGCTTGTCAAAGCGCGGCAGCCGGGGAGAGGAGCTCCCCAAGTGTGAAGCGAGGAGGTCTGACCGGCGCCTGTTCGGCGGATGCGTCACTACACTCGTCTCAACATGTCTCTCAGCGTGTCCGTGCCCCGCCGTCACGTGGTCTCGTCACGAGGCCTTCCTCTTGCCCTCGACTCCGAGAGTATAAGAGCAGCTGCCCCCGGACGCCGAGAGAGAGGCTCCGATTTCTTCTGTTGAGTAACGTGCACTCCCGTCTCTCCACTTCGGTCGACCTGACCGGCCGCTCTTTTGCGAAGTTAGAATAAACAAGTTGTTCTGTTAGCAGTCGACTCATGCTTTGCCGGGACCTTCGGATGCTTCCAGTTGTGCCCCAGGCCGCCAGGCCAACGCTACCCTCGGGGCTTGCGACCCATTAGCAATAACGGGCGTCAGCACTGAGATTCCAACAGCGGTCAGCGCTGCAACCGTTGTTGTAAATATAATCTGTAAATAGTTTCTCGTCTTACTGACTCGTCCTTCGCGTAAGAATATCTACAGAGGTTCTACAGCTACCTTAATTCTACACAAGAAAAGCAGGGAGATACCTATAGAGAAAGGGGTCAGACAGGGAGACACAATTTCTCCAAAGCTATTCACTGCGTGCTTAGAAGAATTCAAGCTATTAAACTAGGAAGGTTTAGGAGCAAAGATTGATGGCAAATATCTCAGCAACCTTCAGTTTGCGGTTGACATTGTTCTATTCAACAACAATGCAGACGAGTTAAAACAAATTATTGGAGACCTTAACAGAGAGAGTGTAAGAGTGGGGTTGAATATTAATATGCAGAAGATGAAGATAATGATAAATAGCCGGACAAAGGAACAAGAGATCAGGATCGCCAGTTGGCCACTAGAGACTGTGAAGGAGTACGTTTACCTATAGGTCAATTAATCACAGGGAACCCTGATCATGAGAAGGAAATTCACAGAATAAAAATAAATAGGTTGGATCGCATACGGCAGACATTGCCAGCTCCTGACTGGAAGCTTACCATTATTATTTAAAAGTAAGGTGTGCAATCAGTGCATTTTGCCAGTGCTGACATATGGAGCAGAGACTTGAGAGCAAGTTAAGGACCGCGCAAAGACCGATCAAACGAAGATTGCTAGGCATAACGTTAAGAGAGAGAAAGAGAGCGGTTTGGATCAGAGAGCGAACGGGTATAGACGATATTGTAGTTGACATCAAGAGGAAAAAATGTAGCTGGGCAGGTCATGTAATGGGCCGGTTAGATAACCGTTGGACCATTAGGGTTACAGAATGGGTACCAAGAGAAGGGAAACGCAGTCGAGGACGACAGAAGACTAAGTAGAGCGATGAAATTAGGAAATTCACGGGCGCTAGTTGGAATCGATTGGCGCAGGACAGGGGTAATTGGTGATCGCAGGGAGAGGCCTTCGTCCTGCAGTGGACATAAAACAGGCTGATCATGATGATGATGATGGAGGTGGTGGGCCCCCCCCGAAAAAAAATCCTGGGTACGTGCCTGCGGAGGGCGCAGAGGACTTGCTCTTCGACGCTGAGCGAATGAAGCCCGCGACGCTGTCTCCACAGACGAGAGTCTTCGCCTAGTTCGTCAGACAGCCAGTGGCGCACTGATGTCTTCGACAGGCGAAAATTACGCTGAAACTCCACGTCGGTCATATACGTAAACGGATCCAGACGGTCATACTGACGCTTGCTGCAGCTAAATGCAACGACACAGGCTGCTGCTGCCGCCGCCATGTTCCCGATTGAACTCGGTGGGGGTTACGCGATATACGAGTTTAGCACGAGTTCGCCTTTCAATCAAAACCAGAGGTCATGCCCCGTGCGAGGCATGTAACTCTTGTGCGCGCGCCCACCATGGTTCGGTCACGCCCAACTTATTTTTCGGGAACAGCGACGGGGTGCCGAACTGAGAGGCATCTTGACCGCCAACATAAAACACGCACAACGCACTGTCATCGGTGATCTACTGAGCAACAGTATCAAAAACAAAGCGTTGACTGTCGCTGGCTTATGCATATATCTTTCAGGCTGAGATCGCCCCGCAACACGGTTTTATTGCCTGCATTGTGGCGACGTAGCGCACATTAAATAATTATCGGCAAGTCACTATAGCTGATTTCAATATGTCGATGCGCCGGGGTGGACCACGATGCTGAGGAGTACGTATCGCAGCAGTCGTTTGAGATGGCAGCTCTGTCATCGATGATGTATCGGAGCCACAGCTTCGCAAACGCGATCAGCGTCCGAGAATCGCTCGCTTTTCGAGACTCAGTGCAATGGCACTTCTTCGTCACAAGCACTGCGCACTCAACATTTCCAACACCTTCCTCCGTTCGAAGTCCCATTTCATAACTGCACACAACAACCCTCACCTGCCATAATGCGATTGCTGCGTTGTCGTTAAGATATTCATCTGAGATCGCTGCTGGCTCCAGAAGAGGTAATCCGCAAGCACCTTGCAGTGCACAACACACTCTAATACAGCGTACTTTCACTCAGACGCACCTTCACTGGGCAAGCGATGACAAGCAATGATTTGTGTCGCTGGGAAGCACGCGTTTCTTCGCAATGCATCGGAGACGCCTCGCGCACAAAGATAAGCTGGTACATTTTCACTGTACGGCGTCGCTACGGACACTAAAATAACGTACCGCCATTTTGCAACGACAGCCGTTGCTCCCGTATCTACGATTAGTGAGGAGACGTTCATTTGAGGGATCGCCAGTGGTTTTCGCGCAGGTGCGAGGGAGAAAATGGGGGGGGGCTTTTGCTCCTTAAATATATTACCCTGCCTAGGTACTACGAAGGAGGTTTCTTTGCGCGTGTTGTAGGCGTGTGTCCCTGGGCTTGCCGGCATTGCGGAGTAAAGTCGACTTTGCTTATGGTCGGACGCTGGCTGCTGGCGCGGTAAAGAAGGTGAAGCCGTGGGCTAAGTCGTGGCACATCGTAGCCTTCTCGCGCGTTACGGTGACGTACCTTGTATACCATCTCAGATGTTTATGTGGGAGCAGTAAACTGTAACGACCGTATTAGAGCCCGGGCCGCATATATTGAAAACCTAGAAGTTCAGAGCGCTTTAAGCCCCAACCAGACTCACGCGCTGGTACGCGGCCGCATGCGCACGCCGCCTCCGAACGCGTACGGCATCAGTCGCGGAGGCTGCATCGTATCTTGACGTGCTGCGGCGTGGAGACCTTGCACTGCTAGGTTTCTTGCACCCGTGCCGGAAGCTGCCGCTCGCGTCACCCACCCGACGCGCCTCACGTGACGTCGGCGAACAAACGCGACTTCCGGAACGATTCTTCCCGCGCCGTGCAGGCAAGCCCGGGCAAGCTGCGTGCGTTTTGATCAGAGTTCCGCGCGGGTTTTCGTATTTTATTATGGCAGCCGGTGAAGTCTTCAGAGCTAACGGGTGCATTATTAACGAAATGTTCATCGCCGAAGTTCGGGACCTGACACAGCGTGCAGAATGCAGTGCACGCGAGTGATGCTATGCCGACGCTGCTGCACGTTTCACGAGTTCACAATACTGACAGTTGAGCTGACTGAACCACTAGGAGTTCTGCAATATCATTTTTAAAATATAAAAACAAATTTTGAGTTAAAATTTATTGCGTGTTATTGCAATCTTTTACACATTGTTTAACGTGACCGTTAAGCGTAGGCTGCGCTGCCTTGAATCGCCACGACGAAACGCGTGGTGACGAGCGCGCGGCGACTCCTGCATCGTTTGCGTGCGCGCCCTCTTCCTCCGCCGGGCGCGACGCGACGTCAAGCGAGCGCAGCGCATGTGGACGTGTTCTAACACATAAGTCTGATTGGGGCTTTAGCAACCGTGGATGAAAAGTTGCTGAAAGGCCGCCGGTGACGATGACTGACCCAGTACCAGCGCCGCAGACTCGAGAAAGTCTGTCCGACGTACCTTCAGAGGCAAAGTTCTGCCTTGTATTGCAGTAGTAGTCGCGGGGCGCGGTAGTGCTCAACCTAGCGTCAATGTTTGGCGGCAGGATATATTTATATTTATTCAATCGTGTTTTTCCCTAATTGGAACAACGTGTAATTATTTCGCATTATTGGCGGCGCCTTCAGGAAAGCAAAGCGGCAACGGGTACACCAAAGCTACAACCGTGACTTCTCCGTGCGATGGGGCTCGCCGAAGCTTGCGCGTACTAAGTGTGTATAAGATCGGCTGTCCGCTCTTGCGGACAGCAAATTTTTTATGCGAACACTCCCTGGCACCCTTCGGCCTTTGCGGGCCCAACCCGCGTGCCGTCCTCTTTCCAGCTTAGATCCCCCCGCTAGCCCTTGGGTGTCCTAGAGATGCCAAGCCGCCTGCCTTACTATAACCACAGGTGCTCTCCTGAGGACTTCGTTTGCCGGTTCCATTAGCCTTGCTGGAACAGTGCCTGTAAAAAAAAAAACAAATTAACGTCGTGACGAAAAAAGCGACCCGCGACTTATACAACACCAGGCAGAAACTTGCCCCTTACGACACAGCGATCACCAAATGGGGCGTCCGTGCCCATTGCCTCACCGCGCGGGCAGCCAGCGGCAACAAACTCGACCGCAGTCCGCCATGTCGGCATGTCTAGGGGACATGTCGGCATGGCGAGGCTGCGCCATGTCTTGCATGAAACACGCACTAAGAAACTTCCTCCGTTGTGCCTAGATAGAGTCATATATTCAAGGAGCAAAAGCCCCCAGATTATCTCTCCCGCGCCCGCTCTTACTCGCGCCGGCACAAAGACGACTGGCAATCTCTCAAAATAACGTGTCGTCGATTAGTGGGTCGATTTTAGTGGGTAATGCGTGGGTCTTAATAGCCTAGTGAAGCGCCTGCGATCAACAGTCGCACCACGGCACTGCGTTTCCATTTTCCTAATAGAGAAAGAATGGTCATGACTGATTTTATTGAGAATAGTACTGCATCACCCTAGGCGACTGTTCACCGTATGAAATCCCTCGTGCGTGTGACCCTCTATAATGTGTCCGCTTCTAAGCTTTCGCCTCACACTCGCCACTCGTGGCAAAAAGTGAAAACTTTAATAATTTGCGCGATCTCTGTTTGTCCTGAGAAATTTCTAGCATTCAAAACGAAAAACAGATACTTAAAGAAACAATGATGCTTGTTGTTTTATTTGTTGAATTTTAACCTATTTGATCGAGCGAACGTGTAAGTGCAAGAATGCGCCGCATGTACCCTGTTCGCATTCGACTGAGGATAGAAAGATAGTGGCCGAAAGAGGAAGTGCACCCTTGATGTGCTCGAGAAAGGCGTCGCGAACGGCTCACAGCAAGCGTGCAGATAGACAGCGGGTCAGTAACGGTATTGCTGAGTTGCGATAATCCGTTGATAAGAATATGCGTCGCTCGCGGGTTTCCTTGTGCAGCCTTCTGCGCTTGAAACGTGGAAGTAGCGTGCCGCGCAGGGGGCGCTCATTTTGTCATACGCGGCTTTTTGTCGTCTTCGTTTTTTTGCCTGTAGCTTTTCCGCGTTCCACGCCATCTCCGTTCACTGACTGCCATGAAGCAAACTGGGGTAAAACTCGGATGAACGGGAAACTCGGCGCATCCTGAACAGAACCCTTAGTCCGCATTCAAGACACATTTCGCCGAAGTGTTTGCCGCCCCGCCGTCCGCAAGCTACACGCCGAACAACGTCTACGCCAGCGAACACAGCAACCGGGCGAGACTTTCCCGAGCTATATTGAGGATGTCTTGGACCTTTACAGTCGTGTTAATTCAACGATGGCGGAGGAAGAGATCAACCATATCCTTAAGGGTATTGAGGAAGACGTCTTTCAAATGCTGCTGGCCGAGAGTCCAACCAGCGTCGCCGTACTCTTCAACCTTTGTCAGAGTTTCAACGAAATGCGCCGCCAACGTAAACATCGCCCGCAAAACGCCCCACAGGCTCACTCAGTTTCGGCCATTGCAGATGCCACTGGCCATACCGATCCTTCTGCTCTCACCCTTCAGCTCAACGATTTCATTCGCGAGGAAGTGGCCCGCCAGCTGTCGCTGCTCCCTCGCAGCCAGGACCCTGCCCCAATACTACCTCCGGCCGTACAGCAAGCTATCCGTGCCCAAATATCTCACGCACTTACCCCCATTTGCCCGCCAGCTTCTGTGACGGCACCGGTCTACTATGGTCTACTATGACTACCTGCCGCTCTTCTCATCTCCGACGGTACGGCTCTCTTATGCCGACTACACTTCGTGGGTCACGCCTCCGCCGCTCAGCTATGCTGCCGCTGTCGCACGGCCAGGCCCGCCGTCATATTCAGTCCCACCACCAACGCACCGGGTTTCGTCTGCTCCCGTTCCACGGCAGTCACACCAGCTTCTTCGTCGAGCGGACATGTGGCACACGCCAGACAACAGACCTATTTGCTTCGACTGCGGCATTGCTGGCCATGTTACGCGTTTTTGTCTATCGAAACTTCGGCCAGGTTTCCTACGCGCCACGACATGCCACCGAGATACGCCGCCGTGATGTCGCTGACACGCCGCTGAGACCCTTCGATCGCGACCGCCGTTCAGACAGTCGCCCTTCTCCGTCTCCACGTCGACGGTCGCTCTCACCTATGCGTAGTCGGCTACCTACTGCCGAGGGAAACTAACTAGCGCAGTTCCGGAGGCAAGAAGTGCAAGCTCATCGAACTTTCCAAGGCCTCAATTTTCACAACAGAATGTCATTGACGTCCATGTCGAAGGAACATCCGCTGAAGCGCTTATCCACACCGGGGCCGCAGTTTCCGTCGTCCATGAAAATCTTTGTCGCAAGCTGAAAAAAGTCACGACCTCTTCATCTGGCATTGCACTCTGCACTGCTAGCGCTCAATGGATTCATCGTACAGCTGTATGCATCACCCGTGTAGTCATCCAAGACGTTTTGTACATCATCGAGATTTTTGTGTTGCCCTCCTGTTCTCATGACCTCATCCTCGGGTGGGACTTCCTGTCACGTCATAGTGTCATCATCAATTGTTCTCGTGCGCAAGTGGCCCTTTCGCCGCTATGTGACTCGCCATCGGTCGGCGACGGCCTTATTGTTCACAAAGCCTTCGTTGATGATGATATTGATCTACCTCTGGAGACGTCAGTACTTGCGACCTTGTCGTGTACTGCCGTGCCAGGCTTAACTGTGGCGTTTACGCCATCTGCTATGCTTGCTCACCGCAACGAATTATTGCTTCCGTTCGCCGTCCTCACTGTTAGGTCTGAATCCGCTTTGATAACCATCTGTAATTCGCACCGGTATCCAGTGACCATACTGCGTGGTGAGACCTTGAAATTTGTGCAAGCTGTCAAGTGTATTGAAGACTTTGAAGTTCGCGATGGCGGCCCCGTTTTGCATCTCGACGCCATAACTTCCGTCTCATCATCACCGCCTTCCGCAATTTTCAACAACGCCATCGCCGCAGACCCCTCACCGTCTCATCACACTCAAGTTCTTACTCTTCTGAACGAGTTCGTTTCTTCGTTCGGCTGCAACAATCCATCCTTGGGTCGCACAACAAATGTCTCTCTTACTATCGACACCGGTTCCCATGCCGCCTGGCGACTGCGTGCGTATCCCGTTTCCACAGAAGAGCGCCTAGTTATCACGGAACAAGTGGACGACATGCTGCAGCGCCGCTTCATTCAGCCATCTCGAAGCCCTTGGTCGTCACCTGTCATTCTAGTACGAAAAAAAGGTGGCACCATTTGGTTTTGCATCGATTATCGCCGCCTAAACAGGATTACAAGAAAAGACGTCTACCCACTGCCTCGGATCGACGATGCTCTTGGCTGTCCGCAAGGTGCGGATTACTTCTTGCCTTTAGACCTCTGCTCTGGCTTTTGGCAGATTCCCATGGATCAGGCTGACCGCCCAAACACAGCTTTCATCACTCCCCATGGCCTGTACGAGTTTAACGTTATGCCTTCCGGCCTCTGAAATACTCCCGCCACCTTCGAGCGCATGATTCATACCATACTTCGCGGACACAAGTGGGAGCCTTGTTTATGTTACCTGCATGACATAGTTGTTTTCTCACAGGATTTTCCAACGCATCGCGCCCATCTGCACGAAATCCTGACCTGTCTGACTTCAGCTGGCCTACAGCTAAACCTCAAGAAGTGCCGTTTCGCTGTCCGAGCATTAACTGTCTTGGGTCACGTTGTCTAAAAAGGCGATATTCTTCCCGATCCCGACAAGCTTCGCGCAGTCGCCTAGTAGCCGAAGCCCACATCTATCAAAGCTCTGCGAAGTTCCATAGGCATCTGCTCTTATTTCCGACGCATCGTGCGCAACCTCACCTTTATTATCGCACCCTTGACGAAGCTGCTTACCACAAGCATAGGCAATTCCGCGTGGTCATCACCATGCGATGAAGCCTTTGACAAGTTACGCGAATCACTGACTTCACCACCGATTAATCGCCATTAGGACCCAACTGTGCCGACAAAGGTTCACACCGACGCCTGTGGTTCCGGCCTTGGTGCGGTCTTGGCCCAACGGAAAACCACGAATGAAGAATACTTCGTGGCTTATGACAGCCGTACCCTTAACAAAACCTGAGATGAATTACGCCGTTAAAGAGAAGGAATGCTTAGCCATCATTTGAGCATTGGGCAAGTTTCATGCTTGTCTTTACGGCCGTACTTTCAGCATCATCACTGACCATCACGCCCTTGGTTGGCTCTCCTCATTGAAAGACCCGTCGAGCCGCCTCGGCCGTTGGGCGCTTCGGCTGCAGGAATATGACATTCTTGTCGTATATCGCTCTGGTCGAAAGCATTCCGACGCTGACGCGCTCTCTCGCTCGCCGATGACACCTGATGTGGCTTCTCTTTCCGTTCCTTCTCTGACCTCAGACCCGTCACTTCTGAGCGCTATCGACATGCCCTCCGAACAAGGCGGTTCCATTCAGTCAGCCGAAGTGAACAGACGTGTCGTCGGCGCGCTCTGCAACCACCGAGACTACGCGACCTTCACCGATCGCCCTTGACCGCCCTTGTCCGGGCCGCTTTCGCCGGGAGTCATATGGGAAGCGGCTTTCTCGCCGTTTCCCACCGACCGCCTTTTCTTCCCGGGACTGTTTTGCCACTCACTGCGCCTCTACAGCTCTGAAGCAGTTCGAACGCGGCTGCCCCTGCCGGGGCCGTAGCTGCCTTGGCGCGATTTCTACACCATGAACCAAGAGCGCCAAGCGACCAGCCCGTCCGAGGCCCATGTTCTAAACGGGCGTGGAAAGGGCCTTCGGCGAATTCACCGCTCTGTTTCGATGTAGCATTTATCTACCGCAACGCCATTTGCCAACGAGCAGAAGACGCAATCGGTGACAGAGAACCCCGCCACGCGTTCCTAGACGACAACGAAGACGCCCGAGGTGGATACCGCGGGATTGGCCGCCGATCCCATCGTCGCCAATTTTCCCTCCCAACAAAGAGAGGTAGACACTCCGACCGGGGAAAGGATGGAGGAAGATGCTACCCCGAACATTTACGACTACAAAACTGACGACGACACAGGTGGCTGTTGGAAGACAGTCATACATAAGCGACGCATTTGTCAAATGCGTGCTAAGACGCAACCCTCCGAGAACATCTTGGGCGTTCAGGACGCCTCCCAGCCTACCGTACGCAAGCGCAGTGGGAATCCGAACCTGCCTCAACTTCCTTTCCACGATGAAAAGATAATTCTGCGGCCTCACGGAGGACTTTGCCTCGATAAGTGGACGCGCCCAGAACTCGCCATTGCTCTATGGAGTGTAGCCGGCTTGACCACTGACGATCGTCAGGACATCGTATTCCGACTGCGACCTCAGCAGAACTTGGCAATCATCAGCACACCCCAGTCACACGTAGCCGACGCATTTGACAAGGTGAGGGAGCTGAACCTTGGTCAGCGGGTCTATCCCATCACAAAATATTTTGCGGCCCCAGACAACTCATGCAAGGAAATAGTTCCTGGTCTTTTGCCCGTTACACCGTCTTCCAAGCTAGTGGATGAGCTTTCGGCTCCTGGAACTTATATACTTCAAGCACGAATGCGGGGTCAAACCAACGTTGCGTTGGTAAAATTTGAAGTACTCTAAGTGCCTCGCTACGTGCGTTCTATGGTGCAGAACTCCGCTGATACACCCATCAACCCCGCCAACTGGTCTGCAAGGTATGTCACAAGCTCGTCCATTGGGCTGATTACTGTCCTACGCCGTACGTGGTCATTTACGCGACGTGCGGGACTGACAACCCCACACCGTCACATCCGTGCACCCCACACTGAAGATCATTTGACGGGACCCACCCTACAGCGGATCCAAACTGCCCGCGGCGTGCTAGGCAGGCACTGAACAAAGCTTGGGTACGGAAGGCTCTCGAGAAAGAGCAGCTTGAACTACAACCCTCCAGCGACCCGACCACTGCCACAGATATGGCGGAGACCCGAACTTCGCGCGCACCAACAAAGGTGACTAGACAAGGCCAGTCGGAGACCCGTTCGAGATCCCGTCGCCAGTTCCGGATGCGCTCCAAGTCTCGGTCCCGATCCCACGAGGCATCTGTGCGCCTCCCAGAGAGGCGCCCTCCTTCGCCATCTTCCCAACAACCCTACAAGAAGGCCCTGCAGACCAACGCCCCAACCAAGGTGACCCCGGTCCCTTCAGGGGTGCAGCGGACCCCGGAGAAGAAAACAGCATTGTAGGCGCCTCGGGAGTTAGGTCGGGCGGAGGGTCCCCCCAGCTCCCTCTGCCCCGTAAATCTCTCCCTACCCCTTCCCCTATTACCAATTCGTTACCAAATTCCGATCCTCTAATAGAAATAGCCCGCCTACGTCATGACATGGAGGCGCGCTGTGAGCGCCTGCAAAAACAAATGGACGCACTGGTGGCAGACATGAGCCCTAGTATGCAGGCGGCTCTCGACAGGATAGAACGCGAAATGGAGGCCCCTCAAATAGGGACTATGGAGCAAGTGAAATCATGTATAGAGTTCACTTTCGCACGCATGTAAGTTCCTGATGTTAGCGGTAACAACGAAAGCGCGCTTTCCGACCAAGGCTCTCGGCCGCAACCTTCAAATCTGGGCACCCGGCGCCCGCATCCCTATGCACGACCGCCTGCTTCCTCTCACGATGATGATGGTGCCGCGTAACGCGGAGCAACTAGTGGTGTGGCAGTGCATTTGTAGGGGATTCCACCGAAAACGAGGTTCCCTACAGCAGTATATCGCCGCATCCACGAACCCTCCCGATGTCATCCTCTTACAGGAAGTCAATTGCACCCCTCCTTTATCCGGCTACAGCACGCTCTCCGGTGTCTCTCCTCTTGTGGGAGCCTTAGTTTCGAAACGTGTTACATGCCGCATGCATGTCACTAACACTGACATTCCTCACCAAATATTGGAAATAATTACGCAAGGTAAACGCAGCGACAGCCTGTTTATACTCAATGCATACAGTTCCCGCCGTTCGCGAACGCACTGTTTTCAGCACCTACTAACAGAATTTGGTAGGTTTGGACGTGTTTGTTTGGTGGCCGGCGATTTTAACGCTCCGCATACTGCATGGGGTTACGTTATAACGCAGGCTAAAGGGACCCGCTTATGGAATGCCATCTGTAACATGAGATACGCACTGCTTACCGACCCAGTGCACCCCACTCGGATAGGCAACAGCGTATCTCGTGACACCTGCCCTGACCTTACATTCGTGCGCAATACTGGCCCAGCTGTTGCGCACGGGCCTTTAGAGGAGCACCTTGGTAGTGACCACTACATCGTGGCGACCACTTTCTCATTACGGGGTGCGCGCAGGCCCGAGCGAAATGTGCGTATAACGGATTAGGCGAAATTCAGGGAAGGTCGCCAGGACCCACCTGAGCGCCATGGGTACGAACGCTGGCTTGACTCTCTCGCACAAGATCTAGAGGCCACCACGAGCACACTGCGCACCACAACCGAGACACCAGACATAGACCCGCATTTACTTCATCTTTGGAACGTCCGCAGACGGTTGACACGACCATGGAAACGACAACGCCTCAACCGCAAACTTAAGAAACGTATAGATGAAATTACACGGGGATCTCAGGAGCATGCAGCGATCCTTACGAGGAATAACTGGCGAGGATGATGCCATCGCCTCTCAGGCACAATGAGCACAGCAAAAACGTGGTCGATTCTTCGCTCACTCACAGATCCCACCACAACAAAGGGAAAAACATTTCAACAGCTGCACATCCTAATGCACGAGTACAGGGACGATGTCTCGACACTCCTCAGAGAGCTAGAGAATCATTTCACACCCACAGGCCCGCCGCCGCATTACGCTGACTATCCTTATGCAGGCAAGGCGAACGAATTGCTCGATGCAGACATCACATCTGGCGAGGTGCGGGCGATCCTACAAGACCTACGCCGCAACACGGCGCCGGGAGCTGGCCACATCCGATTCGGGACCCTGCGTAACCTCAGTGGCGCGGATAATAACCACCTCACCCATATCTTCAATGATTGCTGGCGCAAGGGCATGCTTCCCCAAGCATGGCGACACGCCGACATCACACTGATCCCCAAACCGGGTAAGCCTGTTAAGGTTGAAGACTTACGACCCATCTCCCTAACATCCTGCGTTGGTAAGCTCATGGAGCATGTACTCTTGCGTCGTCTGCAACCCTTCCTCGAAGAAAAATAATTCTTTTCTAACTCTCAATTCGGATATCGGGCTCATCTGTCTGCCAAAGATGTGCTTTTACAATTGCGGGAGGAAGTCATAGGACCTCCGTTGTCCGCCCAAACGAGAGTACTCATCGCCTTAGACCTAAAAGGGGCATTCGATAATGTTGAACATGACCTCATCCATAGCAATGTTGCACATTCACACTGTGGAATTCGTATGTGCAACTATATCCGCGCATTTCTTCGAGATCGCACAGCCACTTAAGGAATGCGACCGCATCGATCCGGTACGATTCGCCTTGTAGGGCGTGGGACACCCCAGGGCTCAGTTCTTTCCCCTACTCTATTCAATATCGTGCTCTCAGGGCTCCCCCGGCTACTCGACCAGATCCCTGATGTCGCCCACGCTATTTATGCGGACGACATTACTATCTGGTCGGCACGGGGTTCCGACGCAGCCATCCAGGACCGACTGCAGCAAGCAGTCGATACAGTTTCCGAGTACGCGAGAAAATGCGACTTAAGATGTGCTCCGGAAAAGTCGGAGCTCATAATCATTCGCCCCCTGAGCCGTTCCTCTACTCCCCCTATCACTGTGCACGTGGATGGCACACCGATACCACAGGTTAATCGTGCTCGTATCCTCGGCCTACACGTCCAAGCGGATGAAAGGTCAAACTACACTGTTTCCCTTCTATCCAGACAGATAGAGCAAATTCTGGCCATGATCCGGAGGGTCTCCAACAGGCGCTCGGGCCTTCTAGAAGGGGACCTGCTGCGTTTGGTGGAGGCATGCGTGATCAGCCGCCTTACATGCCATCTCCCATTTCAGCAGTTGACCCAAGCGCAACAACTTCGCATAGACGCAATGATTCGCAAAGCGACGAAGCTGGCCCATGGCCTCCCGAATTATACTTCCACACGCCGTCTCCTTAACTTAGTGACACATAACACACTAGGCGAGCTGTTAGAGGCTCATCGGGTCAGCCATCGCCAGCACCTCCTTCTCCCTCCTACTGGCCGCCATCTTCTCACACGGCTAGGATACTCTGTCCCACCCATTGAGTCTGAAACCTGTCCAACGATCTTGACGTCAGCGATACGCCAAGCACTAAATATTCATCCATTGCCACGTAATATGCATCCCTAGCATGACAAAGGGCGGCGCAAAGCGCGTGTACGACACATTCGCCGCATGCTTGAAAACATCCCGGAAGCACATACTTTATACACGGACACATCACGCACTGAAGAGGGCTATATCTCGGTAGTTTTGGATGGCGCGTATTCCCTGAGAGACTCTGCTGCAATGTGCGCAACAAATGCCGCTTACGGAGAAATTGTCGGTGTTGCTCTTGCAATTCGATATGCCATCCGTGTTCCTGAGGAAGTGTATATATTGACGGACTCGCAACAGGCATGCCGGGCGTTCCTATCAGGACATGGCATCCCGAGAGCGGCGTACCAAATTCTCAAACAGATTCCGCAAAATACGGCAACCACACCTCCCCGCATTCCCTTACTCTGGACCCCTGGTCATACCTCGCTGCCGGGTAACGAACGCGCACATGCGGTTGCCCGAGAAATTTCCCTCCGGGCGACTCGGCATGGTGAGGCGACTAGTTCAGAGTGAGGGGATCCCTTGTTCCGTTACAAAGACATACTCCGTCATTATACAGGCATTCGTCGCACCCACGTCACACCACCGCCGTCCTTCTCGCGGGAGGAAGCAGTGGCATTACGCCAGTTACAAACCGCAACTATTCCAAATCTTGTCTCTCTCAATAAATTCTACCCACACTGTTATGCCGATCGTTGCCCTGGCTGTGGCAGCTCGCCCACATCTTCCCCGTCACGATTGAGTGCACTGCAAACCCCTTTCCTCCCTTTCCAACTCTCCTTTACCCCCTAAGCAACAAAGAGCTGTGGGACGATGCCCTCCGCGACGGACCTCCCAAGGTCCTCCGAGCTGTGATACAATGGGCTCGAAACATCGCAGGAATCATCTTAGGGAACCTTGACTGAGGGTTCCTCCCACACTGCTCTCTCCATTCAAATATTATTAATAAAGATGTTTTACTCTCTCTCTCTCCGAGCAACGCAAGGACCCATCGCTGGCCCTTCTGCTGGACTACCTTGCCGCTCCATCGGTCGTTCCTTCCACGCGATCGCTACGCCGACACCCTCTACCACCGCAAATATATGCCTGGCGGTCGAAAATGGCTTCTCGCTATCCCTCGCCATATAAGGTCCGATATGTGCGCGTACTTCCATGCTGACCCTCGAAGCGCACACGCCGGCGTCCTAAAAACCTTCACAAGGCTGCGTCAAGGATATTGCTGGCGTGGAGTGTATTGGTTTGTGCAGCAGGACATTAGATCGTGCACCACCTGCCAACAGAGCAAAACTCCCCCACTGCGCGCTAGTGGCCCACTACAGCCGCTACCGTGCCCTGCTCGACCGTTTGACCACGTAGCCATCGACCTCTATGGCCCGCTACCATACAGCGAATGTGGGAACCGCTGGGTGTTTGTTTGCGTAGACCACCTGACGCGCTACGCCGAGACCGTGCGCGACGTTGCGATATTCATTCTGCGCCACTTTGTCCTTCGCCAGGGTGTTCCTCGAGAACTACTCAGCGATAGGGGTCGTGTCTTCTTGTCAGAAGCAATACAATCCCTCCTTCGCGAGTGCCAGATCATACACCGGGAGTCGACCGCGTATCACCCCCAAACGATGGTCTCACAGAGCGCTTCGACCGAACACTGGGCGACATGTTAAGCATGTACGTCTCGTTCGACCACACGAATTGCGACGCGGTACTCCCGTTCGTTACATTCGCTTATAACACCGCGACACAAGCGACCACCGGTTTTTCACCTTTTTTTCTTTTGTATGGGCGTGAGCCTTCATGACCTCTGGATACCATCCTGCCCTACCGACCTGATGCTTCTGAGTGCACAATTATTTCAGAAGTCGCCCAATACACTGAAGATTGCCGCCAGCTGTTTCGTTCTTTGACCAGCGAGGATCAGGGTCGCCAGAAAGCAAGACGCGACAGTCATCAGGCTCCGCCCACCTTCCCTGCTCGTTCCCTTGTGTGGCTATGGATAGCACCTCAAATGTCCCGCCTTTATTTGGAACTACTTGCGCGGTACCACGCTGCGTACCGGATCATCGATGCCTCCTCCCATGTGAACTATATCGTTGAGCCCGCCACACTATCGCCGGACCTTCGTTGCCGAGGTCAGGAAACAGTGCGTGTTAGCCGCCTGAAGCCTTATTTTGACCCCCTCATCTTTGCTCGCTGAGTCGCCAGGATGGCTCCGTTTCACATCCGGTGCCAATGTAACGAAGCGGACGCGCCTCGTGTTTCCGAGAGCAGCTCGGAGACGACGACGACGACCCGTGTTGCGTTTCGCAAGAGAGCTCGGGCTGCTCGCTGCTGCTAGGCTGCTGTTTATCTGCTGCTCCTCGCCTTTAATTAAACAACCTCACAATACCTATTTTTATAGCCAGACGACGCATGTAATTGTGAAGTGAACTTATCCATTCTCAGCTGTGTACCTTTGTTGAACCGGCCCGGCCGTATCTCCTGGTAGCTCTGCGGCGCGACGGAGCTGTCAGTTCTTGAAGATGGCGGATGTGCTTCACACGTCCACTGCATATGAGCAACTAAGTATGAATTGTTTTCAATAGAGCAAGGGTACGAACGCCCATCGAAATGCACAGGGAAATGCAGCCCACACGTTGGGAAAGGTGTCTCGCTTTGAGAAATGTGAGGTGGTGGTGTTGTGAGTTCGCAAAAGGCCGTGAAGACTTGCATGACAATGAGACTTCGGGACGGACAACACCTGCTGGATTTCATGCCTCTAGGTGCAACCATCAATGCCAACAGTTATTGTTTCACATTTTCACGTCGTCTGGCTGCCATCAGGAGAAAACGCCGAGGGATAATCGTTGAGCACCACGGGGTTGTCTTCCACGACAATGCGAGGCCACATGCGGCGATCACAACTGCCGGCATGCTCCGATCATTTCAGTGGGAGAGTCTGGACCAACCAACATAGAGTGTGAAACCTGCCTCCAGTGATTTCCACGTTTTGGGTCCGCTCAAAAGGTTCCTGGCTGGACAGCGATTCACGTGCAACGATGAAGCCCAGACAGCAGCCGGAATGTGGTTGCGCAGTTTGCTGGATTAATTATACCACAGGAGCATCACAAATTTAGTGCTGCGATGGGGCAAATCTCCCAACCGATGTGGAAGCATGTGGAAACGTAGTGTAAGGTACGTAAATAGTTCGTAAACATTTAATTACTTGTATGTACTTTGTTTTGGCTAAAAAAAAATGGGGGCGGATTCTTTCTTATTCGCAATCGTAGAGAGGAGGTGTTACACTTCGGGGAGAAATATCTAAGGCTGTAACGATTGTGCTACATTTGGGTCTTAGAGAGGTAGAGATACCAGATTGAATGAAATGATGCAGATGTTTGCCTGGCTGTTTGCCTCACGTGCTACTCGTGATAGTGTGTGAGGATTATGATATATACATTGATAAACACGCAGCAATACAAACAGTCAAAAACATGCACACACAATCACACACCGAGACACACATTCGCTGTTGAAGTATTTACAAAGTTTCCTTATGTCTCGGACCTCGCAAGGACGTCAGCAGCGATGTCGTGTTACTAAACGTACAGGTAAAACACGGGGAACGCGCGAAAAGGAAATTCAGGATGATGAGCAAAACGTCAACAAGGTGAATGCAGTAGCCAATGTTTCGACAAGTGGACTTCTCTTCTTCAAGGTGTCGTACGCTTTCCTCGCCACAGTATATATAGGTGGGGTTCTTCTAAAGAGGAGAGGGTGTGAGGCGGGAGGGTGCGGAAACGAGGGAAGGTGTGTTCGTTACACCTATCTTCGTTACATTGACGACATATTTATAATATGGGAACACGGAACAAGCGCCTTAACCGACTTATTTAACCATTTCAATCGCTTTCATCCGAGTATTAAATTTTCTGCTCACCACTCTCCTAGTCAGATCAACTTCCTGGATACGACGGTCTACATAGAAAACGGAAAACTGAGAACGACACTTTACCGGAAGCCGACAGATAGCCAGCAATATTTAGACTACAACAGTCATCATCCGCGACATTGCAAGCAAGGAATTTTCGTCGGACAAGCGAAACGTATACGAAGAATCTGCAGCGAAGACCACGATTATATCCACCACATAAATGACTTTAAAACAACGCTAGCAGAAAGGAACTATCGCCAAGTTGCTCTCGATAGAGCTCGTGATACCGCGTCAAGATTCGAGAGACAGTCGGAATTGGCAAAGAGACAGCCCACACTAGAATCTGACAGAATGCCGGCCTTTATAACAAAACATTCTAATGCACTCCCCAGCATAAACAACATCCTAAGAAAGTACCACCCAATATTATCAAGTGACGAGCGTCTGCGAAAAGCGTTCCCAGATGTACCTAGGGTTACCTATCGCCGAAACAGGAACATTAAAGTTGTGTTAGTGCACGCAAAAGTCAGCCAAGAGCATTCACCGGTAATAAAAGCATGTTGTCGCCCTACGTGCAAAGCCTGCAGGCACATTCAAAGTGACATTAAAATTAAAGGCACTGCAAATAGTTATACCCATGAAGTGAAATCTAGCTTCACTTGTACAAATTGGGATGTGATTTATATGATTAAATGTTCCTTCTGCAAGAAACAATATATCGGTAAAACAGGACAATCAACGAACGTCAGATTAAACGGACATCGCGCGGACACAGCTAAACATCTTCCCAAAGCCGTCTCCGAGCATTTCAACAACCAGATCATAACTTTGATGAACTTAAACTATACATCTTGCAGTCAAATTTCCTTTCTGAACGAGAAAGAAAATACAGAGAATCATACCTTACCCATAAGTTCAAGACATTGCAACCAATAGGCATAAACGTTTCAAAGGGAGCTTTAGAATCTATTCGCTAAGCTAAATTTCAAGCTTTAGGCAACAACACTTAGTTTGATTTCTTGGCGTATCCTCACTCCACCCCGCTTTTTTTCCCTTTCCATTTCTTTTTTTTTTTCAGCCGGCGAGTCAGACGCCCTTGACACGCCGCTAACACGCGTGCGCTGACAGACCGGGTTCGGGGTGGGTGGCCCCGGCTTTGACCTTGTGCACAGCGTTCCTTTACTCTCATTTCGACACGCTAACATACCTTCCCTCGTTTCCGCACCCTCCCGCCTCACACCCACTCCCCTTTAGAAGAACCCCACCTAAAGACACCATGGCGAGGAAAGCGTACGACGCCTTGAAGAAGACAAGTCCACTTGTCGAAACTTTGGCTCCTGCGTTCACCTTGTTCATGTTTTGCTCATCGTTTTGAATTTCGATTTCCTGCGTTCCCCGTGTTTTACGTGTACGTTTAGCAACATGACATCGCTGCTGACGTTCTTGCGAGGTCCGAGACCTAAGGAAACTGTGTAAATACTTCAACAGCGAATGTGTGTGTCTGTGTGTGATTGTGTGTTCATGTGTTTCACTGTTTGTGTTGTTAAGTGTTTATCACTGTATATATCATAATCATCACACACTATCACGAGTAGCACGTGAGGCAAACAGCCCGGCAAACATCTGCATCATTTCATTAAATCTTGTATCTCTACCTCTCTAAGACCCAAATGTACCACAATCCTTACAGCCTTAGGTATTTCTCTCCCAACTGTAACACCTCCTCTCTACAATACAGAAAGTATCCGTCCCCATTTTTATTAGCCAAAACAAAGTACATACAAGTAATTTAATGTTTACGAACTATTCTAAGTACCTTACGCTACTTCTCCACATGGTCCCACATCAGTTGAGACATTTGCCCCATCGCAGCACTAAATTTGTGATGCTCCTGTAGTAGAATTAATCCAGCAAACGGCGCAACCACCTTCGGGCTGCTGTCTGGGGTTCATCGTTGCACGTGAATCGCTGTCCAGCCAGGAACTTGTTGAGCGGACCCAAAACGTGGAAATCACTAGAGGCAGGTTCCACAATCTATGGTGGTTGGGCCCGATTCTCCCAGTGAAATGATCGGAGCATGCCGGCAGTTGTGATTGCCGCATGTGGCCTCGCATTGTCGTGGAAGACAACCGCCTTGTGCTCAACGATTATGCCTCGGCCTTTTCTCCTGATGGCAGCCAGAAGGCGTGGAAATGTGAAACAATAACTGTTGGCATTGATGGTTGCACCTAGTGGCATGAAATACAGCAGGTGTGGTCCATTCCGAGGTCTCATTGTCATGCAAGTCTTCACGGCCTTTTGCGAACTCACAACACCACCACCTCACATTTCTCAAAGCCAGACACCTTTCTCAACGTGTTGGCTGCATTTCACTGTGCATTTCGATGTGCATTCGTACCCTTGGTCTATAGAAAACAAATCATACTTAGTTGCTCGTATGCCGTGGACACGTGAAGCACATCCGCCATCTTCAAGAACTGACAGCTCCGCCGCGCCGCAGAGCTACCGGGAGATACGGCCGGGCCGGTTCAACAAAGGCCTGAGAATGGATCAGTTCACTTCACAGTTACATGCGTAATTTGGCTATAAATATAGGTACTGTAAGATTGTTTATTTAAGGCGAGGAGCACAAGATAAACAGCAGCCTAGCAGCAGCGAGCAGCCCGAGCTCTCTTGCAAAACGCAACACAAGTCGTCGTCGTCGTCTCCGAGCCGCTCTCGGAAACGCGAGGCACGTCCGCTTCTTTACGTTGGCATCGGATGTGAAACGGAGCCATCCTGGCGACTCAAGGAGCAATGATGATGGGGTCAAAATAAGGCTTCAGCCGGCTAACACGCACTGTTTCCCGAGCTCGGCAAAGAAGGTCCCCCGATGGTGTGGCTGGCTCAACCTATATAGTTGACATGGGAGGAGGTGTCGATGAACCGGTACGGAGCGTGGTACCGCGCAAGTAGTTCAGAAGAAAGGCCGGGCATGTGAGGTGGTATCCATAGCCACACAAGGGAACAAGCAATGAAGGCGGGCGGGGCCTGATGACGGTCGCGTTTTGTCTTCTGACGACCCTGATCCTCGCTGGCCAACGAACGAACCAGCTGGCGGCAATCTTCAGGGTATTGGGTGACTTCTGAAATAATTGTGCACTCAGAAGCGTGAGGTCGGTAGGGCAGGATGTTATCCAGAGAACACGAAGGCTCACGCCCATACAAAAGAAAAGAAAGGTGAAAAACCGGTGGTCGCTTGTGTTACGGTGTTATAAGCGAATGTAACGAACGGGAGTACGGTGTCCCAATTAGTGTGGTCGAACGAGACGTACATCCTTAAGATGTCGCCCAGTGTTCGGTTAAAGCGCTCTGTGAGACCATTCGTTTGGGGGTGATACGCGGTCGACCCCCGGTGAATGATCTGGCACTCGCGAAGGAGGGATTGTATTGCTTCTGACAAGAAGACGCGACCCCTATCGCTGAGTAGTTCTCGAGGAACACCCTGGCGAAGGAAGAAGTTGCGCAGAATGAACATCGCAACATCGCGCATGGTCTCGGCGCAGCGCGTCAGGTGGTCTACGCAAACAATAATCCAACGGTTCCCACATTCGCTGTATGGTAGCGGGACATGGAAGTCGATGGCTACGTGGTCAAACCGTCGAGCAGGGCACGGTAGCGGCTGTAGTGGGCCACTAGGGCGCAGTGGGGGAGTTTTGCTTTGTTGGCAGCGGTGCACGATCGAATGTGCTGCTGCACAAACCGATACACTCCACGGCAGTAATATCGTTGACGCAGCCTTGTGAAGGTTTTTAGGACGCCAGCGTGGGCGCTTCGAGAGTCAGCGTGGAAGTACGCGCACATATCGGGCCTCACATGACGAGGGATAGCGAGAAGCCATTTTCGACCGCCAGGCATGTAGTTGCGGTGGTAGCGGGTGTCGTTTCGCATGGCAAAGTCGGCTGCTTGACGGCGTAGCGATCGCCTTGAAGGAACGACCGATGGAGCGGCAAGGTAGTCTGGCAGCAGGGCAAGCGATGGGTCTTTGCGTTGCTCGGAAGGCATGTCAATAGGGGTCAGAAGTGACGGGTTTGAGGTCTGAGAAGGAACGGAAAGAGAAGCCACATCACGTGTCATCGGCGAGCGAGAGAGCGCGTCAGCGTCGGAATGCTTTCGACCAGAGTGGTATAGGACACGAATGTCATATTCCTGCAGCCGAAGCGCCCAACGGCCGAGGCGGCCTGACGGGTCTTTCAATGAGGAGAGCCAACAAAGGGCGTGATGGTCAGTGATGATGCTGAAAGTATGGCCGTAAAGATAAGGATGAAACTTGCCCAATGCTCAAATGATGGCAAAGCAATCCTTCTCTGCAACGGTGTAATTGATCTCAGGTTTTTTTAAGGGTACGGCTGTCATAAGCCAGGACGTATTCTCCATTCGGGGCTTTCCGTTGGGCCAAGACAACACCAAGGCCGGCACCACTGGCGTCGGTGTGAACCTCTGACGGTGCAGTTGGGTCCTAATGGCGAATAATCGGTGGTGAAGTCAGCGATTCGCGTAAATTGTCAAAGGCTTCATCGCACGCTGATGACCACGCGGGAATGCCTATGCTTGTGGTAAGCAGCTTCGTCAAGGGTGCGATAATAAAGGTGAGGTTCCGCACGAAGCGTCGAAAATAAGAGCAGAGGCCTATGAAACTTCGGAGAGCCTTTATAGATGTGGTCTTCCGCAACTCGGCGACTGTGCGAAGCTTGACGGGATCAGGAAGAATACCGTCTTTTCAGACAACGTGCCCGAAGACAGTTAACGTTCGGGCAGCGAAACGGCACTTCTTTAGGTTGAGCTGTAGGCCAGCTGAAGTGAGACAGGTGAAGATTTAGTGCAGACGGGCGAGATGTGTCGGAAAATTCTGTGAGAAAACAACTATGTCACGCAGGTAACATCAACAAGTCTTCCACTTGTGTCCGCGAAGTATGGTATGAATCATGCGCTCGAAGCTGGTGGGAGTATTGCAGAGGCCGGAAGGCATAACGTTAACCTCGTACAGGCCATGGGGAGCGACGAAAGCTGTGTTTGGGTGGTCAGCCTGATCCAAGGGAACCTGCCAATACCCACAGCGGAGGTCTAAAGACGAGAAGTATTCGACACCTCTCAGACAGCCAAGAGCATCGTCGATCCGAGGCTGTGGGTATACGTCTTTTGTAATCCTGTTTAGGCGGCGATAATCGATGGAAAACCGAATGGTGCCATTTTATTTTCGCACTAGAACGACAGGTGACGACCAAGGGCTTTGAGATGGCTGAATGAAGCGGCGCTGCAGCATGTCGTCCACTTGTTCCGTGATAACTCGGCGCTCTTCTGCGGAAAAGCGATATGCACGCTGTCGCACGGCGGCATGGTAACCGGTGTCGATAGTATGAGAGACATTTTTCGTGCGGTCCAAGGATGGTTCGTTGCAGTCGAACGAAGGAACGAACTCGTTCAGTTGAGTAGGAAGTTGAGTGTGATGAGACGGCGAGGGGTCTGCGGCGATGATGTTGTTGAAAATTGCGGAAGGCGGCGATGATGAGACGGAGGTTATGGCGTCGAGATGTATAACGGGGCCGCCATCGTGACAGCTTGCACAAATCTGAAGGTCTCACCGCGCAGTATGGTCACTGGATACCGGTGCGAATAGCAGATGGGTATCAAAGCGGATTCAGACCTAGCAGGGAGGACGGCGAATGGAAGCAATAATTCGTTGCGGTGAGCAAGCATGGCAGATGGCGTAAACGCCACAGCTGAATCTGGCACGGCAGTACACGACACGGTCGTAAGTACTGACGTCTCCGGAGGTAGATCAATATCATCATCAACGAAGACTTTTTGAACAATTAGGCCGGCGCGGACAGATGCCGAATCGCATAGCGGCGAAAGGGCCACTTGCGCGCGAGAACAATCGATGATGGCACTACGGCAGCGGGGGTAAGTGCGTGAGATATTTGGACACGGATGGCTTGTTGTACGGCCGGAGGTAGTGTTAGGGCAGGGTCCTGGCTGCGAGGGAGCAGCGACAGCTGGCGGGCCAAAGTGTCCTCGGGAATGAAATCGTTGAGCTGAAGAGCGAGAGCAGAAGGATCGGTATGGCCAGTGGCATCTGCAATGGCAGAGACCGAGTCAGCCTGTGGGACGTTATGCTGGCGATATTACGTTGGCGGCGCAATTCGTTCAAACTCTGACACAGGTTGAAGAGTACGGCGACGCTGGTTGGACTCTTGGCCAGCAGCATTTGAAACGCGTCGTCCTCAATACCCTTCAGAATATGGTTGATCTCGTCCTCCGCCATCGTTGAATCAACACGGCTGTAGAGATCGAAGACATCCTCAATATAGCTGGGGAAAGTCTCGCCCAGTTGCTGTGTTCAATGGCGTAGACGTTGTTCGGCGCGTAGCTTGCGGACGGCGGGGCGGCAAACACTTCGGCGAAATGTGTCTTGAATGCGGACTAAGGGTTCTGTGCAGGATGCGCCGAGTTTCCCGTTCACCCGAGTGTTACCCCAGTTTGCTTGATGGCAGTCAGTGAACGGAGATAGCGTGGAACACGCAAAAGCTACAGGCAAAAAAAGAAGAAGACAAAAAGCCGCGTATGACAAAATTAGCGCTCGCTGCGCGGCGCGCTGCTTCCACGTTTCAAGCGCAGTAGGCTGCACAAGGAAACCCGCCAGCGACGCGTATTCTAATCGACGGATTATCGCGACTTAGCAATGCCGTGACTGACTCGCTGTCTATCTGCACGCTTGCCCTTCAGCCGCTCGCCACGCCTTTCTCGGGCACATCAATCGTGCGCCTCCTCTTTCGGCAACTATCTTTCTATCCTCAGTCGAATACGAACAGGGTACATGCAGCGCATTCTTGCACTTACACGTTCGCTCGATCGAATAAGTTAAAATACAACAAATAAAACAACCAGCATCTTTGTTTCTTTAAGTATCTGTTTTTCGTTTTGAATGCTAGGAATTTCTTATGACAAACAGAGATCGCGCAAATTATTGAAGTTTTCACTTCTTGCCACGCGTGGCGAGTGTGAGGCGAAAGCTTAGAAGCGGATACATTGGAGAGGGTCGCACGCGCGAAGGAGTTCATACGGTGAACAGTCGCCAAGGGCGCTGCAGTGCTATTGTCAATAAAGTCAGTTATGACCATTCTTTCTCTATTGGGAAAATGGAAACGCAGCGCCGTGGTACGGCTCTTCATCGCAGGCGCTTCACTAGGCCATTAAGACCCATGCTTTACCGACTAAAATCGGCACACTAATCGACGAGACGTTATCTTGAGGGATCGTCATTCGTTTTTGTGCCGGCGCGAGTATGAGTGGGCGTGGTAGAGAAAATCTGGGGGCTTGGCTCCTTGAATATATGACTCTGCCTAGGCACTACGGAGGAAGTTTCTTAGCACGTGTTTCATGCAGGACATGCCGCAGCCTCGACATGCCGACATGCCGGCATGACGGACTGCGGTAGAGTTTGTGGCCGCTGGCTGCCCGCGCGGTGAGGCAATGGGCACGGAGGCCCCATTTGGTGATCGCTTTGTCTTAAGGGCCAAGTTTCTGCCTGGTGTTGTGTAAGTCGCGGCTAGTTTTTTTCGTCGCGAGGTTAATTTGTTTTTTTACAGGCACTGTTCCAGCAAGGCTAATGGAACCGGCAAACGAAGTCCTCAGGAGAGCACTTGAGGTTATAGTAAGGCAGGCGGCTCGTGATCTCCAGGGCACCCAAGGGCTACCGGGGGGATCTAAGCTGGAAACAGGGCGGCGCGTGGGTTTGGCCCGCAAAGGCCGAACCGTGCCAGGGGGTGTTCGCATAAAAATTTTCTGTCCGCAAGAGCGGACATCCGATCTTATACACGCCTGGTACGCGCAGGCTTCGGCTAGCCCCAACGCAGGGACAAGTCACGGTTGTAGCTTTGGTGTCCCCGTTGCCGCTTTGGTTTCCTGAAGGCGCCGCCAACAATGCGAAAAAATGACACGTTGTTCCAATTAGTGAAAAACACGACTGAATAAATATAAATACATCCTGCCACCAAACATTAACGCTAGGTTCAGCACTTCCGCGCCGCGCGACTACTGCAACACCAGTCAGAACTTCGCCTCTGAAGGTACGTCGGACAGACATGCTCGAGTCTGCGGCGCTGGTACTGGGTCAGTCATCGTCACCGGCAGCGTTTCAGCCACTTGCGTTCAACCACGGTTGCTAACATCAGATACTTTTTCAAGGTACTTCAACGTAACGCGCGAGAAAGCTACGATCAGCCACGACTTAGCCCGCAGCTTTACCTTCTTTACCGCGCCTGCAGCCAGCGTCCGACCATAAGCAAAATCGACTCCACTCCGCAATGCCGGCAAGCCCAGGGACACACGCCTACAACACGCGGAAAGAAACCTCCTCCGTATAACCTAGGCAGGTAATATATTTAAGGAGCAAAAGTCCCTACATTTTCGCTCTCGCGCCTGCGCGAAAACGACTGGCGATTCCTCAAATGAACGTCTCGTCACTAATCGTAGATACGGGAGCAACGCCGGTCACTGCAAAATGGCGGTACGTTATTTTAGGGTCCGTAGTGACGCAGTGCAGTGAAAATGTACCAGTTTATCTTTGTGTGCGAAGCGTCTGCGATGCATTCCGAAGAAACGCGTGCTTCCCAGCGACACAATTCATCGCTTGTCATTCGTTGCCCAGTGAAGGTGCCTCTGAGTGAACGTAGCAGTATTTGAATGTGTTGTGCACTCCAAGGTGCTTGCGGATTACCTCTTCTGGAGCTAGCAGCGATCGCAGATGAATATCGTAACGACACCGCAGCAATCGCATTTTGACAGTTGAGGGCTCTTGTGTGCAGTTATGAAATGAGACTCCGAACGGAGGAAGGTGTTCGAAATGTTGAGTGCGCAGTGCTTGTGACGAAGAAATGCCATTGCACTGAGTCTCGAAAAGCGAGCGATTCTCGGACGCTGATCGTGTTTGCGAAGCTGTGGCTCCGATACGTCACCGATGACAGAGCAGCCATCTCAAAAGACTGCTGCGATACGCACTCCTCAGCATCGTCATCCACCCCGGTGCATCGAAACATTGAATGAAGCTACAATGATGGACCGATAATTATTTACTGTGCGCTACGTCGCCACAATGCAGCCAATGAAACCGTGTTGTGGGGCCATCTCAGCCTGAAAGATGTATGCATAAGCCAGCGACAGTCAACGCTCTGTTTTTGATAGTGTTGCTCAGTACATCGCCGATGACAGTGCGCTGTGCGTGTTTTATGTCGGCGGTCAAGATGCCTCTCAGCTCAGCACCGCGTCGCTGTTGCCGAAAAATAAGTTGGGCGTGGCCCAACCGCTGTGGGCGCGCGCACAAGAGTTACATGCCTCGCACGGGGCGTGACCTCTGGTTTCATTTACAGGCGCACTCGTGCTAAACTCGTATATCGCGTAACCCCCACCGAGTTCAATTCGGCAGCAGCAGCCTGCGTCGTTCCATCCAGCTGCAGCAAGCGTCAGTATGACCGTCTGGACCCGTTCACGTACATGACCGACGTGGACTTTCAGCGTCATTTTCGCCTGTCGAAGACATCAGTGCGCCGCTGGCTGTCTGACGAGCTAGGCGAAGACTCTCGTTTGTGGAGACAGCGCGGCGGGCTTCATTCGCTCACCGTCGAAGAGCAAGTCCGATGCGCCCTCCGTTTCTACGGGACTGGGAGTTTTCAGGGAAGCGTCGGCGCCGAGCGTTACATTAGACGTCATTAAACTACTGTGAGCCGCTGTGTTAGACATGTCTGACGCGCTTATCGATGCGGCAACGCGTAAGCAGTGGCTGGCTTTCCCTAAGACTGAGGCAGAGTGGGCATATATAAAAGAATGCTTCCTACTTCGCGGGAACATTACGAACGTAGTCCTGTGTATCGACAGAACGTACGTAGGAATTAGGGCGCCTTCAATGTCAGCGTTACTGTGATTAGCATTGAAGTAATGTCTAGACACGCCATATTGCCAAATGTGTCACCTCTGTGTAGCCGACTTAAATTTTGTGTTACCGACATCTTACATGCGGCTCCCTATAATACTGACTTTTTCACTGGTTGCTGACTTTTTACCGACTGTTCTACTTCTCTGTCAGGGTGCCTTCCAAATGGTTCACTTTCTTGGGAAAGAGGTTAAGTATATATAGATAAATGGACATCACAAATTGTGTGAAGTACCCAATGAATGCTAATCTCATTAAGAACTTGGGGTTCTTCATTGGTAAAGTTACTTAGTATGCATAATTCTCAATTTTGGTAATGCGACTTCTATCGGCGGCACTATGAAACAGCGAGGTATTGCGAAATTCGTTGCAGGGATGCGGATGTTTCGCCAAGCCAGTTGTGCCTATGATTTGTGGCAAAATGAAAATGCATTGAGAATCTTAGTGCACTGGCTTGCACGAAGAAAATACTTCAGGGTGCTTGCTCGGTTGCCCGACGGTCGCAGGTGCCCGAGGTGCAGTGTATTTTTTCCAAGGGCAGCGTTATTGTGGATGGGCAAATCATATATTTTGATCTCATATTGGGGCTCCTATTCTTAACGAGTAGAATAATGCAGATCCAATGCTCTACAGAACTTGGGGCGCGTGAATATGCTGTGAATCACCAAGGCAAAATTACATATCGGGAGATGTGTGGTGGAGATGCCAATGCAAGCGGGTCTTTCACCTGCCATGATAAAAATAAAAGTTGCAGAGTGAGTAGACCATTTGCATAGCTTTACAGCAACGATTGCACAAAACGTGATATCCTCCAACGCGTAAAAGCTTGCCACAATGCCAAAGTAGGATGAGCGACATGAGCATATTCTGGCATTGAAGATGTCTTTTAACTGCTATTTTTATTATAAGCCTGACTGTCACGCCTTTCCCTCCGGCACTCCCTTCACCGAAACATGGCACTGTATTTCCATTGGTGTCATGGTGGTGATGGTAACGGCAGCAGTAAGGCTGGTTAATGCTTGCGCCTTTGATTCCTGTAAGTTTAGTGGTAAAGAATATGGCATGCGCATACAGCTGTGCAGCAAAATTTAACGCTTGTGGTGATTTTTTAAAGAGCTAATTTGTTTTGTGACATTTCAAAGATGTGCGCCATTGTTCCCTAATAACTAAAGCATTGGTGAGGTTGAAGACTGGGTGTATCGCTTTCGAAGCTTGAAGTTGAATTGCACAACAATTCAACGGGACATACAGAAGAGAAATACAAACAGCAGAATGCTCTGCTGTGTGTGTTACTCTTCTTTGTGTGCCGTCGGATTGCTGCGCGATCCAACTTCAAATAGAGCATTAGGCTTCTTGGGTGTAGGACCGAGGAAGTGTGAGCTATTCGACAACATGCCAGTGCCTTGCCACATAATTATGGAAGTCTGAATGTTTGCTAACAAATTCTTGCTTTCAAATCCACCTGGTCATGCAATACAAGCACTGATTGAAAGAATCTTCATACAAAACTAATGGCGAAATGAATCGCCTTTGAAACGTGTAACCTGTATAGTGACACTGTTTACATATTATGTGCCGCACCGGACTCAACAATTCTACTGGACAGAGCAGGTTGCTTCCTTTGTCAAGTACAGGCTTCCATTACAGGCTGTGCAGATAGCCAAGTTCAGTTTTTTTTGACGTGGTACACAACATTTACTGCAATCTGTTTTTGATTCTAAAGAAGTGCCAAACACCACCTCTTTTTCAAGGACGTCATGGGAATATTTGGCTAGACTTTTTTACAGCCCCTCGCAATCGAAGTGTGGCCAGCCAGCTTTTCTTGGATGCCTTTATAGATTTTTGTTCCTGATCATTGTGTGCTATCAAGTTGCTAAAGTCTGTGCAACAGGTGCAAGGCATTCAGTGATTCTATAGTGGGATACAACTTTAGGAGGCTGCGTAATCTTCAATTGAAAGGCAGGTGAACACAAGCCTGACGTCGTGCCGCCGGATGCACTATACCCGCTCGTTGGAGAGGGACTGTTTCTTTACACGTGGAGGCAATCAGCTGCTGCGCTTTGGTAATCTGAGTGCGGTCTTTCCTGTCTACGGAAGCTGTATCCAACTGTAGATGATGCCGCTTTTCGTGCAACGCAAAAGAACAAAGTGTACAATTATTTGGTCTATGAATCGCATACATCACAAGTGAGCTATGCTAGGGTGTGTGTGTGCAGCTGTGTGAAAATTAGTACATGCAAATATGTGACATTGTTAAAGAATGTGTGGTATCGAACATGCATGTAATGGCACGTTTGAATCGGGGAGCCTTGCATTCGTTTGCACAGTCTATATGTGATAGCATTATCGAGCTTCTGCTGTGTTTCCTGTCTTTTCAGTGTGAATCACACACACCGTTCATCTTGTGGCTAATCAACACGCACTGTATTCTTGCACACAGAAAGAACAAACAGCACAATGACGTGTATCTTGCTTTAGTGTATTCTTCATTTACATGGTCCAAGAGTGGCACAGGTTGTCCTACGTTTTTGCCCATTTTGAAGAGACACCAAGTGCATGTTACAAGAGTCCTAATATGCACAGCACAATGTTGACTGCAATAATTTTATTGGTGCTCTTGAACAATAAACAAAATAATAAACTGAAAGCTCCTTTATAAGGTGTCTTCTAGGGGGCTCGACTGGAGAGCGGTGAGGGCACCAGAGCAGCCCTCTGGACCTCTGCCACACTCTCAAGAGCACGTGCCTGGCGCTCGCCTACTGTCATCAGGCCGTTGAGTGCCTCCAGCAGCAGAATGTTGTGCTGCAAAAAAAGTGGATTGTTGGATTAAATCAACCGCATATAAACCATTATTTACAAAGAAAAATGCTTGTTGCACTATTAGTACTAAGCGCCCTTGACTGTGGAAGCCTTTAGTGTGGTTGCTTAATAAATGTGTCGGGACAACGTTCCTTTGTTTTTAATAACGGGGGTTGTCTTTTTCACAGCCAGTTGTCATGTTGGTTAGTGCGCCAGACTGCTGAGGTGTCCCCGCACCTTGACGAGTCTCTACTGTCAGCACCATAAACCTGTTTTTGTTTACTGCAAAAGAAATGCCTCTTGCTACAATCCCGTCTTATGCGAGCTGATTGGATCCTATGCCTGCAAACATCATATTTTTTCTCATTACGCAATTTTCTACCATCATCGGCTGCAGTTCTGTCGCCTTCACATCCGTTCTGTCACGCGTATGTAATCACCTGTTATGAATTGGCAACAGGTGATTGAAGACGTGCATGGCCTGCCCGCCGACTCCGTTTTCTTTTCTTAACCTCAACTACTATATCAGTTGCCACGGTTTACTACGTCACTGTCTTCGTGCCTTAATGCTATCTCCAACAATGTTTACTTGGCTTTCTGCATAGTCCTCGACTTCTCAAGTTTCTTCGTTAACCTCCAGGTTTATGTCCCATATTGCATAACCGGTAGAATGCAATGATTCTAAACTTTTTTTCAAGGATATCGGTAACGTGGCGATCCCGATTTCGTAAAGCCTTCCATATGCTGTTCAAACCATGAAATTTTTGTAAAAGTTTCCTGCTTTATATCAGTACCTGCTATTGATAGTTTACTTGCATAAAGATACTCTTCCACAGATTCTGCGGGCTGAATGTCACTCATGAATTCTTGTTATCTCACCAAGTTAGTGAAGGTTACCTTTATCTTTTCCACATTATTCAACCTTCCAATGCTCAATCTAGGTCCGCCTAAGTGTAATAGGTCGAATACTTTTAACAGTGTAGTGAATAGCACCTAGGTAATTTTGTATCCTTGCCTGACCCCTTTTTTTATTGCTATTCCACTTGGCTAGTGGTGAATTAATATAGCTGCATAGCCTCCATATTTCGCAGGGTATTCTGCTTCTATGATGTACAATGTTTATGACTGTTTGTGTATCTAATCAATCCAAATGCCCTTTTGCTATAAATTAAGCCATGTAAAACGTTTCTTGTGCTCTGCAGATTTTTCAGTTAACTGATTGATGACATGAATGTGGCATGGCATGGCTTCGAAGTTCGGGCAAACGCGATCACTTCTAAATTTTCGCGGGCTCACGTGCATGTGAAAGCACGAACACTCATTGGTTCTCAATGCCTTTTTTCAACTGCTGGACATTCAGTTCGTTACTGCGAAAGTGACTTAATCTCCGCACTATTATTGTGCTAAATACGAAACAGTAGAAATACACTTATCTGCCCTTTGTCGATGTCTCCTTCACTGTTTTGGTTGCGAGATCCATCGTCGGCGCCACCTCCTTCTCGCATCGTTGCTAATATAGGCTGTCTTGCCTTTACACACACTATGTAAAATTCGTGACACTCGCAGTCACGCTGAGTGGAGGAACTAAGTGCTCTCACAGAAACAGCACCGGACAAGTTGTTTCTTCAGCATGACGCCGTGAACAGTAGGAGCGTGTTGTGATGTGTAAAATCGTCGAAGCTATTGGTAGTCTAACGGTGTGCACGGAAAGACTGTTCACTGAGGAACAGAACTATCCAAGAAATATTGACCATCGTCGAGCCTGATCACTACGTCGTGCACTGCAACTCGCTGAACGAGTTTGGTTACACTGGGCCTCTCCGATGCTTAGCCGCCATGCTCGCGCGGTGAATGGATGTGATGACGCCACCACAGCATTCCCTTCTGGTATAATGCGAATCGTACTAAATTAGAAATTAGTCCAATACTGCATTCAGTGTACATCTTGTAAGCTTTAAAATGCTTCTAAACCCCGTTAATGTAACTAATAATATTGTACTAAATGCATTGGTTTTATAATTTGCTTGTGCATGTAATGCACTCGTGGAACGATAAACAAGTGAATGAAGACACGACCACACACCGATGCTATGATCACGTGAGCCGCAGTTTGGCGACAGCCCAGAAGGAAACGACCAAAGAATGATGGCCACCCAGAGTGAATCTAGATAAACCAATGAAACTAGAGGCTTTGCGAAAGATAAACTGTGTCTCGGTACCATTTGTGCTTTGATCTTGGGGTGTCGCCAGATCTCGTGAAGATCGAGAGTTTCGCCAAACTCGGCGCATCGTACATAGCACCAGAACTCGAAATGTCCCATTCGTGGTTCCTAAACCAGAGATTGGCGACGGCAGCAAGGTAAAAGATGACGTTATTCAGTTTAGACTGGTCGTGCGACTTATTGTCAGCGCCTACACATTCATAGGAGGACAGCCTGTCTTCGACGTCATGTTATCCGGCCCCGCAAAAGGTGGCCGGGTCGCGCTGACGGGGAACGCCGGCGCAAGTGACAAGGGAAGCCATGGGTACTATCAGAGCGTAGGTCGCATCAGTCATGGTGACGGTGGGCAACGTACCATTGCAGAGCTCCAGGTTGACTTCAGGGATTCCAGGAATCTCCACCAAGTGTAAGGATATTCAATTAAAGGCGAGGAGCAGCAGATAAACAGCAGCCTAGCAGCAGTGAGCAGCCCGAGCTCCCTTGCTAAAAACAGCACGGGTCATCGTCGTCGTCTCCGAGCCGCTTTCGGAAACAGGAGACGCGTCCGCTTCATTACAGAACCAACATTTTGTGATTCACCTTCGTACCTATGGCGTATGGAGAAGGGCGAAAGCGGGCGCGCTCGTAGAATATTTTGCCCCGACGCCCCTGTTGTCGTCGCGCACAATGGGTCATTTGACACTATACTCAAGGTGGCAGCTATCGACCGCGCCCGGAAAGGGTTAATGCGCATTTTCAGTAGAATTATGAAAGTGGTTGTTTGGCTTCACACGTATCTCTCGATCGACTGACGTTATAACAGCACCCATGTAGACAAGGCAAAACGGTATCGCTTTTCCGTGCTGCTCCTGCTTCGCTTAGAATGCTCTCTGCTGAGGCTGCATGACCGTCCCTTACGCGTAACTCGAGAGAGTATTATAAATATTTCACTGTTAGCGTTATCTCCAGAGTACGTGATAACTTACACGGTTGCGCGGGGCAACTCGGTCGCTCTTGCACGCCCCAAGCTCTCGCGAAGTGTTCTTTGCTAATTTCACACAGGTTCGACGTATATCGGATCTACCGTGTAACGCCTTCAAGAAAGAAAGGAAACCATCACCCAAGAGTCGACGCTAAAGAAGAGAAGGTAGATGGAAACGCGCGTGGAAGGCGTGACGAATCAAAATCAATATAAGGAAATACTAACCAAGAATATTATGCAGAACAGAAAGATATGATCAACGACTAATCATCAAATCATTTGAGCCACCGTGTAAGTCGAGCTTGTGTTTTTAGCATCGACACTTGGTTTCATGTTTTATTTTTTATTTTTTATTTCGGGCCAACATTTGCACGCGCACATTTTTCACCGCAGCCACCATTTGTCGTCCAGGCGAAACGGGCAGTGCTAGTTTGATGATGGCGCAGCTGACGACAAACGCACGACGAGCGTTCCCTGCTGGCAAAGCAGGCAGAGAGCAAGCTAAGCGCTGTCTCAGCCATCGGTTCGCACCTTTCTCGCAGCACTCGGGTGAAAGCAAAGGCCGCCACCTATAAGCGCTGCAAATTCTGGTCCGTAGCTACAGAATGTTTTCTGTAATAGGATAGTGCAAGTAGGATGAATAGTTTTGTACATCATCGAACGTGCGCGAGTACCATTGTTTAACTTGGAATACAGCACGGTGATACAGGCATAAGCAGCCGCCATGCTTGACTCGCCGTTATTATTGTGCTTTGAGTATTGCTTGTTTTTCTGGGGACCAGTTTGCTCAAAAAAATATTGCATACTTGACCTTCTTGACTCACAGTATCGGCACGTTTTAATTATTGAAGCGCAAATGCCAGCTAAGAATATCCTTTAAAGCATTAACTACTTATAGATCCTTGCTTTCCTTGAAATAGCAAGGCGAAATTGAAGAAAGTAATCAGTGAAATGGCAAAGTATTCATTAGTGTTATACCTCAGAGGGAATCTGCACCTGTTGCGCAATTTTCAGCAAGTTCATCTTTTATTATACCACTCATGAATCGCAGCAAATTTAGACAGTTACATCTGAACGTGTCTTCCAAGTAATTCTATACATAGCAATGTTTTACAGGTCCACGGAAAAAAACATTTGAAAATGGGTTGAGATGCTAATTTCACCGGAATTGCTTCGATATTAAGACATATTCATCGAAATTAATAGAATTTAAGGGGCCATCTGGGATGAAAGGGTAATTAATTTGTGCCACTTCAAAATATACCTGCATTTCCATTTGACCTGGTTATCCTCATGCGTGACCATAGCAATTGGGGATCTGTAATGACACTTCGGAACACCGGCATAGAATTGACTTTCAAAAGGGAGTATCTATGTAGAAGGCATAGCAGAATGCGAACACTTGTATCGCAGCTTTGGGAAATCGTGTTGCGCTGCTCAGAACGAGGTGGCGGGTTCGATCCCAGGTGTGGCGGTCGCATTTGGATGTGAGTGAAATAAAAAAAACGCTAATATGTTTCAGTTTAGTTACAAGCGAAAGAAACCGAAATGCTGAAAATTAATTCCGAGTTCCAACTACGGCGTGTCTCATAATGAGATCGTGGTTGTTGCATGTACAAAGGCAGGGAATATTTTTTACGCTGCACCAATGCAATATTTTGTGATTGTTTTTTTAAAAATAGTTTAAAGCAATTTGGGATTTCAGCGGCGATCCCTGGCGCATATGTAAACGACTAGTGCAGTGAGCCTTTAACGCCTATCTATGTAAACTGCAAAGGGGTACTGCCGCCATTTGTATATAGTGCTCATGGTCGTGCAAACTTTACATATATAAAGAAAAATTTATTTCCTTAGGGTTACACAAGGCGATTTGAAGGGGAAACGGAACATTCTGTTGCCAATTTATCTCCTTCTACAGTGCTGAATTTCTAAATAACGCTCTTAATCCGGCGCCTGAGGAAGTCGAGGTCAATGTCAGGATTCAGCTTTAAAGCAAACTCGGTGCCGAAGAGGCGAAGAACTTCTTCCACATCCGTGATGTGACGCTGTTCCACTTGCCCGATGGTCGAACGGCGACAGAAGCGACCGTCCACCAGCGTCAGCCATGAATCGTTAACGAAGCGCCCCACCATGAGCACGTTGCGGAACAGCGATCGTGGGTGCAGCGTGGCATACCAGTACTGTGGCACGAAGTCGATCCACTTCTGCGGCGGAGGAAACACGTGGTACAAGGGACGCCAACTCGCCGATGCGACACCGCGTCCGGTCGACTTGATGGCCACCTCGATGTTCCCTTCTTCATCGAGTCTGCGCACACGGTAAGGCTCAGCCTCGCCTTCTATAGGCAGCGCTTTGAACGGGTTCGGCCCGCCAAAGCCCACATCTGCGAAGTATTCTCCTTCCTCGCCCAGGTCGACGCAGAACAGGAGATGTCCTAGAGGAGTCAGGGGCGTGTCCAGCGGGCGGCCCCAGCGGACCCGGGCAGCCCGAATGTGGAAATTGAAGCCGAGTGTAAGCAAGAGCCTGCCGAAGAGGTTATTGAGCTCCACACAGTAGCCACCGCGGCGCTGCTCAATCACCTTGCGGAATACTGAGTCATCATCCAGTGGCGGCTGATGGCCAACGAAAGTGTCTATCCCCTGGAAAGGGATTCGTTCAAGGTGGGCTTTGATGAGGGTGTTCAAGGTGGTGAGGTTTGGTTCACTTAATAGACTAGGCTCTAGTTTCAGGACATCAAGGTAGAGATGCAGTTTTTTCGGGTTAAGTGGTCCCATGCGGTAGCCACTCAAGTCGATCTTCCGCTTTGCCGCTGCGGTGAACAGCACGGGGTCCGGATGCTCTGAGAACTGACCATTTTCGAAGCTGCAGTCAATGTTTTGCTGCGGTGAGACGCGCACTGCACTTTCCATGTCTCCGTTTGCCAGTTCGCTCTGTCGCACTAGCGTTAATTCGGAACGTCGTGTGCGGAAGTGAATGTACAGGCAAAGTCACGGCGCAATACTGCACACGCGAAGCGCGTTCCCACTGAATGGCTCACTTCCATCCTCACCGAAAACGGGGCACAGATGTCAGAGACAACAGTTCACCTATGCGCTGCAGTCCATGTACATGTTATATTTTTGTATTTCGACCCCGTATTGCTGACCTATTTTACGAGCAAGCGTAGAGCCCTGGTTTCATGTATGTTTGCGGATGCGCTCAAGTTCGCGCCTACGCGCCTTGCGCCTGCCGCACCTCGCGAGGTGCGGGGGTTTGCACCCACAAAGACGCACTACAGCGCGCGTTCCCTGGGCTCAATCGTAGATGCTTTTACAGACGCCACATCGTACTTGTGACAGACGCCACATCGTAGCTGTGAGATCAGCAAAAAAGGAAATAAAACGTATTTTCTTGAATGATATTAATCCGCTTCACTGTGAGTTGAATGTACCGCTTCGTAGCTGCGTAGCTACTTTTCTGGTAGAAACGCGGCCTCATGCTTGGGCCAATCGCGGAGGTTGTCCGCAATCGCGCCAAAATATTTACATCCTTTTCAGGTTTCTATTTTTGTATCGCACTTTTATAATTTACGTCCGAGAAGATTTACCATATAAGGTAAACGCTGTTAATGTTATTGAGCTCCATGCAGAAGCCACCGCGGCAATGACCAATCGCTTCGAGAAACACTGCGTCGTCATCCAGCGGGGGCAGATAGCCGACGCACGTCTCTGTACCATGGGAAGAGATCGGTTCAACGCCGGTTACGAGGTGGGTGTTCAAGGTGGCCAGATTCTGTTCTATCAGGGCAGAAGCCTGTAGCTTTATGGCGTCATTGCAAAACAGCCGTACTTTCGGGCTAAGTGGTCACATGTGGTGTTGCATTCTCCAGGGTAGCTTATCCCACCGCTGCCGAGTTGTTGTGACGCCTGTTTATCGAAGCTCGGCCTACGTTACTATTCAGTAACGTGGCGTTGTCGGCGGGCTGTAGGCAACCGGTAGACCATGGCGGCCAGGCAAGAACAAGATGATGGCTAGTGCGAAACTTGTACGGTTTATTCAATTGTTGGTGAAAGATCAGAAGCGAATGAAGTGCAAAGTACATTGCGGGGCCCCTTAAATAGGTCCCCTAAAATTGTAGGTGAGATCTTGCCCACGTCAACGTCACGTGATCCGTACTTCGTCTGGTTGTTGATGGGTGGCTGCTCCCACTTTCTCCGGTGACGTTGTTTTGCGGCTGGCTACCATTTCTCCGGTGATGTTGTTTTGCTTCTGGTTCCTATTTCTTCGGTGAGCCTAGACGGGCTGGTCCCCGCAGGTGGCACTCAGCAGGTGACGTTGTAAGCCCTCGTCGTGGCTGTGCAGCAGGTTCCACTTTTGGTGGGCCTTTAGTCTAGGCGACGTTGGTTCTCGGAAAATTTCGAGAGTTCATGGAAGGGGTCCCTCTTTGAGTCGCACCGTTTCCTGAAAAGGGTTCTCCCGCTCCGGAGACCACATAAGGCGATGACAACCAAACGTAGGGCCAATTAGGCATATGGACGCCGGGACCTACAAGAGCGGCAGGGAACCTACAGGCGGACAGGATAGCGCGAGGGTAGACTTATTACCGAGCATCCAACATATGCGACCTCGAGGGTACCGAACCTGAACGGTAAGACTATTTCGCGATACTAAATTATTACAAGGACTGCAGAAAGCGGTATCCACCGCCGCACAACTACCTTAGCAGAGAGCACTCTGTCGCTTGGAGGCAGCTACAAACGGACTGGTACCCGAACCTAAATATACTCAGGAAAATCTATCCCACAAGCTACAATGAAATGCCCCTGGTGTCACGAAACACCTACGCTGTGTCACATAACGTGGGCATTGCAGAAGATAGACGTGGTACCCGCTATACCAAACCCGAGTGCGGAGCAATGGAAGGGAGTGCTCTCCAGCGATCGGCGGGTCGACCAAGAAGGTCTGATTCGGCGAGCACAACTGGCAGCAGCATCAAGCGGAACCCTGGACTAAGCGCAACCGACCGTTGTGCAAGTTTGTTTGTTTGTTTGTTTATTTGTTTATTGACAAAACAACGCTCAAGAGCGGTTTGTCTTGGTGCCAAGGCAAAAGGCGGCATTAAAAGCCACCTGACTAGGCCTTTGACACCAGACAGCACGCGCAGCAAACAACATGAGCGCAACATGCTTCAAAACACACTGCATAATATCAAACACATACAAATAAAAATGCATGTACAGAGTATCAAACACGATAAAGCAAGATAAGAAAGAATGACAGAATTAGTCGTCAACATATTCATCATCAACAAGACACAGAACTATTAAGGCCAATGGACTACAATTGGATTTGAAGAGAACAATACAAATGTACAAGAAAATTACAACTGTTGGAGGAAATACATTTTGGTTAGTTTTCTGAAAGCAAGCAAGGAGGGAGCACTCTCCATTGTATCTAAAAACGATGGATAACAATTCAGTAGGTTTGGAATTTGCCATTTTAATAATTGCACACCGTATCTAGTTCTCATTTTAATCTTTACAAAGTTCTTATTTCTGAAAAATATGGTGTCTCCGTATTTGTATATGTATGAAAAAACAGCTCACGATTTGCTTTTAAATCGAGAAATATCAATTCCAACAAACGCTGTTTATATAACATTTCTATGTGAAGTATCCGGTTCTCGGCAAAGTATGGGGATGTATGATCACGACTGGACAGGTTTTGAATAAATCGTATACTTTTCTTCTGCATTATGTATAGTCGTTCCAAATTATACTTTGATGTAACCCCCCAAACTAGTAGACAATATTGTATACGGGAATGTACAGTGCTAAAATAAAGTTGCCGTTTTAATCTTATTGGCAACAACGTCCGAAATCTATTTAACATTCCAATTGATTTAGCAATGATACCCTTTATAAAATTCACGTGCCTTGTCCATCGAAGATTTTCATGAAATATTACCCCTAAAAACTTGTATTCTGAGGCTTGCTCTAATGGACATGATCTAAACGTTAGAGAACTATCAAGGTGAACTGGTTTATTAATGGATGAGAAGACAATGTATTTGGTTTTCCTCACATTCAATAAGAGTTTATGTGCATCTAACCAGCAGGACAAATTTTGAAGCCATAAGTTAACAGTACGAGTGAGAGACGAAAGGTTATTAGATGTAAAAAAAAAACATTTGTATCGTCTGCGTAAAGGACAATGTCTGTGGTCAGGGGGATGTTAACAATATCGTTTATATAAAGCAAGAATATTGTTGGTCCTAATATAGATCCTTGCGGAACTCCATAACTTATGAATTCCGTATCTGACTGTACATTCTGAATTACAACAAACTGAGTACGGTTAGTCAAATAACTATGCAGTAACTGAAGTGGAAGTCCTCTTATTCCATAATAAGGTAACTTTGCCAACAGTATGGGATGTTTAATAGAATCGAAGGCTTTGTTGAAGGACGAAGCCATCTGAAGACCGCAGAAGGTCAGCGAATCTATAGCTCAATAAAATTTTTCACTCACTCACTCACTCGCTATCTCGCACACACAGATAGGGGTCTGTGAACACTGTGGGGTGTCCGCCCGAACGGCATCTACTTTAGACAAGCATACCAAATTGGGAATTCACCCTTCATTTCGATGAGGCATGGTGGTCGAGCATCCTTTTTGCACGGTGTGCTACACGCCACCTGTAGCAGCGGCCACCAGCCAATTTGATCTTTCGCTTTTCCGCTACGTCGAACAGCTCGGTATCCGGATTCTCGATGGACTGACCGTTTTGGGAGCTGCACTCTTGACTTGGTGGCACTGTGCAGAACGCTGAACTTGCCATGTCTCTTTCTGACAGTTTACTTATTCTTACTAGCGCAAATTCGGAACTTCGTGTGCGCATTTTTACATCAAGTACGTCGCATTTCTCTTATCCGTGCACGCTATGACCATATATATCCTTCCCTTTCTTTATTTTCTCCCAGCTCCTCCTCCAGGATTCTGGGGTCCGACCCCTTTCTCTATAAAAACTGCGTGGGCAGAATTCCCTGTAATTCAATAATGACCTTTATCTCTCTCATGCAGACGTTGTCTCTAATTCACTGCACAAATTACATTTCCCGTGACGAACATCTTCTTCCCACCATGGAGGCTCTACTACCATCCACATTTCCTGGAAATGTGACTCAGATGTCTGTGGGAACAATTTACCTAAATGCTACAGTCACACTGTCCTTAAAATATTTGCATTGTAACGATTCCTTCTAGCACCTATAATTTGTCCCTCTTTTACTGAGCTTCTTTTTGGCGAATTTCACCGCATCTGTCAGATATAAGGTCAACTTAAAAATAATCATTGAAACGTTCTGTCGTATATCTAGACACGGAGGGTATCTCTCAGGGAATGCTTTCTCACAAGAATTTTCTGTCAGCATGCTATAATAAAACAGATACGGGTGGTTCAACGCTATCCACCCTGAAGTACGACGTTCCCCCCGTGTGGCCATTGGCAGCCGGGCTATTCGGTTTAAAGTTCTCTTGCGCCAAGAGACACTAATGTTTGTGTGCGAATTTCTTCAATGGTTAGAGCAAAACATTAAAGAAGATTCAATTATCGAATCAGTTGTTAAATGTAAGTTACCTAATGAACCAGGTGATGTGAGAATTAGGTTGGTTGCAGAAAAGAATTGATGGGCGTGCAATGCAGGTATGATAGTTCCATGTTCTACCAGTTTCTCTTTTTAGCAGTTTGGCTATAGCAGACTGAGGCCACTGTAAGCTTGTCCACTTGCAACCAGCGCTTCATCTTTGTCATAGCACATTATAAGCAAGGAGTGAGCGTCAACAGCACTATACACCCTAAAGCATTTCATCGCATCATAGAAATGTAAACCAGTTTTACAGGTTCGTCAACAACAACACTAGCGGGTGCTTCATTATTATTGAGCATGTCTCCGTCCTTTGGGCGCTATTCATGGTTAATTCCTCAATCTGCGTGCTCGTAGAAATGTTACTCTTGCCCCACTGTCGGGCTTGGCCGCAGTATTTTTATGTAGCGTATTGACGTTCCCTCGTGATAGCTTGGGAGTGCGGACGTGATTTTCAAGTGAGCACGTAGGGATCCGCTGTGTCCGTAAAAAGTCTCATGTGAAGAGTCGAGGCTATGGTGCTAGCACTGTCCGAAGAAACCAATAATGACCTTGCATGCGCGCAAGGTATGATAACTCTGGCTTCTCTGCTTCCGTTGAAACTTGGTTCGAGTTTGCGAACTCAAGTTATGCATGTCAGGGCGGAAACCACCTTTTAATACGAAGGGCAAACTTGATCGGCAAGCTGAGTGTCAGGACTTCGTTCCGTGCGCTGCTTTGTGCCATTGGCCGTAATTTTCTGATGAAATGCTTTCAGAGAACAATTCGTGTCAGCACGCGATAATAACACAGATACAGGTAGTTAAACACAACTTTCCCCTGAAGCTACGGCGTTCGCCTCAACTTAGCTACATGTAGCCATCGGTATGTGCCGCTTGCTTCCTGCATTGACACAAGTGTTACCGATTATCTGTTCATTTCATCCAAATCTGTTTTCTTGTCTCTTTTCCAGGCACATTCATCATTAACGGCGGTCTACATGGAGGAAAATGTCAAGAGGAACTTCGCTCGAGAGATACCGACGCGGCGGCACTATGTAAAATATTCGATGGTATGCGCTATGTAAAGCAAGGCCATGCGCAAGGGTGTGGCTGGACCGACTAGCATGGCGCCTCGATATGAGATCCTAAAATGAAATAACAGAAAGCAATTTTATGCCAAAAAATGTCTAAATTCAAACGCACATGATATTTAACAGCACGCGGCGTGGATAACTAGTGACAGCTTTAGCCTAGATCACTTAGGCCTTGTCTATCTGCACAGCTGGTGCGCTGCTGTGAAGATGTGGAGATGCAGAGCTGGTTGATGAGCTTTACTCTGCTCAGATGTCAGACTTCTTTTCTCCCTCACATTGGGAGACGAATACTGGCGACCTTCTCGGACAGCCATAAGGCTGCCTGTTTCTTTGTTCATGTTAGAAAAACACTGCTTTCAACAGTAAGTCTCCCCCAGGTTCAGAACAACTTAAAGCAAAGTATAGAAATTATGAAGTGTTACATGTCAAAAGCATAATCTGATTTTCAGGCATGCCCCAATGGGATGCTCTCGGTTAATTTTGACCACCTGGGATTCTCTATCATTCGCCTAAATATATGTGGACGGGTGTTTTCAGAGTTCGCCATGATCAAACATGATTAAAGGTTTTGGAAATGGTGCATCGTGTTGCAAGTAACGCCCCCGCTGATTCAAATGCGCGGCCTTTATTCATATGCAGTGCGCATTTACCAATATTGAGCTTGACACTATTTATAATCCCCTTGACAAATATGCTACTACGGCCTTTATGCACCTGTAGACAGCCCACTGCCCTTTGAAAGGGAACAATACGTATTTACGACCATTATTCATGATAGTTGGAAAAACCATCCCATCTCTCGTCGCATTCTTTAAGGATAGGGCTGAACTCGAATTCATTATTGTTTCATCGGCCTCATACAATGGTCGTGGGTATACTGCCAGTCTCCATGATGCAGAGGATGTCTTCATTTGGACAATAAGGGTATGCACGTGCAAGCTAAGCTAGAGCATACTTTGTTAATCATGTCCAGGTACTAAATCAAGGAGGTCTGCAGCTCTCAGCGACAAGGACAATTGCTTTCACATGTCAGTTGGTAACTTTGTACTAGATTATAATCTAAGGGAAGATTGTAACCTTAGCTAACGGACCACAATCTCCTTAGTATTATCAAGACTGACTTGTCTCTGCCGAAGCAAATATCAACAGTGATAAAAAAACAGGGCTCCTTTGTAGAACCCCTGGGACATTGTACTCGAAATTCGTGAGGGTCATCGGGATCATCTCTTACGCGACTTTGCCAGACCATATTGGCTGAAAATTTTTTCGCTACACTTAGCTTGAATTTCATCGGATTGCACCATTCGCTGCCTATACTATTGAAAGCGCTGAGCCCAGTCCGAGAGTGTTGGCCTAACGCGAAGTCTGACATGCTGCAATATTGGGCACAATTTCAGAGGCACGTGTCTTTTCAGCTTTACTACAGTTCAGCTTGATCTACAGAACTTCTTTACGATCTTTTTGGTACATGGTTCTTGAAAGCTCGGCATGTGCAGCGCGATTATACTAGACGGCTAGGAAGGCAAAGCCCGTACATGGACACATTTCTAATTAGAGGGCATCTGCGACTATTGACTAAGGATGGGGACTGTCCTATGACAATCTGCATTATTGTCCAGTCTTAGGCTGGCTACTCAAAAAAGAGCTTTAGCACAACAAGATTTCACACATCAAGATGCTTTAGCACAACAACAAGTGACCCAACATACCCTCTCTTGAACTCAAGCAATTTGCGCATTAAGGTAGCGCCAATGATTCCTCTACTGCAGTTGACTGCAGCAGCGTGCGGGAGGCAATTGACTGCCTAAAACAATCAAATCTATCTCAATGGGCAATATCTTGTGAATATAGAACAGAATTGCGAGTGGTAAGCAATTACATTAGCCAAGGAACGGCATACAGTAAAATTATCGATAAAGGTGAGCGAATATTTGTAACTTTCGCACAACGAAATGAATAGCCTTGCATTCGTAAATGTGGATATCTTTCGAATATATTTGGAATATTTCAACACATCAAGTCCTCCGACAAGAACATAAAATTCGCGCTAAATTATGGAAATTTTCACCACTATTAGCGGCATAAAACATCAGAACGTGCGCATTGCAGCAGGCTACGTCTCTTAGGTAGCCATATATTACAGGCTTCATATACAGCTATCATTCGCACACTTTGAAGAGCCCGGTGCATGCGAAGCAGTTATTGGATTTTTTCTAATGCTCCATTTGTGGTTTTAATAAAACAAAGCTTCATAACGTACTGTCTAATGGCAGAAAGTTGCCAAGTTTTTAATACTGTGATGGCAACAACGTTTTTATTCAATATAATAATGACTGTTCATTATTCGAAAACTATTCCGAAAGTATTCGATATGCGATTCCAATCGACTCACCTTTGGTACTTCAAATTCAAATTGAAATTCTTTATTTCTGCTTTGTACCAATGCAGACAGCGGGGGCGCAGAAAAAGCTGTCAGAGACAGCTTGACAAAGCCGCAGCCCCCTTTCGCTTGGCAGTGGCTTCACAGCAAGGCTTTAAAACAGAGGTAATTGCAATCTAATAACACTAATACTTAATGAACATGTACAAAAGAAAACATGACAAAATTATACAATATTTAAACGATATTCACCACAAAGAAAAACAGAACCTACATGATAACATACATAGCACACAAAGCACTGTTTGACGCAATGAAAAAATCAAAATTATTATGTATATAAGCATTTAAGAGGGAAGGAAGAGTGAATTGTAGGCGTTCTTCACCGGAATTTATTCGAGCGGTTCGCATTACCCAGTTCTCCGCGTGCCTTGTCTTGTAGGTTGCTTCTCGGGTACGTAAATCAGCAAGGTAACATATGTGGTTTACGTTTCTTCGTGTTTCCAGTTTAAACCGAACCCTTAAGTGGTATTTGTTTAAGTTGTGGATCTTCAGCACACTACATTGCAGAAAAAAATTCACGCTCGGTGAGCCCCGGGTACATTGTGAACATGACGAAGGAACTTCTGCAAAATGTAGATGCACTGAAGACCGCTAATTGGCGGCTGTGCCCCATACTAAATGACAATAGTGTAAATAAGAGTAAGAAAGGGAATTGTAGAGGAGTAGTTTTACATACCTTGGAAGAGCGTATCTGAGCCGGCCTACGATCCCAGTCATTTGAGCCAGTTTCATTGTGATATGGTCCACGTGATTTCGCAAGACATACGGGAGGAAAAAAACTACTCCGAGACATTTAAATTGCTCAACCACATCTATACGTCGTGAAAACAGCTTAATGTCGAGGGGCGAGGGAACTGGTTTATTTTTAGGGCGGAATATAACAGCTTCTTTTCATTTATACGCATGCACTTGGATTGGGACCACTTTTGTAATTCGTTCATAGTGTCATTGCAACAAAAAGGATGCTAGTGTCATCCGCGTAGATAACAAATTTAGCAGCGGGGTTTAATGTTGCAGATATCATTAAGATACATATTAAATAGTAATGGTCCAAATATACTGCCCTGAGGAATGCCAGACGTAACAGGTTTTAGTTCAGATTTCATATTGTCTATGCAGACAGCCTGTTTTTCATGTGCGAAATACGATTGAAGATGCGTTTGAGCCTGTCCCCGAAAACCATAACACTCTAAGGTATTTAGGAGTATAGTGTCGTTCACTAAGTCAAATGCCGTCGAGAAGTCCATGAAGACGCCAATAACGAAGGCTTTCTTTTCAAACTGTGTTAGTATGTATTTCTTTTCTTCGAGTAGCACTAATACGGGAGATTTATTTTTACAAAACCCAAATTGAATTGGTGACAGGAGATCATGCTTCTTAAGAAAATTAGACAACCTAGTATATAGAACTTTCTCAAAAGCTTTTGAGAAGATTGGGAGTACAGATACTGGTTTATAATTTCCTCCATATTCTATTCGGTCTCAAAAATTACTATTCGTGCACGCCTACTTATCCATAATATCTTCACTCTGCTTAATGCGGTTTATCAGTCTCGAAATATCGTCGCTCTGCAGTGTATTCCAGCATCTGTGGAATAACCCTAAACGAGCAGGTTGAAACTGTAGCAGAAATTGTTCACACCTGTGTCATGGTGATCAGCATGAACTTTGCTCGCTATAACATCACTATATTTGGTTTCTGAATTGCGCCACTTCCGCGAAACGTCCCGCCAAGGACCCCGGCAATCGGCCAGAGTGCCTCAATAGATTTCACCCTGGTGCACCTTGCCGTTATGCATTTTGGCTACGGAGATGCCGCGAAACACTTTGCTTTATCGATTATGGGTATTCGGTTTTGCCTGCAGTCGAGAATATCTTCATGATATTCTGCTTGAACGAAACACTGACTACCGCGTCTGACACACTAGTGAAGCAATAACCTGCATACTTACCGCGTGATTGCAGTATGCCGACGGGTTGAAAACACTTCGATCAACTGCCTGAATGCCCTCGCCTGTTTAGAGAAGATGTGGAGAACAAATGGCCACGAGCTCTAAAATTTCTTTCAGAGTTTCTGTTCGAAGCAGGCTAGGGCTGCCGGTTCTAGTGTTCATGACATGAATAGGAATCTGCAACGATTATTTGGGAGAGGAATATCTGTGTAGATGCAATGATTCAGCGTTTCCTGTTGTGCAATAGGCATATAGCATATTGGATGTTGTTCACACAGCTCATTGTGTGGTTGTGTTTTAACATGGAGTTTGCCTTTACCTTTGTTTGGATACGTACTTTCTCCGTCTCATCGGAGAGAATGAGCATGCCGATGACATTTTGTGCTGGCCCTCTCCTCTTCGACATTGTGCCTCATAATATATTCGTAAAATTCCTTAAGAGCTGCTTTCGTCACTGTTGTAAGTCGTGGCAAAGTTTCGAAGAGATGTCGATGTTCTTGCACCTTTTGAGGGAACACTGCATTGCCGACTGTAGGCTTATTTGGGCTAGTTCGTACGCATTGGTAAAAACATACATTTCCCAGTACCTCTCAGGAGGCAAAAGTAACAAGAGCGCTCTGTCCCTATGCGGCCATCGTGGCACTGTTAAATACACTCTATCCCACTGAAATGCCTTAAGCTCTAAAGCTGTTACTGTGAAACAGGATTATTTCCAAGTCGAATGATTCATTAATTTGCTAACCAGCCTCCAAGCCAACATTTGGTTAGAATAATTAATGGATGGGCCTATTTGAGGACGTGTTTAGGGTAGGAGATACGCAGTTGCATGACGGGCTGCGAGAATACCGATTGCAAAACTCCATATTGTGAACTGAGTGTCTAGGGCGGCCGTTCTACCGGATCAATTTCTAAATACATTTCAGTTTTCGGACGTTGTATGTTACAGAATGTCGCCAGTGTCGTGCCTACTGACATGAGGGTATGCACGCATAGTATGCAACTCTTAGTTGACACAATATTCAACTGTCGAACTCCTTACTACTGTTGTACAGTTCTTAGTACTTCATATGCGGTTCCGTAACAATCATGCTATCACGGTTCTTGGGCCAGATACTCATTGCGTAGCCTACAAAATGTTAAAGCACGTTGGTGGGCTAGTTGGTTAGAATCCATGGTAGAGTGTATGAGCGCGACTGGACGAGGACGAAGAAAGAAACAGATACACAGACACAGCGCTACACTTTCAACTATGGATTTTATTTTGCACGCGTCGACAAATATATACCGTGGGAATATAAACGTTTGTTTCCGCTTGCACGGTATATATTTATCGACGCGTGCGAAAATAAAATCTGTAGTTGAAAGTGAAGCGCTGTGTATGTGTATCTGTTTCTTTCTTCGTCCTCGTCCAGTCGCGCTTATACACTCTACAAAATGTGTTATAATGCGCACTTTAGGGACCATTCGAAGGCGTTTTCAGCTCTGATTCAATGAAACTTCTTTCTGGCCGAGTTGGTGCATACTTGACATAAAAATTTTTTGTCTCGTCCTTGTTACTTTGTGGATGCATGTGTTGGCGCTGTCACAATTTTTGTGTCAAGTCTGATTCAATGATCAGTGTATATTCATAACGGCATGGTTTTACTTGAATAAGAATAGTTAAACAAAATTAAAATTCTGGATGCACAATTGCGTACGCACTTCTTTTACCACTGAGATTAGTTACACGACACCCTAATGGCCTGACTTATAGAGCACAAAACAAAAATTCTTAGCTTTATGTTGCGTATTTTCTTTTTTGCGATAAAAAATAATGCGATCAAGAAAAGAATAACGCACGAACGTTCTGCTTGCAACAGAGGTCGACCGACATATTTTAGTGAAGCTGCATGTGCACACGCAGTTTTTTGTCCATGTCTGGGTCGAACTTCACTTTAGGTTCACCATCCATCACAGACAGTAGATCTCACGTGCTAGGGATGAGACGACGCTCAGTCACTGCTCCTATCCCACTGGACGTGTAGGGTCGGCGGGTGAAGTGACGGTTACGCAGCGTTATCCAGCAGTCCCCTTCGTAACTCTTGACTTCTCAAATATCGCGGAAGACGACGCGTGGACACATGGCAAGGTAGCACGATTTATTCAAACGGCTGACCATTCATTCGAGTAAGCCGAAACGTGATACAGCGGAAGCCAGCAGGAGTTTTGCCCAGCTTGTTTGAGGATTAGCTTAGCCCAATCATCATCGGGCGTGCGACGCTGATAAGCCATCGCGTCACCTTCGTGGAACAGTGCGCCGAGGAGTAGGTCCCCGAAGCCTACGTCGAGCAAGAACAGCTTTTCTTGACCTGGCCCTTCGTTGTCACCTTCCCTGACGCAGAGAACCATGTGATCGACCAGCGTCGGTAGGTAATCCTCTGCAACCGCCCAGCGAATCTTCACTCCGCGAACCTGAACTTTACAGCCAAGCGACAGCAACAGTCTCGCGAATAGAGAGTTCAACTTGAAGCACTTGCTACCGCGACCTTCCATCCCGACCTTCGAAAGGACAGCACTGGCTTCTAGCTCACTGAACGCCAGACGTTGAAGACGTCTTCGACTAGCCGAAACCAGCTAAACGTCTACAACTATTTAGGACGGACATATCTTTTTGAGCATGTCTGGAAAACTTCCTGCACAAGACTGATAGGAGACGTCTTGTTTTAATGTCTTGTGCTTAAAGCTTGCTAAGACGTCTTTAAAAGGTCCTCAGTAGATGGCTACAGAACGTTTTGCGTAAACGTATGGAAGATGTCTATGCTGGTCTCTTTTTGTATGAGTATGAACATAAGTATGAACATAAGAGGTATCGGTGCATTTCTCGGCTTTCACGTCTGTTACTTATCATACCAGAATTATTGCGCCTAGTAGAATACGTGCACTTCTTGGCACTGTCATAGCGTATATGCGTACGTCACGGAAAAAAGCATGGCTCGAGCATAAAAATAATAGCGTTAAACTCTATTGATAAAGTGTACGTGTATAGGCCAATACTATTCAAAAGCTTAGTAAATAGGCGGTTTGGTTCAGAACAGATGCAAGGACGTGCGTAAGCGCACGTGAAGCCCACAAGCACACGGGCGCATATAGCACGCTGTGCACTCTCTTGCGCATAGCTATCGCAAAGTTCCAATGATTTTTTACAGATATAACTATAAGTGGCTGCATTTACTGCTTGTACTATTTCATGAAGTGTAATAATTCTGTATCGATGCTATACAACCTCCCCGCAGGGGCGTCTGCGTCAGCAGGCGTTTGGTGTGTTGCGACACCACGGACCCGAGCACACGAGGGTTGGACCCTCCCGCGTGTAGCCGTGCGCGGCTTAGCCGTGTCTGGGGAAAGGGGGATCCTGGGGGTTGAGCCGATGCTGGGTGTTTGGACCTTTAAGGCCCCCCGGAGGAGGCAACACACCCCTTTGGCCTCGGCTTCACATAGACGGCACCTTCAGACTGACCCACCTGGAGGAAATCGGCAGTCGCCTTTTCCTGTCCTCTTCTCCAATCTTCGTCTTTCTCTCCCACTTTTCCATCTTTCCTGTCTTCTCTTCACATCTTATTAGTTCCGTATTTCCTGGCGGCAAGGGTTAACCGTGTGTTATATATCCTGCCTTGGGTATATATATATTAGGCTATAGCGGCGATGCATGGCTGGCGTCTGCAGGTATTCTTCCAACCTTGAAGCGTCCCCATGTTCGGCTCGGTGGTGGGTGGCCACCATCGCCGCCGAACTTTCCTGCTCAATATGGCAAATAACTTTCCTCCGTTACCTGATCGCTCCCTGAAGAGGGGGCGCACCGATGAAACATTCACTTTCTTCATGCAGCCAAAACAATCTTTTCCAAAGTACTAGGTTGTACATAGTCAGCACGATAAGAAAACAGTCCGAATGATCTCACCATTTGTTGTAGCGAAATCTCTCACTGAAGCAATTGGCCCAGGCTATAAAGTAACGAAGATGGGAAGTGGTGATCTTCTCGAACTTCGCGACAAAGCTCAATATGACAAACTCTCGAAACTTGTTGCCTTTGGGGAAATTCCAGTCTCAGTGGGCCCACACAGATCCATGAACACAGTGCGCGGGGTCGTCTCAGAAGATTATCTTCTCGAACTGAGTGAAAGCGAACTACTAGAAGGATGGCAAGAACAGAACGTGGTCAAAGTGTAAAGGATTAAAATAAGACGAGATGACAAAGAAATACCAACTAGGCATATAATCAGAACTTTTGGAACCAGCATTCTTCCTGAATCAATAGAAACCGGCTACTGCAAGCTTCGTGTTAGACCGTACATCCCAAATCCGCGTCGATGCTTTAAGTGTCAGCGTTTTGGGCATAGCTCGCAAACCTGCAGAGGACGTGCTACTTGTGCTAAGTGTAGTTCTTCTGAACACGCTTCTGACACCTGCACTTCACCAAATCACTGTGCCAACTGTGAAGGAGATCACCCCGCCTACTCGCGATCGTGCCCCTCGTGGAAAAAGGAGAAACAAATAATAGAACTGAAAGTCAAACTAAACCTATCTTTTCCAGAGGCACGTAAGCGTTTCTCACTCCAAAATCAGTCCAGTCCTTCCTACACCGATGTGGCGCGCCGGGGGGCAGCGCTACATCTTCAGGCGGCCGCGCATGTCACACGGAGTGTGACGGCGGTTACGCCATCAGCCCCCCTGGCGGGAGCAGCCATGGCTCTTCCGCGCCCTACCACGAACGGCCAGCAGACCTCCGAGCCTGCTGGTCCCAGGGCCACTGCTCGTGCCGACCGGCCCGAAAAACCCCCGCCCGTGCCCGCTGAGCGGGCGTCATCCAGCGCCTCTGACGAGGCGATGGATGTAACAAAAACTTCTCCGGCGTCTCAGACGCCGAAGGAACGGCGTTGCTCCCTGGAGCGCGCCAAGAAAAAAGAAATACCCCGCATCAAGGGGCCTGGAAAGGTCCCTTGGGCCAACCTAATTCATGTCTCTTGACACACAGCACATAAACACAAACAATATGGATACACAAATATTACACTGGAACGTGAGAGGTCTGATCCACAACCTCGATGATATCAAAGAACTCTTACACAAATACAATCCAAAGGTGCTGTGTGTTCAGGAGACACATCTTAAATCTACGCAAACAAACTTTCTTAGGGAATATGCTATTTTCAGGAAGGACCGAGATGATGCTGTTGCATCGTCTGGCGGCGTAGCAATAATAGTAGACAGAGGCATTGCTTGTCGGCAACTGCAACTCCGAACTCCCCTTGAGGCAGTTGCTATCCAAGCAGTACTATTCAATAAACTAGTTACTATCACCTCCGTATACATCCCCCCAAATTATCAACTCTCTAGCACAACATTTCAAAGCTTTATTGATGAGCTGCGTCACCCTTACATAGTCGTCGGTGATCTAAATGCGCATAGTACACTGTGGGGTGACTCACGCTATGATGCGAGAGGACGGCTTATAGAAAACATCCTATTCACTTCAAGTTCCTGCTTGCTTAATAAGAAAAAGCCAACGTTTTACAGCTGTACACATAAAACATTTTCTTCGATAGACCTAAGCATAGCGTCTAGTACAATTGTGCCATATCTCCAGTGGGATGTCTTAATAACCCTTATGGCAGTGATCACTTCCCCATCGTCCTAAACCATGAAAAACAAAGTTAGTATCCTGCACATGTTCCTCGATGGAAAGTTGATTCAGCCGACTGGACGAAGTTTCGCGAACTAACGCAGCTGCCCTGGAATGATATTTGTGAACTTAGCCTAGACGACGCAGTAGCATACATAACAGCTTTCATTATTGATGCTGCATCAGTATGTATCCCCCAAACAAAAGGGTCGCCCACGAAACGACGTATTCCATGGTGGAATGAGGAGTGTAGGGAAGCCAGGAAAAAGCAAAACAAGGCTTGGAATTTCCTCCGTAACTCACCAACCGCAGAGAACCTAATTAATTTCAAGGCGATCAAGTCGCAAGGGAGAAGAACGCGCCGCCGCGCTAAACGCGAAAAATTGGAAAAACTACATAAGCAGCATCAATTCATATACAGACGAACGAAAAGCCTGGAACAGGGTTAACAAAATAAAAGGCCGCGAAACTCATCCCTTACCTTTATTAAATACACAAGGAGACACCCTGGAGGATCAGGCAGATTGTCTAGGAGCACATTTCGAGCACATTTCCAGTACATCACATTACACAGATACATTCCTAAAATACCAGCGACAAGCAGAACAGATGAATTTGGATCGGGAAAGCACATCCAACGAAGCATACAACCGTTCATTTGGAATGGCTGAGTTCCAGGCCTCACTGAACTGTTGCAACAAGTCCGCTCCAGGAAGTGACAGGATAATGTATGAGATGATCAGACACTTACACCCCGAAACCCAAAAAACACTACTGTCACTCTTTAATTCCATGTTCTCTGCAGGCTACATTCCTTCTGTTTGGAAAGAAGCAATCGTAATCCCTATTCTCAAAGAGGGCAAGGACCCTTCCTCAACCAACGATTATAGGCCCATACCTCTGACAAGTTATATATGCAAATTATTTGAGAAAATGATTAACCGTCGCCTCATCCATTTTCTTGAAAGCAGCAAGATACTCGATCCCTTACAGTGCGGTTTTAGAGATGGTAGATCCACAACAGATCACCTTGTCCGCATCGAGACAAATATCCGCGATGCCTTTGTCCACAAGCAGTTTTTCCTGTCTGTATTTTTAGATATGGAGAAGGCATACGACACAACCTGGCGCTTTGGAATCCTCCGCGATCTGTCTGAAATGGGAGTTCGAGGCAACTTGCTATACACCATTCAGAGTTACCTCTCCAATCGCACGTTCCGTGTTAGAGTTGGTAACGTTCTGTCTTGTCCATTTACGCAGGAGGCTGGTGTTCCACAAGGAGGTGTGCTCAGCTGCACTCTTTTTATAGTCAAAATGAACTCGATCCAGACTGCGATAGCACGTAGTATGTTTTATTCTGTATATGTAGATGACATCCAGATAGGTTTTAAATCATGTAATCTAAGTATCTGTGAGCGACATGTACAGCTTTGCATAAATAAATTGTCTAAATGGGCGGACGAAAATGGTTTTAGGCTAAATCCGAGAAAAAGTACGTGCGTCCTGTTCTCTAATAAAAGAGGTATACTGGCGGAACCCGTAATCAATCTCAATGGAGAACGGTTATCTGTGAGCTGTGAACACAAATTCTTAGGGATCCTTCTAGACAGTAAGCTAACCTTTGTGCCACACCTGAAGTATCTTAAGGCAAAGTGCCTCAAGACTATGAATCTTCTGAAGCTGTTGTCACGCACAGCTTGGGGAAGCGACAGGAGATGCCTAACAAAGTTGTACAAAAGCCTAATATTAACACGCCTTGACAATGGGGCCATAGTCTATAATTCTGCTGGACCTAGTACTCTAAGAATGCTAGATCTTGTCCACCACTTAGGCATCCGCCTTGCAACAGGCGCCTTTAGAACTAGTCCTGTGCAAAGCCTTTACGTCGAATCTAATGAATGGTCGCTGTACTACCAAAGGACATGTTTGTGTCTATCGTATGCCTTGAAGGTAAAATCAGCTGTGGATCATCCATGTCATTCAATTATTCACGACTCCTCCACGGCCAGGCTATTCCTTAACCGCCCAGGTGTCCGGCCTCCTCTGTCCCTCCGGTTGGAAGCACTCTCAGAAAAAGCAGGAGTCTCTCTTTTACACAATGTCCTAATGGCTCCTACACGGCTTCCAGCCCCTTGGGAGTGGCAAACTATCCAATGTGACATCTCCTTCTTATAAATATCAAAACAAGCACCTGAGGCTCACATACAATCACATTTTCTTGACCTTATAGAGAAGTATTCCTGTGACGAATATTACACAGATGCTTCGAAGTCTCCTGCTGGTGTTGCTTACGCAGCTCTCGGACCCTCATTTTCAACATCAGGGCCACTAAACCCACACACCAGTATCTTTACGGCAGAAGCATACGGTATACTTTCGGCTGTTAAACACATAAGGCGCAGAAATGTCGCTAAGGCTGTTGTCTTTACAGACTCACTAAGTGTCGTGAGAGCCCTGATTAGCTTACGAAAGCATAAGAATCCCGTTTTGAATGAGCTGTATAGTTTGTTGTGCTCCGCATATATCTGCAACCAAGCGATTATTATATACTGGGTACCTGGCCATAAAGGTATAAAAGGCAACGTAGCTGCTGACGAAAACGCTACGTCAGTGAGTTTTAGCGACACAGATGGAAATATCCCCATTCCTGCCACAGACCTAAAGCCCTTTCTGCGCCGTAAATTGAGGAAACATTGGCAATCAGAGTGGGATACACAAACATTGAATAAGTTACATATTATAAAACCAAGATTGCGGAATTGGATAAGTGAGAAAACAGCACGGTACAAAGAAGTACTTCTTTGCCGATTAAGAATAGGACACACTTACAGTACTCACTCCTACCTCTTGACTGGCGGGGATCCTCCTACTTGTAGTAGGTGCGGCGATGGCCTCACAGTCATCCATGCTCTTATCCAGTGCCCTGCAATATAAACGGAGAGGAAAAAGTATTTCCCTTCTGCATATCGCGAAAGTATACCTCTCCATCCTGCATTTTTTCTTAGTTAGAACCGTTTTTTCAAACTGCAAACAGTCTTAGATTTTTTAGACGAAACCGACATCCTGAAAATCATTTGGCCAGGCAATTTTTAGCACGTGACTAACAGCCCTGCATTCAAGGGCTCTCTTAAAACTCTGGTGTCAGTGTTGTTTTATTGCACAGTGTTTTAACGACAGCCCATTGCCATAGTCCATATCGCTGCCTAGTCACCGTCATTATTTTAGCAACTATATATTCTACTCCACTTACAGCTACAGATTTTAGGCCCTTTTACAGCCATGTGACATCTACCATAAGGAATTCATTGTGCACGCCATCCATAATACATCAACATTACCACTTGTCATGGCGCTCTTTGGCCAAACCTGGCCCTTGCGCCACAAAACACCGCACATCATCATCATCATGCTATCATCATCATCATCAGCCTAGTTACGCCCACTGCAGGGCAAAGGCCTCTCCCATACTTCTCCAACTGCCCCGGTCATGTACTAATTGTGGCCATGTTGTCCCTGCAAACGTCTTAATGTCATCTGCCCACCTAACTTTCTGCCGCCCCCTGCTACGCTTCCCTTCTCTTGGAATCCAGTCCGTAGCTCTTAGTGACCATCGGTTATCTTCCCTCCTCATTACATGTCCGGCCCATGCCCATTTCTTTTTCTTGATTTCAACTAAGATGTCGTTTACCCGCGTTTGTTGCCTCACCCAATCTGCTCTTTTCTTATCCCTTAACGTTACACCCATCATTCTTCTTTCCATAGCTCGTTGCGTCGTTCTCAATTTCAGCAGAACCCTTTTCGTAAGCCTCCAGGTTTCTGCCCCATATGTGAGTACTGGTAACACACAGCTGTTGTACACTTTCCTTTTGAGGGATAGTGGCAACCTACTGTTCATGATTTGAGAATGCCTGCCAAACGCACCCCAACCCATTCTTATTCTTCTGGTTATTTCAGTCTCATGATCCGGATCCGTGGTCACTACCTGCCCTAAGTAGATGTATTCCCTTACCACTTCCAGTGTTTCGCTACCTATCGTAAACTGCTGTTCTCTTCCGAGACTGTTAAACAGTACTTTAGTTTTCTGCAGATTAATTTTCAGACCCACCCTTCTGCTTTGTCTCTCCAGGTCAGTGAGCATGCATTGCAATTGGTCTCCTGAGTTACTAAGCAAGGCAATATCATCAGCGAATCGCAAGTTGCTAAGGTATTCTCCATCAACTTTTATCCCCAATTCTTCCCACTCCAGGCCTCTGAATACCTCCTGTAAACATGCTGTGAATAGCATTGGAGATATCGTATCTCCCTGTCTGACGCCTTTCTTTATAGGGATTTTGTTGCTTTCTTTGTGGAGGACTACGGTGGCTGTGGAGCCGCTATAGATATCTTCCAGTATTTTTACATATGGCTCATCTACACCCTGATTCCGTAATGCCTCCATGACTGCTGAGGTTTCGACTGAATCAAACGCTTTCTCGTAATCAATGAAAGCTATATATAAGGGTTGGTTATATTCTGCACATTTCTCTATCACTTGATTGATAGTGTGAATATGGTCTATTGTTGAGTAGCCTTTACGGAATCCTGCCTGGTCCTTTGGTTGACAGAAGTCTAAGGTGTTCCTGATTCTATTTGCGATTACCTTAGTAAATACTTTGTAGGCAACGGACAGTAAGCTGATCGGTCTATAATTTTTCAAGTCTTTGGCGTCCCCTTTCTTATGGATTAGGATTATGTTAGCGTTCTTCCAAGATTCCGGTACGCTCGAGGTTATGAGGCATTGCGTATACAGGGTGGCCAGTTTCTCTAGAACAATCTGACCACCATCCTTCAACAAATCTGCTGTTACCTGATCCTCCCCAGCTGCCTTCCCCCTTTGCATAGCTCCTAAGGCTTTCTTTACTTCTTCTGGCGTTACCTGTGGGATTTCGAATTCCTCTAGGCTATTCTCTCTTCCACTATCGTCGTGGGTGCCACTGGTACTGTATAAATCTCTATAGAACTCCTCAGCCACTTGAACTATCTCGTCCATATTAGTAACGATATTGCCGGCTTTGTCTCTTAACGCACACATCTGATTCTTGCCTATTCCTAGTTTCTTCTTCACTGTTTTTAGGCTTCCTCCTTTCCTGAGAGCCTGTTCAATTCTATCCATATTATAGTTCCTGATGTCCGCTGTCTTACGCTTGTTGATTAACTTAGAAAGTTCTGCCAGTTCTATTCTAGCTGTAGGATTAGAGGCTTTCATACATTGGCGTTTCTTGATCAGATCTTTCGTCTCCTGCGATAGCTTACTGGTTTCCTGTCTAACGGCGTTACCACCGACTTCTATTGCGCACTCCTTGATGATGCCCATGAGATTGTCGTTCATTGCTTCAACACTAAGGTCCTCTTCCTGAGTTAAAGCCGAATACCTGTTCTGTAGTTTGATCCGGAATTCCTCTAGTTTCCCTCTTACCGCTAACTCATTGATTGGCTTCTTGTGTACCAGTTTCTTTCGTTCCCTCCTCAAGTCTAGGCTAATTCGAGTTCTTACCATCCTGTGGTCACTGCAGCGTACCTTGCCGAGCACGTCTACATCTTGAATGATGCCAGGGTTCGCGCAGAGTATGAAGTCGATTTCATTTCTAGTCTCACCATTCGGGCTCCTCCACGTCCACTTTCGGCTAACCCGCTTGCGGAAAAAGGTATTCATTATACGCATATTATTCTGTTCTGCAAACTCTACTAATAATTCTCCTCTGCTATTCCTAGAGCCTATGCCATATTCCCCCACTGACTTGTCTCCAGCCTGCTTCTTGCCTACCCTGGCATTGAAGTCGCCCATCAGTATAGTGTATTTTGTTTTGACTTTACCCATCGCCGATTCTACGTCTTCATAAAAGCTTTCGACTTCCTGGTCATCATGACTAGATGTAGGAGCGTAGACCTGTACAACCTTCATTTTGCACCTCTTATTAAGTTTCACAACAAGACATGCCACCCTCTCGTTAATGCTATAGAATTCCTGTATGTTACCAGCTATTTCCTTATTAATCAGGAATCCGACTCCTAGTTCTCGTCTCTCCGCTAAGCCCCGGTAACACAGTACATGCCCGCTTTTTAGCACTTTATATGCTTCTTTTGTCCTCCTAACCTCACTGAGTCCTATTATATCCCATTTACTACCCTCTAATTCCTCCAATAACACTGCTAGACTCGCCTCACTAGATAGCGTTCTAACGTTAAACGTTGCCAGGTTCAGATTCCAATGGCGGCCTGTCCGGAGCCAGGTATTCTTAGCACCCTCTGCAGCGTCACAGATCTGACCGCCGCCGTGGTCAGTTGCTTCGCGGCTGCTGGGGACTGAGGGCCGGGGTTCGATTGTTGTATTCATATAGGAGGTTGTGGCCAAGTACTGCACCAGGGTGGCCAATCCTGCTCTGGTGAAAGAGTGCGTTACCGGTTCTGGTCACCGGGATCAGGCCGCACTCCAGGCCTGTTTGTGCAATTTTCTCAACACACGTTTTTTTTTTTTTGTATTTTCCGGTGGAGAATAGCGCGGCACCGGGATTTGAATCACGGTCCTCTTGCACTGGAGACGGATACTCTACCGTCCCCGTAGGAGTTAAATTAAAAATTAATTTATGGGGTTTTACGTGACAAAACCACTTTCTGATTATGCACGCCGTAGTGGAGGACTCCGAAAATTTCGACCACCTGGGGTTCTTTAACGTACACTTAATTCTAAGTACACGGGTGTTTTCGCATTTCGCCCCCATCGAAATGCGGCCGCCGTGGTCGGGGTCCGATCCCGCGACCTCGTGCTCAGCAGTCTAACACCATAACCACTGAGCAACCACGGCGGGTCCCGCAGGAGTTGTACGCCTCATTTAACCTACAGTGGTGCCCTACTTGGTCAGTCAAGGTGGACCAATCTGAGCTCGGTTATACCGCATGGATGGCACTCGGCTAGAGAACCTCGTATTTATGACCTGCACATGTGAGGCCTTACATATTTGAAGGTATATATCTATTTTTTTTTTTTTTAGGAGGGTTCCCGTACAGTGATAAAATAAAGGAAAAGACATTAAAAGAAAGAAAAAAAAAAGAAAAAAAAAGGGGCGGAAAAAAAAAAAAAAAAAAACGGAACATAACAGGTGATTTGAACTCGTGACCCTTCGATGTTGCCCGGAAAGATAGCTCAGTCGGTTGGTTCGTCAGGCCCCAGGCTACTTTCAAGCGCCACAGCTCCTCCTCCGAGCCTCACACTTACGTGGAAAGAGACTCATGTTGTCCGCGATAGTCGGTTTTTGCTAGTGGTTGGAAGGCATACTTTCTTGGAAAAATGGCCGCTCAAGGAGAAGAGCGAACTCGAGCGGCTTTAGAGGCTAGGAAAACTGCCTTAAAATATTTAGACTTGAGGGAGAGCTTCGTTAACAAACTATAACACGGCAATCAGCACTCGAATACGACGAGAGAAATTACTGAGACGTGGAAAATTCCCTTGAAAAAAATCTGGTTTGCTAGACAAATGCTCGTATGTATTGAACCTCTTAAAAGATGAGGGGTGAAATATGCGCTCACCGAGAGGGCATCTTCAGCGCGAGACATCCACAAGGCACCTTACAGAGATGTGGAGAGCTTCGCGGCCGGAACGAAGCATCCCTTCTCCGCCGGCCAAGAGGGGGAAACGTGCTTTCCGATCGCTCAAGGTTGCGCGGACAACGCATAGCTCTAGCGTCTCGGAAAAGCTTAACCAGGTGCGATGGCGGCACGCATAGCGTGGGAAGCTAGCCGCCAGAATAACTATACCAAGGACTGCTGCTGATGAGGGCGAAGTACCTTCGTGTAATTATAATAACCCTAATAGGACTACTTTCGAAAAAAAAAAAGGAAACGGCCCAGAGGGCTATACTACGAGAGCTATGACTGATAGTTTTCTATATATATATATATATATATATATATATATATATATATATATATATATATATATATATATTCATCTCATCTATGGGATCGCATTCGCGCGCTGTTTCTTTGTCTCTGCGTGTAGTACAGTTAAGAGAGCCAGTTTAAGGGCGGAGAAGAAGAAAGAAGAGAAAAGCAAAAACTGCAGCGCCGTGGTTTTAAAGCGCACCCGTGGTAGAGAAACGGAATGCGATATAAGCGTGCGTAGCCATGATACGCACACGACAAACTGCCTTAAAATATTTAGACTTGAGGGAAAGCTTCGTTAGCAAACGATAGCACGGCAATCAGCACTCGAACATAATTATAACCCTAATACTAATTGTAAATATTCATCTCATCTATGGGATCTAATGCGCGCGCTGTTTCTTTGTCTCTGCGTGTAGTAGTTGAGAGAGCCAGTTTAAGGGCGGAGAAGAAGAAAGAAAAGAAAAGCAAAAAACTGCAGCGCCGTGGTTTTAAAGCGCACCCGTGGTAGAGAAACGGAATGCGATATAAGCGTGCATAGCCATGATACGCACACGACAAACTGCCTTAAAATATTTAGACTTGAGGGAAAGCTTCGTTAGCAAACGATAGCACGGCAATCAGCACTCGAATATAATTTTAACCCAAATACTAATTGTAAATATTCATCTCATCTATGGGATCTAATGCGCGCGCTGTTGCTTTGTCTCTGCGTGTAGTAGTTGAGAGAGCCAGTTTAAGGGCAGAGTAGTTGGAAGGCATACTTTCTAGGAAAAATGGCCGCTCAAGGAGAAGAGCGAACTCGAGCGGCTTTAGAGGCTAGGAAAACTGCCTTAAAATATTTAGACTTGAGGGAGAGCTTCGTTAACAAACTATAACACGGCAATCAGCACTCGAATACGACGAGAGAAATTACTGAGACGTGGAAAATTCCCTTGAAAAAAATCTGGTTTGCTAGACAAATGCTCGTATGTATTGAACCTCTTAAAAGATGAGGGGTGAAATATGCGCTCACCGAGAGGGCATCTTCAGCGCGAGACATCCACAAGGCACCTTACAGAGATGTGGAGAGCTTCGCGGCCGGAACGAAGCATCCCTTCTCCGCCGGCCAAGAGGGGGAAACGTGCTTTCCGATCGCTCAAGGTTGCGCGGACAACGCATAGCTCTAGCGTCTCGGAAAAGCTTAACCAGGTGCGATGGCGGCACGCATAGCGTGGGAAGCTAGCCGCCAGAATAACTATACCAAGGACTGCTGCTGATGAGGGCGAAGTACCTTCGTGTAATTATAATAACCCTAATAGGACTACTTTCGAAAAAAAAAAAGGAAACGGCCCAGAGGGCTATACTACGACAGCTATGACTGATAGTTTTCTATATATATATATATATATATATATATATATATATATATATATATATATATATATATATATATATATATATATATTCATCTCATCTATGGGATCGCATTCGCGCGCTGTTTCTTTGTCTCTGCGTGTAGTACAGTTAAGAGAGCCAGTTTAAGGGCGGAGAAGAAGAAAGAAGAGAAAAGCAAAAACTGCAGCGCCGTGGTTTTAAAGCGCACCCGTGGTAGAGAAACGGAATGCGATATAAGCGTGCGTAGCCATGATACACACACGACAAACTGCCTTAAAATATTTAGACTTGAGGGAAAGCTTCGTTAGCAAACGATAGCACGGCAATCAGCACTCGAATATAATTATAACCCTAATACTAATTGTAAATATTCATCTCATCTATGGGATCTAATGCGCGCGCTGTTTCTTTGTCTCTGCGTGTAGTAGTTGAGAGAGCCAGTTTAAGGGCGGAGAAGAAGAAAGAAAAGAAAAGCAAAAAACTGCAGCGCCGTGGTTTTAAAGCGCACCCGTGGTAGAGAAACGGAATGCGATATAAGCGTGCATAGCCATGATACGCACACGACAAACTGCCTTAAAATATTTAGACTTGAGGGAAAGCTTCGTTAGCAAACGATAGCACGGCAATCAGCACTCGAATATAATTTTAACCCTAATACTAATTGTAAATATTCATCTCATCTATGGGATCTAATGCGCGCGCTGTTGCTTTGTCTCTGCGTGTAGTAGTTGAGAGAGCCAGTTTAAGGGCAGAGTAGTTGGAAGGCATACTTTCTAGGAAAAATGGCCGCTCAAGGAGAAGAGCGAACTCGAGCGGCTTTAGAGGCTAGGAAAACTGCCTTAAAATATTTAGACTTGAGGGAGAGCTTCGTTAACAAACTATAACACGGCAATCAGCACTCGAATACGACGAGAGAAATTACTGAGACGTGGAAAATTCCCTTGAAAAAAATCTGGTTTGCTAGACAAATGCTCGTATGTATTGAACCTCTTAAAAGATGAGGGGTGAAATATGCGCTCACCGAGAGGGCATCTTCAGCGCGAGACATCCACAAGGCACCTTACAGAGATGTGGAGAGCTTCGCGGCCGGAACGAAGCATCCCTTCTCCGCCGGCCAAGAGGGGGAAACGTGCTTTCCGATCGCTCAAGGTTGCGCGGACAACGCATAGCTCTAGCGTCTCGGAAAAGCTTAACCAGGTGCGATGGCGGCACGCATAGCGTGGGAAGCTAGCCGCCAGAATAACTATACCAAGGACTGCTGCTGATGAGGGCGAAGTACCTTCGTGTAATTATAATAACCCTAATAGGACTACTTTCGAAAAAAAAAAAGGAAACGGCCCAGAGGGCTATACTACGAGAGCTATGACTGATAGTTTTCTATATATATATATATATATATATATATATATATATATATATATATATATATATATTCATCTCATCTATGGGATCGCATTCGCGCGCTGTTTCTTTGTCTCTGCGTGTAGTACAGTTAAGAGAGCCAGTTTAAGGGCGGAGAAGAAGAAAGAAGAGAAAAGCAAAAACTGCAGCGCCGTGGTTTTAAAGCGCACCCGTGGTAGAGAAACGGAATGCGATATAAGCGTGCGTAGCCATGATACGCACACGACAAACTGCCTTAAAATATTTAGACTTGAGGGAAAGCTTCGTTAGCAAACGATAGCACGGCAATCAGCACTCGAACATAATTATAACCCTAATACTAATTGTAAATATTCATCTCATCTATGGGATCTAATGCGCGCGCTGTTTCTTTGTCTCTGCGTGTAGTAGTTGAGAGAGCCAGTTTAAGGGCGGAGAAGAAGAAAGAAAAGAAAAGCAAAAAACTGCAGCGCCGTGGTTTTAAAGCGCACCCGTGGTAGAGAAACGGAATGCGATATAAGCGTGCATAGCCATGATACGCACACGACAAACTGCCTTAAAATATTTAGACTTGAGGGAAAGCTTCGTTAGCAAACGATAGCACGGCAATCAGCACTCGAATATAATTTTAACCCTAATACTAATTGTAAATATTCATCTCATCTATGGGATCTAATGCGCGCGCTGTTGCTTTGTCTCTGCGTGTAGTAGTTGAGAGAGCCAGTTTAAGGGCAGAGTAGTTGGAAGGCATACTTTCTAGGAAAAATGGCCGCTCAAGGAGAAGAGCGAACTCGAGCGGCTTTAGAGGCTAGGAAAACTGCCTTAAAATATTTAGACTTGAGGGAGAGCTTCGTTAACAAACTATAACACGGCAATCAGCACTCGAATACGACGAGAGAAATTACTGAGACGTGGAAAATTCCCTTGAAAAAAATCTGGTTTGCTAGACAAATGCTCGTATGTATTGAACCTCTTAAAAGATGAGGGGTGAAATATGCGCTCACCGAGAGGGCATCTTCAGCGCGAGACATCCACAAGGCACCTTACAGAGATGTGGAGAGCTTCGCGGCCGGAACGAAGCATCCCTTCTCCGCCGGCCAAGAGGGGGAAACGTGCTTTCCGATCGCTCAAGGTTGCGCGGACAACGCATAGCTCTAGCGTCTCGGAAAAGCTTAACCAGGTGCGATGGCGGCACGCATAGCGTGGGAAGCTAGCCGCCAGAATAACTATACCAAGGACTGCTGCTGATGAGGGCGAAGTACCTTCGTGTAATTATAATAACCCTAATAGGACTACTTTCGAAAAAAAAAAAGGAAACGGCCCAGAGGGCTATACTACGACAGCTATGACTGATAGTTTTCTATATATATATATATATATATATATATATATATATTCATCTCATCTATGGGATCGCATTCGCGCGCTGTTTCTTTGTCTCTGCGTGTAGTACAGTTAAGAGAGCCAGTTTAAGGGCGGAGAAGAAGAAAGAAGAGAAAAGCAAAAACTGCAGCGCCGTGGTTTTAAAGCGCACCCGTGGTAGAGAAACGGAATGCGATATAAGCGTGCGTAGCCATGATACACACACGACAAACTGCCTTAAAATATTTAGACTTGAGGGAAAGCTTCGTTAGCAAACGATAGCACGGCAATCAGCACTCGAATATAATTATAACCCTAATACTAATTGTAAATATTCATCTCATCTATGGGATCTAATGCGCGCGCTGTTTCTTTGTCTCTGCGTGTAGTAGTTGAGAGAGCCAGTTTAAGGGCGGAGAAGAAGAAAGAAAAGAAAAGCAAAAAACTGCAGCGCCGTGGTTTTAAAGCGCACCCGTGGTAGAGAAACGGAATGCGATATAAGCGTGCATAGCCATGATACGCACACGACAAACTGCCTTAAAATATTTAGACTTGAGGGAAAGCTTCGTTAGCAAACGATAGCACGGCAATCAGCACTCGAATATAATTTTAACCCTAATACTAATTGTAAATATTCATCTCATCTATGGGATCTAATGCGCGCGCTGTTGCTTTGTCTCTGCGTGTAGTAGTTGAGAGAGCCAGTTTAAGGGCAGAGTAGTTGGAAGGCATACTTTCTAGGAAAAATGGCCGCTCAAGGAGAAGAGCGAACTCGAGCGGCTTTAGAGGCTAGGAAAACTGCCTTAAAATATTTAGACTTGAGGGAGAGCTTCGTTAACAAACTATAACACGGCAATCAGCACTCGAATACGACGAGAGAAATTACTGAGACGTGGAAAATTCCCTTGAAAAAAATCTGGTTTGCTAGACAAATGCTCGTATGTATTGAACCTCTTAAAAGATGAGGGGTGAAATATGCGCTCACCGAGAGGGCATCTTCAGCGCGAGACATCCACAAGGCACCTTACAGAGATGTGGAGAGCTTCGCGGCCGGAACGAAGCATCCCTTCTCCGCCGGCCAAGAGGGGGAAACGTGCTTTCCGATCGCTCAAGGTTGCGCGGACAACGCATAGCTCTAGCGTCTCGGAAAAGCTTAACCAGGTGCGATGGCGGCACGCATAGCGTGGGAAGCTAGCCGCCAGAATAACTATACCAAGGACTGCTGCTGATGAGGGCGAAGTACCTTCGTGTAATTATAATAACCCTAATAGGACTACTTTCGAAAAAAAAAAGGAAACGGCCCAGAGGGCTATACTACGAGAGCTATGACTGATAGTTTTCTATATATATATATATATATATATATATATATATATATATATATATATATATATATATATATATATATGTATATATATTCATCTCATCTATGGGATCGCATTCGCGCGCTGTTTCTTTGTCTCTGCGTGTAGTACAGTTAAGAGAGCCAGTTTAAGGGCGGAGAAGAAGAAAGAAGAGAAAAGCAAAAACTGCAGCGCCGTGGTTTTAAAGCGCACCCGCGGTAGAGAAACGGAATGCGATATAAGCGTGCGTAGCCATGATACGCACACGACAAACTGCCTTAAAATATTTAGACTTGAGGGAAAGCTTCGTTAGCAAACGATAGCACGGCAATCAGCACTCGAATATAATTATAACCCTAATACTAATTGTAAATATTCATCTCATCTATGGGATCTAATGCGCGCGCTGTTTCTTTGTCTCTGCGTGTAGTAGTTGAGAGAGCCAGTTTAAGGGCGGAGAAGAAGAAAGAAAAGAAAAGCAAAAAACTGCAGCGCCGTGGTTTTAAAGCGCACCCGTGGTAGAGAAACGGAATGCGATATAAGCGTGCATAGCCATGATACGCACACGACAAACTGCCTTAAAATATTTAGACTTGAGGGAAAGCTTCGTTAGCAAACGATAGCACGGCAATCAGCACTCGAATATAATTTTAACCCTAATACTAATTGTAAATATTCATCTCATCTATGGGATCTAATGCGCGCGCTGTTGCTTTGTCTCTGCGTGTAGTAGTTGAGAGAGCCAGTTTAAGGGCAGAGTAGTTGGAAGGCATACTTTCTAGGAAAAATGGCCGCTCAAGGAGAAGAGCGAACTCGAGCGGCTTTAGAGGCTAGGAAAACTGCCTTAAAATATTTAGACTTGAGGGAGAGCTTCGTTAACAAACTATAACACGGCAATCAGCACTCGAATACGACGAGAGAAATTACTGAGACGTGGAAAATTCCCTTGAAAAAAATCTGGTTTGCTAGACAAATGCTCGTATGTATTGAACCTCTTAAAAGATGAGGGGTGAAATATGCGCTCACCGAGAGGGCATCTTCAGCGCGAGACATCCACAAGGCACCTTACAGAGATGTGGAGAGCTTCGCGGCCGGAACGAAGCATCCCTTCTCCGCCGGCCAAGAGGGGGAAACGTGCTTTCCGATCGCTCAAGGTTGCGCGGACAACGCATAGCTCTAGCGTCTCGGAAAAGCTTAACCAGGTGCGATGGCGGCACGCATAGCGTGGGAAGCTAGCCGCCAGAATAACTATACCAAGGACTGCTGCTGATGAGGGCGAAGTACCTTCGTGTAATTATAATAACCCTAATAGGACTACTTTCGAAAAAAAAAAAGGAAACGGCCCAGAGGGCTATACTACGAGAGCTATGACTGATAGTTTTCTATATATATATATATATATATATATATATAAATATATATATATTCATCTCATCTATGGGATCGCATTCGCGCGCTGTTTCTTTGTCTCTGCGTGTAGTACAGTTAAGAGAGCCAGTTTAAGGGCGGAGAAGAAGAAAGAAGAGAAAAGCAAAAACTGCAGCGCCGTGGTTTTAAAGCGCACCCGTGGTAGAGAAACGGAATGCGATATAAGCGTGCGTAGCCATGATACGCACACGACAAACTGCCTTAAAATATTTAGACTTGAGGGAAAGCTTCGTTAGCAAACGATAGCACGGCAATCAGCACTCGAATATAATTATAACCCTAATACTAATTGTAAATATTCATCTCATCTATGGGATCTAATGCGCGCGCTGTTTCTTTGTCTCTGCGTGTAGTAGTTGAGAGAGCCAGTTTAAGGGCGGAGAAGAAGAAAGAAAAGAAAAGCAAAAAACTGCAGCGCCGTGGTTTTAAAGCGCACCCGTGGTAGAGAAACGGAATGCGATATAAGCGTGCATAGCCATGATACGCACACGACAAACTGCCTTAAAATATTTAGACTTGAGGGAAAGCTTCGTTAGCAAACGATAGCACGGCAATCAGCACTCGAATATAATTTTAACCCTAATACTAATTGTAAATATTCATCTCATCTATGGGATCTAATGCGCGCGCTGTTGCTTTGTCTCTGCGTGTAGTAGTTGAGAGAGCCAGTTTAAGGGCAGAGTAGTTGGAAGGCATACTTTCTAGGAAAAATGGCCGCTCAAGGAGAAGAGCGAACTCGAGCGGCTTTAGAGGCTAGGAAAACTGCCTTAAAATATTTAGACTTGAGGGAGAGCTTCGTTAACAAACTATAACACGGCAATCAGCACTCGAATACGACGAGAGAAATTACTGAGACGTGGAAAATTCCCTTGAAAAAAATCTGGTTTGCTAGACAAATGCTCGTATGTATTGAACCTCTTAAAAGATGAGGGGTGAAATATGCGCTCACCGAGAGGGCATCTTCAGCGCGAGACATCCACAAGGCACCTTACAGAGATGTGGAGAGCTTCGCGGCCGGAACGAAGCATCCCTTCTCCGCCGGCCAAGAGGGGGAAACGTGCTTTCCGATCGCTCAAGGTTGCGCGGACAACGCATAGCTCTAGCGTCTCGGAAAAGCTTAACCAGGTGCGATGGCGGCACGCATAGCGTGGGAAGCTAGCCGCCAGAATAACTATACCAAGGACTGCTGCTGATGAGGGCGAAGTACCTTCGTGTAATTATAATAACCCTAATAGGACTACTTTCGAAAAAAAAAAGGAAACGGCCCAGAGGGCTATACTACGAGAGCTATGACTGATAGTTTTCTATATATATATATATATATATATATATATATATATATATATATATATATTCATCTCATCTATGGGATCGCATTCGCGCGCTGTTTCTTTGTCTCTGCGTGTAGTACAGTTAAGAGAGCCAGTTTAAGGGCGGAGAAGAAGAAAGAAGAGAAAAGCAAAAACTGCAGCGCCGTGGTTTTAAAGCGCACCCGTGGTAGAGAAACGGAATGCGATATAAGCGTGCGTAGCCATGATACGCACACGACAAACTGCCTTAAAATATTTAGACTTGAGGGAAAGCTTCGTTAGCAAACGATAGCACGGCAATCAGCACTCGAATATAATTATAACCCTAATACTAATTGTAAATATTCATCTCATCTATGGGATCTAATGCGCGCGCTGTTTCTTTGTCTCTGCGTGTAGTAGTTGAGAGAGCCAGTTTAAGGGCGGAGAAGAAGAAAGAAAAGAAAAGCAAAAAACTGCAGCGCCGTGGTTTTAAAGCGCACCCGTGGTAGAGAAACGGAATGCGATATAAGCGTGCATAGCCATGATACGCACACGACAAACTGCCTTAAAATATTTAGACTTGAGGGAAAGCTTCGTTAGCAAACGATAGCACGGCAATCAGCACTCGAATATAATTTTAACCCTAATACTAATTGTAAATATTCATCTCATCTATGGGATCTAATGCGCGCGCTGTTGCTTTGTCTCTGCGTGTAGTAGTTGAGAGAGCCAGTTTAAGGGCAGAGTAGTTGGAAGGCATACTTTCTAGGAAAAATGGCCGCTCAAGGAGAAGAGCGAACTCGAGCGGCTTTAGAGGCTAGGAAAACTGCCTTAAAATATTTAGACTTGAGGGAGAGCTTCGTTAACAAACTATAACACGGCAATCAGCACTGGAATACGACGAGAGAAATTACTGAGACGTGGAAAATTCCCTTGAAAAAAATCTGGTTTGCTAGACAAATGCTCGTATGTATTGAACCTCTTAAAAGATGAGGGGTGAAATATGCGCTCACCGAGAGGGCATCTTCAGCGCGAGACATCCACAAGGCACCTTACAGAGATGTGGAGAGCTTCGCGGCCGGAACGAAGCATCCCTTCTCCGCCGGCCAAGAGGGGGAAACGTGCTTTCCGATCGCTCAAGGTTGCGCGGACAACGCATAGCTCTAGCGTCTCGGAAAAGCTTAACCAGGTGCGATGGCGGCACGCATAGCGTGGGAAGCTAGCCGCCAGAATAACTATACCAAGGACTGCTGCTGATGAGGGCGAAGTACCTTCGTGTAATTATAATAACCCTAATAGGACTACTTTCGAAAAAAAAAAAGGAAACGGCCCAGAGGGCTATACTACGAGAGCTATGACTGATAGTTTTCTATATATATATATATTCATCTCATCTATGGGATCGCATTCGCGCGCTGTTTCTTTGTCTCTGCGTGTAGTACAGTTAAGAGAGCCAGTTTAAGGGCGGAGAAGAAGAAAGAAGAGAAAAGCAAAAACTGCAGCGCCGTGGTTTTAAAGCGCACCCGTGGTAGAGAAACGGAATGCGATATAAGCGTGCGTAGCCATGATACGCACACGACAAACTGCCTTAAAATATTTAGACTTGAGGGAAAGCTTCGTTAGCAAACGATAGCACGGCAATCAGCACTCGAATATAATTATAACCCTAATACTAATTGTAAATATTCATCTCATCTATGGGATCTAATGCGCGCGCTGTTTCTTTGTCTCTGCGTGTAGTAGTTGAGAGAGCCAGTTTAAGGGCGGAGAAGAAGAAAGAAAAGAAAAGCAAAAAACTGCAGCGCCGTGGTTTTAAAGCGCACCCGTGGTAGAGAAACGGAATGCGATATAAGCGTGCATAACCATGATACGCACACGACAAACTGCCTTAAAATATTTAGACTTGAGGGAAAGCTTCGTTAGCAAACGATAGCACGGCAATCAGCACTCGAATATAATTTTAACCCTAATACTAATTGTAAATATTCATCTCATCTATGGGATCTAATGCGCGCGCTGTTGCTTTGTCTCTGCGTGTAGTAGTTGAGAGAGCCAGTTTAAGGGCAGAGTAGTTGGAAGGCATACTTTCTAGGAAAAATGGCCGCTCAAGGAGAAGAGCGAACTCGAGCGGCTTTAGAGGCTAGGAAAACTGCCTTAAAATATTTAGACTTGAGGGAGAGCTTCGTTAACAAACTATAACACGGCAATCAGCACTCGAATACGACGAGAGAAATTACTGAGACGTGGAAAATTCCCTTGAAAAAAATCTGGTTTGCTAGACAAATGCTCGTATGTATTGAACCTCTTAAAAGATGAGGGGTGAAATATGCGCTCACCGAGAGGGCATCTTCAGCGCGAGACATCCACAAGGCACCTTACAGAGATGTGGAGAGCTTCGCGGCCGGAACGAAGCATCCCTTCTCCGCCGGCCAAGAGGGGGAAACGTGCTTTCCGATCGCTCAAGGTTGCGCGGACAACGCATAGCTCTAGCGTCTCGGAAAAGCTTAACCAGGTGCGATGGCGGCACGCATAGCGTGGGAAGCTAGCCGCCAGAATAACTATACCAAGGACTGCTGCTGATGAGGGCGAAGTACCTTCGTGTAATTATAATAACCCTAATAGGACTACTTTCGAAAAAAAAAAAGGAAACGGCCCAGAGGGCTATACTACGAGAGCTATGACTGATAGTTTTCTATATATATATATATATATATATATATATATATATATATATATATATATATATATATATATATTCATCTCATCTATGGGATCGCATTCGCGCGCTGTTTCTTTGTCTCTGCGTGTAGTACAGTTAAGAGAGCCAGTTTAAGGGCGGAGAAGAAGAAAGAAGAGAAAAGCAAAAACTGCAGCGCCGTGGTTTTAAAGCGCACCCGTGGTAGAGAAACGGAATGCGATATAAGCGTGCGTAGCCATGATACGCACACGACAAACTGCCTTAAAATATTTAGACTTGAGGGAAAGCTTCGTTAGCAAACGATAGCACGGCAATCAGCACTCGAATATAATTATAACCCTAATACTAATTGTAAATATTCATCTCATCTATGGGATCTAATGCGCGCGCTGTTTCTTTGTCTCTGCGTGTAGTAGTTGAGAGAGCCAGTTTAAGGGCGGAGAAGAAGAAAGAAAAGAAAAGCAAAAAACTGCAGCGCCGTGGTTTTAAAGCGCACCCGTGGTAGAGAAACGGAATGCGATATAAGCGTGCATAGCCATGATACGCACACGACAAACTGCCTTAAAATATTTAGACTTGAGGGAAAGCTTCGTTAGCAAACGATAGCACGGCAATCAGCACTCGAATATAATTTTAACCCTAATACTAATTGTAAATATTCATCTCATCTATGGGATCTAATGCGCGCGCTGTTGCTTTGTCTCTGCGTGTAGTAGTTGAGAGAGCCAGTTTAAGGGCAGAATAGTTGGAAGGCATACTTTCTAGGAAAAATGGCCGCTCAAGGAGAAGAGCGAACTCGAGCGGCTTTAGAGGCTAGGAAAACTGCCTTAAAATATTTAGACTTGAGGGAGAGCTTCGTTAACAAACTATAACACGGCAATCAGCACTCGAATACGACGAGAGAAATTACTGAGACGTGGAAAATTCCCTTGAAAAAAATCTGGTTTGCTAGACAAATGCTCGTATGTATTGAACCTCTTAAAAGATGAGGGGTGAAATATGCGCTCACCGAGAGGGCATCTTCAGCGCGAGACATCCACAAGGCACCTTACAGAGATGTGGAGAGCTTCGCGGCCGGAACGAAGCATCCCTTCTCCGCCGGCCAAGAGGGGGAAACGTGCTTTCCGATCGCTCAAGGTTGCGCGGACAACGCATAGCTCTAGCGTCTCGGAAAAGCTTAACCAGGTGCGATGGCGGCACGCATAGCGTGGGAAGCTAGCCGCCAGAATAACTATACCAAGGACTGCTGCTGATGAGGGCGAAGTACCTTCGTGTAATTATAATAACCCTAATAGGACTACTTTCGAAAAAAAAAAAGGAAACGGCCCAGAGGGCTATACTACGAGAGCTATGACTGATAGTTTTCTATATATATATATATATATATATATATATATATATATATATATATATATATATATATATATATATATATATATATATATATATATATATTCATCTCATCTATGGGATCGCATTCGCGCGCTGTTTCTTTGTCTCTGCGTGTAGTACAGTTAAGAGAGCCAGTTTAAGGGCGGAGAAGAAGAAAGAAGAGAAAAGCAAAAACTGCAGCGCCGTGGTTTTAAAGCGCACCCGTGGTAGAGAAACGGAATGCGATATAAGCGTGCGTAGCCATGATACGCACACGACAAACTGCCTTAAAATATTTAGACTTGAGGGAAAGCTTCGTTAGCAAACGATAGCACGGCAATCAGCACTCGAATATAATTATAACCCTAATACTAATTGTAAATATTCATCTCATCTATGGGATCTAATGCGCGCGCTGTTTCTTTGTCTCTGCGTGTAGTAGTTGAGAGAGCCAGTTTAAGGGCGCAGAAGAAGAAAGAAAAGAAAAGCAAAAAACTGCAGCGCCGTGGTTTTAAAGCGCACCCGTGGTAGAGAAACGGAATGCGATATAAGCGTGCATAGCCATGATACGCACACGACAAACTGCCTTAAAATATTTAGACTTGAGGGAAAGCTTCGTTAGCAAACGATAGCACGGCAATCAGCACTCGAATATAATTTTAACCCTAATACTAATTGTAAATATTCATCTCATCTATGGGATCTAATGCGCGCGCTGTTGCTTTGTCTCTGCGTGTAGTAGTTGAGAGAGCCAGTTTAAGGGCAGAGTAGTTGGAAGGCATACTTTCTAGGAAAAATGGCCGCTCAAGGAGAAGAGCGAACTCGAGCGGCTTTAGAGGCTAGGAAAACTGCCTTAAAATATTTAGACTTGAGGGAGAGCTTCGTTAACAAACTATAACACGGCAATCAGCACTCGAATACGACGAGAGAAATTACTGAGACGTGGAAAATTCCCTTGAAAAAAATCTGGTTTGCTAGACAAATGCTCGTATGTATTGAACCTCTTAAAAGATGAGGGGTGAAATATGCGCTCACCGAGAGGGCATCTTCAGCGCGAGACATCCACAAGGCACCTTACAGAGATGTGGAGAGCTTCGCGGCCGGAACGAAGCATCCCTTCTCCGCCGGCCAAGAGGGGGAAACGTGCTTTCCGATCGCTCAAGGTTGCGCGGACAACGCATAGCTCTAGCGTCTCGGAAAAGCTTAACCAGGTGCGATGGCGGCACGCATAGCGTGGGAAGCTAGCCGCCAGAATAACTATACCAAGGACTGCTGCTGATGAGGGCGAAGTACCTTCGTGTAATTATAATAACCCTAATAGGACTACTTTCGAAAAAAAAAAAAGGAAACGGCCCAGAGGGCTATACTACGAGAGCTATGACTGATAGTTTTCTATATATATATATATATATATATATATATATATATATATATATATTCATCTCATCTATGGGATCGCATTCGCGCGCTGTTTCTTTGTCTCTGCGTGTAGTACAGTTAAGAGAGCCAGTTTAAGGGCGGAGAAGAAGAAAGAAGAGAAAAGCAAAAACTGCAGCGCCGTGGTTTTAAAGCGCACCCGTGGTAGAGAAACGGAATGCGATATAAGCGTGCGTAGCCATGATACGCACACGACAAACTGCCTTAAAATATTTAGACTTGAGGGAAAGCTTCGTTAGCAAACGATAGCACGGCAATCAGCACTCGAATATAATTATAACCCTAATACTAATTGTAAATATTCATCTCATCTATGGGATCTAATGCGCGCGCTGTTGCTTTGTCTCTGCGTGTAGTAGTTGAGAGAGCCAGTTTAAGGGCAGAGTAGTTGGAAGGCATACTTTCTAGGAAAAATGGCCGCTCAAGGAGAAGAGCGAACTCGAGCGGCTTTAGAGGCTAGGAAAACTGCCTTAAAATATTTAGACTTGAGGGAGAGCTTCGTTAACAAACTATAACACGGCAATCAGCACTCGAATACGACGAGAGAAATTACTGAGACGTGGAAAATTCCCTTGAAAAAAATCTGGTTTGCTAGACAAATGCTCGTATGTATTGAACCTCTTAAAAGATGAGGGGTGAAATATGCGCTCACCGAGAGGGCATCTTCAGCGCGAGACATCCACAAGGCACCTTACAGAGATGTGGAGAGCTTCGCGGCCGGAACGAAGCATCCCTTCTCCGCCGGCCAAGAGGGGGAAACGTGCTTTCCGATCGCTCAAGGTTGCGCGGACAACGCATAGCTCTAGCGTCTCGGAAAAGCTTAACCAGGTGCGATGGCGGCACGCATAGCGTGGGAAGCTAGCCGCCAGAATAACTATACCAAGGACTGCTGCTGATGAGGGCGAAGTACCTTCGTGTAATTATAATAACCCTAATAGGACTACTTTCGAAAAAAAAAAGGAAACGGCCCAGAGGGCTATACTACGAGAGCTATGACTGATAGTTTTCTATATATATATATATATATATATATATATATATATATATATATATATATATATATTCATCTCATCTATGGGATCGCATTCGCGCGCTGTTTCTTTGTCTCTGCGTGTAGTACAGTTAAGAGAGCCAGTTTAAGGGCGGAGAAGAAGAAAGAAGAGAAAAGCAAAAACTGCAGCGCCGTGGTTTTAAAGCGCACCCGTGGTAGAGAAACGGAATGCGATATAAGCGTGCGTAGCCATGATACGCACACGACAAACTGCCTTAAAATATTTAGACTTGAGGGAAAGCTTCGTTAGCAAACGATAGCACGGCAATCAGCACTCGAATATAATTATAACCCTAATACTAATTGTAAATATTCATCTCATCTATGGGATCTAATGCGCGCGCTGTTTCTTTGTCTCTGCGTGTAGTAGTTGAGAGAGCCAGTTTAAGGGCGGAGAAGAAGAAAGAAAAGAAAAGCAAAAAACTGCAGCGCCGTGGTTTTAAAGCGCACCCGTGGTAGAGAAACGGAATGCGATATAAGCGTGCATAGCCATGATACGCACACGACAAACTGCCTTAAAATATTTAGACTTGAGGGAAAGCTTCGTTAGCAAACGATAGCACGGCAATCAGCACTCGAATATAATTTTAACCCTAATACTAATTGTAAATATTCATCTCATCTATGGGATCTAATGCGCGCGCTGTTGCTTTGTCTCTGCGTGTAGTAGTTGAGAGAGCCAGTTTAAGGGCAGAGTAGTTGGAAGGCATACTTTCTAGGAAAAATGGCCGCTCAAGGAGAAGAGCGAACTCGAGCGGCTTTAGAGGCTAGGAAAACTGCCTTAAAATATTTAGACTTGAGGGAGAGCTTCGTTAACAAACTATAACACGGCAATCAGCACTCGAATACGACGAGAGAAATTACTGAGACGTGGAAAATTCCCTTGAAAAAAATCTGGTTTGCTAGACAAATGCTCGTATGTATTGAACCTCTTAAAAGATGAGGGGTGAAATATGCGCTCACCGAGAGGGCATCTTCAGCGCGAGACATCCACAAGGCACCTTACAGAGATGTGGAGAGCTTCGCGGCCGGAACGAAGCATCCCTTCTCCGCCGGCCAAGAGGGGGAAACGTGCTTTCCGATCGCTCAAGGTTGCGCGGACAACGCATAGCTCTAGCGTCTCGGAAAAGCTTAACCAGGTGCGATGGCGGCACGCATAGCGTGGGAAGCTAGCCGCCAGAATAACTATACCAAGGACTGCTGCTGATGAGGGCGAAGTACCTTCGTGTAATTATAATAACCCTAATAGGACTACTTTCGAAAAAAAAAAAGGAAACGGCCCAGAGGGCTATACTACGAGAGCTATGACTGATAGTTTTCTATATATATATATATATATATATATATATATATATATATTCATCTCATCTATGGGATCGCATTCGCGCGCTGTTTCTTTGTCTCTGCGTGTAGTACAGTTAAGAGAGCCAGTTTAAGGGCGGAGAAGAAGAAAGAAGAGAAAAGCAAAAACTGCAGCGCCGTGGTTTTAAAGCGCACCCGTGGTAGAGAAACGGAATGCGATATAAGCGTGCGTAGCCATGATACGCACACGACAAACTGCCTTAAAATATTTAGACTTGAGGGAAAGCTTCGTTAGCAAACGATAGCACGGCAATCAGCACTCGAATATAATTATAACCCTAATACTAATTGTAAATATTCATCTCATCTATGGGATCTAATGCGCGCGCTGTTTCTTTGTCTCTGCGTGTAGTAGTTGAGAGAGCCAGTTTAAGGGCGGAGAAGAAGAAAGAAAAGAAAAGCAAAAAACTGCAGCGCCGTGGTTTTAAAGCGCACCCGTGGTAGAGAAACGGAATGCGATATAAGCGTGCATAGCCATGATACGCACACGACAAACTGCCTTAAAATATTTAGACTTGAGGGAAAGCTTCGTTAGCAAACGATAGCACGGCAATCAGCACTCGAATATAATTTTAACCCTAATACTAATTGTAAATATTCATCTCATCTATGGGATCTAATGCGCGCGCTGTTGCTTTGTCTCTGCGTGTAGTAGTTGAGAGAGCCAGTTTAAGGGCAGAGTAGTTGGAATGCATACTTTCTAGGAAAAATGGCCGCTCAAGGAGAAGAGCGAACTCGAGCGGCTTTAGAGGCTAGGAAAACTGCCTTAAAATATTTAGACTTGAGGGAGAGCTTCGTTAACAAACTATAACACGGCAATCAGCACTCGAATACGACGAGAGAAATTACTGAGACGTGGAAAATTCCCTTGAAAAAAATCTGGTTTGCTAGACAAATGCTCGTATGTATTGAACCTCTTAAAAGATGAGGGGTGAAATATGCGCTCACCGAGAGGGCATCTTCAGCGCGAGACATCCACAAGGCACCTTACAGAGATGTGGAGAGCTTCGCGGCCGGAACGAAGCATCCCTTCTCCGCCGGCCAAGAGGGGGAAACGTGCTTTCCGATCGCTCAAGGTTGCGCGGACAACGCATAGCTCTAGCGTCTCGGAAAAGCTTAACCAGGTGCGATGGCGGCACGCATAGCGTGGGAAGCTAGCCGCCAGAATAACTATACCAAGGACTGCTGCTGATGAGGGCGAAGTACCTTCGTGTAATTATAATAACCCTAATAGGACTACTTTCGAAAAAAAAAAAGGAAACGGCCCAGAGGGCTATACTACGAGAGCTATGACTGATAGTTTTCTATATATATATATATATATATATATATATATATATATATATATATATATATATATATATATATATATATATATATATATATATATATTCATCTCATCTATGGGATCGCATTCGCGCGCTGTTTCTTTGTCTCTGCGTGTAGTACAGTTAAGAGAGCCAGTTTAAGGGCGGAGAAGAAGAAAGAAGAGAAAAGCAAAAACTGCAGCGCCGTGGTTTTAAAGCGCACCCGTGGTAGAGAAACGGAATGCGATATAAGCGTGCGTAGCCATGATACGCACACGACAAACTGCCTTAAAATATTTAGACTTGAGGGAAAGCTTCGTTAGCAAACGATAGCACGGCAATCAGCACTCGAATATAATTATAACCCTAATACTAATTGTAAATATTCATCTCATCTATGGGATCTAATGCGCGCGCTGTTTCTTTGTCTCTGCGTGTAGTAGTTGAGAGAGCCAGTTTAAGGGCGCAGAAGAAGAAAGAAAAGAAAAGCAAAAAACTGCAGCGCCGTGGTTTTAAAGCGCACCCGTGGTAGAGAAACGGAATGCGATATAAGCGTGCATAGCCATGATACGCACACGACAAACTGCCTTAAAATATTTAGACTTGAGGGAAAGCTTCGTTAGCAAACGATAGCACGGCAATCAGCACTCGAATATAATTTTAACCCTAATACTAATTGTAAATATTCATCTCATCTATGGGATCTAATGCGCGCGCTGTTGCTTTGTCTCTGCGTGTAGTAGTTGAGAGAGCCAGTTTAAGGGCAGAGTAGTTGGAAGGCATACTTTCTAGGAAAAATGGCCGCTCAAGGAGAAGAGCGAACTCGAGCGGCTTTAGAGGCTAGGAAAACTGCCTTAAAATATTTAGACTTGAGGGAGAGCTTCGTTAACAAACTATAACACGGCAATCAGCACTCGAATACGACGAGAGAAATTACTGAGACGTGGAAAATTCCCTTGAAAAAAATCTGGTTTGCTAGACAAATGCTCGTATGTATTGAACCTCTTAAAAGATGAGGGGTGAAATATGCGCTCACCGAGAGGGCATCTTCAGCGCGAGACATCCACAAGGCACCTTACAGAGATGTGGAGAGCTTCGCGGCCGGAACGAAGCATCCCTTCTCCGCCGGCCAAGAGGGGGAAACGTGCTTTCCGATCGCTCAAGGTTGCGCGGACAACGCATAGCTCTAGCGTCTCGGAAAAGCTTAACCAGGTGCGATGGCGGCACGCATAGCGTGGGAAGCTAGCCGCCAGAATAACTATACCAAGGACTGCTGCTGATGAGGGCGAAGTACCTTCGTGTAATTATAATAACCCTAATAGGACTACTTTCGAAAAAAAAAAAAGGAAACGGCCCAGAGGGCTATACTACGAGAGCTATGACTGATAGTTTTCTATATATATATATATATATATATATATATATATATATATATATATATTCATCTCATCTATGGGATCGCATTCGCGCGCTGTTTCTTTGTCTCTGCGTGTAGTACAGTTAAGAGAGCCAGTTTAAGGGCGGAGAAGAAGAAAGAAGAGAAAAGCAAAAACTGCAGCGCCGTGGTTTTAAAGCGCACCCGTGGTAGAGAAACGGAATGCGATATAAGCGTGCGTAGCCATGATACGCACACGACAAACTGCCTTAAAATATTTAGACTTGAGGGAAAGCTTCGTTAGCAAACGATAGCACGGCAATCAGCACTCGAATATAATTATAACCCTAATACTAATTGTAAATATTCATCTCATCTATGGGATCTAATGCGCGCGCTGTTGCTTTGTCTCTGCGTGTAGTAGTTGAGAGAGCCAGTTTAAGGGCAGAGTAGTTGGAAGGCATACTTTCTAGGAAAAATGGCCGCTCAAGGAGAAGAGCGAACTCGAGCGGCTTTAGAGGCTAGGAAAACTGCCTTAAAATATTTAGACTTGAGGGAGAGCTTCGTTAACAAACTATAACACGGCAATCAGCACTCGAATACGACGAGAGAAATTACTGAGACGTGGAAAATTCCCTTGAAAAAAATCTGGTTTGCTAGACAAATGCTCGTATGTATTGAACCTCTTAAAAGATGAGGGGTGAAATATGCGCTCACCGAGAGGGCATCTTCAGCGCGAGACATCCACAAGGCACCTTACAGAGATGTGGAGAGCTTCGCGGCCGGAACGAAGCATCCCTTCTCCGCCGGCCAAGAGGGGGAAACGTGCTTTCCGATCGCTCAAGGTTGCGCGGACAACGCATAGCTCTAGCGTCTCGGAAAAGCTTAACCAGGTGCGATGGCGGCACGCATAGCGTGGGAAGCTAGCCGCCAGAATAACTATACCAAGGACTGCTGCTGATGAGGGCGAAGTACCTTCGTGTAATTATAATAACCCTAATAGGACTACTTTCGAAAAAAAAAAGGAAACGGCCCAGAGGGCTATACTACGAGAGCTATGACTGATAGTTTTCTATATATATATATATATATATATATATATATATATATATATATATATATATATATTCATCTCATCTATGGGATCGCATTCGCGCGCTGTTTCTTTGTCTCTGCGTGTAGTACAGTTAAGAGAGCCAGTTTAAGGGCGGAGAAGAAGAAAGAAGAGAAAAGCAAAAACTGCAGCGCCGTGGTTTTAAAGCGCACCCGTGGTAGAGAAACGGAATGCGATATAAGCGTGCGTAGCCATGATACGCACACGACAAACTGCCTTAAAATATTTAGACTTGAGGGAAAGCTTCGTTAGCAAACGATAGCACGGCAATCAGCACTCGAATATAATTATAACCCTAATACTAATTGTAAATATTCATCTCATCTATGGGATCTAATGCGCGCGCTGTTTCTTTGTCTCTGCGTGTAGTAGTTGAGAGAGCCAGTTTAAGGGCGGAGAAGAAGAAAGAAAAGAAAAGCAAAAAACTGCAGCGCCGTGGTTTTAAAGCGCACCCGTGGTAGAGAAACGGAATGCGATATAAGCGTGCATAGCCATGATACGCACACGACAAACTGCCTTAAAATATTTAGACTTGAGGGAAAGCTTCGTTAGCAAACGATAGCACGGCAATCAGCACTCGAATATAATTTTAACCCTAATACTAATTGTAAATATTCATCTCATCTATGGGATCTAATGCGCGCGCTGTTGCTTTGTCTCTGCGTGTAGTAGTTGAGAGAGCCAGTTTAAGGGCAGAGTAGTTGGAAGGCATACTTTCTAGGAAAAATGGCCGCTCAAGGAGAAGAGCGAACTCGAGCGGCTTTAGAGGCTAGGAAAACTGCCTTAAAATATTTAGACTTGAGGGAGAGCTTCGTTAACAAACTATAACACGGCAATCAGCACTCGAATACGACGAGAGAAATTACTGAGACGTGGAAAATTCCCTTGAAAAAAATCTGGTTTGCTAGACAAATGCTCGTATGTATTGAACCTCTTAAAAGATGAGGGGTGAAATATGCGCTCACCGAGAGGGCATCTTCAGCGCGAGACATCCACAAGGCACCTTACAGAGATGTGGAGAGCTTCGCGGCCGGAACGAAGCATCCCTTCTCCGCCGGCCAAGAGGGGGAAACGTGCTTTCCGATCGCTCAAGGTTGCGCGGACAACGCATAGCTCTAGCGTCTCGGAAAAGCTTAACCAGGTGCGATGGCGGCACGCATAGCGTGGGAAGCTAGCCGCCAGAATAACTATACCAAGGACTGCTGCTGATGAGGGCGAAGTACCTTCGTGTAATTATAATAACCCTAATAGGACTACTTTCGAAAAAAAAAAAGGAAACGGCCCAGAGGGCTATACTACGAGAGCTATGACTGATAGTTTTCTATATATATATATATATATATATATATATATATATATATTCATCTCATCTATGGGATCGCATTCGCGCGCTGTTTCTTTGTCTCTGCGTGTAGTACAGTTAAGAGAGCCAGTTTAAGGGCGGAGAAGAAGAAAGAAGAGAAAAGCAAAAACTGCAGCGCCGTGGTTTTAAAGCGCACCCGTGGTAGAGAAACGGAATGCGATATAAGCGTGCGTAGCCATGATACGCACACGACAAACTGCCTTAAAATATTTAGACTTGAGGGAAAGCTTCGTTAGCAAACGATAGCACGGCAATCAGCACTCGAATATAATTATAACCCTAATACTAATTGTAAATATTCATCTCATCTATGGGATCTAATGCGCGCGCTGTTTCTTTGTCTCTGCGTGTAGTAGTTGAGAGAGCCAGTTTAAGGGCGGAGAAGAAGAAAGAAAAGAAAAGCAAAAAACTGCAGCGCCGTGGTTTTAAAGCGCACCCGTGGTAGAGAAACGGAATGCGATATAAGCGTGCATAGCCATGATACGCACACGACAAACTGCCTTAAAATATTTAGACTTGAGGGAAAGCTTCGTTAGCAAACGATAGCACGGCAATCAGCACTCGAATATAATTTTAACCCTAATACTAATTGTAAATATTCATCTCATCTATGGGATCTAATGCGCGCGCTGTTGCTTTGTCTCTGCGTGTAGTAGTTGAGAGAGCCAGTTTAAGGGCAGAGTAGTTGGAATGCATACTTTCTAGGAAAAATGGCCGCTCAAGGAGAAGAGCGAACTCGAGCGGCTTTAGAGGCTAGGAAAACTGCCTTAAAATATTTAGACTTGAGGGAGAGCTTCGTTAACAAACTATAACACGGCAATCAGCACTCGAATACGACGAGAGAAATTACTGAGACGTGGAAAATTCCCTTGAAAAAAATCTGGTTTGCTAGACAAATGCTCGTATGTATTGAACCTCTTAAAAGATGAGGGGTGAAATATGCGCTCACCGAGAGGGCATCTTCAGCGCGAGACATCCACAAGGCACCTTACAGAGATGTGGAGAGCTTCGCGGCCGGAACGAAGCATCCCTTCTCCGCCGGCCAAGAGGGGGAAACGTGCTTTCCGATCGCTCAAGGTTGCGCGGACAACGCATAGCTCTAGCGTCTCGGAAAAGCTTAACCAGGTGCGATGGCGGCACGCATAGCGTGGGAAGCTAGCCGCCAGAATAACTATACCAAGGACTGCTGCTGATGAGGGCGAAGTACCTTCGTGTAATTATAATAACCCTAATAGGACTACTTTCGAAAAAAAAAAAGGAAACGGCCCAGAGGGCTATACTACGAGAGCTGTGACTGATAGTTTTCTATATATATATATATATATATATATATATATATATATATATATATATATATATATATATATATATATTCATCTCATCTATGGGATCGCATTCGCGCGCTGTTTCTTTGTCTCTGCGTGTAGTACAGTTAAGAGAGCCAGTTTAAGGGCGGAGAAGAAGAAAGAAGAGAAAAGCAAAAACTGCAGCGCCGTGGTTTTAAAGCGCACCCGTGGTAGAGAAACGGAATGCGATATAAGCGTGCGTAGCCATGATACGCACACGACAAACTGCCTTAAAATATTTAGACTTGAGGGAAAGCTTCGTTAGCAAACGATAGCACGGCAATCAGCACTCGAATATAATTATAACCCTAATACTAATTGTAAATATTCATCTCATCTATGGGATCTAATGCGCGCGCTGTTTCTTTGTCTCTGCGTGTAGTAGTTGAGAGAGCCAGTTTAAGGGCGGAGAAGAAGAAAGAAAAGAAAAGCAAAAAACTGCAGCGCCGTGGTTTTAAAGCGCACCCGTGGTAGAGAAACGGAATGCGATATAAGCGTGCATAGCCATGATACGCACACGACAAACTGCCTTAAAATATTTAGACTTGAGGGAAAGCTTCGTTAGCAAACGATAGCACGGCAATCAGCACTCGAATATAATTTTAACCCTAATACTAATTGTAAATATTCATCTCATCTATGGGATCTAATGCGCGCGCTGTTGCTTTGTCTCTGCGTGTAGTAGTTGAGAGAGCCAGTTTAAGGGCAGAGTAGTTGGAAGGCATACTTTCTAGGAAAAATGGCCGCTCAAGGAGAAGAGCGAACTCGAGCGGCTTTAGAGGCTAGGAAAACTGCCTTAAAATATTTAGACTTGAGGGAGAGCGTCGTTAACAAACTATAACACGGCAATCAGCACTCGAATACGACGAGAGAAATTACTGAGACGTGGAAAATTCCCTTGAAAAAAATCTGGTTTGCTAGACAAATGCTCGTATGTATTGAACCTCTTAAAAGATGAGGGGTGAAATATGCGCTCACCGAGAGGGCATCTTCAGCGCGAGACATCCACAAGGCACCTTACAGAGATGTGGAGAGCTTCGCGGCCGGAACGAAGCATCCCTTCTCCGCCGGCCAAGAGGGGGAAACGTGCTTTCCGATCGCTCAAGGTTGCGCGGACAACGCATAGCTCTAGCGTCTCGGAAAAGCTTAACCAGGTGCGATGGCGGCACGCATAGCGTGGGAAGCTAGCCGCCAGAATAACTATACCAAGGACTGCTGCTGATGAGGGCGAAGTACCTTCGTGTAATTATAATAACCCTAATAGGACTACTTTCGAAAAAAAAAAAGGAAACGGCCCAGAGGGCTATACTACGAGAGCTGTGACTGATAGTTTTCTATATATATATATATATATATATATTCATCTCATCTATGGGATCGCATTCGCGCGCTGTTTCTTTGTCTCTGCGTGTAGTACAGTTAAGAGAGCCAGTTTAAGGGCGGAGAAGAAGAAAGAAGAGAAAAGCAAAAACTGCAGCGCCGTGGTTTTAAAGCGCACCCGTGGTAGAGAAACGGAATGCGATATAAGCGTGCGTAGCCATGATACGCACACGACAAACTGCCTTAAAATATTTAGACTTGAGGGAAAGCTTCGTTAGCAAACGATAGCACGGCAATCAGCACTCGAATATAATTATAACCCTAATACTAATTGTAAATATTCATCTCATCTATGGGATCTAATGCGCGCGCTGTTTCTTTGTCTCTGCGTGTAGTAGTTGAGAGAGCCAGTTTAAGGGCGGAGAAGAAGAAAGAAAAGAAAAGCAAAAAACTGCAGCGCCGTGGTTTTAAAGCGCACCCGTGGTAGAGAAACGGAATGCGATATAAGCGTGCATAGCCATGATACGCACACGACAAACTGCCTTAAAATATTTAGACTTGAGGGAAAGCTTCGTTAGCAAACGATAGCACGGCAATCAGCACTCGAATATAATTTTAACCCTAATACTAATTGTAAATATTCATCTCATCTATGGGATCTAATGCGCGCGCTGTTGCTTTGTCTCTGCGTGTAGTAGTTGAGAGAGCCAGTTTAAGGGCAGAGTAGTTGGAAGGCATACTTTCTAGGAAAAATGGCCGATCAAGGAGAAGAGCGAACTCGAGCGGCTTTAGAGGCTAGGAAAACTGCCTTAAAATATTTAGACTTGAGGGAGAGCTTCGTTAACAAACTATAACACGGCAATCAGCACTCGAATACGACGAGAGAAATTACTGAGACGTGGAAAATTCCCTTGAAAAAAATCTGGTTTGCTAGACAAATGCTCGTATGTATTGAACCTCTTAAAAGATGAGGGGTGAAATATGCGCTCACCGAGAGGGCATCTTCAGCGCGAGACATCCACAAGGCACCTTACAGAGATGTGGAGAGCTTCGCGGCCGGAACGAAGCATCCCTTCTCCGCCGGCCAAGAGGGGGAAACGTGCTTTCCGATCGCTCAAGGTTGCGCGGACAACGCATAGCTCTAGCGTCTCGGAAAAGCTTAACCAGGTGCGATGGCGGCACGCATAGCGTGGGAAGCTAGCCGCCAGAATAACTATACCAAGGACTGCTGCTGATGAGGGCGAAGTACCTTCGTGTAATTATAATAACCCTAATAGGACTACTTTCGAAAAAAAAAAAGGAAACGGCCCAGAGGGCTATACTACGAGAGCTATGACTGATAGTTTTGTATATATATATATATATATATATATATATATATATATATATATATATATATATATTCATCTCATCTATGGGATCGCATTCGCGCGCTGTTTCTTTGTCTCTGCGTGTAGTACAGTTAAGAGAGCCAGTTTAAGGGCGGAGAAGAAGAAAGAAGAGAAAAGCAAAAACTGCAGCGCCGTGGTTTTAAAGCGCACCCGTGGTAGAGAAACGGAATGCGATATAAGCGTGCGTAGCCATGATACGCACACGACAAACTGCCTTAAAATATTTAGACTTGAGGGAAAGCTTCGTTAGCAAACGATAGCACGGCAATCAGCACTCGAATATAATTATAACCCTAATACTAATTGTAAATATTCATCTCATCTATGGGATCTAATGCGCGCGCTGTTTCTTTGTCTCTGCGTGTAGTAGTTGAGAGAGCCAGTTTAAGGGCGGAGAAGAAGAAAGAAAAGAAAAGCAAAAAACTGCAGCGCCGTGGTTTTAAAGCGCACCCGTGGTAGAGAAACGGAATGCGATATAAGCGTGCATAGCCATGATACGCACACGACAAACTGCCTTAAAATATTTAGACTTGAGGGAAAGCTTCGTTAGCAAACGATAGCACGGCAATCAGCACTCGAATATAATTTTAACCCTAATACTAATTGTAAATATTCATCTCATCTATGGGATCTAATGCGCGCGCTGTTGCTTTGTCTCTGCGTGTAGTAGTTGAGAGAGCCAGTTTAAGGGCAGAGTAGTTGGAAGGCATACTTTCTAGGAAAAATGGCCGCTCAAGGAGAAGAGCGAACTCGAGCGGCTTTAGAGGCTAGGAAAACTGCCTTAAAATATTTAGACTTGAGGGAGAGCTTCGTTAACAAACTATAACACGGCAATCAGCACTCGAATACGACGAGAGAAATTACTGAGACGTGGAAAATTCCCTTGAAAAAAATCTGGTTTGCTAGACAAATGCTCGTATGTATTGAACCTCTTAAAAGATGAGGGGTGAAATATGCGCTCACCGAGAGGGCATCTTCAGCGCGAGACATCCACAAGGCACCTTACAGAGATGTGGAGAGCTTCGCGGCCGGAACGAAGCATCCCTTCTCCGCCGGCCAAGAGGGGGAAACGTGCTTTCCGATCGCTCAAGGTTGCGCGGACAACGCATAGCTCTAACGTCTCGGAAAAGCTTAACCAGGTGCGATGGCGGCACGCATAGCGTGGGAAGCTAGCCGCCAGAATAACTATACCAAGGACTGCTGCTGATGAGGGCGAAGTACCTTCGTGTAATTATAATAACCCTAATAGGACTACTTTCGAAAAAAAAAAAGGAAACGGCCCAGAGGGCTATACTACGAGAGCTATGACTGATAGTTTTCTATATATATATATATATATATATATATATATATATATATATATATATATATATATATATATATATATATTCATCTAATCTATGGGATCGCATTCGCGCGCTGTTTCTTTGTCTCTGCGTGTAGTACAGTTAAGAGAGCCAGTTTAAGGGCGGAGAAGAAGAAAGAAGAGAAAAGCAAAAACTGCAGCGCCGTGGTTTTAAAGCGCACCCGTGGTAGAGAAACGGAATGCGATATAAGCGTGCGTAGCCATGATACGCACACGACAAACTGCCTTAAAATATTTAGACTTGAGGGAAAGCTTCGTTAGCAAACGATAGCACGGCAATCAGCACTCGAATATAATTATAACCCTAATACTAATTGTAAATATTCATCTCATCTATGGGATCTAATGCGCGCGCTGTTTCTTTGTCTCTGCGTGTAGTAGTTGAGAGAGCCAGTTTAAGGGCGGAGAAGAAGAAAGAAAAGAAAAGCAAAAAACTGCAGCGCCGTGGTTTTAAAGCGCACCCGTGGTAGAGAAACGGAATGCGATATAAGCGTGCATAGCCATGATACGCACACGACAAACTGCCTTAAAATATTTAGACTTGAGGGAAAGCTTCGTTAGCAAACGATAGCACGGCAATCAGCACTCGAATATAATTTTAACCCTAATACTAATTGTAAATATTCATCTCATCTATGGGATCTAATGCGCGCGCTGTTGCTTTGTCTCTGCGTGTAGTAGTTGAGAGAGCCAGTTTAAGGGCAGAGTAGTTGGAAGGCATACTTTCTAGGAAAAATGGCCGCTCAAGGAGAAGAGCGAACTCGAGCGGCTTTAGAGGCTAGGAAAACTGCCTTAAAATATTTAGACTTGAGGGAGAGCTTCGTTAACAAACTATAACACGGCAATCAGCACTCGAATACGACGAGAGAAATTACTGAGACGTGGAAAATTCCCTTGAAAAAAATCTGGTTTGCTAGACAAATGCTCGTATGTATTGAACCTCTTAAAAGATGAGGGGTGAAATATGCGCTCACCGAGAGGGCATCTTCAGCGCGAGACATCCACAAGGCACCTTACAGAGATGTGGAGAGCTTCGCGGCCGGAACGAAGCATCCCTTCTCCGCCGGCCAAGAGGGGGAAACGTGCTTTCCGATCGCTCAAGGTTGCGCGGACAACGCATAGCTCTAGCGTCTCGGAAAAGCTTAACCAGGTGCGATGGCGGCACGCATAGCGTGGGAAGCTAGCCGCCAGAATAACTATACCAAGGACTGCTGCTGATGAGGGCGAAGTACCTTCGTGTAATTATAATAACCCTAATAGGACTACTTTCGAAAAAAAAAAAGGAAACGGCCCAGAGGGCTATACTACGAGAGCTATGACTGATAGTTTTCTATATATATATATATATATATATATATATATATATATATATTCATCTCATCTATGGGATCGCATTCGCGCGCTGTTTCTTTGTCTCTGCGTGTAGTACAGTTAAGAGAGCCAGTTTAAGGGCGGAGAAGAAGAAAGAAGAGAAAAGCAAAAACTGCAGCGCCGTGGTTTTAAAGCGCACCCGTGGTAGAGAAACGGAATGCGATATAAGCGTGCGTAGCCATGATACGCACACGACAAACTGCCTTAAAATATTTAGACTTGAGGGAAAGCTTCGTTAGCAAACGATAGCACGGCAATCAGCACTCGAATATAATTATAACCCTAATACTAATTGTAAATATTCATCTCATCTATGGGATCTAATGCGCGCGCTGTTTCTTTGTCTCTGCGTGTAGTAGTTGAGAGAGCCAGTTTAAGGGCGGAGAAGAAGAAAGAAAAGAAAAGCAAAAAACTGCAGCGCCGTGGTTTTAAAGCGCACCCGTGGTAGAGAAACGGAATGCGATATAAGCGTGCATAGCCATGATACGCACACGACAAACTGCCTTAAAATATTTAGACTTGAGGGAAAGCTTCGTTAGCAAACGATAGCACGGCAATCAGCACTCGAATATAATTATAACCCTAATACTAATTGTAAATATTCATCTCATCTATGGGATCTAATGCGCGCGCTGTTGCTTTGTCTCTGCGTGTAGTAGTTGAGAGAGCCAGTTTAAGGGCAGAGTAGTTGGAAGGCATACTTTCTAGGAAAAATGGCCGCTCAAGGAGAAGAGCGAACTCGAGCGGCTTTAGAGGCTAGGAAAACTGCCTTAAAATATTTAGACTTGAGGGAGAGCTTCGTTAACAAACTATAACACGGCAATCAGCACTCGAATACGACGAGAGAAATTACTGAGACGTGGAAAATTCCCTTGAAAAAAATCTGGTTTGCTAGACAAATGCTCGTATGTATTGAACCTCTTAAAAGATGAGGGGTGAAATATGCGCTCACCGAGAGGGCATCTTCAGCGCGAGACATCCACAAGGCACCTTACAGAGATGTGGAGAGCTTCGCGGCCGGAACGAAGCATCCCTTCTCCGCCGGCCAAGAGGGGGAAACGTGCTTTCCGATCGCTCAAGGTTGCGCGGACAACGCATAGCTCTAGCGTCTCGGAAAAGCTTAACCAGGTGCGATGGCGGCACGCATAGCGTGGGAAGCTAGCCGCCAGAATAACTATACCAAGGACTGCTGCTGATGAGGGCGAAGTACCTTCGTGTAATTATAATAACCCTAATAGGACTACTTTCGAAAAAAAAAAAGGAAACGGCCCAGAGGGCTATACTACGAGAGCTATGACTGATAGTTTTCTATATATATATATATATATATATATATATATTGTCACGTGGTGGTGACGTAGAAGGACACAGTAGCAATACTGTGAACGAGAAAACTAACCTTTATTGGGCGAACTTGTGCCCACAAAACAGGCTACACTTATAGCACAACGAAAGCGGCGAACACAGTCGGCGATCGTCAGAAATCTGATCAGCGAGGCAAGCGCGTCGGCTTTTATACAGCAGTCGTCGAATGTTCCAGACTAATCGTTCGGACCCGCGCGCCTTCCACAATGTTCTACACCATTCGCGTCACACGATGAAATCAGATAACACAACGTTCGGCGACAACAGACAGCCGGGTAGAAGCATCGATAACTTTCCAGAAACTTCGGATACATGCAGGCGCGTCCCGCGCTGTGCGATTAGATTTGTTAGGTGGCGAAACGTGGTCGCCCGATAAAGATAAGTACACGTGTCAATACCCCCCTCTTAAAAAGCATCGACCCGATGCTGCAAACAAACGAAGTTAATAAACAAAAGCACTCGTAGCAGTCGTCGAATGTTCCAGACTAATCGTTCGGACCCGCGCGCCTTCCACAATGTTCTACACCATTCGCGTCACACGATGAAATCAGATAACACAACGTTCGGCGACAACAGACAGCCGGGTAGAAGCATCGATAACTTTCCAGAAACTTCGGATACATGCAGGCGCGTCCCGCGCTGTGCGATTAGATTTGTTAGGTGGCGAAACGTGGTCGCCCGATAAAGATAAGTACACGTGTCAATATATATATATATATATATATATATATATATATATATAGATATCATCTATGGGATCGCATGCGCGCGCTGTTTCTTTGTCTCTGCGTGTAGTACAGTTAAGAGAGCCAGTTTAAGGGCGGAGAAGAAGAAAGAAGAGAAAAGCAAAAACTGCAGCGCCGTGGTTTTAAAGCGCACCCGTGGTAGAGAAACGGAATGCGATATAAGCGTGCGTAGCCATGATACGCACACGACAAACTGCCTTAAAATATTTAGACTTGAGGGAAAGCTTCGTTAGCAAACGATAGCACGGCAATCAGCACTCGAATATAATTATAACCCTAATACTAATTGTAAATATTCATCTCATCTATGGGATCTAATGCGCGCGCTGTTTCTTTGTCTCTGCGTGTAGTAGTTGAGAGAGCCAGTTTAAGGGCGGAGAAGAAGAAAGAAAAGAAAAGCAAAAAACTGCAGCGCCGTGGTTTTAAAGCGCACCCGTGGTAGAGAAACGGAATGCGATATAAGCGTGCATAGCCATGATACGCACACGACAAACTGCCTTAAAATATTTAGACTTGAGGGAAAGCTTCGTTAGCAAACGATAGCACGGCAATCAGCACTCGAATATAATTATAACCCTAATACTAATTGTAAATATTCATCTCATCTATGGGATCTAATGCGCGCGCTGTTGCTTTGTCTCTGCGTGTAGTAGTTGAGAGAGCCAGTTTAAGGGCAGAGTAGTTGGAAGGCATACTTTCTAGGAAAAATGGCCGCTCAAGGAGAAGAGCGAACTCGAGCGGCTTTAGAGGCTAGGAAAACTGCCTTAAAATATTTAGACTTGAGGGAGAGCTTCGTTAACAAACTATAACACGGCAATCAGCACTCGAATACGACGAGAGAAATTACTGAGACGTGGAAAATTCCCTTGAAAAAAATCTGGTTTGCTAGACAAATGCTCGTATGTATTGAACCTCTTAAAAGATGAGGGGTGAAATATGCGCTCACCGAGAGGGCATCTTCAGCGCGAGACATCCACAAGGCACCTTACAGAGATGTGGAGAGCTTCGCGGCCGGAACGAAGCATCCCTTCTCCGCCGGCCAAGAGGGGGAAACGTGCTTTCCGATCGCTCAAGGTTGCGCGGACAACGCATAGCTCTAACGTCTCGGAAAAGCTTAACCAGGTGCGATGGCGGCACGCATAGCGTGGGAAGCTAGCCGCCAGAATAACTATACCAAGGACTGCTGCTGATGAGGGCGAAGTACCTTCGTGTAATTATAATAACCCTAATAGGACTACTTTCGAAAAAAAAAAAGGAAACGGCCCAGAGGGCTATACTACGAGAGCTATGACTGATAGTTTTCTATATATATATATATATATATATATATATATATATATATATATATATATATATATATATATATATATATTCATCTAATCTATGGGATCGCATTCGCGCGCTGTTTCTTTGTCTCTGCGTGTAGTACAGTTAAGAGAGCCAGTTTAAGGGCGGAGAAGAAGAAAGAAGAGAAAAGCAAAAACTGCAGCGCCGTGGTTTTAAAGCGCACCCGTGGTAGAGAAACGGAATGCGATATAAGCGTGCGTAGCCATGATACGCACACGACAAACTGCCTTAAAATATTTAGACTTGAGGGAAAGCTTCGTTAGCAAACGATAGCACGGCAATCAGCACTCGAATATAATTATAACCCTAATACTAATTGTAAATATTCATCTCATCCATGGGATCTAATGCGCGCGCTGTTTCTTTGTCTCTGCGTGTAGTAGTTGAGAGAGCCAGTTTAAGGGCGGAGAAGAAGAAAGAAGAGAAAAGCAAAAACTGCAGCGCCGTGGTTTTAAAGCGCACCCGTGGTAGAGAAACGGAATGCGATATAAGCGTGCGTAGCCATGATACGCACACGACAAACTGCCTTAAAATATTTAGACTTGAGGGAAAGCTTCGTTAGCAAACGATAGCACGGCAATCAGCACTCGAATATAATTATAACCCTAATACTAATTGTAAATATTCATCTCATCTATGGGATCTAATGCGCGCGCTGTTTCTTTGTCTCTGCGTGTAGTAGTTGAGAGAGCCAGTTTAAGGGCGGAGAAGAAGAAAGAAAAGAAAAGCAAAAAACTGCAGCGCCGTGGTTTTAAAGCGCACCCGTGGTAGAGAAACGGAATGCGATATAAGCGTGCATAGCCATGATACGCACACGACAAACTGCCTTAAAATATTTAGACTTGAGGGAAAGCTTCGTTAGCAAACGATAGCACGGCAATCAGCACTCGAATATAATTATAACCCTAATACTAATTGTAAATATTCATCTCATCTATGGGATCTAATGCGCGCGCTGTTGCTTTGTCTCTGCGTGTAGTAGTTGAGAGAGCCAGTTTAAGGGCAGAGTAGTTGGAAGGCATACTTTCTAGGAAAAATGGCCGCTCAAGGAGAAGAGCGAACTCGAGCGGCTTTAGAGGCTAGGAAAACTGCCTTAAAATATTTAGACTTGAGGGAGAGCTTCGTTAACAAACTATAACACGGCAATCAGCACTCGAATACGACGAGAGAAATTACTGAGACGTGGAAAATTCCCTTGAAAAAAATCTGGTTTGCTAGACAAATGCTCGTATGTATTGAACCTCTTAAAAGATGAGGGGTGAAATATGCGCTCACCGAGAGGGCATCTTCAGCGCGAGACATCCACAAGGCACCTTACAGAGATGTGGAGAGCTTCGCGGCCGGAACGAAGCATCCCTTCTCCGCCGGCCAAGAGGGGGAAACGTGCTTTCCGATCGCTCAAGGTTGCGCGGACAACGCATAGCTCTAGCGTCTCGGAAAAGCTTAACCAGGTGCGATGGCGGCACGCATAGCGTGGGAAGCTAGCCGCCAGAATAACTATACCAAGGACTGCTGCTGATGAGGGCGAAGTACCTTCGTGTAATTATAATAACCCTAATAGGACTACTTTCGAAAAAAAAAAAGGAAACGGCCCAGAGGGCTATACTACGAGAGCTATGACTGATAGTTTTCTATATATATATATATATATATATATATATATATATATATATATATATATATATATATATATATATTCATCTAATCTATGGGATCGCATTCGCGCGCTGTTTCTTTGTCTCTGCGTGTAGTACAGTTAAGAGAGCCAGTTTAAGGGCGGAGAAGAAGAAAGAAGAGAAAAGCAAAAACTGCAGCGCCGTGGTTTTAAAGCGCACCCGTGGTAGAGAAACGGAATGCGATATAAGCGTGCGTAGCCATGATACGCACACGACAAACTGCCTTAAAATATTTAGACTTGAGGGAAAGCTTCGTTAGCAAACGATAGCACGGCAATCAGCACTCGAATATAATTATAACCCTAATACTAATTGTAAATATTCATCTCATCCATGGGATCTAATGCGCGCGCTGTTTCTTTGTCTCTGCGTGTAGTAGTTGAGAGAGCCAGTTTAAGGGCGGAGAAGAAGAAAGAAGAGAAAAGCAAAAACTGCAGCGCCGTGGTTTTAAAGCGCACCCGTGGTAGAGAAACGGAATGCGATATAAGCGTGCGTAGCCATGATACGCACACGACAAACTGCCTTAAAATATTTAGACTTGAGGGAAAGCTTCGTTAGCAAACGATAGCATGGCAATCAGCACTCGAATATAATTATAACCCTAATACTGATTGTAAATATTCATCTCATCTATGGGATCTAATGCGCGCGCTGTTTCTTTGTCTCTGCGTGTAGTAGTTGAGAGAGCCAGTTTAAGGGCGGAGAAGAAGAAAGAAAAGAAAAGCAAAAAACTGCAGCGCCGTGGTTTTAAAGCGCACCCGTGGTAGAGAAACGGAATGCGATATAAGCGTGCATAGCCATGATACGCACACGACAAACTGCCTTAAAATATTTAGACTTGAGGGAAAGCTTCGTTAGCAAACGATAGCACGGCAATCAGCACTCGACTATAATTTTAACCCTAATACTAATTGTAAATATTCATCTCATCTATGGGATCTAATGCGCGCGCTGTTGCTTTGTCTCTGCGTGTAGTAGTTGAGAGAGCCAGTTTAAGGGCAGAGTAGTTGGAAGGCATACTTTCTAGGAAAAATGGCCGCTCAAGGAGAAGAGCGAACTCGAGCGGCTTTAGAGGCTAGGAAAACTGCCTTAAAATATTTAGACTTGAGGGAGAGCTTCGTTAACAAACTATAACACGGCAATCAGCACTCGAATACGACGAGAGAAATTACTGAGACGTGGAAAATTCCCTTGAAAAAAATCTGGTTTGCTAGACAAATGCTCGTATGTATTGAACCTCTTAAAAGATGAGGGGTGAAATATGCGCTCACCGAGAGGGCATCTTCAGCGCGAGACATCCACAAGGCACCTTACAGAGATGTGGAGAGCTTCGCGGCCGGAACGAAGCATCCCTTCTCCGCCGGCCAAGAGGGGGAAACGTGCTTTCCGATCGCTCAAGGTTGCGCGGACAACGCATAGCTCTAGCGTCTCGGAAAAGCTTAACCAGGTGCGATGGCGGCACGCATAGCGTGGGAAGCTAGCCGCCAGAATAACTATACCAAGGACTGCTGCTGATGAGGGCGAAGTACCTTCGTGTAATTATAATAACCCTAATAGGACTACTTTCGAAAAAAAAAAAGGAAACGGCCCAGAGGGCTATACTACGAGAGCTATGACTGATAGTTTTCTATATATATATATATATATATATATATATATATATATATATATATATATATATATATATATATATATATATATATATATATTCATCTAATCTATGGGATCGCATTCGCGCGCTGTTTCTTTGTCTCTGCGTGTAGTACAGTTAAGAGAGCCAGTTTAAGGGCGGAGAAGAAGAAAGAAGAGAAAAGCAAAAACTGCAGCGCCGTGGTTTTAAAGCGCACCCGTGGTAGAGAAACGGAATGCGATATAAGCGTGCGTAGCCATGATACGCACACGACAAACTGCCTTAAAATATTTAGACTTGAGGGAAAGCTTCGTTAGCAAACGATAGCACGGCAATCAGCACTCGAATATAATTATAACCCTAATACTAATTGTAAATATTCATCTCATCCATGGGATCTAATGCGCGCGCTGTTTCTTTGTCTCTGCGTGTAGTAGTTGAGAGAGCCAGTTTAAGGGCGGAGAAGAAGAAAGAAGAGAAAAGCAAAAACTGCAGCGCCGTGGTTTTAAAGCGCACCCGTGGTAGAGAAACGGAATGCGATATAAGCGTGCGTAGCCATGATACGCACACGACAAACTGCCTTAAAATATTTAGACTTGAGGGAAAGCTTCGTTAGCAAACGATAGCATGGCAATCAGCACTCGAATATAATTATAACCCTAATACTAATTGTAAATATTCATCTCATCTATGGGATCTAATGCGCGCGCTGTTTCTTTGTCTCTGCGTGTAGTAGTTGAGAGAGCCAGTTTAAGGGCGGAGAAGAAGAAAGAAAAGAAAAGCAAAAAACTGCAGCGCCGTGGTTTTAAAGCGCACCCGTGGTAGAGAAACGGAATGCGATATAAGCGTGCATAGCCATGATACGCACACGACAAACTGCCTTAAAATATTTAGACTTGAGGGAAAGCTTCGTTAGCAAACGATAGCACGGCAATCAGCACTCGACTATAATTTTAACCCTAATACTAATTGTAAATATTCATCTCATCTATGGGATCTAATGCGCGCGCTGTTGCTTTGTCTCTGCGTGTAGTAGTTGAGAGAGCCAGTTTAAGGGCAGAGTAGTTGGAAGGCATACTTTCTAGGAAAAATGGCCGCTCAAGGAGAAGAGCGAACTCGAGCGGCTTTAGAGGCTAGGAAAACTGCCTTAAAATATTTAGACTTGAGGGAGAGCTTCGTTAACAAACTATAACACGGCAATCAGCACTCGAATACGACGAGAGAAATTACTGAGACGTGGAAAATTCCCTTGAAAAAAATCTGGTTTGCTAGACAACTGCTCGTATGTATTGAACCTCTTAAAAGATGAGGGGTGAAATATGCGCTCACCGAGAGGGCATCTTCAGCGCGAGACATCCACAAGGCACCTTACAGAGATGTGGAGAGCTTCGCGGCCGGAACGAAGCATCCCTTCTCCGCCGGCCAAGAGGGGGAAACGTGCTTTCCGATCGCTCAAGGTTGCGCGGACAACGCATAGCTCTAGCGTCTCGGAAAAGCTTAACCAGGTGCGATGGCGGCACGCATAGCGTGGGAAGCTAGCCGCCAGAATAACTATACCAAGGACTGCTGCTGATGAGGGCGAAGTACCTTCGTGTAATTATAATAACCCTAATAGGACTACTTTCGAAAAAAAAAAAGGAAACGGCCCAGAGGGCTATACTACGAGAGCTATGACTGATAGTTTTCTATATATATATATATATATATATATATATATATATATATATATATATATATATATATATATATTCATCTAATCTATGGGATCGCATTCGCGCGCTGTTTCTTTGTCTCTGCGTGTAGTACAGTTAAGAGAGCCAGTTTAAGGGCGGAGAAGAAGAAAGAAGAGAAAAGCAAAAACTGCAGCGCCGTGGTTTTAAAGCGCACCCGTGGTAGAGAAACGGAATGCGATATAAGCGTGCGTAGCCATGATACGCACACGACAAACTGCCTTAAAATATTTAGACTTGAGGGAAAGCTTCGTTAGCAAACGATAGCACGGCAATCAGCACTCGAATATAATTATAACCCTAATACTAATTGTAAATATTCATCTCATCCATGGGATCTAATGCGCGCGCTGTTTCTTTGTCTCTGCGTGTAGTAGTTGAGAGAGCCAGTTTAAGGGCGGAGAAGAAGAAAGAAGAGAAAAGCAAAAACTGCAGCGCCGTGGTTTTAAAGCGCACCCGTGGTAGAGAAACGGAATGCGATATAAGCGTGCGTAGCCATGATACGCACACGACAAACTGCCTTAAAATATTTAGACTTGAGGGAAAGCTTCGTTAGCAAACGATAGCATGGCAATCAGCACTCGAATATAATTATAACCCTAATACTAATTGTAAATATTCATCTCATCTATGGGATCTAATGCGCGCGCTGTTTCTTTGTCTCTGCGTGTAGTAGTTGAGAGAGCCAGTTTAAGGGCGGAGAAGAAGAAAGAAAAGAAAAGCAAAAAACTGCAGCGCCGTGGTTTTAAAGCGCACCCGTGGTAGAGAAACGGAATGCGATATAAGCGTGCATAGCCATGATACGCACACGACAAACTGCCTTAAAATATTTAGACTTGAGGGAAAGCTTCGTTAGCAAACGATAGCACGGCAATCAGCACTCGAATATAATTTTAACCCTAATACTAATTGTAAATATTCATCTCATCTATGGGATCTAATGCGCGCGCTGTTGCTTTGTCTCTGCGTGTAGTAGTTGAGAGAGCCAGTTTAAGGGCAGAGTAGTTGGAAGGCATACTTTCTAGGAAAAATGGCCGCTCAAGGAGAAGAGCGAACTCGAGCGGCTTTAGAGGCTAGGAAAACTGCCTTAAAATATTTAGACTTGAGGGAGAGCTTCGTTAACAAACTATAACACGGCAATCAGCACTCGAATACGACGAGAGAAATTACTGAGACGTGGAAAATTCCCTTGAAAAAAATCTGGTTTGCTAGACAAATGCTCGTATGTATTGAACCTCTTAAAAGATGAGGGGTGAAATATGCGCTCACCGAGAGGGCATCTTCAGCGCGAGACATCCACAAGGCACCTTACAGAGATGTGGAGAGCTTCGCGGCCGGAACGAAGCATCCCTTCTCCGCCGGCCAAGAGGGGGAAACGTGCTTTCCGATCGCTCAAGGTTGCGCGGACAACGCATAGCTCTAGCGTCTCGGAAAAGCTTAACCAGGTGCGATGGCGGCACGCATAGCGTGGGAAGCTAGCCGCCAGAATAACTATACCAAGGACTGCTGCTGATGAGGGCGAAGTACCTTCGTGTAATTATAATAACCCTAATAGGACTACTTTCGAAAAAAAAAAAAGGAAACGGCCCAGAGGGCTATACTACGAGAGCTATGACTGATAGTTTTCTATATATATATATATATATATATATATATATATATATATATATATTCATCTCATCTATGGGATCGCATTCGCGCGCTGTTTCTTTGTCTCTGCGTGTAGTACAGTTCAGAGAGCCAGTTTAAGGGCGGAGAAGAAGAAAGAAGAGAAAAGCAAAAACTGCAGCGCCGTGGTTTTAAAGCGCACCCGTGGTAGAGAAACGGAATGCGATATAAGCGTGCGTAGCCATGATACGCACACGACAAACTGCCTTAAAATATTTAGACTTGAGGGAAAGCTTCGTTAGCAAACGATAGCACGGCAATCAGCACTCGAATATAATTATAACCCTAATACTAATTGTAAATATTCATCTCATCTATGGGATCTAATGCGCGCGCTGTTTCTTTGTCTCTGCGTGTAGTAGTTGAGAGAGCCAGTTTAAGGGCGGAGAAGAAGAAAGAAAAGAAAAGCAAAAAACTGCAGCGCCGTGGTTTTAAAGCGCACCCGTGGTAGAGAAACGGAATGCGATATAAGCGTGCATAGCCATGATACGCACACGACAAACTGCCTTAAAATATTTAGACTTGAGGGAAAGCTTCGTTAGCAAACGATAGCACGGCAATCAGCACTCGAATATAATTTTAACCCTAATACTAATTGTAAATATTCATCTCATCTATGGGATCTAATGCGCGCGCTGTTGCTTTGTCTCTGCGTGTAGTAGTTGAGAGAGCCAGTTTAAGGGCAGAGTAGTTGGAAGGCATACTTTCTAGGAAAAATGGCCGCTCAAGGAGAAGAGCGAACTCGAGCGGCTTTAGAGGCTAGGAAAACTGCCTTAAAATATTTAGACTTGAGGGAGAGCTTCGTTAACAAACTATAACACGGCAATCAGCACTCGAATACGACGAGAGAAATTACTGAGACGTGGAAAATTCCCTTGAAAAAAATCTGGTTTGCTAGACAAATGCTCGTATGTATTGAACCTCTTAAAAGATGAGGGGTGAAATATGCGCTCACCGAGAGGGCATCTTCAGCGCGAGACATCCACAAGGCACCTTACAGAGATGTGGAGAGCTTCGCGGCCGGAACGAAGCATCCCTTCTCCGCCGGCCAAGAGGGGGAAACGTGCTTTCCGATCGCTCAAGGTTGCGCGGACAACGCATAGCTCTAGCGTCTCGGAAAAGCTTAACCAGGTGCGATGGCGGCACGCATAGCGTGGGAAGCTAGCCGCCAGAATAACTATACCAAGGACTGCTGCTGATGAGGGCGAAGTACCTTCGTGTAATTATAATAACCCTAATAGGACTACTTTCGAAAAAAAAAAAAAGGAAACGGCCCAGAGGGCTATACTACGAGAGCTATGACTGATAGTTTTCTATATATATATATATATATATATATATATATATATATATATATATATATATATATATATTCATCTCATCTATGGGATCGCATTCGCGCGCTGTTTCTTTGTCTCTGCGTGTAGTACAGTTAAGAGAGCCAGTTTAAGGGCGGAGAAGAAGAAAGAAGAGAAAAGCAAAAACTGCAGCGCCGTGGTTTTAAAGCGCACCCGTGGTAGAGAAACGGAATGCGATATAAGCGTGCGTAGCCATGATACGCACACGACAAACTGCCTTAAAATATTTAGACTTGAGGGAAAGCTTCGTTAGCAAACGATAGCACGGCAATCAGCACTCGAATATAATTATAACCCTAATACTAATTGTAAATATTCATCTCATCTATGGGATCTAATGCGCGCGCTGTTTCTTTGTCTCTGCGTGTAGTAGTTGAGAGAGCCAGTTTAAGGGCGGAGAAGAAGAAAGAAGAGAAAAGCAAAAACTGCAGCGCCGTGGTTTTAAAGCGCACCCGTGGTAGAGAAACGGAATGCGATATAAGCGTGCGTAGCCATGATACGCACACGACAAACTGCCTTAAAATATTTAGACTTGAGGGAAAGCTTCGTTAGCAAACGATAGCACGGCAATCAGCACTCGAATATAATTATAACCCTAATACTAATTGTAAATATTCATCTCATCTATGGGATCTAATGCGCGCGCTGTTTCTTTGTCTCTGCGTGTAGTAGTTGAGAGAGCCAGTTTAAGGGCGGAGAAGAAGAAAGAAAAGAAAAGCAAAAAACTGCAGCGCCGTGGTTTTAAAGCGCACCCGTGGTAGAGAAACGGAATGCGATATAAGCGTGCGTAGCCATGATACGCACACGACAAACTGCCTTAAAATATTTAGACTTGAGGGAAAGCTTCGTTAGCAAACGATAGCACGGCAATCAGCACTCGAATATAATTATAACCCTAATACTAATTGTACATATTCATCTCATCTATGGGATCTAATGCGCGCGCTGTTGCTTTGTCTCTGCGTGTAGTAGTTGAGAGAGCCAGTTTAAGGGCAGAGTAGTTGGAAGGCATACTTTCTAGGAAAAATGGCCGCTCAAGGAGAAGAGCGAACTCGAGCGGCTTTAGAGGCTAGGAAAACTGCCTTAAAATATTTAGACTTGAGGGAGAGCTTCGTTAACAAACTATAACACGGCAATCAGCACTCGAATACGACGAGAGAAATTACTGAGACGTGGAAAATTCCCTTGAAAAAAATCTGGTTTGCTAGACAAATGCTCGTATGTATTGAACCTCTTAAAAGATGAGGGGTGAAATATGCGCTCACCGAGAGGGCATCTTCAGCGCGAGACATCCACAAGGCACCTTACAGAGATGTGGAGAGCTTCGCGGCCGGAACGAAGCATCCCTTCTCCGCCGGCCAAGAGGGGGAAACGTGCTTTCCGATCGCTCAAGGTTGCGCGGACAACGCATAGCTCTAGCGTCTCGGAAAAGCTTAACCAGGTGCGATGGCGGCACGCATAGCGTGGGAAGCTAGCCGCCAGAATAACTATACCAAGGACTGCTGCTGATGACGGCGAAGTACCTTCGTGTAATTATAATAACCCTAATAGGACTACTTTCGAAAAAAAAAAAGGAAACGGCCCAGAGGGCTATACTACGAGAGCTATGACTGATAGTTTTCTATATATATATATATATATATATATATATATATATATATATATATATATATATTCATCTCATCTATGGGATCGCATTCGCGCGCTGTTTCTTTGTCTCTGCGTGTAGTACAGTTAAGAGAGCCAGTTTAAGGGCGGAGAAGACGAAAGAAGAGAAAAGCAAAAACTGCAGCGCCGTGGTTTTAAAGCGCACCCGTGGTAGAGAAACAGAATGCGATATAAGCGTGCGTAGCCATGATACGCACACGACAAACTGCCTTAAAATATTTAGACTTGAGGGAAAGCTTCGTTAGCAAACGATAGCACGGCAATCAGCACTCGAATATAATTATAACCCTAATACTAATTGTAAATATTCATCTCATCTATGGGATCTAATGCGCGCGCTGTTTCTTTGTCTCTGCGTGTAGTAGTTGAGAGAGCCAGTTTAAGGGCGGAGAAGAAGAAAGAAGAGAAAAGCAAAAACTGCAGCGCCGTGGTTTTAAAGCGCACCCGTGGTAGAGAAACGGAATGCGATATAAGCGTGCGTAGCCATGATACGCACACGACAAACTGCCTTAAAATATTTAGACTTGAGGGAAAGCTTCGTTAGCAAACGATAGCACGGCAATCAGCACTCGAATATAATTATAACCCTAATACTAATTGTAAATATTCATCTCATCTATGGGATCTAATGCGCGCGCTGTTTCTTTGTCTCTGCGTGTAGTAGTTGAGAGAGCCAGTTTAAGGGTGGATGAGAAGAAAGAAAAGAAAAGCAAAAAACTGCAGCGCCGTGGTTTTAAAGCGCACCCGTGGTAGAGAAACGGAATGCGATATAAGCGTGCGTAGCCATGATACGCACACGACAAACTGCCTTAAAATATTTAGACTTGAGGGAAAGCTTCGTTAGCAAACGATAGCACGGCAATCAGCACTCGAATATAATTATAACCCTAATACTAATTGTAAATATTCATCTCATCTATGGGATCTAATGCGCGCGCTGTTGCTTTGTCTCTGCGTGTAGTAGTTGAGAGAGCCAGTTTAAGGGCAGAGTAGTTGGAAGGCATACTTTCTAGGAAAAATGGCCGCTCAAGGAGAAGAGCGAACTCGAGCGGCTTTAGAGGCTAGGAAAACTGCCTTAAAATATTTAGACTTGAGGGAGAGCTTCGTTAACAAACTATAACACGGCAATCAGCACTCGAATACGACGAGAGAAATTACTGAGACGTGGAAAATTCCCTTGAAAAAAATCTGGTTTGCTAGACAAATGCTCGTATGTATTGAACCTCTTAAAAGATGAGGGGTGAAATATGCGCTCACCGAGAGGGCATCTTCAGCGCGAGACATCCACAAGGCACCTTACAGAGATGTGGAGAGCTTCGCGGCCGGAACGAAGCATCCCTTCTCCGCCGGCCAAGAGGGGGAAACGTGCTTTCCGATCGCTCAAGGTTGCGCGGACAACGCATAGCTCTAGCGTCTCGGAAAAGCTTAACCAGGTGCGATGGCGGCACGCATAGCGTGGGAAGCTAGCCGCCAGAATAACTATACCAAGGACTGCTGCTGATGAGGGCGAAGTACCTTCGTGTAATTATAATAACCCTAATAGGACTACTTTCGAAAAAAAAAAAGGAAACGGCCCAGAGGGCTATACTACGAGAGCTATGACTGATAGTTTTCTATATATATATATATATATATATATATATATATATATATATATATATATATATATATATATATATATATATATATATATATATATTCATCTCATCTATGGGATCGCATTCGCGCGCTGTTTCTTTGTCTCTGCGTGTAGTACAGTTAAGAGAGCCAGTTTAAGGGCGGAGAAGAAGAAAGAAGAGAAAAGCAAAAACTGCAGCGCCGTGGTTTTAAAGCGCACCCGTGGTAGAGAAACGGAATGCGATATAAGCGTGCGTAGCCATGATACGCACACGACAAACTGCCTTAAAATATTTAGACTTGAGGGAAAGCTTCGTTAGCAAACGATAGCACGGCAATCAGCACTCGAATATAATTATAACCCTAATACTAATTGTAAATATTCATCTCATCTATGGGATCTAATGCGCGCGCTGTTTCTTTGTCTCTGCGTGTAGTAGTTGAGAGAGCCAGTTTAAGGGCGGAGAAGAAGAAAGAAGAGAAAAGCAAAAACTGCAGCGCCGTGGTTTTAAAGCGCACCCGTGGTAGAGAAACGGAATGCGATATAAGCGTGCGTAGCCATGATACGCACACGACAAACTGCCTTAAAATATTTAGACTTGAGGGAAAGCTTCGTTAGCAAACGATAGCACGGCAATCAGCACTCGAATATAATTATAACCCTAATACTAATTGTAAATATTCATCTCATCTATGGGATCTAATGCGCGCGCTGTTTCTTTGTCTCTGCGTGTAGTAGTTGAGAGAGCCAGTTTAAGGGCGGAGAAGAAGAAAGAAAAGAAAAGCAAAAAACTGCAGCGCCGTGGTTTTAAAGCGCACCCGTGGTAGAGAAACGGAATGCGATATAAGCGTGCATAGCCATGATACGCACACGACAAACTGCCTTAAAATATTTAGACTTGAGGGAAAGCTTCGTTGGCAAACGATAGCACGGCAATCAGCACTCGAATATAATTTTAACCCTAATACTAATTGTAAATATTCATCTCATCTATGGGATCTAATGCGCGCGCTGTTGCTTTGTCTCTGCGTGTAGTAGTTGAGAGAGCCAGTTTAAGGGCAGAGTAGTTGGAAGGCATACTTTCAAGGAAAAATGGCCGCTCAAGGAGAAGAGCGAACTCGAGCGGCTTTAGAGGCTAGGAAAACTGCCTTAAAATATTTAGACTTGAGGGAGAGCTTCGTTAACAAACTATAACACGGCAATCAGCACTCGAATACGACGAGAGAAATTACTGAGACGTGGAAAATTCCCTTGAAAAAAATCTGGTTTGCTAGACAAATGCTCGTATATATTGAACCTCTTAAAAGATGAGGGGTGAAATATGCGCTCACCGAGAGGGCATCTTCAGCGCGAGACATCCACAAGGCACCTTACAGAGATGTGGAGAGCTTCGCGGCCGGAACGAAGCATCCCTTCTCCGCCGGCCAAGAGGGGGAAACGTGCTTTCCGATCGCTCAAGGTTGCGCGGACAACGCATAGCTCTAGCGTCTCGGAAAAGCTTAACCAGGTGCGATGGCGGCACGCATAGCGTGGGAAGCTAGCCGCCAGAATAACTATACCAAGGACTGCTGCTGATGAGGGAGAAGTACCTTCGTGTAATTATAATAACCCTAATAGGACTACTTTCGAAAAAAAAAAAAGGAAACGGCCCAGAGGGCTATACTACGAGAGCTATGACTGATAGTTTTCTATATATATATATATATATATATATATATATATATATATTCATCTCATCTATGGGATCGCATTCGCGCGCTGTTTCTTTGTCTCTGCGTGTAGTACAGTTAAGAGAGCCAGTTTAAGGGCGGAGAAGAAGAAAGAAGAGAAAAGCAAAAACTGCAGCGCCGTGGTTTTAAAGCGCACCCGTGGTAGAGAAACGGAATGCGATATAAGCGTGCGTAGCCATGATACGCACACGACAAACTGCCTTAAAATATTTAGACTTGAGGGAAAGCTTCGTTAGCAAACGATAGCACGGCAATCAGCACTCGAATATAATTATAACCCTAATACTAATTGTAAATATTCATCTCATCTATGGGATCTAATGCGCGCGCTGTTTCTTTGTCTCTGCGTGTAGTAGTTGAGAGAGCCAGTTTAAGGGCGGAGAAGAAGAAAGAAGAGAAAAGCAAAAACTGCAGCGCCGTGGTTTTAAAGCGCACCCGTGGTAGAGAAACGGAATGCGATATAAGCGTGCGTAGCCATGATACGCACACGACAAACTGCCTTAAAATATTTAGACTTGAGGGAAAGCTTCGTTAGCAAACGATAGCACGGCAATCAGCACTCGAATATAATTATAACCCTAATACTAATTGTAAATATTCATCTCATCTATGGGATCTAATGCGCGCGCTGTTTCTTTGTCTCTGCGTGTAGTAGTTGAGAGAGCCAGTTTAAGGGCGGAGAAGAAGAAAGAAAAGAAAAGCAAAAAACTGCAGCGCCGTGGTTTTAAAGCGCACCCGTGGTAGAGAAACGGAATGCGATATAAGCGTGCATAGCCATGATACGCACACGACAAACTGCCTTAAAATATTTAGACTTGAGGGAAAGCTTCGTTAGCAAACGATAGCACGGCAATCAGCACTCGAATATAATTTTAACCCTAATACTAATTGTAAATATTCATCTCATCTATGGGATCTAATGCGCGCGCTGTTGCTTTGTCTCTGCGTGTAGTAGTTGAGAGAGCCAGTTTAAGGGCAGAGTAGTTGGAAGGCATACTTTCTAGGAAAAATGGCCGCTCAAGGAGAAGAGCGAACTCGAGCGGCTTTAAAGGCTAGGAAAACTGCCTTAAAATATTTAGACTTGAGGGAGAGCTTCGTTAACAAACTATAACACGGCAATCAGCACTCGAATACGACGAGAGAAATTACTGAGACGTGGAAAATTCCCTTGAAAAAAATCTGGTTTGCTAGACAAATGCTCGTATGTATTGAACCTCTTAAAAGATGAGGGGTGAAATATGCGCTCACCGAGAGGGCATCTTCAGCGCGAGACATCAACAAGGCACCTTACAGAGATGTGGAGAGCTTCGCGGCCGGAACGAAGCATCCCTTCTCCGCCGGCCAAGAGGGGGAAACGTGCTTTCCGATCGCTCAAGGTTGCGCGGACAACGCATAGCTCTAGCGTCTCGGAAAAGCTTAACCAGGTGCGATGGCGGCACGCATAGCGTGGGAAGCTAGCCGCCAGAATAACTATACCAAGGACTGCTGCTGATGAGGGCGAAGTACCTTCGTGTAATTATAATAACCCTAATAGGACTACTTTCGAAAAAAAAAAAAGGAAACGGCCCAGAGGGCTATACTACGAGAGCTATGACTGATAGTTTTCTATATATATATATATATATATATATATATATATATATATATATATATATATATATATATATTCATCTCATCTATGGGATCGCATTCGCGCGCTGTTTCTTTGTCTCTGCGTGTAGTACAGTTAAGAGAGCCAGTTTAAGGGCGGAGAAGAAGAAAGAAGAGAAAAGCAAAAACTGCAGCGCCGTGGTTTTAAAGCGCACCCGTGGTAGAGAAACGGAATGCGATATAAGCGTGCGTAGCCATGATACGCACACGACAAACTGCCTTAAAATATTTAGACTTGAGGGAAAGCTTCGTTAGCAAACGATAGCACGGCAATCAGCACTCGAATATAATTATAACCCTAATACTAATTGTAAATATTCATCTCATCTATGGGATCTAATGCGCGCGCTGTTTCTTTGTCTCTGCGTGTAGTAGTTGAGAGAGCCAGTTTAAGGGCGGAGAAGAAGAAAGAAAAGAAAAGCAAAAAACTGCAGCGCCGTGGTTTTAAAGCGCACCCGTGGTAGAGAAACGGAATGCGATATAAGCGTGCATAGCCATGATACGCACACGACAAACTGCCTTAAAATATTTAGACTTGAGGGAAAGCTTCGTTAGCAAACGATAGCACGGCAATCAGCACTCGAATATAATTTTAACCCTAATACTAATTGTAAATATTCATCTCATCTATGGGATCTAATGCGCGCGCTGTTGCTTTGTCTCTGCGTGTAGTAGTTGAGAGAGCCAGTTTAAGGGCAGAGTAGTTGGAAGGCATACTTTCTAGGAAAAATGGCCGCTCAAGGAGAAGAGCGAACTCGAGCGGCTTTAGAGGCTAGGAAAACTGCCTTAAAATATTTAGACTTGAGGGAGAGCTTCGTTAACAAACTATAACACGGCAATCAGCACTCGAATACGACGAGAGAAATTACTGAGACGTGGAAAATTCCCTTGAAAAAAATCTGGTTTGCTAGACAAATGCTCGTATGTATTGAACCTCTTAAAAGATGAGGGGTGAAATATGCGCTCACCGAGAGGGCATCTTCAGCGCGAGACATCCACAAGGCACCTTACAGAGATGTGGAGAGCTTCGCGGCCGGAACGAAGCATCCCTTCTCCGCCGGCCAAGAGGGGGAAACGTGCTTTCCGATCGCTCAAGGTTGCGCGGACAACGCATAGCTCTAGCGTCTCGGAAAAGCTTAACCAGGTGCGATGGCGGCACGCATAGCGTGGGAAGCTAGCCGCCAGAATAACTATACCAAGGACTGCTGCTGATGAGGGCGAAGTACCTTCGTGTAATTATAATAACCCTAATAGGACTACTTTCGAAAAAAAAAAAGGAAACGGCCCAGAGGGCTATACTACGAGAGCTATGACTGATAGTTTTCTATATATATATATATATATATATATATATATATATATATGTATATATATATATATATATTCATCTCATCTATGGGATCGCATTCGCGCGCTGTTTCTTTGTCTCTGCGTGTAGTACAGTTAAGAGAGCCAGTTTAAGGGCGGAGAAGAAGAAAGAAGAGAAAAGCAAAAACTGCAGCGCCGTGGTTTTAAAGCGCACCCGTGGTAGAGAAACGGAATGCGATATAAGCGTGCGTAGCCATGATACGCACACGACAAACTGCCTTAAAATATTTAGACTTGAGGGAAAGCTTCGTTAGCAAACGATAGCACGGCAATCAGCACTCGAATATAATTATAACCCTAATACTAATTGTAAATATTCATCTCATCTATGGGATCTAATGCGCGCGCTGTTTCTTTGTCTCTGCGTGTAGTAGTTGAGAGAGCCAGTTTAAGGGCGGAGAAGAAGAAAGAAGAGAAAAGCAAAAACTGCAGCGCCGTGGTTTTAAAGCGCACCCGTGGTAGAGAAACGGAATGCGATATAAGCGTGCGTAGCCATGATACGCACACGACAAACTGCCTTAAAATATTTAGACTTGAGGGAAAGCTTCGTTAGCAAACGATAGCACGGCAATCAGCACTCGAATATAATTATAACCCTAATACTAATTGTAAATATTCATCTCATCTATGGGATCTAATGCGCGCGCTGTTTCTTTGTCTCTGCATGTAGTAGTTGAGAGAGCCAGTTTAAGGGCGGAGAAGAAGAAAGAAGAGAAAAGCAAAAACTGCAGCGCCGTGGTTTTAAAGCGCACCCGTGGTAGAGAAACGGAATGCGATATAAGCGTGCGTAGCCATGATACGCACACGACAAACTGCCCTAAAATATTTAGACTTGAGGGAAAGCTTCGTTAGCAAACGATCGCACGGCAATCAGCACTCGAATATAATTATAACCCTAATACTAATTGTAAATATTCATCTCATCTATGGGATCTAATGCGCGCGCTGTTTCTTTGTCTCTGCGTGTAGTAGTTGAGAGAGCCAGTTTAAGGGCGGAGAAGAAGAAAGAAAAGAAAAGCAAAAAACTGCAGCGCCGTGGTTTTAAAGCGCACCCGTGGTAGAGAAACGGAATGCGATATAAGCGTGCATAGCCATGATACGCACACGACAAACTGCCTTAAAATATTTAGACTTGAGGGAAAGCTTCGTTAGCAAACGATAGCACGGCAATCAGCACTCGAATATAATTTTAACCCTAATACTAATTGTAAATATTCATCTCATCTATGGGATCTAATGCGCGCGCTGTTGCTTTGTCTCTGCGTGTAGTAGTTGAGAGAGCCAGTTTAAGGGCAGAGTAGTTGGAAGGCATACTTTCTAGGAAAAATGGCCGCTCAAGGAGAAGAGCGAACTCGAGCGGCTTTAGAGGCTAGGAAAACTGCCTTAAAATATTTAGACTTGAGGGAGAGCTTCGTTAACAAACTATAACACGGCAATCAGCACTCGAATACGACGAGAGAAATTACTGAGACGTGGAAAATTCCCTTGAAAAAAATCTGGTTTGCTAGACAAATGCTCGTATGTATTGAACCTCTTAAAAGATGAGGGGTGAAATATGCGCTCACCGAGAGGGCATCTTCAGCGCGAGACATCCACAAGGCACCTTACAGAGATGTGGAGAGCTTCGCGGCCGGAACGAAGCATCCCTTCTCCGCCGGCCAAGAGGGGGAAACGTGCTTTCCGATCGCTCAAGGTTGCGCGGACAACGCATAGCTCTAGCGTCTCGGAAAAGCTTAACCAGGTGCGATGGCGGCACGCATAGCGTGGGAAGCTAGCCGCCAGAATAACTATACCAAGGACTGCTGCTGATGAGGGCGAAGTACCTTCGTGTAATTATAATAACCCTAATAGGACTACTTTCGAAAAAAAAAAAGGAAACGGCCCAGAGGGCTATACTACGAGAGCTATGACTGATAGTTTTCTATATATATATATATATATATATATATATTCATCTCATCTATGGGATCGCATTCGCGCGCTGTTTCTTTGTCTCTGCGTGTAGTACAGTTAAGAGAGCCAGTTTAAGGGCGGAGAAGAAGAAAGAAGAGAAAAGCAAAAACTGCAGCGCCGTGGTTTTAAAGCGCACCCGTGGTAGAGAAACGGAATGCGATATAAGCGTGCGTAGCCATGATACGCACACGACAAACTGCCTTAAAATATTTAGACTTGAGGGAAAGCTTCGTTAGCAAACGATAGCACGGCAATCAGCACTCGAATATAATTATAACCCTAATACTAATTGTAAATATTCATCTCATCTATGGGATCTAATGCGCGCGCTGTTTCTTTGTCTCTGCGTGTAGTAGTTGAGAGAGCCAGTTTAAGGGCGGAGAAGAAGAAAGAAGAGAAAAGCAAAAACTGCAGCGCCGTGGTTTTAAAGCGCACCCGTGGTAGAGAAACGGAATGCGATATAAGCGTGCGTAGCCATGATACGCACACGACAAACTGCCTTAAAATATTTAGACTTGAGGGAAAGCTTCGTTAGCAAACGATAGCACGGCAATCAGCACTCGAATATAATTATAACCCTAATACTAATTGTAAATATTCATCTCATCTATGGGATCTAATGCGCGCGCTGTTTCTTTGTCTCTGCGTGTAGGAGTTGAGAGAGCCAGTTTAAGGGCGGAGAAGAAGAAAGAAGAGAAAAGCAAAAACTGCAGCGCCGTGGTTTTAAAGCGCACCCGTGGTAGAGAAACGGAATGCGATATAAGCGTGCGTAGCCATGATACGCACACGACAAACTGCCTTAAAATATTTAGACTTGAGGGAAAGCTTCGTTAGCAAACGATAGCACGGCAATCAGCACTCGAATATAATTATAACCCTAATACTAATTGTAAATATTCATCTCATCTATGGGATCTAATGCGCGCGCTGTTTCATTGTCTCTGCGTGTAGTAGTTGAGAGAGCCAGTTTAAGGGCGGAGAAGAAGAAAGAAAAGAAAAGCAAAAAACTGCAGCGCCGTGGTTTTAAAGCGCACCCGTGGTAGAGAAACGGAATGCGATATAAGCGTGCATAGCCATGATACGCACACGACAAACTGCCTTAAAATATTTAGACTTGAGGGAAAGCTTCGTTAGCAAACGATAGCACGGCAATCAGCACTCGAATATAATTTTAACCCTAATACTAATTGTAAATATTCATCTCATCTATGGGATCTAATGCGCGCGCTGTTGCTTTGTCTCTGCGTGTAGTAGTTGAGAGAGCCAGTTTAAGGGCAGAGTAGTTGGAAGGCATACTTTCTAGGAAAAATGGCCGCTCAAGGAGAAGAGCGAACTCGAGCGGCTTTAGAGGCTAGGAAAACTGCCTTAAAATATTTAGACTTGAGGGAGAGCTTCGTTAACAAACTATAACACGGCAATCAGCACTCGAATACGACGAGAGAAATTACTGAGACGTGGAAAATTCCCTTGAAAAAAATCTGGTTTGCTAGACAAATGCTCGTATGTATTGAACCTCTTAAAAGATGAGGGGTGAAATATGCGCTCACCGAGAGGGCATCTTCAGCGCGAGACATCCACAAGGCACCTTACAGAGATGTGGAGAGCTTCGCGGCCGGAACGAAGCATCCCTTCTCCGCCGGCCAAGAGGGGGAAACGTGCTTTCCGATCGCTCAAGGTTGCGCGGACAACGCATAGCTCTAGCGTCTCGGAAAAGCTTAACCAGGTGCGATGGCGGCACGCATAGCGTGGGAAGCTAGCCGCCAGAATAACTATACCAAGGACTGCTGCTGATGAGGGCGAAGTACCTTCGTGTAATTATAATAACCCTAATAGGACTACTTTCGAAAAAAAAAAAGGAAACGGCCCAGAGGGCTATACTACGAGAGCTATGACTGATAGTTTTCTATATATATATATATATATATATATATATATATATATATATATATATATATATATATATATATATATATATATATATATATTCATCTCATCTATGGGATCGCATTCGCGCGCTGTTTCTTTGTCTCTGCGTGTAGTACAGTTAAGAGAGCCAGTTTAAGGGCGGAGAAGAAGAAAGAAGAGAAAAGCAAAAACTGCAGCGCCGTGGTTTTAAAGCGCACCCGTGGTAGAGAAACGGAATGTGATATAAGCGTGCGTAGCCATGATACGCACACGACAAACTGCCTTAAAATATTTAGACTTGAGGGAAAGCTTCGTTAGCAAACGATAGCACGGCAATCAGCACTCGAATATAATTATAACCCTAATACTAATTGTAAATATTCATCTCATCTATGGGATCTAATGCGCGCGCTGTTTCTTTGTCTCTGCGTGTAGTAGTTGAGAGAGCCAGTTTAAGGGCGGAGAAGAAGAAAGAAGAGAAAAGCAAAAACTGCAGCGCCGTGGTTTTAAAGCGCACCCGTGGTAGAGAAACGGAATGCGATATAAGCGTGCGTAGCCATGATACGCACACGACAAACTGCCTTAAAATATTTAGACTTGAGGGAAAGCTTCGTTAGCAAACGATAGCACGGCAATCAGCACTCGAATATAATTATAACCCTAATACTAATTGTAAATATTCATCTCATCTATGGGATCTAATGCGCGCGCTGTTTCTTTGTCTCTGCGTGTAGTAGTTGAGAGAGCCAGTTTAAGGGCGGAGAAGAAGAAAGAAAAGAAAAGCAAAAAACTGCAGCGCCGTGGTTTTAAAGCGCACCCGTGGTAGAGAAACGGAATGCGATATAAGCGTGCATAGCCATGATACGCACACGACAAACTGCCTTAAAATATTTAGACTTGAGGGAAAGCTTCGTTAGCAAACGATAGCACGGCAATCAGCACTCGAATATAATTTTAACCCTAATACTAATTGTAAATATTCATCTCATCTATGGGATCTAATGCGCGCGCTGTTGCTTTGTCTCTGCGTGTAGTAGTTGAGAGAGCCAGTTTAAGGGCAGAGTAGTTGGAAGGCATACTTTCTAGGAAAAATGGCCGCTCAAGGAGAAGAGGGAACTCGAGCGGCTTTAGAGGCTAGGAAAACTGCCTTAAAATATTTAGACTTGAGGGAGAGCTTCGTTAACAAACTATAACACGGCAATCAGCACTCGAATACGACGAGAGAAATTACTGAGACGTGGAAAATTCCCTTGAAAAAAATCTGGTTTGCTAGACAAATGCTCGTATGTATTGAACCTCTTAAAAGATGAGGGGTGAAATATGCGCTCACCGAGAGGGCATCTTCAGCGCGAGACATCCACAAGGCACCTTACAGAGATGTGGAGAGCTTCGCGGCCGGAACGAAGCATCCCTTCTCCGCCGGCCAAGAGGGGGAAACGTGCTTTCCGATCGCTCAAGGTTGCGCGGACAACGCATAGCTCTAGCGTCTCGGAAAAGCTTAACCAGGTGCGATGGCGGCACGCATAGCGTGGGAAGCTAGCCGCCAGAATAACTATACCAAGGACTGCTGCTGATGAGGGCGAAGTACCTTCGTGTAATTATAATAACCCTAATAGGACTACTTTCGAAAAAAAAAAGGAAACGGCCCAGAGGGCTATACTACGAGAGCTATGACTGATAGTTTTCTATATATATATATATATATATATATATATATATATATATATATATATATATATATATATATATATATATATATTCATCTCATCTATGGGATCGCATTCGCGCGCTGTTTCTTTGTCTCTGCGTGTAGTACAGTTAAGAGAGCCAGTTTAAGGGCGGAGAAGAAGAAAGAAGAGAAAAGCAAAAACTGCAGCGCCGTGGTTTTAAAGCGCACCCGTGGTAGAGAAACGGAATGCGATATAAGCGTGCGTAGCCATGATACGCACACGACAAACTGCCTTAAAATATTTAGACTTGAGGGAAAGCTTCGTTAGCAAACGATAGCACGGCAATCAGCACTCGAATATAATTATAACCCTAATACTAATTGTAAATATTCATCTCATCTATGGGATCTAATGCGCGCGCTGTTTCTTTGTCTCTGCGTGTAGTAGTTGAGAGAGCCAGTTTAAGGGCGGAGAAGAAGAAAGAAGAGAAAAGCAAAAACTGCAGCGCCGTGGTTTTAAAGCGCACCCGTGGTAGAGAAACGGAATGCGATATAAGCGTGCGTAGCCATGATACGCACACGACAAACTGCCTTAAAATATTTAGACTTGAGGGAAAGCTTCGTTAGCAAACGATAGCACGGCAATCAGCACTCGAATATAATTATAACCCTAATACTAATTGTAAATATTCATCTCATCTATGGGATCTAATGCGCGCGCTGTTTCTTTGTCTCTGCGTGTAGTAGTTGAGAGAGCCAGTTTAAGGGCGGAGAAGAAGAAAGAAAAGAAAAGCAAAAAACTGCAGCGCCGTGGTTTTAAAGCGCACCCGTGGTAGAGAAACGGAATGCGATATAAGCGTGCATAGCCATGATACGCACACGACAAACTGCCTTAAAATATTTAGACTTGAGGGAAAGCTTCGTTAGCAAACGATAGCACGGCAATCAGCACTCGAATATAATTTTAACCCTAATACTAATTGTAAATATTCATCTCATCTATGGGATCTAATGCGCGCGCTGTTGCTTTGTCTCTGCGTGTAGTAGTTGAGAGAGCCAGTTTAAGGGCAGAGTAGTTGGAAGGCATACTTTCTAGGAAAAATGGCCGCTCAAGGAGAAGAGCGAACTCGAGCGGCTTTAGAGACTAGGAAAACTGCCTTAAAATATTTAGACTTGAGGGAGAGCTTCGTTAACAAACTATAACACGGCAATCAGCACTCGAATACGACGAGAGAAATTACTGAGACGTGGAAAATTCCCTTGAAAAAAATCTGGTTTGCTAGACAAATGCTCGTATGTATTGAACCTCTTAAAAGATGAGGGGTGAAATATGCGCTCACCGAGAGGGCATCTTCAGCGCGAGACATCCACAAGGCACCTTACAGAGATGTGGAGAGCTTCGCGGCCGGAACGAAGCATCCCTTCTCCGCCGGCCAAGAGGGGGAAACGTGCTTTCCGATCGCTCAAGGTTGCGCGGACAACGCATAGCTCTAGCGTCTCGGAAAAGCTTAACCAGGTGCGATGGCGGCACGCATAGCGTGGGAAGCTAGCCGCCAGAATAACTATACCAAGGACTGCTGCTGATGAGGGCGAAGTACCTTCGTGTAATTATAATAACCCTAATAGGACTACTTTCGAAAAAAAAAAAGGAAACGGCCCAGAGGGCTATACTACGAGAGCTATGACTGATAGTTTTCTATATATATATATATATATATATATATATATATATATATATATATATATATATATATATATATATATATATATTCATCTCATCTATGGGATCGCATTCGCGCGCTGTTTCTTTGTCTCTGCGTGTAGTACAGTTAAGAGAGCCAGTTTAAGGGCGGAGAAGAAGAAAGAAGAGAAAAGCAAAAACTGCAGCGCCGTGGTTTTAAAGCGCACCCGTGGTAGAGAAACGGAATGCGATATAAGCGTGCGTAGCCATGATACGCACACGACAAACTGCCTTAAAATATTTAGACTTGAGGGAAAGCTTCGTTAGCAAACGATAGCACGGCAATCAGCACTCGAATATAATTATAACCCTAATACTAAATGTAAATATTCATCTCATCTATGGGATCTAATGCGCGCGCTGTTTCTTTGTCTCTGCGTGTAGTAGTTGAGAGAGCCAGTTTAAGGGCGGAGAAGAAGAAAGAAGAGAAAAGCAAAAACTGCAGCGCCGTGGTTTTAAAGCGCACCCGTGGTAGAGAAACGGAATGCGATATAAGCGTGCGTAGCCATGATACGCACACGACAAACTGCCTTAAAATATTTAGACTTGAGGGAAAGCTTCGTTAGCAAACGATAGCACGGCAATCAGCACTCGAATATAATTATAACCCTAATACTAATTGTAAATATTCATCTCATCTATGGGATCTAATGCGCGCGCTGTTTCTTTGTCTCTGCGTGTAGGAGTTGAGAGAGCCAGTTTAAGGGCGGAGAAGAAGAAAGAAGAGAAAAGCAAAAACTGCAGCGCCGTGGTTTTAAAGCGCACCCGTGGTAGAGAAACGGAATGCGATATAAGCGTGCGTAGCCATGATACGCACACGACAAACTGCCTTAAAATATTTAGACTTGAGGGAAAGCTTCGTTAGCAAACGATAGCACGGCAATCAGCACTCGAATATAATTATAACCCTAATACTAATTGTAAATATTCATCTCATCTATGGGATCTAATGCGCGCGCTGTTTCATTGTCTCTGCGTGTAGTAGTTGAGAGAGCCAGTTTAAGGGCGGAGAAGAAGAAAGAAAAGAAAAGCAAAAAACTGCAGCGCCGTGGTTTTAAAGCGCACCCGTGGTAGAGAAACGGAATGCGATATAAGCGTGCATAGCCATGATACGCACACGACAAACTGCCTTAAAATATTTAGACTTGAGGGAAAGCTTCGTTAGCAAACGATAGCACGGCAATCAGCACTCGAATATAATTTTAACCCTAATACTAATTGTAAATATTCATCTCATCTATGGGATCTAATGCGCGCGCTGTTGCTTTGTCTCTGCGTGTAGTAGTTGAGAGAGCCAGTTTAAGGGCAGAGTAGTTGGAAGGCATACTTTCTAGGAAAAATGGCCGCTCAAGGAGAAGAGCGAACTCGAGCGGCTTTAGAGGCTAGGAAAACTGCCTTAAAATATTTAGACTTGAGGGAGAGCTTCGTTAACAAACTATAACACGGCAATCAGCACTCGAATACGACGAGAGAAATTACTGAGACGTGGAAAATTCCCTTGAAAAAAATCTGGTTTGCTAGACAAATGCTCGTATGTATTGAACCTCTTAAAAGATGAGGGGTGAAATATGCGCTCACCGAGAGGGCATCTTCAGCGCGAGACATCCACAAGGCACCTTACAGAGATGTGGAGAGCTTCGCGGCCGGAACGAAGCATCCCTTCTCCGCCGGCCAAGAGGGGGAAACGTGCTTTCCGATCGCTCAAGGTTGCGCGGACAACGCATAGCTCTAGCGTCTCGGAAAAGCTTAACCAGGTGCGATGGCGGCACGCATAGCGTGGGAAGCTAGCCGCCAGAATAACTATACCAAGGACTGCTGCTGATGAGGGCGAAGTACCTTCGTGTAATTATAATAACCCTAATAGGACTACTTTCGAAAAAAAAAAAGGAAACGGCCCAGAGGGCTATACTACGAGAGCTATGACTGATAGTTTTCTATATATATATATATATTCATCTCATCTATGGGATCGCATTCGCGCGCTGTTTCTTTGTCTCTGCGTGTAGTACAGTTAAGAGAGCCAGTTTAAGGGCGGAGAAGAAGAAAGAAGAGAAAAGCAAAAACTGCAGCGCCGTGGTTTTAAAGCGCACCCGTGGTAGAGAAACGGAATGTGATATAAGCGTGCGTAGCCATGATACGCACACGACAAACTGCCTTAAAATATTTAGACTTGAGGGAAAGCTTCGTTAGCAAACGATAGCACGGCAATCAGCACTCGAATATAATTATAACCCTAATACTAATTGTAAATATTCATCTCATCTATGGGATCTAATGCGCGCGCTGTTTCTTTGTCTCTGCGTGTAGTAGTTGAGAGAGCCAGTTTAAGGGCGGAGAAGAAGAAAGAAGAGAAAAGCAAAAACTGCAGCGCCGTGGTTTTAAAGCGCACCCGTGGTAGAGAAACGGAATGCGATATAAGCGTGCGTAGCCATGATACGCACACGACAAACTGCCTTAAAATATTTAGACTTGAGGGAAAGCTTCGTTAGCAAACGATAGCACGGCAATCAGCACTCGAATATAATTATAACCCTAATACTAATTGTAAATATTCATCTCATCTATGGGATCTAATGCGCGCGCTGTTTCTTTGTCTCTGCGTGTAGTAGTTGAGAGAGCCAGTTTAAGGGCGGAGAAGAAGAAAGAAAAGAAAAGCAAAAAACTGCAGCGCCGTGGTTTTAAAGCGCACCCGTGGTAGAGAAACGGAATGCGATATAAGCGTGCATAGCCATGATACGCACACGACAAACTGCCTTAAAATATTTAGACTTGAGGGAAAGCTTCGTTAGCAAACGATAGCACGGCAATCAGCACTCGAATATAATTTTAACCCTAATACTAATTGTAAATATTCATCTCATCTATGGGATCTAATGCGCGCGCTGTTGCTTTGTCTCTGCGTGTAGTAGTTGAGAGAGCCAGTTTAAGGGCAGAGTAGTTGGAAGGCATACTTTCTAGGAAAAATGGCCGCTCAAGGAGAAGAGCGAACTCGAGCGGCTTTAGAGGCTAGGAAAACTGCCTTAAAATATTTAGACTTGAGGGAAAGCTTCGTTAACAAACTATAACACGGCAATCAGCACTCGAATACGACGAGAGAAATTACTGAGACGTGGAAAATTCCCTTGAAAAAAATCTGGTTTGCTAGACAAATGCTCGTATGTATTGAACCTCTTAAAAGATGAGGGGTGAAATATGCGCTCACCGAGAGGGCATCTTCAGCGCGAGACATCCACAAGGCACCTTACAGAGATGTGGAGAGCTTCGCGGCCGGAACGAAGCATCCCTTCTCCGCCGGCCAAGAGGGGGAAACGTGCTTTCCGATCGCTCAAGGTTGCGCGGACAACGCATAGCTCTAGCGTCTCGGAAAAGCTTAACCAGGTGCGATGGCGGCACGCATAGCGTGGGAAGCTAGCCGCCAGAATAATTATACCAAGAACTGCTGCTGATGAGGGCGAAGTACCTTCGTGTAATTATAATAACCCTAATAGGACTACTTTCGAAAAAAAAAAAGGAAACGGCCCAGAGGGCTATACTACGAGAGCTATGACTGATAGTTTTCTATATATATATATATATATATATATATATATATATATATATATATTCATCTCATCTATGGGATCGCATTCGCGCGCTGTTTCTTTGTCTCTGCGTGTAGTACAGTTAAGAGAGCCAGTTTAAGGGCGGAGAAGAAGAAAGAAGAGAAAAGCAAAAACTGCAGCGCCGTGGTTTTAAAGCGCACCCGTGGTAGAGAAACGGAATGCGATATAAGCGTGCGTAGCCATGATACGCACACGACAAACTGCCTTAAAATATTTAGACTTGAGGGAAAGCTTCGTTAGCAAACGATAGCACGGCAATCAGCACTCGAATATAATTATAACCCTAATACTAATTGTAAATATTCATCTCATCTATGGGATCTAATGCGCGCGCTGTTTCTTTGTCTCTGCGTGTAGTAGTTGAGAGAGCCAGTTTAAGGGCGGAGAAGAAGAAAGAAGAGAAAAGCAAAAACTGCAGCGCCGTGGTTTTAAAGCGCACCCGTGGTAGAGAAACGGAATGCGATATAAGCGTGCGTAGCCATGATACGCACACGACAAACTGCCTTAAAATATTTAGACTTGAGGGAAAGCTTCGTTAGCAAACGATAGCACGGCAATCAGCACTCGAATATAATTATAACCCTAATACTAATTGTAAATATTCATCTCATCTATGGGATCTAATGCGCGCGCTGTTTCTTTGTCTCTGCGTGTAGGAGTTGAGAGAGCCAGTTTAAGGGCGGAGAAGAAGAAAGAAGAGAAAAGCAAAAACTGCAGCGCCGTGGTTTTAAAGCGCACCCGTGGTAGAGAAACGGAATGCGATATAAGCGTGCGTAGCCATGATACGCACACGACAAACTGCCTTAAAATATTTAGACTTGAGGGAAAGCTTCGTTAGCAAACGATAGCACGGCAATCAGCACTCGAATATAATTATAACCCTAATACTAATTGTAAATATTCATCTCATCTATGGGATCTAATGCGCGCGCTGTTTCATTGTCTCTGCGTGTAGTAGTTGAGAGAGCCAGTTTAAGGGCGGAGAAGAAGAAAGAAAAGAAAAGCAAAAAACTGCAGCGCCGTGGTTTTAAAGCGCACCCGTGGTAGAGAAACGGAATGCGATATAAGCGTGCATAGCCATGATACGCACACGACAAACTGCCTTAAAATATTTAGACTTGAGGGAAAGCTTCGTTAGCAAACGATAGCACGGCAATCAGCACTCGAATATAATTTTAACCCTAATACTAATTGTAAATATTCATCTCATCTATGGGATCTAATGCGCGCGCTGTTGCTTTGTCTCTGCGTGTAGTAGTTGAGAGAGCCAGTTTAAGGGCAGAGTAGTTGGAAGGCATACTTTCTAGGAAAAATGGCCGCTCAAGGAGAAGAGCGAACTCGAGCGGCTTTAGAGGCTAGGAAAACTGCCTTAAAATATTTAGACTTGAGGGAGAGCTTCGTTAACAAACTATAACACGGCAATCAGCACTCGAATACGACGAGAGAAATTACTGAGACGTGGAAAATTCCCTTGAAAAAAATCTGGTTTGCTAGACAAATGCTCGTATGTATTGAACCTCTTAAAAGATGAGGGGTGAAATATGCGCTCACCGAGAGGGCATCTTCAGCGCGAGACATCCACAAGGCACCTTACAGAGATGTGGAGAGCTTCGCGGCCGGAACGAAGCATCCCTTCTCCGCCGGCCAAGAGGGGGAAACGTGCTTTCCGATCGCTCAAGGTTGCGCGGACAACGCATAGCTCTAGCGTCTCGGAAAAGCTTAACCAGGTGCGATGGCGGCACGCATAGCGTGGGAAGCTAGCCGCCAGAATAACTATACCAAGGACTGCTGCTGATGAGGGCGAAGTACCTTCGTGTAATTATAATAACCCTAATAGGACTACTTTCGAAAAAAAAAAAGGAAACGGCCCAGAGGGCTATACTACGAGAGCTATGACTGATAGTTTTCTATATATATATATATATACATATATATATATATATATATATATATATATATATATATATATATATATATATATATATATATATATATATATATATTCATCTCATCTATGGGACCGCATTCGCGCGCTGTTTCTTTGTCTCTGCGTGTAGTACAGTTAAGAGAGCCAGTTTAAGGGCGGAGAAGAAGAAAGAAGAGAAAAGCAAAAACTGCAGCGCCGTGGTTTTAAAGCGCACCCGTGGTAGAGAAACGGAATGTGATATAAGCGTGCGTAGCCATGATACGCACACGACAAACTGCCTTAAAATATTTAGACTTGAGGGAAAGCTTCGTTAGCAAACGATAGCACGGCAATCAGCACTCGAATATAATTATAACCCTAATACTAATTGTAAATATTCATCTCATCTATGGGATCTAATGCGCGCGCTGTTTCTTTGTCTCTGCGTGTAGTAGTTGAGAGAGCCAGTTTAAGGGCGGAGAAGAAGAAAGAAGAGAAAAGCAAAAACTGCAGCGCCGTGGTTTTAAAGCGCACCCGTGGTAGAGAAACGGAATGCGATATAAGCGTGCGTAGCCATGATACGCACACGACAAACTGCCTTAAAATATTTAGACTTGAGGGAAAGCTTCGTTAGCAAACGATAGCACGGCAATCAGCACTCGAATATAATTATAACCCTAATACTAATTGTAAATATTCATCTCATCTATGGGATCTAATGCGCGCGCTGTTTCTTTGTCTCTGCGTGTAGTAGTTGAGAGAGCCAGTTTAAGGGCGGAGAAGAAGAAAGAAAAGAAAAGCAAAAAACTGCAGCGCCGTGGTTTTAAAGCGCACCCGTGGTAGAGAAACGGAATGCGATATAAGCGTGCATAGCCATGATACGCACACGACAAACTGCCTTAAAATATTTAGACTTGAGGGAAAGCTTCGTTAGCAAACGATAGCACGGCAATCAGCACTCGAATATAATTTTAACCCTAATACTAATTGTAAATATTCATCTCATCTATGGGATCTAATGCGCGCGCTGTTGCTTTGTCTCTGCGTGTAGTAGTTGAGAGAGCCAGTTTAAGGGCAGAGTAGTTGGAAGGCATACTTTCTAGGAAAAATGGCCGCTCAAGGAGAAGAGGGAACTCGAGCGGCTTTAGAGGCTAGGAAAACTGCCTTAAAATATTTAGACTTGAGGGAGAGCTTCGTTAACAAACTATAACACGGCAATCAGCACTCGAATACGACGAGAGAAATTACTGAGACGTGGAAAATTCCCTTGAAAAAAATCTGGTTTGCTAGACAAATGCTCGTATGTATTGAACCTCTTAAAAGATGAGGGGTGAAATATGCGCTCACCGAGAGGGCATCTTCAGCACGAGACATCCACAAGGCACCTTACAGAGATGTGGAGAGCTTCGCGGCCGGAACGAAGCATCCCTTCTCCGCCGGCCAAGAGGGGGAAACGTGCTTTCCGATCGCTCAAGGTTGCGCGGACAACGCATAGCTCTAGCGTCTCGGAAAAGCTTAACCAGGTGCGATGGCGGCACGCATAGCGTGGGAAGCTAGCCGCCAGAATAACTATACCAAGGACTGCTGCTGATGAGGGCGAAGTACCTTCGTGTAATTATAATAACCCTAATAGGACTACTTTCGAAAAAAAAAAGGAAACGGCCCAGAGGGCTATACTACGAGAGCTATGACTGATAGTTTTCTATATATATATATATATATATATATATATATATATATATATATATATATATATATATATATATTCATCTCATCTATGGGATCGCATTCGCGCGCTGTTTCTTTGTCTCTGCGTGTAGTACAGTTAAGAGAGCCAGTTTAAGGGCGGAAAAGAAGAAAGAAGAGAAAAGCAAAAACTGCAGCGCCGTGGTTTTAAAGCGCACCCGTGGTAGAGAAACGGAATGCGATATAAGCGTGCGTAGCCATGATACGCACACGACAAACTGCCTTAAAATATTTAGACTTGAGGGAAAGCTTCGTTAGCAAACGATAGCACGGCAATCAGCACTCGAATATAATTATAACCCTAATACTAATTGTAAATATTCATCTCATCTATGGGATCTAATGCGCGCGCTGTTTCTTTGTCTCTGCGTGTAGTAGTTGAGAGAGCCAGTTTAAGGGCGGAGAAGAAGAAAGAAGAGAAAAGCAAAAACTGCAGCGCCGTGGTTTTAAAGCGCACCCGTGGTAGAGAAACGGAATGCGATATAAGCGTGCGTAGCCATGATACGCACACGACAAACTGCCTTAAAATATTTAGACTTGAGGGAAAGCTTCGTTAGCAAACGATAGCACGGCAATCAGCACTCGAATATAATTATAACCCTAATACTAATTGTAAATATTCATCTCATCTATGGGATCTAATGCGCGCGCTGTTTCTTTGTCTCTGCGTGTAGTAGTTGAGAGAGCCAGTTTAAGGGCGGAGAAGAAGAAAGAAAAGAAAAGCAAAAAACTGCAGCGCCGTGGTTTTAAAGCGCACCCGTGGTAGAGAAACGGAATGCGATATAAGCGTGCATAGCCATGATACGCACACGACAAACTGCCTTAAAATATTTAGACTTGAGGGAAAGCTTCGTTAGCAAACGATAGCACGGCAATCAGCACTCGAATATAATTTTAACCCTAATACTAATTGTAAATATTCATCTCATCTATGGGATCTAATGCGCGCGCTGTTGCTTTGTCTCTGCGTGTAGTAGTTGAGAGAGCCAGTTTAAGGGCAGAGTAGTTGGAAGGCATACTTTCTAGGAAAAATGGCCGCTCAAGGAGAAGAGCGAACTCGAGCGGCTTTAGAGGCTAGGAAAACTGCCTTAAAATATTTAGACTTGAGGGAAAGCTTCGTTAACAAACTATAACACGGCAATCAGCACTCGAATACGACGAGAGAAATTACTGAGACGTGGAAAATTCCCTTGAAAAAAATCTGGTTTGCTAGACAAATGCTCGTATGTATTGAACCTCTTAAAAGATGAGGGGTGAAATATGCGCTCACCGAGAGGGCATCTTCAGCGCGAGACATCCACAAGGCACCTTACAGAGATGTGGAGAGCTTCGCGGCCGGAACGAAGCATCCCTTCTCCGCCGGCCAAGAGGGGGAAACGTGCTTTCCGATCGCTCAAGGTTGCGCGGACAACGCATAGCTCTAGCGTCTCGGAAAAGCTTAACCAGGTGCGATGGCGGCACGCATAGCGTGGGAAGCTAGCCGCCAGAATAATTATACCAAGAACTGCTGCTGATGAGGGCGAAGTACCTTCGTGTAATTATAATAACCCTAATAGGACTACTTTCGAAAAAAAAAAAGGAAACGGCCCAGAGGGCTATACTACGAGAGCTATGACTGATAGTTTTCTATATATATATATATATATATATATATATATATATATATATTCATCTCATCTATGGGATCGCATTCGCGCGCTGTTTCTTTGTCTCTGCGTGTAGTACAGTTAAGAGAGCCAGTTTAAGGGCGGAGAAGAAGAAAGAAGAGAAAAGCAAAAACTGCAGCGCCGTGGTTTTAAAGCGCACCCGTGGTAGAGAAACGGAATGCGATATAAGCGTGCGTAGCCATGATACGCACACGACAAACTGCCTTAAAATATTTAGACTTGAGGGAAAGCTTCGTTAGCAAACGATAGCACGGCAATCAGCACTCGAATATAATTATAACCCTAATACTAATTGTAAATATTCATCTCATCTATGGGATCTAATGCGCGCGCTGTTTCTTTGTCTCTGCGTGTAGTAGTTGAGAGAGCCAGTTTAAGGGCGGAGAAGAAGAAAGAAAAGAAAAGCAAAAAACTGCAGCGCCGTGGTTTTAAAGCGCACCCGTGGTAGAGAAACGGAATGCGATATAAGCGTGCATAGCCATGATACGCACACGACAAACTGCCTTAAAATATTTAGACTTGAGGGAAAGCTTCGTTAGCAAACGATAGCACGGCAATCAGCACTCGAATATAATTTTAACCCTAATACTAATTGTAAATATTCATCTCATCTATGGGATCTAATGCGCGCGCTGTTGCTTTGTCTCTGCGTGTAGTAGTTGAGAGAGCCAGTTTAAGGGCAGAGTAGTTGGAAGGCATACTTTCTAGGAAAATGGCCGCTCAAGGAGAAGAGCGAACTCGAGCGGCTTTAGAGGCTAGGAAAACTGCCTTAAAATATTTAGACTTGAGGGAAAGCTTCGTTAACAAACTATAACACGGCAATCAGCACTCGAATACGACGAGAGAAATTACTGAGACGTGGAAAATTCCCTTGAAAAAAATCTGGTTTGCTAGACAAATGCTCGTATGTATTGAACCTCTTAAAAGATGAGGGGTGAAATATGCGCTCACCGAGAGGGCATCTTCAGCGCGAGACATCCACAAGGCACCTTACAGAGATGTGGAGAGCTTCGCGGCCGGAACGAAGCATCCCTTCTCCGCCGGCCAAGAGGGGGAAACGTGCTTTCCGATCGCTCAAGGTTGCGCGGACAACGCATAGCTCTAGCGTCTCGGAAAAGCTTAACCAGGTGCGATGGCGGCACGCATAGCGTGGGAAGCTAGCCGCCAGAATAACTATACCAAGGACTGCTGCTGATGAGGGCGAAGTACCTTCGTGTAATTATAATAACCCTAATAGGACTACTTTCGAAAAAAAAAAGGAAACGGCCCAGAGGGCTATACTACGAGAGCTATGACTGATAGTTTTCTGTATATATATATATATATATATATATATATATATATATTCATCTCATCTATGGGATCGCATTCGCGAGCTGTTTCTTTGTCTCTGCGTGTAGTACAGTTAAGAGAGCCAGTTTAAGGGCGGAGAAGAAGAAAGAAGAGAAAAGCAAAAACTGCAGCGCCGTGGTTTTAAAGCGCACCCGTGGTAGAGAAACGGAATGCGATATAAGCGTGCGTAGCCATGATACGCACACGACAAACTGCCTTAAAATATTTAGACTTGAGGGAAAGCTTCGTTAGCAAACGATAGCACGGCAATCAGCACTCGAATATAATTATAACCCTAATACTAATTGTAAATATTCATCTCATCTATGGGATCTAATGCGCGCGCTGTTTCTTTGTCTCTGCGTGCTATACAACCATTATACTATCATGCTATACAACCATTATATTCTACACTACAGCTATCGCTGCACGAACCACAGGAATACACATGGGCCCAGATTTATACCGCAGCATTTTTTTACTGTCGCCCAAAGTGCTGACTCCACAAGCGTGGCGCCAACTTGCAGTGGCAAGATATGCACACTATTTCTCGCAACAATAAGCGGGCTATGTATTTGCGCATCGGTTTCTCATTGCCAACACGCAATGCGGAGGTTGGTCGGAGTGGAAATGTCGATCGTGCGAACGCGAAGTATAATCGCCCTGCATGCCACCAAATAATTCAAAAATACAATAACCATTTATTGGTTTGCGCAGAAAAAGCATTTAAGTAAATGTACTACTACTGCTGCGATATTGAAAACGGTGTATTCATTCGCGAACATAAACATACATACGAGCGAATAAATAAGCCTGCGTCGGCTTCGGAAAAAGAAACGTCACCTTCCTGTGGAGCAGGGAAGTCGTGCTTGGTCGCGAACAAATACTTTAAAAACACGGAACAATTAATGCATCTTAATAGCCAAGAAAAAGCAATTTGAATACTTTTACCCAAGGAACAGAATATGGTTCAAAGAAGCAACATGGCAACAGTATATAGATCAGCCCATGAATATCAGCATCATAAGAAACCGCCTAAAATACCATGTTATATGCAAAGGTAAGCAGACATGCACGTAGAATGTTTTTTACCATGGAGAGGATAGTTAAAATACTAACTAAGCAACTCGACTGGCAAGCAGAAACTAAATTATCTGAAGCGCGCGAATCGGTGCGAGGTTGTAATTAAACTTGAAGCTCCGACACCTTAAAGGTGATACAACCTCGCATGCGAAAATTAGGAGTATATTTGCGACATTTATAAAACTTAAGGCAGGTATCTGTCAGATTTCATTCAACTGCACTTTTCATAAAGAAAAAAATTGCGGCGCTAGTCACAATCATCAGAACAACTAGACGCTACGTATCTTAGACAGATCGGTTTATCACAAGATGAAGGAAAGCAAGCTTTGCGTAAGTCGCACTGACACAGTGTATGTTCGAATTAGCCACTTTCTTTACAGAGGCACAGCTGTCAAAACAATAAAGCTGACATCCTGAGGCCACGATAAGCCAGTTTTCACCTAACAAAACCCCAAAGCGCAATTAACAGTTCGGTATGATATTACAGATGTGAATGCGCTTTGCATCTAGTTCATCTTTTCGGGACGATAGGAAAATAGAAGAGAACCCATACAAAACCACGAATCACCTGCAACTGCATATACATATATGTACACCTATTTGTACCCACACATGCGGTACAGCGCACCTGTACAAACAACCTCACATTGTAGAATAAATGCAAAAGCGCCTGCAGCAGCACATGCAATTCTCTGAAATGCAACACAAATATGTATCTTTTGCTTCGGCACGCAGACATTCCAAAACGATAGGATTTGACGCTTGCTCGTTGCAGATGCGTGTCGTAGCCAATTCCTCGAATAAAATACAAGTACGGTCACCCCTACAAACACACAAGACGCAACATTCTTCAAGCAGATGGGTCGTTTCGCTGATTTATCGAAAAATAAGTATAAAATACGAAAAAGTGAGAGTGAAGCTAGAGCGCACTCCAGTGAAGCGGCACCCGTTACCAGATATCTTAAAACGGCTCCGCCACGGCCAGAATGGAAGGAGGATAAGATTAGAATTTCGTGCTTTTCCTCACCCCGGATGGTCCAGGCGGCATGTCGATGCCTCGAACTATCACGTGACCTAAAGTCTCAGGAGAGGGCGTTGCCTAAGCTCGCCCGGGCTCTTTAAGTTTTCTCTCCCTACCTGGCCTTCGAATATTTCGCCCTTTCACTTCGTTCCTGCGTGAAGCGGAGCCGGTTACACGGTGCAGACAATTGGGTTGGTTCTTTTTATTCGGCACACCTACATCGCCTGCACGGCATTATCGCAGGGGGATTAAAATACAGGTTGTCACAATGGGAAAATATTCAGCAACCACAAAAGAATACATCAGTAAATACAACATTCCTTAAGCCCTGAAATTCGCAAAAGTGGAGGACAAACTACCAAATTACTAAACAAAGTAAGTAACAAAGTAACTAGAAAAAAGAGAACAGTAGCGGGGGTATGTGCAGAGATGAATAACAGAACATTCAAAGAATATCGCTCTCAATAGAATTTTCAATACTAGACGCTGCCACCACTTCATTAGGGAGCTCATTCCAATCGTTTATCTTGTTAGGAAAAAATGAATACTTAAACACATTGGTACGGCACTGATAAGCTCTAATTTTGTTAGCCTGATCTCTCCCAAATGAAACGTAATGCAGCTCCTTATTGAACATTGTTTTGTCGATACCAGTTTTACTTTTGTATATATTGTAAAGTAATTTCGATCTAAGGATTTTCCTGCGTGAAGAGAGAGTTTTCCAACTCAACCCTTCACGTATTCCGATCCCCTCATAGTAACATTATAATTTCCTGTTACGAAGCGTGCTGCTTGCTTCTGGACGCGTTATATTTTGTCTGTGAGGTTTTTTAGTGTACGGATTCCAGGTAACGCCTGACTATTCTTGAATAGGCCTGACGTTTGTGAGATGCAAGGTTGCCTTCAGTTATGAAGGACAATGCTTAAAATTTTGTCAGAAAAAGTGAAGAAGACGGTAAGCTTTAGCACCAATTAAGATAACATTATCAGTCGAGCCAAGTTTTTCAGAAAACTTAACTCCGAGGTATCCAACATGCTCAGTCGTACTGAGTGCAATATTATTTACACAATAGAAACTGGGGAATTTTTTCTTTTTCTTTGAAAACTGCGCATGGTAGGATTTACAGGTATTCAGAGTCATCTATCACCTGCTGCACCAGATAGACACGTTTTCAAGGTCGTCTTGTAAGACGACCTTGAAATCGACCTTGAAATATTGCCATGGCATTTCACTGTACGATACACGACACAGTCGTCAGCATACAATGTAATGGTTGATTTAAGGCCTACTACCAAATCATTAATATAAGCAATCAACAAAAGTGGTCCAAGCGCAGAGCCCTGAGGCACTCCCGATAGCACGTGCATTGGATCTGATGTCACCCCATCAATTACAACTTGCTGTTTGCGCAGGTGTAAATAATCCCTTATCCAGCCGAGAATATGTTCGGGAATGCCTAGCAATAATAATTTCAAGCAAATCAGATTGTGCGGGAGGACATGAAATGCTTTCCGCCGATCAAGGAAGAGTGCATCTGTTTGTTCACCATGGTCCAGGCCGAGTGCAATGTCATGCGTGAATTCGGTTAGTTGTGCTATGCACGAAAAAAAAGAGCGGAACGCGTGCTGAGCCGAGGTGAAAAAGTTATTTGCTTGAAATTGCTTCATCAGATTAGAGTACAAGACATGTTCAAGCGTCTTACAGCAACTGGAAGTTACAGATACTGGCCTGTAATTGCCTACGTGTGTACGATCACCCTCTTTGAATATCGGAGACACGTTGGCTGTCTTCCAATCTTCGGGCAGCTTTTGAATATCTAGTGACTTTTTTAATAATACTACTAACAAAGGCGCTATCTGTCTTGAAACGTGTTTAAAACCATGATTAGAAATTCCGTCGGGTCCGTGAGCTGAATGCACGTTCCGATTAAACAAAGAAGCCTCCACTTCTTCCTTGTTCACGGCAATGTTTTCATTTGCGGTAATCGTGTCGAAGTGTCAGAAATAGCAATGTGACATGGCTTCGTATGAACTGAATGAAAATACTTGTTGAAACATTCTGCTTTTCTTTTGTCTTCCTTAATTAGGTTACCATCATTCGCGATGGCCCAGATGCCAGTGTCATCCTTCTTGTTGCTCTTGGTATACCGCCAGACTTCCTTGGGGTTCGTTTTGAGTTTATCTGCTAAGGCTTGTAGATATGCATTCATCGCAACCTTCAATTCGCTTTTAAGTTTTGTGGTGATATCCTTTAGCTTTTTTTACATGCTTGGGTTTTTTGTTTTGCAATATATTTTGTAAGTTCGGGATTTTTTCTGAATTGATGGACGTAAACCCTTATTAATCCAGGGTTTATCTTTGCGGCGCTTACTCCAAACCACTTTAGACGGAACAAAATCTGAGGTCAGTAAAAGCAGTTTATTCCTCAATATGACCCACATACTGTCGATGGTACTAAATGAACTGTAATGCTCAAATATAGGCAGGAAATCATTTAACTCATTAGAGATAGCCTCATAATTATCTCTTTCATAAAAGGATACCTTTCTCGGCCGCATTTTGGTAAATTATATTTTCCTCCAACGAAAAGTGCCTGCAACTACTTCAAGATCACTAAGCGCTCATACTGGTGCAATGAAGCCTATGGTATCACTCTGCTTACTAAGGACCAAGTCTAACACATTTCCGTCTGTACATCCAAAACGAGTAGCGAACTCAACGAACTGGAAGAGCCCATAGGTCATTATTACCTCGGAAAATGCAGACTCAAGCAATGACCTATTATTCTGCACAGGACATAGATTACACCTTTCAACACCTGGCGTGTTAAAATCACCACCAAAAATTACCGTTTCAGACGACTGGGCTGAGAGTCACCATGAAAGGCTGATAAATGGTTCAACAGTGTTCATATTAGGTGGTCTGTAGAAAGAACCGACAATAAGGGTGTCTTAATCTGACAAGCATAGCCTGCACCATACAGATCCTGACGTTTCGTCAGCTGGAAGTAATGGTGCACTTTCAATTGTGTCCCGAACTAGAACAAACACCCCCCCTACCCGCGCATTTCTGTCCTTTCTTTATGGTACATATTCTGATGGTAAAACCTCAGAATCCGCAATGTCAGGGTCTAACCCCGATTCATTGGCGATAACAATGTCAGGCTCTGATATTGATAGAAGGCCTGCAAAATCATCAGTTTTATTGTTTAGGCTTCGGCAGTTTACCAAAATAAAATAAAGTTGTTCAGGTCTATTTCTAGTTAATCGGGAAGAAGGCTGTGTTTGCTATTGCGCACACTCTCGAAATGAACCACTTGAGCCGTCAAAAATCTACGTTTTTACACCCATTACCAGCTTGCTATACCTAAGCGCGTACTTCTTTTTTCGTTCCCGTGCATATGTTAGGAGAGAATTTCTTGTGTGGCGGAAATGTTTAGAATAATCTTCACTGATGGAAAAGTTAGTTCCCTTAAGCTTAGAAGCAGAGGTCAAGACCATTTGCTTATCTTTGAAAGCTGTGAACTTCACAATTATAGGCCTTTTTTGTTAACTACGTGTCTGCCAATTCTGTGCGCCCTCTCTATAGCGGAGGGGTTAATTTCTACTTCCAGATTTTCCGTAAAACGCGAAAGCACCTTGGAATGGGACTCGTTCCATGTTTCTTTTTCTGTGTCATCCAAACCAAAGAGAAGTAAATTATTTCTGCGCGACCTGTTTTTAATATCGTCTTGTTTTGCCAATACATCGCGCATGGTATCAGCCAGATGAGTGTTTTGTGCCCGGAAACCTTCCTTTCCATTGCCCTCGGTCAGAGCTTCAATTTTGGGTCATCTGTTCAATTTGCTCATGCAGTGTTTTCTGCTGTGACCGCAAGACTTCAAGCTCCGCGAAGATCTTCATTTGGGCCTCTAGTAGTTTTGGTAGGCATTTTATTGCCTTTAGTAATTCATGCTCGGCGTTTTCCGAAAAAGGGCTAGGATTTTCCTCAACATTTCCGACCATAAGTAACAGTGCTTTCATCAAAGAAAACGTTGAACATATAGCCCACCACACATCAGTTACGACCCCAACAAGCCCCCCAGGTGACGTTTAGGGTTCCGGCACCGACATTGGCATTGCGCAAACTGGTCTATAATTGTAAAATTCACCAACCTGCAGAAACAGGAGTTTCAAGTGCGCGGTCCTCATGTCGCCACCGGAACCACCTGCGCTTGTGCAGGTAGGAGCCTTTGTTTGTTTAAATTTAGAACACTAGCATGGCAACGTCTCCATTTTGTGATTTCGACGCATTAATCAACGACCCTTGTTGACCGAAGGAGTTCTTGTTTGACTCAATAGGGGTACCCAGCCTTGTCTGTGCCTCCGTTTCGCCGACAAAAAAAAAAAGAATGAGCATCCCATGAAAGCGACTTATCTCTGATAACTGTTATCACGAATTGTCTATTGCTGAGACATGTCACGATTGCGCGGCGCGCTCGAAAGGAATACTGAGAGCTTGACGTGGTGTGCAATCTAAGATTAAGACATGTAATTTCTCAGATAAATGAACTCTTTTTTTCTTCACGTAGAGAGTGACGATTTCTCGAGTTTTCATGTTTTTCTCCGTGATGCTGACACGCTCGCAAGATGTAGTGCTATCAGACAAACTTTAATTGACCTTGGATGGATGGATGGACGGATGGATCTGATGAGCGTCCCACTTGGAACGGGGCGGTGGATTGCGCCACCAAGCTCTTGCTATTATACTGCCTAATGTCCTACCTAGGTTAAACAATAAGAAAGGAAGAAAAAACACTATGAACTACGACACCCAAATTTCCTGATCCCCTATTTCGAACTGTGCATTTGTACGTCTCCATCTTTTGTCGTTTCCCTACTTTTCTTCAACCAATCCTCCGATCGTCCCCTTATTGATGCCTATTACGGACATGTTTATTTTACTACTCCTCCCGCTGAACCCAAGGGCTTCAAGGAGGCCAGTGGTGCCAAAATCCACCGCAGGGTAGACGTCTTCACATTCTAATAAAACATGCTCCATAGTTTTTTTTAGCTTTACCGCAGCAAGCACATGATTCTTTTTCCTTCTTATATCTAGCTTTATAGGTGCGTGTTCTAAAGCCTCCAGATCTTGCTTCGAAAAGGAATGAGCTTCCCTTTGAGTGATCGCAAACGGTTTCTTTCCTGATTTTGTTTTTTCCTCTTAAGTTGCTACTCATGGCAGGCTTCTTTTGCATTGCCGCCACCCATAAGAATATTTCAGCCTCTATGACTTTCCGTTCCCATTTATAAATATCTATGACGGCGGGATTCCGACACTGGACCTCTAGCACAGAAGTCGTATATTGAAATCATTAAGCCAAGGTTGCGAAGACAAGGGAAACCACTGCATTAAAAGCGATGATGCGTATTCGCAGAGCCTTATTACCTTCTGCATTGGAAACAAGTATACCTTGCTTTGAAATTTTGGTAGATGAAGGCAGATAAAGCTAATAAACGAGGACGCAAGAACGTGTGAAGACACAAGTCTGAAGGTCAGGTAAATTCATGCACTAGCTATCACTATCATGGAAAATGAGCTATTGTTGCACCAGTTTCCTCAAATAATTATCCTAAGAAAATTTGTGATAGTGTCCAAACAATACCATCCCAATGAAATTTGATTAGGTTTTCTTTATTTTCTCTCTCTATAAAGTCGGAGCTGCCAGCATTATCGCGAGATTGACCGGGAAGATGTATTAGTAAGGCACGTCGCGACCACTTTATCCCGCGTTCACAAAACCGCAAAGATTCTTTCCCCTTCAGCTGTGAGCTTGATTGTGCCCTCGTAGATGCATATGAAAGCTCTACTTTTTTCAGGCTAAGACAAAGACAATGGACAGCTAGAGATGAGGCGACCACATGAAGTCATGTGCCCCAATCAATGACATGGTTAGTCGACGTGCTTTCCCAGCAGGTCCAGCACGCGCAAGACGTGTTTACCGTAGCCAACGCCGAGACGCTCGTCACTTCCCCGGGCATAACGTGTACATGGGGACTAATCTTGTTTGGCAGGCTGGCCGACCTGCCTAGCGTTAGTCAATAGTTTCACAGCAATTAAGTGCATTGTTCAAATTTTACTGACAATACAACGGGGATTAAAGATATGCCAGAACAACGCAAGCAGTGCCTCATTGGCCCTCCATTCTTTCTTCCATTTTTCTCCGTGATTAGAAATATGTTACTGTTCTTGATAATTTCTTTTACACTTTCGACATTAATTTTTATATTCACTGGGTTGTGTTTTCTCTTTGATGTTTGTCCGAGAGCCTTAGGATAGCTTGCCCTTTCTGTATATGTTATGTTCCTTGAGATAAAATAAGATACAAGTGGGCTTATATTAGCTTACCACATTGGTGGTTAGAGTCGCAAAACAGCAAACGTATTTTTGCCACCGTATCGCCCTGTATGTTTTCCTTTGCTCGTTAGCTTTCGAACTGACGTCATATTACAAATGATAAGTTCACGCGCAACACACGTTCATAGCATTTAAAAGTATACGAATTCTTCACTTGGACCATTACCTTGTCCTCTTGATAATGGCCTTCTTAGTATGCTATTTCACCGCCGAGAATGCAGCCAATTAGTGTGAAAAGCAAAAACATCTTACCAAAGCCATCAATGATTCCAAGCATGAGTTTTTCTTGCACAACATAAGCGCTGCCAATTGGGCAATTCTACCCCGGTTTGCGAATAGTTTCAGCTTACTGCATTTCTTACAAGCAAGGCAATTTAAAATGATATCTGCTTTGTGTGAAAAGTCCCTCAAAATGTGCACGTACTGATGCAAATTGGCTGACTTGCTAACACTAGGGGAGTGGCCTACGCCGTCGCTAATGTCCCTCACAAGTAAGGGAAAGAAACCGCAGGCTGAAGCGGCTGCTGTACGAAATTAAAATGCTTCATTGAACTTGCTAGTCAGAAAAGTGAACAGGATACGCGATGTGTGAGCATGGCGACAGCAGCTGTACCATTGCTAGGCCTAATGCGACATGCGGAGGGCGGTGTAAACGTTCGGCTCAGGGTTTTACATAGCGCTCACAAGAGGACGATTGTGTTTTGCTGGGTATATGGAATATACCTCGCCTGAATATACGCCTGAGTAATATGGAAGAAAGTAAATGGGCCGGGAGAGTGTTCAGGTATCTGTACATGAAAAAACATTGATTCACAGTGGAGGAAAAGAACTAGGAAGCTTACCAGCAAGTATGTGGCCTGTAGGGTGGGCAACACCGCAACAAAGACGGCCAAGCGAAAAGTCAGAGAGGCTCGAATAATCTCATTGGTAGCGGCATTAGAAAGGCAACCTGGCATGAGTAACTACTTAAGAAGAAAAAACGAAATCAGGTAAGAAACAATTTACGATAACTGAAAGGGAAGCTCACTACTTTTCGAAGCGAGATCGGGATGCCTTAGAACACGCACCTATAAAGCGAGATATAAGAAGGAACAAGAAGCATGTGCTTGCTGCGGTTAAGCTAGGGAAACTATGGAGCATGTTTTATTAGAATGTGAAGACGTCTACCCAGCGCACGATTTAGGCACCACTGGCTTCCTTGAAGCTCTTGGGTTCAGCGGGAGCAGTGGGAGCAGTAAACATGTCCGCAATAAGCATTAGTGAGAGGCGATTGGAGGATTGGTGGGCGAAAAGTAGGGAAACGAAAAAAAACGGAGACGTACAAAAGCCCACTTAAGACTAGGGGATCAGAAAATTTGGGTGTGGGAGTGTATAACCTTCATTTTTTATTTTTTATTCTTTAACTTAGGTAGGACATTAGGCAGTATAATAGCAAGAGCTTGGTGGCGCAACCCACTGCCCCATTCCAAAGCGGACGCTCATACGATCCATCCATCCATCCAGCCATCCGTAGCGCGATGTATGTCTCTCGGTTTCCGCTCGCTGGAGGCCACCTGTGCGTTCTGCACATGTGCTCATTTCCTTTCGCGAAGTGGATATGCCTGTAATCTCCCGAACATCCGCTAAATATATTGTGAAATTTTACTGTGCTTCCCTGTCAGCTTTAGGTTGCAGTGCTCTGTAGAGGGCTTTTTTTTTACATTAAGTAGAACCCATGCGCAGTCATTTCATTACGATGTGGCGGACAGGTGTTTCGAATATAACGCAGGCCGTCCATTGCGTGGTAAACATACCTACCCTGAAAGCTGTTTTTTTGTCTAGTTTGACATGTGTGCCAATTATATATAAAATGCGAATTAGAGATTATTACACAGGTTGTGAGTAACACACTATTTTACTTGTCCACTGGTGCGACAAATATTCCCGGTATGAAGCCATTTATTTCTGCTGACCAGTTTTTAAGAACTGTCCCTTCATCGACAGAACACGTCGTAGCGGCTGCCCATTCCAGTTATGTATTCCTAGAGTGGTTTCGCTAGATGTGTGGCCTCAAAGGAGCATTTCATGCTCATAGAAAATGGTAAATGGCAGGCGTGACAGTTGCTCAAAGCTATACGTTCACACTTTTGTGCTGCCGCTTGTCTTCTGCGGAAGTATGGAGCGTTGTTTATTATTTGGCACAAATGCCTGAGCAAAATCACCTGACAGATAATTATAGAAAGATCCCTGGCAAGTCCCATACGGGCACGCACACCATCTGCAGTGATTAGAAGGTACAAAGTCCATATCAAAGGATACTGACTGAAGAGAAGTGCTTCATTGCCCTTTCTTTCTTCCTCAGAACTGGTCTAAAAGGGGGTGGAGGATAAATCAAGTTTCGAGCGCCTGACGGGGGCCCTGACCCTCTGGTATAGATGTAATTAGGAAAGTAGTTTCAGCAGGACGTAGTTTCACAAAACAGCAGAGCCTTCAAGTACGACGTTACCACGGTAAATAGACTCCTCTTCGACAAAAGGAGGAACAATTTACAATCACATCGCCTATAAATTGTTATTGCATAGAACACTTTCTAAAGTGTTCGTGCATAGAAGTAGAAAAAATAAAATGTCTTTGTGATGCATATTCAAGACAAGAAAACGCACCAGATATTGAGAATAGGTGAAATACAGAATCAATCAATAAGGAAATATTTTTTTACGTTCAGCATAGTGCGTATTTACCATCCCGAGAACAGAAACGTTTCATGATACAATCTAACAAAAAAGTATAGAAAATGAACAAGAATATGTTTTATACGCAACGTCATCTGATGGCTACAAGAAACGCCAAGTACACGCCCAGTGTACTCTTGTTTGCGCGTCCTCCGGCAACCGAACCAGTAAATACCGAGAGAGCAGTAACCCAGGATATACTGGCAAAGTACGGTGAACCCCTCGAAGAGTCGATACCGTCTGACGGATACGTTGAGTGCTGCCAGGTAGACGCGCTGCGAAATAAATTAAGCAAAGTATATGGACACACAGAGAAAAGTGTTCTTACATAGGCCCGTCTCTCTCGCATACCAGTCGAACACATTTTCACGCATTCACTTTTTGCTTTATAAAGAAAAAGACAACACTTTATCATAATGATGGACTACCGCCGTCTTTCTCCATACTAATTAGTGGTTTATGAATGTATACGTTAATAACGTCTGTATTAAACGTATTAGTTTCCTTAAACGCATTGTCTGCGGCCCATTGTTCGTTATTTTTTCGGATTCAGAATTTCATATCTACTATCACTGTAAAAGAACCCACTGCAGATCATATACATATTGTATATGCTGTGCGAGCTCAAAGTAAGATATTTGGATTGCTTCCACAACGTTGTACAGAGTAAATGCGATTCGTGCTGAATTGTGTAAACACGCCGTAACAGTTTGTAGGTATACGCAATATACTTTTTTGAAATCATATAAGCTTATCAAAGTTCGTATGTGTTGTTATGCGATAACTAACATGGCATAGCGTAACTTGGAGTAGAGAAAAGAGTAATACAAGATTATTTCTAACCATGTTGGTACGCATTGCTGTATTCTATGCACTCTGCCGACGTCATTGGAAACGTTTCTCCGAAGGTTGCGAAGATGAGCTGCCCTGTTCCGCTCATCAAAATACAAAATACCAAGAAGTTTTAATTCATTTGCCTCAAAAAACATTATATCATCGAATTTTATACTGACCTACCGAGGATCTTGCTTGGCTTGTAGTTCAAAGATTAAAAATTTGTTTTCGCGAAAATGTGCTCAACCATCACAAGATATGTTTTCATGGCTTTCTCCAAGTATTCTTTCCTATTTCCGGTACTGAAAAAATTTGTGGCGTCTTTGTGAATGGCAAATTCTTGCGAGTCCGCTATTGTTGTTATAGCGTTGATGTAAACGAGAACCAATATTGTACTAAGGTGAAGCCGCGAGAAACACCATGCCCTATCATCATTTTACTAGATAGCTTCTTATTTATGGTCACATATTGAGTGCAGTTCTTCAGACACGCTTTATTTAATTGTGAATGGAACTACCCCAAAATGAAACAAATTCAGCTTCTTGAGGATAGTGTCACACTGCATTGTGTCGAAAGGGTTGCTTAGGTCCAAGAATAGGCCTAGCCTGAGGAGTTCGTTCTCGATATTTTCAATTATGTTGTTTTTCCCATCGACCAGTGCTCATTGGGCGCACTTACTTTTTCCAATGCCTTGCTGAGCACGGGTTATAACTTGATGTTTGCTGAAAAATTTGCTTCACATATCGTATCATTAGATGAGCCGAAACAGCTTCGAAAACATAAGACGGAGAGGGGCGTAATACGCAAAGAAGTGGAGAGAGTTATTCCGACTGTGCTCAGTGTTTCACTGTTCCGCATCGCAGATTTTAACATTCAGCTGTCATAAACTACTCCTAGCCTCAAGGAAAAATCGTCTTCAGGAGCGCCCGAAATTGAGTTGAATGCAGCGCCTTGTGTAACAATTTTCCAGGTGTCGTTCATGGCCATTGGCCTGCTCGCGCTTTGCATAGCTGCAGCGCACACGTAAGTGCCTCTGGTGCTGGTCTGCCTGTTGCTGGGCCTCTGCGACGGCTGCTTCAGCTCGCTCATCGGTCCAGCGTCGCAGAGGATGACCGGGGCCCGTGGTGCCTCGCAGGCTATCGGCTTCCTGCTGGGACTCTGCTCTGTTCCGCTCACCACCGGACCCCCCTCGGCCGGTGCGTTATGTTCAGCAACATGTATTATGCTGTCTAGCACAATCTATACACTTGGGCGAAATAACGCAAATAAGCAGAGCAAGCTTCAGTTCGGAGCCAAAGCTTCTTTGAAAAAGTGCGTCTTTTCTTAGCAACAGCGTTCCTTATTGGTATGATCTAGCCGGTGCTCATTTTTTAACTTTGAATTACTTTTAAAGGAGTTGCCTATCGCTGACAGCTGAGTTTCAATTGACGAGCAGGATTGTTCGAAGAGGTGCACATTTGTCCACGCGAAAACGAAACACATAATCGTCAATGTATGCAACATAAATTTTTACAGTAATCGCTAGGCATCATATATGCCAATTTGAGAATTGCACGCAATCAGATTCTGCAGTTCACATCATTTTCGAGATATCGGACGTCAAAGTTGAATCAAAATGCATCGCTTTTCCACCTAGATCTTCAGCAATGCAAAAACTAAATAAAGAAAGAAACAAAATTTGCGGGTTGGCACAGGAGGTTATGAGGGACGCCATGTAGTGGAGCTCTCCGCGAGGCTTCTCTTGAGCTGGCATTGGTAACTCGGGAGAACAACACGTTGCCTCTTGTGAGAAGTCCCAGCGTCGAAAAACACAATCGGTGTTCGATACAGGTTACCTTCAACCGCTTGACATCCCGTGGGAGCTGTTCTTTCACTTTGGCTTCAGCTTATTTGGCTATTTTCCTGTGGCAACATCCGGTAAGAAGTGGACAGCTGTGGTTACAGATTACGCTGTGCGCTAAGCAATAACCCAAGCGCTACCAATATGCTGCGCCACGGATGTTGGTGATTTGCTGATTACGGAGAGTATTGGCCACATAGAGCTCAACGCCAACTGCTAACTGACCATGGCCGTACAAGCCTGTAGTCAAATATGATGCACCATAAGCTCGACGTCCCTATCACTCAAAATCATCTCCCGCATGATTTTATTTAATTTCGAACAGACATGCTTTTCAAGTATGTGTCGTCAGGCCCAAGTAATTGGGATCTTGGTCTACCATGTGTAAAGTTCGCTAACGATTCTTCCTGCCACGACAAAGCTGGTTATTGAAGGTTCTTTTTCAGATGCTCGGCCGAGAAACAACATTGCCACTGGATGTGTTCCTTGAATTCCTAACACTATCCCCGGGCTGCGCAAGCTCGCCAGAGTGGCCGCACTCGCATTTTGAGGTCTCAAGAAAACCAGCGTCGTTAGTACGCTGTACAAGAGAAAGACGTGCACGTTTTGCACGGCTATCTGATACTTTTGTCGCCTTCTCATCACGTACGGCTCTCGGAAAAGCTCCTCTCTCGGTACGCGAGCCCATAACACGCACTTTGTGCCGTCACTCAAGTGAAATTTAATGTCGCCTCGCCGCTCCAACTATGTCATTCGCACCAAAGTCCAGTCATCTTGAGCACATGTAACGCATGAAAGCTTACCATTCAGACGCTGCCACGAATATTTAGACATTCCGTGACGGCGCTATATATATATATATATATATATATATATATATATATATATATATATATATATATATATACATACATATACATATATATACATATATATACATATATATACATATATATATATATATATATATATATATATATATATATATATATATATACATATCTATATATATATATATATATATATATATATATATATTGTGACGAACAACATTGGCAGGCTGAAAAGCCCCGTTGCCACAGCCTGGCTCGTACCCAGTTCGTTCCCTGGCTGCGCCCTACCTGCTGGTGCTGCGTTTGTCGCTGCTGCTCTACGAGCCGAATACACCCCCCTTTACAATTGGTGGGGCTGCGGGGTACACCCAGAATTCTGGAACTTCGTAATCGGACACTGCAGCCCGTCTTCATAATGCCGGAAGAAGGACCACCACAACCACAATCCGCTGCCCCGGTGACTATCGTGGTCTGCCCCGGTCCGTCGCGTCAACGCGACCCACCCATCTTCAGTGGTACCGAAGACCATGACGTAGAAGACTGGCTCGCTGGCTACGACCGGGTGAGCATCCACAACCACTGGGAAGACACCAAAAAACTTAATTACGTGTCGTTTTGTTTGAGCGGTTTCGCCAGGGTGTGGCACCGCAACCACGAACGTGATCTGACGACGTGGACGGCCTTCAAGACTAACGTGACAGAGGTATTTGGGCGCCCCGCGGTTCGCAACCGTCGCAAGCTTCGCGCCGAGCAACGTTTGCGTGGCCGTGCGCAACAGTGCGGGGAGACATTTACCAGCCATACAGAAGATGTTGTCGACCTCTGCAACCGCGTTGACGTCGCAATGGCTGATGCTGAGAAGATCCGCCATATCTTAAAAGGCATTGAAGACGATGCCTTCCAGATGCTGTTGGCGAAAAATCCCTCGACAGTCTCTGAACTCGTCAGTCTCTGTCAAAGCTTCGATGAACTGCGCAAACAACGCGTAGCTACCCGCCAATCTACACCTCAGGCCACTTCAGTGTCGAGCTTGGCTGCTGCCACGGATAACACTTCGCTGTTGCTACAGATCAAGGAGTTCGTCCGTGAAGAGGTGACTCGTCAGCTTTCCTTGATTCCACTTGCACACGGCTAGCCGAGTACTCCGCTGGCACCCGCTCTCCAATCTGTCATCAAGGAGCAGGTAGGCGACCACATTTAGCCTTCTCTTCAGCAGGCTCCGACGGCCGCTCTCCTGACGTACGCCGAAGTCGCGATGAGGCCTGCGCCACAGACCTACGGCCCCCTTCGCCCACCTTTGCGCCCATCCGTATCCCCTCCAGTTCGTCCACTGGTGCACTATGCACGTCCTCAAGACCATTGGCGCACGGAAGACAACCGTCCGATTTGTTTTTATTGTGGCCGTGCTAGGCACGTGGCACGTGACTGTAGCCACCTTCGAACGCATCATGGACGGCATCCTACGCGGCCTGAAGTGGCATACTTGCCTCTGCTACCTCGACGACGTTGTCGTCTTTTCTCCTAATTTTCCGACCCATCTTCGTCATTTACATCAAGTTTTGACCTGTCTCCGCAATGCTGGTCTCCAGCTTAACTTAAAGAAGTGCCGATTTGCAGCTCGAACACTGAATATATTAGGCCACGTTGTCTCCAAAGAAGGAATTCTTCCTGATCCTGCTAAACTTCGCGCCGTATCCGAATTTCCGAAGCCCGCTAACTTGAAAGCACTACGCAGCTTCATTGGCCTATGCTCTTAGTTTCGATTTTCGACGTTTCGTTCGAAATTTCGCTACTGTGATCGAACTTCTCCAAGGCGACAATGAAGTTTCTGCTTGGTCGGAAGCCTCTGATGATGCCTTTACGATTCTTCGTCACCTACTCACGTCTCCGCCAATCGTGCGCCATTTTGATCCAAGCGCACCTACAGAACTTCACACTGACGCCAGTGGGGTCGGCCTTGGTGCCGTGCTCACACAACGCAAGAACACCAATGCAGAATACGTAGTCGCCTATGCCAGTCGTGCCCTCACGAAACCTGAGGCCAATTACTCAGTAACAGAAAAAGAGTGCCTGGCTATAGTATGGGCTCTTCAAAAATTTCGTCCATATCTCTACGGTCGACGCTTTGACGTGGTGACAGATCATGATGCTCTTTGCTGGTTGTCCAACCTAAAAGGCCCGTCGGGCCGCCTCGCTCGGTGGGCCCTCCGAATCCAGGAATATGATATCCGTGTCGTCTATCGCTCTGGACGCAAACACGCTGACGCCGATGCCCTCTCGCGCTCCCCAGTTACTTCAGACAGCAGCACTTCTACCGACAGACATGACATCTCACCACTTGATATCCTGGAGATGGCATCGTAGCAACCAAAATACCCATGGATTGCCATGACATTTGACTTTTTGTCAAATCCTCCGGCAACTTCGGCACACCGAGCGTTACGCCGACAGGTGCCGCATTTCAGATTCCGCGATGGACTTTTATACCGCCGCAACTACCACAATGACGGCCGCAAATGGCTCTTAGTAGTGCCTCGCCACCTACGACAAGAGTTCTTCTCCGCTTTTCATTCTGACCTGCAGTGTGGTCACGGCGGAGTGTGAAAAACCTACACACGGCTTCGCCTACAATATTATTGGCGAGGGATGTACACCTTAGTCCACAAATACGTACGCTCCTGCATTGCCTGCCAGCGACGCAAATGTGTCCCGTATCTCTTCACCACACCTCTCCAGCCACTTCCCTGGCCAGCTCAGCCATTTGACCGTGTCGGCATTGATATATACGGGCCTCTTCCATCTACTGGCGCTGGCTACCGATGGATTGTTGTCGCCGTAGATCATTTGACACGGTATGCTGAAACCGCCGCCTTGCCTGCCGCATCAGCAAAAGACATCGCCTCGTTCATTCTAAACAACTTCGTTCTCCGCCATGGCGCACCTCGTGAACGGTTTAGCGATCGGGGCCGCGTATTCCTCTCGGATGTCCTGCAGTCACTCCTATCTGAATGCCAAATTATTCACCGCACTACTACTGCTTATCATCCACAGACCAATGGCTTAACAGAACGATTCAACAGAACTCTTGGTGACATGCTATCAATGTATGTTGCATCTGACCACTCCAACTGGGACTTTGTACATCCGTTCGTCACTTACGCACATAACACTGCCTCTCATGCCACTACCGGATTCGCACCATTCTTTCTGCTTTACGGCCGCCATCCCTCCAGTACCATTGATACGGTCCTCCCGTACCGGCCGGACCCTGCTGAATGCTCACCTGTTTCTGCGGTTGCTCAGCACGCCGAGAAATGCCGACAACTGGTCCGTTCTTTGACGTCTGCTCAAGTGCCGCCAAAAAGAGCGCCATGACCTAAATCCTCCCCCTCACCCGTTCCCCGTCGACTCACTCATGTGGCTTTGGGTCCCGCCTGTTGCTGCTCCTGGTCTTTCGTCCAAGCTCCTCCCGAAATACCACGGGCCCTACCACGTGGTTGCACAAACATCACCAGTGAACTACGTGGTCGAACCCGTATCGCCATCTCCCGATCTGCGTCGTCGGGGGCGAGAGACTGTGCACATTGACCGGCTGAAGCAGTATTAGGATCCGCATCCGCCCACCTCTTCCTAGGTCGCCAGGATGGCTACTCTTCAATTGCGGGGGTGATTGTGACGAAGATCGGCAGGCTGAAAAGGCCGGTTGCCATCGCGTGGCTCGTACCCAGTTCGTTCGCTGGCTGCGCCCTACCTGCTGGTGCTGAGTTTGTCGCTGCTGCTTTACGAGCCGAATAAACCCCCCTTTACAATATATATATATATATATATATATATATATATATATATATATATATCATTTTCCCATATCATTACGAAAATTGAGGCCAAGACAGGAGTGAGGGTTGTGTGCAATGCCCTTGAAGAACTGAGCGCGTTGTGCAAAACAGTCAACAGGATGTATACTGTCACGCGTAAAAGTTGGTATAGGATTCATGTTCGCGGCTTCATTGACTGTAGAACGCAGGTCGTCTATAAAATCCCGCTCGGTTGTATACGTTGCTATATCGGTCAATCGGGCAGGTGCAATCATTTAGTAAAGCAATGAAGGGGGCTAGTTGGTGAACATTCATGGTTATATTGCGCTCAGTTTTACAAACACGATATTAAGGAAGGACAGGACGTGGACGGACGTAGCGCAAACTACCAGCTGTTTAATACTGTTAAAGAACTTTAACAGTATTAAACAGTTGGTAGTCCGTCCACGTCCTGTCCTTCCTTAATATCGTGTTTGTAAAACTGAGCGCAATATAACCATGAGGTGCAATCATGATCGCCTGCGCGAATAAGGCGCTTTCCTAAAAAGAAACCAGTACACTGATCTGGCTGCCCCCTGTGACACGTGTGGTTGCACCCCGATCTTCAATAATTGCGAAATAATTGGAAGCTATAGTGAATAGCACAGGCGGCATACCTTTGAGGCCTTTTGCATATTCACAAGTGGCGACGCGTGCGACAGTTCTTGGTACATCACGCTATCAAGAAAATAACTGGATTACCTCCGTGGCTGGCGCTTATCCTTCTTTTTCTATTCTTTTTCGCATTCACTGATGTTTTTATAGGCTGCTCCTGCAAATAAAGCATTCGGTTGCTAGTCAGCGCTCTGTCATGTGCTCTTTACTAGCTAGTCCTCTGTCATGCTGTTTCCGTTTTTTATTCTAAAGATGAACCAACCAGTCCCTTTGAGCGCATTGTGTCTCTTGTTTCTTGCAAGATAAGTTGAACGATGAGGTTTAAGGGAACGTTGACACCTGAATGTAGGCCTTTAGGTACATTCAGGGAGAGTACTGCAATAGTTCCTGTAGCAAGGAAGGTATTGCAATTGAAGCATTTGTGATGTACTATCGCTTCACGGTACTTGAAGAATAGGCCAGCTTGTCATTTTATATATATGCCATCACCTCTTTGCGTTCGGCCGATCTCGCTTAGATAACAGGTCGTAAGGTTGACAAATGGACTACTTCGAATCTGGGTACCCTGAAGACTCCTCGCTAAGAAAAAATCATTTGAAGGTAAATAAATCAAAGAAGTTACGGAGGATTGTATTATGAGCCATGAAGCAGGTATATATAAGCATGTCCCAAATAAAATCTACATGCATTAAGCATCCATCTCAATTGTTGTCTCGATTTTAAGCACACAAAACAGCCGTAGTGCAAACGTGTAAGCTGGAGCCTGAAGAGCACAAGCCCGAAATGAAAAGCTGAAGGAAAGGCTATACAGTGTGCTATTAACATCAGGTTTAGGCACAAAACGTATTGCTACATTGTGATTTATAAATTAACTTGCTAGTGTGCAGCGAAGGCAAAGCATATACCGGCAATGGAATGTAAGTTAAACTGCTGCGTCCTTTCATTGTATATGCTCCGAAGTGGGAATTGTATATAGAGTATGCCTTAGACGATCCTCATGCCGACAACAGCCAAAGCCATACAATACCATTTGCGTCTATATGTGTTCCGCACAAGGTTTAAGCTATACGCTTCCGGTGGTAATAACCCGTTGCTTTACTGCAGCGTTGTAATTCCGGTTGCTGTAGAATGCCATATGCTTACGGCCTTGAGAACGAACGCCAACCACGTCGATGGTCGAGTGTAGGTCCTCACTTTTCTCAACTGTTTCCGCGTCCTTGGCGCTGTATGCTATAACAATGAACAAAGCATCTTGTATTTATATCAGTGACAAAAAAAGAACGTCAAGAATGCTAATCGCCTAGGTTAAATAACAGTCAGTCTCTCGATTCTTAACATTGTAGAAGTTACTAGCCACGAAATCCGGTTGTAGCATCAATAAAAACGTGCTTTCACAATAGCATTTGAAGCTTTTACGAATACCGCGAATATACACATGATCACGCAGTGTAAAAGGTAAACAACAAACTCTCAAGAAATAAATTTTCAGATTTGTGAGACATAAATATTACGTATAATATGGAAAGGCGAACGTTTCTTGGCGAAAGTTTAGGAAATTCGGACAATATATATTTGTTTTCTGCCCACAAAGTTTCATGTTCACTAATGATGCACTTCGAAGTAGAGTAATTAAATGGAAAGTTTGATAAGAAGATGCTGAATTTCCAAATTTGTTCCAACTCCTTGCATAGCCATGAAGTCAGCCTTGTCAAGCAATGACCGAAATACGGGGCATATATATAATGCTCCTTTATCTGACGGGTCTTTACTGCCCCACACGGCATTCATGACAAATGGCACCAGGGAAGTACAGCAGATTATTAAAATACACTTCGCTGGCAGCGCATAAAAGAACATTCTTCTTGTTGCTTGGCACAGTAAATCACTGACCCGAAGCGAGCAACAGAGACAAAGATTAAAACCAGGAATAAAATGTGCCGCGGAGCAGCAATACATAATCCGGAGCGTTTTTTTTTTCGGGCAGGCGCTTACTATTTTCAGTGTGCTGAAGAATCCGTAGAGGCACTAATATCCTCAGTTATTTTCGTATGAATCGTGCGGAAGAAATACAGAAGTAGTACGGAGCGTTCACTGATTCTGCGCAAACATTAATAGGAACAAACGGATTATTGAGAAACACAGAAAGGTTGAGGCACTAGTGTATTCCATTTAATACTGTCTAATAGTTGGAAGGTTACTCTTTAATAGCCCTTACCTATATGCATATGCTCACATATGCTACATTACATTGTTCTTATATCCCTGGGTTATAGCACGCCACAGGAAGCAGCTTCTGGTGTAGCTCTCGAAAAATTTGTCATGGTCATCCAGTCATTTCAATCTGTCATGTGGGGTATTGCCCCCCCATGCGCGATAATAATGTGAAGCGTTTATTCCGTGTCTGCATCAAGCTTTTGGCAAACTGGTAGGCGTGCTGAGTATCTCGAACTTTATGCAGTGTGGGTTCCAAGAATAGTGAAATCTAAAATTAGGTCCCACAGGCTTGACTGGTTATCCCCACTGTACATGCACACTGGGTGTATGGCGATGAGCTTGTACCACTTGTCAAGGGCCCCTGCGTATGCGCCAGTGGACTTTAGTTTGATTTCGATCTTATTTCTAGTATTAAACCGTTGATTTGGGTCAGTTGGATCATAGCTATTCAAAAGGTGGAGCGCAACTGGGACGGAGATATGTAGCGCTTGTGTTGTGGTTTGTGTTTCTTTGTCTCCGTCCCAGTCGCGCTGCCCCTTTCGTTATATCTAGTCATCGGAAACACTTGTCTTGCTTAATGTCTACTTAAAAATTCGTCGCTAAACATCTACATTATTCATAAAACAGTTCTCTACAAATGATTAATCATTTGGATTACGTACACGTCAATTAGAGTTGGTGCTGTCAATTTTTTTTTACGAACTGCGTGGTCTGGACATTTGCAGCCGTGAAAGATTGGTCATCTCATTACCGTTCTCTTTTCAGGACCCCGAGGAGCAGGACCCCGTTCAACCAAAGGAAAGCGACGTCCTTGGAGCGAGGTGGCTCAGTGGGCTTGTGGCTTCAGAGCCATGAACCGAGCATAAAGAGAGCGGAAATATGAATCAACAGTTTCCTTGCCACGAATACCAGCACAATGACCTGCGATGGCGACCGATGGAGAAAATGAAGAGGCAGCAACAACCTAGCAATCCAATGGAAAGCTCAATACTAGACCTGTTAGAGTGTGAACGTGAACAGGGTAACGTTTCCATCCATTTGTTCCGCGCAGAGTCGAGCGCGGAGAGTCAAGTGAAAACGAAACCTTTCGACCACCCATACTACTGATGGGTAACGTCAAAATGTAATTTTTTCTTAGAATCGAGCAGAAGTAGAGAAGTAGCATTTTTTCCGTCTGATAACCTAATGAAAAGATCTTTTTTTAATATGAGTAGTTCAGTACTAGAGACATAAATTATGATTAGGAGTGCCTTCGTCATCAGGCTTGTACCGCAATGTCGCTGGGGGATCTCAAATTGTATCATGCATTTACCTCGATTTCTCTGTTACTAAAGCTGTGTTCGCGATTGTATTGACGCCTTAGACGTTCTAGGACATTGCTTTATCACTTTACCTTGACTTCATAGTAACCTTTAGTGTCCCTTTAAACATCTCTCGGCTCAAAAGGGCAATCACACTATTTGCGTCTTCTCTATCCGGTCGTGTGGCTACTATTCTAGTGCACTGGCCTATTGCCACTAGGAAAGACTGTTTTTTTTAACTCCTGTAGCCTTTTTTTTAAGCTCTGCAAAATCCAACCACATTACTTCAAACGGTATGTCAGAGTGTCGACGTAGGGCCATCTCGTCTGTTCTCTGAAGGTACTTTATGAAGTTGACATTGATGGCAAGACTGGACGTACCGCTGGACGTTGTCTTTCAAGCGTTTACACCAGAAACGCTGAAGAATCTTGCGATAAGTTCGCCAGAACCCGTCGTGCTCGCCAAAGTCGTGGAGTTATGATAAAGTTCCAAGATTCTAGGCACCATTGTTTCCGAGACTACGAACTTTCCATCGTGGAACTCCAGTTCTTCAGTTCCCTCCTACAGCGTAGTTGCGCTGACAGTCTCCTGATCGGGAGTTACCGCAAGTCTGGAGAGTGGGTCTGCATCCTTCAGGTGTTCTCTAGTTCTGTGAAGGACCACGAACACAAACTGCTGGAGTTCACTCACCCACCGCGCCATTTTTCTCTAGGCTCTGCGAGGTTAAGGATATACGTTAAGGCTTGGTGATCGGTAAAGAGCGTGAAGCTCCTGCCCTCCAGGTAAGCTCTAAAATAGCATACGGCCATTTGGACTGCCGCAGCGTCTTTCTCCGTAGTTGTGTAATTCAGTTGCGCTTTCGAGAATGTATACGAATAATATCCCATGATCTTTTGTTGCCGGCTCCATGGAGCTTCTAATCCCTTTGGAAAAGCACTGCGCCTGTGCCATTATGAGAAGCGTCGGTGTTCAGCTCGAAAGGCAACGTGAAGTCTGGAAGTGTCAGAATCAGGTAACACGAAATGATGCTCACAAGGCTTTATTAAACGTAATCACACTCTATTGTCCACCGAAATGGCACATTCTTCTTTGTCATTTCTTTGATGCACTTTGTTTTTATGGCCTAATCTGTAATGAAAGCGCTAAAATGCCCCGCAAAAAGCGAGAAATACCCGCAAAGAGTGTGGGTCATACGGTTTCTGCATTTTTGAGATTAGATTAGTTCCACTGATTTCTGCTCTGTTTTCTTGGTTTCGCCATCAAATATGCTACCTAGAAGCACAACTTTTCTTGTCAACAATCTTGAGCTCCGCATCACTCAGTGCTTGAAGTACACTAACAAGATGCTCTGAGGGCTCCTCCTGATTGCGAGAGTAAATTATTATATCATCGATGTACACGTTACAAAACTTCACAAGAAACGGTCGCAAGACGTCATTCATCACCTTCTGGAACCAAGCAGGTGAGGTCTTCCATCCATCCAAACGGGAGTCGATTATACTCATAGATGTCAAAGCGCGTTATGAAGGCTGAGTATTTCTTGTAGTCTTCTGAAGTGGAACTTGGCAAAATTCTTTCCACAAATCAATACGCGAAAACAATCTGCAGCCACCCGTCTCATTTATGATAGCGTCTATTCGTGGCATAGGAAAAGGAAAAAGCTCTGTCTGCTTATTAATTTGCTGTGCAGAGTCGGAGGCTTCCATCTTTCTTAGGTGCAATAGGGCGACGCGAATGTAGATGTGGATAAACAAATTATCTGTGCATCCAACATCTTTTGAAGCACGTTCTTCAGCCACATTCTATTCTCCCATGACATAAAATGTGGCTTTTTTCTCACCACTGCAATATCGCCTAAGTTAAGTGGTACCTCAAAATTTATAGTTGCCTTGGCATATCCCTTCAAGCATAGCAATTCCGGGTAAAACCTCTTATCTTCACATGACGATGGCTGCCGCAGGCTCCTCGAAGAAGAAGTTGAAGAAACGCTGAGATTGTGCCGCTTTTGATCCGTAGTTACTTCTACAGTGTAGTAGAGGTTAAGGCGAAGTACACTGATGGCTGGACGTGATAGGAGTAATTCATAGGGTGATCTGTTGAGTACTAGCACCTGCGTATCAACACTGCCTCCGATAAAGGATACGGTTAAACATATCTATTTATCGAGAATATCCCGCCTTCCGTCGTATCCATGTACTTCCACAGCCCATCCCTGTTGTATTTTCTCAGTCTCAACAATACGGGCATTTAAAGTTGCCATGCTTGCTCCACCGTCAACTAACACGCTCCTTTCCTTTCCATAAACAAAAACAGATATATACAAGAGGTTTGCATGCGACAAATAAACAGCTTCTCTTGGTGTCTTCAAGCGGAAGCCGAAGCCCTCTTTATTTAGTTTTCTGTCACAGCGTCTGACTCTTCGTGTTGACTTGAGCCTCCTTGGTCAGTCAGAAAGGACACAGGAGAAGCGGCAGACTTCCAGCTTGCAAGCGGGCGTCTTTCATCAGCTCGTGTGGCAGTTGGGCACCTTGCACCAAGCATCATGGGCTGGCGCTGGGGTCCCAAATTTTGTAGGTAGAGGTTTCGCAGTCCCTGTAGAAGTTCTTTAACTGTTTTGAGCCCTCTCACTTGTATTTGCTTCTGAAGCTATGGACTGATACCATGAATGATAAGCGGAACCACAGACGTCTCGGGCAAGGATGTGTCAGCCAGCTGGAGTAGCCTCCTTTTCTCATAAAAATAGCTGAGTGCAGGCCCATACCTGTACTTCAACGAGATAGCTTTATCCCATAATAATATCTTTTTCTCTCCAAAAGAGCTGAGAAAATTGTCCTTCAACTCCATCCATGGCTCGTTGCTGTAAGCATTGACACGCAATTCGTACCAATTCTTGGCTATTCCTGATAGGAATAGTCGCATGTTTTTCACCTTATCTTCATCACTGTGCCAGTAGTTTTCATTACATGCATATTCATAAAATGTTAGCCAGGACTCGGGGCTACTGGAATCTCCATCAAACATGTCTGGCTTCACGTATTCGAGACTCGTCCTGTTCATTCCTCTTTCAGACACGTTTACAAGCAAACGCATTAATTCATTTTGCTGTCTGTTCTGTTCCTCTTGCACTTCAAGAAACTTAGTGAGCAGGTGGAGCCCACTGTCAGATGAAGCGACGGTAGCAGGCTTCGCGTAATTTCGAATTGGAGTCAGCACAAACTTCTCATAATCTTGAAATTTCATATCCAGCTTCACATTTTCTGTCGCAACTAAATCATGTAAGTGAGCTTCGTTGTAGCGCTTATATAGGAGAAAAAGGCGTCAGTGTTCTCTGCTTCCGGAAGAGCTCATTCCTCTTCATCGGAAGTTTCGGATGCCACGGCATTGATTTGCTCCAACGAAGAAGTCCACCCACATTGCGACTTGAATGTCCACAAACAAAAAATCCGGCTGCGCCAATTTGTAATAATACACAGTAAGGCTAGCCTATGGTATCAGTCATTTTCTTTATTCTCCCCCTCCCTCCCTTCGTCGTCTTCGTTAAGACACCCTGTCACTTCTACTTCACAACGTCCAGCTACATGTTATAAATATTGTGTCTAAGATTGGCGGTGCCATAAGTGAGCCAATAATGGAAGTTGATATTGAGGCCTCTCATCGAGTGCCGAGTCAAGATGCCTTCAAAGGTATCATCATCGTACAGTGCAAGTTACGTGCAAAGCAAGACAGCATTCTAAAGAATGCAAAGAAAGCTCGTCTCACAAATAGAGAGGTCGGACTGACCACGGGAAACGCTATGTAAACGAGCATCTTTGCGCAGCCTTAAATGTACTTCTAGCTTTTGCCATCAAGAAGAAATATGAATACGAATGGATACCTGCCTGGTCGCTTGACGAGGAAATCTATGCCAAGCAAACATACGATACGGCTGCCATGCACATTCTGAATGAGTATGACATTGATCAAGTATTTGGTCAGGTATGATGATTAATTAGGTATGACATTGATCAGCTAGCCGCACAGGTGCAGGTACAAGCGTGATCTGGACCCTTCGGCATATCCTTCACAATGGATCACGATTGCGTGCACCTAAAGTTTCTGTCACCTTCCACTATTAAATCTAGTTACCCGTCTTGCCAATCAGTTTGACATATTATTACCCTGTCCGTAGGCAGTAAAGAGGATGATATCTTACTTTATTTAGCCCAATTCTCATTTTCACTGGTTGTTATGTTATCTGAAACCTGGTATACAACTGGTAGTAGCAACTTGGAGCTACCTGGATTCGACAGTTTCTTTATCAATCGACCAGAAAAACGTGGAGGATGTGTTGCTCTTTTTGTTACTTGACAAAGGAAATGTGTTTCAGTGCATGAATACTGTGTGTCAACACAAGACTATGAAATATTAACAATACTAAATAATAATGAAGTAGTTGCAGTCGTCTATCGCCCACCAGGTGGAAACTGCATGCGTTTCATAGAATTTCACGAATGCTTCTTGGATTTTATCTGCGGAATAACTTTCACCTGACGCGGTGGCGATTTCAATATTCTAGAAGACAGCAACGCCTCCACGGAATTTGATACGTTGTTGCCGACGTCTGCTTTCAAAAACTTGATTACTACACCTACTCGCATTACATGTTCCTCATCGTCATGCCTTGACAATCTAGTAACAAACGTCGGAACTAATATTTACACCGCTGGTGCTACAGTTTCGGACCTCAGTTATCACTGTCCTGTTTATGCACATTATAAAAGTGAAAAGGGCATTATGAACGATGATATAGAAACTTTTACTGTTTAGTATACTATGGAGAGCAGGCTGGTCGCGTTTAATGGCGAAATAATGGAGCAAGACTGGTCTTCTCTCTTGGAAGAAACAGACGTCACCGAAGCTTACAACTAATTTATTAAACCGTTTTCTGATATGTAGCAAAATCATTTTTCTATAGAATAAATGAAACCACCGAAGAAAGCTAGAATTCCTTGGGTAACGGAAGAACACTTGAAAATGATCAGACTTAAAAATTCCATATATCATTTACTTTTAGAGTCACGTTCTACATTGCACCTAAAGGAATTAAAAATTTTTCGAAACCAATTAAATTCGGAATTTAGGCGTGCGAAGAGGGCTCTTTTGAGCAGCCTTTCTTAAGTGCCACATGGCAGCACCCTAAATAGACATCGAATATAGTCAATGATGTCCTTGGTCGTCGGACCAAAACGAGCGTTTCAGACAGCATACATCATGACGGTATTGAATTAGGAGGTAAGACCCTTGCAAATCACTTTAATCAACACTTCATTAAGGCTACCATTCCTTCTGATCTCCCTTCGCGCAGCAACTTCGGGAACAACAATGCTAGTACTATTACCGCTAGCATTTACTTCCAGCCTACTGATGAATATGAAGTGTGGAGCCCATTAAATTCCTTACATAATAGTAAGGGCTTAGACATCAGTACCCTACAACTAGGACCAATTAATCACTGCATAGATTTCATTTCCCCTGCTCTTGCTCATATATTCAATTTAACGTTTCTCTCGGGCGTCTTTCTCCAAGCAATGAAGCAAGCTAAATTTTCGCCAATTTTGAAAGGCGATAGTCCTAATGATTTAAACAACTATAGGCCAATTTTGGTGCTGCTTTTTTTTTTCATGAAGGGCTTTGAGAAAGTTATACACTGTCGCATAGCAAATTTCTTGGATACATTTGGTGCTATAACTAACGCGAAACATGGATTTAGGAAACACAGATCCACAGACAACGCCTTACTGTCGATAAAGGAACGTTTAGTAAAGAACATAGGCAGGAATGTCTATACTCTTGCGCTATTTATAGACTTTAGTAAGGAATATGACTGCCTCAGCCATAAGATCTTATTATATAAACTGGAGTGTTATGGAATGCGTGGTAGCTGTTTATCTCTATACAAATCTTATCTAAGTGGCAGATTCCTGAGCGTGTACGTGAACGGCCACATGTCGTCTTTCCTAATGAACACATTTGGCGTCTCACAAGGAAGCATACTAGAACCGCTTTTTTTTAATGTCTACATCAATGATATTGTAAAACTTGATACTAAAGCTCAATTCATTATATACGCTGATGACAGCACTGTTGTGTTATCTGGAAATGATATGCACAATTTCAGAGTAGAATGTAATAAGCCGCTAGAAGGAGTGTCTATGTGGTCCCAGCTAAATGAAATTAAAATTAATGTGACTAAAAGAAAGATAATTAGTTTTTGCTCCAACAATAGGCTGCTCCAGTTAAACAATACCAGCACATTTCAGGGTCGAACCATACAAATAGTGCATAGTCATAAAATTCTGCGACTTTATTTCTGTTCGCACATATCTTGGTATACGCACTCAAATAATCTGTATAAAAAGCTTTCTTCCGTGACAGCGGTTGTATCACAATGTCGTTATGTACTTCCTATAAGAGCCAAAGTGCACATTTACAATGCATTATTTAGCGCATACTTATATTATTGCGCTTTAGTCCGCTGTATATGTATAGAGTGTATATGCTATATAAGAAGATAATTCGATATTTAGGAAATATAGGTTGCTATTCAAGCACCATAGAGACGTTGCCTAAATATAACATTATTCGAATTGATAACCTATACCGCTTTTCGCTCATTACATACTGCACGATATTCTTCAGAATTTGATAGGACCTACATAAAACGATTAGCCTCCTTAGAACGTCGTCGCATAAATGTGAACACGAGTAATCCTGAAATATGGTCAATTCCATACTTCAGAACACTGAATAAACACCATTCCTTAATATATAATCTACAATTCACTTTGAACAAATGCAAGCATATTGAGAATTTCAATAGGAAAGAACTCCGCTCATACTTTGTTCCCTAGTAACATATCCGATGTGATTATTATTTTGCCTTTGTGCATCTTTACGAGTTTATGCTTTACAACGTGTTTAATTTTCTCAGCAAATGTTAATATTCTAAAATCATCCTTGTGCTGCGTTGTCTAGCTCGTGTTAGATTGTTCTGTGTATCTAGTATTGCTGTGGTAAGATTGTCTGAAATTCATTGTGCTAAAACTATTCCAAATGCTGGTAACTCGAAATGATGGAAATTATGTTCCAGTATATCCGTTCATAAAGAATTCCAGCTATCACTGGAACAATATGTGACTTATTGTAAATGTGCAAACACTGTTCGCTGTACTACTGCCTAGTCTGGTGGTTTGACTCGCGTCAAGATACGTATTAGCTTTTAACGCAAAATGACCATCCAGTATGTAAACTCGAAAATAAAATTGCTTTGATTTGATTTGATACTGTAGACCCATGTAGAAACTACAGCACTTCTGATATGTGACAAGTTCTTGGACACCTTATTGAGTAAAAATCTTTAGAGAAATATTGCGGTATTGTTAGACTTGTTGGTCTACCTGTACGTTTCTCGTACATTAAGCTGCAATAATTAATAATGTGTTCCAATTAGCAACTGTTTCTGGAGGCAACCGATATGTAAGCTCAAAACATGCTCATGGCGGCAAGCCCAAAGGGCCCCAAGCTTACAAATTCAGGGAAATAGGTTCCCAATCTATTGCTTCGTCATTTAAACTAAAATATAATTGAAGGACGAGAAAAGTACTTGCATCATACTCGCTGTGTAAATGGCTTAAAACGAGCTGCAAATTTTTCATAGGCTTGAAACTCTTTTCAAGCGTTTCGCATCGCGCCAACCTGGAAATATATACTACGGAATGTCACTTTTTTCAATATTCAAACATTAGTTGTGCTTCACCATTTTTCAGTTGGAGTGCGCGAGGCGAGCTCACACAGTGGCCTCGCCACGCACACTAGCCTCAATCTTCTCGCCCCCATGGGAGGCGCGACCCGCGGATTGCGATCTTGAGGAGCAGACAGCTCTTCTACATGAGGCCGGGCGAGCAGCCCGGGGCTGTGCAGCTCTGTACCAAGGGCCCAACCCAAAGGCAGCCTTTTCCTTTCCGTTATTTGCTCGTGTCTTCAATAAAGTTTTCAACACCCACTTACGCTAGCTGGGCGACTGAGTCATCCTCGCGATTAAATTTGGAAAAGCGCTTCATTGAGATAGTTGGTATGGATTGATTCTCAATTGCACCACATAGCTCGTCACTTCTTTTATGCTTGGTTTGTTTGGTTGGTATCTTTCGGTGTCGTCAAAAATTACTGCCGTCATCCTGTACCGCCGTACGCGAAAAACACTTGTTCGCTGTTAGAAGCACAAATAAAATATCATTCAAAGTGAAAAAGTAATAAATATGTCCGCCTGTAAGCTTTCCGTCATCGACGGTCGTGTCTAGCGCAGGTAATTTGTGCTCGCTTGCTGCTTTATGGCTGCAGCTTGACTGTTCGATGACGCACATGGCGTCCTTAATGAGTGCTTCGGCTCATACTGCCAGTGTGCCAGCTGTGCTGTATCCGCCAGGATGGCCTGCTCGGCCCTGCCATCACTGCGGCTCACTCACTTTAGACCCAGACGCACATCCCACAGGAAGCGCGAAACGTGACCGTGAGCTGCAATGGCGATGCTGATATCGTGTGGTGGTGCTGCCGTTGACAGCCGGGACCATGGGGAATCTCCTGATGCCGAGGCGAGCAAGCGCACACCAAAAGAATCGCTGGACTACGGTGATTTCGTTCTGGCAGCCCTAACTTCCTCTCAGACCGAGCACTACTTAGATTTCCTGAACCTACCAACTCCGTCAAAACCAGACCTGCAGAGTCTTGACGCCCTCATAGCAGCGCATCTCGAGCGAATACCATTCCAAAGCATCGACACGTTCTTGAGCCACTTGGAGTCTATGGAAGCCAGTGCTGTCTTTTCTAAGGTCGTCGTGGAAGGTCGCGGTGGAAACTGCTTCGAATTGAACTCTCTCTTTGCGAGACTGTTGCTATCGCTTGGCTATAAAGTTCAGGTTCGCTGCGCCAGGATTCGCTGGGCGGTTCCAGAGGATCATCCGCAGACGCCGGTCGATCACATGGTACTCTGCGTCAGCGAAGGTGACAAAGGAGCGCCAGGTCAAGAAAAGCTGTTCTTGGTCGACGTAGGCTTCGGGGGACCTTGTCCTCGGCGCGCTGTTCCGCTCGAAGGTGACGCGACGCCTTATCGCCTTCGCACGCAAGATGACGACTGGGCTAAGCCAATCGAAGTGTCGATCCTCAATCAAGCTGGGCAAAGTTCCTGCTGGCTTCCCATGTATCAAGTTTTTGCTTACTCGCATGAGTGGCCAGACTTCATCGATAAATCGTGGTACTTTGCCACATATCCAGGCGTCGTCTTCCGCGATGTTTTAGCAGTCAGCCGTTACGAAGGGGAATGCTGGCTGACGCTGCGTAACCGGCACTTCACTCGCCGACGCTGCACGTCCAGTGGGATAGGAATAGTGACTGAGCGTCGTCTCATCACTAGTATGCCAGATTTACTCTCTCTGATGGATGGTGAATTTAAAGTCAAGTTCGACCCAGACGTGTACGACAAACTGCGCGTGCACCTGCAGCTTCTTTAAATTATCCTGTTCGGAATGACGACCTCTGTTGTTCGCAGAGCTTTCGTGCGTTATTCTTGTCTTAATTGTTTTATTTTTTATATCGTACAAATAAATACGGAACCTGAAGATAGGAATTTTGTTGTTTGCTCAAGAAGTCAGGCCATTAGGGTGTTATGTGACTAATCTCCTTGGTAAAAGAATTGCCAACGCAATTGTGTACCTACAATTTTAAATTTGTTTAGATATTCCGATTGAAATAAAGCCATTCCGCTGTTCAATGAATAATGGATTGGTTAATTGGTCAACACCTTGCAATGGTTAATTAAATTGCTTATTTAGCGCACTCTTTAGAGTACACAATGACTCTATGGCAGGAAACCTGTGGTAAGATAAGTGTTACGGAACCACATATTAGGCACTGAGAACAGTACAAGAGTAGGAAAGAGTTCGACAATTCAATATTTTGTCAAACAAGAGTTGCATCTTATGCGTGGATGGCCTCATGTGAGTACCAACCCCACACTCTTTAAGAAAAAGCGTTGCAAGACGGAAACGTTTTGTAAATTGATGTGGTCAAGGGGCAGCGCGGGACACTGAATTCAATATATAAAGCATCAAAATCGGCATTTTAGCAGCCGGTAATGTAAATGCGCATCTCCTGCCTAAAGCACGTCCATAAACAGGCCCTTCCATTCAGTCTTCTAAACCAATCTTGGCTTGGAGGCTCGTTAGCAAATTAGTGAATCATTGGAAATAATCGTTGAAATAATTCCTGTTTCACAGTAACAATATTGGAACTTCTGGCATTTCAGTAGGATATGTATTTTAACAGCACCACGGTGGACGCATGGGCAGAAAGCGCTCTTGTTGCTGTTGTAACATTGGCGGTACTGGTAATTGTGTGTTTTTAGCCTTGCGTAGGAACTAGCCCAAGTAAGCCCACTGTCGACGATACAGTCGACTACTCTTCGACACTCTGTAATATGTTAAAACACTGACCAAAATAAGTCAAAGCTTTTAAGGAGATATAAAGAGATTTATGAGGCACAACGTTGAAGAGGACAGGGCCAGTACAAGAGATCTTTGGCAGTGCTCCCTTCTCGCCGATGATAAGGACAAAATACAAATGCAAATAAAGGTAAAGGCAAATACTGTGTTAAAACACATCCGCACAAGGAGCCATGCGAACAACCCCCTTATACTATGTGCGTATTGCACAACACTAAACGCCGAATCATTACGTCTACACATAGCTTGCTCTCCCAAAGAAACTTTGCACATTCTCCATTCATGCCAAGCTCACTAGAACCGTCGGTCCTAGCCTGCTTCGCTTCGAAACTCCGAAAACGATTTTATAGCTCGCCGGTATTTGTTCTGCAGATCTTTTTCAACGAGGCGAGAGCACTCAGGCAGTTGACCTCAATGTTTTCCACGTGTCGGCATATAGCGATCATGCGGTAAGTATGCAGGATATTATTTCACTAGGGTGGCAGACGCTGTACTCAGTGTTTCTTTCAAGCAGCAGCTTATGAAGATATTGGGGAGTGTACGTAAAACAGAAGAACCACAAACGATACAGCACAGTGCTTCGTGACATCTCCTAGTGAAAATACATGAATGCAATGAAAACCAGTGCAAGATCTATCGAGGCACTCTTGCCGATAGCAGGGGCCCTTTAGAGACAGTCGAGCTCACATACATCTAGCCGCTGGCACAGCTTGGAAGAAAAGCGGCGTTGTAACGAATGAAGCTCTCTCTCGCACCAGTTCCAGATGTATGATGCATGTTTTTGTGTGTATTTTCTTCTATTCCGTATCCACTTGAACGTGGGCAAAAATTGCTCTTCTCATCCTATGGGAATAAACAGCTGATGACGGCGCGTTCTTCGCCGACAGGCTCGAGCGGCTGCTGACGAAGCGCTTTTTTGGAGCGCCGACTCCAGCCGCTGCCGGTAATGTCAGAGCCGAGCAAAGGTATAAGCAGTATAATGTAACGTAGGTTGGAGACGGAGTGTTACGAAAGAGACGTTTCTCTGTAATGGCGCGCCAGAAGAAGAGCGTGCAGCTTGCGCACTTCATCGTCTTTCATGGCGCCGACCTTTGCGCGCGCCGTTCTGCGGTGCGGGAGTCCCACATCCTGGTGTCAATTGCCCCCATGCGAAAAGCGACCGTCTCGGTCGCGTCACAAAGTTCTTTCAGTGACATGAGAAGTGGAGCTCCTCAGGTGCATCTGGGCGTTCACATACGCGCATAGTATGGTTTCGTGCGCACTACATGAACAACTTCAGCGCGAGGACGACGACGGAGCGAACCGGAGTAAGAACTGCAGAGGACAACTTCGTAGGTCACGTCACTGAGGCGGCGCGTAACCTTGTAGGGAGCAAAATACCGGCGGAATAACTTTTCCGAGAGTCCACGGCGACGGAGGGGCATCCAGACCCACACGCAGGCGCCGGTATTATAATGGACGTCGCATGGACCCTTGTTGTATCGAAGGGTGTCGGTATGCTGTTGGCTCCGCATACGATGCCGAGGAAGCTGGCGTGCCTCTTCGGCTCTTTGTACAAACTCTTCCGCGTGTTCTCTGGTCGTGATATTATCAGCCAGAGGTAGCATGGCGTCATGTGTTTACGTGACGTGGCGCCCGTATAACAGTTCGAACGGCGTAAACTGTGTACAGCAGTGTTATACGCGAAAGTCACATAGGGTAAAATCTCGTCCCAGGTCTTGTGCTCTGCGTCAACATACATGGCGAGCATATCAGCCAGCGTTCTGTTCAGACCTTCATTTAATACATTGGTTTGAGGGTGATAAGCAGTGCTCTTACGGTGAGAGCAATGCGTCAGCTGGAGAACATCCTGCATAAGTTCCGCTGTAAATGCTCTACCGCGGTCGGTGATGACAACAGACGGTGCACCATGTCGTAGGACGATGTGGCGTACAAAGAACTTGGCCACTTCATACAAGTTTCCTTGAGGGATGGCTTCGGTTTCGGCGTACCGGGTTAAGTAGTCGGTAGCGACGACTATCCATCTGTTGCGTGAGGAGGTCAGTGGGAATGGCCCAAGTAGATCCATTCCTATTTGTTGGAACGGTGGTTGAGAAGGGTCTACAGGATGGAGAAAGCCGGCCGGTTTGACTGGTGGTTTCCTGCGACCCTGACAATCGCGGCAGGTCTTCATGTACCGTTGTACAGAAGAATAAAGCCGGGGCCAGTAATACTTCTGTCGTATCCTAGCTAATGTCTTAGCGAATCCCAGGTGTCGGGCGCGTGGCTCATCATGGCACGCGCGCAAAATTTCTTGGCGCAGCGCCGACGGCACGACAAGGAGGTACGTAGTGGGACCGCTTCCGCAGTTTTTCCTGTAAGGGACGTTGTTGTGCAAGTAGCATGATGATAAGCCGCGCACGAGCGAGCGGGGTAAAGCACCTTCAACTCCTTGAAAGTGCTCGATCAGCGGCAGGAGCTCAGCGTCAGCGCGCTGGTGCTCAGCCATTTTTATGGCGTCGATGACACCGAGAAATGGCAAGTCATGGTCAGGGTCTGACGACGTCGTAGGGAGTGGTGCGCGTGACAAACAGTCAGCGTCACTGTGCTTCCTTTCAGATCGGTATACAACCGTAATGTCGTACTCTTGTAGGCGCAGGCTCCAACGTGCAAGTCTGCCTGAAGTATCTTTGAGGTTGGCAAGCCAGCACAGCGCGTGGGGGTCACTGACTGCCTGAAAGGGTCTACCGTACAAGTAGGGTCGGAATTAACTAATGGCCCACACAACCACTAAGCATTCTTTTTGAGTGGTTCAGTAGTTTTTCTCAGCCTTGGTGAGACTGCGGCTTGCATCAGACTGCGGCTTCCGCACCAGCTGGCCACTGCACAAGAAGTGCGCCGAGACCCGCATTGCTGGCGCCAGTATGAATTTCAGTGTCAGCGTCTTCGTCGAAATGAGCAAGTATTGGGGCGGGGCCTCTTGCAAACGCTTGCGCAATTCATTGAACGACTGCTGCTGCTCGTCCGCCCAAATGAAAGGCACATCGTCGGGTGTGAACCGTGTCAGAGGTTCAGTAATTCTCGAGAATCCCTCGACGAAGCGCCTATAATATGCGCACAAACCAAGGAAGCGTTGGACAGCCTTCTTGTCTGTGGGTGGTGAAAACTCGGCTACGGCGGCTAACTTGTCGGGGTCTGGTCGGACGCCTTCAGGACCAACGACGTGGCCAAGAAATTTGAGCTGTTGGAACCCGAAGTAGTATTTTTCAGGCTTGATGGTGAGGCCGGCAGTATGGATCGCAGCGAGGACACTCTCGAGTCATGCGAGATGTTCGTCAAACGTGCTCGAGAACACGAAGACGTCGTCCAAGTATACGAGGCAGGTTTGCCATTTGAGTTCAGCAAGCACGATATCCATCATCCGCTGAAAGGTGGCAGGTGCGGAACAGAGACCGAAGGGGAGAACTTTGAACTTATAAAGCCCGTCAGGTGTCACAAACACTGTTTTTTCACGATCCTGTTCATCAACTTCGATTTTCCAACACCCTGATTTAAGATCCAACGTTGAAAAAACTTGGCATGTTGTAGACGATCCAGTGCGTCGTCGATGCGTGGCAATGGATAAACATCGCGCTTGGTGACACGGTTCAACTTTCTGTAATCTACACAGAAGCGTAGTGTGTTGTCTTTCTTTCTAACACTACAGGGGAGGCCCACGGGCTGGTCGGCAGCTGGATCACGTCGTCTTGGAACATCTCTTTCACCTGATGCTTGATCGCTTCCCGTTTCACTGGAGACACTCCGTAGGGATGTTGGCGGACAGGACGCGCGGACTCGTCCGTAATGAAGCGGTGCTTTGTGATAGACGTGCGCCGCACTTTGGATGATGTTGAAAAACAGTCCGCAAATTCATTCACGACACTCAGTAGATGATCTTTCTCGTGGTCGGGCAGAGCGGCGTTAACGTGAATCCGTTCTTTTAGGCTGGGTAACCCAGTGTGCTGGCACGATGCGGTTTCAAATGTAGCAATGTCAGTTACATCAATGATTTCGCGAAGGAATGCGATTGCCGTTCCTCGTGGTACATGCCGATATTCGTTGCTAAAGTTCGTTAGCATAACGACTGAACATTTGTTTCGCACCTGAAGAAGCCCTCTGGCTATACAAATGTGGTGCTCAGGAAGCAGGGGCATGTTCGCCTCAGCAATCCCTTCGGCGTCGTCCTCCATGTCGCATCGGACAAGGCTAAGCACGCTGCTCTTGGGTGGCAACGTGACGTGATCGTCAGCTACGCGAAGCGCGACGTCATGGTCGTTGTCATTACTGTTCGCTATAGCTTGCGTAGTAGCGAAGCTCACTCTAGACTCTTGCAGGTCGATGATGGCACCGTTCGCCTGAAGGATACCCGTGCCGAGTATAAGGTCTTTGAACATTCAGGAAGAATGACGAAGTCGACGATGTACGTGGAGCCCCGAATGCTGACTCGCGCCGTGCACCGGCCCATTGGAGTTATGAGATGCCCTCCTGCGGTACGAATCTGAGTTCCGGTCCATTGCGTCGAAACTTTATTCAGTATACGCGCGAGATTCTGGCTCATAGCAGGCGTGTCCGCACCCGTGTCGATTAACGCCGTGACTTCGTGGTCATCTATGGTAACTGGTACGTCGCAGGATACTGACATGAAATTACACTGCTTTCTCTGCGTCTTAATTACGTCATCTTGCGGTCGTCGTAATGGAGGATCTTCAGCGTTCGCAGCGTCAGCGACCTCACCTCCGCAGGTCGCTGGACTCAGTTTTCCCGGGAGGCAGGGCTAGGTGAGCGACGCCTCGTTGCTCTCTACGTGAAGAGGGGGCTGGAAGACCTGTTTCGGGAGGCTGACAGTGACCGGGGTTCCCGGAATCGTGGGGCAAACGAAGTCCTGGCGTCCGCGAGGTATGCTTCAATCTCCAGAGGGTGTTCACCATTGTGCGGGCACGGCGCATTCAGTGAAAATCCACGTAGCGCAGCTCGGCGGTAAGGACACGCCCTGTAGAGGTGATCGGCTTCACCGCAATGAAAACACAAGGGCCTCCGGTCTGCGGTGCGCCATACGTCGCTCTTGAGGGGTGGTCGTGTTTCGGCAATGAATGGCGTGCGGCGGGGCCTGAAGTCGCCAATTGCTAGTTCAACCATGATAGTCCGGGACGTCGCGTGCATCGTGAAAAGTCGGAGACAACGAACTTCGCGCAGCTTTCGCATACGACATACGAGGCTGTGGCTGCCGTATCTCGTACTGTGGTGTCTCGCAGCGCTCTGGGATTTGTACTGCCTGCCTGATTTCTTCCCGGACGACCTCAGCCAGAGCGACTCGCTGAACCGATGCTGGAGCCACCTGAAGCTTTTGGAGCTCTTCTCGAACAACAAGCCTAATGAGCTCCCGCAAGGCGTCGGTATTGTCCAAGGGCATAGCGAGAGGGTCACGCCATAGGGTCGACACGTCGAGGTTGTACTGCCGTGTTCGCTGCTACAGTGCCTTTTCCATTGATATGGCTTCCGCAAGAAACTCTGCAACGGTCTTTGGTGGATTGCGTATTAGGCCACAGAATAACACTTGCTTGACACCGCGCATCAAGTTCGTGAGCTTCTTTTCTTCCGGCATGGAGGGATCCGCGCGTCGGAAAAGTCGGCCCATATCTTCAACAAACATTGCGACGCTTTCGTTCGGCCGCTGCACTCTCGCCTGAATTGCAGATTCAGCTCGCTCCTTGTCATCGAGGCTGGCGTATGTGCCGATTAGCTGTCGTCGGAATTCGTCGCATGTCGATAGGGCCGCCTCACGGTTCTCGAACCTTGTCCGCGCATAGTCCTCGAGGGCAAAGTAGGCGTTGCGTAGCTTGCGCTCTGGAGTCCAGCCGTTGTATTCTGCGACACGCTCAAAGTGATCGAGCCAGTCCTCTACATCCTCGAAGGTGTCCCCATGGAAGGACGTGGGGATTCGAGGCTGGTTGAGGACGAGCTCAGTCGGCGCGGTCGAGGAGGATGAGGGAACCGACGTACTCATCCTTCTGACTTGGTTGGGTAGCGGCTCGTGCTCAGGTGGCAGTCCTTGAAGTCGGCGGCTGGTCCGTACGTGCACAGGAGTCAGCCCGGCCGGACTTCGTACTGGGCTTGTAGACGGTGTTCGATCTGGGAGTGGTAGCATGTACCCAGCACCTCCACCAGAAAAATGTAACGCAGGTTGAAGGCGGAGTGTTACAAAAGAGACGTTTCTCTTTAATGGCGGGCCAGAAGAAGAGCGTGCAGCTTACGCACTTCATCGTCTTTCATGGCGCCGACCTTTGCGCGCGCCGTTCTGCGGTGCGGGAGCCCCACATCTTTTTGTCAATAAGCCCTTTCTCGTAATTGAAGGGAAGGCGCGGCGCTGGCGATCTTTTTACAAAGCACTCATGAGAGCGCTGTAATCGCGGTGCATTAGGGTGCACAGAGTGCGCTGTCACGTGGTATTTTTTAAACTCCACGGGCTTTCGTTACACTCGAATAAAAACAGCCACGCTAATTCTATCTCGTTGGAAGTTCCTGGGTTGGGCAACACTTGTGATGCTCCACAACTTTCCTAGTGACGCGTGAACGCTTCAAGCTATACTTAAAGTTTAATAATTTATCGGCTAATTACTCAAAAAACGACGAGCAAGAAAGTGGTACTGTAAGTATAGATAAACGCTAACAACATCCACGCAATTTCTGTTCTGAAGAACGCATATGTTTTTTTTTTTTTTCAAAATCTTGGTCCAAGTTAGCTGGGACACCCTTTATATAGTCATAGCGTGTACAGTTGAAAGAAATGTTACGGTATTGATGCAAACGTGCACAGACAAAGTTCCGAAGCAGGACGTAGTAAACTGGAAGAAAGAGACATGGCAAGTTCAGCATTCCTCACAGCACCACGAAGCCAAGAATGCAGCTCCGAAAACGCTCAGTCAATCGCTCAGCTGTTCGCCGCAACGGAAAAGCGAAAGACTGACTTGGGTGGTGACCGCATGGTACCACTTAGCCCGAAAATACATTAAAAGTCAGGAAAAACTTAATACAATAAAAAGTACGCTGCCTTTCAATACTAATCACAATTCAAGGAACAACTTACGCCAGTACAAGGTCACGTATTGTAACGTTTATGCAGCTTCATGTTTTTGCCGCGTGGGACGTCGCAGGTCATATTTCGCGACTTTAGGGATCAATTAAAAATTGATATCTACGTTTAATGAGAAAAACATGGCTCGTTTCAGCCACTACGATAGGAAATGATTTCATCAGTGGGGCTATCTCGATTCAACTTCTGAGAGGTTGTCTGTCGCTTTAACTAAACGGCTATGAAAGCAGCAAGACGTATGCAGCTGTTTCATGACACGTAAGTCATGACATTAATATCATGGCCGATCATTTATGTTCGTATTACACAAGTCACACTTTGCCAATTTCGGCACATACCTAGACGGAGGCGGCTGCTTCGTGACCTGGTACGAATGTCATGAAATTCCTTAATTTCTTAATAAAGGGAAAATCAGACATCCACCCGTTTGTGTTATCATTTGTGCTCGTCATAAATACTTGTCATACTATGCCAATTGTGGTACATATCAAGTTAACGAACCTACCATGAGAGCATGAAGAAGTAGGCCGCTCTTTCATGATCTACACCCCCCCCCCCGCCACAACATGCATATCATAATATTCATGTCATGACCTATCTTGTATTTCGTCATACACTTTTCTTATACTATGCCAATCTTTGTACTTATCAAGGTAACGAAAGGACCACACAGTACCAAGACGTACGCAGCTGTTTCATGACCTACATGAACCCCGTCTCATTGTAATCATGTCGCTACCGATCATTTATGTTCGTCATACACCGTTCTCATACTATGCCAATTTTGGTACATACGAAATTAACGAAACCACCATGAGAGCACGAAGACGTAGGCGGCTAGATGGATACTGACAAAGTGGCGAATATTCGCCAAAAAATGCTTCGTATTTAAAAAAAATACGGTTTGTACGAACTAGCTACAACATCCAAGAAAGTTTGGATATAGTAAGAGCGTAATATGACGAGCGATAACTGAATAACAGTGACAGTACAGTAAAAAGTACCCAGTGGGCGAAGGTAATAGAATCTGTGCTCTACTAAGAACATTCGAGGGTATTACGTGGAAAAGCCTCAAGATGAATAGGAGGCTATGAGGCCGCGAATTAATTTGTACAGCCTGGGGTTTATGTGCGCCCAATGCACGGCACGTGAGCGTTTTCGCATTCCGCTTCCAACGGAACGCAGTCGCCTCAGCCGGAGTCGAACCCGCGACCTTGAGCTTGGGTAGTGAGATATCCATACAGCCAACGGGGACAATTTTTCTGTTGTCACGAGCGCCTCCTACAGTATGCAGAGGCACGAATGCCTAAAGGCTACCAAGTCATATTGTGCACATTTCGTTTAATTGCTTCCTAATAACCGTTTATTTAGTTCGACACTGCTTAGTATGAAGTTAATGCTTTCATTTTCAGGTTTTAGAATAGACGAACAAGTATACTCCAGGCATAGCGCAAAACATACTGAGCCAATAAACAAAAGAGCATCGAACTGTGAGAGAAGCAATGTTCAACAACGCGTTTATTTTTCAAGAGAAATGAGACTCCTAGCCAACACGGTCGCTTTCAGCACAGTTCACCAACACCTACCCTTACAGCCTCTGGTACGTGCAGTACATCTAGTACCAAGATTCTTTCTTCATGTTGAGGTAAATCTCGTGCCTATGTGGACAAGGAAGGGCAACAGAAAATCCAGTCTGATGAGGTTCGGTAAGTATATTTATCATCTGTAGCATGCACAAAGGCGTATTATGATTTTTCAAGGTTTATCAAGCGAAATGATATCAGCTGCTGGCCCCGTTTGGGTGCGTTATCCACGCATCAATCGCGCACTGTTGTGTGTTGTTTACGTAGTGTATGCGCCCGGCTGTTATTGCCGCTATTTAGTCTTGCGGTTTCGTTATTTTCGTTGCAGCACGGACGCTTGGTGGTCGACAGCTACCCGCGGTCGTTATAAGCCGTGTAGCACCAAGCGCGGAAAATGCGGCCGGCGTCGATCTGTGTTAACTCCTATCAATTGTGCTTGTTGAGACCATGTACATGGAACACCAATCGGAAAGAATTCCTCCGATTTATGTAGGCACCATCGCTTTGCTGCCGCATGTGGAAGCAGTTGTGCTTTAATTTTCTGGGCTTTGAACGGCGTACCTTGCTCGATGCATATATCGAAACAAGTGCCCGAGCAGCTCTGCGAACAACCTTCGGTAAATTGCGGACCTTTGAGTAGTGTCCCTGTTTGAAGTGGCGAGTGCGTACAGCCGAGGAAGTCGAGTCGTCGTAGAAAACAAATTATCTGAATATGTTTGCCGTCACCCTTTTAACAGGATCAGGTAAGGGGGATACTCGTGAAACAGGATGCCTGCAAACATTTTTGTGAAGAGTTGCAGAATGCAGCGTAACTCGCAACAATTTATCCGCGGTGCGATCATCAAAATACCAAATCACACATAAAGCACCAAACAAATATTTTACGCTATATCACACCTCAATGTGCAAGATGATATTCTTTGGCACTTTTAATACCTCAGTCTAAGAAGATTTAACATAAAAGGCATACGCTTTCACTATGTTGTGTCATGACATTTGTGATTTGTCATTCTCCAGAATGCAAGAAATTACTTTTTCAAGAATGTGTTAGAAATTCTCTAAGCAACTGTAGGGATAGGATCGTGTGGCGATATAACCCGCATATACCGTATGTCATATGGCAAAGCATGGCATATACCTACACTCAAATATATGGGGAGATTTTCGCCTACGGCGACGCCGGCGCGAGACGCCGACGCCAACACCGGATTTTCTATGACACGGGACCCTTAATACTGTCGCGTAAATAAGAGCCGACAGCAGTCACGATTAAGCTGTTCACAGGCAGCAACAACACCCCAAGATTCTTTGCTACGATACTGATATACAGGTGCGGTTTGAAAGCGATATGTCAGTGAAATACAGCATTCTGTGCTACGGTGGAAAACCGCAACTACGTCGAACACATCTTTCTTTGTGCAAGAATTCTGTACCATACCTTATTAAACAGCAGCATGATCTGCCTGTTCGCAGGCGTGACTGAAACATTAGTATCCACTCATATCTGCACCATAAATATGAAAAGTACTCTGAATTACTGCTCATTTGAATGTACCATAACATTATTGCGTCATGTGGCTATCTGCGTTTCCCTCTATTTGAACTTCTTCCTTCCTGCGCCAAAAGACTACAGGACGTACAATAAAAGGAGAGGAACAGAAGTGCTCAGGGAAGAGCTGGGCAGTTAACCACGCTCTCCCTTTTCAGTGAAGTACATCAACGGTGAAGAAGCGAATGATACTGAAAGGTGAAAAGGGAAGGATAAGTCCATACTTTACCCGGGCACACACTAGATAAGGCGTTCCGTTCATCACAAGCTGTCTTCCAGATTGGCGAATCTAAAGAAGCTGAGTGGCGCTTTCGTGGCTTCGCCCATGCACGAGGCCACGCTCTCAGAATGTTCACTTCTGCAAAAGGCTAGTCATATCATTTCCCTTAAGCTTTCCGAAGTACAAGCCTCTCATAATTGCACGACGGGCACTCACAAATGAGTCGTTTAAGGTGTTCTACTAGGCCAAATGTGCTGCAATTCGTGTTCCCTGTCATTCGAAATTGGAAGGTACTATGATCTCTGCAAATATAATTTTTTACTCAAAGACCACAATGATTTAAAAGGAGGAAACAGGGATACTCAGCCTCACGTACTTCTTGTGCGGCTAACTGCAAGCGGTGGAATAAGTCACGCGACTGGGGGATCATGAAAAATTATGACTTATTGCAAAGTTTTCCGAGTGTCATCCGCTGTTCTTCTCCAAGGCTGGGCAGCTCACGTGTGGGGGGACAGAAAGATTGCATTAAGGTTTTCGAAAACTTGTGCCGACCCGAAAAACTAAGTCAACAACGCAATTGTCAACAAAAATTTTGGTCTCTTTCTTTTACGAATATAGCACTGTTTCGCTTTATTAGGGCATACTGCACGCAGAGTTTTATGTGAAATGTCGAACGGATCGATTGTTGCCATTCGCTTACAGTTGCATAGTGTGGTATTGAAATCAGAGAATAAAGGAAGAGGCGCAGCTGAAACTAACGTTTTCTGTCTTTTTGTATCTCCTCTGTAGAAATATTCTGCACAACTGTCGCTTTATTTTCGAATGAAAACATTTCCTGAAGCCATCAGCGCATCCGGTTCGGGTACATTGGCTTGAGGGTATATATTGCCAGTTGAAGCTTTTATGGGATCATTTCACTCTATTTTTTCCGCAGTCATTTTACGCCGATCAGCGTCTGTTGTACCATAAATGTCGCAGGTATAGATGTTGCGGTTTAGACTCACGTACTTTTCACTTGATCTAAACCTATCACGGCAAAAACGCGCAGCATATTCATTACCCTGAAGTAAGAAGGTAGTGTAACTTCAGAGTAATATTTAAACGAGGCCAAAGACAACAACTTCAACTACGTCCACAAAGAATGTTGCCTAATGATGCCGTAGGAATTTCATGCAGAAGAGTGCTTTTGTTTATATAGAGCTACAGATGTGCCCCCGTTAATACTGCGGAATTTGAAGTCAGTTTTGCATACACGTTCGCCGCAGTTTTCCGTACAATGGGACGGAAAATAGATCTGTTTTAGAGCGCGGAGTGCTTCTTCACTCGTTCGCATTGTTCTACAGTGCTCAACTGTAGCATTGCATTTGTGCTTCAAGCCTTTCTGAGTAAAATATTCTACTGTTAAAAAAGGCAACTCCGGTGTTTTAAATGTTGTTGGAAATACACAGATACTCCTGCCTCACGTATGGCCAGAATTCAGTTTTTCACTATGGGCCCTCCTACTATATACTGCCTCTATCAGTAAAGTATTGGCGTAGTTATAAAGATGAATTAAGTAATTAATTATTAATAAATAATTAGTTGCCTATTAAATAATTAATTGTTTGTTTGTTTGCTTGCTTGCTTGCTTGCTTGATTGATTGATTGATTGATTGATTGATTGATTGATTGATTGATTGATTGATTGATTGATTGATTGATTGATTGATTCGGCTACCAACGTCCTGCAGATGTCTGGCAGAGATCTGAAACGGGACATTGGAACGTCCGTAGAACATACGTAAGAAGCCTGTGGAGCATAATTGGATGTCCATGGAATCGTCCGGACGAGCGCACACAAGTGGGATGATCCAGCCAAGTTAACCCACGTCATCTTTTATCTGGCTGGTGTTGCCCAACTGTGGTTTCGCAACCACGAAAGTGACGTACCCACATGGCACGCGAATTGACGTTCATAGAAATGCCCCACGAACTTCATAACAGGATATCGGGACGTGCAAGAAATGTTTAAATATGGATTGTTCTGATTGCATAATCTTGAGTACGCTCTAACGACATGTTTGGCGGGATATAGGACGCTTCTGCGACATTTTGCTACCCATCGTCCAAAGGATGTTTGTGGGACATTTGGTTGTGGATTGAGGATATGCACATGGCGTCCATATTGATTATAGATTAACGTAATAGGGACCTTCCTCATAATAGGCCCTAGCAGTGCAGCAGCTCTCCTGCATATTACGATCCATTAACAAAGCTTGGCCTGGATTTTTGATTACTTGTGGAGCAATCATGATAAGGAACTGAATGGTTTTTGAAGATTCATCTCAGCGGTACAATAAGGTGACCAAATATTTGTCATACAAAAGCTGAAGTACTACAAGACAGGGCTTAACTGCATTATATCAAGACATATAAACATGCAAACTATACTAATACAGGCGTACATATTCCGCCGGGTGAGCTATACAACGTCATATCTCGATTTGAATGTGGTGGAAAGAGAAAAGATCGGTTCTCTAATGAGAAAATGCGTAAAACGAGCGCCGGGACTGCCCATGTGTACACCAGCAGAGAGACTGGTGGCTCTAGAAGTGCACAACACATGGGCAGAACTGGCGGAAGCGGTGCGAACCTCTCAAATTGAGAGACTTAGTACCACGAGGACAGGAAGAGCCATATTTGCCAAAGTTGGAATAAATCCGGACAGAGGCCCCACTCAAAAGATGGAAGTAGATAGGTAAGTTAGAAAAAATCTGATTATCCCCCCCCCCCCCCCATGCCAAAGAACATGCACCCGGAACATAGCAAAGACAGGAGGCATAAACGAGCCGAAGCATTAAAAATTAGATTCGGTAATATCTCGGAACATGAGCTGGCCTATGTAGACGCGGCGGGAGGTAGCGGCAGTTTTACGGTGGCAACGGCCGTCAGCGGCCGGGGTATTTCCGTCACCGCTGTCACTCTGTGCGGGCGCAACATAGAAGTTGCCGAAGAAATTGCGGTCGCATTAGCTTGCGCTGGAACGGACGCGAAATTTGTGATTAGTGACAGCAAAACTGCCACACAAAATTTTAGCAATGGAAGGATCTCGCCCTTAGCGGCCAGAATCCTAGGCCAGAGAAAGCTAGATAGAAAAATTCAAATAATTTGGACTCCGGCGCACGAAGCCGCCCCCGGCAACGAGGCGGCCCACGAGCTGGCTCGAGATCTCTACCGCCGAGCCGCTACGGGGCCCCTCGATGACCGAGGGAGCGGAGAGCGCATGCTAAAATATGGGGAGATCACGCAGCATTATAGATTGGCTCGTATATATATCAAAACATTTATTTAAAAGAAAAAAATGCAGAAAGCGAGCGGGTGGAGCCCCTAGTCCCGGGCCCCACTGGCTTGAGGGGTCCGCCGTGCTTGGTCGAGGAGCGCAAGTTGCATCTCCCGATCCTCGCTGGCGAGCCAAGTCTCCCACTGCTCCCTTCCGGAAAGTTTGCCGGCTATTTTTCGTGTATTAATTTTGGGTGGCCTGTTCTGGCAGTCCCACGTAATGTGGGCGAGAGTTGGCCGGCCTCCGCACCAAGGACAGCGAACGCTGTACAGCGTTGGGTGAATGGCATTTTTCAAATAAAGGCTTGGAAATGTGTGCGTCTGTATTCGGCGCCAGTCATAAGAGTTCTGCCTGGATAGGTCAGGGTGTGGTGCACTGTACTTTCTTCGCTCGCGCCGCTGGTGCTCAAGGATGTCTCGTGGTGAAAAGGGGTTTTCGTCAGAGTGGTCGGCCACTCGGTTGACAAAAGCACGAGCTGCGCCGTCCGCTCTCTCATTGCCCTCGAGTCCTGCGTGACCCGGGCGCCAGATGATCATGTGTTTCTGCGTTAGGGTGGATCCTAATAGGTGAGTGGTGCTGTGTGGTAGCCTCCCGCTGAGGAATAGTCTACATGCGACTTGGGAATCTGTAACAGTTATCGACGATTGTCCCAGAGCATCCTTAGTTTTAATAGCTAGCGCGATGGCTGAAGCTTCTGCGGTATTCGCAGATGCAACTCTAGCCGTGGCGCAAGTCACAAGCCCTTGATATGCGGCCGCTCCTACCACTGCGAGGGCGTATTTGTAAGCACCACATCGAGCGACATCTGTGTAGACTGTATCCGGGTTTCCACTGAATTGCTGCATTAACTTTCGAGCTCGAGCACTTCTACGTCCCCGGTGGTATTTTGGACTCATGTTCTTAGGGATTGGGGCTACTATCATCCTTTCACGAAGGACTCTGGGCAGAGATTCGAGTTCTTCTCCCGCATACTGTGGACGAGTAGGGTAACCCATGCGGCTAAGTAATTTTCTGCCAGAGGAGGTTAAGCTAAGCCGCTCCCGTTGAGATATGAGCGTCGCTGCCCGTAGCTCCTCGTAGTTATTGTGAATCCCGAGGGCCAGCAGGCGTTCAGTAGAGGTTCCCTGTGGTAGGCCGAGAGCCGCTTTGTACGACGTTCTAATCAACGCATCTAGGGCCTTTAGTTCTGTTTTCGTGGGGTCCTGGAAAGGGAGGCTATATATGAGACGACTTAGCACAAAAGCCTGAACGAGCCGTATCGTCTCTGTTTTCTTGAAACCTTTTCGGTGATAAGTTGCTCTACGGATCATACGGGAGATCTGTTTCACCGTAGTCCTAAGGGTTTTAATGGTGTGGTCTACTCGTTTGTTGCTTTGCAGCCACAGTCCGAGGACTCGCATTTTCTCTTTATCTGGCTGTCTCCTAGAAAGAGGTTCACCGACTCGTGAGTTTGACGGCCCCGACCTCGTATCCTGATAAATTCTGATTTATCGGGAGCGCAGCTCATTCCACTGCTGCGAGCGAAGGTTTCAACAACGGTCGCTGCTTCTTGCAGGATTTCTTCTTTTTGTCCTAACGAGCCGCTGGTTGCCCATAGGGTAATATCGTCTGCATATATCGCGTACCCTAGCCCAGGTATGACGTCGAGTGTTTTGGCTAAGCGTCTCATGCCAATATTGAAAAGAAGGGGGGAGAGTATCACCCTTTGCGGTGTACCTCTATTGGGCATGGGAAAAGGGTCTGAGCGCGTAGTGCCAATGCCTATTGTCGCAATGCGAGAGGTCAGGAAAGAGCGGGCGTAATCATAGATTCTTTGTCCACAACCGATGTCACTTAGCTCAGATAAGATATGTTCATGTGAAATAGTGTCGAATACGCTTTTTAAATCAAGAGCCAGGACGAGATGTTCCGCACCAACCATGGTGTTGCATAGAACTTCTTCGCGAAGTAGCAGGAAAACATCTTGTGTTTGTGGGAAATAGGTTGCGTCTTCAATGTAAGACGTGAGACGTGTGTGGATCACCTTCTCAAATAATTTGCCAAGACAGGAGGTTAGTGATATCGACCTGAGATTTTGTAGATCATGAGGCTTTCCTGCTTTCGGAATAAGCACGATTTTGGCCTCCTTCCACTGCTGTGGAACGACGCCCCTCTCCCATATCTGTTCATTAAAATACCGGGTAAGCTGTTCTAGGTGCTCGTCGCTCAGGTTCCGGATCATAGCATTTGTGAGCTGATCTGGTCCTGGAGCAGTATTTCTCTTCGCAGCTTGCGCTGCCGCGAAGAGTTCTGCCTTAGTTATCGGAGCGTCTAGCACCGCGTTTTCTTGCCCTTGGTATGGCAAGGTGCATGGGGGAGTGATTACTGCTCCTACGTACTTCTCTTTAAGCTTAGTGAGGAGGGCCTGATCTGTTCCTGAAGATTATCCGGCAAGTTTTTGAAGAGTGCGGTTATTGGCCGTTTTTGTTTTTCCTGGTTCCATTATGCTGCGAAGTATCGCCCATGTCTTGGAGGTGTGTAACGTTTCGCGAAGTGAGTCGCAAAAGCTCGCCCAACTCGCTGTCTCTAACTGCTGTGCGTAAGCGTTTGCCCGCTCTGATATTTCAGCAATTCTGTGGCGCAGTTTGCGATTAAGTCGCTGTTTTTTCCATCGTTTAGTTAGCCCCCCTCTGGCTTCCCACATATGTAGCAGATGGTTGTCAACTACAGGCGTTTCTGCTGTGAGCGCTAGCCGCTTAGATGTTGCTTTATGAGCGTCTCGTATGTGTGTTGCCCACTCTTCAGCGTTCTCAGGTGATAAATCCGGCATGGGGATTTTGCGATAATTTACCCAGTTCGTGATTACCACCTGGCCACAGGGTCGCCGAATTTTCGGGGAGCCTACCGACACACTGATAATGAAATGGTCACTGCCCAGATTCTCTCCTAGATTGGTGCAGAATACCTGGTTGACATTATTTGGGAATGTAAGATCTGGAAAGGTGTCTGTACTGACGCTGTTACCTAATCTTGTCCGGTTTTGCGGGAGAATGATGAGTTGGAGATCATATGCTTCGGTCGCTCGCTCGAGCTCCCGGCCTTTGGGGGTGTCTGTTCGGTAACCCCAGCTGGTGTGAGGAGCATTGAAGTCCCCAAGAAGCAGTAGTCTATCCTGGGTGCCGGAGTGACACATGACGTACCGAGTGATGGCCTCAAAATCGGCCCTCCTTTCTTTAGGTGGGCTATACACGTTCGTGATTATGGTTTTTGCCTTGCTACGCTTCTGCGGTAGTATTGTTACAATTTGATGGTTGATGCTGCTAGTCGCTAGATAATCTATACTGATTGCTATGTCCTTGAGCACCATCGTCGCGACCTTAGGGTAGTCTGGTGGGATACCGTGTAGTAGCCAGTCAATCTGACCGGCTTGTTACCGATCTCTTGCAAACAAATAACATCAGATTTGACTGGCACAGTGTTAATGTATTGTTGTAGATCCGCCGCCCGTTTGTGGAAGGTGCGGCAGTTCCATTGCCAAATTTCGAGATATTGGTGATGTACTCGCGTTCTACTCGCCATGAATAGTGTTTTCGCTGTCTGAGTCGATATGGGTCAGGGACGGCGGTTAGATTGAGCGCTGGGGCTAATGCTGGCTCGCTTACGAGCCGCGCTCTTTGCACTGGCCACAGATTCATCGACGTAAGTTTTTAGGCTTTGAAATTCTGCGTACAGCTGCTGCTGAAAATTTTGCATAGTTTGTAATTGATGCACAACTTGTTGGAGTGTAACCTCCACAGAATTCGGCGTCGTTATAACCTCGAGAGGCGTGCCTGCTGCTTTAGTATGTGCTGTTTTGTTCGTTTCGGTACAGCGACTAGCTTTGAGGGAGGCCAACTCCCGCTTAATTTCTGCCAAGCTCTCGCGGAGGAGCTTGTTCTCGTTAATGATCTTCCGATATTCGGGATTTTCTGTTATAGGAGCAGTAGGAGAAACGACTCGTGCCCAGCTTACCGTGTTATCTTGCGGTGCTTGCTTGGTCACAGTGCCGAAAGCCCCCGATTTAGGCGATTTTGGTGATTGGTAATGAGATGAGTTTTTGGGATTGGAGTTCTTTCGGGTCCGCGATCTTCACCTGGATCGACGGCGAGTCTCTGATACCTCCGGCGAGGGATCGGATGCGGATTCTCCATCATCGGAACTCAACCAACGTAGGCGTTGAGGTGGCTTCGTTGAGCTGTCCTTCCGGGTAGTCCGTTGAACGTCAGTCCTCGGTGTTCTTTTGCTTTGGGGTTTGAGACGTTTTTTACAACTTCGGTCTCCTGTCATGTGACCCTCCCCACAGGCTGCACACTTGGGGGTGCACTCATTTCCGGCTACAGGGTCCCGTTTTCCACATGTACGACATACTGGAATGTCCGGCTGGGGACAGACGTCTTATCGGTGACCAATTTGGTGACACACTTTGCACACCTGAGTGGTAATTTTGTAGGGATAGCAAGCAAGTTCTCCGCCGTTGTAGTAGACGTACCGCGGCGTAATACCTCCAAAAAAAGTGATAACGGCCGTTTTAGTGTTACGGAACATGCGCGCTTGGAGAATTTCAACCCCTTGCGTGCGTATGCGTAGATTCGCTTTTAGCATTTCAGGCGTCGTGTGCGGGTCCAAGCCGTGGATGACACCCTTGGTTGTCCCGTCACTTGTCGCTACGTAGGCGTTGACCGAGTGAGGCCGGCCGTTAATGTTAAGCATTTCAATACGTCTAACGTAGTCCGCCATTGTCTGGTGCAGCGTGGACACGATAAAGATGTTGGAGCCCGGCTTGATTCTGAGCAGAAATTGCTCACCTGATATTTTCCCGTTGCATGCAGCAATCACGGCATCCGCCAGTAATGGACTAGCCAGGTTCTTGACCGGTAGCCCTTGATGCGGTCGCACCACTATCTTAAAATCATCCTTTGGCAGGGGGGGTAAGCGCCTGTATGCTGGTTTGTGTTTAGATTTCCCGGTTGCTTGACCAGCGGAAACTTGCCGATTCTTCAAGGTCCCCGAATATTCCAGTGCTCTGGTCTTCTTCTCTTTCGCATCCTCTTTTTTTCTGCCGAAGCGTGAGGACCATCTGCCAATCCCCATATGTTTGACTTTGGCTCTCTGTCCCGGCGTTCTGGTCGCTGGGTCCTTTTGATATCGTGAGGTTGTGAGCAGCGGAGTCTTGAAAATCCATGCTGTCAAGGTCCTGGCGGCGCGTGTCCGTCACCCGCGAGGGTCCGGGACGCGCAGGTGCGTCAGGTGGTTGATTTGCAAGAGCCATCGAGCGGTCGGTGGGAAACGGCAAGAAAGCCGCTTCCCATATGGCTTCCGGCGAAAGCGGCCCGGCCAAGGGCGGTCGGTGGAGATGGCGTCGTCTTCGTGGTTGGGGAGCGCGCCGACGACATGTCCGTTCCCTTCCACGGCGAAACTCTCTCGGGTCAGCTGGGATCGGTCGTTGCCGCTGGCCTTCACTGGTATCCCCGCCAGACCCAAAATTAAACAACAGACAAGCAGTCGCGTGGAGACGACTACAAACTTATACATATCCGCACCCGGTTATGGCGAACCACATGTTCCCCGAGGCCAGGAGCGATAAATGTAATCTTTGTGGGGCGAGAGGGACCATCGACCACATAATATGGGAATGCCCGTACTCTCCCGGGGGAACGCACAAAATAGGTAGTAGAGACACCTGGGAGACCCTGCTGCGCAGCTCGGACTCTGAGCTGCAGCTCCGGCTCGTCCAACTGGCTAAAGAGGCTGCTGGGACCCAAGACCTCCCAGCCTGCATCTGAGGCGGCGGCACTCGCCCCCTGACCTGCGTGTCGGGGGGTAGGTAGATCACCTTATCCGTTGGACATTAAAGTTTATTCTGTCTATCTATTGCTTGTTGTGGGAAGAAGAAGACGCGCCTCGCAGCACAGCCGCATCGCCAACGCGCGGCTCGTCTCGGCTCGCGCTGTTGATTGCTGGCGTCCGTTTGGACAGTGCGTCGGGCTGCCTCGCCGTTCCCGGTTGCTGTGCCTTTGCATTAGGAGCCGCCAATAAACCTTTTCTCAATTAGTCGAGGTGCTGGGACTCAAACCCAGTCACTTGAAACCCTGGAGCTGAGATCAAAATCGCTACCGCCCGCCATGACCGACAGCTCTTCCCAAACGGCACCGGCGCCACAGTCCGTCACCTGCACCGGCGTTCCACGTCAACGGGACCCGAAGATCTTCAGCGGTGCAGACGACGAAGACGTAGAAGACTGGCTTGCGTCATATGAACGGGTGAGCGCACACAACAAGTGGGATGATCCAGCCAAGTTAACCCACGTCATCTTTTATCTGGCTGGTGTTGCCCAACTGTGGTATCGCAACCACGAAAGTGACGTACCCACATGGTCAGTCTTCAAGACAACCTTTACGGAAGTGTTCGGCCGACCCGCTGTTCGCAAGCTGCGTGCCGAACAATGCTTGCGCGCCCGAGCACAGCAGACGGCAGAAACGTTCACAAGCTACATAGAAGACATGGTGGACCTTTGTAAACGAGTCAACGCCGCAATGCCTGAAGCTGAGCGAATTCACCCACCCCCGTCTTCCAAACACGCTCCGCACCCTTATTTCCGAAGAGGTCGCCCAAATTTTCCTTTCCGCACACCATCAGCCGCCTGCAGCCGCGAATCTCAAGTCTGCGGTGGCAGTTCAGCCTGTCGCCACGCTTCTCACCTATGCGCAGCCAGTCCTGCCTGTGGCCGCGCCTCTTACGTACGCGCAGGCAGTACGCAGGCCTCCACAGGAGTCTTTCGCGACCCAGTCCCAACCGCTGCCACCGGAAGCCCATGCTGCATCTTGCAGCGCACCGCGAGATAATCCTTGGAGGACACCTGACAATCGACCCATCTGTTATTATTGCCGCACTCCCGGACACGTCGCCCGATATTGCCGCCGTCGCCCTCAAGCGTTCGGCGACGCCTCGCGGCCCTTCCAGTACGGCAGCCAGCCATTTCGCCAATACGCCGCTCCTTCCCCCCAACCGTACGCTCGTGCTGACATCCCAGAATTTCCTTGGCGTCGCTCGCCATCCCCTCGCCGACGCTCGCTCTCCCCAGTGCGTCGGCGACCCGCACCACCTGACCAGGAAAACTGAACGTCGCAGTTCAAGAGGCAAGAACTGCGCCCCATTCGAATTGTCTAAGTCCTCGCGCCTCTCCTGCTAACGTGGTCGAAATTTCTGTAAAAGGTGTTCCTGCATTCGCTCTTGTGGATACCGGCGCAGCCGTTTCTGTGATAGCCGCCAAACTGTGCCCTTCGCTGCGCAAGGTGACCACGCCGCTTTCTGGACTGTTCCTTCTTACGGCAAGCGCGCAGCACGTCACTCCGCACGCAGCCTGTACTGAACGTGTGCTGATTCACGGCATTGTTTACATCGTCGAGTGTGTTGTTCTTCCCACCTGCTCGCATGACGTCATCCTCGGATGGGGCTTCTTATCCAGTCTTAAACCCGTGATCGACTGCGCACGCGCCGAAGTTGAATTTTCCCTTTGTGAGGCATCCTTGGACGAAGTTTGCGACCGCCCTTTTAAGCTTACCGTGCGCGAAGACACAGATATTCCACCTGGCTCCTTCGCCCTCATACCCGTGTCTTGCGATGCCACCGCTGATGTAACGGTCCTCTTCTCACCGTCCGACGTCTTCATGAGCCGTAAATCTCTCCCACTACCCTTCGCGACGCTTGACGTGGCTGGCGGCTGCAGCAATATATACTTTTACAATCCCCTCTGTGCGCCTATTACGTTGCTCGTTGGTGAATTCCTTGGCTTCGTGGAACTCCTCGACTCTTCGTCTTTGATTGACGTCTCCCGAGACTCGTTTGATGTCGACTCCGGCCAACCGTCTTCGATGTCCGCGCTTGAGGATACGTCCAGGGATGCGTTCTCGAATGCCATCGCCGATACCCTCACACCTGCCGAACGCACCGACCTTCTTGATCTCCTGCACAAATTTAGAAGTTCATTCAACGTTTCCCAACCTCACCTGGGCCGCACGTCGGAAGTGCAGCACTACATTGAAACCGGTTCACATCAGCCGTTACGTCAACGACCGTACCGCGTCTCTGCCGAAGGGCGTCGTGTCATTACCACCCAAGTCGAAGATATGCTGCGCCGTGATGTTATTCAACCTTCGCACAGTCTCTGGGCATCTCCTGTCGTTCTCGTTCGCAAGAAGGAAGGGTCTATTCACTTTTGCGTCGACTACAGTCGGTTAAAAGGTAACGCGCAAAGACGTCTATCCTTTTCCGCGCATCGACGACGCCCTCGACAGTCTTCAGGGAGCGGAATTCTTCTCGTTCCTTGACTTGCGTTTAGGGCACTGGCAGGTCCCGATGGCTGTGGCCGATCTGCAGAAAACCGCATTCATTACGCTTGACGGCTTATACGAATTTGAGGTGATGCCTTTCGGGATTTCTAACGCCCCTGCCACCTTTGAACGACTCATGGACAACACGCTGCGTGGCCTCAAGTGGTATACGTGTCTGTGTTACCTCGATGAAATCGTGGTTTTCTCGCCTAATTTTCCTACTCATCTGCTCCGCCTCAAACAAGTTTTGACCTGTCTAACAAACGCTGGCCTTCAACGCAACCTCAAGAAGTGCCGTTTCGCCGCACGAGAGCTTACCATTTTAGGGCACGTTGTGTCCAAGCATCGCGTTCTACCCGATCCTGCAAAACTTCGAGCAGTCGCTGAATTTCCGAAGCCTCAGACCACCAAAGAACTTCGAAGCTTCGTTTGTTTATGCTCATATTTCCGGCGCTTTGTTCGAAATTTCGCATCTATCACGGCGCCATTGACTCAGCTTCTACGCGGTGATGCCGCCCTCTCCTGCTGGTCCCCTGCATGTGGCTCCGCCTTTGCTACGCTGCATCGTCTTCTCATCTCCCCACCCATTCTTTGCCATTTCGACCCGTCAGCTGCAACTGAAGTACATACAGATGCCAGCGGGGTCGGTCGGCCAGCGGGGTCGCCCAACGAAAGCCGGGCTACCCCGAATACGTAGTCGCTTATGCGAGTCGCACGCTGACGAAGCCTGAGGCCAATTACAGCGTGACTGAAGAAGAGTGCTTGGCTTTTGTTTTGGCACTGCGCGGTGCCGATGATCTGAGCCGTGAGGGAGGACGGAACAGCGAGGCGCTCTCCACGCAGAAGCAGGTTATCGACAACGGAAAGTTCTTGCCGAATGACGTAGAATGGTTTGGCCTCTTATGGTATGGACTTCTTTGGCGGCCAGGAACTCAGCACGAATGACTTGACGGTTTCCAGGCAACTGTCGTCGAGACGGCCTGCCTGAACCTCTCCTTAGTCACGCAGGCTGGCTCAATGAAAGAGAATTTCTTCCTCCTTAGCAATCTCTGCCTCCGAGGTAGGTGCTCCTAGCCGAGAAAGTGCATCTGCTACAGTGTTTGTGGACCCCTGGAGGTATTCAGCAGTGAAATTGTAGCAAAGCAGTCGTGGACTCCAGCGTGCGATTCGGAGTGGGCGTCTTCCACGTGCTTATGACGACAGCAAGGACACCAGTGCCTGATGGTCTGTTCGAATTGTGAAATGGCGACCCCACAGGTACGTGTGCCATCGCTCACACGCCCAAAGGCACGCAAGAGTTTCTCATTCACCGACTCTCTGCAGGCGACAGCGTACGAGATGCGAAAGCGACTGTGCGGAGCTCGTGTCCAGTTTGTTGCTGCAGGACTGCTCCCAGCCCACAGTCGGACGCCACAATGACTGGCAATGACGGATCGAACATCTAGAGGACTGTACTCGACGAAAGTATTTCCTTGACCCTCCGGAAACTGCTGTCTGCTTCGGCAGACCAGATGAATGGCTCATTTTTTCGAAGTAAGACTCTCATAGGCTCAACCACTTGTGCCAAGTGTGGAACGAGCTTGGAGTAGTATTCTACGAGACCCAGGAACGAATGAAGGGTGGCCACATCAGTTGGCACTGGTGTGTTAACTATGGAGTCTACTTTCTCTGGAAGTGACGAGATACCACGTGCAGTGACCTTGTGCCTCAGAAAGGCAAGTTCTGGAACGTCGAAAAGGCATTCGTTGTTCAGTTTCAGAGCTGCGTTCTTGATCTTTTGCAGCACGGTCTTCAAGTTTGAAAGGTGTTCTTCTGCGGTCTTGCCAAAAATGATGACATCATCAATGTAGAACAACACGCCAGGGCAGCGGTCAAGGATTTTCGCCATCATCTTCTGAAATGCCGCTGGGGCAGAAACCAACCCAAAGCAAACTCTTAAAACGGCAAAGGCCATCATGAGTGATGAAAGCTGTCAGATCCCTGCTGTCAGGGTGCAAGAGAACCTGATGGTAAGCGGAAGCCAAGTCAAGTTTGGAGAAGTGTGTAGTGCCTACTAAAGCGTGAAGCAGCTCCACTGTATGGGGCAATGGGAAACTGTCTGGAACAATAGCTTTGTTCGGCTGTCGAAGGTCTACGCAAATCCTGATGCTACCATCTTTCTTGTTAACAACAACAATGGAAGACACCCATTCAGAAGCACCGATCCGCTCGATGATGTCAAGGCTCAGCAACCTCTGAAGCTCATTTGATACTGGTGACCGGAGAGAATATGGCAGATGGCGAAGCTTCGAAGTTACAGGCGGCACACCTTGCCGTGTCTTGATGCGATACGTGAACCCCTTAGCAAGACCCAACTCTGGACTGAAAAGTGAACTGAACTCATGTTCTAAGGCTGGCAGAAGAGCTTTGTTATGGGGCTGCGTGCTTGGCGGTGTGGAAATAGAACAAGATAGCGGGTCAACAACAGTCGGCTGCGGTGCAACGGTCGTGTATAAGCACTTGAGAGCAGAACCCTCAATGCGAAGATCCAAGGCTTTAATGCCGTCAAGACCGATCAGACAAGTTCCTCGGTGAACAACACAAAAACGTAGCGACGCTGTGTGGCCTTTAAACCGAACGTCTGCCTGGAAACAACCTAGCACTGGAATTGGCCGTTGAGAGTAGTCAAACAGACTAACATGCGGAGCAGGCAGGAGCGGAAGGCTCTGAAAATATCGACTGAATTTTTGCTCCGACAGGATTGAAACAGACGACCCTGAATCAACAAGGAATGTCAAAGTGACATTCGCGACTTGCACTTGAATATGAATTCCGCTACGCGCGGAACCTTGCACAGTCAAACCTTCCTCAGCAATGCTGGATGACGAAACATCTTCATGAAATTCAACTTCACGGACTCTGCCTTGCATTTAGGTGAGCTTGCGGCTGCATACCCTTTGAAAGTGGCCCTTGCGACCGCAAAACGAACAAGTCTTGCCTTGCGCTGGGCACTGCGGCGCTGACGCCATGTGGTTCTGCGAGCCGCATCGGAAACAATGTGGCGAACCGGAGCGACTACTCTGTTATCGGTTCCACTCACGGGGGCGGTTCCGCTGCGGCGCACGTGAGCCGCCCGCGCTGCTCGTTAAACTCTGCTCTAAGATGGCTGCCGGTTGTTAATTTCTTTTTTTTTTAAGAATGCGACGATTGTTTTCGACGCTGCCGCAATGAAATCGCTTCGACCGAAGCAGAAAGCTCCTTTTGCTCTTGAGCCGCCTGCTCAAACTGAAGTGCAATTCGACCAGAATTCTCGAATGAAAGTGTGGAACCCTCCAGCAGTAACCGCTCACGTACGCGAGTGGAAGCTACGCCGGCAACGAATTGATCCCGCAGAGCATCACCTTGCGAGGCAAACGAACAATGGGACGCTAGCTCCCGTAGAGCGGCAACAAAGTCATGAACGGACTCGCCTGTGTGTTGGCTGCGGTGGTGAAAGCGATGACTCTCGATGATAACGTTGCGCGACGTCGAAAACTGGTGCCGTAATGCGGCGAGTGCAGAGTCGTATTCGTCAGGAGGGGCCACGACAGACTTGTCATCGGTGCGTGCTGTGGCACTTGGCGCGGCCGGTGCTGCGGCGCTGGTCCCTGCATGTCGCGTCTGATAAATACGCTGGCCCTCCGCCCCCAAACAATGCAAAAGAATAGCCTTGAGTTGCTCCGGCTTGAATGCGGTGGCTCCGGATGCCAGCAAGTACACGTTGAACATCTGCTCCCACTGCTCCCATGGCAATGAGAGACGGCTGGGCGTCGAAAGGAAAAACGGTGGCGGAGCAAGGCCGGTGAAGCTCATGGTGGCGGATACGGACGGCGCAGCGGGGCTGGCGGTACGTTCACGACATCCTCGTCGCCAATGTGGTATTGACCGAAGGTGGAAGTCAGACTCTAGCCGTCCCGAAGTACAAAGCCGTTTATTTAACATATACAACCAATATATATAATGAAGAAGAGAAGCGCCCCCTGGGGAATAAAGAACTGAAATGAATAACGAAACTGAATATAACAATGACGTTTCATGTTTCGTTATCTGCTGTTATCGCGAAGCGCGCGCTGCTGTGCGTTGGCCAGCGTAGGTAGTTACGTCAGTTTCGTGGTCCTCGTAGCTGTGTCCTTGTGCTCCACGATGTTTCACCCGTTTCACGACTCGTACCGCTCGTGCATCGTGCAGTGGTACAGGGTGGTCCTTTATGAAAGGGAACACGCGAGCGCGTGGCCCGTGCTCTGCGGAGGCTGCTTACAGCGCCACCAACAGGCAGCAAGGGGAAGCACGTCTGCTTGTGGCGTCATCTGTTGGCGGCTAGAATAACCAGGCATGGCCGATAGGCAAGCGCCTGCTAGAATTAGCTGGAACCCCCCCCGTCCTCGCATGACTATTGCGCAAAGAGCGGGGCCTGCAGCGCAACGTCTGCTGCTACCAAACCGCGTTGGATAGGCAAGCACACTGGAAACGTGGAAGCGGCAACATACGCCCGGTAGTTATTAGGTACTCCTGGCGTACGTATATTAGTGCGTAAGCATTCTAGGGCTTCTTTTCTCGGAACTTTGTAACGCGTGACACGATGCACTGCATGCATAGGCATACATGATGTCCTACGGAGGTGTATATGAGAATGCCTTATGACTACGTATGACTAATGAGACATGATTTTGACTATATGTAGTGAGTACTGAGAGGTATATGTGTAAGTAAGGCTAACAAAGTCTTATAAGATTAGTTACAATAAAAGCAGTTCAATATGACGGAGATTATTTGAGGGTAATTAGGTATACTGAGGCTAATTAAAATCTACTTGTGCTAAATTGTTAGTATAAAAAAAGTTGCTAAGGCTAAATCAACGGAGCCTAATCAAGAATTAAGGCTCCCCTGAGAATAGTTAGATATAAATAAGCAATATTAATTAATTACAGATATAAACGCCTTCGCCATAACTTTAACTAAGGTTAATTAATTAGCCAAATGACATCATTACAGAAATAACTGAGCCTGAATAATAAATACAATACGATTATTTACCTGAACTGAAGTTTCACTTCAGTGCACTTCTGTCCTAAACCGCTACAAATCTGGTGAGGTTTATTCATGCTATGGAGGGGGGGAATGGGCAGCCAGGGCTCCGTACTGCAAGTACGCAGAAACTCTACTGGAGTTGTCAAAGCGTACATAAGCATGCCCCCAAGTATAAGTTGGCCCACCCCCAAATTTCAACTTGGCCCACTACCAAATTTAAGTTGGCCCACTTCCAAAATTTCAAGTTGGTCCACCACCAAATTTTAGGCTGGCCCACCCCAAAATATAAATTGTCCCACCCCCAAATTTATGTTGACCTACATCCAAATTTCAAGTTGGCCCACCTCCAAGTTTCTCCAAATGTCAAGTTGGCACATACCCAAATTCTAAGTTGGCGCATCCCAAAATTTAAATTGGCCCACTCCCAAATATAGGTTGGCCTACCCTCAAATTTCAAATTGGCCTACGTCTACCTAAATTGACTTTTCCATGCATTTTTTGTGTACCCTATGTATCTCTTGGGTTATTCTCTCTAATCATTTTTTTTTTCAATTGTTCCTCATCGCTTATAAAGTAACCAACCATCTACAGTATAATAAATAAATGTCGAAAGTTCGCACATTGCGCATTTTTGTGCAGATACAATACATTATACTTCTGGCGTGGCGGACAGATCTTGCTTCGGTACTCGCCAAAGAATGCTTACACATTAAAATACGCTGGAACTGCCTATTAACTAGAAGGCATATGTTGGTCCTTGCACGCTTTGAATGCGCTAGCGTGCCAAGTGCGGTTTGCTAGCGGCGTCTGGTTGTAGGTTCCGCGTGTCGCGCATCCACCTGGCGTGGGAGGCAGTCAGCAGCCGCTTGTCTATCAGACGTGCCTGCTTATTCTGGCCGTCAAGAGATGGCGCTACAAGCAGACGTGCTTCCCCTTGCTGCCTGTTCCTGGCGCTCTAAGCAGCCTTGGCAGAGCTCACGCCACGCGCTCGCGTGTTTCCTTTCATAAAGGACGACCCTGTACACAAATACCTCAAAAACAAGTCCTGCAAGGTTGTTCAGGATGCCTAAAGACAACAGGTGAGCGCTCAGACCCAAGGACATCAGAAGGTGCATGTACACGAACACAGTCCTGTCCATGTGTGTGCTCCATGAGGCTCGGGACGTCGTTGCGCCTTGATTGTGCTACACTTGCCTCTTCCCGGCAGAGAAAGCTAACAAATAGATGTTCCTCCTCATTGTCATCTGGTCTATGACTTGTGTTTTTCTGTGCCAAGTCTCATTTTGGAACTTCAGTAACTTGCCCAGCTTTCCATAGCGCCCTCAGTGCTTTTTCTGTGTGTCACGTTCTACAAACGTACTAACAGCTGAAAAATTACTGTTCGTGTTTGTGTGCTATCTCAGTAACCGCCGATGGGAAAACCGCACGGACAACTTTCATGTGTAGGCACGATACGCTTTCTTTTTCTTCTGGAAAGCATGAGCATTGCAAGTGTCCTACATGCAGATTTTTGCAGTTCGTGTTTATTATACAAAGTAGTGCCCAGTAGGTACGACTTAGTGCCTTAAGTGACGTAATTCTATTGCTAAGCATTGCATTCGGGTCGAAAGAAAAGCCGTGTTGTTGGCTTATTTTACCTGGTATTTGACTGAGGAATAAGCCTTTCTGCGAATGTTTCCTATGTGCTGCTGCAAAAGGCGACTACCTTCTGTTTCCCTTGCCACCAATACTGAAGTTGTGGCCAAGGGCAAAATAATGTGATAATGTGTATTTCAGTTTTTAGTACAATGTTATTTTTTTTCTGCCATGTCATTTCAATTTGTTCAGCAGTAATGAACATGTCACGCATTTCATATACTTTCGTGCAGATTTATAAGTAAGCTCTTTCTTTTCGTATGGCTCTCAATCAAACAATGTTAGTATTTTATTCTATTTGTAGGTATTTTGCGTGTCATTGTTTTTGCCATTACCAGTGAACTTTCCCTTTTTATAGTTCGCATGACTATGTCATACATGTCGTCCAATTTTGTGCAATATCTGAGTGCATATATCAGAAGCTCGTCTACATTTAAGTCTTGAGGGTGTTATATAAACATGTTGTTTTTTACGTGTGTGTTCATGAAACGGCCTACGCGTTTTCTAGCGCTTTCTTTTGTTATTTCACCATCTATGAACTTTTGTGTATAGTACTCTTGCATATGTCATGCACATTTCACTTTTGCTCATTTTTTGAGCTTGTATCACACCACGTTAAAAGGAAAATCTGTTTTCGGAAACGAAGTCAATCAAGCGAGACTAAACATCTGTTGTGTTCGGAGTGAAATATTTTTATGTCCCGGCACATGCTGGTATAATATAAGTATGGGCAAGACTACGTGCGTGCCAACGCATAGCCCACGGCGCACCACGCGCCAGCTGCACATTAGCATGTGCAGCCGTGTGTAAAAGATGATTACTGATTAGCAAAGTAATGATTGATTAGTGATGGGATTCAGAAGAATTAAGATGTATTAAGGATAATTAAGGTGGATTAAAGGTGATGAAGTTGGATTAGGGTGAATGCGGGTGGATAAAGGCGCATTAGGGAACATTATGCTGGATTAAAGCGAATTAAAAGGATTAGACTGGATTAATGAGGGTTAGGTGCATTGGGGACGATTAGGATGGATGAACGTGGATTAAAGAAGATTATGGTGGACTAGGGTGAATTAAAGAATGAATGAGGATCAGGGTAGATCAAGGAGGATTAGGGTGGATTAAGTAGATGGAGGTATAATAGGGTAGAAGGATCGACATTTGGGCGAGTTGGTACTGGTTGAACATCTTGAAGGGGCAGCGCAAAAAGACGATGACAGAAGGCAGAAACACACAGGACAGCGCTGAACTCACAACTAAACGCTGTTCAAGACCTGTACTATAACATTCCACATGACGAACTAATGATAAGCGTCAAACTGTGTATCACCGAGCACAATGATGAGCTTAAATTTTCTAGAAGGTGTGGTATATCTGTCAGCAGTTTTCTTGAGATTCTCTCTTTTTATTTAGCTTCAACTGTTGTTGAATGGAAAGGAAATTTATACCGACAAAAATCTGGCATTTGCATTGGGTCCAAGGTTGCACCGACACTAACATTTTCCTAGGTAGCGTAGACAGAAATATAGAAAGTAACCTAGATGACCGAACACTGAAAGTGCTAAGATATGTCGATGATTTTCTGATCTTTGTGAAGAGTACTAAATTCCAACAAATGGCTCATAATGTACTTCAAGTATTCCACAAATGTGGCTCAGGGTTGGTTTTCACACATGAAGTGCCAGATAAGAACGAACTACAATTTTTAGATACGAGGCTCAAACTAACTGATTCGCATGTGTGCTGGTCAGAGAAACCAATTTTAAATTTTCATTCCGCACATTCCAAGGTGGTAAAAAACGGCATTGCGTTTTCTGTTCTATTTTCCGCACTTTCGAAATCATGTTTTCACAAGACGTCTGCGAGTTTTTTAAAACAGCTGGAGCGTTTGAGAGCGGCAGGTTTTCGAGAGGATTCTATCCGCATGACAGTACAGAAGCGTGTTAAGCGCGTAAAATTAGGAGCACCCACAAGAACGGACAATCCAGAGCCTGCCGACAAGAAGAAAAAACTGGTTGTAATTCCATATGTGCATAAACTATCACACAATCTCAGGAATGTAGCAGGCAGATTTGATATAAAGGTTGTTTTTTCTGCCCCTAACATGTTGATCAAAATTTGTGCTAAGATCAATAGGAAATTAGATCAATAGTAAGATCAATAGGAATTGGTGTTTTGATAGCTATTAACTCTAGTTTTGAATCAATCCTTTTGAGTGTAACTACTAATTTGGAATTACTCTGGTGCTGCCTATCTATTGGTTTGAAAAAATAATCATAGGGGTCTGTTATCGTACCCCTAATCCCGATTGTGATTTTGCAGAAAAAATTGAAAAATGCAGCGAAATATCCGTTCGATTTCCTGGATCACCTATGTTTCTTTTAGGAGACTTTAATTTCCTGACTATCGACTGGTCGCGTTCCTGCCCCTTTTCTAATCCGACATCTGCAGAGGCTACAGGATTTCTTAACGTTTGCGTAGATTTTAGCCTCGCACAGCTCGTTATCAAACCAACGCGTGTCACATTTACTACAAGTTCGTTGCTCGACTTGATTCTGACTACTCATGCTGATAAGGTTACACCAGTGACCCACGTGCCTGGCCTAAGCGACCATAACATCTTACACTTTAACATTTCCATCCCGCCTACAAAAGTAAAGAAACACACAGAATATATTAGGGACTACAAAAAGGCTAACTTTAACGCTATAAACTCTGAGCTATCAGCCTGTCTTGACTACTTCCTTATGACACATGTAGACTTATCAGTTCAAGAAATGTGGTTGTCTTTTAAAACTACAGTAATGCATCTTATCTACAAATATATTCCACTTAGAATAATTCATCAATCTTCTAACGCCCCTTGGTGCAATAACCATCTGAAAAGATTATCCAACAAAAAATGCAGACTTTTTCGTTCCGCCAAAAGGTCATTAAACGCTGATCGATGGTTAGCATATACATCCGCTGCGAAAGCCTATACAAGGGCTTTAAACACGTCCAAATTTAACTTCTTTAACGCTACCCTACCATCTCTGATCAAAACTAAACCAAAACGCTTTTGGAACGTTATGAAATGTACCAAAGATAGCGCTATAAGTCTCGTAAACGATTCAGGCAATCAAGTTCCGAATAATCTTTGTGTTTCTGTACTAAAGAACACGTTTGTCCAATCATTCTGCACAGAAAATTTAAGTGACTATCCCCCTTTTACATCTGTTAACTTTTCGGCGATGGATCCCATTACCCTAGACCCAGCAGGTATCCGAGCCAGAATTTTCAAGATAAAGCGGTCATCATCATGTGGTATTGACGGTATTAATTCCAAGTTTCTCCAAAACACTGCAGAATGCAGCTCCATCATACTTAACTTTATTTTTACTAGATCACTTAACGACAGTGCCCTACCCATTGATTGGAACACCGGCAAGGTTACCCCGCTTTTTAAATCGGGAAACCCACATCACCCTTTGAATTACAGAACCATCTCATTAACTTCGGTACCCTGCAAAGCTTTTGAGCACATCATTTTCACTCACCTTGTAAACTTTCTTGAATCAAACAATTTTTTTAGCCCTTATCAGCACGGTTTCAGAAAATCTTTTTCTTGTGAAACACAACTAATAACATTCACTAATGACTTGCATGCGTTCTTGGACTCGGGTTTTGCGACGGACTGTATTTTTTTAGACTTTTCTAAAGCCTTTGATAAAGTTAATCACCAGTTACTTATCTATAAGCTAAGCCTTCTAAATATTGACCCTTTAATGTTCAAATGGATTTGCAGCTTTCTTTGTAATCGTACCCAATATGTAACCATCAATGACAATGACTCACCAGAGGTGCCAGTAGAATCGGGTGTACCTCAAGGCTCTGTGTTGGCGCCTTTACTTTTCCTCATTTATATTAACGACCTGCCTAATCAAATCACCAGCTCTATTTGTTTGTTTGCCGACGATTGTGTAATTTACCGAAAAATAACTAATGATTCTGATGTGGTTACATTACAATCAGACCTTGATAACGTTACAACCTGGTGCTCCCGCCGGCACATGAATCTTAACACTTCAGAATGTAAATTCATGAGAATCTCACGCAGCCAAATATCTTTTTATAACTACCATCTTAACAACATCCCACTTGAATCAGTATCTTGCTATAAATACCTCTTAGTGCACATTACAAATAATCTCTCATTGAAACGACATATCGAACACATTACATCAAAAGCTAACCGCATGCTGGGCTATCTTAAACGAAATTTTTCACTCGCACCTTCTTCCCTGAAAAAACAGTTATATGTCACCTACATTCGGCCTAATCTAGAGTATGCATCCTCAATATGGGACCCTCATCAATTAACATTAATTAACAGCTTAGAAGCTGTGCAGAATCGGTCCGTTCGTTTTATTCTTAACAATTACAAGCGCACAGCAAGAGTAACTAGCATCAGAGTTGTCCTCAACATATCTCTCCTTTGCAAACGCAGAAAAATCGCTCGCCTTTGTCTGTTCCATAAAATATACCACTTAATTCCTACACTCAAGTCGCGCTTTATCGAACCAGCCTCTTTCACTTCTGCATGCTTGGACCATCGTCATAAGGTGAACATCCCATTCCACAAAACGTCTACCTATGGTAATTCATTTCTTCCAAAATCATGCCAGGAATGGAATCACCTACCGGATCCACTAGTCTACGTAACTAACACAGATAACTTCCGTAAGGCACTTACTAATATTATCTAGCATGCCTTGATGTGAATGTATAACGAAGCAATTCCGTTTTCTCCTGATGAGTATTGTTCATAAGTTTTCTTTTTTATCTGCCTAATCTACAAACGGTGTGTTTTGTATTATGACTCATTTTCTATCATTCTGTGCTGATTGTCTCACTCTAACTTGTCCTATATACCATGTATGTGTATTTAATCTGTATTACCGAAGTTTTCCGTTTTTCTTTGTATAATTATTTTTTTACCGTAATATGCTTTTTTTTTGTGTCGCTGTCGCGTTATTTTTACATTGCACCATGCATTGTAATCTGATTAGTATTCGTGTTTTCCTTTCTCCTTTCTTGCATATTTATCTGTATTTGTTAGCCCCTCCCCTCTGTAATGCTTCATTGTAAGGCCTGAGGGTACTATAAATAAATATAAATAAATAAATAAATTGGCCCAGGCTGCCTCCAATCATGCTGGGAAAGGCTGTACTGTTAAGCATACTTCCCCATTTGTGCACTGTAGAATTGGAGTTGTTTACGAGCTTCCATTTTCCTGCGGTCACGTATACATCGGTCAAACAGGTCGTTGCCGCAATATTAGATTGTCTGAACATAGGCGCTCACTAACGGGTAATGCCTACTCGCATGTCGCGCGGCATTGCTCTGAGCATGGGTGCACTCCAATATATAAAAACACCACAATACCTTCCGCGCATAAAAATCAGACTACGAGGGAGATTATTGAGGCCTTCTATCTCAGGAAAAAAGGGTCGCGTTCTGTAAGCATGCCAACGTTAAATTTGCGTGATAGTGAATTGCACTTTTTAAGCCGCCCCTTAGCGTAGCATTACATTAAATGGTTTTGCGTGTTTTTTGCCTGCGCACTGATAATGACGCCATGGATGGGAGAGCACGTGGCTGTGGGTTGTGTACATAAGTTTGTGTATGCCTTCGAATAAAGTTAGTTGTGAGTTCAGCGCTGTCCTGTGTGTTTCTGCCTTCTGTCATCGTCTTTTTGCGCTGCCCCTTCAAGATGTCTAATAGAGTGTCTTTTAGGAGGATTAGATTAGGGCGATTTCAAGTGAATGAATGAAGATTAGAGGGGAATAATTGGATCAAGAGGCATTGAGGATTAGAGTGGATTGGGTAGGATTAAGGTGCATAGAGTGTTAGGGTGGATTAAGTACGATTAAGGTGCGTTGAGGATTAGGCCGTATTAAGCTCGATGTAGAAGTGCGAAGGTGGATTATGGTGAATTAAGATGAATTCAGTGTACATTAGGAGGATTAAGGTGGATGAAGGATTAGTATAGATTATGGCTTATTACAGGAGACTTTGCCACCTTATTCCTGCTTCATTTGCCTTAATCCTCTTTAATACTTGTTCATTCAACTTAATCCTCTTTCATACGCCCTAATCCTTATTCATGCACCTTAACCCTGCTTAATACACCCTAATCCACCCTAATACACCATAACGACCTTAATCTGCCCTAATCCATCCTAATTGGCCCTAATCCTCCTTTATTAACCCGAATCTACCTTAATCGACTTTATTCATCCTGCACCCACCTTAACTCTCCCAATCCTCCTTCATGCACCCTAATCCACCTTAATCGATCTTAATACTCCTTCATTCATCCTAATTCACCTTAATCCTCCTCCATCCACCTTAATCCTCTTTCATACACCTTAATCCTTATTCATGCACCTTAATCCTCCTTAATGACTCTACTCCACCTTAATTCAATCACTAATGAATCATTAATTAACTTGGCTAATCATTCTCTTATACAGGGGTGGACATGCTTTGGGTCGCCTCTGGCTTTCCTTGGGTCCCTTAATAGTTTATGTTCATAACGCGACCTTGAAACATAGAGATCTAAAGGCTTTCGCCTTAAAACATGAAAAAGATTTTCAGTGAAAAATTAAACATGAAAATTTTTTTGAGTGTCCTTGCATCGAATATGCGTATTTACTTTCAGCAATCCGAAGGTAGAATCGGATTTTGGGATGTTAGCTATTACGTAAGAAAGAAGAAGCTCTATGTCACACAAAATATATTTGCAAAACCAAGTCAAGCAGCATAAACGGGCGTAATTAGGTCACCGGACCTAATAAATTCCAAAGAATAAAACTAAATGAAAGTAGCATATAATCTGTGATTACATGATGGAAGTCGCGGCAGCAGTGAAGTATATGCATCCCATCATGCATAGGTCTTGTCTGAAGCGCGTGTCTCGCGTTTAGTATACGGCATCTTAAATTGTTACAACGGATTGTGCACGCTGTGTGTTAATCGAGATGCTGCCATTCTGCGCGTGAATCGGAATGTCGTTGCTGCCTGGGAACAGCTTTGTCGCGAGTGCTGTCGGCACTTATTAACGCGACAGTATTAAGGGTCCCGTGTCATTGAAAATGACCGGAGTAGTTCGAGAAGTATGGGATAGGCCTTTGCCCTGCAGTGGGTGTAACCAGGCTGCTTCTGCTTCTGCTGCTGCTGCCGCTGCCGCTGCTGCTGCTGCTGCTGCTGCTGCTGCTGCTGATGATGATGATGATGATGATGATGATGACGATGTCTGAAAATCCGGTGTTGGCGTCATGCGCCGGCGTCCCCGTAAGCAAAATTTCCGAATATATTTGAGTATACGCATATGCCCCGCCTCGCTGTATGACATGCGGGATATGCGAGTTATATTGCCACACGATCCTGTCACTATAGTTGCTCAGACAATGTCGTTAACATTCTTGGCAAAGTAATTTCTTGGAATCTGGATAATGACAACTCACAAACGTCATGAAACAAAATACTGAAAGCGTATGCCTTTACGTTAAATGTTCTAAGACAGTGGTATTATAAGGGCCAAACAATAAAAGAAACCTGTAAATGATCAGATATTTTTTCGAGCACCTGTGGACTACCTCCGTGATCGGCCCACGCAAGATGCCGTGTTCCTAGCAGAAAGCTCGCCTTCGTGCATAGCGTTCGACGCCAGTGTTTTCCGGTTGCCATTGCGGTTCTATAAGCTGCAGTTGCCAGGAAGCGCGAGAAGCTGTCAGGGACCTTTGTATGCTGACGCTTTCTACTTTGAAAGTCGAGGCTCAAATGTCCCCTAGATTTTTTAATATACCCGCATGCTGCGCACATCGAGGCGTGATATTGTGTAAAAATTTCGTATGATGCTTTATGTGTGATTTGGTATTTTGATGATCGCACCACGGATAAATTGTTGCGAGATGCATCGCATTCTGCAATTCCGCACAAAAAAATGTTTGCAGGCATCCCATTTCACGAGTGTCCCCCTTACCTGATCCTGTTAAAAGGGTGAGGGCAAGTATATTAAGGAAGTTTGTCGTCGACGAGGACTCTCCTTCCTCGGCTGTTTGAGAGATGGGCTATCGACATCGCTCTCACTTCTGAGCGTTGCTGGAGGAGGCACTCTTACTTTTTTACAGACGGCTCAAATTGAAAAAAAGTCTGCTTGCTAAATACCGGCAGGTGTACTTGCTTATGTTTTGCAGGGGAGCGCTTTTTACCGTATAACAAATGTTATGGCTCAGCAAGGGACGCGCCCTCATGTATCGAAAATACCTGGTATGTTATCGATGGTTCTTTGTGCTGTCTGTTGTCACCGTAGCTTGCGTAATCTGACTGCATGTGGGACACGAATTGTGTAGATCTTTCTGGAAGACCCGCGAGCACCAGCGATTAATCTGGAACCTTCGATGATCTACTTATAAAAGCCGACACGCTTGTCCCGCAGATAAGATTTCGACGATCGCCGACGGTGTTCGTCGTTATCGCTGAGCTTTGTGTGTAACGTGCTTTGGTGGGCACAAGTTAGCCAAATAAAACGCTAATTTCGTAAGTCACAGTTTTGCCGCTGTATTAGCCGTTACTGCTACGTGACAATATACCCGCGCTTTTCGATGTAACCAGTGCAGATGTAAACGGTACCAATAGGGGGCGTTTCCAGCGCTCGTTGCTCTCGGACGTGTTTTCCGTAGCTCCGAATTTCGCCCCGCTTGCTTGTTTTCCCCGCTACTCGAACTCTGTTGTTTATGGACCTCTTTCGCGGTTCATAATTACTACTGGCGCCTATCTACAAGGTTCGTCGGCATCTACATCATCTTGCTGCGTCGTCCAGATCGAGTTTTTGCGCGGCTCCGCGAGTACGAGTGTCCCCGCGGCACTCGCCACGTCGGCGCGGTTCATCCAAGCTGCTGCTGTCCGCTGTGTCGAGGAAACGGAACATTACCGATGAAACTACCATCCAAGTCAGGAGCTTATTCTTCATGGGGACAAGCGCATCGTGCGAAGGCGGTACCCTGAGGATGGATACCACCAAGATAGAGCAGAACAGCCCTGTTGTCATGGTGCACACCTCGGCCAAGAGAACGAAGGAAGCTACTGGCCTTCCATCGGATGAAAATGCAGCTCCAACAGCCACGAAAAGACCTCGCTCATCACAAGGCCTGCCCGCACGACCGACACGTACGTCTCCGGAGTCGCCAACGACATTGTGGTACAAATTGGCTGTCAAGCCTCGTGATACGTATGACATGTCCACTCTGCACTACCATATCATTCAAGCGGCCCTGGACGCCTGCCTCGAGACTTTCCGATTTCTAGGTTTCCCTCTACACATATCTACTAATACGATCTCAGTATAGGTGTCTGCTATCGCACTAGCTTATAAACTCAAAGAGCTGCAACAAATACAAATCTCGGAATAATGTGTCCTTCCAGTCTAGGCGTAGCTCGCCAGTGGTACCGATTTAAGACGCTACGCTACGTGGTTAATGGCGTTGACCTTGACGAAGAAACCGAGAGGCTCTTGCGGGAACTATCGGGACCCACACACAGTGTCAGGCTGTTCGTTACCTAGGAAGCGGTCATACGTGCCTAATCACGCTTCAAGGTCCTAATTCCCCACCTGAACGTATCCTGTATTACGGCTGCCTACTGCGCCCGCGTCCGTTCAAGCCTTCCGTTGTGTACTGCTACTCTTGCTTTAGATATGGACACATGAAATCATCCTGCCCCTACCCACCCAAGGACGACACTATGGAGCCTGAACCGTCAGCATCGTTTAGATGCGGCCTATGCCAAACAAATGATCATGACATCACTTCCACGACGCATCCTACGAAGTTGAAAGCCGCTAAGAAGGCTCGACAACGCCATTCTCGACAGCCAGCAAGGACCCCTCGAGATCCATCAATGAAACAAGTGTCTGTGTACAACTGTTACGCCGTTCTGGCCTCGGTGGAAGAGGACGCTAGCCAGGTGACAATAGCAAGTACAGCGACAAGCGATGCTGCCACTCCTACATTTAGTGCAACTGTTAGGTCGTCCACTTCATGACCACGAAGGGCATCACAATGGACAGAAGACACGCCGCTTCCTTTGGCAAATGAAGAGTTCCAGATCGACGTTCGCCTGGCCAAACTTGAAAAGGAAATCCAACGTCTCAAGGAACGCCGTACAGTGCTCAGGCGTCGCCATTACAGAGCGCGGTCTTCGCATTCGTCGTCGACGTCTAGTCCTGCTCTGCGTGGAAACCTCTTCCACCCCAAGAACTCTTGCGCTTCATTGCGCAACAGCTCCACCATCTCACCTCAGTTCTACTCGCCAATCTTAACCTATGATGGCTGCTACGTCTTCAAGTGTGCCAGAAGGCATCTTACAGTGGAACTGTCGCGGCATCGCGGGGAAGGTGGGAGAGCTGCGTCAGCGTCTCACATATGGTAAACTGCGTGTTTGGGCTGTTCTGCTTCAAGATTCCAACGGCCTGCCACTCATTTCTGGACTTGTGGAATGCTCCCCGCCTTTAATCTTGGATCGTAGGAGTGATACGCCAGATGTGCCTCCAGGAAAGGCTGATGCTTATGTAAGGTGCACCTTCATCAGAACCGCGTTGATCTTTTATGGTGGTGTACTTTATGGCAAGACTTCGTTGCCGTATTGGTTCGTCTCCAACGCACGGACGTTGTCAACGTTTGGTACTATGCCCGCCCCTACAGCGGTCGTGCTGCTCAGTTGTGTCTCGGCTGGTTGGCCCACCTACGACAGAAACATCCTGGCTGCCCCATTATGGTAGCAGGAGATTGCTACGCGCCCCATATCACATATGGATACGCTATTTCCAGTGCGCGTGGTACGTGTGTGCTGGACACATTTATCGACGCACAATTCATTCTGCTTAACAATGTGTCAGTGCCTACTCGTTTGCGTGACTACCCTCGCGCGCCGCCACACTTCACCGGACTTATCTTGGTGGCTAGGAAGGAAGACCGCCTCTTGTTTATGTGAACCCGACTGCGGGTGTGGCGACCATCATCCGATTCCCCTTGGCTTATCTTCGGACGGAACAGGCCGCCTCCGCCGACTATGTTGAGTGGTGGAATGGGATCAATACAGGGCGGTATCAGAAAGCACTGTATCCAACTCCATGCGGAACCCGTCCCATTGTCTTAAGGCGGCGTTAGTTAAGGCAACAAGTACGTTGGGTTGATGAATCGCGAACCGCTCCTGATTTGCAACGTCTGCATCTCTAGACGTCGCGCCGCCAAGCGGAACTTCCGTCAGAACGTCACCCTGCGTCAAATACCCTTGGGTTAGAGGCCCAACGCCTTACTGCAGTAGCTCACCGCCATGAACACCGCTTAGAACGTGGCCGCTGGATGGACTGGTGCTCTTCTCTCGGACCTTCATCGTACATTGGGTCTATTCGGCGCACCTTCCATGTAATGGAACCTGCTCGGCGCCCTCCAGAACCCGACGCCTGCACCCTGTTAGCATCGGGCCAGACACCAGCAGTATTCACAGAAACCGTCGCCCACACCTTTTTTCCGGCTTTGGACACAGCCCCGCCTCCTTTCGTTGTTCAAACCTGCCTACCCGAGGACGCAGGCACGCCGCCTACGCTCTCTGACTTCGAGGGTATACAAGCTGTCTTCATTATGGCGAAATTTTTAGCGGCAATAGACCTGCCGAAGCCAGGCAAACCACCAGGACCGGATGGCGTACCGTATGAATTTTATAAAAACACGGAAGGCAAGGTTCTTGAAGTGCTGTAGGGGGCCACAAACGAAGCTTGGGCTACAGGAGTCATCCCCGTTTCTTGGCGGCTGGCAGAAATAGTCCCTATTACCAAACCCCGAAAGCCCCAAAATAATATCGCTCATATGCGCCCATTAGCATTAACCTCAACCTTAGGTAAGCTGATGGAGCCTCTGCTCGCGACACGTATTACATGGTGACTCGAGCGGTACTGATGGTATAATCCTGGCCAAATCGGGTTCCGCGCTCATCGAGGCGCAGAGGATGGCCTTGTGCACATATTTTTTTATGGTTCTCATCCGAGGCAGCTCCCGAAGAATTCGCACCATTCTGGCAATGTATATTCGTAGACCATGTGAGTCACGAAGCAATTGTCGCAATTCTCCATTGCCCTCAGTTTTCTAGCCATGCCTGCACATTCGTCGAAACCTTTGTGCGCGCTCGCACCTTCTCGATTCGCCTGGCTGGCCAAGCAGCATGTCAGTTCGTCGCACATTGGGGTGTCCTACAAGGATCTGTGCTCGCACCTGTCCTTTATCAATATTGCTCTCCTTCCACTAAGTTGGAAGCTAGCGACGATACATAACGCAGAGTACACAATGTACGCAGATGATGTTACTGTATGGTCAGTTGATCCTGAAATCTGCCACCAAGAACAAGCGCTCCAAGAGGCTCTAAACGTGACGCACAACTGGTGTGCTCAAAGAGGGCTTAAAATTTCCAAGGACTTCGGATTGCGAAGAAATCTGGCGGAGCGAGCACCAACATAGCTTGCCTTCTTGTCCGTTCTGTATCGCAACCTCGACTCGTCTACAAAGCCCAGTTTCATCATCTCACGAAGGCGCAATGAGCTCGCCTCGAGGCCAATAATAACGAAGCCATGCGGACCATAACGGTACTACCAGGTCTCACTCCGTTGCCAACCCTACAGGCCGAGTCCCAGCTCAACACTATCGACAAGCTCGTGCACCAACGTCGATGCGTGCGCGCCCTAAAGCCATCAAATTTTTGCTCGGCTGCTTCACTGGCCCGGTACATGGGACACGAAATAGACAATCCAGCATCTACGAGACCCTATGTAGCTCCGTGGAAGAAGGTACAATTAAGGGACAATAAGTCTCTTGGTCGTCTGTATAGCCCGGTTCATCGCCAGGAGAATGCTCAAGTATCCCGGCTTTGTCGCGCCGATGATAATCAAGAGGATGCGACTCATGTAGCATACATTGATGCCAGTGTTAATGGTACCATGATTCACGCAGCTCTCATGTGTCCATTGATAACAGAGGAAGGCCAGACGTGCTCGTATGTTGCCGACCCTGCACCACTGGCCTATCTTGCCTGGCTCGCTGCCAGACGAGACGGTTTGGCCGCGTTGCTATCTACAGTTAAATCTGCTCGATACTCTCAACTCATCATTCGCGCAGACTCTGATCAAGCCACCCATGACATAAGTAGGGTATTTTGGTCCACTCTATTTTCAGAAAGCAATCACCGTCTTGCTGCCACTACGAATATCCCAATACGCGTCCAGTGGGTGCCTCGAGCAGCCCTGACGGGTTTCTATGAAGAAGATATGGCAACCCATCCACAGATTACAACATACCTACTTCCACATTTTCCTAAAGACACCTGTGGATGACTGATCTGGCAAAAGGAAAACTTCTGAGGTACCACGCGAGCTCTTATACCTCCATGTGGGTCAGACCTCCCTGGCGGCTTAAGCCCGCCTAGGGGAGGTCACGTTAAGAAGGCTACGTGTGGGGGTCGCGCTCACCCCGTCTGTGACCGCTCTCTGGCCACAACAGTACTATGGTCCTTACGGCTCATCGTGCCCACTTTATAACACAGAAATCCAGAATGTGGCAGTGACACACCTACTATGGACATTCCCAGGACTTCATCTAAGCCGTCTCCGCCACCTCCGGGCCACAGGCCTTCGGGCTCGCCGCCCACCCGACCTCGAACATTGGATTCAGGGACTACATCGTCGTTGACTTCTCGATTTTTTTGCAGGAATCCAATCTGTTTGTGTAATTTTAACATATTTTGTATTATGCTTTCGAATTAAAAAAAAAGAACGCTGCCGATGGTGAGCTTTGAGCTGCAACATAAAAGAACTAACTACTTAAAAATCACTTGTTTATTTTGGTAGGCTCCCCGCACCCTGCTCCGCATAACGTCGACTCCCACAGTGCATGGAATCTGCCATTTTTATATATATTTTTTGTACTAATCCCGGCCACGGCAGCCGCATTTCGATGGGGGCGAAATGCGAAAACACCCGTGTGCTTAGATTTAGGTGCACGTTAAAGAACCCCAGGTGGTCAAAATTTCCGGAGTCCTCCACTACGGCGTGCCTCATAATCAGAAAGTGGTTTTGGCACGTAAATCCCCATAATTTAATTTTTTTTGTACTCTTGCACCAATCGCGCTCGTTCTTGAGTGCAGCCACATCTCTCGGTGCGGTAATAATAATAAAGTGTTTTATTCTTGACCACGGTGTAAAATATGGAGCCTAGCCGACTGACCTTATAATAACAGCGCTCCCATTTGGAAGCGGCGAGGGGCAACTTCGGAGCTTATTGTACAGATTAAGAAACGCCTTAATCCGTACCCGCCACTACACTTGGCACGCTCCTGTTGCTGCTGTGTCGCCAACCCAGTCGCCATGTCCATAAAAACTTCTGTTGTTTCCTTTCGTTCACGCTGCAGATTCTCACGCGGTAACGCTTGCTTGCCACGATCAACCTGGCGATGAGTTATCGCTGAACAACCGTAAAATAGATCTGGATTCGTTCAAAGGGCAAGCAGGTTAGATTCAAATTCACGCAAACTATTCACCTCAAGAAAATTTGAACTTAAATTCTATTTCGCGGCTCTTAGGAACCTTCGTGATCCACAAATCTAACCACCTTTGGCTCATTGGTGCCGCGCATGTTTTATTGTTTCATTTGCTATACCGTACTGCCGTCTATGAAGAAATCAGTTCATCACATCGGTAGCCAATTTATGAACGAGCTTAAAAACCTAAAACCCATCGAAGGCTCACCGAGAAGTCCCTTTTTAGTTGAACAAAACACAGGACATCCACCAGCTGTAGACTGAAACCATGGCTGAAACGATACACAGCACCGCACCAATAGCGCAGGATGGCAACGGCTCGAGACAAGACGGCGTCAAACAAAAGCAAACAGTTGATATTTTCAACACGTAAAAAGCAACCGAATAACGGACCGAGAGTTATGGCGGTGAGGCTGACACTTAGATTCTTTGCTCTGTTGTTGTTTGCTTGCTCTCTACTACGCGACCCATGGCCGTGTTGCAGTCGCTACCAAGTTTGGTGGTCTTTTGCATACTGTTTGCTTAGTGGAGGAGGGGCGACGCACTAACGAAGGCTGATTGCGAAGAGAAAGGGAACAGCGCCGGCCGAGGACGTCGTGGCACGTGGCACGTGCAGAGTGCGAGCGCTTTGGCTGCATCGTTAAGGGTGCGGAGCAACCGATCTGGCGAGTTCCACAGTCCGAGCTCCAGCATACCTTGTTGCGTAGTCTAAATACATAGTTTTAGTTCTGTTTGGTTCTTGATCCCCTACTACAAGCTTACAAAATGTCGTTAGCCAACAACACCTTGTTTTTTGAATTGAATAAAATCTTAGTTGCACAAAATCAGTTTTACTAGCTCCCACTACCTACAATAGGGGCTGCAAAGCAGTTATATCTAATAGTAAACAAAATATATAAAGCATGAGATATGATAATTACTATGATAACTATAATTCATAATTATTACAAAACATAAAGATTAAAAAGATACAAGATATTGAGCTAGGATGAAAAAAAAACAGAATGAAACATATACACGCATGTTCAAAGGATATATAAATAAATTAAACATATCTAATTGGGTAAATCACAGTTATAATAAATAGCCGGTATAAATTAAAATCACAATTATAAGAACAATGCTATAACACCTCTCGAAGTCATATTTTCTATGTTTACATCAATGTCAATAGCACCTTTTAACAACTTTAGCATGGGATTGCGTAGCATTAGGTGGCCATTCAGTGCGTGATCGTGAAACGAACTATTGACTATGATGGCGTGTATCATTTATTGCCAGAGGGTTTTAGGGGGCAAAACAAGTTGTTATTCTTCGTCGTTTAAGTTCCTTCTTTTTATCGCCTCAAGAATGTTCTAATTTTAATGATTCTGCAGACATAATACCTGACATTCTTCTTTTATGCAAGTAACAGAATGATTAGTGTCATTTTTGAGCAAGAATTTTAAGAGCTCTGTCTCGAACTATTGTAAGTTTATCAATGTTTGAGTTGTGTCACCAGATACTAGATAAAACAGTAGTCAGCATAGGATAGAAAGAACGAATGGTAGATAAGTATTGTTTTCAACGGAAGTAGACCATTGCTGCGATAGAATATACCAACTATACGTGCCATTTTTGTTTCCTCTTCCTCTATTTGTGTGTCCGATAACATGCCATTCAAAATGACACTTAAAATTTATAGTGATCATCAATTTGGATGTTATTAGAGTGAAGGAGTGACGTGCATCTGGTTTCCTTTCGTTCCGAACTAACGGCCTTAGTTGTTACGCGCATACATGACTGGCCAGTTCGTCAAATTGAAGGGGTTTCTCTGAGGCCGCCAAGCAAGCAAACAAGGAGGGTGGCTGGAGGTAAAGGAAATCGCGCACCAGGGGTAGTAGAAAAGAGCGCGCTCAGCGCGCGGCACAGTACACCCACCTAGGGGAACGTGTAGTCAACCTTGAGCCAAGTGGAGATGGAGAAACTAGGCGAAGAGTCGCGGAGTCGCAAGGCAGGTGGATGCGTTCTGCATTGACCTCTTGTGGCAGTTGCTACTGGTTTGTTTGCGATGCATACGTAGTGGGTTTGTCTCATGGTACTGTCGTCCTCGTGCACCGTACGCTGTCTGTGCCAGTGAAAGCGTGAGACGGGGAGCCGACGACGGCGGGTCATAGCATCCATCCATTCATCCTGTTAGGAGTCTCTTCAGCGTGGGAGCCAAACACCTAAAATAGCAAGCAGCACGTATAAAATCAGTCGTTTGGGCTATCCTTGTTCTTCGTGTTGCAGCACGGTATGTAGAGCATGGGTGCTGTCTCTCGTGGTGCGGGCCGAATGTGAACGGCGATTCGTGGCTATTGAATTCGCCAGAATCATATGTGTCAAGATTTCACAGATCTGAAGAGCTGGTGCAACTGACATTGTCACCTGAAGATCCGGCGCGGTCACGATCCAGCTGAGCGTCTGCTCTTCGCCGGTTTCGTTCGCACAGCGGGCGAGACCGGCATGCCTTGCGCGCCTTTCCCGGTGTGGACACTCGTGACGTCTCACAAAGAGGTTCTCTCAGCTACTTGGGCAGGTTTCAATTTTGGTATTGCGCAACTCCTACATATTTAAAATTAGTTCCTAATTAGCGTAACAATTATACTGTCAGACGCTTGACCAGGGGGTCTCGGGAACCTAAATATTCCGTTACGTTTACATGGTAGAAAAATTACGGTAGTTGCACTTTAACTTCGAGTAGGCCTTCTTCACTATCTACAAGAACTATCCGGTCTGGTGAAGCCGCAAGGAAGGGGTACTGACTGGACGTGAAGGGGCCAATTTCCTAAAGTGCTACTCTCACATCTGCAGCATGTAACACCTTTCCATATGCCTCGACAGCGTCTGCCTCATGTTGTCTGCCATACAGAACTGCTTCAGACATCGCCTTGTTGCAAGAGTACAGAAGCGCTTTCAGCGAACCGGCAGCGGCAAATCAAAGAGCGATTATGTTAATCGGCCAACCCGCGCTGCATGGGATTTCTTGTTGGCTGCTTGGCCAACCGCTTCGTTGCATAGTTCATTGCACTCTTTTTGGCTTAGTGGCTTCAGCGTGTTCATGTATCACTGCACCTCAGTTTCTGCAAACTCGCTCTAGAGATCGTCGCTTTGTTCTAGGGGCTTCCATTCTGCGCATGGTGGCCTTGTCTTGTCTTCGTCGGTCCGGCACATGTAACTAAGTGCTTGAAGATCTGGGCAGGAGCTTGCCAACTTTTTACTCAGTGAATAAATTTCCTGGGGACTAATAAGTGGTTCACTTAAACGGAGATCATAATTGCGCCTCCACTTCTCCTGTGTAGGCTTGTTGATCGAATACTTTGGAATTTTATTTTATCCAAATTAATTCTTGTAACTCGTTTCTTTGCTGCAAATAAACGCAAATTAGCTTGCATCAGTTGCGCTGCCAAGTTCATTAGCACAAGCATGGCTGTTAAACAAATGTGTTTATTGTATGAGTACTATGCTTTGTGGTGTGCAAACAATGTAAAAACATGAAATAAGTTGGCATGACTGGGTATGACTGTGCGGGGCCCTTTTGAGTTGTACATATTGTGAAGGACACGATCACAATGACACGTAAACTCGAGAATCAATGTGCACCGTGGCGGGGGTGTACAGGACCCAGCGTCCTGGGGTTTAAGATGGCGCCCCACTCCCCCCTTTGGTGCTTGCGTTTTCTGGGGTGAAACAGGTTCTAAAATCGGTCTCTGACTTGCAATGTGTCATCCAATATGTCATGTGCTACGGAACTCTTTGGCCGTGTTTGTACCATCAAAAATATCATGATCATGATATGTATACATAAAGTATTTTGTAGCTATGCGCCTAGCTGATACGCCTAGCTCTTGGCGTACAGGAAGATAAGCAACATAGCATTGTTGGAAGTGCGAGTTGGTGAAGTGAGAGTACGTTCAGCAGGGACTCTCCACTTTCAGGGTAAATCAGTGAAATATGCTGCTTCTTCTGCGTTCCCGGCAGCACTGAATAGCAGGCCTGCTACAAGCTGACAGGTTTGGCTGAGCCTGAAACATAAAAAGAAATCTCAGGACAGCCTTCTAACGGCAACGCGTTTCTATCCAAGCTAAGTACGCGTATTGTAACGGCGATATGTGTACGTACCACCGTGGCACGTACTAAGTAAAGCGACGGCATACAGAGAGCGAAAGACGTGATCCCGTTGCACGCGTCCAGCCGTCTACGAAACGGCCCATCTTGCTACATTCATCGCTGGCCGTCAGGTGCCAAACCTTGGTCATTCTAGGAAAGGTCTGCCATCCACAGACGTACATATTCGGCGAAAACCGCACGATATATACTAGTATAAACAATCACCGTAAACGTAACAATGCGGAGCACGGCCTCAAGCAGTCTCGCATATATCGACGCATTCTTACGGGCCTCAAGTAAACGGCCATTCGTACGCGGCGTTACGCTCCCCGTATCTGCGCGAGCAACGATTGGGATGGTGCGACAGGTTGTTTACTAATCATTAAAGTGTACGCTGCATCCGAAGGCGCTGTATGTAGTTAGGAGAAACTCCTGTCCTAGCAAAAAAGCGTAAACATATGTCTGTAAATAAAACCAGCCATTATACTGTTACATTCGCGAGCGCTTATTCAGTGATTCAGTGTTTTGCACAAGAGGAACACCCATATATAAGAAAATATCTCACCCAGCAACACAATCGCAGTGCGCTCCAACGACATGGCCTGTACCAGCGACGAACCATGCCGTTGTCACACAAACTCCGGGCTTTATAGACATAGACGCCGCCCTCAGCAAACCCATTTTTTAATCAGCGGTTTGAAGATTGATATTTAAGTATCTTACATGACTTTCTTCCTTGAAAGACCAGCCGCGATGAGCCTGGCGAACAGTTGAGGCAGCGAAGTGGAGGTATTTCCACACATGGTCGTTGTTCAAGCTACAGCTCGAAAAGTCGTCGCTCCACCCCGTTTCTACAAACGGAAACGGGATTTTCTTTTCCTCTATAACATATGTCAATAACACACGCAAGTTTCCTACAAGACTAAAAAAAAAAAAACAGCGCACGTGAACTGCAGAGCACTGCCTTGCACATGCTAGCGTGAGAATCCGCTTCCAACCAAAAAGTGACGACGAAGTTTCCCTTCTTAGATGACAGGTGGCGCTCGCTCTTCCGCAAGGGTATCTGTACAGGAAAAACATTGATTCACAGTGGAGGAAAAGGACTAGGAAGCTTACCAGCAAGTATGCGGCCTGTAGGGTGCGCAACACAGCAACAAAGAACGTCAAGCGGAAAGTCAGAGAGCCCGAAATAATCTCATGGGTGGCGGCAATGGAAAAGAAACCTGCCATGAGTAACTACTTCAAAGGAAAAAACGAAATCAGGAAAGAAACAATTTATGATAACTCAAAGAGAAGCTCATTACTTTTCCAAGAGGGATCGGGATACCTTAGAATACGCACCTATAAAGCGAGATATAAGAAGGAAGAAGAAGCATGTGCTTGCAGCGGTAAAGCTAGGGAAACTATGGAGAATGTTTTATTAGAATGTAAAGAAGTCTGCCCAGTAGTCAATTTAGGCACCACTGGCCTCCTTGAAACCCTTGGGTTGAGCGAAAGCTGTGGAAAATAAACATGTCCGCAGTACGGATTAGTAAGAGGTGATTGGAGGATTGGTGGAATAAAAGTAGGGAAACGACAAAAAACGGAGACGTACAAGAGCACAGTTCGCAATAGGGGATCAGAAAATTTGGTTGTGGCAGTTCATAGTGTTTTTTTTATTTTTTAAACTAGGTAGGACATTAGGCAGTATAATAGCAAGAGCTTGGTTTCGCAACCCACCGCCCCGTTCCAAAGGGGACGCTCATAACATCCTTCCATCCATCCGTGGTCAATTAAAATTTGTCTGATAGCACTACATCTTACAAGCGTGTCAGCATTACGGGAAAAAAAACATGAAAACTCGAGAAATCGTCACTCACTATGTGAAAAAGTAAAGCGTTCATTTATCTGTGAAATTACATATCTTAATCTTAGATTGGACACCGCGGCAAGCTCACAGTATACCTTTCGAGCCCGCCGCGCAAACGTGACATGTCTCAGCAAAGGACATTTCACGATAACAATTATCAGAAATAAGGCGCTTTCATGTGATACTCACGTTTTTTCGCGGCCAAACGAAGGCGTCGACGAGGCTCGATCCGCCTATTGTGTTAAACAGGAATGCCGCGTACTCCAAGGGTCAACAAGGGTCAATGGTTAACGAGTCGAAACCACAAGATGGAGAGCTTGCTCTGGGACTGCTCTAAATTGGAACAAAGGCGCCTACCTGCACAGGCGCCAAACCAAACCAACTGGCTGCACCAGGCAACCGGCTCCGCTTCCCGCAGGAACGATGTGAAAGGCGGAAAGATTCGAAGGCCAAGTAGGGAGAGAAAACTTAAAGGAAGAGCGAAGGCGAGCTTAAGCAACGCCCTCTCTCGAGACTCTCGGTCACGTGATAGTTCGAGGCGTCGACACGCCGCCTGGACCGCCCGGCGTGAGGAAAAGCACGAAATTCCAATCTTATCCTCCTTCCCTTCTGGCCGTGGCGGAGCCGTTTTACGATATCTGGTAACGGGTGCCGCTTCGCTGGAGTGCGCTCTAGCTTCGCTCTCACTTTTTCGTATTTTATGCTTATTTTGGGATAAATCAGCGAAACGACTAATCTCCTTGAACAATGTGCGTCTTGTGCGTCTGTAGGGGTGACCGTACTTGTATTTTCTTCGAGGAATTGGTTATGACACGCATCTGCAATGAGCAAGCGCGAAATCCTATAGTTTCGGAACGTCTGCGTGTCGAAACAAAGGATACATACTTGTGTTGCATTTCCGAGAATTGCCTGCGCTGCTGCAGGCGCCTTTGCATTTATTGTGCAGTGTGAGGTTGTTTGTACAGGTGTTTTGTACCGCATGCGTGAGTACAAATAGGTGTACATATTGTGAGCGTTATTCTTACGCTTCATATTCTCACCTGTACATACTCATCATCACCGTTTTGGGACCTGGTGGTGGGGCTCTCTCTCAAGAGAATAAAGAAGAGACTGGCTGCCTAAACCTCGTCTCACAAGTGGTGGAGGTGCTGGGTAAAAAAAAATAAGTGCTGAGTGTGCTGTCCGGTTCCTTCGCCCTCTCGCTCCCGGTCTCTCTCCAGCTTCACCTACGCTACATCCCTGGAGCTCCGCTCGGGTCGCCGCCTCTACCAACTGCACTCAACCATGTCGCAAGACCAGCAGACCAGTACCACGACATCCACCTTGCCTACTCCTGCGGGAACCCCTTCTTGGACAGTCACCACCCCTCAGAAGGATCCACCGGTATTTGCTGGGCTTCCAGGTGACGACGTTGAAGACTGGTTGGAGCTATACGAGCGCGTGAGTGACTTTAACCACTGGAACGAATCAGCAAAACTTGCTCACGTCGCCTTCTACCTAACCGGAGTTGCGAAAACTTGGTTTTACAATCATGAGCTCGATTTGGCCAACTGGAGCATCTTTAAACACCATCTACGCCAGATTTTCGCGAACTCCTCTGTCCGCTCCGATATCGCTAAGAAGAAGCTTGCAGAGCCTGTTCAGCACTCAGGCGAGTCCTACACTTCGTACATAGAGGACGTCCTCGCCCTCTGCCGCCGCGTGAACACCTCAATGGCAGAGAGTGACCGTGTACGCCACCTGCTCAAGGGTATTGGGACTGCGGCATTCAATGCTCTTGTTGTGCTGAATCCCACTACCGTCGCCGACATCATCAGTACGTGTCAGCGTCTCGATGAGCTTCATATGCTTCGCTTACACCCTGACACTTCTGATTTCAAGGCGTCCAACGACAGCGAGCTACGTGCCTTGATTCGCTCCATCATCCGTGAGGAACTGCACGCCCAAGCTTCGTCAAACCCTCCTGAGGTCCATCTGACGCCTCCTGATGGCGGCCTACGCCATATCGTGAGGGAAGAGATAGCTGCCTTGACCTGCCCGCAAATCACGAGCCCGCACCCTATCCATACGCCAACGTACGCTCAGGTTGCCTCTATAGTGCCACCCTCCCAGCAGCCACCACAACAGGCACCTGCACCGCACATGTCCCTGAATCCTATCACTGGAAGACCATCGCCTGTTCCGTCTTATAATGCATGGAGCCCACCTCGACCGGTTTGTTACTACTGCGGCATCCGTGGCCACATTTCCAGGTTTTGCCGACGCCGTCAGCAAGATGAAAGACGTGGCTATGACGGCTTTGAAAGGGATCAGTTTTCTGGCCCTGTACCACGACGTCGGCATTCTGACTACGAATATTATCCACGACGTTCCCCATCTCCACAGGACTTCAACACTGCCGGTTCATTGTGTTTCCCGCGTCGTCGCTCTCCATCACCGATGCGGCGCTCTTCTTCCCCTCTACGACCGGCTACTTCGTCCTCCGATCACCGCCCAGAAAACTAAATGGTGCAGCTTCAGGAGGGAAAGCTGCATCTGTTGGACAACCTGAAACTCCTCCGGAGCGCCCGTCAAATGTACTTTTGGTGTCTGTTGAAGGTGTCCGAATCGAAGCCTTGGTTGACACAGGTGCATCGCTTTCCGTTATTAGTGCTGACTGGTGTTCTCGATTGCGAAAAGTGAAGACACCGTACAATGGCCCTCCCCTTCGTTGCGCTAATGCAGTTCTTGTTCAGCCCTCCGGTGTTTGCACTGCGCGCGTTTTCATTGATGGCATCCTCCACCACATTCAGTTCGTCGTGCTGTCTTCGTGCACTTACGCGATGATTTTGGGATGGGACTTCCTGTCCTCCGCCTCAGCTTTTATCTCTTGCCGTCAGCGAACTATTCATATGACGGACACTGAATCTTCGTCCGCTGTCAATGCTCATAGCCTGCGTTTTGTCACGTCTACCGACTGTTTCATTCCCGCGGGCAATGAGCATATTCTGACTCTGACTTCCGACACTATTATTAATGGTGATGTGTTTCTTTCACCGAGCGGTTACTGCATTCCTGGTGGGCTTAGCCTTACGCCTAGCCTAGTACGGTTTCAGGACGGTAGAGCGTTAGTCGCTGTTCATAACCCTACTTCTTCGCCAGTTGTGCTCTCCCAGGGCTCTACTGTGACATGCTTTACTGACACGGAACCTCTTTCGCTGGTACCGCTTCACACCGAATCACCACCTTTGTCTACCACAACTGATTATCACACTGCTGCCGCTGCTTTAACGGCCGCGATAAATCCCGATAAATCCCGACAAACACGGAGCCTTATTTGACGTCCACTCCAAGCTTCTGGGGCGCACTTCCGTCGCAGTACATCGCATCGAAACCGAAGGCAGTTCGGTTGTACGCCGCCGCCCGTATCGCGTGTCTTCCGCAGAACGGAAAATCATTGGGGATAACGTTGATGACATGCTCAAAAGAGACATCATTCGGCCATCCTCTAGTTCTTGATCGTCTCCTGTCGTGCTGGTTCGCAAGAAAGACGGCTCTGTACGATTCTGCGTCGATTATCGAGCCCTTAATAAGGTCACGCGCAAAGACGTATATCCGATGCCAAGAATTGACGATGCTATTGACTCCCTCCAGGGTGCAGAATATTTCTCTAGTCTAGACCTGCGATCCGGATACTGGCAAATCCCCATGCACGAAGCGGACAAGGACAAGACAGCGTTTGCAACACCAGACGGACTTTACGAGTTCAACGTCATGCCATTCGGTTTATGTAATGCCCCTGCAACATTTGAACGCATGATCGACACAGTTTTACGTGGCCTTAAGTGGAAGACCTGTCTGTGCTATTTAGATGACATCGTTATTTTTTCTACAACTTTTCGTCAGCGCCTTGAGCGCTTGGACGAAGTTTTCACGTGCATTTCCAACGCTGGACTCCAACTCAACACAAAGAAATGCCATTTTGCCAGAAAGAACATCAAAGTGTTGGGCCATCTTATCAGCAAAGATGGCGTTCGACCAGATCCCGAAAAGGTTGCTGCCGTGCTTCGCTTCCCTCACCCTCAAAATCAAAAGCAATTAAGAAGTTTCTTGGGCCTGGCATCCTACTTCCGCCGCTTCATCAGTCATTTTGCGGCCGTGGCGTCGCCGCTACACAAGTTGCTCACGTCGGGCACTGCTTTCCCTTGGACAGATGACTGCGAACTTTCTTTTCAAGCCCTCAAGCAGGCATTAACCACTGATCCTGTCCTCTCTCACTTCGATGAGAACGCACCAACTTGCTTGCACACCGACGCTAGTGGCCATGGGATCGGCGCTGTACTATTACAGCGTGATACCACCTCACGAGCGAGAGTTGTTGCCTATGCCAGTCGCGCAATAACAGCTGCCGAAACGAATTACTCGATTACAGAACAGGAATGTCTCGCAGTAGTTTGGGCGATCCAAAAATTTCGACCATATCTTTACGGACGCCATTTCACGGTCATAACCGACCACCACGCCTTATGCTGGTTGTCGTCAATCAAAATTTTGTCCGGACGACTTGGTCGCTGGGTGGTACGCTTACAAGAGTACGATTTTGACGTTGTCTACAAGTCTGGGAAAAAGCATCAAGATGCCGACGCTCTCTCTCGCTGCCCGCTGCCACTATTAGCTTCGAGTACATCTATCAATTGCTCGCCACTTGATGATGAGACTAAGTCGTCACTCCCGTTATTACCGTTATTACCTCTATCTGTTACTGACACGTTATCTTCCAATCGCGTCACTCACCTCGCCTCGTGTCAACGTTCTGACCCCTACTGCAACAGCATTATCCAACGCCTGTGCGGAACTACATCTGCACCAAATGCCAGATTACGTCGACAACTGCGACTATTTAAGCTTGACAACAATGTGCTGTACCGCTACATATACAACTCCGATGGACACCACTGGGTACCTATTCTTCCACGTTCAATGCGCACACAAGTCCTTGAAGCCTTGCACGACGACCCCCCTGCTGGCCATTTGGGACTCCACAAAACATACCACCGCGTTAGGAGCCGTTTCTTTTGGCCAGGCATGTCTACCTTTGTGGCCAAGTACGTCGCTTCTTGCGTTCAGTGTCAACGGCGGAAACGACCGACTTCGCCTCCTGCTGGGCTTTTACAGCCCATCCCATGTCCCGAGACACCGTTTGCCATCGTTGGGATAGACCTAGTCGGCCCTCTGCCCATTACGCCAGCGGGTCATCGATGGGTCGTGACAGCTGTTGACCAGCTCACACGTTACGCAGAGACCACTCCTCTACGCTCTAGTTCGGCCTCCGACGTTGCCACTTTCTTTCTAGATGCCATTGTGCTGCGCCATGGTGCACCTCGTGTACTGTTAAGCGACCGCGGCAAGACTTTCATGTCAACAATGCTCACAGAAGTACTCGGAGCTTGTGGCACAGTTCATAAGACGACATCCGCATATCACCCACAAACAAATGGCTTAACCGAGCGATTTCATCGCACACTAATAGAAATGATATCAATGCATATCGGGCCAAACCACGACAATTGGGACAAACTTTTACCTTTCGTGACTTTTGCTCACAACACCGCTATCCAACGATCTACGGGATACTCACCTTTCTACCTAGTTTACGGCCGTTCACCGACATTCACCATCGACGCCGCTTTCTTCAATGCACCAACTAACACCTCGGCCAGTATACCCGAACAGTTCGTCTCGAGACTTGAGGAATGCCGTCAACGTGCTCGCTTCAACACAGAAGTCAGTCAGCTAGATCGCAGGCAACGTTACGACATCTCTCGTCGCGACGCCTCCTTCGTACACCCGGTTTGTGCGAGAAGTTTGAATCCCGCTTCCTTGGACCCTATATTATTAACGAACAAACATCCCCCGTGAACTATCGCCTTACTCCCGTATACGTTTCTTCCGACCATCGTTGTCGTGGTTCGGAGATCGTTCACGTTTCGCGCCTAAAACGATTCGTTCGGCGTTCCCCTCCTGGCTCAGTCGCGGCCTGGCTGGCCGCTTGCGCGTGCGGGGAAGTTAGTGTGAGCATTATTCTTACGCTTCATATTCTCACCTGTACATACTCATCATCACCGTTTTGGGGCCTGGTGGTGGGGCTCTCTCTCAGGAGAATAAAGAAGAGACTGGCTGCCTAAACCTCGTCTCACAATATGTGTATGTGCAGTTGCTGGTGGCTCGCTGGTTTTTATCTGTTCTCCTTTAATTTCCTATCGTCCCGAAAAGATGAACTAGATGCAAAGCGTGTTCACATCTGTAATAGCATACCGAACTGTTAATTTCGGTTTGATGTGTTGTTAGGTGAAAACTGGCTTATCGTGGCCTCAGAATGTCAGCTTTTCTTTTTGTTTTGACAGCTATGCCTCTGTAAAGGAAGTGACTAAATCAAACATGCACTGTGTCAGTGTGACTTACGCAAACCTTGCTTTCCTTCGTCTTATGATGAACCGATCTGTCTAAGATGTGTAGCGTCTATTTGTTCTTATGATTGTGACTTGCGCCGCAATTCTTTTTCTTTATGAACTGTGCAGTTGAATGAAATCTGACAGATACCTGCCTTGCGTTTCATATATGTCGCAAATATATTGCTAATTTTCACATGTGAGGTTGTAGCACCTTTAAAGTGTCGGAGCTTCAAGTGTAATTACGACCTCGTACCGAAGCGCGCGCTTCAGATAATTTCGTTTCTGCTTGCCAGTCGAGTTGCTTAATTAGTAGTTTAACTATCTTCTCCAAGGTAAAAAAAATTCTACGTGCATGTGTGCTTACCTTTTCATATAACCTGTTATTTTATGCGCTTCTTACTGATGCTGATTTTCATTGGCTGATTTATAGTCTTTTGCGGTCGGTGCTACTGTTGCCAAGTTGCTTCTTTGAACCATATTCTGTTCCTTGGGTAAATGTATTCAAATTGCTTTTTCTTGGCTTTTAGGACGGATTTATTGTGCTCTGTTTTTAAAGTATTTGGGAAGCTCCTTTCTGAAATTATTAAATATTTTACTCTCCATTTTTTACGCGATCGGTTGTACTTTTTGACGTCAGGAATCGCGACCAAGCACGACTTCTCCCTGCTCCACACAAAGGTGACATGGTTTTTCTGAAGCTGAAGCAGGCTTATTTTTGAGCTTGTGTGTAGATTTATGTTCGCGAATGAATACACCGTGTTCAATATCGCAGCAGTAGCAGCACATTTACTGAAATGCTCTTTCTACATAAGCCAATAAATAGTTATTGTATTTTCTGAATTATTTGGTGGCATGCAGGGCGATTGTACTACGCGTTCGGGCGATCGACATTTCCACTCCGACCAGCCGCCGTATTGCGTGTTGGCACTGAGAAACCGATGCGCAAATACATAGCCCGCTTATTGTTGCGAGAAAAAGTGTGCATATCTTGCGACTGTAAGTTGGCGCCACACTCGTGAAGTCGCCACTTTGGGCGACAGTAAAAAAATGCTGCGATATAAATCTGGGTTCATGTGTATTCCTGCGCTTCGTGCAACCAGAGCTGTAGTGTAGATAAGTGGTTGTATAGCATCGATATAGAATTATTTCACTTCATGAATTAGTACAAACAATAAATGCAGTCATTATAGTTATCTTTCTAAAAAAATAATTGGAACATTGCGATAACTATGCGTCAAACAGTGCACAGCGCGTTATATGCGCCCGTATGTTTGTGGGCTTCACGTACTCTTACGCACGTCTTTGCATCTATTCTTAACTAAACTGCCTATTTACTAAGCTTTTGAATGATATTGGTTTGTGCACGTACACGTTGTCAATAGAGGTTAACGCTATTATTTTTATGCTCGATCCATTCTTTTTCTGTGGCGTACGTATAGACGCTATGACGGTACCAAGAAGTGCATGTATTCTACTAGGCACATTAATTCTGGGATGATATGTAACAGACGTGTAAGCCGAGAAAAGCGCCGATATGTTTTATGTTAGACCCATCCAAAAAGAAATTAGCACTGACATCTGTCATACGTTTATGCAAACCGCTCTGAAGCCGTCTACTGACGACGTTTTAAAGATGTCTTAGCAAGATGTAAGCAGAAGACTTAAAAACAAGACGTCTCCTATCAGTCTTTTGCAGAACGTTTTCCAGACATGCTCAAAAAGACGTATCCGTCCTGAATAATCGTACACGTTTTAGCTCGTTTCAGCTGGTCCAAGACGTCTTCACAACGTCTTGCGTTCAGTGAGCTAGAAGGCAGTGCTGCGCTTTCGAAGGTCGAGATGGAAGGTCGCGGTGGCAACTGCTTCAAACTGATCTCTCTCTTCGCGAGGCTGTTGCTATCGCTTGGCTCAGGTTCGCGGCGCCAGGATTCGCTGGGCGGTTCCAGGGGGTTACCCGCCGACACCGGTCGATCACATGGTTCGCTGCGTCCGCGAAGGTGACAATGAAGGGCCAGGTTAAGAAAGGCTGTTCTTGGTCGACGTAGGCTTCGGGTGACGTTCTCCGCGGCGCCCTGTTTCACGAAGGTGACGCGATGCCTTATCGCCTTCGCACGCACGATGATGGTTGGGCTAAGCTAATCGATGCTTCGATCCTCAATCAAGCTGGGCAAAGCTGCTGCTGGCTTCACTGTATCACGTTTTCGCTTACTTGCATGACTGATCAGGCTCTGGATAAATCGTGGTACTTTGCCATGTGTCCAGGCGTCGTCTTCCGCGATGTTTTAGAAGTCAACAGTTACGAAGGGGACTGCTGGATAAGGCTGCGTAATCGTCACTTCACCCGCCGACCCTGCACCTCCAGTGGGATAGGAGCAGTGACTCAGCGTCGTCTCATCACCAGCACGTGGGATCTGCTGTCTCTGATAAATGGTGAATTTAAAGTTAAGTTCGACCAAGACATGGACAAGAAACTCTGTGTGCACCTGCAGCTTCATTAAAGTATGTCCGTCGACCTTTGTGGTAAGCAGAACTTTCGTGCGTTATTCTTGTCTTGATCGCATTATTTTTTATCGCACCGATAAATACGCAACATGCAGCTACGAATTTCTGTTTCATGCTCAAGAAGTCAAGCCATTAGGGTGTCATATAGCTAATCTCTGTGGTAAAAGAATTGCGCACGCAGTTGTGCACCTACAATTATAAATTTGTTTAAATATTCCTATTCAAGTAAAGCCATGCGGTTATGAATATAAACCGACCATTGAATCAGAGCGCTGAAAACCCCTTTGAATAGTGCCTAAAGTGCGTATTATAACACATTCCCTAGGCTACACAATGAGTCTCTGGCACGGAAACCATGGTAGGATGAGTGTTACGGAACCGCATAAGAAGTACTAAGAACAGTACAAAACTACTAAGGAGTTCGACAGTTGAATATTTTGTCAACTAAGAGTTGCTTACTATGCGTGCACAGCCTCATGAAAGTACGCACTACACTGGCGACATTCTGTAACAAACAACGTTCAAAGACTGAAATGTATTTGGAAATTGATCCGGTCAAAACGGCAGCGCTAGACACTCAGTTCACCGATTAGAGTTTCGCAATCGGTATTCTCACAGCCGGTAATGCAACTGCGTATCTCCTACCTTAAACACGTCAATAAATAGGCCCTTCCATTCATTATTCTAACCATATGTTGGCTTGGAGGTTGGTTAGCAAATTACTGAATCGTTCGACGTTGAAATAATCCTTTTTCACAGTAACAGCATTCGAGTTTAAGGCATTTCCGTGGGATAGAGTGTACTTTGACAGTGCCACGATGGACGCATAGGGACAGTGCGCTCCTGTTACTTTTGTCTCCTGGGAGGTACTGTTAAATGTATGTTTTTAGCAATGCGTATGAACTACCCAAAATAAGCCCACTGTTAAGGATGCAGTGTTCGCTCAAAAGGAGCAAGAACATCGACATCTCTTCGACACTCTGTCATATTTTACAACAGTGACGAAAACAAATCAAAGCTTATAAGGAGATACACAGAGATTTTATGAGGCACAATGTTAAAGATAAGAGGGCCAGCACAAAATGTATTCGGCATGGTCATTCTCTCCAATCATACGGGGAAAGTACGCATGCAAAGAAAGGTAAAGGCAAATTCCATGTTAAAACACAACCACCCAATGAGCTATGTGAACAACATCCAATATGCTATATGCGTATGGCACAACAGGAAACGCTGAATCATTACGTCTACAAAGATCTTGCTCTCCCCAACAATCTTTGCATAATCCCACTCATGTCATACGCACTAGAACCGGCAGCCCTAGCCTGCTTCGAACAAAAACTCCGAAAGAAATTTGAGAGCTCACGGGCATTTGTTCTGCAGACCTTCTCTAAACAGACGAGGGCATTCAGGCAGTTGACCTAAACGTTTTGCATGCGTCGGAATATTGCGATCACATGGTAAGTATGCAGGTTATTGTTTTGCTAGTGTGTCAGACGTGGTAGTCAGTGTTTCGTTCAAGGAGAATATCATGAAGATATTCTCGACTGCAGGTAAAACCGAAGACCCATAATCGATAAAGCACAGTGTTTCGTGGCATCTCCGTAGCCGAAATGCATGGCGCCAATGTAAACCAGGGCGAAATCTATTGAGGCACTCTGGCCGATTGCCGGGGTCGTTGGCGGGGCGTTTCGCTGTAGTGGCGCAATTCACAAACCAAAGCTACTAATGTTATAGGCAGCAAATATCATGCTGACCCCCATGGCACAGGTGTGAACAATTTCTGCCACAGCGTCAACCTGCTCGTTGAGGGTTATTCCACAGTTACTGGCGTACACTGCAGAGCGACGATATGTCGAGACTGATAAGCCGCATTAAGCGGAGTGCAGATAATATGCAAAAGTAGGCCTGTAGGAATAGTAATTCTTGAGACCGAATCGAATAGGACGCGAGAAATACCAGAGGTGAGTCGATTTGAATCGCATGTCGAATGCCTTTGGAATAGCTTTCGAATAAAGAAGAGTCATTATTACAATTAATAAAAACGTTGTTGCCATCGCAGTTTTCTAAACTGGAAAACTTTATGCCCTTAGATATTGCGTTATGAAGCGTTGTTTATTAAAAGCACAAATGGAGCCTTAGGAAAAATCAAATACTTTCTTCGCGTGCACAGGGCTCTACAGAGTGTGTGAATGATTGCTGTATATGAAACCTTAATATATACTTAAGAGACGTAGCCTGCCCCGTTGCGCAAGTTCGGATGTTTGATGTCGCTAATATGCCCGTGGTGGGGAAAATTTACCATAATTTAGCGCGAATTTTATGTTTATTTGGGAGGACATGATGTTTTCAAATATTCCAAACATATTCGAAAGATATTCACATTTGCGAATGCAAGGCTATTCACTTCGTTATTCGAAAGTTTCAAATATCCGCTCACCTTTATCGATAATTTTACCGTATGCTTTTCCTTGGCTTATGTAATTGCTCAGCACTCGCAATTCTGTTCTATATTCACAAGATATTGCCCATTGAGACAGATTTTATTGTTCTATGCCGTGAATTGCCACCCGCACACTGCTGTATTCAACTGCAGTAGGTGAATCATTTCTGCTACTTTGAAACGCTGGACGATTCTCATTCCTGGTAGGGAAAAGCGGTCGCCAAAGTGGTTTATTCTGCGGAGCCATCTTCGGAAACATATTCGGTATACCTGGCACATGTGAGCGATGTAGAAATGCGCAAATTACTTGAGTTCAAGACAGGGTATGTTGGGTCCCTTCCATAAGCCGGGGATGGGGGGCTGTGCTATTACTGTCCTCACTGTCTAGGAAAACTTCTGGTACATCATGCGCTTATAGTCCGATCACTATAAATCTTGTTGTGCTAAAGCACTTTTTGGAGTAGCCGGCGTAAGACTGGACAATAATGCAGTTTGTCAGAGGATAGTCCCCATCCTTTGTCATTAGTCACACATGCCCTCGATCTAGACATGTGTCCGTGTACGTCGTTTGTTTTCCTACCTGTGTAGTCAATTCGCATTGCACATGCCCAGCTTTCGAGAACAATGTACCAAATCGATCGCAAAGAAATTCTTTTCAATCAAGCTGAAATGTGGTGAAGCTGGAAAGGCACGTGCCTGTGAAACTGTGCCCAATGCTGCATCATGTCAGGCTTCGCGTTAGGCCAACTCTTGCGGACAAGACTCAGCGCTTTCAATTGTGTAGATAGCGGATGGACTAAGCCGATGAAATTCAAGCGTACTTCAGCGCAAAAAAATTTTCTGCGAATATGGTTTGGTAAAATCACCTAAGAGATGATCTCGACGACCCTCAAGAATTTCCAGTCTTACGTCCCGTCAGTTCTGAAAGGCGTCCCGTTATTTTATCAGTGTTGGAAAATGCTTCGGGAGAGAAAAATCACGGTCTTGGTAATGCCCAGGAAATTGGGGTAAGTTACCTAAGGTTACAGTTTTCCCTTAGAATATAATCAAGCACAAAGTCACCAACTGACATGTGAGAGCAATTGTCCTGGTCGCTGAGAGCTGTAGACCTCCTTGATTTAGTACCTAGACATGATTAACGAAGCATGCTGTAGCTTAGTTTCCACGTGCATACCCTTATTGCCTAAATGCAGACATCTTCTGCATCATGGAGACCGACAGTATACCCCAAACCATTGGACGAGGCCGATGAAAACAATAATGAATTCGAGCTCAGCCCTATCTTTAAGGTATGCCGTGAGAGATGGGACGGTTTTTCCTACTATCATGAATAATGGTCGTAAATACGTATTGTTCCCTAGGGTAGTCGGCTGTCCACAGGTACATGCAAGGAGCAGTGGCATATTTATCAAAGGAATTATAAACAGCATCGAGGTTAACAGTGGTAAATGCGCACTGTATATGAATAAAGGCAGCACCTTTGAATCAGCGGCGGCGTTACTGAAGACCTACAGTTGCTCCCAGGTTATTGAGGCGGTCAGTATACGATACACCATGTCCAAAACTTTTAATCGTGTTCGATATTGGCGAAATCTGAAAACACGCATCCACTTATATTTAGGCGAATGATAGAGAATCCCAGGTGGTCAAAATTACCCGAGAGCACCCCATCGTGGCATGCCTAAGAATCAGATCATGCTTTTAACAAGTAACACCTCAGAATTTCAATACTTCGCTTTGACTTGTTCCGAACCTGAGGGAGGCTTGCTGTGGAAAGCAGTGTTTTTTAAAGATGACAACAAAAAAGCAGCAAGCCTTATGGCTGTCCGAGAAGGTCAGTACTATTCGCCTCCTAAAGTGAGAGAGAAAAGAAGTCTGACGTTCTAACAGAGTAAAGCTCATCAAAGCAGCTCTGCTGCGTCACATCTTCACAGCAGTGCACCAGCTGTACAGATAGACAAGGCCTGAGTGATCTAGGCTAAAGCTGTCACTGGTTATCCACGCCGCGTGCTGTTAAATTGCATGTGCGTTTGAATTTTGACATTTTTTTGCATAAAATTGCTTTCTGTTATTTCATTTTCGGACCTCGTATTGAGGCGCCACGCTAGTGGGCCTAGCCACACCCTTGCGCATGACCTTGCTTTACGTAGCGCACGCCAGCGAAGATTGTACGTAGTGCGGCCGTGTCTGTTTCTCTCGAGCGAAGTTCTTCTTGAAGTTTGCCTCCATGTGGACCACCCTTAATGATAAATCTGCGCGGAAATGAGACAAGGAAACGCATTAAGATCTAATCAACAGAGATCGATAAAACTTGTGTGAATGCAGGAAGCAGGCGGCAAATACCGATGGCTACATGAAGCTAAGTTGAGGAGAATGCCGTAGCTTCAGGGGAAAGTTGTGTTTAACCACCTGTATCGGTGTTGTTATCGCGTTCTGACACGAATCCTCCGAAGGTGTTCTATGAAAGCATTTCATCATAGAATTACGGCCAAGGGCACAAAGCAGCGCACGGAACCAAGTCCTGACACTCAGCTTGCCGATCAAGTTTGTCCATTTTAAAAGGTGGTTTGCGCCCTGACTTGCATAACTTGAATTCGCAAACTCGAAGCAAGGTTGCATCGAAAGCAGAGAAGCCAGAGTTCTCACAACTTGTGCGCATGTAGGCTCATTATTGGCTTCTGCGGGCAGCGCTAGCACCATAGCTTCGATTCTTCACATGATACTTTTTACTGACACAGCGGACCCTTCCGTGCTCACCTGAACATCACGTCCCCACTCCCAAGCTATCCCGAGGGAACGGCCGTACGCTAGAGTAAAATACGGCGGCCAAACCAGACAGTGGAGCAACACTAACATTTCTACGAGCACGCAGATTGCGAAATTAACCGTGAACAGCGGCCAAAGAATGGAGACATGCTCATTAATAATGAAGAACCCGTTAGTGTTGTTGTTGACGAACCTGTAAAACTATTTAACGTTTCTGTGATGCGATGCAATGCTTTAACGTATATAGTGCTGTTGACGGTCACTCCTTGCTTATAATGTGCTATGAGAAAGATGAAGCGCTGGTTGTAAGTGGACAAGTTTACGGCGGGCTCAGTCTGCTATAGCGAAACTGCTAAAAAGAGAAACTGTTAGAATATGGAGCTATCATACCTTCAGTGCTCGCCCATCAATTCTTTTCCGCCACCAACTGGCTCATTAGCGATTTTACATCTAACTACTGATTCAATAATTGAAACTTCTTCAATGTTCTTCTCTAATTACTGAAGAATTTAGCACACAAACATTAGCGCATCGCGGCGGAACAAAACTTTAAACCGAATAGCTCGGCTGCCGATGGCCACATGGTGTAAAGTTGAGGGGGAACGCCGTAGTTTATGAAGGATAGCGTTGAACCAGGCGTATCTGTGTTATTATAGCACGCTGACGCAAAATTGTTGTCAGAAAGCATTCCCTAAGAGATGCCTTCTGTGTCTAGATATACGATAGAACGTTTCAATGTTTGTTTATAAGCTTGGCCTTATTTATCTGACAGATCCGGTGAAATTCGAAAAAAAAAAGCTCAGCAAAGAGGAACAAATTATAGGTGCTAGAATTACTCATTATAATGCAAATCTTTTAAGGACAGTGCGACTGTAGCATCTAGGTAAATTGTACCAACAGACATCTGAGTGACATTTCCAGTAAAAGTGGATGGTAACAAAGCCTCCATGGTGCGAAGAAGATGTTGGTCGCGGGGAATATATTTTGCGCAGTGAGTTAGGGAGAACGTCTGCATGATAAGACGACGCTGTTCGATCTGTTTTCACCTCAGCTCTGTATTTTTTCCATAAGTTTTGCTATTTATTGAGTGAGTTATTTATATCCTTGGAAGACGGCCGCATCTTTAAGGCGGTATTGTCCCTATGGGAAGGGTACAGCTGCTCCGGCGCCGGCATCTTTAAAGGGATAGCGCCATCCGAAGGAAGCCAGCGTGGCGGAGGCGGCCATGGCCTCGCAAGGCGTGGAGCTGCCAGTCATCAGGGACGATGAGCAGTCCAGCGCGCCATCATCGCTCAGTGGGGACGACACAACTATCGTCGACCCTGACGAGGAAGCGGCTGATATGGCGGAAGTGGACAGCGACGGCTTCAAGGTGGTGAGCCATCGGAAGCAAATAACGGTCGGAATCCCAGTGATAGTTTTACCAACAGAGGAAAGTGCTGATCTGAGGAAGCAGAACCCTATCAGGCTCTTCGAAGCCATTAAAGTACTGCTGGGATCTGCTCCGATTCGCAGTCGCTTCACAACGCAAGGTGCTCTTCAACTAGATATCGCAACGGAAGAGCAAGTTGACGTTCTTCTCCGGTGCTCTCAGATTGGTGACATAAGAGTTAAAGCCCGGTTGCCCCACTCCTACATGACGAACACATGTGTTATTAGGGGAGTACCAGTGTGGTATTCAGATAGCGACCTTCTTGACTACTTGAAACCGCAAGGTGTTTTGCACGTGAAACGTATGATGCGCCGGGTGGAGACTCAAGAAAGAGAATGGGCAGCGAAGCGTACTAACTCTGTTGTGCTAACGTTTGCTCCCAACACCGAGCGCCCAGAAAAAATTGACCTCGGTTTTACCAAGCATGCAGTCAAAGAATTCGTTGAAACTCCTCCCCGATGCTTTAAGTACCAACGCTTTGGGCATGTAGCCAAAGTTTGCATCAAAGATCAACGTTGCAAACGATGTGGTGGCGCCCACGAATACAAAGCCTGCAAGGCAGATTTTGCTTGCGCTAATTGTGGGGGTGACCATCCAGCGAGTTTCGGTGGCTGCCCCTTCCGTGTAAGCGCCTTACACCGCCGAGTGTCCTTCATTAGTGGTCCCAAACCACGACATACTGAGACATACTGGAAGTGACAAGTTCCCTGCGTTAGAGTCGGAAGTTCGTGGCTTGGTAACAAGCAACGTCAGTGAGCGACCTGACCCTAGCAAGACGGCAAAGTCCTCTGTGGGTGAGTCGGTTGTTCGATCTGCTTCAGCCAAAAGCGTCCAAGTTCCTCCGCGACCAGATCACAGCCAGACTCGAAGACAAGGAGGACATTCCCTTGCCTCAAAAGAGACGAAGAAACCAGCTGCAGCGGTCAAGAGTGAGCCCCAGTCCGCACCTTTTGTTGGAGTAGTGAGGCAGTACGTCCAGCAAAATAAGGAGCTCAAAAATCGGGATCTGTCCGACCTTCTGCGAGTTTTGTTTGAAGTCCTCCGCTCATATGTTCAAGCGATGCAGACTGGCACCCTGAAGAACTTTCTACAGCTCGTTCTTTCCTTTGAGTCCATGATTATCGCCTTCGCAGCGAACTTTGCCTTATAATATGGCTAGTTTTCTTCAACCTCGTGCACCTAAAAATCATCGAAAAGTGCCGTTTATTGTGCAATGGAACTGCGCTGGGATTATAAGTCGATTAGCAGAACTGGGGTGCTATGCAGGATGCGCCGAGTTTGGCGAAACTCGGGATCTTCACGAGCTCTGGCGACACCCCAAGATGAAAGCACGAATGGTACCGAGACACAGTTTATCTTTCGACAAGCCTCCAGTTTCATTGGTTTATCTAGATTCACTCTGGCTGGTTATCATTCCTTGGGCGTTGCCTTCTGGGCGGTCGACAAACTGGGGCTCACGTGATCATATCGTCGGTGCATGGTCGTGCCTTCTTTCACTTGTTTGTCGTTCCACCGAGTGCATTACATGCACAAGCAAGTTATAAAACAAATGCATTTAGTACAATATTATTAGTTACTTTAACGTGGTACAGAAGCATTTTTAAGCTTACAACATGTACACTGAATATGCATTAGACTAATTTGTAATTTAGTACGCTTCGCATTATACCACGAGGGAACGCTGTGGTGGCGTCATCACATCCATTCACTGGGCGAGCATGGCGGCTAAACATCGAAGAGGCCCAGTGTAAACAAACTCGTACAACGAGCTTGCAGTGCGCGACGTAGTGATCAGGCTCGACAATGACCACTATTTCTTGGATACTTCTGTTCCTCCGTCAGCAATCTTTCCGGGCACACCGTAAGACTGCCAATAGCTTCGGTGATTTTACATATCGCAACGCGCACCTACTGTTCACGGCGCCGTGCTGAAGAAACAACTTGTCCGGTGCTGCTTCTGCGAGTTCATCCACTCTGCGTGACTGCGAGCGTCACGAACATTACATAGTGTGTAAAAAAGGAAGACAGCCTATATAGCTACGATGCGACAAGGAGGTGGTACCGACGATGGATCTCGCTACCAACACAGTGAAGGAAACATCGACAATCTGCAGATAAGTATATTTCTACTGTTTCATATTTAGCATGATAAGAGTGCACGGATTAAGTCACTTTCGTAGTAACGAACTGAATGTCCAGCAGCTTAAAGAAGGCAGTGAGAACCAATGAGTGTTCGTGCTTTTACATGCAAGCGGGCCAGCGAAAATATGGAAAAGATGAAGGTAACCTTCACTAACTTCGCGAGATAACAGAAATTCATGAGTGACATCAACCCCGCAAAATTTATGGAAGAGTATCTTTATCCAGGTGAAATATCAATAGCAGGTACTGATATAAAGCAGGAAACGTATACAAAAATTTCATGGGTTGAACAGCAGATGGGAGACATTACCGAATCGTGATCGCCACGTTACCGATATCCTTGAAAAAATTTTAGAATCGTTGCATTCTACGGGTTATGCAATATGGGACATAAACCTGGAGGTTAACAAGGAAACTTGAGAAGTCGAGGACTGTGCAGAAAGCGAAGTAACAAAAATTGTTGGAGATAGCATTAAGGCAGGAAGACAGTGGCGTAGTAAACCGTAGCAACTGATATGCTAGTTGAGATTAAGAAAAAAAAATGGAATCGGCAGGCAGGCCATGCAGGTATTCGATCACTTGTTGCCAATTCATAACAGGTGATTACATAAGCGTGACAGAATAGACGTCAAGGAGAGAGAACTACAGCCGAGTATGGTAGAACATTGCGTAATGGGATAAAAATATGTTTGTAGGCATAGGATGCAATCAGCTCGTATAAGACGGGATTGTAGGGTGAAGCATTTGCTTTGCAGCGAACGAAAATAGGTTTGTGGTGCTGACAGTAGAGACGCGTGAAGGTGGGGGGCACCTCAGCTGCTGGCACACTAATCAACATGACAATTGGCTCTGAAAAAGAAAACCCCAGTTATGAAAAATAAAGCAACGTTGTCCCGACACATTGTTTTATTATGCATACTACACTAAAGGCTTCCACAGTTAATGGCACTTGGTACTAATAGTGCAACGAGCATTTTTCTTTGTAAATAATGGTTTGTATGCGGCTGATTCATTCCAATACACTTTTTTTGCAGCAATACATTCTGCTGCTGGAGGCACTCAACCGCCTGGTGGCAGTAGGCGAGTGCCAGGCACGTGCTCCTGAGTGTGTGGCAGAGGTCCAGAGGGCTGCTCTGCAACAGTAGTATCGGTGCCCTCACTGCTCTCCTGTCGAGCCCACAGAAGGCACCTTATAAAGGAGCTTTCAGTTTAATATTTTGTTTATTATTCAAGAAGATGAATAAAATTATTGCTGTAAACATTGTGCTGTGCATATTAGGAGACTTGTAACATGCACTTGGTGTCCCTTCAGAATAGGCAAAAACGTAAGACAACCTGTGCCACTCTTTGACCATGTAAATAAAAAATACACTACTGCAGCATACACGTCATTGTGCTGTTTGTTCTTTCTATGTGCAAGAATATAGTGCGTGTTGATTAGCCACAAGATGAACGGTGTGCATAATTCACAATGAAGACAGGAAACAGCAGGAGTTTAATCATGCTATCACCTACAGACTGTGCATATGACTGCAACACTCCCCGATTCAAATGTGCCGTTACATACATGTTCGATACCACATATTCTTTAACATTGTCTTATAATTGCATGTACTAATTTCCCCACATCTTAAGCCCTTGCATAGCACACTTCTCGTGTATCTATTTCATAGGCCAAATAATTGTACACTTTGTCCTCTCGTGTAGTATGAAAAGCAGCATCCTTTAGAGTGGGATAAAACTTCAGAAGACAGGAGAGGCCCCGCCCAGATGACCAAAGCGCAGCAGTCGATTGCCTCCATGTCTAAAGAAATAGTCCCTTTCCAACGAGCAGGTATTTGTCTGGCGGCACGATGTCAGTCTAGAGTGCGTGCCCATTGGTGCAGGCTTGTGTTCACCTGCCTTAAAGTGCAGATTCCGCAGCCTCCTAAAGTTGTATCCGACTAGAGAAACATGTAATGCCTTGCACCAGTTGCATAGACTTCTGCAACTTGATAGCACACAATGATCAGGAGCAGAAATCTATAAAGGCATCCAAGCAAAGCTGGCTAGCCACACTTCCATTATGAGGGGCTGTAAAAAGGTCTCGCCAAATATTCCCATGACATCCTTGAAAAAGAGGTGGTGTTTGGCACTTCTTTAGAATCAAAAACAGATTACAGTGAATGTTCTGTAGCACGTCAAAACAAACTGAACTTGGTTATCTGCACAGCATGTAATGGAAGGTTGTGCTTCACATAGGAAACAAACTGCTCTGTCCAGTACAATTTTGAGGCCGGTATGGCACCTATTCTGTCAACAGTGTAAATATACAAATTACACTTTTCACAGGCCATTGATTTTACCATTATTTTTGTATGATGGTTCTTTCAATCAGTGCTTGTATTACATGAGCAGGTGGATGTGAAAGCAAAGCTTTGTTTGCAAACCTTCCGACTTCCATAATTGTGTGGCAAGGCACTGGCATATTGTCGAATAGCTCACACTTCCTCGGTCCTGCACCAAAGAAGCCCAATGCTCTATTTGAACTTGGATCGCACAACAATTCAACGGCACATGAAGAAGAGTAACATATACAGCAGAGCATTCTGCTGTCTGTATTTCTCTTTGTGTCCCGTCGAATTGTTGTGCAATTCAATTTCAAGCTTGTATACCAATACACCCAGTCTTCAACCTCACCAATGCTCTAGTTATTAGGCCACAATGGCGCACATCTTTGAAATACCCCAACACAAATTAGCTCTCCAAAAAATCACAAGTGTTAAATTTTGCAGCACAGGTGTATGTATGCACGTGCCATATTTTTTACCACTAAACTCACACGAATCAAAGGGGCAAGCATTAACCAGCCTTGCTGCTGCCGTTACCGTTACCATCATGACACCAACGGAAAGACATTGCCACGTTTCAGTAAAGGGAGTGCCGGAGGGAAAGGTGTGACAGAGAGGGCTTACAATAAAAATAATGGTTACGAGACATGTTCAATGCCAATATATGCTGCATGTCGCCCATCCTACTTTGGCATTGTGGCAAGTGTTTACTCATTTGAGCATATCACATTTTGTGTAATCATTGCTCTAAAGCTGTACAAACGGTCTATATGCTCAGCAATATTTATTTTTATCATGGTGGGTTAAAGACCCACTTTTCATTGGCATCTGCACCACATTTCTCCCAATATGTAATTTTGCCTTGGTGCTTCATGACATCTTCACGTACAGAGAGTTCTGCAGAGCATTGGAAGTGCATTGTTCTACTGCTTAAGAATTAGAGCCCCATTATGAGATGAAAATATATGATTTATCAATCCAGAATAACGCCGCCCCCCCCCCCCCCTCCAAAAAAAAGAAGATGCATTGACCCTCTGGCACATGCATCGACAGTGAACAGAGCAAACACTCTGAAGTATTTTCTTCATGCAAGCCAACACACCAAGATTCTTAATGCATTTTCATTTCGCCACAAATGCATAGGCACAACCGGCTTGGCGCAACATCCACATCTCGCGCTGCAACAAATTGTGCAATGCCTCGCTGTTTCATAGTGCGGCCGATAGATTACGCATGACCAAAGTTCAGCATTGTGCATACTAAGTTACTTCACCAATGAAGAACCCAAAGTTCTTTATGAAATTAGCATTCATAGGTTACTTCACACAATTTGTGATATCCATTTATCTATTTATACTTAATTAACCTCTTTCTCAAGAAAGTGAGCCATTTGGAAGGCACCCTGACAGACAAGTAGAACAACCGGACAAAAGTCATCAACCAGCGAAAAAGTCAGTATCATAAGCAGCCGCATGTAAGATGTCGCTAACACAAAATTTCAGTCGGCTACACAGAAGTGACAAATTTGGCAGTATGGCGCGTCTAAATATTGCTTCAATGTTAATCACAGTAACGCTGACATTGAAGGCGAATTCATTCCTACGTACGTTCCGTCGACACACCCGACTACGTTCGTAGTGTTCCCGCGAAGTAGGAAGCATTCTTTTATATATGCCCGCTCAGCCGCAGTATTCGGGAAAGCTAGCCACCGCTTACGCACTGCCGCATCGATAAGCGCGTCAGACACATCTCTGACACAGTGGCTAACAGTAGTTTGATGGCGCCCAATGTAACGCTCGGCGCCGACGCTTCCCTGAAAAGTCCCAGTCCCGTAGAAACAGAGGGCACAGAGGACTTGCTCTACGACGGTGAGCGAATGAAGCCCGCCACGCTGTCTCCGCAGACGAGAGCCTTCGCCGAGCACGTCACACAGCAAGCGCACTGACGTCTTCGACAGGCGAAAATGACGCTGAAACTTTCCGTCGGTCATGTAGGTGAACGGGTCCGGACGGTCATACTGACGCTCGCTGCCGCTGGATGCATTGACACAGGCTGCTGCTGCCGCCGCCATGTTCCCGAGTTGAACTCGGAGGGGGTTTCGCGATGTACGAGTTTAGCACGAGTTCGCCTGTCAATCAAAACTAGAGGTCACGCCCCACGCGAGGCATGTAACTCTTGTGCGCGCACCCACAACAGTTGGGCCACGCCCAACTTATCTTCCGGCAACAGCGACGCGTGTCGAGCTGAGAGGCATCAACAATCTTGACAGCCGACATAAAGCACGCACAACGCACTGTCATCGGTGATGTACTGAGCACCACTATCAAAAACAAAGCGTTGACTGTCGCTGGCTTATGCATACATCTTCTCGGGCTCAGATGGCCCCACAACACGGTTTCATTGCCTGCATTGTGGCGCGTAGCGCACAGTAAATTGTCGGCACGTCACTGTAGCTGCTTGCAAGGCGTCGATGCGCCGACGGGGACGACGATGCTGAGGAGTGCGTATCGCAGCAGTCGTATGAGATGGCTGCTCTGTCATCGGTGATGAAACGGAGTCACAGCGTCGTAAACACGATCAGCGTCCGAGAATCGCTCGTCTTCTAGACCCAGTGCAATGGCATTTCTTCATCACAAGCACTGTGCACTCAACAGTTCCAACACCTGTCTCCGTTCGAAGTCTGATTTCATAACTGCACACAAGAGCCCTCACCTGCCAAATGCGATTGCTGCGGTGTCGTTACGATATCCATCTGCGATCGCTGCTGACTCCAGCAGAGGTAATCCGCAAGCACCTTCGACTGCACAACACACTCATATACTGCGTACATGCGCTCAGAGGCACCTTCACTGGGCAAGCGATGACAAGCGATGAATTGTGTCGCTGGGAAGCACGCACTTTTCGCAATGTGTCGCAGAAGCTTCGCGCACAAAGATGAACTGATACATTTTCACTGAACTGCGTCACTACGGACTCTAAAATAACACACCGTCATTTTACAACGACAGACGTTGTGTCGTTTTTAGTTGCTAAAGCGGGGCCCTTAATAGCCTAGTGAAGCGCCTGCGATGAACAGCCGTACCGCGGCGCTGCGTTTCTATTCCCCTAATAGAGAAAGAGTGGCCATGACCCTCCATGGATCATGACTGACTTTATTGGGAATGGTACTGCAGCGCCCCTAGGCAACTTATCACTGTATGAACGCCCTCGTGTGTTTGACCCTTTTGAATGTATCTGCTTCTAAGCTTTCGCCTCACTGTCGCCACTCGCGGCAAGAAGCGCAAAATTTAATGATTTGCTCAATCTCCGCTTGTCATCACAAATTTCTAGCACTGAAAACAAAAAAACAGATACTTAGAGCAATAAAAATGTTCGTTATTTTATTTGTTGTACTTTAACGTATTCGTTTGAGTGAAAGTGTAGGTGCAAGAATGCGCCGTATGTACGTTGTTCGCATTCGAAGGAGGAAAGAATGATAGTGCACGAAAGAGAAGGCACGCCCTAGACGCGCCCGGGAAAGGCGTGGCAAGCGGTTCACGGCAAGTGTGCAGACAGACAGCGGGACAGTCACGGTATTGCTAAGTTGCGATAATCCGCTGATAACAATACGCGGCGCTGGCGCGTTTCGTTGTGCAGCCTTCTGCGCTTGAAACGTGGAAGCAGCGTGCCGCGCAGGGTGCGCTCACGTTGTCATACGCGGCTTTTTGTCTACATATTTTTGTGCCTGTAGCTTTTGCGCGTTCTGCGCTATCTCCGTTCACTGACTGCCGTCGGGCAAACTCGGGTAAAACTCGGGTGAACGAGAAACTCGGCGCATCCTGCATAGCACCCCTGAAATTATTTTTGAAAGAAACTTGCGTTCCAGTATTGGCCCTCTCGGAGGCTGGCCTACCAAGGGGGAGATCTTTGACTGGATATGTTGCACACAAGAATTGCAGCATAAAGTCATTTCCCACAGGAAGTGCCGTCCTTTACATACGAAGAGAGATTCCTCATGTGGCTGTGAACGTCACCGATCTTTGCACCGATAGTATTGAGGTAGCGGCTGTGAAGATACGGCTCGGCTTCCAAACTCTTTGTTTCCTCCGTATTTGTGTCTCCGCGGAAGAAGGTAGCAATGGATTTGTTTCTCCAGCAGCTTTGTGACCGTTGCCCAGCGCCCCGAATTATTTTCGGTGACTTCAACGCCCATCACTCGGTCTGGGGTGACAGGAACATAGACTCCCGCGGACGAAAACTTGTAGAAGTGATCGACAGTTTGGGCCTGTGCGTGGCCAATGACAGAAGTCCCACTTTTTTCCGGCCTCCAGCCTCAGCCACATCTATAGACCTAACTTTGCATTCACCTGACGTGCGTGTGAAGTGGTCCACTGCACCTGACCGCATGGGAAGTGATCACTATCCGATTTTAGTCTTTACTGCCGACTTCCATATGCGGGGCGCTAAAATGAGCCATGTTGCTAATTGGGACAAATACAGGGAGCAACTTGCAAGTGTTTCTGGAGATGTGATAGACAGAATAATTTATGGTAAGTTGGCTGCTACCACGGCGCTCAAGTTGCCTAATCATTTTCCGACTCCGTATTTAAAACTCAGGAATCTTTGCGCAGCGCGCAGAAGGGCGGAGCGACAACTGGTGCGGAAGAAGGACGACAGATCCGTGAAGACGACCTTCAACAGGCTTAACTCTGCCATTCGACGCCATACGAATAAGCTCTGTAGGTCGCAGTGGGCGTCCTTCTGCGCCAGCTTGCCCGTTTTTTTCACCGATGACGAGAATTTGGCGAGTCATTGGTAGCCTTGCTGGTGATTCTCGTCCTAGTAAGCCTTTCGAAGCGCTTGCATTGCTCAAGCAGAAACGTCTCGCGTGCTTGGCAGAGGAATTTGCAGATGCATTTGTACGTGCAAGCTCAGGAATTCATCCATGTGCTCGGCCGGCAACATCTACGTCTGTTATGGACGCACCATTCACACTTCGAGATGTACAGACAGCACTCAGCAGCCTGCGGCGTCGATGTGCACCAGGTCCTGACGGCATTACCAACCAGATGATGCAGAACCTACCTCTAGAACACCGGGAGATGCTCCTAAGCTATCTCAATCGAGTATGGGAGACTGGCGACGTTCATCCTTCATGGAAGGTGGCTTGTGTTGTCCCAGTGCTGAAGCCCGGCAAAGAAATGACAGACTTGGCCTCGTATCGTCCTGTATCATTGACGTCGTGTGTGGCTAAGCTCATGGAGAAGCTGGCAAGTAAGCGTTTATCAAGGTGGGTCGAAGATAGAAGAGCTCTGCCAGCATGCATGACTGGATTCCACACAGGTTTAAGCGCGCAAGATAGCGTCTTGGACTTGATAAGCCACATTGAACATCAAAGAGCTTTCGGCCTCTCAACACTAGCTATTTTCCTAGACGTATCAAAGGCGTATGATAGCGTCCTTCAGAGTTCAATACTAAATAGCTTGCTGGAAATAGGCGCGCAGGGCTATCTTCTGCGATTCATTCACTCACTCATCAGTGATCGTAAAATTCAAGTGCGGTTAAAGTACCATAAGCACCGAAAGGGCGGTATCGCGAGGTGTACCTCAGGGAAGTGTTCTTTCCCCAACGCTGTTTAATGTTGTAATGACTGGTCTTCCCGCTGAAGTGCAAAAACATTGCAGACATATTCATATGTCGATATATGCGGACGACATTTGTATTTGGTTAAGCTGATATCAACACAAGCGTTTAGCTCTGATAACTCGACAGGCATTACTTTCAGTTCAAAATTACCTTCAAGGTGTTGGGTTGACTCTCTCGGTGGAAAAATCTGGCTTCATCATGTTTCCAGCTAGAGGAAGACGGTATGCGCGGCTGAAGATAGACCTTGATCAATCTTGCCTTCGTCAGTTGAAGCACAAGCGCTTTGTGGGCGTCATTATTCATTACCGTCTACAGTGGCGACGAGCTGTCGACTCTGTTGTGACATCACTATCTCCGCGTCTCAATGAGATCCGTAGAGTTGCAAGCGAGCAACGGGGAAATCACCCTTCTCCAATGATCAGGCTGCACGATGCACTAGTGACGAGTCGAATAATGTACCAGCTCCCTTTAATTTCCCCCTCACTATCACAGCTGGAACGACTTGAGGTTTTGCACAGAAAGGGCCTAAGGAGGGCTCTTGGCGTTCCGCAAACTGCTTCTAACAATGCAGTACTTTATGAGTCTCTATGAAGACCTCTTAGCCTAGTCACTTCACAAAGGTTGTTGAGCAAATTGGCCGCCTCAAACAGACAATAGCCGGTCGAGCCCTTCTACAGAGCCTTCGAAAGAGATCCGAGTCCCGAGCGTACTTGGCCCTTAATACTCTTGGTTACCTGGATCTTGACGCTACAGGTCGAACTAAGAGGTTGAAACCACCTTGGTCTTTCGCGAGCCTCGATTGTTCATTGACAATTCCTCACGTTCGTGCAAAGCGGAGTTCTCCTTTGGCGGCAACGCGTTCGCTCGTACTGGAACATGTTGAAACTGAATATGCACGTCATCTTCAAATTTTCACTGATGGCTCTGTGGACAAGGTCAGAGGATCTAGTGCAGCTGCTTTTCACATTCCCTCTTTGAAGTATGATTGGTCGGTTCGCTTCACTGCAGTCGTGTCCTCCACAACGGCCGAAAGCGTTGCCATTGAGGCAGCCCTAAAGAAGCTAAGGTGTTGTACGCCTCAACCTGTTGTCATTCTTACAGATTCAAAACCCGCCCTTCAAAGGTTAGAGCACGGGTTCCCTACTGATGCTTTATGTCTAAGCTCCCTACGCTCGGTGCACAATCTCCATATCAAAGGCTTCTCCATACGATTCCAATGGGTGCCCTCGCACAAAGGTATCATAGGCAACGAGATGGCGGACAGCCTCGCCCATAGACCGCTGTCTGGGAATCCTTGGAGGAAAGCGCCTCAAGAGGACAAGAGAATCTTCAGAGAAGCGGTGTCGTGCCACTTCAGCTCTTTGTGGAGCTCACCTCACAAGCCATGTGTGACTAAGGGTCTCAAAGGAAACCAAGCAACTTTACTGCTCCGCATTCGCACGGGCTCTGCTCGTACCCCTGCGTGGATGTATAAGACTGGCCTGGCGCTGTCTCCATTATGTTCAACGTGTGGTGTGTGCGGTGACATAGAACATTACCTTATGTGCTGTACTCTGCATAACGCGGAAAGGAGTGTGTTATTCGGGTCCCTCAAGAAGACAGCAATTCCCCACAGTTCTTTTCAGGACATTGTTCTCCCGCGCGCGAACCAGTTAGATAGGAAGGAGGTTTCTCGCCTTCTTTTAAATTACCTGCAGGACACGGATTTGGCCTCCACATGGTGACCTTAGGAGTGACTATGTGTAGTTATGAGGTCTGTGTGTTATTTATATGATTTATGTATTTTAAGTGTCGCTACGGTGGAGCAATTGCCGGCAGCTACTGCAAGGCTAATCCCACCAGTAGCCTACAACCACTCAACTCAACGTCTGCATGACAGAGAGAAATGTCATTATTGAATTACAGGGAATTCTGCCCGCGCAGTTTTTATAGAGAAATGGGTCGGACCCCGAAAGGCCAGAGGAGGAATTGGGATAAAGTAAAGAAAGGGAAGAGTATATATAGTCATAGCGTGTACGGATGGGAGAAATGCGACGCACTTGATGTAAACGTGCACACACGAAGTTCCGAATTGGCGCTAGTACGAATAAGTAAACTGGTAGAAAGAGACATGGCAAGTTGAGCTTTCTTCACAGCGCCATCAAGGCAAGAATGCAGCTCCCAAAACGGTCAGTCAACGAGCATCCGGATACCGAGCTGTTCGACGCAACGGAAAAGCGAAAGATCAAATCCACCATGCCTCATCGAAACTAGGGGTGAATTCCCAATTTGTTATGGTTATCTCGAGTGGATGCCGGTCGGGCGGACGCCGCGCAGAGTTCACAGGCCCATTGGTGTGTGCGCGGGAGAACCCTTTCTCAAAAACGGTGCGACACAAAGAGGGACCCCTTCCACGAACTATCAACACTTTCCGAGGACCAACGTCGCCTAGAAGAGAGAGAGAGAGAAAACTTTATTTGGTCCATTAAGGGTTTAGCGCTCGGTCCTCGTCTTCATCGCTGCAGACGCTTGACCTTCTCAGCAGGGTTGGGCCCCTAGTCCAGGGCTCCACTGAGCCGCGCTGCTTCGCTTGCGTGCTGCACCATCGCCCCTGGGAGTGTAAACGTGACTACACATTCCACCAACACAAAACCCCGAGAACGGAGCAGTGGGAGAGCCGGCTCACTAGCTGCGAGCTCGCCTAGAAGAAAGGCCCATCGAAAGTGGAACCTGCTGCAAAGCCATGACGAGGACTTACAACGTCACCTCCTGAGTTCCACCTGCGGGGACCAGCCCGTCTAGGCTCACCAGAGAAATAGGGACCAGCCGCAAAACAACGTCACCGGAGAAAGTGGGAGCAGCCACCCATCGACAACTAGACGCAGTGCGGGTCACGAGACGTCGACGTCGGCAAGATCCCGCCTACAATTTTAGAAGGCCTATTTAAGGGGCCCCGCAATGTACTTTTCACTTCATTATCTTCTTATCGTTCACCAATCATTGAATAAAGCGTCCAAGTTTCGCACTAGCCATCGTCTCGTCCTTGCCTGGTCACCATGGTCTACCGGATGCCTGCAGCCCGCTGACAACCTCACGCTAGCCAATAGTAACGTAGGTCGAGCTTCGATATACAGGCATCGCAGCAACTGGGCAGCGGTGGGATACGCTACCCTAGAGAATGCAACACCGCATGGGACCACTTAGCCCGAAAGTACGCCTCCTTTGCCTTGACGCCATGAAACTACAGGCTAGTGCCCTGACAGAACAGAATCTGGCCACCTTGAACACCCTCCTCGTGACTGACGTTAAATCGATCTCTTTCCAAGGTACAGGCACGTGTGTCAGCCATCTGCCCCAGCTGCATGACGACTCAGTGTTCCTCAAAGTGATTGAGCATTGCCGCGGTGGCTTCTGCATAAAGCTCAATAACATTAACAGCGTTTACCTTATATGGTAAATCTTCTCGGACGTAAATTATAAAAGTGCGATACAAAAATAGAAACCTGCAAATGATGTGAATATTTTGGCGCGATTGTGGACAACCTCCGCGATTGGCCCAAGCAAGAGGCCGCATTTCTACCAGAAAAGTGGCTTTCGTGCGTAACGTTCGCCGCCACTGTTTGCCGGTAAACATTACGGCTACATATGCTGCAGTTTCCGGAAAACACGAGAAACCGTCAGGGGTGCTTGAATACTATCGCGTTCCGCTCCTAAAAGCGAAGCTTAAGCGTCCTCCAAAATTGGCCGGACTTGTTCAGCTTGCTCAGCTTGCCCAGTACTTGGCGGCGAATTCCGGGTTCGTTGACTCGCGGTCGGCTTGCTGTCGCTTGCGTTGCTGCTCAGTTCTACTTGCTCGGCACTCCAGCATTCGATGACGAGAGGAATGGGGTACCTCCGCAGAGCTCACGCAACACGTAGCAACTAGCAGATGAAGTCAACCCAGCGCGCCTCCACCTACCTTTCTTCTCCTCGACGCTTTGCCTCATTTCTACATCCCCCTTTCGCTCAACGTTACCTAAACATTACTCTAGGTGGCGTTACATTGCCGCGCGTTCCGCGCGTTCCTTCGTATTTTCCCCGGCACGCGATTCTTTGCCTCTGCAGGCGTATGCAGGCGCATTCCTGCCTTCCTTTCTTCGTGGCTTCTAACATATATGTCCCGACTTCACGAGCTGGCGAGTTAAGCTCGCAAAATAAGTACGCTTGCCGACGCGCGGAAGCTCGCGTCCACGCGCCCCCACGCATGCACAGACGGTGCGGCGCGGCTTGTACGCGTGGAAACTTGGCGCAATCTCGGTGCACAGCGCGTATCTGTTATTGCGCGCTTGAGCTGCTTCGCGGGGGCGGCTTGCCTACGCAGCTACGAAGAGGTACGTTCAACTCTCAGGGAAGCAGATTAATATCATTCAAGAAAGTACGTCTTGTTTCCTTTTTTTTTTGCTGATCTATCAGATATAAATATACAACAATTACGTTTATAGATATGAAAGCATTCTGAAACACTTTCAATAACAAAGTATGAAATGGCGTCTGCAAAAACATCAAAGAGTGAGCCCAGGGAACGCGCGCTGTAGCGCGTCTTTGTGGGTGCAAACCGCCATACCTCGCCAGCTGCGGCACGCGCAAAGCGCGCAGACGCCAGACTGAGCGCATCCGTAAACATACGTGTAGCCAGGGCTCTACGCTCGCTCGTAAAATAGGTGAGCAATACGGGGTCAAAATACAAAATATATTGCAGGTAGAGGGACCGCAGTGCATAGGTGAACTTTTGTCACTGACAACCGTCTCCCGTTTCCGGTGAGAATGGAAGTGAGCCATTAATTGGAAACGCGTTTCGCGTGTGCAGTATTGAGCCGTGAGTTTGCGTGTACATTCGCTTGCGACACGACGTTCCGAATCAGCGCTAGTGCGGCAGAGAGAAGTGGCAAAACGAGACATGGAAAGTGCAGCGCTCGTCTCACCGCAACACAACATTGACTGCCGCTCCCAAAATGGTGAGTCCTCAGAGCATCCGGACCCCGTGCTGTTCGCCGCAGCGGCAAAGCGAAAGATCGACTTCAGTGGTCACCGCATGGGGCCACTTAACCCGAAGGAACTGCTTCTCTACCTTGACGTCCTGAAACTAGAGCCCAGTCTATTGAGTGAACCCAACCTCACCACCTTGAACACCCTCATCATAGCTCACCTTGAACAAATCCCTTTCCAGGGGATAGATACTTTCGTCGGCCATCAGACGCCGCTGGATGATGACTCCGTATTCCGCAAGGCGATTGAGCAGCGCCGCGGTGGCTACTGCGTGGAGCTCAATAACATATTCGGAAGGCTCTTGCTGACACTGGGCTTCAAATTCCACATTCGGGCTGCCCGGGTCCGCTGGGGCCGTCCGCTGGACACGCCCCTGACTCCTCTAGGACATCTGCTCTTCTGCGTCGACCTGGGGGAGGAAGGAGAATACTTCGCAGATGTGGGCTTTGGCGGGCCCAACCCGTTCAAAGCGCTGCCTGTAGAAGGGGAGGCTGAGCCTTACCGTGTGCGCAGACTCGACGAAGAAGGGAACATCGAGGTGGCCATCAAGTCGACGGGACGTGGTGTCGCATCGGCGAGTTGGCGTCCCTTGTACCACGTGATTCCTCCACCGCAAAGGTGGATCGACTTCGTGCCACAGTGCTGGTACTGCATGATGCACCCGCGATCGTTGTTCCGTAACGTGCTCATGGTGGGGCGCTTCGTTGACGATTCGTGGCTGACGCTTGTTGACGGTCGCTTCTGTCGCCGTTCGACCATCGGGCAAGTGGAGCAGCGTCACATCACGGATGTGGAAGAAGTTCTTCGCCTCTTCGACGCCGAGTTTGCTTTAAAGCTGAATCCCGACATCGACCTCGACTTCCTCAGGTCCAGGATTAAGAGCGTTATTTAAAAATGCAACACTGTAGAAGGAGAGAAATTTGGAATAGAATGCTTTGGTTTCCACTTCAAATCGCCTTGTGTAACAATAAGGAAATAAATGCTTCTTAATATAGGCAAAATTTCAACGACCATGCACATGATATACAAATTGAGAGTGTAGTCCTCTGTAGTTTACATGGATAGGTTTTAAAGGCTCACTGCACTAGTCGTTTGGATGTCCGCTATGGATCATCGGTGAAATACCAAATTTCTTTACACTATGTGTAAAAAACAATCACAAAATAGTACATCGATGCAGCGTAAAAAATATATCCTGCCGCTGTACGTGCCACAACCACAATCTGAATATGAGCCACGCTATAGTGGGAACACGAGATTAATTTTCAGCATTTGGGTTTCTTTCGCTTGTAATTAATTGAACCATACTAGTCTTTTTTTCTTTCACTGACATGGAAATGCGACCGCCACACCTGAGATCGAACCCGGCACCTCATGCACAGCAGCGCCACACGATTTCCGTAAGCTGTTTTTTACGAGTCTTGGAATTCTTTTCGGATTCCACAAAGATACTGCCTTTTGGAAGTCAACTCTATGCCGGCGTTCCAAAGTGTCATTACAGATCACCAATTGCTGTGGTCACCCATGAGGATAACCAGGTCAAGTGGAAATGCAGTTATATTTTCAACTGGCACAAATGAATTACTCTTTCATCGCGGATGATTCCTTAAATTCCGTTCATTTGGATGAATATGTCTTAATACCTAAGCCCCTCCTGCGCAATTCGCCTCTGAACCCATTTTCAAACTGTTTTACGTTATAGGTGGCGGCCTGTTTTCCACTGCAGTACTGCAAGAAAGGTGCGAACCGATGGCTTAGTCAGCGCTTAGCTTGTTCCTCTCTCCTTTTTTGTCCCCAGTGAACGCTCCTGATGCGTTTGTCGTCAGCTGCGCCATCATCCAACTAGCACTGCCCGTACGGCCTGCTCCGAGAAATGGTGGCTGCGGTGAGATAAGTGCGCTTAGAAACATTGGGCGGAGATGGAAAACTAACAATCAGGAATGAAACCAAGTGTCGACGCTAAAAAGACAACGTCGACTTACATGGTGGCTCAAATGATTTCTTGAGTAGACGTTGATTATATGTCTCTATCCTGCTTCATTTTCTTGGTCAGCATTCCCTTATATGGATTTTTATTCGATGTGCGTTTCACGTAGTTTTCCATCTACCTTCTCTTCTCTAGCGACGGCTCTTGGTTGATGGTTTCCTTTTTTTTCTGGAAGACATTGTGTGTTAAATGCCGATACGTCCAACCCGTGTGAAATCAGCAAAGAAGATCTTGCGAGAGAGTGAGGCGGGCGAGAACAACCAAGTGGCCACGCTAACGTGTAAGTTATCACGTGCTCTGCAAATGACGCTAGCAGTGAAACATCCATACTACTCTCTCGAGTTACGCCGACGCGACGGTCATGCAATCTCAATAGAGAGCATTCTCAGCAAAGCAGTAGGAGTCAACCAAAACTATAAGTTTTTGCTTTGTTTGATTACGTGGTGTTATAGGTGGAGTCGGTCTGAAGATACGTGTGGAGCCAAACAAGCACACTCCTAATTCTAGCGAGAATGCGCAATTTAACCCATTGCGTGCACGGTTGATAGCTGCCATCCTCAGTATAGTGTCAAATGGCCCATTCTGCGCGATGACAACAGGGGCGCTGGGGTAAAATATTCTACGAGCCGGCCCGATTTCGCCATTCCCCATACGCCATACGTACGAGGGCGAATCCGAAACTTTTGTTCCTATTTTATGGCCAAATTACGAGTGTAATTGTGAAGTGAATTCATTCATTCCCAGCTGTGTACCTTTGTTGAGTCGAACACTTCTGGCGGAAGAAAAAATAATGTGACGCCATATCTGTTAAAAACACAAATGAGGTCATTTTGTTTTCGAAAGCACAAAATTTGTTTTGTTGGCTTGCCTTCATAGCTATATATTCAAATGCCACGCCAATTGACTTGATGGGCGTTTCGAGCTCTCAGCGCGGAAAGGGATGCAGGAAAAGGCCAGCTGTATGGTTGTCGAGATCGCACACCTCCACACAACATACCTTCCTTGGAGGCCGATGAAAGCTTTAGGTGTAGAGCGCAGATCCTATAGTCGGATGCCAAGACCGTCGACCAGCGCTGTCGTATGAAAGCAACTAAACAATTAATTATCTGGCCGTTGTAACTCCCTACTTTTCACTGAACAGGCTAAAATGCGATGAAAATAGCCGCGTCACAAAATTCAGACAAACCGCGACAAGCGAAAGAGCAGAACGTGTGAGGGGGGCGTATTTCAACAAGTGAACTTTACGAGCGCGCATTTCTGCACATTCCAAGTGTTGCATTGTACTGCGAGTGATAGCGGCAATAAGGCCCCCTGTAACGATGGGCGATGAAAAAAAATGTATTTATTAATATATTAAAATTAAATTAACTTGCATTTTCTTAGCTCGTCACCAATATATAAAATTGATTAGGAATTTTATTTTCATTGAATGAATGTAAACGTGTCTCGCTTGAGTAAAAAAAAAACGCTTTTTTTTCTTTCCCAATGTTTGTTCCCTGCAAACTTAGTCGCGCTTCAACCGCTGCTCCCATAATCACCCTTGCTGATGTGGGTGATCATTTCGCGATGATGAAGATGGGCGCTTTTGATAATGGGCGCTCACTTGATGATAATGGGCGATTTTTGCCCTAAGCTTGGCGACCTGTTTGGATCGACCTTGCCTTATGTCCCGCGCCACGTACTTTGAGCTGTTAGTGCTGAACACCTAATGGTGTTCAGCAACAACTGCTCAGCACCAGGCACCAGGCTTATGGTCAGTCATAACGTGTAACTCCGTCCTTCCACTAAGTGGCGGTAGTGCTGAACGGTGGCATAGATGGCTAACAGCTCGTGACCGAAGACACTATGGCGTGTCGCTTTCTAGAATATAACCTAAGTGGCGCCGTTTAGATCGAATGTAATGTTGCGACACCTCTCCAATAACACTCTGGAGGCATCTACCATTATTACAGTCGGTACGCCAGCACAGAGACGTACCAACAGTCTTGCCTCAGCGACAGCTTGCTTAGCCGCCATAAAGGCAGCCTGAGAATGAGGCGACCATGGTATTGTCAAGTACGGGCTCCGCGGCTCTTTCAGTGCATCGGTGATTGGCTGCAGTAAGGCTAACTTGTGCGGAATATAACGGTTGCAAAAATTGTCGAGGCCCAAGAACTCGTGGAGCTGTGGAAAAGTTTTAGGCACCGGTAAATACTTGAAAGCCTCGATGTGGAGTGGCAAGAGAAGGATTCCCAGTGTCGATACCCAATGGCCCATGAAATCTAGCTAGGAGCCTCTAAAACGTCTTTCTGTGGGTTCATGCTGAGGACACACTGTTGCAGAGGTTTTAAAGTCTACACAAATGACGCTCGTGGTCTTACAGAGTGGTGTTAGTGGTTAATATGTCATCGATGTACGCGAAGATTGCACGCAAACCTCGTGTCCCCTCAGCGATAAAGCACGGAAATGTTTGTCCGCCATTGCCGATTCCAAGGGCATGGACACAAACTCGAATAAACCGAAGGTCGTCGTGATGGCAGAGTTTGGAATCTTCCAAGGTTCAATTGGTATCTTGTCGTACACTTTAACCAAGTGCACTTTGCTGATGATGTGCCAAAATTTTATATTAGATTTGAATCTAGAATAGAGGAAGTGGGTCGCTGTCACACACTATTGAAGCATTGAGAGCACGGTAGCCTCGACACGGACGCCAGTCATTCGAATCACTGTTTGATACTAAATGTAGCGGCGAAGCCCAAACTTTGATTGAAGGACGAATAATGCCTAGTTGCAGCAAGTGCGCAAACTCCCATTTAGCGATGACAAGACGCTCACCGAAGTAGCAGCGAGGACGCGAAGAAACTGGGGACCACGTGTGATGATGTGGTGAGTAACCATGTGGCTAGGAGGTTTTTTCAAATTTTAAGTTTTCGTGAACACGTGGAGCACAGACAAGATTTTCTCGTAAAGACTTGATGGCACAAGTTAGTGAATGCCAGTGGGGAAATCAATTCTCTATAGAAGTCCGACGATCGACAGACGAGTGGTGCCATCGAAGTGCCGTTGGTTCCGTATGCTTACGCCAATGTTGTTCGTAGAAAGACCGGAAACCAGAACAAATGGCAGCATGGACGGTGCAAGCGATGAGGAGAATCCAGCGGAACGTGTGTCAAAATCCGAAGTCCATGGTAACTTAACGAAGCCCGTATGTCGCTATGGTAGAGGCGTTAGAAACGCGGAGAGGCTGTCCGCGAGGATTCGAATGAGGATAATTTCTGGGTGGGGTCACTACACTAAGCTGGGTGCCCGTGTCAATAATGAAACGCATGCCCGCAATCCTGTCCGGAATGGCGAGCAGGCATGCAGCTCGTGGGGAAGGGTCACGTGCGACCATCAGTGATCCCTCCTGTCGTTTCCCGACGAGGTATCAGGTGGGGTGCACTGTCTAGCCCGATGTGCAAAACGCAAGGGATAACAGCAGGCCCACTGAAACTGAGGGGTCCATGTGCGCTAGTCACGAGAAGACGACGAAACACGCGGTTCGAAGAGCGCTGGCGTCGTCTGAGTTCGTGAAGTGAAGCAATGGCAGCCGTGAGGTCGTCAATGCGCGCTTCGAAATGGGCGACCGCTGAGAGCTGAGGTGGAATCGCGATGACTGAAACGGAATAGCGATAATGTCAAGGTTATCGGCGGTTTCAGCCAGGTAGTCTATTGTTGTGTCATTGGCGGTGACAAGGACGCGGCGAAAATGCTATGGAAGCCTATGACGGGAAAGTTCCTTGTGCAGGGAGCAAACCTTCATCCACGACCTGTCGCATCCGGTGCAGCACTTGCGACAGGCGTCTATCACCAACTTCTTCGCTAGTCTAGGGTTCTTGCAGGTGAGTGCGTTCCGAAGATAGGGTACGCGTCAGGATCTTCGCCTTGAGGTGCTGGTTCGAATTTTCATCCAAAGTCTGGCCGAGGATGTCAGTTAGGTCGTTCACTACCTCAGGTGATACTGCCGAGATCACTATGCCGTAGTGCATCGTCTGCGAAGTGATCCGGTGCAGGTGGATTTACGCCTCGGCCTGTAGAAACCACACCTAGGAATGCTGTGTTCAAAAGGGTGGCAGCCGAAATGGCATCTCTGCGATATCGGGGGTCGATGGCTTCACAAGGGGAGGTCTTGATAGGTTCGGTATTGTTTTAGTCCTAGGTCACAACTGTAGAGTGCCAAAGGAAGTAAAAAAGACGAAATTTCGCACCAAAGGCGAACAATCCATTGTGATAGCTAGCGGAGAGCTATCTATACGAACTAAGAATGTCAGATTTATCGGACGCATAATTGTAAACATAGGCATACTAACTAAATTAACATTAATAGTGTTACGCGCACACAAGCAAACATGAACGCATCTCACTGAATGACCGCAAAAACTCGCCGTAAGAACGCTGCAGATAGGAAACGCGGAATTAGCAGCGAGAGAATCGTGAATCAACCTTCTTGCAGCCGCTCGCCTCAACGCGAAAACACAATGCAGCGCGGACTCTGTACCCGTCGCAGATGGATTTCAATATACAGCGGCCCGGCCGGGCCGCCCGTAGTATAACGCGCATATTACCCTTCCACATTCTATCACAAGAATTCTTGAATATGATATAGTGATGGACGAAAGAGGCGCAATCAATGAGTGGTGTGAAAAAACGACTTGCCGTTTATGCGCAGAATTTCTCCTTATGGGGTGTTTGACCAGCAGCACAACTTATCTTTCTCCTTTTCCTTCTTCCTCCATATAAGAACGAAGGATTAAGGACGAGTACTTTCTATTATTCGCCTAGATTGCATTACACATACGCGACGCAATTTAAAGTGTCTTGGTTAACTACAATGTTCCTTGCTTTTGAACACGCGGTGCTCTCTCTTTTCTCTGAGTGGTGAAGAAGGAGCAGCTCATGGATTTGTGGTTAACTTCACAATATCTTGATAGTGGCATGTCCATTAGACAATAAGCTTTAGACAACAATCTGTTGAACAATATCGGCACGTTATCTCACAACAGATTTAGCAAATGTTTATATGAAGATGCAAGACGAACTCGCTCCTTATGTATGTTCATAGGCCTGTAACATTTTATCGGAAAATAAACGAAAGAACCGAAGGGAAGATGTGTAGCAGTCTAAGTAGTAGGCCGCTTAACCGATCGTCTTACTCGCCACATATTATCAGTGTTACTGAGACCTGAGGTGCTATAACGTAAAGCTATTCCAAACTTTGCCATTACAATTCTGCAATCAGCCGTCCGCGACTGGTCAAAAACTTTTTAGGACCGCGCTCACTTCGCCTGTGTTTCACGCGACGTTACGAAAACCGCGATACCTCCCCATCGTATATGACGTGTACACACTGATTATGTATGATTGGACCAAACAAGAGAAAAATACTTCTTGCTGATTCGACGCCTTTTCGCTATTAGACCTCGGCTATTCGTGAAAATCTTTAGGGCTGCACCCTCTTCATCTGCCTGCCACGCGACGTCAAGAAACCGCGAAAACTCACCACGTCAAAGTGACGTGTAGGTGTTAAAGGTGCATTGATATGCCGAAGAGAATTGAATTTTTACTGAATATTCGCCGGCTGCCCTATTCCGAAAGGAATAAAAGATTGCTATTATTTTGCGTACAATAAAACCTATTGCGTGGCCGTGTAACGTTTTCGAGCAGTTTGGCACGTTTACGATCTCGCTCTGCCAAACTCTTGTTTGCTGAGGATCCGTTTTTGCAGCATTCTTAACCTTCCGTTGCAAGCAGCCGCGATTTTTGACTAGCCACGTCAAGCCAAGTAACGGAAAGCAGGCCAATCGCAGATACCGGCACCACCCTCTTCACACGGTTATCAAGCTTCAGTGCACTGGCTCGGCCCCATCGAATTCCTCTCCAGTTGAGCGGCCAGGAGGACGCTCAACTGGAGATTAGATAAGACAAGCGCCTTAGTGTAGGTAATGTTATTCGTTTTTAAAACAAACCAAAGTGACCTTCCATAAATGAGGAGAGCTTTTTATTGGTCTCTTCACACAACCGTGCTGGAGACCGCTCGAGGCTTGAGTCGGGGGTTACGCAACTTTGACGTCCTGAAATCGGAATAAAAGCATTCTGCAATAGTTTACGTTATAGGGCCCCTGATTACATGATGGTGTGCATGATTCTGACGCAACCCCTCCCTGGTTTCAAAGTGGTTAGAAGGAAATACACAGAAGAATAAAAATGAGTTGAGTCGCATACGGCAGAAATTGTGAGCTCCTGACTGGAAACTTGCCGTTTCCATTTTTATTCTGTGTATTTCCTTCTAATGGTCAGGGTTCCCTGTGATTATTTCACCTAGGTAAACGTACTCTTTCACAGATTCTAGCGGCTGACTGGCGATCCTGAATTCTTGTTCCCTTACCCAGTTATTCATCATTATCTTTGTCTTCTGCGTACTAATCTTCACCCCCACTCTTATACACTCTCTGTTAAGGTACACAATCATTTGTTCTAACTCGTCTGCAGTGTTACTGAATAGAACAATGTCATCGGCAAACCGAAGGTTGCTGAGGTATTTGCCGTCGATCCTTGCTCCTAAACCTTCGAATTTAATAGGTTGAATATTTCTTCCAAGCACGCATTGGAGAGATTGTGTCTCACTGTCCGACTCCTTTCTTTCTAGGCATCTTCCTACTTTTCTTGTGTCAAATCAAGGTGGCTGTGGAATGCGTGTAGATATTTTCTAAGGTACTTACTAAGCGGTATGTACTCCCTGACTACGCAATGCCTCTATGACTGCTGGTATCTTTACTAAATTAAGTGCTTTTGTGTAATCTATGAAAGCCATATAGAGAGGCTTATTGTAATCTGCGTATTTCTTGATAACTTAATTAATGACATGGATGTGATTCATTGTAGAGTATCCTTTCCTGAAGCCAGCCTGTTCTCTTGGTTGACTGAAGTCCAGTGTTGCCCTTATTCGGTTGGAGAATATTTTGGTAAATAATATACATAATACTGGGGGTAAGCTATATGCCTGTAATTTTTCAGTTCTTTAACGTACCCATTTTGTGGATTAGTATAATGTTTGCATTCGCCCAGTTTCCAGGAAGCCTTGCAGTCGATAGACACTTCGTATTGAGAGCCGCCAGTTTTCCTAGCATCATGTCTCCACCATCTTTGATTAAATCGACTTTTATTCCATCCTCTCCTCCCGCTTTTCCCCGCTCCATGCCTCACGTGGCCCTTCTGACCTCATCTCTAGCTATAGGAGTAGTTTCTGCATACTGCTCTTTATTGTATCGAATAGAGTACTCCTAAGTCCTCTGGGTACTGTACAGGTCAGTATAGAATGGTTCCGCTGCTTTTCTTATACCTCCGAGATTGCTGATGTTATAACCCTGCTTATCCTTAAGTGCATACATTTTGGTTTGTCCTACGCCAAGTTTCCTCCTCACGGATTTCGGGCTGCGTGCATTTCTTATGGTTTCTTCAGTCTTTCTCACGTTATTCTGCTGCTGCTGCTGCCGCCGCCGCCGCCGCCGCCGCTGCCATTGCTGCTGCTGCTGCCGCTGCCGATGCCGCTGCCGCTGCCGCTACTGCTGCTGCTGCTGCTGCCGCCTCCGCCGCCCGACAGTCGGGCGGCGGCGCACAGAGCGGTCGCTGGACGGCGCACAGAGCGGCCGTACAGGGACCGCTCTGTGCGTATTTGTGATCTGATAGCCTGTAGTATGTCCAGTGGTCTCCGGCGGCAGCGGTGGCGGCGCATGTGGAACTGGATGTTATCGTGGTTGTTAAGGTGATCGTATGCATAATGCGGATGTTTTACTTTTAGTTACAGCTAAATCTACTGTCCACTTTGCCAATTTGGGTTTGTGTTAGCTTTGCGATGCGTAGCATGTTCTTAACAGGACAGGGAACTTGTACGTGGAGTCTTTGAGAAGGCTGGACACCCTAACGACAAGCTTCTTCGTTAACGTATCCGCAGTGGACGTTAGAAGATTAAACGAATTGTGCTTATTTGCTGGTAATGAATGCACGTGTGCTTTATTCTGTCACAGCACTAGCTGATTCGCTTTACGCGGGGTCGACGTACACCACGTCTCCAGTGGCAAGCCTGCTGGCAGACAAGTTTGGCCCTCGGATATCTGTGGTGTGTTGGCATTATAAGATTCGTAGGACGTCTGAGCTCGTGGGCATTCAGGGTGGGTATATAGTTCATTTCAGTTAGGTATGTGCGCTACCTCCTGCAATACAATGTGACAGCGTAATAGTCTTTTCACTTTCGAGCGATGAATTCAAGCTATTGCTATAGTTAAAATCTGAAAACGAACTATGCTGAAAATGGAATTATAAAGATCGCGCCCGGCATTATTTCATGATGCCGGCCAAATGCCCCGTCGAAATCATATTTGCTGATATCCGGGTCCCGTTCGCTTACTCCGAAGCAGTGACAGGGTAAAAGTTTCGGGGTTTGGCTTGCCGAATCAGGCACTGTCGGTTGTGATGGTCGCCGTACCGGAATGCTCAGAAATAATTTTTATCTCCTGTGGTTAACTAACCTGCACCAAATCACTGCTAACGAGTCCTTTGGATTACGCCCACATACAGCGATCATCAATAAAACCGGAGACCTCGTTCTCAGCCGTAGGACGCCATAGGGAGGGCGGCTGTAATGCTGGAGGGTAAAGGGGCCCTAGATTAAGCAGGTATAACCTTCCCTGGAAATGAGCAGACGAAAGCTTTTGGTCCTTCCCTGCTGAGTGGCTTCAGGACGCCAGGGTTCCTGCCCAACACTCTGGGCCTGCGTATCAGTAAGGACACACCAATAAAACATATTAGGTTGAGCTGTGTTCAGACATTGGGCTTTCGAAATAACTAATTCATAATTTTTAGCGAGAATAGAGCTTTTGGGGGTCAGAAAAATTAAAAAAAAAATTAAGATCGGCGTGCGCGTCCGACATCTATTTTGGGCTTTACCTCTCATGTGCGTCAGTCCTGGCTGATTCACAGCAAACTACAGACAGGGTGGTAGCTGAATGACTCTAGACAATTATTTTCTTCTTACTGAGATCAGACGTAGTTGAATATGCTGCGACAAGATGTTTTTCGCATCTCATGTATTTGTAACTACATTTAAGAGCATTCTTCTATCGGATCTGTCAGTACGCTTGTTGCTTATGCGCACGTTCTATATCGCCATCATCCATTTAGAGTCACATCAACTTGGATGACAGGCTGGGTAGCAGTGTCCGCAAAGCGTTAGCAACCGTGTCACATTGAAGGTACAAAAATGTTAGGAGCCGTGCTCTTATCTTCCCGACATAATATGCTGGGCTGACAGCGCCCGCACTGTGAAGCTTCTGCTTTGCATAGGCACATTTTGTACACATGTTTGTAAATGTTTGTGAAGTGCATTTACCATAATAAACTTAAACATTTTTTACTCTCTGCATCTCCAGAGGTACGCTGTTAGCACTTTCTTGCGCATGCAACTGCTTCACTTACAGGTTCTGCTTGGGCTAACCAATTTGAGCAACTTTTGTATGAAAGTTTGGATCAAGTCAACGATTGCAACAAAAATATAGATGCACAAGACACCATGCTCGATTCGTGTATCTATGTTTGAGATTGGGGTCATTGTTCGGTGTTAAACATTACGTGAAAGAGAGCTTCCGCTTTCAGGTACCATACATGTGGGTCACATATGGTAGCCTGCTGGGAGTCGGATCCACAATGTATTACGCAGCCTCTCCCTCTGTGCTGGCGCACTACTTCAGCCGCAAATTGGGTCTCGCCAACGGCATCGCCACGGCCGGCAGCTCCGTGTTCTTAGCGCTCCTACAAATTCCACTTGCGGCCATGATGGATGCCATTGCACTGCAAAATATGCTTCTGACAAACCCAACTATGAGTGACGCAGCGTTCGCGGAGGAACGCAGTGATGCCTATATAGCACCAAGATACTTGTTAGCGCAGAGGTTCAACGTTATCCGTAAGACATGCGATAGGACAGTTAAAGCGGTATAAGAGAGAACGCACAAAGCAATCGAACACGCATAATCGCTATATTTATAACTGACAGGACTCTGAAAGGTGCGTGGTGTGCACGCAAGCGCGGGAAGCTCATGTCTAAGCGAACATACCGTGCACACAGTAGATCTCATTCAGAAACGATGACTTGATTTCTGAAAAAAAAAATCATGATGTTGCGCTCACACCGACGGTACGACGCTGCTTCAGTCATAAACATTCTGGTTCATGGGTGTGCCTGGTTTTAACAACCCGTTTCTACACAAAGGCCCGGAACTACACGTGCTGCAAGCAAACTAGCTCCTGCTTTCTTGACTTTGTTCTTATCTGCTCCGGCTATGACATTTAAGGGCCATTATACCACTCGGATTTCATAGATGAGCGAGCGCTTTCTTTTTCGTCTTCATTACACTCTCCATGGGCGCTCTAACTTCTTCATTGTGTATCTCTTTGGAAGACTCGTACACACAAGTCAGTACGCAACGTTACATGATCGCTCTTTTCTTGTTTGCATATACAATCAACTCACGGCTATCAGTACATCGTTCTTTTTGGATACACGTATGACCACTCGTAAGAAATGCATGCAGTGAAAGTAATTAAATGTAATCTGGACAACCGACTATACCATCACAGCCAGGTGCGGGTATAATCGAGGAATATACATATGTTTGAAAGCATTGAACTCTTCAAGAATTAAGAAATCATAGGAAGCCGCAGAAAGAAAAGTTTATGCGGAGGCGGTATTTTTTTGTACTGCAAGTTCTTTATTTGGGCAAAAGAAATACAGTGCTTGCCGGCAACGTAAGGCAAAAGGAGGGCATAAACCTTCTGACTAATGTCATTACCTCCCTGGAGCAAAAGTAGCAGATCTGACTTCTAAGAATGTTTCGTCCGCTACATGTAGGACATAATCACATGGTAGTTATTCTAGCATGATGCCATAATTTCGTTTTAGTTATCACCCAGAACACCACTTTACTGTAAGCAAGACTAAATAGCATAGCAGGGAAGGCTTTTAACCATAACGATAACTTACTGGGGTAAACAATATTTGCTTATTGTGTTTTGTTCTGCTACTTTCGATGGCAACCGGCGCAAGTAATGCCTGTCAGAAATTTGGCCTCTTCATCTCAATTTAGTGTCTATAAATACACTCGACATGTATAATGGCACACCTTGCGCATAAATCAACATACTTCATGCATGATGGAATAACATCATGCATGCTAGAATATTGTTACGTACGAAGACGCCGACGAAAAGCTATATACAAGTATATTTACAAGGAAATACGCCGCACTTCGCCAGGAGGCAACAGCCAGCGCTAGCCTCTAATCGTCGTCGTCGTCTTCACCCTGCCCGCCTCTTCGTCATTGCAAATACTGTTCCGTAGCACTACCCCCGGCGGCAAAAGTGCCGTCCCGGAGCGACTAAACACCCGACTCCGAAGCAGCGTAGTAGGCCTTGAGCCTACTGACGGGCACAACGTCACTAGATGCCAGAGTAGAGAACGAGGTTGAAAGCACAAGAGCAATTTTGTACGTCACAGGCGTCACCTGGCGCAGCACGCGGTAGGGCTCTGTGTATCGCGAAAGGAGCTTCTCTGAAAGACCGACGTGACGAGAGGGCGACCACAGGAGCACGAACGCACCAGGCGAGAACTGTACGTCACGGAGGCGGGCGTTCTACTGACGCTGCTGATTGGTTTGCGAGGCCGTCAGTCGAGGACGGGCAAGCTGGCGTGCATGGTCGGCGAGGGCGATGGCATCGCGCACATACTCGCTTGTTGAGATCGCAGCAGGAGGGAGTGCCGTGTCAAGGGGCAATGTCGGTTCGCGACCGTACAGTAGATAAAATGGAGAAAAGCCGGCGGTGTCATGTCGGGAAGAATTACATGCAAATGTGACGTAAGGAAGGGCAATGTCACAGTTGTGGTGGTCCTTGGAAATGTACTTGGACAGCATAACGGGAAGAGTACCGTTTAACCGCTCTGTCAGGCCATTGGTTTGAGCATGGTATGAGGTAGTCAGCTTGTGTTGAGTGGAGCAGGAACGCACAATGTCGGCGATAACTTTCGAGATTAAGTTACGACCACGGTCAGTAAGCAGCTCTCGCGGGGCGCCATGAAGTCAGATAATGTCACGCAAGGGAAAGTCCGCGACGTCAGTGGCGCAACTGGTAGGGAGAGCCCGCGTGATAACATAACGGGTGGCGTAATCACTTGCGACGGCTACCCATTTGTTCCCAGAGGATGACATGAGAAAGGGACCGAGGAGGTCTAATCCAACACGAAGGAACGGTTCCACAGGGGCAGTCATCGGCTGGAGATGACCGGTAGGTAGCACCTGAGATGTTTTTCGACGCTGGCAGGGATCACAGGCAGCAACATAGCGCCGGACGGAGCGAGCGAGACCAGGTCAATAGAAGCGGCCGCGGACGCGGTCGCACGTGTGGGTTACCCCAAGATGTCCTGCAGTGGGTGCGTCATGCAACTCAAAGAGCACAGCCTGTCGTGGATGTTTTGTCACGACATGGAGAAGATCAGAACGTTCAGGGAGGAAGTTCCTTCGGTAGAGAATGCCGCCCTGAAGGGCATATCGCCGAACAGATGCGTCGGTAGCTGTAGGGCGCAGACGTTCGATGAGTGCTCGCAGCGATAGGTCTCGGTACTGCTCATCGGCGATGTTAGCGAAGGCAGACACAGAGAAAATGCCGTTGGCGGTACTACTACCGTCGTCGTCAGGCTCGTCTACTGGGTAGCGAGACAGGCAGTCAGCGTCCTTGTGTAGTCGGCCAGATTTGTAGGTGACAGTATACTAATATTCTTGGAGGCGTAAGGCCCAGCGACCAAGTCTTCCCGCAGGATCTTTTAGTGAGCATAACCAGCAAAGCGCGTGATGGTCTGTGACAACGCAAAAGGTTCGGCCATATACTTATGGGCGGAATTTCGGAACCGCCAAAACTAGCGCCAGACAATCACGCTCAGTGATGGATTAGTTGCGCTCCGAGGGTGAGAGGAGCCTGCTGCCGTAAGCGATAACACGGTCGTTGCCACGTTGGCGTTGGGCTAGTACTGCGCCAATTCCGTGACCGCTGGCATCAGTACGGACTTCGGTAGGTGTTTCGTTATGTCTCGTATAGTGGACGATAGAACACTGGACTTTTGTTAACGGAGGTTAACTGGGTTTATTAAGCATGGAGTACACAGGAATGGGTGTGGTTACATGGAGGTACAGAGAGTAGAGTGTCTTGAGACGGGCGGCGGCCGACCAGCAGGAGAGGAGCGGGAGGGCCAGACGCAACCTGATATGTCGTCTGCTCAGAGTTCATAGAGGAGGAGGGCTGCCGCGACGGTGGGAGCGGAGGCAGGCCCCGCACACTCTCAAGTTCAACAAATGGCCACAGAGGGCGAAAAATCAATCGAGGCGCGTTTCAGCATAAGCGCGCAAGTGGAGCTACTGTAATTTGGTCGAATAGTTTAATTTGTGCTTTCTCTGCTAGGGGCGCTGAACATGCTGAATTTTTTAATTTACACAAACCATTGACATGAACAATCGAGGTGTCTAAGGATGCTTTTTTACCTCAGGCAAATAGGCAGTTGATTTTCTTTTAATTTGATTGTTGAAGCTGCTTTTTAGTCATAGCGTCAAGGTTTTTGTGCTCGATTAACCACCGACAGCCGACAGCCTATTGGTATCGATGTGTTTCCTGGCCGTTGGCGTTCGAATACTACGGCGGTAAAACATTTTCGAAAGCATGCTGGTTTCGTCTGCGAGTCATTACATAGACTTGCTGTAAGAAGGTCTACTCTTGGCAAAGAATAGTGCCTCATTTTGTTTAGGCGTTGACTATCATAATGAATGCGGCGGAGGTTGAGGGAGTACGCTTGAAGGTACGTTTTTATGCCGTTGATCTCCATAACACCGTAAGTACGCAAACCGATGTCGCAGAACACCCGATGCATCATTGTGTGTTCTCCGTCATCGCTTGTTTGCTGTATGCCTACTAATTCTTCATTTCTTCAAGTGTTGTATCCTCCTTTTGTCCTTGTTCTCTTGTGCTTCACTTACAGTATGTCGTTCCGTCAGCTGTAATGCGCATTTGCAAAACCAATACGTTTGATAAGACGCAGTGGTTATCATAATTTCACTACACGTGTATTAAGCTGGCACATGTGGTTCAGATACAGATACCTGTATGCGAACTTGCACGACGTTGATGCGGAGATTAGGATAATTATGACACCCGTAAGGAAGAGGCAGCTGACGGCCGTATAAGCTGTTGCGTTCTTTCCGCCAAACTACCCGGCCTGGTAGTGCTGTAAAGATGCTGTATAAAAGTGACACGCGGTGACAGGGAAATTAATATACTTAGCAGCCGACCGTACGTTTTGTAGCCTAGTACTTCTTTCTTGTGCATTTGTGCTACCCTTATTAATGAGCCATCTCTTGACTATGTTCTTGACTATGTAACCGCGTTTGTGTGGATGCGTAGACGTGTGCTTTTTGTTGTACTTGTAAAATGCAAATAAAATATTTTCAGGCTTACTCAATCTTTGGTGTCGTGTGCGTTTATTCCAGTCGAGGCCATCGTGCCACCTGGAAACCGCATTCTGTCAGTAGCCCTACACGAAATGCAACAGCTGGAGCGCGGCGGCACAACTCGCCGTAACGGCGGCGTAATAAACGAAAAACCGCTCGGAATGCCCTTAAAAGTCAGTTCAGAGTGTGCCTTAACTCGATATGACTCAGCGCTACATGTATTCTGCTGCGCCTCGATCGTGCTCCCGCCAGTTTGGTTGCTGTGTGGCAAGCGTAGCGCCTACAAATACGTAGGCGCTACGTTTGCTACACAGCAACTAAACTGGCGGGAGCACGATCGAGGCGCAGCAGCCAGAAACCCAGTAAAGCCACAGAACACCTGGTAAAGCGTGTGCAAACCTGGTGAAGCGTGTGCAAAACCCCGTTTCCGTTTCCTGTTGTACAGCGCCACCCGTGGTCACATACTTTAGTTCACGACGCCACCGCTACGCTTATTTCCGTAGCACTGTGGAAGGTACAGTTTCCCTTCTCTAAGTTTGTATAGGTGTTCTGTGGCGGAGGCTTCAGAAGGGGCACGTGGCCAGCACGTGCGGGATGGTGGCGCCATCTCTTGAGCCTTCTTGTAACATCCTTCCTTTTTTGGTGATAACCTTTCAACCGACGACAAAATCCTCGAACCTCTTGGGAAGTCTTGTGTTTCTTTGAGGTCTCATGGTGTTGCGGTTGGCCTGATTTGTCGCGCAGGTATCCTCTTCTGGTTGCGGTGTAGTGTCGGGCTGTTCTTGTTGGCTTTTGTCGGCAGTCGCGGAAGGTATTGGTCGGATAAATACTCGGTTCCTTCGCAGCACGCTTTCACCAACTTGAACTTCATACGACCTTTCGTCAATTCTTCTAGTTATTGTCCCTTTGACCCATGTCCTGCCTTTCAGTGGTCGAACTGTGACCCTTTGACCTTCGCTTAGGCTCGGCAAATCCTTGGCTTGTCTGTTGTAGTACAACGTTGCTTTTTGCCTTTTCGCCTTTCTTTTCTCGCTCACGTCGACTGCTTTAGGTTGCAGTAGCTCCGATGGTGTTGGCAAAGTCGTTCTTGTGCGGCGACTCATGAGTAATTGCACTGGACTAGCGTCGAGTCCTTGCAGCGGAGTGTTTCTGTAATCAAGAAACGCCATTTGTGGATCTGAGTTGCTATCTTCTGCTTTCTTGAGCAGCATTTTTGCCGTTTTTACGGCTGATTCAGCCATTCCATTGGAACGCGGGTATCCTGGGCTTGACGTTTTATGTTCGAAGTTCCAGCTTTTCGAAAAGTTGTCGAATTCCTCGCTAGTGAATTGTGGTCCGTTGTCGCTTATCAGGATTCATGGTATTCCGTGTCTTGCAAAGTGAGACTTTAGTTTGAGTATTACTTGAGTGGAGCTCATTGATTTCAGTTGGTCCACTTCCCAAAAGTTGCTGTAGTAATCCACTGTGATCAAGAAGTTATTTCCGTTCAATTCGAAAATGTCGCATCCAACTCGCTCCCATGGATAGCTTGGTTCTGGGTGAGGAGAGAGAGTTTCTCGTTGCTGGGAGTGTGCGTGCTTTTGACACACTTCGCACCCTGCGATGAGGTCTTTTAATTCTGCATTCATCCCTGGCCAAAAGACACATTCACGAGCGCGCCTTAGACAGCTCTCGATCCCAAGATGTGATGAGTGAAGCGTTGCTTTGATCTCACCTCTCAGAGAAATTGGTACGATTAAACGTAATCCCTTGAAAATGAGGTTGTCTTCAACTGTAAGCTCATCTCTGTATGTGAAGTACATGCGCGTGTCTTGGGGTAGTTGACGCTTATCTTGTGGCCAACCTGACAAGATGATTGCTTTCAACCTTTGCAGTGATTCATCTCTCTCAGTCGCAGACCGAATCTTTTCCAGGGTTTCTTTTCTCACAGGAAGGTAGTGCAAGAGGTTGATGTTTTCAAGTTCTTGTTCATTGCTTTCGTTGGGAAGGAACGCACGTGACATCGTATCAGCCAAAAGTAATTCTTTGCCTGGTCTGTGCTCGATGACAATGTTGTATCTTTGCGCCTGAAGAATCATGCCTTGTAGTCGCCTTGGAACTTGGTCCAATCGCTTCTTCAGGATCGCTTGTAGTGGCTTGTGATCGCTGATGATTTTTGTTTCTCTTCCGAATGTGTACTGGTGGAACTTGTTTAGTGCGAAGACGATGGCCAACATTTCCTTTTCAATTTGTGCATAGCGGCTTTCTGTCGGTGTAATTGCTCTGCTGGCGAACGAGATTGGCTGTCCGTCTTGAAGAAGAGCTGCTCCGAGTCCAAGATCGCTTGCATCACACTGAATTTCTAACTGCTTTCGTGAGTCGAAGTAGGCCAGAATTGGAGCTCTTGTCACAGCGTCTTTTGCCTTTTGAAATGCTTCTTCTTGCGGTTTTCCCCAGTGCCATGGTGTATCTTTGACAGTGAGCTTTCTCAGTGGCTCTAATACACGCGAAATTTTCGGCAAGAATCTGGAGAGATAGTTGATCATTCCGCAGAAGCGTTGTATTCCCTGGACGTCGACTGGCTTTGGCATTTGTTCAATTGCCTTGACTTTATTTGGATCAACTTTTAGTCCTTCTTTTGTCAGCAGGTGTCCCAGGAAGACAGTTGATGAGGCTCTGAGCTGAGTTTTTTCTTTGTTGAGACGAATTCCGATTTGTCGGCATCTCTGGAGTAGACTCTCTAATTTCTTGTCATGATCTTTGACAGCATCCTTTTCATTTTCGCCCACTCCATAGACAAGAATGTCGTCTGCAACGCAGAGAACTCCGCTAAGTCCTTCAAGTGCCACTTGAAGTCTTTTCTGAAAAATTTCGCTGCTTACCGCAAGTCCAAACGGCAGGCGGAGCCATCGATAACGAACTTTTGGTGTTTGAAATGTGGTCATAAAACTTGACTCATTATCGAGAGAACATTGCCAGTAGCCTTCTCGCAAATCTAGTTTTGAGAAGATTTTTGCTTTGGCAAGATCGGGTAGGACATCATCAAGGATGGGCAATGTGTGACGTTCTCGTTCGAGAGCCTCGTTCAGTGCTTGTGGGTCAATGCATATTCGCATTTCACCATTTTTCTTGGTTGCCACAACCAATCTGCTCACCCACTGCGTTGGCTCTGCTACACTTTTAATGACACCTCTTTTCTCCAGGCTTGCCAATGTTTGTTCTAATTGCGGTTTAATGCTGACAGGCACTCTGCAACTTGTTATCGCTTTCGGAAGCACATCTGGCTTGGTCACCAAGTGTACTTTTCCCGGGAGTGTTCCTAGAGTGTCACCAAAAACATCTGGGTATTTTTCCACTATGTGATGAGTGAAATTTTGTTCTGGAATTTCGTCGATTCCAGCCACAAGGTTATAGTCTATGGTTATCAGACCCATTTTCTCAGCTGTCGATCTTCCGATGAGACGAGTGAAGTCATCTTTAACCACTATGAATTCCACAGAATGTCTCTGTCCGTTTGCGGTTGTAACATCTAGTTGCGCCTTGCCTGAACAGTGAACTTTGCTGCCATTCCACGTTCGCAGTGTTGTTGTGCACGGTTGTATTTGCTGTTGCCTGACGTGTCTAGCCGGGATGACGTCAACAGCTGCACCGCTGTCCACTTGAAACTTTACTTGAGTTCCGTTCACTCTGAGAGACGTGTGAACTGAGCTTAGTTTGTGGCTTTGAACTGCCAGTATGTCTTCATCCTCGCTATCTACTGCCAGGCCAGCAATTACCTTGCTGCTTTTACAAACTGCCGCGAAGTGATTTCGTTTTTTGCACTTGCTGCATGTTTGCTTCCAAGCTGGGCATGTTTCTCTTTTGCGCTCGTGGCTACCACCGCAATACCTGCATTTTGGTACGTTAGCTTTTTGTGGTTTTCCTTTCACGCTTTTCGAGTTGATATTGGTGCGATGGACGAATTTCTTCACTGCGTGCACTGTCTCGCTGCTTGATGGAGTACCCTCTTTATATGCCTTCATTTGAATTTTCGTGGCTTCGTGTGCTCGACACACCTTTTCAACCTTCTCTAGGGTCGGATCGTCTAACTTGAGAATGTCTGCACGGGCCTTTTCGTCATAGATACCACAGACGATCTGGTCGCGGATCATTTTTTCTCTTTCGTTTCCGAATCCACAATCGCGCGCCTTGAGCTTCAAGTCTGTTACGAAGCTGTCGAACTGCTCTTCCTCCCGTTGCATGCGAGTTCGGAAGACGTATCGCGAGTACAGCTCGTTGTGCTTCGGTAAGAAATGCGCGTCGAGGAGGCTGATGACATATGCGTAGTTAAATTCTGGGTTTGGTCTTTCCTCAGTCGATCCCCCGAAGTCCAAAGTGTTGTAGATATCAAGCAGTGAAGAACCACCGACGGTCAAAAGAAGTGCTACTTGCCGGTCAGATGGTGCTCTCACTGTGTTAGTTGCTTTGAGGTACAGCGTGAAGCTCTGCTTGAAGGCTCGCCATTGTTCCGCAGCGTTTCCTCTGGAGTCGAATTTCGCAGGTGCAGGAATCTTCTCCATTGCTGATGCGCTGATCTTAGAACTAGTTCACTTCTGACACCATGTTTCGTTATGTCTCGTATAGTGGACGATAGAACACTGGACTTTTGTTAACGGAGGTTAACTGGGTTTATTAAGCATGGAGTACACAGGAATGGGTGTGGTTACATGGAGGTACAGAGAGTAGAGTGTCTTGAGACGGGCGGCGGCCGACCAGCAGGAGAGGAGCGGGAGGGCCAGACGCAACCTGATATGTCGTCTGCTCAGAGTTCATAGAGGAGGAGGGCTGCCGCGACGGTGGGAGCGGAGGCTTCAGAAGGGGCACGTGGCCAGCACATGCGGGATGGTGGCGCCATCTCTTGAGCCTTCTTGTAACAGTAGGTGCATAAGGATCGAAATGGGCCAGAACGGGAGGCGTTGTGAGAAGGTCGATTAGATGCGAGAATGCAGAGGCCTCGTTATCGCCCCACTGGAAACGGGCGTCTTTTTTCAAAAGCTTGGTTAGTGGTCGTGCTATGGCCGCAAGATGTTTCACGAAACGGCGGAAGTACGAACAAAGTCCGATAAAGCTGCGCACATCCTTGACACACTTCGGAACAGGGAAGTGCGTAACAGCATGGATCTTGCCTGGGTCCGGTTGCACTCCGTTCGCGTCAACGAGATGCCCAACGACGGCAATCTGGTGACGGCCGAATTGGCGCTTTGATGTGTTGAGTTGCAGAACCGCTCGACAAAGAACGTCCAGGACTGCTGAGAGGCGCTCGAGGTGCGTAGCGAACGTTGGGGAGACGACGATAACGTCGTCCAAGTAGCACAGGCACGTGGACCATTTGAAACCGTGAAGAAGGGAGTCCATCATGCGTTGAAAAGTGGCAGGAGCGTTACATAGACCGAATGGAATCACTTTGAATTGATAAAGACCGTCTGGTGTTACAAACGCAGTCTTCTCGCGGTCGAGATCGTCCACGGCAATCTGCCAGTAGCCGGAGCGGAGGTAAATAGAGGAGAAGTAGCGAGCACCCTGGAAGCAGTCAAGGGCGTCATCAATCCGAGGTAGAGATACACGTCCTTTTTGGTAACCCTGTTAAGGTGCCTATAATCCACGCAAAAGCCCCATGATCCATCCTTCTTTCTTACCAGTACAATAGGTGACGCCCATGGACTACATGACGGTTCGATAATGTTTTTGGCAAGCATTTTGACAACTTCTGCGTGAATAACTTGACGCTCAGCCGGTGACACTCGATACGGGCGGCGATGAATAGGAGGGGCATCGCCGGTATTAATGCGAAGTTTAACAGCTGTAGTATGGGCCAAAGGACGATCGGTAAAGTCAAAAATATCGTGGTGGGAAAACAGAACGCGGTAGAGCTCACGAGCTTGCTCGGACGGCATGTCGGGCACAATCATTTTCTGTATGTCAGCGATGGTACAAGCTGCCGACTGCGATGGTAGAGGACAGTCAGCTGAATTGTCTACTGCAATAGATACTACTGAGTGATCCTCGAATGAGCAAAGCTGGGCCAGAGACATCCCGCGTGGCAGCACGTGTCGTCAAGCCAAAATTGACCACTGGCAGGCAGACGCAATTCGCCGTAATAGATAAAACTGTATGACGTACTGCGATCCCGTGTGTAAGGAGGACGTCTTGCAAAGGGGTCGCGATGTAGTGACCGTCGGGGACTGGTGGGGATGACACTAGGTCAACGTAGGTCAGTGCCGAAGGTGGCAAGCGAACGAAGTCGACGGAACTGAGGCGACTGGGGTGTGGTTCAGCAGGATCCAGAACAGACAGGTCAAGGCGGAGAGCACTGGCGGAACAATGGATGAGAGCAGAATGTGCGGAGAGGAAGTCTAAGCCGAGGATGATGTCGTGGGGACACTGGGCGATGACTGTGAATAGCACGATAGTGGAGCAATCGGCGAAGGAGACGCGGGCGGCACACATACCAATTACGGGGGCTGTTTCTCCATCGGTGACACGGACAACAGGCGCCGTGGCGGGCGTGATTATTTTCCTCAGCCGGTTACGAAGGTCAGCGCTCATTCCCGACAAATGCGCCCCAGTGCCTATAAGAGCAGATACAGAAATACCGTTGACTTGCACGTCAAGAAGGTTCAGATGAGTGGGCAACGTCAGTACAAGATTTGGCGGCGTATGGAGCAATGCAGCATCACCTCGAGGAGCTGCAGCGTCTTGTTTTCCGGCTGGAAGCGGCGTCCGAAGGGAGTCGGCGAATATGAGCGACGGGGCTGGGGAGAGCGAGATTGTCGTCGTTGGGGCGAAGGCGAACGAGAACAGGGGCGGTTCGGCGCAGGAGAATCAGTGGCGGCATTATCGGAGCGTGCGACATAGGGACCAGAAGGGCCACGTGAGAGGCGAGAGTAGTCAGTATAAGCAGACCGGTTCGGGGAACTCCAGCGACTGCGACAGTGCCGAGAAATGTGCCAGATTCAATGGCAGTGAAAACAAATGGGCTTGTCGTCAGCAGTGCGCCATTCAGACGGGTTGCGGAAACGTGGTGGTTAAGATGCGGGATGGGGCGGAACCGAAGAAGCCGGGTAGGTATCAGGGCGATGGTCTAAGTAGATGGTGTGAAGACCCATGTTTTCGAACTCCTGGCGGACAACTGCCTGGATCAGGGAAGCCGTGACTGCGGTGCGTTGGAGGGGCTCGAGTTGAAGGCAGCCGGATAGGTGGCCTCGTTCTCACGCCAGACGATTCTGGTAACATCACCAGTGTTGTTGGGACGAGGGGCGTCGGCACAGGAAAGGAAGATGTCACTGGGGTGTAGGGCAGACGGGAAAACTGCTGGTCGATACGTCGGCCAGGGCACTCTTTTATTAACAGCATCCACCGTTGCCACGTTGTTGAAAAAGAGCAAGTTGAAGGCGTCATCGGCAATGCCTTTGATGATGTGGAAAACCTTGTCTGACTAAGTCATGTGTGTGTCAACTTTGCGGCGCAGAGCCAAGACGTCCGAATGTACGTGACGTAGGGCTCTGTTAACGTCTGCACACGGCCGGAAAGCGCCTTCTGCGCGGCATGTTGGTGACCGTAAGGGTTGCCGAACAAGTCTCGGAGCGTTTGCTTAAACGAATCCCAACTGGTGAGCTCATCTTCGTGCGTCCGAAACCAAACTCGAGTTGTGCCACCGAGGTCAAAGACTACGTTGGCGAGCATGATAGTAGGGTCCCACCGGTTATTGCGGCTGACGTGTTCGTACAGGCTGATCCAGTCCTCGACGTCTTCCTCCTCTTTGCCCGAGAATGCGCGAGCATCACGGGGGGCGGGGAGAGTGATCTAGGTCGTCGAAGTGGCAACAGGTGTCGGAGCTGGCGGAGTCGAGTTGTCGTCGCCAGGAGCCATGAAGGAAGGCTCGACGTACCGTCCACTGCGAACTTCCGTGACGAGGTACAGGGAACGTCCGCTTCCACCAGATATGTTACGTAGGAAGACGCAGAAGAAAAGCTACATACAAGTACATTTACAAGGAAATACGCCGCACTTAGCCAAGAGGCAGCAGCCCGCGCTAGCCTCTAATCGTCGTTGTCGTCTTCACCCTGCTCGGCGCTTTGTCATCGCAAATACTGTTCCGTAGCAATATCATGATGGAATATCATCAACAGGCATGATGAAATATTTCGCGCATAACTCAACATATGTGAATTTAATGAAATCTGTCCAGAGCTTTCATGTCATATACCAAGTGTCCTACATAGATGTCTGTTCAGTATTCTTTACCTCTCAAACCAACATTCTATGAAAAAATGTCGCTTATTTTCATACCCCAAGACTCGATGATAACGAATTTCGCAAACAACTATCCTTTTGGCACTCAATAGTGCTACTTTCTCTGCCATACAACGCGTGTGATAAGTTCACTTCGTTTAGCGGGAGCAAGGTTCTCGCAGTAGAATAGAACAGAACAAAATATAGCTTTAATATTCTATTGCTGCCTACAGCCAGGTAGCTTCCGCAACAGCACACTACATCAGATATTATTCATGCAAATGATAAAATTAACAGTATTCATAAGCATGAAAATAACAAAAAAGACAACATCAAAGGAACAGGTGATTATGATATAACTCACAGACGGCAGACACTGCATTACCTGATAATATGTATCGCTGTGTCTCATAATATGTGGATGAGACTACATATAATCACACATGGCAGTGGTAGAATATAAGGTAGAATAGTGGTAGAACATGATGGTAGAATATAAGAAAGCACCTAGTTTTTCCTTATGCCTTACGAAAGTGCTATGAAGCCAGCTGCCCCGTCACCGTTGAGCACGCCATGAGCCATTTGGTGCAAAAACAAACAGCGTGAGATCCCGAAGATAGCAGACAAGGATAACGCTGTTGTCTCAGCAGGACTGTTTGACATACGCAGCCTTCGAAGACAATTGAAATGCATTCAAATACAAACACGAAATTTCGCTCTTTCACTTCTTCTCCGTAGGTAATATCTCTCCTAACGCTGAGTATAGCTCTGTGTAGCACCGCCTTCAAAACACCAGTCCTCATCGATGGTTGGAATTGCGAGGACAAGGTATGAACAGTAGAGACAAACCTAGAACTATTTCCGGCGTAAGCCTTTTGCTTTACGTTATTTTCTCTCGTCGTCAGTGATGTTTGCCACACCTACTTACGCGAGGATGGCGACTCAGTCATCCTCGCAATTAAATTTGGAACAGCGCTTCATTGAGATAGTTGATATGGATTGATTCTCAAGAGCACCACATGTGTCGTCACTTTTCCTATGCTTGGTTTGCCTGGTTGATGGCGTTCGGTGTGGTCCAAAATTGCTAACTGCAACCTGTACCACTGGACGCAAAAAACACTTGTTGGCTGGCAGGAGCACCGAAAACAATGTCAGCGAAATGCAAAAAGTAGTAAATATGTCTGCCTGTGAGCTTCCCGCCGTCAGCCTGCGTATCTAGCGCAGGTGTTTCGTGCTCGCGTAGTGCTTTATAGCTGCAGCTTGACAATTCGACGGCGCACAGCACGTCCTTCACGAGTGCTTCCGCTCATATTGCTAGCGTGCCAGCTGTGCTCTATCCACGCGGATGGCCTGGTTGGCACTGCTATCACTGCGGCTCACTCACTTTAGACCTAGAAGAACATCCCACACGAAGCACAAAACGAGACCGTGAGCTGCAATGGCGACGCTGACATCGTGTGGCGGTGCTGCGGTTCACAGCGAGGACCATGGGCAAGCCCCAGACGCCGAAGCTAGCAAGCGCACACCCAAAGATTCGCTGGACTACGGTGATCTAACTCTGGCACCCCTGACTTCCCTTCAGATCAAGCAATACTTAGATTTTCTGCACCTACCAACTCCGTCAAAAGCAGACCTGCAGAGCCTGGACGCCCTCATAGCAGCGCATCTGGAACGAATACCATTCCAAAGCATCGACACCTTCTTGGGCCACTTGGAGTCTATGGAAGCCAGTGCTGTCTTTTCTAAGGTCGTGATGGAAGGTCGCGGTGGGAACTGCTTCGAATTGAACTCTCTCTTTGCGAGACTGTTGCTATCGCTTGGCTATAAAGTTCAGGTTCGCTGCGCCAGGATTCGCTGGGCGGTTCCAGAGGATCATCCGCAGACGCCGGTCGATCACATGGTACTCTGCGTTAGCGAAGGTGGCAAAGAAGGGCCAGGCCAAGAAAGGCTGTTCTTGGTCGACGTAGGCTTCGGGGGACCTTGTCCTCGGCGCGCTGTTCCACTCGAAGGTGACGTCACGCCTTATCGCCTTCGCACGCAAGACGATGACTGGGCTAAGCCAATCGAAGTGTCGATCCTCAATCAAGCTGGGCAAAGCTCCTGCTGGCTTCCCTTGTATCAGGTTTTTGCTTACTCGCATGAGTGGCCAGACTTCATGGATAAATCGTGGTACTTTGCCACATATCCAGGCGTCGTCTTCCGCGATGTTTTAGCAGTCAGCCGTTACGAAGGGGACTGCTGGCTGACGCTGCGTAACCGGCACTTCACTCGCCGACGCTGCACGTCCAGTGGGATAGGAGTAGTGACTGAGCATCGTCTCATCACTAGTATGCCAGATTTACTCTCTCTGATAGATGGTGAATTTAAAGTCAAGCTCGACCCAGACGTGTACGACAAACTGCGCGTGCACCTGCAGCTTCTTTAAGTTATCCTTGTCGGAATGACAACCTCTGTTGTTCGCAGAGCTTTCGTGCGTTATTCTTGTCTTAATTGTTTTATTTTTTATATTGCACAAGTAAATACGGAATCTGCAGCTACGAATTTTGTTGTTTGCTCAAGAATTCAGGCCATTAGGGTGTTATGTAATCTCTGTGCAAAAGAATTGTATTCGCAGTTGTGTATGCAGTTCTATATTTTTTCAATATTCCTATTAAAGTAAAGCCATTGTGCTATGAATATTCACTGACCATTAACTTAGAGAACTGATAAAGGCTTTAAATGATTCATTAAATTGCCAATTTAGTGCAGTCTTTAGGCTACAAAATGACTCTATGGGAGGAATACTGTGGTAAAATCAGTGTTACGAAATCCCATGTTAGGTGCTATATTAAGAGGTATATTAACAGTAGTAAGAAGTTCGCAATTCAATATTTTGTCAAGCAAGAGCTGCATATTATGCGTGCATCGCCTCATGTATGTACCCACCACACTGGCGGCATTCTGTAAGAAAGAGCGTTTCATCACGGAAACGTTTTGGAAATTGATGCGGTCAAGGGGCAGCGCAGGACATCGAATTCAACATATGCAGCTTCGAAATCAGTATTTTCGCAGCCGGTCATGCAAATGCGTACCTCCTGTCTAAAACACGTCCCTAAATTGGCCCTTCCATTCAGTATTCTAACCAAATCTTGGCTTGGAGGCTGGTTAGCAAATTAGTGAATCATTGGATGGAATCACAATCTTGTTTCACAGTAACAACATTAAAACTTAAGGCATTTGAGTGGGATAAAATGTATTTCAACAGCGCCATGGTGGACGCATGGGGAGAAAGCGCTCTTGTTGCTGTTCTATCCTTGGCGGTACTGTTAACTGTATGTTTTTACCCATGCGTATGAACTAGCCCAAATAGGCCCACCGTCGACGATACAGTGTTGCTTGAAAAAGTGTAAAAACATCCACAACTCTTGAACATTCTGCCACGTGTTACAGCAGTGACCAAAATAAGTGAAAGCTTTTAAGGAGATATAAAAAGATTTCTAAGGCAGAATGTTGAAGAGGAGAGGGCCAGTACAAAATGTCTTCGGCAATGCTCCTTTTCGCGATGATAAGGAGAAAGTACACATGCAAAAAAAGGTAAAGGCAAATTCTATCTTAAAACACATCCACACAAGGAGCTATGTGAACAACGTCCATTATACTATGTGCGTACTGCACAGCACTAAACGCTGAATCATTACGTCTACATATAACTCGCTCTCCCAAAGAAACTTTGCACATTAGCCACTCAATGCATGCGTAATAGAACCGTCAGTGCTAGCCTTCTTCTCATAGAAACTCCGAAAGCGATTTACACCTCGCCCGTAGTTGTTCTGCAGATCTTTTCCAAATAGGCGACAGCATCAAGCAGTTGACGTCGTCATATTGCGATCATGCGGTAAGTATGCATGATATTGTTTCACTAGTGTGGCAGGCGCTCTAGACAGCGTTTCGTTCAAGCTGCAGCTTATGAAGATATTGGCGACTGTATGTTAAACAGAAGAGCCATAATCGATAGAGCACAGTGCTTCGTGACATCATGGTAGCCAAATACATGAAACCAGCGCAATATCTATTGAGGCACTCTTGCCGATTGCAGGGGTCCTAGACCTAGCTTTTCGTGGAAGTCGGGGAATATTTCAGAAACCACAGGTATTGATATTATTGTGAGTAAAATTCATGCTAATCACCTGGGCAAAGGTGTGCACAATTTCTGCCACAGCATCAACCTCCTCGTTGAGGGTTATTCCACAGTTATTGGAATGCGCTGATATGCCCAGACTGACGAACCGCATTCAGCAGAGTACAGATATTACAGATAAGTAGGCGTCCGCGAATAGTAATTTTGTAGACCGAATCGAATACGAATCGAATAGTACCAGACGCGAATCGATTAAAATCGCATATCAAATACTTCACTACATATAATAGAAAACCTTGTTTGCATCGTAGTATTCTAAACTTAGCAACTTTCTGTCATTGCATAGTACGCTATGAAGGGTTGTTTATTAAAAGCACAAATGGAGCATTAGAAGCTATCAAATTGTTTCTTTTCATGTGCAGGACTCTTCAGAGTGTGCGAATGATCGCTGTATATGAAGCCTGTAATGTACTGTTACTTAAGAGACGTAGCCTCCTTTGTTGCGCAAGTTCTAATGTCCTATGTCTCAAGTAGGCCCGCGGCGCTGCAAATTTACCATAATTTCACACAAATGCTGTCTATACTTGGGAGGAGTTGATGTTTTGAAATGTGCGAAATATATTCGAAACATATTCACATCTACGAATGCAAGACTATTGAATTCGTTATTCGAAAGTTCCAAATATTCGCCCACCTTTATCGATAAGCATACCTTGGGTTATGTAATTTCTTACTACTCGCAATTATGTTCTATATTGCCACATCCAGTACGCGGCACGTAGAGGAAGACGAATATCTCGCGTATTGCGAAAGAAGAAGAGGTCCCTGCGCGATCGGCTTTCAGTTGGCCTGCAGTTAAAGTGTCCAGCCTTTTTTTATCAGTTCCTACTGCTTGTAAATCGTCACACTGTTGGAGGCGCTGGGCAAATGTTTGTGACGCCTGTCAACAGCCCCACATCACGCCCGAGGCGTTCTCCGCGTGTCGAAACACCCGTTCACCGCGCCAGCCGTCGCCTACTAGGGCTAAGCCCAGAATTTGGTCCCCTACCAGGAAGTCTGCCTGATACCACGAGTGCCCAAGCCATGGCCGACCCAGGCCATGCACAGGGGGGCTATTCTGCAAGAGTCCACCTAGTGGACTGTCCACTTCGGCCTGACGTCATCAGATGCGTGTTCTGTTGTTCTGAACTTCGGCGAGTGCTGACGTCATCAGAAGGGAATCCGAACTTGCACTAAAATGAAGTGGAAGACCGCGTACCCGAAGAGCATAGTGCCTGGGGCGCCCTGGAACTCACCCGTGACAACGTAAATCGAATGAAATGCCGTTTAGCCGTTTGCTCTTAGTTTCGGTTGTGGTTTGCCAAGTGAAGATATGAGACGAGCTTGGCCGCGTGACTGGTAACAACATAATGTGTGTAAAAATTTTATTTTCATCATCTTTTTGTACGGTATAGCGGCGTTTCACTTTTTCCTGGCATTGTAAACTGCAATTGCTAGTTTGCCACCAGAGGGCCACGTATCGAACCGAAACTCAAGATGGCCGCTGTTTGAAAGGAATGAAACAGCTGACCACAAACCGTCGCTTACCGAGCATCCCCGTAAACTGACGGCAGCACAGTATGTCTTGTTGGTAGTTGCTGTCTTGGTGCATTCGCTGACACTAGGGTTGTAACTGAAGCGCAAAATGACAGCGTCTACGCTTGCAGTGAATAGTTGACGCACGATCGTCGGCCACTGAGCGTGGGTAATCCCTGTAAAGTAGCGGTGGCAGTATGTCGTGTTGATGGTTGCTGTCTCGGAGAGTTCTCCCATAGTACTGCTGAAATCGTTGTCAATGGACGCGCACCAGACGATGTATGCCTGGTCGTCACGACTGCAATGCTTCGAGAGAACTTGCAACTCGAATCGCCTCTAGTACCACACCGACAACTGTATCGTCTGCTGCGTCGACGAAATATGACATTCAACGGTAAGTCGCGGCGTTGAACAGACGGCAGTGATGTTGACTGCGCATAATAATCTTTATGCAGGCCCACAAGTTCAAGAAGAGTGTACTGCAAAGCGTTTATTCATGATGCTGAATAAAAGAGTCCAGTGGTGGTCTGTACGTTTTCCTGAATATTTTCTACCCCTCTGCAGTCAAGCTTCCAGACGACAGTGTTTGTCCATCACAGCGCCATGGCACCACGGGACATTGGCCCTCACATAAACCATCGGCAACAGGAAATTATAATCAACTTTATGGAACGAAATTCCCGCTTAGTTAAATCATCAGGAGATCTGGACCCAAAATTCACCGCTCAAAGAAAAAAGGAAATGTGGGAGGAGCTCGTCAATTTGCTAAATAATGCCGGCCCTCCCACAAAGCCCGTGGTGCAGTGGCGTTGCTGGTGGAATAGATTTGTAAGTCGGGCCAGGGTGGACGCAGGCAACCTCTCAGCCGAGATGAAGTAAGTAAACCAGGCATGCATGCTTTACGGTAACGTCTGTTTCGAGTGTTTACGCAAACCACATTGCAGGTCTACCGGCGGTGGACTTCTTGGGGGCGCTAAGGGCCGAGTGCTCGCCCTACTCGGCCCTGCGAGCACCGTACCGGCGCGGCTTGCGCCCTTCGTGAGCAGCCACTGCGAAGTGAGAGTCTCCCTTGTATATTTGTATTCCTTTAGAAAAGCCAGGAGTGGCAGTTAGAAACCTTCACCTGTCCTGTTGCCTTGTTTAACTAAGCAGTAAGGAAGGGCATAAAGAGATTTTGTAAATAAAACTAGTAGGCAATAAACAATGCTGGAGCACAAGTTTCCATTACAAATGAAGGCCTTGGAGGCAAGCTGTGCCTAAATAGAGCAAAGCCTACTGCATTGCACAATATGCTTCACCTTTTGTAACTATTGTGACCAGTGTCCGCATCTCTTAAGCTTAACAATTTGTTTTTCTTAAATGCAGAGCGACTCCCAGCAACCACACACCTCAGCTGTGACTGAGGTGTCACAGCCAGGCGACACCTCAGTCTCTGCAGCCTCAGCACCTCAGCAGCAACCACCATCTGTGAGCACCGGCGTTACATGAAGAAGGTGTACTGCCAGCCGTAAGTGTGTGGTGTATGAACGTGTATGAACGTTTGTGGTGTATGAACGTAATTGCGACCTCACGCCAAAAATGTGTGCATTGAATGTCGACATAGCTGTAATAGTGATATAGAAGTTCCTTGTACTGGTCACTACAGATGAAAGGCACCTTGCAGTACTTTATGCATGTGAGACAAACATGTCAAGTGAAGAGAGGAAACCACACAGAGAAGGTATACGCAAGAGAGGTACTACAACAAACTGATTTTATTGCTGCTTGGTCAGTACCAGTGTACACACAGAGGCACAGCAAGGCAAAAAAGAAAGTAAGCACAAAAACCCTGAGCATGTGTTGGTGGGCTAGTTCATTAAGCATGATTACAAAGACGGCGCCGAATAAAACAACACACGAAGAAGGGGGACGTGCTGTCTCGTGTCCCCCTTCTTCGTGTGTTGTTTTATTCGGCGCCGTCATTGTAAACAAAAACCCTGTAGATCACCGAATAAGTTAACGTGGCATTTGCTTGTTGCGTGCACATGTTGACATTTATTTTTCTAGCTATGAACCTATACCTCATGACACAATTAAATTACGCAAAGGTTCTATGTGTACTGTGTGTGCACAGTAAATGTGTACTGGTTAGTGGTATGTCAAAAAATTGCAGTAACCTTCATAGCGGTGTTGTGATGAAGAGACTACGCAAAACCTTTTTTTTTTTAATTCGGGACACGATAAATTGAATGTAATGCCCTGGAATAAAAGATGCAATCGTTACAAAAATGAGAAAGGAAGACACACTTTTCACATGTGTTTAATGTTGCTTGTCCCCGTCTCCCACGGTGTTATCATACATTACTTACCGATATGGCCAATTATACACGCTTCATAGCAAGTGTTTAAATGTGAAAGGCACGTAAAGTTTATTTGTCCACGTGGCGTATTGGTTAATAGGAAAACTGAAGGCATACAAGGAGCACTTGTTCGGACAGCACTGTAACCTAGTGGAACTGCTCATGAACGCTATACACACAGACACCGAAACAGCACTGAGGAAATGGTGTGTCAGCAAGGCATGCCATACATTTTCAGCACGTGTATTTGCGATTGCTTTCCTGAAGCAGTAAGATGTGCACCTACTTGTAACGATGCATATGCGGTACGTCGTTATGCTGCAATATCAGAATTTCACACCATGGCAGTGATTTGATAACCCATTCTTTTGCCTTTTGGGGGATTAACTTTATGGAACAGGACATGGAATAACGCATCACTGTAAACTCGTTGATCACTAGACGCTTGCTAAAGGTCCAAGCATTCGCATTGACAAGGCAGTTATGTTTGGAAATTTCACCTGGAGCAACACATGCTTTTTTCATTTCATGTAATTTGCTTACAGGCCGCAGAGTAGGAATATTACATAAAGGGCAATAACATTTGAACAAATCAAGCCTGCTCATATATGAACATGCGGAGCGAGGAGCCCAAGTGGATGTAAAATGCACTTGGGTGAGGCGTCTGAGTAATGCATGTAAGAGTCTTGGTCATTAGTGGGTATGTTATATGCTATGCGTGTGCTTGAGGCAACTTCATGTTTCACCTATTCTCAGCTGTGCAGCAGAACGTTTAGCTTTCAGTTTTAATTGGAGTGGTGAAGAGTCAAACAAACTGAACGCATACTTCATGGATACTCTGTTATTGAATGGTAACGCTACGTATGTTGTACATAATAACTGCAAATGGATGTTGTATGGTTCAGGTAGTTTGGATATTTAGTAATGAGGCAGTACATGAATAAAGAATTTGTCCAGAAAGGTTTTTAACTGTGAGCAGAACAAAGGCCACTGTGAAAAACCGCTTTGAATATATGTAGTATTATTGGTGGGTAGACAAACCTAACGCATGGGAGATGCCCACAAAAAGGTAACAAAAATTGAATGAAGGCAACAACTACAGCACACTGTGAATGTACACTTGCATGCTATGTATTCGTTATATGTTTGAAAAAATATTGCACACTTTCAGTCATGCATGTGCGATTACCTAGTGGCTTGCTAACAAAGCTCGCCTATGCATGAAGCTAGGAGTATATTCTAGGGGGCCATTGTCACTTCTGTCAACTGGCAGAGCTTCACATGGAAAAGTAATTTTGGACAACTTGCACAAATCTGAAGTGAAATTGTCAAGACTGAAATGCAACAAATGTAATTATGCAAATGCCATGTCACACAACACATACATACAGTCCAGCCAAATGAATACTTGCATGACATCATGTAATGTGGTTGCGGGCTGAGCACTTGTGAAAGGCTGTTTCTCTCTACGACGGGTACGGAAAATAAAGATTAAAAAAGAACTAGAAACTTCCTATGTACCTGAACTGTGCATGCTATTATCGACTGTTGGGTAATAGGATTTTGTGGGAAGCCGATATAACACAAAAAAGGTTAAATGCACAGTGGAAACACTGCACTCCACATAAAAGAAACGATGAGCTGCATTAGTAATGTGGCTGTAAAAGGAACTGTAATTTCCAATTTAACATGCTTCTATAACGATTCCAAGGTTTATGCTCCTCATGTGAGACCATGAAGTATTCCCGTTTCAGGTATGAAATGTATGCACAGTCAAGTACAACATGAAACCTGGTGCAGATGAATACTTGTATTACCTTTTGCTAATGCTGCCATAATTGCACTGCTCTTCCTTAAACAGCATAGTTACATTTTTTAGTCGCGCAGCTTAGAAGCTAGTGTGCTTCCGAAATTATGCAGGGCCTCCAAGAGCTACTTCAAGAGGCCGTCTGCTGCAGCAGGCTGTGGGGGACACAGCGAAAAGGGTCACCCTAGCAGCTGCACGAAACGAGCTAGCCGAAAAATTATTGGAGGAGTCCCGCAAGGTGAGGTGGCAGTGCTGATAGAGTGTGTACGTGTAATTAAACCCGAGCGAATGAATTTTTGCCGCGGCCGAGTACAGATGTGTAGTTGGTGAATAGAAATGAAAACAGGGAAAAAGTTCCTACAATTTGGCATGTTAAGCAAACTAGTAATTCTCACAATTCACACTAGTAACTCAAATGCAGAGACACAAGGAATGTATCTTACGAATGTATGAATCTTCATTATGTATGTAACATTTGACATGCGAAGTATTGACCATTGTATAGGGGATTCTGGAACGTGTTGCGCGTTTCTGGACGGTATGAACATAAGTTAATGCGCAAAACAAAGTTGCGCATCACATGCAAGTTTATGCCCAAAAAAGTGGATTGAAGTCATGTAACAAGCAGCTTGTAGTGCTTAGGCAGCCGCAATACCTTTTGTCACATGTAGTGCTGTTCAATACATTGTTATTCATGTACGCATGGCTAGCATAAAATGTACTGATTTCTGCAATACAAAGTGATGAACCCTTTCATTGTTGTTTTCCTTTCGGGCATGAAACACCCCCAGCGGTTTTTCTTTCTCAGATATTGCAAACAAAATGCCACTTTCTTTTTGTTTGTGCAGAAAGAAAAAAATATGATGCCACCTACAATGGCAAATGCTCCCTTTCTGTGGTCCTCAAATCACTGTCACACAAAAGCAATGTCAAAGAAACGCAGAGACACATCAGTATGTCGACGGCACTGACAGGGTTCAGGTGATAGCTTATCAGGACCTCACGGCCTCCAGTACGAGTTTTATACACACTTCTGTAATCAGTTCAAAAGCACTGTGATGCAGCTACATGACATTTGCCAGACATGGATAAGTGTAGCGTATCGAAACAGGGGGATGTTTATGTGAATTTGAGACACCTCATAATTTTCACCAACTCCCCCCCCCCCCCCCCATGACCCCCTTTGGCATGGCTGAGAACCTGTCGTTATGAATAGCAATGTTGTACTTGCAACGGCCAAAATGCGAGATACTTTCTCCTGGTGTCAGGGGCCACATCACGCCTGTGACAACAGCAGTCTTTCTAGTGGTTGCGCTTCCAAACATTGAAGCGTTATTACTGTCACATTCATTTAGAAAACATACATACATTTCACAGAAAATGCAAGATGTGCAAGTGGAACAATACAAAACTCTTTTAACTAGCTGTTAGTTGCATACCAATGTGTGCATAAGAAACCCTACGTATCACAATGTTACTTTGAAATTGAGTGCATTCGTTGCTTACCTATCGTCACAGGATAGGCACACTCTTAAGTGTGGTAACATTGCATTGTTTTACACTGCACATTTGTCATTCTGTGGTGGTGACCTAACATGTATTGTACATGTGACATTGCATTGATGTTTGCCTGCTTGCAGCGTTTTCCTGGGTCTTACACTCTGACCATGCAGTCCTGCTTGTATATGCACTCTGTGTACTTATTCCGGGTCAAGCATTCTGTTGTCAGTGGCCCCTGAGAAATGTACCAACGCAGTTATACTGTATCTCGTTTCAAATCATCTCAAAAAATGTTGCTCTGCTCGCAAATGCATCAAGATGCCATGCATAACGCTGAACATCTGTACCCAAGCATGCTTTTCATTCATCTATAACGGCCGCTATAACTGCGCTGTAACCACACGTCTGGCAATATCTGAATCTCATGTGAGAGTCCATAAGGTCAAGCAGCCATTGTCGATTGCTTTGTAGCACTTCATCTTTTTATTATGTTATTTGTGACGGCACATGTGTCCGTAGCAGCACACAGCACATTTAAAAGATTTATGCCAATTATGATGACAGAAATCAGCATGGAGCGACATATGATTGCATCAGAAAGTTTTACAAACATGGCGTTGACAAGAACTGAAAAAAAGCGGCAATGCTACGTAACAAGAGAGACGGACGACCAGCACATGAAAATGCGAGGTACAGCTGTAGTTTTTATGAAACGAGACACCCGAGCGCGTTGCTAGTAAGGCAAATGAATAGCACCAACAATATCAATACAAATAAACATGTCAGTTGCAAAGCAGTGACGGGGCAATTAGTAACATATGTGAATCATTGCAAACCGCACACTGTTAATGAATAAGTCCATTACAACGCATCACTGTTACCTGTAGAAATGGGAGGAAATTACACGACATCTGACTATCAATGCAATACATGCTTGCAGGTTTCGCAGAGAACTTGGCTAGCACAGGAACATGCATTCCATTTTAATTGTGGATCGAGAGCTATAGTACAGTAGCAGAAATCGTTGCACCAAAACCTACAGGTAAAAGGTGGATAGTACAGAGCAGCCAAACGAAGCTACGAAAGATTTGTTTTGCAGAACAGGCTTGCATATGTCCTGCGTCGTGAGGTTGACATTACATAGAGTGCATTGTTCACTTGTCTATGTATCTAACAATCACACATGTTGCAGTGCCTACCCAACATTTCCCCCTCAGAAAACAATACGTTGGTACGTCCTTGCAGTGATGCAAGCAGTACCGAGATTGAGAGTGCACACATGCAAGTAGGAGTCACATTAGGCAAGCACTAGCAAGTTGACGTGATGTGTACGAAAGAGCCCAAGTTTGGATGAATGTGTCGGTGCTAGTGGCATTGCATGGCCATGTGTTTTGCCGTCGAAGACGACTGCATTTTCAGCAAAACTCTGCCTTTCACAGTAACATGTGTAGAAGCATTGCTGATGAAAGATTTTTATTGCAGCAAACTGCTGAGCTACAGGCGCTCGACGACCAGGTTAGCAGGCTGGCCGACGCAATGGAGCGGCAGGCAGACGCCCTGGAACGGCAACTGAGGCCAATTTCGGAGTTGGCCACAGTCATGGCCTCATTTATTACAAATTATACACCACAAGTTTAGTGTTGATTTCTAACTAATGTGTATGTATTAAAACTTCTTAAACATACCAGCATATGTTTCAAGGTTTACTAGTAATGTAGTGTGGCAATGTCACAGGTGAAACTGCCCCAAATTATTTTTCAGCAATTCTTGGTGCAAGTACCATTGCGTGTTAGAGCAGTCTGGAGCAGAGAAAATTGTATTTTGGATCAATTTGGGGCAGAAAATATTCATTTTGATGCAGTTTGGAGCAGGCCAATGTCAATTTTGGTGGAATAATGAAATTTACAGGGTACTTCGAAAGCACATACGTATATTAAAGACCAACACGAAAACAACATTACAGTATGTAAAGAGGCAGCATTGTGCATGTTTTTCTGCATAAAGGCAAGAGCATTGGTGGCACTATGATCTAACTACACATTCCCGTGCCAAAGCTGATAACTGCAATGTTAATAAATCATGTGGCGCAATCAACGCGGTCACACAGCTTCTAGTTCACGATATGTCACTGCAGACGCAGAGAGCCGCGACCAACTCCGGGCTGGTGAAACTTCTAGCTCTTCCAATCTGTTTTTACCGCAATAGCAAATATATGGACACTGTAGGCGCATTTCTGCCGTCGCTGTAGCCGTGATATTCCAGATTAATTCCAGGGGCGATAACGACGTCGCCGTGTACTGTATGCTGTAAAGTATGTGCGAGTCAAAGCGTGTGAGGATGGGCCGACGATGCCATTTGACGAACTCAACATTTAATGAAGTACATTCTCATTACAATCTCCCAAGTGTCCGTGCATGCGCCGGCCACTTGCAGGAAGCGCTGAAAAGTCCGCTGTTGTGAGCGCAAAAATTCATGTGAGAGGCGCGTTGGCTAGGTGTGCACCATGTGAACAGCTGATCCCCCCTTTTTTTTACATAGAATGCACTCACTGCCAGCACAACATCACGTATACTTCGTGTAGATTACACAAATGCATGCCAAAGCTATAAATTACATGGATTAGTAGTTTACGTCCAAGCCGCTAACTGCTGTCACCATTTCTTCCTACGCTCATGCTGAAAGGAAATCTAATACTGCTGAAAGGAAATACTAATAAAGTGTTACGCACGCACACTTCTTTGCAGTACATACGAGCAAAACATGTCGAAAAAGTTAACCGCTCCTCGATGATGGGACACAAATGTGTGTCCGCCTCAGACAGAGGAAAAATCTCGTCATGTTAACGCCTTCCAGCATAAATAAATCTCGATGTGTGTCACAATGTAACACACGTAGGAAACACTATGGAAGTATTCAACAACAAACTAAAGGGAACATGATGAATATGGCCAATCATTCAAAGAGGACAAATTCTATTAAAAGAATTGTCGCACGACACCATTTGAGCAAGCACAGTAACAGCACAGCCCACATATCATGTCTTCCAGTGCATACAGAACAACAAACTGTTGCCACAAAAGTTTGAGTGCGTTCCATTGCAGCTTATGCTATCGAGCCGTAAACTGTATGTTAAATAATTCACATGGACATAAAGGAGGTGGAAACTACGGCTTGGCATATGAACTGCATGCATTTTTGGTTTCGGTCATGAGTGAACATGACCTCGTAGGAGCACATGGAAACACACGGTAATAAGAAGCTTGTCTTTGTCAGCCATGCAACAAAAATCGGACTTTCTCAGTCACAGCAATACAGGTGACACATTGAGATACACATGATAATGCAACATAGCTCGTAGCATATCATTTCACCAAATGAGGTGACCAGCGAATTGTGAAACGCACCTAAAAACAAACTTCGTATGATCAGCCCCACATTGCTTTTAACAGAATGCTTAGTTTCCGTTGTAAATTTATTTTCAAGGTTGTGCAATGCAAAAGAAGGGAATGAAATTTAAATTTTGTCAGCCACTCAAACGAGGAACAATTGCGCAAGTTGCACTTTTTAACATGAACCGCATAGTTCAAGTTCGCAAAGGTGTTGCAAATATGCTGCCAATTTAATATTGTACATCATAAAGCGTAATGAATGTGCATCAATGCTACGTAAGCTGTACCACGTTTGAAGATCATTGTTGGGTGTCATTCACATTCAGGTACATATAATCGTGTTATGTTACACGTTTCACGTCATGGCGACCTTCTTTCAGTGAAGCTTTCCGAAATTACCTGTTAGCGGATTTGCAGTAAAATTTGCCCCTATGTTACTCACAGGTGCCATTTTTCTTGTAATACTGCAATTTTTATTTCTCTTTAAGGTTCAACACATTTCAATTCGATTGCTTTGACGGTGATGTCAGGCAAGCGACTTGTACAGTTTGGATACACTTTAAATGGAACCTCTGGTGTTTAAGTACATTAGGATGTTTTAATATCCAAAGGCCGTTGACATTACTGTTACCAGTGGAATGGCATAATTGGCTTAGAAGCTCATCCCTAATTTTAAATTGCGAATGAACCTTCGATCGCTCAAACAGAGTCAGCACTGCAGGATCGATATTTTTTTTGCCCACTGTGCAAGGCAGCTGACATGCCCAAACACAACACCGTGTGCTGCAGGTAGACGAAGAAAAACATCGGTTGTGACGTATCTCAATATGATGATTGCTGGCCATCGACTCGTGCGAAAGGGTCCTAGCTTCGTCGTTTGTGGTCTAAGTGGTCGTGTAGTGTACGACATCACAAACACGGGACGCCAAGTGCAGAGTTATACATCCGTGGGCATGGCCCGGGAGCATGCAACCAATATTTGAGGTTCGTGATAAGGAAAACTAATTCATGTTTAGTCACATCGTTTGGCATGAACAATTAGAGTACAAAAGGGAATGTATACTCAAAATTTCAATTTCAAGGTCAGTGGACATAGAAAAATTTCCCAAGTTGCCCTTTCAGCGGCCATTTTCACTTGGCCGTGAGGTGGAGCTTCCTATTAGATATATGGTGGAGGCTACAAAATGCTTCAACTATTTAAAGAAAAGGCAGTACGCAACACTTTCACATGTTTAGAAACTTCTGCAACATTGCAGGTTAGGAAAGTATTACACATTCAGCTCGAAGTGACGCTTTTGTGTTAGAAAGAAGCAATCACGTGAGATTACATCCATAAAAAAATACTGCTCCTCCACATACGGTGAAGGTATCAGTCCCACTTTCATTGAGCAAAAATTGTTCTTGCAGCCTCCATGCATTACAATTGCTTCACGCAAACCTTTCGTCTATATTTTCGAAGAAAGCTGTTGCTCCTCGAAAATTAGCAACTGCACACTACATGGCTCATACGAACACTTGCAATAGACCTCCTTGCTCTACAGTGGTGCAACAGAGTTGATACCAAGTTGAGAAGATTCTGTCAAGGGAAATGCGAGACTGGACCCACTACCACGTCACTGCTATGATACTAACGGAATTTCACAAGGCCGACAGTACAGCAACCATTGAACGACAGTTATGGATGAAGCATTATTGACAACAAAGGAACCACATGATGCACACGATGGTGTGGTGATGACGGCATTACGACTACTGCACGTCAACCATGAAATGTTGAAGCTATGTAGGAAGTATGACGACAATGGCCTAACACACACAGCGAGATGACATGATGATGGAATTCATGAACCTGGTATGCTGACAAAAACAGGATGACAATGGTGTCATCATGAGATCAAAGCCAATGATGGAGATGGTATTGTGCAATTCTGACTCAGAGATGCGGGCACAATGAATGCAACGGCACGACTGATGTAGGGTAGCAAAGTGGACTCAGTCTGGTTAAATTCCCTGCCTTTCCTTCTTTCCTTTCTCTCTCTCTGTCTCATGAAATAATGACAGCTGATTTCACGGTACGACGACAATGGCATAGACAGCAGCACGATATGCAATCGAAAGGCGGTGAGAGTGATACTGAAAATGACACAAATATGATGAAGTGACAAGAAAGAAATCTCAACAGCATTAGGCGGATGAGGTAATGGCAACATCGCAACTGCATGCTATAATGCCATTACGCTATGATGCTGGAATGTTGTAATGATGTGCAACCATTCTTACTGCTCTTCTTTTCTCACTGTTCATGCAAGACGCACGGTGCATTACATTCATCTACTGCCAACAGAAAGCGAGAACACCACAGCTACACATATCCACACGGCACGACACACTGCCACACAGGTGTTGCGTCTCAGAGGCAGTAAACTACTAGCTTCAGCCAACACACAGCACACAAGCAAAACTGCGAGTACCCACACTGCACGACACACACGTGTTGCGTCTCAGAGGCAGTAAACTGCTAGCTTCAGCCAAAACACAGCACACAAGCAAAACTGCGAGTACCCACACTGCACGACACACAGGTGTTGCGTCTCAGAGGCAGTAAACTGCTAGCTTCAGCCCAAACACAGCACACAAGCAAAACTGCGAGTACGTGTACCCACTCTGCACAACACACAGCCACACAGGTGTTGCATCTCAGAGGCAGTAAACTGCTAGCTTCAGCCCAAACACAGCACACAAGCAAAACTGCGAGTATGTGTACGCACACTGCACGACACACAGCCACACAGGTGTTTCGTCTCAGAGGCAGTAAACTGCTAGCTTCAGCCAAAACACAGCACACAAGCAAAACTGCGAGTACCCACACTGCACGACACACGGGTGTTGCGTCTCAGAGGCAGTAAACTGCTAGCTTCAGTCCAAACACAGCACACAAGCAAAACTGCGAGTACGTGTACCCACTCTGCACGACACACAGCCACACAGGTGTTGCGTCTCAGAGGCAGTAAACTGCTAGCTTCAGCCAACACACAGCACACAAGCAAAACTGCGAGTGCCCACACTGCACGACACAAACGTGTTGCGTCTCAGAGGCAGTACACTGCTAGCTTCAGCCGAAACACAGCACACAAGCAAAACTGCGAGTACCCACACTGCACGACACACAGGTGTTGCGTCTCAGAGGCAGTAAACTGCTAGCTTCAGCCCAAACACAGCACACAAGCAAAACTGCGAGTACGTGTACCCACTCTGCACGACACACAGCCACACAGGTGTTGCGTCTCAGAGGCAGTAAACTGCTAGCTTCAGCCAACACACAGTACACAAGCAAAACTGCGAGTGCCCACACTGCACGACACACACGTGTTGCGTCTCAGAGGCAGTACACTGCTAGCTTCAGCCAAAACACAGCACACAAGCAAAACTGCGAGTACCCACACTGCACGACACACAGGTGTTGCGTCTCAGAGGCAGTAAACTGCTAGCTTCAGCCCAAACACAGCACACAAGCAAAACTGCGAGTACGTGTACCCACACTGCACGACACACAGCCACACAGGTGTTTCGTCTCAGAGGCAGTAAACTGCTTGCTGCAGCCCAAACACAGTGAAGGAGAAAAATTGGGAGTAACTGTAGTCCCACCACACGGAGCACAGTGACGCACATGTGGCGCCGTGCCGGAAGTAAGCTAATTGTGCGTAACTTTCTAGCTGTCCAGTGCGTGACGTTGCGCTCGACGGCGAGCTCGCTGAATGTGCAGCAAATGTGCATTGCGGCTGATGCCATACAGTGCTATTTGCCTGTCCCGTGTGGCCTTGCATCTTGCGTACAGCGTTCTGCCGCCACGGGTCGGACCGCCGTCATCCCTTGGCAAGACGTCTTCCTGGTCGTCGTCGTCATCCTCACCGGCAATGTTGCTGTCGTCGTCAAGAAGCGGCTCGCTGGCGTCGAGACATAGGTTATGCAGCGCTGCACAAGCCGCGACAATCTTTTCCGCTACTGCGGGGCAGTACTGCAGCGCACGATAACGCTGCAAGCAGCGGAACCGACTTTTCATAAGGCCGATGCAGCGCTCCACCACAGACCTCATTGACGCGTGAGCTTGATTAAAACGGCCCTCCGGAGACGATAGCGCGGGATGTCCCGGAACCGGCGTGATGAGCCACGGCTCCAGTGGGTATGCACTGTCGCCTGCAGAATAAATGTAGCGCAGGAATTGCACCGAATTCATTACAGACATTGACTGTGGTTCACAACCGCGTTTATATGCATTTCTGTACTCACCAAGGAGAAACTCTCCTCTGTGGACGATTTGGGTGTCGGCGAAAATGCTCCGCAGGGCTGAACCACGCCATACGTATGCGCCGTGACACGAGCCCGCGAAGCGAGGGTCGATGGCCAGCACTCGCATGTTAGAGTCGCACACCTGTGAATTGTAGTATATCAGTATATTAAGTCGCTGTCGCGCGTTGGGATTTTATATATATCATGAGTATATTAGGTAGAGCGTGCTTACCACCATGGTGTTCAGCGCGTAGTATCCCTTCCGACACCAGTAAGTCTGCTTCTCGGCTGGGGGCAGGTCCGGGCCGGCTATAGCGATGTAGGTGCCGTCCACGCATCCTACGACGTCAGAGATGTTGCCGCTCCGCAAGAAACCTTGTTTGACGAGAGCTATCTCCGATCTTGTACGCGGAAACGACACCCAGCGCTGTTCGGTGCCGACACGGACGATTGCTTCCGATACCGCACGAACGCAGCGGCTGACAGACGGCAGAGAAAGCGATACGGTGGCTTCGCTACCGACAGCCGTTTGGAAGCCACCGGCAGCATAAAACCGAAGGGCGCAAATCACCTGATTTTGGACGGTGAGCCCTTCTCTCTCGCGCGCCAGGTCGTCCGATAACTGCTCGCACAGCCACATCGCCGTCGTTTTCGAAAGGCGAAAGTGCCTCCGAAAAGACTCGTCGGACATGGCGAACGGGTCCCGTTGTTCTCGAAGTCGCCTCTCTCCTCCGTTATCAAAGAGCAAAAAAAGCAGGCTCGCATCCATCGTAGTGCTGCGGTCTACTCCAAACAAAGGAATCGCAGAAAGATCCGTTGATGCGCGGTGACTGTTTGAATCACGTGTACGCGCCGAAGCATGTTCAGTTATAACACAAAACGTGAAGAGTAAGTGCAACACCACTGACGTCAACCTGACGTTTCAGAAAGGAACCGGAAGCTAGGAGCGCCGGTCGTCATCGTCATTCGTAGGCCTACAGCCAATCAGCGGTGGCCGAAGTGGACAGTCCACTAGGTGGACTCTTGCAGAATAGCCCCCCAGGTGACTTTTTTGACTGCTCGATCTCCCGTGAGCTTCCATGGTAATACCTACGAGGATGCACAAGACTGGCTCGAGAAATACGAGAGCGTAGCCAAGTGTAATGATTGGCATGCAGGACAGAGGCTATCCCATGTGTATTTCTCTCTTGAAGACAGAGCCCGCACGTGGTTCGTGAATCGCGAGGGAATCTCCATACGTTCGCGAGCACCGAAAGGCGAGACCACGCGCAGCTTCTTCTCGAAACTGTTGCCATGTTGGCTGAGGACATGGCTCATATTTGTCGTCGTGCCGACCCCGATATGCCAGAGGCAAAAAAATTCAGCCACCTTCATGCGCGGCGTAAAGGAGCAGCTCTTTGCCTGTCTTGTGCGCAACCCGCCGACAAGCGTCGATGAATTTATTAAAGAATCGACGGTCATAGAACGCTCGTTACACCAATGCAGCCACCGGTATGATCACCTGATCAGCATTGGACCGGCAAGCGCCGCAGCGTTGACGGTCACAGACGAGGGTTCCTTGCGCCGGCTGATACGCGAAATTGTTCAGGAAGAAATTAAGAAGCTCACTGCCACGCCAAATGAGTCCACAGCTGCGTCGGTGGCTGAAGTTATGCGCCAAGCAATAAAGCAAGCGTTTGCAGCTCCCGAGCCAAATCGCCAGACGTGGCAGCCAAGCCACGCAGATGTTGCCCGTCGACCGCCACCTCCGATGGCGACACCGCAGTCACATTCCCAGACGTGGCAGCCCAGCTGCGCAGATGATGTCTGTCGACCACCACCTCCGATGCCGACCCCGCAGTATCACCAGCATTCAGCACCGACATCACCTTGGTACCATAGAGAACAACCCACGCGATCACCGCTTCGCAGAGCCGACATATGGTGCACAGCTGACTACAGACCCTTGTGCTTCCACTGTGGGGAAGCGGGTCACATCTGCCGTCATTGCCCTTATCGCGTCGAAGGGTAACAAGCGTTCCCATCCACGTCTTCTCGTCGTGTTCTTGATGGCAACCGAGCGAACATCGACGTGAATTGAACGAGCTGGAAAGCCGATTCTCCCGGTTACCGGTCGCGCTCCCCTTATCCGGGACGTCGTATTCCAGCTGTAAGACGCAGTTCCACCGACCTGGCCCGAGGGCGCTCTCCCAGCCCGCGCGGGGGAAACTGAAGGCCGCGACCTCAGGGGGAAGGTTGCCACACGTCGAAGTGCCAAAAATCCCCCACTGCCGTCGAACAAGAAGCTGATACAGCCGGATGATTTGACGGCAGACGACATTGTTAGCGCCGATGTTACTGTATCAATTGACGGCCACGACGTGACGGCGCTAGCAGACACTGGCGCGGACTTTTCAATCGTAACTGAAGAACTGGCGGACAGGCTTCAAAAAGTGAAAATGGAATGGTCAGGGCCGCACACTAGAGGCGCTGAGGCCAGCTACTGACACCGACTGGCAAGTGTACTGTAAGGGTCATCATAGGGGATTCGTCATTCGTCGCAAATTTTGTAATTTTCTCTGACTGCTGCAAAGATGTAATCTTAGGTATAGACTCCTTACGCGAGTACGGCGCTGTCATAAACATACCAGATACTAACCTTTTCTGGGGACGAAAGTGCAGACCTACAACACAAGTCTTTGCACATCACAGACGACGTGACCGTACCACCGTTATATTGCCGTCTTGTTTTCGTCAGGTGCGACACAGAGTACGATGGGGAAGGTATTGCCGAACAGATAATTGCGCTTTTGTTCACTCAAGGTATTGCCATGCCTAGAAGTCTTGTCAAAGTTATGCATGGGGAAACAGAACTACTGCTGACAAAATTCAGCAAGCAACGATGACACATTGGAAAAGGCGCAGCATTTGTTTACCTCGACGAGACTGCGGAATTGGGCGAATGCTTTACATTACAACAAGTCCAAAAACAAGAAGGGGCTGACAGATGGAATAGCACACTGTGGTATAAAGTTTGTAAACAGGGATAAAATGCCTCAGAAAGTGCCTCCGGAAGCACAAGTGCCTCAGTGCCACTGAGGCACTTTATCCCTGTTTACAAACTTTATACCACAGTTACATTACAACAAGAAGACCAAGACGCTTCGGCACCGTTACCTGTTTTTGACGTGAGCGCGAGCTTATCACCAGTGGAAAGGCAGTGCCTTGTGGACCTGCTTCACCAGTTTCGCGATTGCTTCTCGTCGACATTCATAGCTGGTCAAACGCCACTGACGAAACACCGGATTATCATGGAGGAGACAGCGAGACCAATCCGGCAAAACCCGTACCGTGTAGCACCAAGATAACGCGAAGCGATCCGAAAGCAAGGGAAGAAAATGCTCGACGACGACGTATCCAACGATCAAAAAGCCCGTGGGCATCGCTGGTAGTGATGGTCAAAAAGGAAGACGGCGTTCTACATTTTTGTGTCGACTATCGTAAGCTGAACCGGGTGACAAAGACGTATACCCATTACCGCGTATCGACGATTCCCTCGACAGGCTGAGGCATGCCCGCTACTTGTCGTCGATAGACCTCAAAAGGGGCTATTGGCAAATCGAGGTTGACGAGAGAGACAGAGAAAAAAACTGATTTCGTAACGCCTGATGGGCTTTACGAATTCAAGGTCCTGCCTGTCGGTTTATGCTCAGCTCCAGCAACTTTTCAGCGGCTCATGGATATGGTTCTGTAAGCCCTGAAGTGGCAGATATGCCTGGTATACCTCGACGACGTCATAGTTTTCTCGGAAACGTTCGAGGAACACCTGAGACGGCTGCTGGCGGTTCTACAAACGATCCGTTCGGCCTGCTTAACACTGAAAGCAGAAAAGTGTCACTTTGGTTTCGAGGAACTTTAGTTCTTAGGTCATGCTGGGAGTCATCAAGGCATCCGCCCTAACCATGACAAGACCACGGCCGTCGCAAAGTTTCCAACGCCAGCGGATAAGAAGGCAGTGAGGCGTTTCCTAGGTCTCTGCTCGTATTACCGAAGATCTATAGCCAAATTTTCACATATAGCTTCACCGTTAACGCTCCTTACAAGAGAAGACGTACGGTATGGGGCGAAGAAGAACAAGCAGCGTTTAATGATCCCCGACAGCGGCTGCAAACACCTCCTGTACTGGCTCACATTGACGAGGACGCGCCTACCATGATTTATACGGACGCTAGCAATGTAGGACTTGGCGCTGTGTAGGACTTGGCGCTGTGCTCGTGCAGTGGCAACACTCAGCTGAGAGGGTCATTGCATGCGCAAGCCGGACGCTCTCACGTGCTGAGTCTAATTACTCAACCACAGAAAAAGAATGCCTTGCGGTGGTAGGGGCCGTTATGAAGTTTCGCCCGTATCTCGATGGCCGTTCCTTCAGTGTAGTCAGCGATCATCACTCACTTTGCTGGCTGACGAACTTGAAGGATCCGTCCGGTTGACTAGCGCGTTGGAGCCTAAGGCTTCAAGAATTCGATATGACAGTGGTGTACAAGTCCGGACGAAAACACTCCGACGCCGACTGCCTTTCAAGGTCCCCGATTGAGCAGGAAGTCACGGAAGATGACGAAGACGTGGCTTTTATAGGTGTTCTAGGCACAGCCACGATTGCTCGCCAGCAGCGGGAAGATAAAGAACTGATTCCTCTCATTGAATCTTTAGAAGTCCGGATTAAAAGCGTGCTAATACATTTGCAAGGAGCTTGCCATCATTCTGCTTCTGTAATGATGTTCTTTACAAGAACTTCTCTGCAAGCGGAAGCAGCCGCCTACTTGTCGTCTCAACGTGCCTCCGTAATGAGGTCTTGCAAGCCTGCCACGATCAACCGACATCTGGCCACCTCAGCTACACGCGAACACTGGCCCGAGTCAAAGAGAAATATTACTGGCCAAGGCTTGGCACCTTTGTGCAACATAACGTGCACACGTGCCTCGATTGTCAGCGACGCAAACCACCACATACGAAACCAACTGGGCTACTACAACCAGTCCAAGTGCCCACGGCCCCATTTGCCCAAATCGGGATGGACCTTTTCGGACCATTCCCGACTTCCAATACTGGGAATAAGTGCGTAATAGCTGCCACTGATTACCAGACACGCTATGCAGAAACGAAGGCCCCTCCATGTGGCACCGCAGTCGAAGCAGCGCGATTCTTTATTGAAAACGGGGTTCTGACGCACGGTGCACCAGCGGTGATAATAACGGACAGAGGGACTGCCTGTACGGCTACACTTCTAAAGACAGTGCTTAGCCTCAGAGGCACGGCTCACCGCAAGACCACAGCCAATCACCCGCAAACGAACGGCCTAAGAGAACTCTTGAACAACACCATCGCCGACATGCTTTGTATGTACGTAGACATGGCGCACAAGAAATGGGATGACATTCTACAGTACATCACAGTCGCTTACAACACTGCTCAATAGGAAAGAAGGCGAAAGACACCATTTAGCCTTCTTCATGGCCGTGAAGTGACGACCATGCTCGATGCGATTTTGCCACGTGACTGCGGTGATATAGGCACGGACACTGAAGCTTTCGCTGAACGTGCTGAAGAAGCAAGACAATTTTCCCGCGTCAAAATCGCCCAACAACAGGACTACGACGCTCGACGCTACAATCTACGGCGCCGCTATATCACATATCAGCCAGGCAACAAAGTGTGGGTTCGTAGTCCCGTCCGTCGGCAAGGGCTTTCATAAAAGCTACTCAGCCGGTACTTTGGCACGTACAAGGTTTTACGACGCCTCAGCGACCTGAACTATGAGGTTATCTCTGACAGTCCTACTTCCTCCAGGGCTAGGCAGCGTCCACCAGAAGTTGTGCACATTGTCCGCATGAAGCCCTATTGTTCAGAATGAAGTGCCCACACCTCGTCTGACACATCTTCATGTCGCTAGATGAGCATCGGGACGATGCTCTCTTTGGAGGGAGGAAAATGTCACATCCAGTTAGCGGCACGTAGAGGAAGACGAAGATCTCGCGCATTGCGAAAAAAGAAGAGGTCCCTGCGCGATCCTTTTTCAGTTGGCCTGCAATTAAAGTGCCCTGCCCTTTTTTATAAGTTCCTGCTGCTTGTGAATCGTGACAATATCCACAAGACATTACGCATTGAGCCAGATTTCATTGTTCTATGCAACGAATTGCCTCCTGCACACTGCTGCATTCAACTGCGGTCGAGGAATAATTTGCGCTACTTGGAAGCGCTTGACGTAAAACGGTTCGCCGAAGAGGTTTATTCTACGGAGTCATAGACAAAAACATACTTCACATACCTGAACAAGCGGTAATGTACAAAAGCGCAAATTGTTCGAGTTCAAGACGGGGTATGTTCGGTTACTTCCTTGGGCCGTAGATGGGATTGTACTATTAGTGTCCTCACTGTCTCGAAAACACTTCTAGCACGTCATGGGCTTATAGTCCGACAACTATAAATCTTGTTCTGGCAAAGCGCCTTTTGAGTAGCCGGTGTAAGACTGGACAATAATGCAGTTTGTCAGAGGACAGTCCCCATCCTTAGTTAATAGTCACAGATGCCCTCGAACTAGACATCTGTCGGTGTGCGTGCTTTGGCTTCCTACCTGTCTAGTCTATTCGCACTGCAAATGCCGAGGTTTCAACAATAATGTACCAAATTGATCGTAAATAAGTTCTTTTAAATCAAGCTAACATGTAGTAAAGTTGGAAAGACACGTGTCTGTGAAATTGTGCCCAATGCTGCAGCATGTTAGACTTCGCGTTAGGTCAACTGTCGCGGACTAGACTCAGCGCTTTCAGCAGTATAGATAGCGGATGGTCTCATCCGGTGAGATTCAAGCGCACTGTAGCGAAGAAATTTTCAGCCAATATCGTCTGGTAAAGTAGTGTAAGAGATGATCTCGATGATCCTCACAAATTTCGAATACAATGTTCCATAAGTTCTACAAAGGGGCCCTGTTATTTTATCAGCGCTGAAACATGCTTCGGCAGAGAAAAGTCAAAGTCTATGTTAATGCTAAGGAAATTGTGGTTAGTTACCTAAGGTTACAATCTTCCCTTAGATTAAGTAGAAACCCACAAACTGGCTTTCACTTGTCCTTGTCGCTGAGAGCTGTAGTCCTCCTCGATTTAGTGCCTGGACATGATAACAAACCACACCGCAGCTCAGCTTCCATCTGCATGCGCTCATTCTCCAAATGCAGACATCCTCTGATTCAAGGAGACCGATAGCGTGCCCACTAGCCATTTGACGAGGCCGATGAAAACAATAATGAATTCGAGCTCAGCCCTATTCTTAAATTATTCCACGAGAGATTGTATGGTTCTTCGTACTATCATGAACAATGGTCGTAACTATGTATTGCTCTCTTTCAAAGTGTATTTGGATATCTGAAGGTGCATACAAGCAGCAGTACCATATTCCTCAAATGAATTATAAGCAGCATCGAGCTTAACATTGATAAATGCGCACTTCATATGAATAAAGGCCGCACCTTTGAATCAACGGTGGCGCTACCGAATACCCAGCGTGGTTACAAGGTTATTCACGCGGTCAGTGTACGATACACCATTTCCAAAAACTTTAATCGTGCTTCGATACGGGCGAACTCTGAAGACGACCGTCTACTTATATTTATATGAATGATAAAGAATCACAGGTGGTCAAAATTAACCGAGAGCACCCCAGTGTTGCATGCCTCGGAATCAGATCATGCTTTTGGCTTCCAAAACCTCAGAATTTCATTATTTTGCTTTGACTTGTCCCAAACATGGCGGAGGCTTGCTGTTGAAAGCCGTGTTTTTCTATGACAGCCAGCCTTATTGCTGTCCGAGAAGGGCGGCATTATTTGCCTCCTAAAGTGAGGGAGAAAGGAAATCTGACATCCGAGCAGAGTCATCAGCATCATCAGCCTGGCTACGCCCACTGCAGGGCCAAAGGCATCTCCCATATTTCTCCAACAACCACGGTCATGTGCTAATTCTGACTATGTTGTCCCTGCTTCTTATCTTAATCTTCTTAATCTCATCCACCCACCTAACTTTTTGCCGCCCCCTGCTACGCTTCCCTTGTCTCGGAATCCTGTCCGTAACTCTTAATAACCATCGGTTATCTTCCCTCCTCATTACATGCCCTGTCCATGTCCATTTTTTTATTGATTTCAACTAAGATGTCATCAGCTCGCGTTTGTTCACTCAGCCAATTTGCGCTCTTCTTATCCCCCCCTTAACGTTACACTCATTATTCTTCTTTCCATAGCTCGTTGCGTCGTCCTCAGTTTATGTAGAACCATTTCGTAAGCCTCCAAATTTCTGCCCCGTAGGTGAGTACTGGTAAGACACAGCTGTTACACACTTTCCTCTTTAGGGATAGTGGCAACCTGCTGTTCATGATTTGAGAATGCCTGCCAAACGCACCCCAGCCCATTCTTATTTTTCTGGTTATTTCAGACTCATGATCCGGATCCGCGGTAACCACCTGCCCTACCACTTCCAGTGCCTCGCTATCTATCGTAAACTGCTGCTCTTTTCCGAGACTGCTAAACATTACTGCTATTTGCTGCAGATTAATTTTTAAACCCACCCTTCTGCTTTACCTCTCCAGGTCAGTGAGCATGCATTGCAATTGGTCCCCTGAGTTACTAAGCAAGGCAATATCATCAGCGAATCGCAAGTTACTAAGGTATTCTCCATTAACTCTTATCCCCACTTCTTCCCAATCCAGGTCTCTGAATATCTCCTGTAAACACACTGTGAATAGCATTGGAGAGATCGTGTCTCCCTGCCTGACGCCTTTCTTTATTGGGATTTTGTTGCCTTCTTTATGAAGGACTACGGTGGCTGTGGGGCCGCTATAGATATCTTTCAGTGTTTTTACATATGGCTCCTCTACACCCTGATTCCGTAAGGCCTACATGAGTGCTAAGGTTCCGGCTCGACCAAATCCTTTCTCGTAATCAATGAAAGCTATGTATAAGGGTTGGTTATATTCCGCACATTTCTCTATCACCTGATTGATAGTGTGAATATAGTCTATTGTTGAGTAGCCTTTACGAAATCCTGCCTGCTCCTTTAGTTCATACAAGTCTAAGGTGTTCCTGATTCAATTTGCGATTACCTGATGCGATTACCTGATTAGCTGATCGGTCGATAATTTTACGTCTTTCGGGTCTCCTTTTTAGGCATTAAGATCATGTTTTGCGTTCCTTCAAGATTCCGGTACGCTTGAGGTCATGACGCATTGCGTGCACAGGGTGACCACTTTTAGTAGAACAATCTGCCCACCATCCTCCAACAAACCTTCTGTTACCTGATCCTCCCCAGCTGCATTCCCACTATGCATAGCTCCCAAGGCTTTCTTTACTTCTTCTGGCGTTATTGGTGGGATGTCAAATTCGTCTAGACTATTCCCTCTTCTATTATCGTCGTGGGTGCCACTGGTGCTGTATAAATCTCTATAGAATTCCTGAGCCACTTGAACTATCTTATCCATATTAGTAATGACATTGCCAGTTTGTCTCTTAACGCATACGTCTGATTCTTGGCTATTCCTAGTTGCTTCTTCAATGCTTTTGGGCTCCCTCCGTTCCTTAGAGCGTGCGGATTCTATCCATAATACGCTTCTTTATGTCAGCTATCTTACGCTTGTTGATTAACTTGGAAAGTTCTGCCAGTTCTATTACAGCTGTATGGTTAAAGGCTTTCATACATTGGCATTTCTTAATCAGATCTTTCGTCTCCTGCGATAGCTTACCGGTATCCTGTCTAACAATTTTGCCACCGACTTCTCTTACACACTCCTTAATGATGCCCATAAGATTGTCGTTCACTGCTTCAACGCTAAGGTCCTCTTCCTGAGATAAATCCGAATACCTATTCTGTAGCTAGATCCTGAATTCCTATATTTTCTCTCTTATCGCTATCTCATTGAGCGGCTTCTTATGTACCAGTTTCTTCCATTCTCTGCTCATGTCTAGGCTAACTCGAGATCTTACCATACTATGGTCACTGCAGCGCACCTTGCCGAGCACGTCCACATCTTGTATGATGCCAGGGTTAGCGCAGAGTATGAAGTCTATTTCATTTCTAGCCTCGCCATTCGAGCTCCTCCACGTCCACTTTAGGCCATCCCGTTTGCGGAAGAAGGTATTCATTATCCGCATATTATTCTGTTCTGCAAACTCTACTAATAACTCTCCCCTGCTATTCCTAGAACCTATGCCATACTACCCACTGACTTGTTCCAGCCTGCTTCTTGCCTATCCTGGAACTTAAGTTGTCCATCAGTATAGTGTATTTTGTTTTGACTTTACGCATCGCCGATTCCACGTCTTCATAGAAGCCTTCGACTTGCTGGTCATCATGATTGGATGAACGCGCGTAGACCTGTACGACCTTCAGTTTGTACCTCTTATTAGGTTTCACAACACCTGCCACCCTCTCGTTAATTCCATAGAATTCATGTATGTTACCATCTATATCCTTATTAATAAGGAATCCAACTCCTAGTTCTCGTCTCTCCACTAAGACCCGGTAGCACAGGACGTGCCCGCTTTTTAGCACTGCGTATGCTTCGTTCGTCCTCCTAACCTCAATGAGCCCTATTATATCCCATTTATACACGCTAAACGTTGCCAGGTTCAGATCCCAATGGCGCCTGTCCAGTTCCACAGATTCTTAGCACCCTCCCCAACGTCACAGGTTTGACCATCGCCGTGGTCAGTTGCTTCGCAGCTGCTGGGGACTGACGGCGGAGGTTTGATTGTTGTATTCATATAGGAAGTTAAGCTTATCAAAGCAGCTTTGCTGCTGCACATTTTCACAGCAGCGCACCAGTGGTCGTGATAGACAAGGCCTGAGGGCTCTAGGCCCAATCTGTCACTTGTTATCCACGCTGCGTGCTGGTAAATTGGACATGCGTTTGAATTGGGACGTTCCTTTCGCGAAAAATTGCTGTGTGTTACTTCATTTTTGGATCTTGAATTGAGTTGCCACGGTACTGGGCCTAGCCACATACTTGCACTTGGCCTTGCTATATGCAGCTCAAGTTAGCGAAGATTGCAGGTAGTGCTGCCGCGCATTTATCCCTCGACCGAATGTCCTCTTTAAATTTCCCTCGATGTAGCCCACGCTTAATGATAAGTCTGCGTAGAAAAGAGACAAGGAAACACATCCAGGTCAAATCAACAGAAAATCGACAACCCTTGCATCAGTGCATGAAGAAGGCCGCACATACCGATGGCTACATGGTGCGAAGTTGATGGGAACGCCGCCTCTTCAGGGGAATATAGTGTTTAACCACGTGTATCTATGTTATTATAGCGCGCTGACATGAATTATTGTGCGAAAGCATTGCCCATTGAGTTGGTCCTTTGTGTTAAACGGAGGCTTGTGAAGCACGCTGACACGAATTGTTGTGAGAAAGCCTATCATGAGAGATACTACGGCCAACGGCACAAACGGCGCACGGAAGAAATTCCTGACAGTCAGCTTGACCATCGAGTTGGTCCTTTGCATTAAACGGAGGCTTGTGAAGCACGCTGACACGAATAGTTGTGAGAAATCATATCATGAGAGATACTACGGTCAACGGCACAAAGCGGCGCACGGAAGAAATTCCTGACACTCAGCTTGCCTATTGAGTTGGTCCTTTGTATTAAACGGAGGTTTGTGAAGCACGCTGACACAAATTGTGAGAAATTGTGATATGTTGTGAGAAACCATATCATGAGAGATACTACGGTCAACGGCACAAAGCGGCGCACGCAAGAAATTCCTGACACTCAGCTTGCCCATCGAGTTCATCCTTTATATTAAAAGGAGGCTAGTGAAGGACGCTGACACAAATTGTGAGAAATTGTGATATGTTGTGAGAAACCATATCAAAAGAGATACTACGGTCAACGGCACAAAGCGGCGCACGCAAGAAATTCCTGACACTCAGCTTGCCCATCGAGTTTGTCCTTTATATTAAAAGGAGGCTAGTGAAGCACGCTGACACGAATAGTTGTGAGAAACCATATCATGAGAGATACTACGGTCAACGGCACAAAGCGGCGCACGCAAGAAATTCCTGACACTCAGCTTGCCCATCGAGTTCGTCCTTTATATTAAAAGGAGGCTAGTGAAGGACGCTGACGCAAATTGTGAGAAATTGTGATATCTTGTGAGAAAGCATATCATGAGCGATACTACGGTCAACGGCACAAAGCGGCGCACGGAAGAAATTCGTGACACTCAACTTGCCCACCGAGTTTGTCCTTTGTATTAAAAGGAGGCTTGTGAAGCACACTTACACGAATTGTTGTGAGAAAGCATATGATGAGGGATACTACGGTCAATGGCACAAAGCGGCGCACGGAAGAAATTCCTGACACTCAGCTTGCCCATTGAGTTGGTCCTTTGTATTAAACGGAGGCTTGTGAAGCACGCTGACGCGAATTGTGAGAAATTGTGATATGTTGAGAGAAAGCGTATCATGAGAGATACTACGGTCAACGGCACAAAGCGGCGCACGGAAGAAATTCCTGACACTCACCTTGCCCATCGAGTTGGTCTTTTGTATTAAGCGGAGACTTGTGAAGCACGCTGACACAAATTGCTGTGAGAAAGCATATCATGAAAGATTCTACGGTCAACGGCACAAAGCGGCGCACGGAAGAAATTCCTGACACTCAACTTGCCCATCGAGTTTGTCCTTTGTATTAAAGGAGGCTTGTGAAACACGCTGACACGAATTGTTGTGAGAAAACATACCATGAGAGATACTACGGCCAACGGCACAAAACGGCGCACGGAAGAAATTCCTGAACTCAACTTGCCCATCGAGTTTGTCCTTTGTATTAAACAGAGGCTTGTGAAGCACACTGACACGAATTGTTGTGAGAAAGCATATTGTCACGTGGCAGTGACGTTAAAGAACACAGTAGCAGTACTGTGAAAGACAAAACTAGCTTTTATTGGGCGAACCTGTGCCCACAAAACAGGCCACACTTAAAGCACAACGATAGCGGCGAACACAGTCTGCGATCGTCGAAAATCTGATCAGCGGGTCAAGCGCGTCGGATTTTATACAGCAGTCGTCGAATGTTCCAGACTAATCGTTCGGACCCGCGTGCCTTCCACAAAGTTCTACACCATTCGCGTCACGCGATGAAATCAGATAACACAAGGTTCGGCGACAACAGACAGCCGGATAGAAGCATCGATAACTTTCCAGAAACTTCGGATACATGCAGGCGCATCACGCGCTGTGCGATTACATTTGTTAGGCGGCGAAACGTGGTCGCCCGATAAAGATAAGTACACGCGTCAATACCCCCCTCTTAAAAAGCATCGTCCCGATGCTACAAATACGAGAGCGAAACACAAAAGGACACTTATTAAACATAAGTAACAAAACAACGAAAAGAAACGGAGTCCAAAGGTCAGTTACGCGAAGTCCTAAAGTTCATTATCGCTGGTAGTACGGCTTGAGTCGCACAACGTGGACTATTTCAGGTCGTGAGCGGCGCCGCTGTGATAGTGAAATGCCGTCTGGCACGACCTCATAGTCCAGTGCCCCAACACGTTGGATGATCTTGTACGGTCCGAAATAGCGACGCAAAAGTTTCTCGCTCAGTCCTCGTCGGCGTATAGGGGTCCAAACCAAAACACGGTCACCGGGCTGGTACTCGACGACGCGTCGTCGAAGGTTGTAGTGACGGCTGTCGGTACGCTGCTGGTTCTTGATCCGTAGGCGGGCGAGTTGTCGGGCTTCTTCGGCGCGCTGGAGAAAGGTCGCGACGTCAAGATTCTCTTCGTCGGTGACGTGCGGCAGCATGGCGTCGAGCGTCGTCGTCGGGTTCCTGCCGTAAACCAGCTTAAACGGCGTGATGTGTGTTGTTTCTTGCACCGCCGTGTTGTAAGCAAAGGTTACGTACGGCAGGACCGCGTCCCACGTCTTGTGCTCGACGTCAGCGTACATTGCTAGCATGTCGGCGAGGGTCTTGTTCAGGCGCTCCGTGAGACCATTCGTCTGCGAGTGATAGGCAGTTGTCCTCCTGTGGCTTGTATGGCTGTACTGCAGAATGGCTTGGGTGAGCTCTGCTGTAAACGCTGTTCCTCGGTCGGTGATGAGGACTTCTGGGGCACCATGTCGCAGCAGAATGTTCTCGACGGAAAATTTTGCCACTTCGGCTGCGCTGCCCTTCGGTAGAGCTTTAGTTTCATCAAAGCGGGTGAGATAGTCCGTCGCCACGACGATCCACTTATTTCCGGATGTTGACGCCGGAAATGGTCCCAACAAATCCATCCCGATCTGCTGAAATGGTCGGTAAGGAGGTTTGATCGGCTGTAGTAACCCTGCTGGCCTTGTCGGTGGTGTCTTGCGTCGCTGATAGTCTCGACATGTCTTGACGTAACGAGCGACGTCGGCGGTCAGACGCGGCCAGTAATACCTTTCCTGTATCCTCGACAGCGTTCGGGAGAATCCGAGGTGCCCAGCGGTTGGATAATCATGTAGAGAGTACAGTACTTCTGGACGCAGCGCTGACGGAACAACAAGAAGGTAGCTAGCGCGGACTGGTGAGAAGTTCTTCTTTACGAGCAGGTTGTTTTGTAATGTGAACGAAGACAATCCGCGCTTAAATGCCCTAGGTACTACGTCGGTGTTCCCTTCCAAATACTCGAAGAGGCCTTTTAGCTCCGGGTCTGCTCGTTGCTGTTTAGTGAAGTCTTCTGCGCTTATTATTCTGAGGAAGGCGTCGTCATCCTCGTCGTCTTCCGGCGGGGGATCGATGGGGGCGCGTGATAGGCAGTCGGCGTCTGAGTGTTTTCGTCCGGACTTGTAGATCACCGTGACGTCATATTCTTGCAATCTGAGGCTCCACCTCGCCAGCCGTCCTGAAGGGTCCTTTAAGTTAGCTAGCCAACGCAACGCGTCATGGTCGCTGACGACTTTGAATGGCCTGCCATATAGGTAAGGGCGGAATTTTGCTGTCGCCCAAATGATGGCGAGGCATTCCTTTTCAGTCGTAGAATAATTGCCTTCCGCTTTTGACAGCGACCGGCTACCAGAAGATATCACCCGTTTATGTCCGTCTTTCTTCTGGACTACGACGGCACCGAGGCCTAGGCTACTGGCGTCAGTGTGGATTTCGGTATCGGTGTCTTCGTCGAAATGTACAAGTACCGGCGGTGACTGCATGCGTCGTTTTAGTTCTTGAAATGCGTCGGCCTGCGGCGTTTGCCATTTGAACTCGACATCAGATTTGGTTAGATGCGTTAGCGGCTCAGCGAGGCGTGAAAAGTCCTTGACAAAGCGCCTGTAGTAGGCACACATGCCAATGAATCTACGCACTGCCTTCTTGTCGATGGGCTGCGGGAACATTGCGATGGCAGCTGTTTTCTGCGGGTCGGGGCGTACTCCGGATTTGCTGATGATGTGGCCTAGGAACAGAAGCTCGTCGTAAGCGAAGCGGCACTTTTCTGGCTTCAGAGTGAGCCCTGATGATTTGATGGCCTCTAGTACTGTTGCAAGCCGCCTAAGGTGATCGTCAACATTTCCGGCGAAGACGACGACGTCATCCAAGTAAACGAGACAGGTCTGCCACTTCAATCCTGCTGAAACCGTGTCCATGACGCGCTGGAACGTTGCAGGCGCCGTGCACAGTCCGAATGGCATAACCTTGAACTCGTAGAGGCCGTCTAGGGTGATGAAGGCGGTCTTTTCGCGATCTCTTTCGTCGACTTCTATTTGCCAGTAGCCAGACTTGAGGTCCATCGACGAGAAGTATTTAGCGTTGCAGAGCCGATCCAATGCGTCGTCTATTCGTGGGAGGGGGTATACGTCCTTCTTCGTGATCTTGTTTAGACGATGATAATCGACGCAGAAACATAAGGTTCCGTCCTTTTTCTTCACCAGGACAACAGGAGATGCCCACGGGCTTTTCGACGGCTGGATGATGTCGCCGCGGAGCATTTCGTCGACTTGTTGCCTAATAGCTTCACGTTCTCGCGTCGAAACTCGGTAAGGGCTCTGGCGGAGTGGTTGAGCGCACTCTTCGGTTATTATGCGATGCTTTGCAACTGGTGTTTGTCGAATCTTCGATGAAGTCGAAAAGCAGTCCTTGTATCGTCGGAGAAGAGTTCTGAGCTCTTGCTGCTTGCTTATGGGGAGATTTGGATTTACGTCGAAGTCTGGTTCGGGGACTATGGTCGGCGGGGTAGATGCGGCAGAATCTGAGAGGACTAAGGCATTGCTCGCTTCCACAATTTCCTCGATGTACGCGATTGTCGTGCCTTTGCTGATATGCTTGAAATCTTGGCTGAAGTTGGTTAGCATCACTTCCGTTTTCCCTCCGTGGAGTCGAGCGATCCCTCTTGCGACGCAAATTTCACGATCTAGCAGTAGTCGTTGGTCACCCTCGATGACGCCTTCTACGTCGGCAGGTGTTTTTGTGCCGACGGAAATGACAATACTGGAGCGAGGCGGGATGCTGACTTGATTTTCGAGCACGCTTAAGGCATGATGACTACGAGAGTTCTCCGGCGGTATCGCTTGATCTTCAGACAGGGTTATCGACTTCGACTTCAGGTCGATGACTGCGCCGTGTTGGTTTAGGAAGTCCATGCCGAGAATGACGTCGCGTGAACACTGCTGGAGGATAACGAAGGTGGCAGGGTAAGTCCGGTCATGAACGGTAATTCTTGCCGTGCAGATTCCAGTCGGCGTAATCAGGTGTCCTCCAGCGGTCCGAATTTGAGGGCCTTCCCATGCAGTCTTAACCTTCTTCAACTGGGCGGCGATGTGTCCACTCATGACGGAGTAATCAGCCCCTGTGTCCACTAAGGCGGTAAGTGCGTGGCCGTCGAGAAGCATGTCGAGGTCGGTGGTTCTTTGTCTTGCGTTACAGTTAGGTCTTGGCGTCGGATCACGGCTGCGTCGTGTTGAACTGAAATTGGAACGTCGCGTCGTCAAGTCGTCTTTCATCGGTGTAGTCTTGGCTTCCCGATTTTGTCGGGGCGGCGGCGTGTCGTTATGTCGTCGAGGTAGTTTCTTCGGTGTCTTCGTCGGCGGCGGAGGATCTTCGTCAGTTCGACGAACAGCAACCGCACCTCCATCGGTTGCTACTTTTAGTTTTCCGGATATGGACTCACGGATCGGCCCCGGGATGGGCCAGTGTATGCTCGGCGCTGCGGCGACAGGTAGCGGCCTGGTGATGGTGAACGCGACGGTCGTCGAGAGCTCCACTGAGTAGCGGCGAGGTAGTCGGCGATATCGCGAGGGTGTTCACCTTGCTGCGGGCACGGAGCGTTGACGGCGAAACCTCGCAGTCCCATCTCGCGGTATGGGCATCGTCGGTAGACGTGGCCGGCTTCGCCGCAATGGTAGCAGAGCGGGCGGTGGTCGGCGGTTCGCCAAGTGTTTGTCTTTCTCGCGTAGGTGCGCTGGGCGACGGGTGATCGTGCTGGCGGCGGTGGCGGCGGACGACGGAACTGCGGCGTGACAGGGCCCTGGCGCGGTCGCGGCGGGGGACCTTGACGGCGTGCGACGGCGGCGTAGGTCATCGCTTCTGGCTGGGGCTGCGGTAATTGAGGTTGCACCTCAGGAGCTCCCAGCGATCGCTGAACCTCATCTTTCACGATGTCAGCGATCAAGGCTACTTGAGGTTGCGACGAAGGCAAGACCTTGTGGAGTTCTTCGCGCACAATGGCCCTTATGGTCTCTTGGAGATCAACAGAGCCCAGCGCTTGGATGGCGGACTGAGGCGTGAGCACTTGGCGGTTATATTGCCTAGTGCGCATTTCTAACGTTTTCTCAATCGTCGTAGCCTCTGTCAGGAACTCAGCTACGGTCTTCGGTGGGTTTCGGATTAGTCCGGCGAAAAGTTCTTGCTTTACGCCTCGCATCAAGAAACGCACTTTTTTCTCTTCGGACATTTCCGGGTCGGCGTGCCGGAAGAGACGGGTCATCTCTTCTGTGAAGATAGCGATGGTCTCATTGGGTAGTTGGCCTCGGGTTTCCAGCAGAACTTCGGCCCTTTCTTTTCGGACAACGCTCGTGAACGTCCTCAGGAAGTTACTGCGGAACAGGTCCCATGTTGCTAGGGTGGACTCCTGGTTCTCGAACCAAGTCCTCGCGGCATCTTCCAAGGAGAAGTACACGTGTCGTAGCTTATCTTCAGAGGTCCAGTTATTGAAGGTCGAGATCGTTTCGAAGGTTTCGAGCCAGGTTTCAGGATCCTCCGACGTAGCTCCACGGAAGGTAGGGGGCTCTCTGGGTTGTTGGAGTACGATGGGTGAGACTGGGGCAGCCATTGTGGTTGTCTTGGCCACAATCTTCTCGGTCTTCTCAGGTAGAAGTCCGTACTCCGGGGGCAGCTGTTGTAGACGACGGCTTTCTCGATGGTCCGTGACAACGTTGGTGCTCTCTTTACGGTCCGGGCTTGGATCACGGCTTGTCGGGGGCGTCCGGTACATGGACCAAAAGCACCTACACCAGATGTCACGTGGCAGTGACGTTAAAGAACACAGTAGCAGTACTGTGAAAGACAAAACTAGCTTTTATTGGGCGAACCTGTGCCCACAAAACAGGCTACACTTAAAGCACAACGATACCGGCGAACACAGTCGGCGATCGTCGAAAATCTGAACAGCGGGTCAAGCGCGTCGGCTTTTATACAGCAGTCGTCGAATGTTCCAGACTAATTGTTCGGACCCGCGTGCCTTCCACAAAGTTCTACACCATTCGCGTCACGCGATGAAATCAGATAACACAAGGTTCGGCGACAACAGACAGCCGGATAGAAGCATCGATAACTTTCCAGAAACTTCGGATACATGCAGGCGCATCATGCGCTGTGCGATTACATTTGTTAGGCGGCGAAACGTGGTCGCCCGATAAAGATAAGTACACGCGTCAATATCATGAGAGATACTACCGTCAACGGCTAAAAGCGGCGCACGGAAGAAATTCCTGACACTCAGCTTGCACATCGAGTTGGTCCATTATAATAAAAGGAGGCTTGTGAAGCACGCTGACACTAATAGTTGTGAGAAAGCATATCATGAGAGATACTACGGTCAACGGCACAAAGCGGCGCACGGAAGAAATTCCTGACACTCAGCTTGCCTATTGAGTTGGTCCTTTGGATTAAATGGAGGCTTGTGAAGCACGCTGACACAAATTGTGACAAATCGTGACATGTTGTGAGAAAGCATATCATGAGAGATACTACGGTCAACGGCACAAAGCGGCGCACGCAAGAAATTCCTGACACTCAGCTTGCCCATCGAGTTTGTCCTTTGTATTAAAAGGAGGCTTGTGAAGCACACTGACACGAATTGTTGTGAGAAAGCATATGATGAGGGATACTACGGTCAACGGCACAAAGCGGCGCACGGAAGAAATTCCTGACACTCAGCTTGCCCACTGAGTTGGTCCTTTGTATTAAACAGAGGCTTGTGAAGCACGCTGACGCAAATTGTTGTGAGGAAGCATATCATGAAAGATTCTACGGTCAACGGCACAAAGTGTCGCACGGAAGAAATTCCTGACACTCAACTTGCCCATCGAGTTTGTCCTTTGTATTAAAGGAGGCTTGTGAAGCACGCTGACACGAATTATTGTGAGAAAACGTATCATGAGAGATACTACGGCCAACGGCACAAAGCGGCGCACGGAAGAAATTCCTGACACTCAACTTGCCCATCGAGTTTGTCCTTTGTATTAAACAGAGGCTTGTGAAGCTCGCTGGCACGAATTGCTGTGAGAAAGCATATCATGAGAGATACTATGGTCAACGGCACAAAGCGGCGCACGGAAGCAATTCCTGACACTCAACTTGCCCATCGAGTTTGTCCTTTGTATTAAAAGGAGACTTGTGAAGCACACTGACGCGAATTGTTGTGATAAGGCATATCATGAGAGATACTACGGTCAACGGGACAAAGCGGCGCACGGAATAAATTGCTAACACTCAGCTTGCCCATTGAGTTTGTAATTTGTAATTAAAGGAGATTTGCGCCCTTACATGCATAACTTCACTTCGCACACTCTAAGGAAGATTGCAACGAAAACAGAGCAGCCAGAGTTCTTTTAACTTGCGTGCATGAAGTTTCATTATTGACTTCGACGAACAGCACTAGCGTAATAGTTTTAATTCCTCACATGATACCTTTTGGGGATAGAGCGGATCTTCACGTGTTGACCTGAAGATCACGTCCCCCTCTTCAAGCGATAAGGAGGGAACGTGAGTACGCTACAATAAAATATAGCGAGGAAGACCGACAGTATAAGCAAGAGTAAAATTTGTACGAACACGCACATTGAGGAATTTACTCAAACGTAAAAGGTATGTTCATTATTAATGAAGCAACCGCTGAAGCTGCTGTGGACAAACTTGTAAAACTGCTTTTGTTTCTTTGATGCGACGAAATGCTTTCACGGAAATAGTGCGGCGGACGATAACTCTCTCCTATTTAGAATGCGCTATGAGAAAGTTGAGAACGACAGAAAGCTGAGCTAGTTGGTAAGGATTAATTATACAAAAAGGTGAGGCGTGCAGAGAGGACACAAGAGAAGAGAAGTGCTAACGGCGTTCGTGTTGTCCACTTCTCTTGCGTCCTGTCTGCACGCCTCACCTTTTTGCATTGAGAAAGTTGATGCAGTGGATGCAGGTGGACAAGTGTATGGTAGGCTCGGCCGGCCATAGCCAAACTGCTAAAAAAGAAACTGGTAGAATATGGATTTATCATACCTGCACACTTCGTCCATCAGTTCTTTTCCACCACCAACTTAATTCTTGTATCACCTGGCTCAGTCGCGAACATACATTTAACTCTTAATTCAATCATTGAAACGTCCTCAATATTCTTCTCTGATTACTGAAGAAGTTAACACATAAAACATTAGTGCATCTTCGTAGAACAGAACTTTAAATCGAATAGTACGATCGCCGATAGCAACACGGTGTAAAGTTTAGGGTGAACGCCGTACTTTAGTGGAGCATAACGTTAAACCACCCGCATCTGTTTTATGATAGCGCACTGGCACAACATTCTTGTGAGAAGGCATTCCCTGAGAGATACACTCTATGTCTAGATGTACGGCAAAACGTTTCAATGATTATTTATGGGCTTGACCTTATTTATTCGACAGATGCTGTGAAATTCGCTACATAGAAACTCCGCAAAACAAGAACGAGCTAGAGGCGCTAAAATGGGGCATTAAAATGCAAATAATTTAAGGACAGTGAGACTGTAGCGTCTAGGTAAATTTTTCCCACAGACATCTGGGTCACATTTGCAGCAAATATTGAAGGTAATAAAGCGTCGATCCTTAGAAATTGATGTTCGTCGCAAGCAATATAATTTGTGCAGTCAGTGTCATAGCACCTATCCTTGACAGAGAGAATTGTCAATATACATACATTCTGCCCGCGTAGGTCGGGCCCAGAAAGGCTATAGGAGGAGCTGGGGAAAAGTAAAGAATACCAAGGGTACATATAGTCATAGCGCGTACAGATGAGCGCAATGTCACGGTCTTGATGTGAACGTGCACAGACGAAGTTGCGAATTGGCGATACTGCGACGGAGTGAACTGGAAGAAAGAGACATGGCAAGTCCAGCGTTACTCTCCGCGCCACCATGCCTAGACAGCAGCTCCCAAAATGTCTGCCAATCGAGCATCCGGACACCGAGCTGTTCGCCGCAACGGAAAAGCGAAAGGTCGACTTGGGTGGTGACCGCATGGGACCACTTAGCCTGAAAGTACGACTGCTTTGCCTTGACGCCATGAAGCTACAGGCTAGTGCCCTCAATGAAGAAAATCTGGCACCTTGAACACCCTCATCGTGGCCGACGTTGAGGCGAGCTCTTTCCAGGGGACAGATACGTTCGTCGAACATCTGCCACCGCTGGATGACGACGCAGTGTTCCTCGAAGTGATTGAACATTGCCGCTGTGGCTACTGCATGGAGCTCATTAACAACGCTTGCTTTCAATGTTAAATCTTCTCAGACGTAACTTTTAAAACTGCAATACAATGACATAAACCTGAAAATGATGTAAATTTTTTGCCGCAGTTGTTGGGGGGGGGGGGGGGGGCACGACCTTCGTGATCGGCGTACGCAAGAGGCCGCGTTTCTACCAGAAAGATCGCCTTCGTGCGTTGCGTTCGCCGCCAGTGTCTGCCGGTAAACATTACAGTTACATATGCTACAGTGATAAGCAGACAGGCATGTTTAGATACTATGGGCGTTCCACTCCTATACATGAATCTTAACCGTCCTCCAAATTTTGCCGGACTTGATCAGCTTGTGCCCAATGCTCGGCGGCGATTTCGGGGTCGGACGAATAGAAGTCGGCCTCCCGTCGCTTGCATTGCTGCTCAGTCCTTCTTGCTCGACACTCGAGCACTCGACGAACAGACGAACGCGGTATCTCGGCAGCGTTCACACAACCCGTAGCAACCGCCAGACGAAGTCAACCCAGCGCGCCTCCACCTACCTTTCTCCTCCATGACGCTTCGCCTCGTTTCTTCATCCCCTTTTCCCTCAAGGTTACCTAAACTTAACTCTAAGTGGTGTTCATTGCCACGCTCTAGGCGCGTTTCTTCGTACTTTCTCCGGCACGCAATTCTTTATCCCTGCAGCCGCATTCCTGCTTTGCTCCCTTCGTGGCTTCTAACATATATTTCCCGAATTCACGAGCTGGCCAGTTCAGCTCAAAAAATAAATACGCATGCGGACGAGCACAACCTTGCGACCACGCTCCCACGCATGCGCAGACGGTGCGGCAGTTCTCGTACGCGTCGAAACGCGGCGCGATCTTGGCGAACAGCTCTTCTATCTTATGGACGTCAGACTCTGGAGTTTTGCGAGACGCGTCGCGCCACCTGCCGGTGCGAAGACGCCGTAATTGAGTAGTGCGAAGCCCGACTCTCTTGCTAAGTTGCCTATGCAGCTAGCGACTGCGAAACAACGATTTAACTAGATTTTGGTCCACATTGCGAGTGTTTTGAGCATTTAACACCAAGACAGAGAGCTATGGATTTCTATGGTAGTCGGACGGGCCGAAGCGCTTGCTGGCTCACTCTTCAGACTGATGGCGGAAACGACGGCAACCGGGATAGCTGCGCGCGCTACGAAGAAACGCCGCAATCGACGCTACTGTTGTGTTGTAAATTGCCATGAATGTGAAGGATGGAATAACAACGTTCAGTTTTACCGATTTCCATCGCCATCGTATGAAGGGGAAAGGCGAGAGCGCTGGATACGGGCCGTTCAATCTGTTGGGTAATCGGATTACTTGCGTTCCCCACAACAAAGCGGCTCGCATGAGAAAGTGCGACAATTTTGTTCTTCTGTGATTGTGTTGCGTAGCACTGACGGAGGACCGTGGTAACCAAGCGAAAACTCAAGAATCTGCAGCTGCCACTTCGCTGGTAACAGAAAAAACAACGTTGCGAACCATCCTGCTTATGTGCTGTCGATATCTCAACTATTGGAATGGAGAGATTTGGCAGGTCAGCTTAACCAAACATTTTGGTTCGTTTATGAATTCGAAATCCTGTTCTAGAGCATCGTTGTATCGCGAGCTCATTTCTACTTTCGGTATTTTGTATGTTCTGCGCCGATAGAACAAGCACGCTTCACAACGTGCTGAGCCTGTTCGACTGCGTTTTTCAAATGTGAGCAATAAGTTGCTGTAGCAGCACTGGATGTGTAATTGCGAAGTAACGCACGTGTGTAAAGAAATATATTTCGCGTTTATTTACATTTATTTGTGCGCACTTGTTGCTCGAAGGGTCTGCGAAAAGTTCAAATAAAGGTACTGAGCGATGCTGTAGCTTCTGCGAGAAAGAAAGATGCAGCGCGTAGGCACTGTATCAAGCTTACTTTCGTTATGATCGCACGCTGTTTGCTGCCTTGGGAAACGTTTTCTGTTTGTTACCCTGGAAAATTCTACGAAAGGATTTACTCTGTAAATGATTGCGAGACAAAACATTACTATAAAATACATAAAAATATAGGAGATACTTAAGCCTTCTGTTCAGGACATATTCAATATGAACCAATTTGAAATGCTTAGACTTTTATGCTGATATGCCTATAGACAAACCTGATGCTCTCTGTACTTGCGAGTTCCAGCACGCCGAAATAACACTTGAGACTTTATTTTATATTATACACGTACTTAGCCCTGCTGCGCTTCATTCCGTAGCGTGGATGGGCGGAAGAAGCTTTCCAGGTCCTTGATTTTTAGGAAACCGTACCTCAACACAAACGAAAGAGAAGGGTCCATTGTGGCCTATGCACCTTCGCTTGCGGACAGCTCTCCTTGCACTAATCAGTTCGTGCCAAGGCTGCGATGGGGGCGCTGGTGACGGGTTTTTCCGCATTGCCGCCTGGGCACACTCTGAGGTCTATAGCGCACTTGAGCTGCCTCGCGCGTGGCGCCCTTGGCTACGCAGCTGCGACGCGGTACATTCAGCTCTCCGCAGATTTATATCATTCAAGAAAGTATTTCTTTCCTTTTCTGCTGATCTAACAGCTACCAAAATATAACAATTACGTTTATAGATACCAAAGCATTTTGAAACACTGTGAATAACAAAGCACGAAGTGGCGTCTCCCAAGGTATCTATGGGTGTGCCAGTGAGAGTGCGCTGTAGTGAAGCCTTGGGGATGTAAACCGCCATTTCTCGCGAGGTGCTGCAGGCGCAAGGCCCGTAGACGCGAGCTTGCCTGCGTTCGCAAGCGCACATGTATCTGGGACTTACCTCTGCGCGCGAAAAGGTCAGCAATTCGTGGACGAACCACAAAGTATTTTAGAGGCAGAGCGAGTGCAGCGCATAGGCAAACTATTCTCAGTGACATCTGTGCCACATTTCCGGTAAGGATGCAGGTGAGTTGGAAGCCCTTTTCATGTGTGCGGTATTGCACCGCCAGTTTGCGTGCACATTCGCTTGCACACACGACGTTCCAAATTAATGCTAGAGCGACCTGGCAAAAGGAGGCTTGCAAAGTGCAGCGCTCGTCTCATCGCTGCCAAACATCACTTAACCCGAAGGAAATGCTTCTCTACCTTGACGTCCTGAAACTAGAGCCCAGTCCATTCAGTGAACCCAACCTCACCACCTTGAACACCCTCATCATAGCCCACCTTGAAAGACTCCCTTTCCAGGGGATAGACACACCCGTCGGCCATCAGCCGCCGCTTGATGAAGACTCAGTATTCCGTAAGGTGATTGAGCAGCGCCGCGGTGGCTACTGCGTGGAGCTCAATAACATATTCGGGAGGCTCTTGCTGACATTGGGCTACAAGTTCCACATTCGGGCTGCCCGGGTCCGCTGGAGCGGTCCGCTGGACATGCCACTGACCCCTCTAGGACACATGCTCTTCTGCGTCGACCTGGGCGAGGAAGGAGAGTACTTCATAGATGTGGGCTATGGCGGGCCCAACCCGTTCAAATCGCTGCCTGTAGAAGGCGAGGCTGAGCCTTACCGTGTGCGCAGACTCGATGAAGAAGGGAACATCGAGGTGGCCATCAAGTCGACGGGACGCGGTGCCGCATCGGCGAGTTGGCGTCCCTTGTACCACGTGATTCCTCCGCCGCAGAAGGGGATCGACTTCGTGCCACGGTGCTGGTACTGCATGATGCACCCGCGATCCAGGGGGTAGCCAGGGGGGGGGGGCTTATGGGGCTTCAGCCCCCCCTGAAATTTTTTCGTGCTGTGCCTGCACGCCGACCAAAGCAACCCCCGGCGCCGGAAATCATTCTGGATTTTGTCTAGAGCGTCTTTTTCACGCTCGAAAAGCCATTTCACCGCGAAAATTGCGAACTCGGGCTGAATTTTGCGGCAAAGCCCATGCACCGGGAGTCAGATAACGCAAGCAGCCCCATCCGAGCACAAAGTTTCAAGAATGTTTTCGTGGTGAACGGGCTCGCCGCGGCATCTCGCGGAGGCCGCGGAATCTACACTCTATCATGTAATTTACGCAGCGCGTGGATATCAATTACGAAACTTCATGCGTATAAAGTTCTCATACACTTTTGATGTGAAAGGTGCATTGTCATTTCCAAACGTGTGCTTTAGATTTTCAATTGCGGAATTCTGTAAGTTTAATGCTCCCATAAATATTTGACGCCAAAGGTGCATTGATTTTTCCAAAGTCGTACATCAGGCCATACAACGAGAGAAGCCAAATCAACACTCTGTCAGACAAGTTGACAAAGCCCGCAGCGAGGCCCGTTGTGGTGGTTCATTCGTGCCGTCATGTCACATAAACAATATCAACATTTTTTTTTCACCTGCGCCAAAGCATCCAGTGAAGACACTAAAGCCAGCCAAGGTAACTACGTTCTTCTTTATTTTTTCTACTTTGACTTTTAATCACGAGGACACCTTGAGCCTCTTCAATTTTTTTTGTTCTCGCTCCCCTACCCGCGCGTTGCCAGAGCCAGCCAGAGCGCATGGGTTTTCTCGTGTTGCCCTGACCACCGCGCGGCGCACTTCGATGCGCGTTCGGTTTTCTCTGGCCGAGTGCATTTTCGCCTGGCAGAGCTTTGGACGTGGGGACTCGACGGATTGCAGCGCGTTCGCTTGAGCGCAACCTCTCCAAAAAGTCCTGTCTCACCGGTGTAGGATACCGAGCAGTATGCGCATGGTTCTTGGTGGACAAAGCGTCTCGTGTTTTCTTCGATACTCCTTTAATAGCCATATTAGTTGCCCAAACTAGGCATTCGATTGTGGCCAACATGCTTTCCTTTGAGTTTTTTCATTTCCGTGCCCCCGCCCCACAAAAGAAAAGAAGACATTGTTGCGGCGCAGGAAATTGTCCCATAGTGAAAGTTCGATTTTGTTACTTCTTCTTTTCCGGATAGTAATGGGCCATGGGACGCTTCAGTTGCCGGAAACTCTTATTATATTATTGCGATAGCAATTGTATGGACACTCTAGGCGCATTTCTGCCGTCGCCGTCGCCCACATGTTCCACATACAGTCCAAGTGCGACAACATCGCGACCCCGCGCCGTATGCTGCATGTGCGCGTGAAAGTGTAGGGGGGGGGGGGGGGGTGCCATGGGTGAGCCGACGATGGTGGCTCAGTCTTGTATGCGCAAGGGAGAAAAGTGAGGAGCAAGTGCGGCGCCTTCCGTCGCGCGCGATACATCGGGGGGGGGCGGGATGGAATGGGGGCAGGATCTAGGATTATGGGAATCTGTGATTACGCAACATGTTTATTTGCCTTGTTTGACGCATTATATACCGTGACTTTTTCTTAGATACGTAGATTAATTGGAGACTTATTTATACGAATGTTTAAATAACTTGTTGCGAGGTTTTGTGTGTACGTGAAGTGAACTTTGTTTCCAGTGGCACTTTTTTGCCCTTTATAAAGCTGTGTTTTCGCATTTGTATATTCCATTGTATCTTCGCATTTCTAATGTAGGAGGGCGAGTCAAATGGAAGTGAGCCTACCCACCCCGTGCAATTATGGTTCTGTTCATTATCTGCAAGGCCTGCGCGTAGCACGCAGGCATCTCTCATTTACAAAAGTGACACGCAGGTGTGAGGATAAATGTTCTTTAATGCTCTCATACACTGGGTTGAACATGGTTGCGTGTCGTAATGGACGGTCCTGAAGTTGAGCAGCGTGGTGCCGTCAGGGTTTTGACAGCTGAAGGTGTTTCCCAAAAAGAAATTAGTCGCCGTATGGCTGCCGTGTACATGGAACATTGCATTTCATTGGCCACTGTGAAGCGTTGGAACAAACGGTTCAAAGAAGGACGTGAAAGTTGCAAAGACGATCCCAGACAGGGCCAAAGCCATCGTGTAATCACCCCTAACAAAATTGCAAAGGTTGATGAGCTGATGAGACAAGAACGGAGGATAAGCAGCGATGAACTGGTAGAGCGTGTGAACATCAGTCACGGTTTTGTTCACGCCATAATTCATGAACATCTCGGTTATCGGCTCTTGTGTGCGCAATGAATGCGCAAGATTTTGAACCACCGCCAGAATACGGAGAAGATCGGCGCTGCCTTTACTCATCTGATCCGGTATTAGAATAAGGGTGACGATTTCTTGTCTGCAATCGTGATCGGAGACGAACCATCATGCCACTACTACGAGCCTGAAACACGACGGCAAAGCTTACAATGGAAACATTCGAATTCACCACCCCTAAAGAAAGCAAAGGCCGTCATTTCCGCCAGAAAGGTTTTGTTGATTTTTATTTTTTGATCGTCAGGGCCCATTACTAATAGAATGTGCTAAATGTTGAGAGACTATCAATTGTGAAACGCCGAATGGGCTGCGTGTCGCAATCAAGAACAAGCTACGTGGAAAATTGACGAATGGGGTCATCTTGTTCCACGACAATGCCCGTCCCCACGTCGCTGGTGTGGTTAATACAAAACTGGCAAAGATCAAGCGAGAAACGCTGCAACATCCGCCATACAGCTCGGACTTGTCACCTTGCGACTTCCACATTTTGGGGCAACCGGAAAAAACAGCTCAAGGGAACCAGATTCGTCTATGACGATGTCGTGAAAGTCAGTTGTAGACGTTTTGAAGCAGCAACCCAAGGAGCTTTATGAGACGGGAATTGCGCGACGACTCCTTAGTCAATGGGACAAATGTCTATGCTCATGGGGGCTACTTTTAATTAAAGTACCCCGTTTGTCATATATTCGCATTAGCTCACTCTCATTTGACTCGCCCTCGTATATTCTGCAGAACTTCTGCTTTCTATACATGCTTTCTGTTGCGACTATAATTTCGGTGCAATTACTCACGATACACGACCAGTCACAGCTGCTGCTGCGTAATACATTGGAACAAATGGCAGCGTCATTGAGATTTTTCACTGGCTGCTGCATATGTACAAGAATGTAAACAAGGATCTTGAATGACAAAGTGTCATTAACATATTCGTCCTCAACTTGTTCATTTCTAGGCCTCTACATTTTTCATATCAGTGGCATGCACTGCTTTGCTGGCTTCGAACTGATGTAGTTCTAAAGTTCGTGTGATATTATTTTTACTTAATAAATAGACAAAAACATGGAAGCGTTGACATCAGTTAGGTTGGGCACAATTTTTGGCACATACTTGTATATTCTTTTATGAAAAAATACATATTTTACTTGTATTGACAGTGCGTAGCGTTCAAGAATTTGTTTGCAGCATCTTTGGCAATGGCAATGCAGTTATTATTTGTGTATTTGATCCCTAGACAAATTGTTTAAGAGGTAGCTTTAGCTCGGGCCCAACTCCGATGCGGCCTATTCAGATACATGTAAAACGCAGAAACGCTCTTCTGAGATAACTCCTGAATCGCTTTTAATGAAATTCGGTGCATTTGAGAGAGTAAGTTAAATTCTAGTGTCTGTTGGAAGCGGAATTTCGATTCAGGGCCTGAACTTTGTTTAAAATACCTTGAAAAATGCGAAAGTTCGAAAATAATAGAAGCACGAAGTTTACAAATTCATAGCTCTGCATCAAGAACAGATATCGAGGTTCTGTAAACGGCACCCATTACACCATTCAAAGCGGACAAATTCGATATGTAAATTTCTATCTTACGTGAATTGGTTATGTTATGTACAAAGGTTCTGCAAAAGCCGTATGTCCATATTACTTAATTTTTTGAGACTCATGTGTAACATATCAATTTTGTCCGCTGTAGATGTACTTTATGTGCAATTCAGAGGATTGTGATATCAATCTCCATTGCTGATTTACAGAGTTGCAAACTTAGTTGTTTCGTTTTCTTAAAATTTTCGATTTTTACCGCTTTTCAATAAAATAGTGACACCTAAATCGAAAATTCGAAACAAATAGTCACTAGAATTTAAGTTTTTCTTTTAAATGCAGCAAACCTCGTCAAATTTGGTGCAGTGGTTGCCGGGAAAAACGAATTCTCCTTCTACATGTATTTAGATAAGAGCATCCGACCTAATGTTTCCTCTTAAGGAGGAGGCCGAGCTGGAACGTTAGCCCCCCCCGAACGAAATTTCTGGCTACGCCACTGCCGCGATCGTTGTTTAGCAACGCGCTCATGGTGGGGCGCTTCTTTGACGATTCGTGGCTGACGCTTGTGGATGGTCGCTTCTGTCGCCGTTCGACCATCGGGCAAGTGGAGCAGCATCATGTCACGGAGGTGGAAAAAGTTCTTCGCCTCTTCGAGAATGAGTTTGTTTTAAAGCCTAATCCCTACATCGACCTCTACCTCCTGAGGTCCCGGATTAATAGTGTTATTTAGAAATGCAACCCTGTCGAAGGAGAGAAATCGGGGATAGAATGATCCGTTTCCCTTTCAAATTGTCTTTTGTAACATTGAGCAAATAAATGTCTCTTTAGCTAGGTAAAATTTCCATGACCATGCACGCGATATACAAATTGCGGGTGTAGTCCTCCCCAGTTTACATAGATAGGTCTAAAGGCTCACCGCACTATTCGTTTCGACGTCCAACAGCGATCATCGCTGGAATTCCAAATTGCTTCACACTATGTTTAAAAAAGAATCACAAAATGTTACATGAATGTAGCGTCAAAAAAAAAAAAAAAACATAGACCCTGCCGCTGTCTATACCACATGCACGATCTGATTATGAGGCTACGCCGTAGTAGGGACTCGGGATTAATTTCCACCATTTCGGTTTATTTCGCTTGTAAATAAATTGAACCGTATGAGCGTTTTTGTATTTCACTCACATTGAATTGCAACCGCCGCACCTGGGATCGAACCCGCCACCTCCTGCACAGCAGCGTAACTCGATTTCCATAAACTTTTGTACAAGTCTTGGAATCTTGTTGTGGCTTCCGCAAAGATACCCTTTTGGAAGTCAACTCTATGCCGGCGTTCCGAAGTCTCATTACAGATCCCCAATTGCTATGGACACCCATGAAGATGATCAGGTCAAATGCAAATGGATTTATATTTTCAACTGGCACAAATCAATTACCCTTTCATTCCAGATGAGTACTTAAATTACGTTTATTTGGATGAATATGTCTTAATGCCTAATGCCCTCCTGCGAAATTTACCTCTTAATACATTTTTAAACGTTGTTCCGCGGACCTATAAAACATTGCGATCTATAGAGCCAGTTGGAAGAGAGCCTCAAATGTATCTGTCTAAATTTTCTGCGATTCATAAGCGGCGTAATAAAAGATAAACTTGCAGAAATTTTTGCAACACGTACAGATCCCCACTTGGGTGTAACATAAATGAACACTTTGCCATTTCACTGATTACTTTTCACCTTGCTATTTCAAGGAAAACGTCGTGGAAGTCGTTCCTGCCTTAAAGGATATTGTAAGTAGGCATTTACGGTTGAAAATCAAAACGTTCGCACACTATGAGTCAAGAAGGTGAATTATGCAACAATGTTTGGGCAAACTTGTGCCCAGAGAAACAAGTAATGCTCAAAGCACAATAATGACAGCGAGCTCAGTCGTCGTCATCAAATCAAAATTCAGGAGTCTAGTTTGGCGGCTACTTACACATCTATCACCGTACTATATTCTAAGTTAACCAATGGCACTCGTGTACATTCGATGATGTACAAAAGTATTCATGCCACTTGAACAGCCTTATTACACAAAAGTCTGCTAGCTACGAACCAGAACTTTGAGCACCTATAGGTGGCGGCCTTGTTTTCTGTTTTCCCTCGAGGATTTCAAGAGATGTGGGAACCGATGGCTGAGACAGGGCTCAGCTTGTTCCTCTCGGCTGCTTTGCCTCCAGTGAACTCTATTCATACGTTTGTCGTCAGCTGCGCAATCATAACACTTTCTCCATTACTATTACACATAGCGCACACTAAAAAAAACGGACGAAGAAAAGATAAACGCCAGCGCTGCCCACTAGCATCACACTAGCACTGCCCGTTCGGCCGGCGCCGAGAAATGGTGGCGGCCGTTAGATAAGTGCGCGTGGAAATATTCGTCCGAGATGAAAAACAAAAATAAAGGGTGAACCCAAGTGCCGACGCTCAAAAGACAAGGTCAACTTACATGGTGGCTCAAATGATTTGATGATTAGACGTTGAATATATCTTTCTATTCTACATCATATTCTTGGCCAGTATTCCCTTATATCGAGTTTTATTCGGGGCGCATTTCACGCGTGTTTCCATCTACCTTCTCTTCTTTAGCGTCGGCTCTTTGTTGATGGTTGCCTTTTTTTCTGGAAGACGGTACATGTTATATCCGAGATACGTTGAATCCGTGTGAAATCTGCCAAGAACACGTCGCGAGAGCGTTGGACGTGCAAGGCCAACCGGGATGCCCCGCGCAAACATATAAGTTATCACATACTTTGCAGATAACACAAGTAGTGAAATATCGATACTACTCCCTCGAGTTACGCCTAAGGGACGGTCATGCGGTCTCAAAAGACAGCACTTATTTATTTATTTATTTATTTACTATTTATTTATTTATTTATTTATTTATTTATTTATTTATTTATCTATTTATTTATTTATTTAAAAGATCTGACAGGCTCCACCAAGAGTATTGTGTGAGGCGGGGGGGAGGGAGATTATACAATGTATATCTTCATAGGTGGAAGCATTACAAAGAAGAGATAACTAGTATAAGAGACGTATGCTATGGTACATCAAACGAGGGGACGTCACATAATAGTTAGCGGAACGCGATATACACTATCGAAATGAATGGCGATCTACACAATGTAAGGGTATACATCACCTTAGAGTACCAAAACGGAAGTTAGCGGGAAGCGTGTACATAAGAGAAAATTAATGAAACCAACCGGTCACGAAAAATTAGCGGTTACTTCATGACAAAACATAACAGGGTCATAAATGTGGACAACATCATCAGGGAAACAGTTAAGTTTTGTGGTTCTTTTTTCCTTGAAGTCGACCAAATCTCTTCAAGGTGATTATCGGCGTTGATGAAGCAGGAGGCAGGTTGGGGGTAACAAAACTTGAAGCTATATTGCAACGGAAATATTTACACAGTCAAATACAGAGTTAGTAAAAGAACACTGATACAAAACACACAAGTAAACAACGCCTTACTCTTCTACTTTTTCTTAAGTTAGAGCCTAGGACAACTGTCACTACGTACGACCAACCGAGTCTCACTGTTCTACCACTAAGTGGTTACGGCCCAGACTGGCGTTGCATCGTACGGAGTCTTACTGTTCTATCAGGTTTAGTGATTACAGCCTAGAGTGAGGAACAAGCACCTCGTCTCGATTGTTATAGTTGGAAGAGACAAAGAAAAGGGGTGGTAGGGTCGTCAGCCCATCCCACGGAAGCAGTTGCCAATGAGAGTTGACAGTTTCTTAAGCCACAACCCAAAGGGATGGGCTTACTCTCAAAAGTAAATGTATTGGAAAACCACCCTGTTTTCCCTCTTCCCACAGCTTCGTTTCCCTCTCCTATTTACACGTGGTCAGTGACGGCCTCGGCAAACACGCCAGGCACGCACGATTTATTGCGGCCATCTCGCACCTCAGCGGCGTTTCTAGCCAGCAGGGGGCTCGGGCGCTGGTGTCCCAACACCGCGTACCGCAGTCCCCCTCAAGGTCTTTCCTTGTAGAAAAATAATGACCGCTGGCGGCATCCGGACTCGGTGTTCTTAAACGAAGTTCTCCGAACGCGGCCTGCGCATGCGCACCGCGCCCCTCTCTACAGCGCGCACTGCAAGTTGTAACACGACACCAAGCGGGCTCTCCTCAGCGCTCAAAACAAGATGCACGTGGCTGCCGCCCGAATGCGTAGGGGCGTGAACCCCCCCCCCCCCCCCCCCCCTGCTCCGTACGCGCAACGCGTGGTCAACATTGCTAGCAGCTGCGTCTCTAACCAGCAGGGGACTCGGGAGCCGGCGCCACAACGTCGCGTATACCACCGTCCCACTCGAGGTTTGTCCGCGTGGCCCTATTATGCCCATCGGCGGAATGTCAACACAGCGCGCGTAAGAGCAAGTTCTCCGAATCCGTTTTCCGCCTGCGCACCGCGCCCCCCAGGCGCGCGCCTCGGCTCGTCACCCGACACCACGCGGGCCGTCCGACCCCTCAAAAACAGAAACGGTTGCTGCCCGACGCGCTGGGGGGTGGACGCCTCCCCATTCACAAAACACATGGGCAACTCGCGGCACTGCAAAAGTATGTACAAAACAATCATGCAGCCCTACACCGTCCATTCTGCATGCTCGAGAGATGAGCGGCCTAACACGTTCCCCCTAAAGAGTATACTGGGCTGATTTTCGCTCAGTGATACGATAAATCACTGCCGCGATTACGTAATGAACTTTCTAACCACACCCTGGCCTAATTGCATCACAACCACAAACACCTTCAAATAACAAAGCAAGAAGAGAGTCAAAAGAAATACACAATACAGGTCATCAAACAATTAAGCACACGATTGCAGTTCCAAGCTATAAGAGCACTCTAGTGTCTCTGTGTCTTGAATCGGCACTCGCAAAGTCCGCAATATACAGCGCCAGGTGAGCAGGAACATTCACGCCCCTCCAGTTGGCATGGCACTATAGTATGTTAAGTTTTGTGGTTCTTTTTTCCTTGAAGTCGACCAAATCTCTTCAAGGTGATTATCGGCGTTGATGAAGCAGGAGGCAGGTTGGGGGTAACAAAACTTGAAGATATATTGCAACGGAAATATTTACACAGTCAAATACAGAGTTAGCAAAAGAACACTGATACAAAACACACAAGTAAACAACGCCTTACTCTTCTACTTTTTCTTAAGTTAGAGCCTAGGACAACTGTCACTACGTACGACCAACCGAGTCTCACTGTTCTACCACTAAGTGGTTACGGCCCAGACTGGCGTTGCATCGTACGGAGTCTTACTGTTCTATCAGGTTTAGTGATTACAGCCTAGACTGAGGAACAAGCACCTCGTCTCGATTGTTATAGTTGGAAGAGACAAAGAAAAGGGGTGGTAGGGTCGTCAGCCCATCCCACGGAAGCAGTTGCCAATGAGAGCTGACAGTTTCTTAAGCCACAACCCAAAGTGATGGGCTTACTCTCAAAAGTAAATGTATTGGAAAACCACCCTGTTTTCCCTCTTCCCACAGCTTCGTTTCCCTCTCCTATTTACACGTGGTCAGTGACGGCCTCGGCAAACACGCCAGGCACGCACGATTTATTGCGGCCATCTCGCACCTCAGCGGCGTTTCTAGCCAGCAGGGGGCTCGGGCGCTGGTGTCCCAACACCGCGTACCGCAGTCCCCCTCAAGGTCTTTCCTTGTAGAAAAATAATGACCGCTGGCGGCATCCGGACTCGGTGTTCTTAAACGAAGTTCTCCGAACGCGGCCTCCGCATGCGCACCGCGCCCCTCTCTACAGCGCGCACTGCAAGTTGTAACACGACACCAAGCGGGCTCTCCTCAGCGCTCAAAACAAGATGCACGTGGCTGCCGCCCGAATGCGTAGGGGCGTGAACCCCCCCCGCTCCGTACGCGCAACGCGTGGTCAACATTGCTAGCAGCTGCGTCTCTAACCAGCAGGGGACTCGGGAGCCGGCGCCACAACGTCGCGTATACCACCGTCCCACTCGAGGTTTGTCCGCGTGGCCCTATTATGCCCATCGGCGGAATGTCAACACAGCGCGCGTAAGAGCAAGTTCTCCGAATCCGTTTTCCGCCTGCGCACCGCGCCCCCCCCGGCGCGTGCCTCGGCTCGTCACCCGACACCACGCGGGCCGTCCGACCCCTCAAAAACAGAAACGGTTGCTGCCCGACGCGCTGGGGGGTGGACGCCTCCCCATTCACAAAACACATGGGCAACTCGCGGCACTGCAAAAGTATGTACAAAACAATCATGCAGCCCTACACCGTCCATTCTGCATGCTCGAGAGATGAGCGGCCTAACAGAGACTATTCCATAGTTCAACTGATGGTGGTAACTCTGAATAACTGAAGGCATTTGTGTGCCCAAAGATATGTTTGAAGGAGCGGTTTTTCTGCGAACGGCGAGGCGTTCGTAACGGTTGGGAGGCGGCAAGGGTGGTTTGGTGCTAACGGTTTCTTAGTTCATGAATTAAGCAGCTTAGAGCAATCTTTCTGTGTGATCCTAAGGAGCATAAGGACAGAGAAATTTTCATATTATTTCAAATTCCACAAGTAACGCCGGAAGAAGTAAAGACCATTTTCTTGATAACAGATAACAGACCATTTTCAGAGGCTAAGATTCTCGGACCATGGCCCCATGCGTCGCAGGCTTACAAAGCGACGCGTGCACTGCTACGTTTCATGAAAGCGACTGGCCTCAGTGACCGATAATAGACGAGAAGTTATGGACATACGCATGTACTCACACCGATAGTGCCTTCTTTCCTCCCTCTCCTTTCTTTTCTTCCCCTTCCGGCGTGTAGAGTAGCAAACCGAACGTGCGTCTGTTTGACCTCCATCCCTTTTCTTCCTTCGTTTTCATCCTCCTCCTTAGCTAGTTTAACCTTAAGGAATGACCCACGTTGCTACGAAAAAGGTTCTAGTGTATCTTCCTTGCAATACATTAGTTGCTTCGTCATTCCTCCACCGTCGTCGTAATCCTTCTGCCATTGCTGTCATGTAATCGTGGTTGCTTTCATTATCATGCCATGATGGGCGCCCTCTTCTTCATGAAATCATAGTCGTGATTCTTGTCAATGCACTTCCATGGACTGGCAGTTTTCACCGACAAGCCGCTAGCGGTGCCCCTCCCCCCCTTAAGGCAGCGTTTCGAGACATCTCATAGCATTCAGGCGGTTGCTTCTGCTGCCCTAAGGTGGTCGCCTTACGTCCTGCGCCGGATCATTACATCGGTCGCTTCATATTGCTAGAACACAGTTGTAAGTGCGTCAGCTGAGGGCTAAAACGTTTCTATCCCTTTCGATGCTTCACCTTTCAGGAAAATCTTTCAGTATTATTCGCTTCGCTTTAGTGTGAGATGAGCTCTTATAATTGCGGGTTTCGATGAAAATAACTAAATTTTGGGGTTTCGTGGGCCAAATCTACCATACTATTACCGGACATTCTTGCATTCTACAAGAAGGCGCTGAGCAGCACGATGAAGACGACCATCGAAAAAACATGTTCAAGATTGTTGTTATTCTTCCATCTTGGCTATGGATTCTCTGAGTACATATTTGTTTGTATACATCTACCTACTCTTTAGTTCTGCCGGATTTTCGGTGGAGGAGCGGGGTGAGAACTCCGTACGACGGAACTCCGCAGTGGCGTTGCTCGGATTTTTTCCTCAGTGGTACAACAGACGGCCGCTTCTTTTTCGGCGGAAACGTCAACGGCTATCCTTGCACAAAAAATAGATCCACGCATGTTTTCCGGAAGCGATGACGTCGATATATGCAGACAGGTAAGCCATCTACGAGTATGTAAGTAAATACAGCCGATGGAACGATACGAGCATCGTGGGGAACGTTATACTTCACTTAGAAGAAATAACAAAGGTCTGGTTCGGGAACCACGAAGCTGGAATTGGAAGTTGTGATTCTTGCAAACAAAAGATACGCAATCTGTTTCGGAATGCCATTGGTCATACGGCCGCGGCGAATAAGCCATTGGCTTATTCCTAGCCACGCAGCGTCACGTGGCCAAACATCGACGAATTTTTGCCTTTCTTTATACAGGACGTGCTCGCCCTTTGTCGCAAGGAGCAAGACAAAATGACAGTGTCAAACAAAGTGGAACATTCATAATAGCTGCGCCACTAACGGGGAGAAAGAAGGAACAGGCGACGCACCCGCAGCTTTCAATCAGTTTGCCGAGCGTGAAAGGAATAGCGACCGACACCTTTAGCTTCGGAGTTGATACAGGAGCCTATATCCCTCTACCATCGTTATTTCCTTCGTTGTTCTTGCTGTGAGCGCCCATGGCACCGTAGAAAATGCTAGCACTACGCCCCCTCCCCCCCACCGGCAAGACCGCAAGCGTGAAATGGACGCGATGCGGACGTTCTACAGGTTGTAAAGCAAGGTAAGGCTCTAGGGAATCTGTGCTCTGGAAATGCATGTGTGTGAGTGGTATCTCTACGTAGGCCTGCTTGAGGCTTTCTAAGATACGCCAACTCACATCCTTGTTGTAGAATTATAGAAGTCGTCGTGAAACGGCTCAGAAGCCGTAAGGGGCCATCGTAGGCCGGCGTAACAGGCGCCCTGATATCATCGCACCTAAGGCAAATATGTGGCGGTCGCTATGTCCGGTTGTTCGAATATGTGTTGCTTGGCTGGCGTGCACTGGACGTACTGTATGTCGCGGAAGAGGTCGTGGAAGTGTGTATGATACAGTTGGTGTTTAGGATTGTCTTTTCTGTGGTTAAAAAGGTCACCTAAAAGACGTAGAGGCGGGCCATAAAACAGTTCGGCTGTAGAGCACCCAAGGCCGCGACAGAGGACAGCCCGAAGACCAGTAAACTGGACAATAAAATTGATTTGATTACCGAGGGCATGTGGTTGCTTGAGAACATGATTACCAAACATTAAGGGCATGTGCTTTGTCTAGTGCTCACGATCACGGCACGCTATGGCAGCCGCCTTGATCTGCCGATGAAGACGCTCAATCAGGCAATTGGGGGACAGACGGTAAGTCGAAGTACAGCAGTGCTTCACACACAGAATACGGTCAAGTGCTGAAAATATGCAGATTCAAACTGCGGTCCCCGGCCTATCGTTAGAATGGCTGAGCATCGGAAACGTGAAGCCCATGAAGACACGAAAGCGCGTGCCACATTCTCTGCGCTGATGTAGACGTTGGAGATCGCCTCGTACCACCATGTGAAATGGTCCAATAAAGGATAAACGTAACGGTAGCGGCGCCAAAGAGCAAATGAACCAACTACGTCGAGGCGCTCGTCGGGAGGCAGGAACCGTTAGCGTTGCACAATAGTGTGACGGGTCACCTTGGTTGTTTGACACGCAAAACTAGAACGGAACAGTGCGCGAACCTCTGCATTGACAGTTGCGCGCATTAAGCGCTGCGTAGCGAGGTGTTGATAGGTCCGCATGCCAGGATGAGTAATGTGCAGAGAGTGAAAAATGACCCGCGCCGGAACGTTGTCGAAATGAAAGGCGCGGAGAGGCCCTAACATGTCACGCCATAGAGCACACGACGCGGATGGATGGGCAAGAAGCTCGAGGCGAACGAAGGAGGGAGCTTGTACTTCAGGATCGTTTCTCTGTGTCTCCGATAGCCCGTGCCAGTCGACAGCATTACAAATGCAGTCGATCACCGCAACATTGGGGAAGGGCATCGGCTGTTGCATTGTCGGCTGCCTTGACATATATATTTGTCGTGTCCTCGAATATGTATTCAACATGCCGTATCTCCCGCGCGACGTACGTTGAACAGTTGGTGCTGAACACATAAGTCAGAGGCTTACGGTCAGTCATAACGTGGAACTCCGTCCTTCCACTAAGTGGCGGAAGTGTTCAATGGTGAAGCAGATGGCAACAGCTCGGGACCGAAGATACTGTAGCGTTTCGTCGCGGATTGCAGCTTTCGAGATAAATAACCTAAAGGGCGTCATTTAGAGCGAATATATTGTTGCAACACCACTTCAGTAACCACTCTGGAGGCCTCTACCATTATTATAGTTGGTGCGCCAGACCAGAGACGTACCAATAGTGTTGCTTCGACGACGGCTTGATTAGCAGCCATAAACGCAGCATGAGCATGAGGCGGCCATGATATAGTCGAGTACGGGCTCCGCGGATCTTGCAGTGCGACAGGGATCCGCTGCAGTAAGGCTACGCGGTGCGCAATAATAAAATGGCGGGAAAGATTGTCGAGGCCCAAGAACTCGCGAAGCTGTCGAAGACTTGGGCACCAGGAAATACTTGAAAGCCTCGATGTGGCGGTGCAAGAGAAGGATGCCCAGTGCCGAAACGCAATGGCCCATGAAATCTAGCTCGGAGCTTCCAAGAACGCCTTTCTCTGTGTTCACGCTGGGGCCCTGCTGTAGCAGACGTTTTAAAGTTTACGCAAGTAACGCTCGTGTTCTTCAGGAATGGCGTTATGTCATCAATATACGCGAAGACTGCAGGCAAACCTCGTGTCCTTTTAGCGATAAAGCACTGAAATGTTTGTCCTGCATTGTGCAATACAAAAGCATGTGCACAAACTCGAGTAAACCGAAGGGTGTCGTGATGGCAGTGTTCGCAATCTCGCAGGGTTCAACTGGTATCTGGTAGTACACCTTGACCAAGTTCATTTTGTGGATGATGGTGCAATCGTGCAAGTTCCATTCGAATCTTTATTTAGGGGAATTGGGTAGCTCTCATGCACTATTTGAGCATTGAGAGCACGGCAGTCTTCACACGGGCGCCAATCATTCACATCACCCGTTGGCAGCAAATACAGCGACGAAGCCCAAGCACTGGATGAAGGACGAATAATGCCGAGTTGCAGCATGTGCACGAACTGCCGTTTTGCTATGACGAGACGCTCGCCGAACAAGGAGCGGGGACGCGAAGTACGCTGGGGGGCCTGGGGTGATGATGTGGGGAATGACCATGGGGCCAGGAGGCTTGTTCAAGTTGTAAGTTTTTGTGACCTCACGGATCACAGCACAGATTTTCTGGTTAAGACTTGACGGCACAAGTGAGTTAACGCCAGGGGGGCAATCAACTCTCGATAGAAATCCAACGATCGACAGACGAGTAGTACCAACCATTAGCCGTTGGTTTCGCTTGCTTACGCCAAGGTTTTTCGTAAAACGACAGGAAATCCCAACAGCCGGTAGCATGGACGATGTCAGCATCATCACCATCAGCCTTTTTTATATCCACAGCCGGACGAAGGCCTATCCCTGCGATCTTCAATTACGCCTGTCCTGCGCCAACCGATTCCAACTAGCACCCACGAATTTCCCAATTTTATCGCTCGACCTAGTCTTCTGCCGTCCTCGACTGCGTTTCCCTTCTCTTGGTAGCTATTATGTAACACTAATGGTCCAACGGTTATTTAACCGGCGCATTACATGACCTGCCCCGCTCTATTTTTTTCTCTTGATGTCAATTAGAACATCGGCTATACCTGTTTGCTCTCTGATCCCAACCGCTCTCTGTCTCTAAACGTTATGGCTAGCAATCTTCGTTGCATCGCTCTTTGTGCGGTCTTTAACTTGTTCGCAAGCTTCTTTTTTAGTCTCCAAGTCTCTGCTCCATATGTCAGCTCTCGTAAAATTCCCTGATTGTACACCTTCCTTTTCAATGATAATGGAAAACTTCCAGTCAGGAGCTCACAATGTCTGCCGCAGGCGATCCAACCCATTCTTACTCTTCCAAGAATTTCCTTCGCATGATCAGAGTTCCCTGCGAATAATTGACCTGGGTAAACATACTCCTTCACAGACTCTAGAGTCTGACTTCTGGTCCTGAAATATTGTTCCTTTGCACAGCTACTCATCATTATCTTTGTTCTTCTGCATATGAATGGAGACGGAGAAGGAACAAGAAACCGAGAACGCGCGTCAATAACTGCTTCTTCTGCGTCTCTACATGATTAACGTCGAAAATTTGCTTCAATCGTGACTATGTTTACACCAATCGACGCCTAAGGTTGCAAGGATTACGCCGATAGCAAGTTCTCCACGGTGGGTGGACATTTTCCCAATCGTTCGAGGACTTTTCTGCGCGACCTGTCCCGGCAGAGGCTCGGCGGGCGAGCTCATCGAAGCTCCGCACGCGCAAGCCACGATGTTACGGCTATGCAAATCACCGTTGACAGTGAGGATATCTCTCCCGACGAAGTCAGTGAAAGCGCTGGGTGGACCACGCCATTATACAAGCGAAAACCCATCAGGCAGGACTTGCTCGGCGAGGGCGGCCGAGTCACCGACATGCCACGTGGCGGGAATAAAAGCCAGGCTCCGGCGAGTGTCAAGACACGGATAACCACTGTTTCGAGATTGCCTCGGCTACCGAACGAGCATGCTCGAGTGATGATTCGTCCCCGTGGAGGACTGGACATCTAGGAGATGGGCCACCTCAGAGTTGCCCAGGCCCTCATTACCACCGCTAGACTTACGGAGGCGGATACGGCGGAGGATATCATATGCCCGAACATGGTGCAAAACATATTGGTGGCAAGCACACCATCAAAACGCAACGTTATGGCGTACACCGATGTGAAACCTATAGCTATTCGACAAGCAAGTTACGATGCTAGTGCATATATCGTAGGCCCCGAAAACTCGTGCAATGGAATTATTCCCGACATTGATCCAATCATCGATCGAGAGGAGCTCAAACGCCTCATAATTCAACCCAAGAATCCAAGCGCCTTCGAGATGAGAAGAATCAAGAACACAAGCACTGTAGTCATCCTGTTTGGTGGAATCAAAGTCCCGGATTAATTAAAATGCGGTCCAAGTTTGGTCAAATCCTCACTCTATCGCAGGCAAACTGACGTTTGCTATGCATGTGGAAGGCTTGGTCAGAGAGCTGATGTTTGCCCAACCCCTGAAAATGCAATCTGCCGCGGCTGTGGTGCGAGCAACCCGGACGATAAGCAAGAATGTGCACCAAAATGCACCCTCTACGGAGGCCCTCATCCCACGGCTGACAGAACCCGCAAGCGAAGGTTTCGAATTCCGTTCGTAGTTCGACAACGGAGAAGAGAACGGCGCAACCGCGAACAATCCAACCAACCAACTAGGTCGCCAACCCCTCTCAAGACGGCCCTCAGCAGGTCGCACAGATCTAGGAGCCGATCCCGAGACCCCGGTGGCGAGGATGACGGCTACCAGAACCGTGCCCCTTCTAGGGGTCGCTCGATGGAACGCTCGTCTTCCAGGGGCCGTAAGGCCTCCAGGACCCTCTCTCGCTCCAGGGGCCACTCTAGTTCCAGGGGACGAGGAGTTCAGATCCAGGACCTGCTGATAGTGGTACCACATGGGCTGACCGGGTCAAGCAATCACCGAAAAAGGTAACGGGTGGTCAATCGCCAGAGCACAATAGGATAGCACAATTGGAAAGAGAAAACGCTTCGTTAAAATACGCTATGGAGCAGCTCGCAGCAGAAATGACAGAACTAAAAAAAAACCACCAAGCGAGAGACAGTTCAGACCACTCAGGCTCCTGCGGTAGAAACGCCCATGGAAATCCCAGTACCGGAACCAACTGCCAATGCTCTAACAAAAAGAGGGCGCTGGCAGTTCATGCCTCAGACAAGAGCGCCATAGTTCGTAAATTGAAAAAAAAAAGATAGATAAAATTGATGAATCCCTCGAAAAAGTTCAAATTGTCATTGACAAACTCGCGGAGGCAGTCAGAGCACTAGGGATCAGATGCGATAATCTGGAGCGCCGCGTTTCTGCAATGGCTCCAATTACGTCGTTGGGCAAACTGAATAATACCGACACTGAAAGGTCGGCAGCGGCTGCACTGCGCAGCATTTTATAATACAAGCTAACAACCACGTCCCACCATGGCGGCACATCGCGGGCTAAATAATGTCTTGCAGTGGAACTGTAGGGGATTCCATCGTAAAAAGAATCTACTTCAACGGTTGATTCACACCCACCCGGAAAAGCCACATGTGATCCTATTACAAGAAACGCTCATGGTTATGGCCACCCTACTGGGCTATAAATCGTATTCTCAATATGGTGACGGGAAGAGGGGCATCAGCACATTAGTCACCAACAAATGTACGTTCATAGCCCATGATCTCAATCTTCAATCCAATAAGGTTGTACCCTCGCTCATTGAAATCATCCCCAGCGGACAGTTCAAGACAGACATATTTATACTTAACATATACAGTACACCCAAAGACCTCAAGCAAAGATTCGCGGCAAATATCAACAGGGCTACTAGCAAGGCCAAGATATTCCCACTCCTGGTTGCCGGAGACTTCAACGCTCCGCATCAAGCATGGGGGTACCCACAAGCTAACAGCAAGGGTGTTAACCTATGGCAAACTACAATCAATAATAACCTCACGCTTACAACAAATCCGGCTTTTCCTGCTATGATCGGCAACTCCTGCTCTAGGGATACCACACCTGGCCTCTTTTTCATAGGGAATGCGGCTTCCGCCTCTTGGTCCAACCTCCAAGTGGACCTTGGCAGTGATCACAATATCGTGGCTACCTCCGTCAACGTGAGAAGCGGGACCTCAAAGAGTTCACTATTACAGATTCGGATTACTTTCGTAAGATTAGGGAAGAGCGAGCACAAACACATGACTCAGCACTTAGCCTAGAGCAGTGGGCTGAACAGTTAAAAGAGGATATCAGTGTGGCGACAAAGAAAGTCCAGACTGAACTGGAGGTTGACAAAATGTATAGCCGCCTCGCTCATATTCTAGAAGCTAAAACATCACTGTTGAACAGATGGAAAGGGCAGAAGCTCCACAGAAAGCACCGAAACAAGATCGCGGAGGTCAACATAACTATCGAAGACCAATGCCAAACCTTGAGCAGACAACAGTGGGATGAGGTCTGCAATTCCGTGGATGCATTAAGGAGAGTTGGAGCTAAATGGAACCTACTCAAACATACAAACAAAAGTAATAGCGAAGGTTTTACACGAGCCCACCCCCCCCCCTCCCATAACAATCACAGAAAGTAAAAATCATGCTCGAAAGACTCGCTCGCAAGCGTCTGCCACTGGGCAACTCAAGTGACGAAGACTATCCGCCCTACAAAGGCTCATCTTGCCCCGAGCTAGATATTCAAGGCATGCGAATTAAGGGAAGCTCTCCAGAACCTAAATGGCGGTTCGGCCCCAAGTCCTGATGGCATCCCCAACGGGGCCCTCAGAAACCTGCACGACTGCCCCATAGAATGGTTGACAGAGGATATCAATGGAATATGGCAACGAGGGGTTGTCGCGGAGCCCTGGAAAATGGCGTCGGTCATCCTCATTCTAAAGCCTGGAAGACCCCTGAGTCTCTTAAACCTCAGACCAATTTCCCTCACGTCCTGCGTGGGGAAAGTGGCGGAACATCTCATACACAATTGAATTTCCAAGCACATCGAGAAATAAGGATTGTTTCCGTAAAACATGAGCGGCTTTCGTCCGGCCCTGTCAATGCAAGACGTGATGAAGCTCATCAAGTGTCAAATCATTGACAACACCACAAGAGCTCTAAGAGGCATCTTAGGTTTAGACTTGGAGAAGGCCTTTGACAAAGTATCCCATGCTCACATTCTGAACTCCATTTCGGAGATCAATTTAGCAGACGCCTTCCAGAGATACATAAGCTCGTTCCTCAGGGATCGCAAGGCCAGGCTCAAGATCGGTGACCTCAAGTCCGACAATTTCACTTTGGTCCCCAGAGGCACGCCACAAGGAGCGGTAGCCTGACCACTGCTTTTTAACATCGCCATGAAGAAACTATCCCAAAGGCTCTCCAACATAGAAGGGATCAATCGTACACTCTACGCTGATGGTTTCACAATCTGGTGCACCGGAGGAAGCGAAGGAGCTGTTGAATTAGGCTTACAGGAGGCTGTAGATCAAACAGAGATGCACCTGGAAAACACAGAGCTCAGATGCTCCCCGAGCAAGTCTCAGCTCCTTCTCTACAGGCCAGTCAGGAGAGGTCGCAAACGTAGAGGCTGGGAACCGTTGTCTGAAATAAACATCATTCTCCACACTAAAAGCGGCTGTAGCATCGCCAGAGTAGACACTATTCGGGTCCTTGGCATGTTTATCGAATCCAGTGGCAGTAACAGTACGACGCTCAACAAACTCACAGCCAAGACAGAGAACATGGTCCGACTCATCAACACAGTCTCGAATAGGCGTGGAGGCCTGAAGGAAGACAACCTGCTCAGGTTTCTCATGAGTCATATTGTTTATGTAGCAGCCATGCACAATAAGTATAACTCCGAGAAGAAACAATTAAACACACTCATCAGAAAAAGTTTCAAAAAAGTACTAGGCATTCCGTTACGGGCAAGCACGGACCTCCTTATGCAACTACGAGTGCGCAACACATTGGACAAGATAATCAAGGCCCACGAGTCAGCCCAACTGGTCCGTCTATCCTGTACCCCGGCAGGAAAGAAGATCCTGGCGGTTCTTGGGATCAACCCTATCCTCCTGGACGAGCGGAAATATCAAATCTCAGAAGAACAAAGGAACAACGTATGCGTTGCACCGTTCCCCGGAATGTTCATTCTCAACACAACGTAGGCAGACGCAAGGCAAGACCCCTCGCCCTCCTTAAGCGTACCAAAGACGATCCCTACCTGGCATATTTTCAAGACGCAGCCCAATATGGACAGACGTCTAACTTCACCATTGCCCTCGCTGATCACTACGGACAGATAGTGAATGCGGCTTCCCTGAAGTGCTCAACACCAACAAGAGCGGAGCAGGTCGCAGTTGCCATAGCACTCCTAGATAACAGCAGATCACAGATCTTCACCGATTCGAGACTGGCGGTCAGGGCTTTCGCTTCGGCATCCATCACTGAAAAGGCTCACAACATTCACAAGAACAAGAAAGATAATCTCTCCGCACACTCTCACGTGGTTTCCGGCGCACCTCGATCCCCAGCTTGACTCCTTTCCCAATCTCAATGACATCGCCCACTCCCAAGCGTGCGCACTAACCCACCTCGCGGGAGCAGTGTTGAGCTCAGACTCCGGGGTTCTCGAGTTGCGGGGCACTCTCACCACTTTCAGCGAAATCACTACGCACTATCATCTGGACAGGAGGACTTATCATCCCCATCATAGGAAACTTTTTAGACCTCAGGCGTCTGCTTCACGCATGCTTGAAACTAAGTGCTATCTAAACCTGGCCCTTTTCCATACGATCACTCCAGAGGCTTTTAGCTCTACTTGCCCCGACTGTGGGGCTGTTAGCAATCTCGCACACATACTCTGGCGATGCCCCTCATTGTAGGGACCCAGTCACATCATGGAGGAAGAATGGAGCTCTGTCATCCAGAGCTCAGAACTTTGACGTCAAACTTGGGCTGTCCAGAAAGCCCAAGATGCGGTGGTTAAGCTCGACCTACCAGTCCCCACGTGGGAGTGGCCCGCAGCTATGCCCTAGGGCAAAGCTTCTCAGGACCATGTAAATAAAGTTCTTTGTCTTTCTATGTGTTTGCCTGTCTGCATAATAATCTTCAACCCCACTCACACTCTCTCTGTTAAAGTCCTCAATCATTCGTTGTAGCCCGTCTCCATTGTTGCTGAGTAGAACTATGTCATCGGCAAACCAGAGCTTGCTGAGGTATTCGCGGTCGATCCTTGCTCCTAGGCCTTCCCAGTTTAATAGCTTGAATACTTTTTCCAAGCACGCAGTGAATAGCATTGCAGAGATTGTGTCTCCCTGTCTGACCCCTTTCTTTATAGATATCTTTCTGCTTTTCTTGTGTAGAGTTAAGGTAGCTGTAGAACATCTGTAGATATACTCCGAGGTATTTACGTAAGCGTTCTGTGCTCACTGATTATGTAATATTTCTCTGACTGCTGGTATCTCTACTGAATCAAATTACTTTTCGTAATATATAAAAGCCATATAGAGAGGCTTATTTTACTATGCGGATTTCTCGATAACCTGAATAATGACATTGACGCGATCCATTGTAGAGTATCCCTTCCTCAAACCAGCATGTTCACTTGGTTGACTAAACTCCAGTGTTGCCCTTATTCTTTTGCTGATTAGTTTTGTAAATATTTTATATAAAACTTGGAGTAAGCTAATGGGCCTATTATTTTCCAGTTCTTTGACGTCTCCCTTTTTGTGGGGTAGTATAATGCTTGCATTCTTCCCGTTTTTTGCGACCCATGCAGTCTACAGACACTTCTTATAGAGAGCCGTTAGTTTTCCAAGCAATATGTCTCCCCCATCTTTGATTAAATCAACTGTTATTCCATCTTCTTCTGCCGCCTTTCCTCGTGTCATTTCTTGCAAGGCCCTTCTCACCTCATCTCTATGTATAGAAGCAGTTTCTCTATCCTGTTCATTACTGTTCTTAATGCAGGTATCCTGACTCCTCTGAGCATTGCCGATGTCAGTATAAAATTCTTCCGCTTCTTTTGCTATATGTTCGAGATTGCTGTGATGATATTACCTTGGTTACCTTCCAGTGCATACATGTTGGTTTGTCCTATGCCAAGATTCTTTCTCATTGATTTCAGGCTGCGTCCACCTTTTACAGCTTCTCAACTTTCCCATGTTATAGTTTCGAATATCACTTATGTTCTACTTGCTGATCAGTTTTGACAGTTCCACAAATTCTATCTTATCTCTTGAGTTGGACACTTTCAATCTTTGTCGTTGCTTTGCTAGGTCCTTCTTTACTTGGGAGAGCTTGCTTACTGGTTGTCTTTGTGCCTTGCCTTCCACTTCAATTGCTGCCTCTGAAGCCAATCTAGTTACGGTTTCATTCATTAGCTCTGTGTCATCATCATCTCTCTGTTCTAAGGCTGCATATTTGTTTGCAAGTACCAGCCTGAATTTGTCTGCGTTTACCCGTACTGCCTCAAGGTTGACCTGTTTTTCATGACCAATTTTGCTCTTTCTCTCTGCAAGTTGATGTGAATCCTAGGCTTCACTAACCCATGATCCAGAAAGCCTTAGGATCCCTGCATTTTGCCCTGCCTATCACTTCTACATCCTGCACTATGCTGGTATCAGCAGTAATTATGAAGTCAAAATCATATCTTGTTTTACTATTAGGGCTTTTGCAGGTCCTCCTTCTGTTGCTGCACTTACTCAAAATGTGTTCACTATTCGAAGCTTATTCCTTTCTACGAATTCTACCAGCATCTCTCCTCTAGCGTTCCTAGAATCGGCGCCGTAGTTGCCAATTTCTTGTTCACCGGGCTGCTTTTTCCCCACTTTTGCATTGAAGTCACCGATTACTACAGTATAGTGAGTTTGCACTTTTCTCATCACTAATTCAACATCTTCATAAAACTGATCTATTTCCTCATCATCGTGACTGGATGTTGGAGCGTGGGCTTGTACTGCATTTTATGCATACCTTTTATTAAGTTTGAATGCGACTACAGCTACCTCTAACCAATGCTGTAGAATTCGTCAATGTTGCCCGCTATGTTATTATGGATCAGGAATCCTACCCCGTATTGCTTATTATCTAGGAGACCTCTATAGCAGAGGACATGTCCGTTATTCAGCAATGTAGAAGCCTCACCAGTTTTTCTAATCTCACTAAGGGCGATGATATTCCAAACAATCACTGATAGTTCCTCAAAGATGTCCTGCTAAGCTAGCCCCACTCTAGAGGGTTCAGGTGTTAAACCTTCCAAGGGTCAGTTTCCATTGGCGGCCTGTCCGGACCAGAGGTGCTGAAAATCTCTGGGGACGACGTAAGCGGCGACTAAAATCCAGCGGAACGTGCGTCGTAATCCCAAGTCCATGGTAACTGAACGAAGCCAGCATGTTGTTATTGTAGAGGCGTTAGCCGCGTGGAGAGGCTGTCTGCGAGGATTCGAATGATAACAATGTCTGGATAGGGGCCCTACACTAAACTGGGCGCCCGTGTTGATAATGAAACGCATGATCGCAGTCTTGTCCACAATGATGAGCAGGCGCCCAGCTCGAGGGGAGGGGTCACTTGCGACCATCAATGATTCCTTCTCTCGTTTCCCGACCAGGTACTAGGTGGAGTACACTTTCTAGTCCTATGTGCAAAACGCAAGTGATACCCGCAGGCTCTCTGAAACTTAGGGTTCCTTACTCGCTTGCCGCGGGAAGATGACGAAACACGTGGGTTTGAAGACCACTGGCGTCTTCTGGGCTCGTGAAGTGAAGCAATGGCAGCCGTGAGGTCGTCAATGCGCGCTTCGAACTGGGCGACTCTGAGAGCAGTGGCGTAATCGCGATGACGCAAACCGAAAAGCGATAATGCCCAGATTATAGGCGAGCTCAGCCAGGTTGTCCAGTGTTGTGTCATCAGTGGTGACATGAACGCGGCGAAAACGCTGGGGAAGCCTCTGCAGGAAAAGTTTCTTGCTCAGGGAGCATACCTTCGCCCAAGACCTGCCGCATCCGGTACAGCATTTGCGACGCGCGTGTATCACCAACTTCTTCGCTGGTGAAGATTTTTTGTGGGCGAGTGCGTTCCGAGGCGACGGTACGCGTGAGGATCTTCACCTTCAGGCAATCATTCGGGTTTTCGCCAAAAGGCTGGGCGAGGACGTCAATGAGGTCCTTGACTACCTCGGGTGAGAGTGCCGAGATCACTTTGCACTACTGGATCGTCTGCGAAATGATCAATTGCACTTAGGATTACACCTCGGCCTGTACTAACCACACCCAGGCCTGTACGATACGTGCCCCTTACCCTACTCTTCACCCGGAGCCTCGCGCACGACTGAACGGGGTGCGCTTTCACCCCGCTTTTGTCCGTCGCGTGCGCGAGGCTGAGCCGCGATCACTCGTTCACATTCGCACGCTTTTGCCTACACACACAAAATACGGCACGCGGCAAAGATTTTATCGCCCTTACACGTTATACGGAACCTCACGGCGATGCCAACGCCGACGGCAGAAGTGCACCTGAGTGTCTATATAATTGCTATCGCAATAAAATGACCGACACGTAAGCTGCAGAACTGATACAGGAGTGAATGCCGGAATATGGCGTACATATTTATTTCCTTCGTTCTGCCTGCGTTGAGAGCCCCTGGCATTACAGCAGATGCGGGCCCAACAAGTTTGTTCAAGAAAAAATTGACATTTAAATAATTCATCGTCACAACACCACCTTGATGGTGGCGTTGTGACAAGAAGGAAAAGGTATACAAGGAAAAACGAAATGGAAAAGAGATGATATCAACCATTGAATAGGCCGAAGTTGCAAAATTGGTTATGAACTTCAATGGCGCCGGGGGTCGCGACTTCTCGTCCAAAAGAAATCAAATTGTTTATCTGACACTGACGCAGCGGTGACTGTCACATCCGTACCTTATGTGTCTGATATGAAACGTTTTTATCATGGCCCTCTTCATTTATTGTTGGCAGTCTACAATAACTACAATGATAAACTTAATAGGTGCGGCATAAGTTCCAGAGGGCCAACTCATGCTCCCTGTGTCTAGTGCTAATACAGCAGCCGTTTTGGCCGATGTATGACTTGACGCAAATTAACGACGCTTGGTAGACCATAGCGGTCGTACATGACCTGTGGCAATATGTGTTTGATCTGGCAACCGTCATCACTGTGCATATCGGGAGCTTTTACTTTTTTACGAATTCGCGGACTCAATTGCGACAACTTATTTCCTGTCAAGAGTGTCGTAAGATCATATCTTGCTTCCACATTCTTCAGTCCATGGGAAAGTTCGTGAACGTACGGGAAAACAGAAAGCTTTCTTGAACCACAGACAGAGCTGCCGTTGCTCCTTTCTTCCTGAAATAAACCAGTCGACAGTTGCGATTTTTTCGTCCATTCCATCTTTGTCTCCTTTTGTTGCGCAGTTACATAATCAATACAATGTCGCCCAGCTGTCAGTACTAAAATAGGACATGTTTTAATGGAATAGCAAATGATCCATTCAGTCAACTCAGTTGCAAGGACGGCATCACGGTCGGCCCCATCATACGGGAGCGCAGGCGTTTTGAGAAAGCTTTAAGAACGCTTTGAGAAGCCGTCACATGGTCAATCGTGCGTGCGGCAGCCCAACATGACAGCAGCATCGTAGTGCTAAGATGTACCCGCACTACAGGTGCCGGTAGCTGGGGAGCATATGAGAAAGCTTCTCCGGTGGGAAATTGAGGGTATGCCTCCTGCTTACACGTGCTCACGCGCTTGAGTCTACGTCCCCGATGATACCACTTGTCCAAGCCATCGTTCGTCTGAAGCTGTCCAGTGATGGCCGGGTCTTTGTGTGTGCCGTCGCTTCCCCACGCCCGACTGGCCCTATACAAGTCTTATACAAGTCTGCTATGCACAATGCCCGAAGCTCCCGCTACGTCGTGACACTTCGGCCGAATGAAGGAATGCCAAAGACCCGCCTATTTGCTTCAGGTGCCATCGTATAGGTCACGTCCCCCGTTGTGGCAACCGCTGGTCCTGACCTCCTCATGCACCGTATGTCTAGAACCGTCAACCTAACCTTTACAAACATTTTCATAGAAAGTCTATAGACAGTCTATAGACATGGGTTTATGAAGTTTTCTATAAATATTTTAGACTAGCCTATAGACAGTCTATGGACGTATGGCCTTAAAGTATTTATAGGCTGGTCTATAAAATGTCTGAGTCTATAGACTTTATATCTAAAGACAAAAGCGTATAGGCTTATACATTCTGCTTTTGCAGAGTCAAGCCTATGGAATGTCTACCCGCCGTGGTTGCTTAGTGGCTATGGTGTTGGACAGCTAAGCACAAGGTCGCGGGATCGAATCCCGGCCGTGCCGGCCGCATTTCGATGGGGGCAAAATGCGAAAACACCTGTGTGCTTAGATTTAGGTGCACGTTAAAGAACCCCAAGTGGTCAAAATTTCCGGAGTCCCCAACTACGGCGTGCCTCATAATCAGATCGTGGTTTTGGAGCGTAAAGTCCCATGATTTTAAAAAATGGAACGTTTACAGGTATATCTACGGAGTGCTGAGTTTTCCTATATATCAGTGTAGTCTGTCTATGCACTTGTGTCCTCACACTTTCTGTAGATTGTGGTCTACAGACTGCGTATAGAACATTGCTTTAGACCAGTCCATAGCTAATCTTTACAGGCGCTTCGCGTGCCGAATTGGCGCAGGATTGTTTTGAATCATATGGAGCTCGTCATATTTTGGCCAATCCGCCAAGCTGGGTGATCAACAAAGATTACTTATTAACATTTTAAATAATAAACCTAGCAAAAAATCTTCAATACAGAAGTTCTAGCACTTGTGCAAAAACGTAGAAATATTTCATCTATGCTAACTGCCCTGTTTAGTTTTTCCCAGGCTTTCTTTAAAGTGCGTGAAATTTAAAAATACCATGTGACTGCCAGCTAATGCGCGGCACTTTTAGTGCCCTCAAATGTAAGTTTAACGTATTAGCAAAGACTGCTCCGTGCACAGAGATCGATTGAAAAGCTTTCGGTGGCTGCGACGGACGTTAAGCGACAAAAGGTACGTGCGCTTTTAAGAAAAAAAATCGTAAACGAACATGCGGCCGCCAAGTGCGAATGCAATATGCGACCGGAGGCAGCATGGTTTCCATATCCGTCCTTCATCACACTATCAGGCTCGCCCCCTGCATCGTGTTTCTTCATTAGTCCAAAAAGATGATGTCAGATGATGAGATTTAATGTCGTTTACAAGTCTGGCGTCATGCATCAGGGCGCCGTCTGCCTCTAACGTCATTCCGTAGTACGTACCGACTTCACTGCCCATGATTCAGACACCTGCGTCCTCGCCATCTCCGACTTGAGTGCTATACGCAATCAACATCTTAGCGATGCAAACTTGTGGGCCATCATCAACGCTCTAACCACTCCAATCTGTCTGTCCAACTATTCGTGTTCCCTGAAAATATTGCGACATCCTTTACCGTCGCCGAGTTGCAGAATGGATGCCAAAGAAGGGAAACGCAGTCGATGACAGCAGAAAACTAGGTGGGGTGATGAAGTTAGGGAATTCGCAGGTGCACGCTGGAGTGCGTTGGTACAGGACAGTGTAATTGGAAATTACAGGGAGATGCCCTCGCCCTGCAGTGGACATAAAATAGGCTAACAATGATCATAACACCGTCGCCGCGTGTATGTGCAAGATCATGAAAACGACGCTGAAGTAGCGCGCGGGTAGGAAAACAGAGACAACGACGTCAAGTTGATTGTTCATCTAAAGTGCTTTTATCTGTGCTGTACACTGGCTTTCTCGCCTCCTAGTTCGTCGTGACGCTGTTGGATGTACTGGGTAAGATTGCCTCATGCTTGGCGCTCCTTCGCGGAGACATGCATGAACGCGGAATAACTTCCAATCGTCGCAAAGCTTGTTCACCGATACTGTCGCTGCCTGCTGGGCCTAACGCCAGGATTCAGGCTCCTGGAGGATCCCACATGAGCGGCTCTACCTACTGCCGCCATGGCCACAGCAACTACATGGCAGGTCGTGCTTCAGAATCCTATGATTCCATTGGATTTCCATGGTAACGCTTTTGAAGATGTCCAAGATTGGTTGGAACAGTTCGAGTGCGTCGCCAGTATATTGACTGGGGCTCCCAGCAAAACCTGTCTGATGTCTATTTTTCCCTTCAAGATAGTGCGATAACGTGGTTTGTGAACCGGGAAAGGAGTCAGACGACATGGGGTGTCTTCCGTACCCGGATGCTAGACATTCACTTGTAGCGCAGAGGGCACAATGTGCAGCGCCTGCTCGAATCCCGTATTCAAAAACCGTCGTTGCGCGCTGTATGTGTGCGAGGGAAAGTGTGCGAGGATTGAGCAGGCAATCGCGGGTGAATCTCGGGCGCATAAGGGAGGAAAGCAGGGAGGAAGGGCACCGTCTTCCTTCGCGCGCAAGGCATCACACAGAGAGGAGGGAGGGCGGGGGGGGGGGGGGTTGCTTACTGCGGCGGCTGCTGCGTATGGTGCGGCCACGCTGGCCCTATCTTGAAAGCGAACTGCGATGAGTAGAGTCTATACTCCATCTCACAAACTGGTTGCAGCATGGCCGAAGGTACGAGGAGAACAAAGGCAATATCCTTGCGCAGCGGTATATATTTCGCGACGTAACTGGCTGATTGTTGGCTGGGCTAGAGAGTTTTATTTTCCTTTGCTACATGACGCGGTACAGCGATACGCGACATGTTAGGATCTTTCTGCGTGCACGTCCTAGAGATAGCTTCAACCGACGTCATTCTTGGCGCAATGTTTGTGACCAAGCACGGTGAAAACTGCGTCCCTGACATCATGTGCAAGTTATCTATGTAGATGGCTTGGACTGACGTCATCCTAGGTGCCATATTTGTGACGCAGCATGGTAGAAGGCTGCGTCCGTGACGTCACGAGCAAGCAATCTATACCGCTAATTATTGTGACAGTTACCGCCTGCGATCATTATAGCCATCTTAACCATGGTTACGTGGCCACCCAGCTTCGATGCGAGTTCGCGCTTGTTGCTGTGTCTCCGCCCTGTCAGCAAGAAACGAGCGGCAAAAGCAGTCATCGTTGTCTCACATCAAGCTGAGGTCAAATCATTGGGTATGTTTTGTCGTAATTATTCAGATTGGCTGCTTGCTTTCACGCTGCTAGGACTACAGACACGGCACCAAGTCATGAAACTGGTTTCATTTCTGATTGGCAGATGGCGCCGCAGCATTAGTATTGGGGTTGCGTTGTTGATGAGCAATGATATAAAATCCTCATTGTTCACTGCATAATTAATTTACTACCCCACTCTAGCAACCTACGTGACAACGGTAGCGAGAAAATGTCAAGTAGACGCTGAGCAGGTGCTGTGGCGAAGGTGAACATTTGTAAGGGCATTCGTCCGTACTACTTGCTAAGGGGACTGCAGGGTAACTGCATGGAAAGCGTACAGCTAAATCAAAGCCATGCCATCGCATGCATGTAAACCCAGCTAATGATTACGGAGTCAAAACGCGTTTTACGTCAATCCACCAACCCTGGAGCATGTAACAGGATGGGAAGCGAAGGCTGAGTAGACGACACGGAGCAGACGAGCATATCTCGTGGGGCATCCGGCCTTGCTATTGGCTAAGAATTTGTCTAAGTTCCTCAATGCTGCCACCAGATTCTGAGATAGAGTATAGGTGCGTGGAGGGCTCAAAGCTTCGCGTGCGCTGGATTCTTGACGCTAAGTTCGCGTCAGGGCGAGAGGCAGCACAAAGGTGAATTCTTGCGCTCCTGCTGCCGCACATGTCATCTCCTGCGTTTTGACAGTCCGTTTCCGCGGTCATCGAGTGAGACGTGTTCATGTTCGCTTCTGCGCGCGCGTCACCACACTTTTCAATTTTGCCAGTAAGCGAATGTTTACAAGTTTACACGGCTGATAAAACTGCGATCCTTACTTGGTATAGCTGTCTACCAATTTGCTATCGCAATCGATGGTCCGCGTTTCAGACAAAACTAAGACTTTATTCTTTGTTTTCTAGGCGTGTGTTTGACCTGATTTGCACAAATTCACTTCCGCACACTCGATGCGAAAATCCAACTGCAAAAGAGGAACCCCAGTTCTCATTACTTGCTATCATAGAGTCTTACTGTCAATTTCAACAAAGCGCACTGTTACAGACACTTCAAGTTTTCACATGCGACGCCTGTCATGCAGGAAGTAGCGTATCTGGAGCGTTGCACTGCAATGCAAACCTGTTTTAAAGGCTTGACATACAACGCTGAGAACGAACAATCCATTTTTAAAGCAATGAGCTTTGGTGTGGAACACACGTGGCCACAACAAAATTTTCGGCGATAGGCTTTGTTTACACTAGCTAGTTTGGCTTTGTCGATACATGTCAGAGCAGCGATGTTTGCTATTTATTAATAACTGGATGATGATGGCGATTGTTTTATTTTAGGGATCTTAATAGGTCGCACGCTGGCCTATTAAGGTCTCGAGCCTCGAGGCTCGCACTAGACAGCCGGCTTGCAACCAGTGCAACCAGGCCAGTGTTGCCATATTACTGTGCAGTTTGAATATCCATTATTTATCGAACACGTAGGAAGAGAGAGACGAGATTACGTCGACGAAGTGTGTTGCGGGTAGCTAACTAATACTGCGGAGATGAAACTGCGCTTATGTACGGATGAAGCACGCAGCTTAGTACCTTCGCCAAAATAGCCAAAAAAAGAAAGGTCTACACTGTGGCAATATTAACTCTGCTGGTTTCTGCCATCGCAGTTGGAAAGGGGGAGAAGGGTTCCTAGCGTGGAGTTTACGTATAATCCCCTCTCAGTTACCAAGCTATCGGGACAGAACGTCGTTAAGGTTAGCAAGTCTGATGTGGCGATTGTACAAACGACAAGTCTGAAGGTAGCCGGAGAGTGAAATTTTTCTCCCATACCAATAATAGGGACGCCTGGTGCGAACTCGCGCCATTACGGTTAGCGTCGACATTGTCGCGCTGTCCTGCTATCGAGAATGCGAGCAAGGCCAGCGATTGGCGTGTTGGGAGCTAGATCTCAAGAGACGTGCGGTGCGTGGGGCAGCCGCACACGCCAGCTCGCTTTGCGCACGCAAGGACCTACGTGCACGATTGAGCCATGCTTCCTGAAGGCTGTTTCCTCAGCTGGCTGCTTTCACAGCAGGAGTGCAGTTTTATTTTTCACGAGAACACGTGGCTCCTGAAAGTTTATACTTTTGGTACAACGCGCAAGGTAGAATTGATGGCGTCTACTGTACTTGTGATGCAAGTTGCCCGTGTATAACGATAACTTTTGTTGGAAAAAAATGCATTAAAATCAGCGTGAAGAAAATCGCCCTACAGTTTGCTCCATACATGGAGATTCCCTTGTGCAACTTCGTTACAGCTCACGTTGCGGTTTATATGGAACAATCTTGGAAAAACCGTTCTTTATGCAACTTTTACTGAATATACATGAAACTGGCCTGCGCGTTCCCATTGAATTTTATGTTCAAGTTAAATCGCGGCACAACCCAAGCGAATACGAGAAAAATTTACCGACGATTACGATACTCCCTAATGTGAAATTTGAACATAGCCGTCTACGTGTTCTCATTTCGCGATATAGTGGCTGGCGCGGGCAATTTGTATCACGTTCGAAACGTAGCGAAGTGTGTTCCCACGAATGCCTCGTTAATACTGACGCTTTGGCGCGATTCACAGCAGCCGCTGCAGATGAACCTCCACTGATGCAGCGCTTTGTTTCCGCACAGACGACGACCGCTATTCTGGAGCCACTTCGTAGCTATCGTCGCCGCAAAGCTGGTCATGTGCAGCACTACCCTTTTCTTCTAACGCTTTCGCCATTCCATTCTCCTCCTCTATCCGACTCATGGTTCCACAGCACCCTCCTCCTGGGCTTTTCTCCTCGCGCTCCCTTCGCTAACCTTGTCTTTCCTCGCCCGCTGCCCTCCGTGTTCGTTCTGATATTTCACCGTGTTCGTTCACTCGGTTACGGGGTAGGACGCCGACGCCGACGCTCCCCGGAGTCTCGCGCTTCTAATAGCTGCGCTCCAAAATAATATTGCTATTTGGTGCGAACATTTTAAATGCGAGCACAAGATGGATACGGGCTGGGCAGCTTCAATCTGCCTTCTATTGGCGCGGCAATATTAGGGTAAATAAACGCCAGAGGAATGTAGGAAGCAAAGATAGGTACTCGCACTTGGCTACCTACTTTCCATCTTGTGGATGTATCCCAACGTAGAGCAAAACTACTGCTCTTAATAAACATAAAGACAGAAAGATATGAACTATACGCTAAGTCAGCTTATGAATAAATAGAGCGGTTTTGCGTCCATCAACCTTGCATGAACCGCAGTGATAAACTGACTTCTGTCTCAGTATGCGCCAGGACATATAGGAAGCAGCGCTGCCAACTTTAAGAATAGTTCCCTAAATGTAGGAGTCTTCACCCTTGTTTAGGGAAATAGGTAAAGCTTGATTCATAGGACATTAAAATGGCGAAACTGCTTTAGATACGGCGTGCTTTCATTTGAGTCGCCGCAAGCTGCCTCCGCATAAGCCTGTGAATTATTAATTTTTAATATATAATAGTGCCGTGAACGCATTGTTGCCATAGAAAGGACAGGATCTGCATGTGCTAGGTCCTTTAACAGAGTATGGCCACCGAGATTTTACTCTTCGTATCTCCAGCTGGGCTGCCGATGTAAGTACACTCTGGAGTAGACATTTGTCTGTAACCTGCAAACCATACGTTTGCTAGGACACCAAACAAACCAGCAAGGGAAAATCTGGGTGTGGTCGGACTCGTACACCTAGCACCCTGCACGACAATGTGGTCGTGGCGCTAAACAGCCAACTAGGCACGCGTATGCATAACTTTACCGAGAACCGCTCAAGGGCACGGCAACCCTTGATATTGTCACGTGGTGGTGACGTTGAATAACACAGTAGCAATACTGTGAACGACAAAACAAACTTTTATTGGTCGAACCTGTGCCCACAAAACAGGCTACACTTATAGCACAACGATAGTGGCGAACACGCTCGGCGATCGTCGAAAATCTGATCAGCGGGTCAAGCGCGTCGGCTTTTATACAACAGTCGTCGAATGTTCCAGACTAATCGTTGGGACCCGCATGCCTTCCACAAAGTTCTACAACATTCGAGTCACGCGATGAAATCAGATAACACAAGGTTCGGCGACAACAGACAGCGGATAGAAGCATCGATAACTTTCCAGAAACTTCGGATACATGCAGACGCGTGCCGCGCTGTGCGATAACATTTGTTAGGCGGCGAAACGTGGTTGCCTGTTAAATATAAGTACACGTGTCAATACCCCCCTCTTAAAAAAGCATCGACCCGATGCTGCATACAAATGAAAGCAATAAAGAAAAACACCCGTAGCAAAGAAAACAAAAATAAGGAAGTTCGTCAGCGTCCGTAAAAGGGTTTCAGACGCACCACGTGGACCACTTCAGATCGTGTGCGGCGCCGCTGTGAATGCGAAATTCCGTCTGGCACGACCTCCTAGTCCAGTGCGCCAATACGTTGCATGATCTTGTACGGTCCGAAATAGCGACGCAAAAGCTTCTCGCACAGTCCTCGTCGGCGTATAGGGGTCCAAACCCAAAGTCGGTCACCGGGCTGGTACTCGACGAAGCGTCGTCGGAGGTTGTAGTGTCGGCTGTCGGTCCTCTACTGGCTCTTGATTCGCAGGCGGGCGAGCTGTCGGGCTTCTTCGGCGCGCTGGAGATAGCTAGCGACGTCAACATTCTCTTCGTCAGTTACGTGCGGCAGCATGGCGTCAAGCGTCGTCGTCGGGTTCCTGCCGTAAACCAGCTTAAACGGCGTGATCTGTGTTGTTTCTTGCACTGCCGTGTTGTACGCAAAGGTTACGTACGGCAGGACCGCGTCCCACATCTTGTGTTCGACGTCGACGTACATTGCTAGCATGTCGGCGAGGGTCTTGTTCAGGCGCTCCGTGAGACCATTCGTCTGCGGATGGTAGGCAGTTGTCCTCCTGTGGCTTGTCTGGCTGTACTGCAGAATGGCTTGGGTGAGCTCTGCTGTAAAAGCCGTTCCTCTGTCGGTGAAGAGCACTTCTGGGGCACCATGTCGCAGCAGGATGTTCTCGACGAAAAATTTCGCCACTTCGGCTGCCGCTGCCTTTTGGTAGAGCTTTAGTTTCAGCAAAGCGGGTGAGATAGTCCGTCGCCACGACGATCCACTTATTCCCGTATGTTGATATCGGAAACGGCCCCAACAAATCCATCCCAATCTGCTGGAATGGTCGGCGAGGAGGTTCGATCAGCTGTAGTAATCCTGCTGGCCTTGTCGGTGGTGTCTTTCGTCGTTGACAGTCTCGGCATGTCTTGACGTAACGGGCGACGTCGGCGGTCAGACGCGGCCAGTAATACCTTTCCTGTATTCTCGACAGCGTCCGGGAGAATCCGAGGTGCCCAGCGTTTGTATCGTCGTGTAGGGCGTGCAGTATTTCTGGACGCAGCGCTGACGGTACAACAAGAAGGTAGCTGGCGCGGACTGGTGAGAAGTTCTTCACGAGCAGGTTGTTTTGTAGCGTGAACGACGACAACCCGCGCTTAAATGCCCTAGGGACAACGTCGGGGTTCCCTTCCAAATACTCGACGAGGCCTTTTAGCTCCGGGTCTGCTCGTTGCTGTTTAGTGAAGTCTTCCACGCTTATTATCCCAAGGAAGGCGTCGTCGTCCTCGTCGTCTTGCGGCGGGGGATCGATGGAGGCGCGCGATAAGCAGTCGGCGTCGGAGTGTTTTCTTCCGGACTTGTATATTACCGTGACGTCATATTCTTGTAGTCTGAGGCTCCACCGCGCCAGCCGTCCTGAAGGGTCCTTTAAGTTAGCTAGCCAACACAATGCATGATGGTCACTGACGACTTTGAATGGCTTGCCATAGAGGTAAGGGCGGAATTTAGCTATAGCCCAAATGATGGCGAGGCATTCCTTTTCAGTCGTAGAATAGTTGCTTTCCGCTTTTGACAGCGACCGGCTAGCATACGATATCACCCTTTCAAGTCCTTTTTTCCTCTGGACAAGCACGGCACCGAGGCCTAGGCTACTGGCGTCAGTGTGGATTTCGGTATCGGCGTCCTCGTCGAAGTGTGCAAGTACCGGCGGCGACTGCATGCGTCGTTTGAGTTCTTGAAATGCCTTGGCCTGCGGCGTTTCCCACTTGAACGCGACATCACATTTGGTTAGATGTGTTAGCGGCTCCGCGATGCGTGAGAAGTCCTTGACAAAGCGCCTATAGTAGGCACACATGCCAAGGAATCTGCGCACTGCCTTCTTGTCGGTTGGCTGCGGGAACTTTGCGATGGCAGCTGTCTTCTCTGGGTCGGGGCGTACTCCTGATTTGCTGATCACGTGGCCTAGGAGCAAAAGCTCCTCGTAAGCGAAGCGGCACTTTTCCGGCTTCAGAGTGAGCCCTGATGACTTGATGGCTTCTAACACTGTCGCAAGCCGCCTAAGGTGATCGTCGAAATTTCCGGCGAAGACAACGACGTCATCCAGGTAAACAAGGCACGTCTGCCACTTCAGTCCGGCTAACACCGTGTCCATGACGCGCTGAAACGTTGCAGGCGCCGAGCACAGTCCGAGTGGCATGACCTTGAACTCGTAGAGGCCGTCTGGCGTGACGAAGGCAGTCTTTTCGCGATCTGTCTCGTCGACTTCTATTTGCCAGTAGCCAGACTTGAGGTCCATCGACGAGAAGTATTTAGCGTTGCAGAGCCGATCCAATGCGTCGTCTATCCGTGGAAGGGGGCACACATGCTTCTTCGCGATCTTGTTCAGTCGACGATAATCGACGCAGAAGCGTAGGGTTCCGTCCTTTTTCTTTACGAGGACTACAGGAGAGGCCCACGGGCTTTTCGACGGCTGGATGATGTCGTCGCGCAGCATTTCGTCGACTTGTTGCCTAATAGCTTCACGTTCTCGCGTCGAAACTCGGTAAGGGCTCTGGCGGAGTGGTCGAGCGCTCTCTTCGGTTATTATGCGATGCTTTGCAACTGGTGTTTGTCGAATCCTCGATGACGTCGAAAAGCAGCCTTTGTATCGTCGGAGAAGACTTCTGATCTGTTGCTGCTTACTCATAGGAAGACTTGGATTCACGTCGAAGTCTGGTTCGGGGACAATGCTCATCGGGGTAGATGCGGCTGAATCCGAGAGGACAAAGGCATTGCTGGTTTCCACAATTTCCTCGATGTATGCGATTGTCGTGCCCTTGTTGATGTGCTTGAACTCTTGGCTGAAGTTGGTTAGCATAACTTCCACTTGCCCGCCGTGGAGTCGAGCGATCCCTCTTGCTACGCAAATTTCACGGTCGAGCAGTAGATGTTGGTCGCCCTCGATGACGCCTTCTACGTCAGCGGGTGTTTCAGTGCCGACGGAAATAATAATGCTGGCGCGCGGCGGGATGCTCACTTGATCTTCGAGCACACTCAAGGCGTGGTGACTACGACAGCTCTCCGGCGGTATCGCTTGATCTTGTGACAGCGTTATCGATTTCGACTTCAGGTCGATGACTGCGCCATGTTGATTCAGGAAGTCCATGCCGAGAATGACGTCTCGTGAACACTGTTGGAGGGCAACGAAGGTGGCAGGGTAAGTCCGGTCATGAACGGTAATTCTTGCCGTGCAGATCCCAGTCGGCGTAATCAGGTGTCCTCCAGCGGTGCGAATTTGAGGGCCTTCCCATGCAGTCTTAACTTTCCTCAACTGGGCGGCGATGGGTCCACTCATGACGGAGTAATCGGCTCCTGTGTCTACTAAGGCGGTGACTGCGTGGCCGTCGAGTAGCACGTCGAGGTCGGTGGTTCTTTGTCTTGCGTTACAGTTAGGTCTCGGCGTCGGATCACGGCTGCGTCGTGTTGAACTAAAGCTGGAACGTCGCGTCGTCAAGTCGTCTTTCGTCGGTGTAGTCTTGGCTTCCTGACTTCGTCGGGACGGCGGCGTGTCGTCATTAGGTCGTCGAGATGGTTTCTTCGTCTCTTCGTCGGCGGCGAAGGATCTTCGTCAGTTCGACGAACAGCAACCGCACCTCCATCGGTTGCTGCTTTTAGTTTTCCGGATACGGGCTCGCTGACGGGCCCCGGGCTGGGCCAGTGTATGGTCGGCGCTGCGGCGACAGGTAGCGGCCTGGTGATGGCGAACGCGATGGTCGTCGAGAGCTCCACTGAGTAGCGGCGAGGTAGTCGGCGATATCTCGAGGGCGTTCACCTAGCTGCGGGCGCGGAGCATTGACGGCGAAACCTCGCAGTCCCATCTCCCGGTATGGGCATCGGCGATACACATGGCCGGCTTCTCCGCAGTGATAGCAGAGCGGACGGTGGTCGGAGGCTCGCCAAATGTCCGTCTTCCTCGCGTAGGTGCGCTGGGCGACGGGTGGGCGTGCTGGCGGCGGCGGCGGCGGACGACGGAATCGCGTCGTTGCAGGGCCCTGGCGTGGTCGCGGAGGGGGACCTTGACGGCGTGCGACGGCGGCGTAGGTCATCGCTTCTGGCTGGGGCTGCGGTAATTGAGGTTGCACCTCAGGAACCCCAAGCGATCGCTGAACCTCATCTTTCACGATGTCAGCGATCGAAGCTACTTGAGGCTGCGACGAAGGCAGGACCTTGCGCAGTTCTTCGCGCACAATGGCCCTGATGGTCTTTTGAAGGTCGTCCGAACCCAGTCCTTGGATGGCATACTGCGGCGTGTGCCCCTGGCGGTTATATTGCCGGGTGCGCATCTCCAGAGTTTTCTCGATCATCGATGCCTCTGCAGAAAACTCAGCCACAGTCTTCGGTGGGTTACGAATAAGTCCGGCGAAAAGGTCTTGCTTGACGCCGCGCATCAGGAAGCGAACTTTTTTCTCCTCCGACATTTCCGGGTCGGGGTGCCGGAAAAGACGGGCCATCTCCTCCGTGAAGCTCGCGATCGTCTCGTGTGGCAGCTGCACTCAGGTTTCTAGTAGAGCTTGGGCTCGCTCTTTTCGCACGACGCTTGTAAACGTGTGCAAGAAGCCGCTTCGGAACAAGTCCCACGTCGTTAAGGTGGCTTCCCGATTCTCGAACCACGTCCTGGCGGCGTCTTCCAATGCGAAATAGACATGCCGCAGCTTGTCGTCGCTGTCCCAACTGTTAAACTTAGCGACCCTCTCATACGTCTCCAGCCAGCTTTCCGGGTCCTCAAATGTGGAACCGCGGAACGTCGGTGGCTCCCTGGGCTGCTGCAGAACAATTGGGGCTGCTCCGGCTGCCATTGGGGCTGTCTTCTTGGTCGTCTCTGGACGAACTTCTCTGACGCTCTTCTTGGTCGTCTCTGGTAGAATTCCGTGTTCCGGGGGCAGCTGGTGTAGCCGGCGGCGTGCTCGATGTTCCGGGACGGCGCTGGTGTTGTCTTTGCGGTCCGGGCTTGAATTACGGCTTGTCGGGGGCGTCCGGTACATGAACGTAAAGCACCTCCACCAGATGTCACGTGGTGGTGACGTTGAATAACACAGTAGCAATACTGTGAACGACAAAACAAACTTTTATTGGGCGAACCTGTGCCCACAAAACAGGCAACACTTATAGCACAACGATAGCGGCGAACACGCTCGGCGATCGTCAAAAATCTGATCAGCGGGTCAAGCGCGTCGGCTTTTATACAACAGTCGTCGAATGTTCCAGACTAATCGTTGGGACCCGCATGCCTTCCACAAAGTTCTACAACATTCGAGTCACGCGATGAAATCAGATAACACAAGGTTCGGCGACAACAGACAGCGGATAGAAGCATCGATAACTTTCCAGAAACTTCGGATACATGCAGACGCGTGCCGCGCTGTGCGATAACATTTGTTAGGCGGCGAAACGTGGTTGCCTGTTAAATATAAGTACACGTGTCAATATCGTCGCAGTGCTTGATGCGGGTGGTGTTGCTTTTCTTGTGAGAAGAGATAGAAATTAACTTCGTGTCTTCGTGCCTTGCTCTCTGATTGCTACGTAAGCACGTAAGTTAGTGAGGTTACGTCAGTACACAGTATGAAATATTTATTCACATCTTTTACAATAATGTCATGAGGTGGCGCAGTTTGGACACTGTTACACTCGATAAGTCTGGTCGGGCGCCATTCTTCCCTATATTTCGAATAAGGTTCTTTGTAACCTGCACACTTTCGTCTAGGTGCAAAACACAGGGCGTGTAATTAAGAACGAAGTGGCGCTAGAGTTCACGACTCTGTTGACAGTGTTTTTACCTAGTTTTAGTCGACTGAGCATTTTATGAATAGATAGCTTGCACGTGCAGTCACGGACGCAGCTTCTCATCGCGAAAATTCTCCAATATGGCGCGATGACGACGTAAGCGTATAATATTCCCTGCCGTGAGTAACCGCCTTCTTTGGAGGAAAGAAAGCTCAGGAGAGACCACGGCCCTACCGGCAGTATTGGAGCCACGCAATACGTCAGCAGACGCAGCTGCTCATCGAGATCGAGCCGGTTCACCAAGAAGACACCTTCGACGATGTTACTGCGAGCCTTCTATGCTAGAAAAAGCTTCATTCAGTGGTTGCTGGTAGTCAAGTACCCGGCTGTCCGTCAGAAATGTAGCCAAGCCGATAAAAACATAATGGTAATGTATACAATTATAAGATCTACAGTGATCATAAATCCGTCCTTCAATGTCAGGAAAGTATATTTTGTGTGCTCAGGACCTGTCTAACCAGAGATGCCAAACTAAACAAGATTCTATTTGCTGAATTATTGGACTACATTTAATATTGCGGTACCATTCCTTTACAGAATATCATGCTCCCAGTTCAATATTTGAAAATTGTTTAGAAATCTTTGCTACCTAACCAACCAATTACTACTAGAAAAATTACTGATGCCCCAACAGAACTTACGAGTGAACTCAACTGGTCCCATAGCCGTTCAAAATAGTGGCTTGTTGGGCTAGTTACATGGTTATGCTAAGAGTGCCGCCCAAGTTGAAACAGGAAAACCACGAAATGCAAGCGTAGATAAAGCGACAAGGAGGCAGCTGCCTACATTCCTTTCCAGCCATTGCCGCTTAGTCTATGTTTGGTTCTGTTTGTTTTTTTATCCTGTTTAAAACTTAGTATCATTTTCGTAGTGCAGCCGATAGTCGTATATTGTGTTGCTTGTTTTGCGAGGTTGTCCAGTGTAACCGGCGAAAAAAAAAAGAAAGACGAAGTCAGCGATACAGGGCCGATCATACACTATACCCGCGGTGCTGCAGCACATTGCCGCATATATTTTAGATAAAGGGGGGACTGCAGCCTGAGCATAAGGAAGTTCTGCTAGCATCCGATTCACATTTCCTGTGAGCAGGGAGAGTCATGTAAAGTTCGTTGTTCGGAAACAGATGTTCGGGGCCCGCGGTACAACTTCAGCGCAACAATTGAAGCAGGTTCGCTTGAGAGAGAGACAAAAATTTAGAAGAAAATTTCGCCTGCGTGCGTGTAGGTATTTACGTACTACTCTGTCTATAAATAGGGGGCAGCGGCAGAAATGCTCTAGGATGAGCCGAGTGGAAGGAAAAACAAAGCCGAACATAATATTATTAGTCACGGTATATATACATGAGACAAACGTGATGTTGCTCATGCAAACGTGCGGAGATGAAGTCCCGAGTTTGCGCTAGTTGCACAGAGTAAACTCCAAATAAGAGACATGACAAGTCCAGGGCTCTTTTCACCGCCACAAAACCTCGACTGCGGCTCCCAAAATGGGGAGTCATTCGAGCATCCAGACCCAGAGCTCTTCGCCGCAACGGCAAAGCGAAAGATAGACTTTGGTGGCTACCGCATGGGACCACTTAACCCGAAGGAACTGCTGCTTTGCCTTGATGTCCTGAAGCTAGAGCCCAGTGCCCTGAGAGTAAAGGACCTGGCCACCTTGAACACTCTCATCAAGGCCCACGTTGAAAGGATCCCATTTCAAAATATAGACGTGTTCCTCGGCCATCAGACGCCGCTTGATGACGACTCGGTGTTCTGCTAGGTGATTGAACAACGTCGCGGCGGCTGCTGCATGGAGCTCAATAACATCTTCGGCAGGCTTCTGCTGACATTGGGCTTCAAGTTCAACATTCGGGCTGCCCGGGCCCGCTGGAGCCGTCCAATGAACTCGTCACTCACTCCCCTAACAGACATGCTCTTATGCGTCGACCTAGACGAGGAAGGCGAGTACTTCGCTGATATGGGCTTCGGCGGTGGGCCGAACCCGTTCAAAGCGCTTCCTGTAGAAGGCGAGGCAGAGCCTTACCGTGCGCGCAGACTCGAAGAAGACGGTAACATCGAGGTGGCCATCAAGTGGACGGGACGCGATGGCGCATGGCCGACTTGGCGTCCCCTGTTTGACGTGTTTGCTCCACCGCAAAATTGGATCGACTTCGTCCCAGTGTACTGGTACTTGAAGCTGCACCCGCGATCGCTTCTCCGTCACACGCTCATGGTGGGGCGCTTCGATGACGATTCGTGGCTGATGCTAGTGGACGATCGCTTCTCTCGCCGCTCGACCATCGGGCAAGTGGACCAGCGTCACATCAAGGACGTGCAAGGAGTTCTTCGCCTCTTCGACACCGAGTTTGCTTTAAAACTGTATCCCGACGTGCTGACTTCGGCTAGTTGCTTGGACAACAATACCTTGTCGTCTTTTCTCAGTTCGGCTTGTCTCTTGTAGACGCTCAACATAGAAAAAACTATGATGACCATGCACTCAAGATAAATACTGCCTGCGCTGCCGTTCAAATATTACAGATAGGTGTTTATTTGTTTACTTATTTATTTATTTATTCATTTTCATATTTTATTTTATATAGAAATAAATGTAGACGAGATGAACGCCAGCTCCACAGCAATGATTTACGTCTACTGTGTCCTTTAACTAGGAACGCTACAATATTTTGGCGCAGCCGACAACTGACTCCAACATATGGGTGACATTTTTCCTCGAGGAGACCTCCGCAGAGAGGATCATCTTTTCGAGATACCAAGCTCAAGACAAACCAGCGGTGGAACTACTTCGCGAACTCAACTCGGCAGGACTCGCGAACCTGGTTTTAGAGAACGCTTCCATAGACATTGCTGAACTACGTCGGAAGGGTGCGGTGAAAGTGAACTTGCGTCTGGCGATCTTCGACGAATTAGTTCTCCAACCGTTGCGGCGGAATGATTCTGGATCACGGTCTTCGACAGAAGAGGTGAGCCTCGTTTTGAAAGCTCTTCAGCTACAAGAATACATGACGCAACAAAACGAACTGGTGACGTCACTTATAAGCTCTCTAAACGCTGAGAAGCTGGCGACTTATTTTGTAGAACCCGATGCGTTCGACGGCATGTCTTCAAGCCGAGAAAGTTGGCTTGAATTCTGCGAATATGCCGCTGAGAAGAACAAATGGCACTCTAATGAGGACAAGATTACCAACATGCGTTGTTATTTAAGAGGTATTGCACGGAAGTGGTACGATCTGCACATTATTGAAGATGTTGGCAACTCTTGGAACCAGTGGAAGGAAAAATTCTTGACGACATTCCGAAGCAACCCAGTGCAAAGATGGGACGCCGCGCTTAATTTCAAACTCAAGCAGGGCTCCCCCGTCGAGTATTTCTTTGAAAAACGCAGCCTGTTGAAGCTGGCCGAGCCTATGCTTCCTCCTTCTGCCATAGTAGCTCTAATAATGCACGGATTGCCCGCGGAAGTCCTGAAGCTAGTTCAAGCACGATCACCTAAAACTATAGACGGGCTCCTGGAGTGCCTTCACGACATACCATCTACTTCAAAAGAAAATATTACCGCTGGCTCAAGCCGTAATCCGCGAGAACCGAGCCAACTTGCAAGCAGTACAGAGAACTTGGGTTGGCGTGCTCCCAGAGGTCGAGTGAATAACGTCGACAATGACCGTGTCCCCCTACTTTCAGACGCTCAAGAGTCTCCGACGACAAAAAACTAATAAACGAGGGTGATCAGTCCGACCCGATGACCACAACTGAGGCTGTTTATTTAACTTGCTCTAGCCTACTTCACATTCCTGTCAAAGTGGGAAATAGACATATGATGGCTTTGGTTGACAGGGATGCTTCTGTGTCTATAATAAATGCCAAGCTGGTAGATTCAAGTCACCTGCATAGAGGAAGAGTACTACGGGTGCAAGGGTACGATGGAAAAGTGACAATGCATAATCAGTGGGCCTCAGTAAACATCGAGTTCCAAGGTCATGAAATAGAGAGTGAAGTACTGGTGATAACGGGGGTGACGTACGACTTTCTGCTATCCAGACCAGATATCAAGAAACTAAAAATCAACGTATACTGGGACGATGCAGTTTTAATGGAAGGACTATCAAGGGAAGAGACACCGCAAGATAGAAAAGATAACCTGCGAATTGTCAAGTGCGCGGATGATATTGCAACGACCTACCCTGAACTGGTATGCATTGTGTATCGTATCAGTTCAACGAGCGCAAGCTATCTTTGCGTGCTGGAACGACACGTGCATTTCCTTGCCCTCTGTTTCCACTACCCCCTTTCCCTCGATCTGGTATAAAATGCCCAGGGCAATAAACATAAGGGTTCACTGTTGTCTTGACACGCACGCTGTTGGTTTCTTCGACCGGGACCCGGTCGATACATGGTGTCAGAAGTGGGATGCTGAAGCCCTGTATGCCTGCAAGAGAAGACCAAGGACATGGAGTACGTAAAGCCACCGGAACCTCTGGGGCTGGCGACCAACGGAGGAAGGACGTGGAAGCTGTTCAGGCAAAAGTTTGATTTCTTTCTGGCAGCAACGGAATGCTCTGAAAAACCGAGGTCAGAGGCAGCGAAGACAGCACTTTTCTTCAGCGTGGCTGGTGAGGAGGCCCTCGAAGTTTACCATAACTTCACGTTCAGCGAAGGCGAGGACAAGCAAGACTATGCGACTGTCATAGGTAAACTTGAGGAATACTACGTCGAGCAACAAAACATAATCCACGAGCGTTACGTCTTCCGCTCTCGACTCCAGAAGGACGCTGAACCTTTTGAACAGTTCCTTCGCGCGCTGAAAAGACAAGCACAGTTCTGCAACTTCGGAACGTTGATGGACGAGATGGTGCCGGACCAAATTGTACTTGGTACTAACTCCCAGGGGCTCCGAGATAAAATGCTAATGGACAAGTTGCTTACCCTGGATAAATCTGTTGCTCTATGCAAGGCGGCGGAAACGTGAGCACGTGAGAACGCGCTGTGGCAGAAGACAGACGGGGAACATCACGTGCTTGCAGCATCGTCGATGCGAAGCGCTGCGCAAGGACCATGGCAAGTCTTTAAATGTTTCCGCTGCAGCCGAACACATACAGCACGACGCTGTCCAGCCTACGGGAAAACATGCTACTTGTGCAAGGAGCGTAATCATTTCTCATCATGCTGCGAAGCAAGAGAAACCGTCCGTGAGGTACAGCACGATTTTAGGACTCGGAACCAAAACGACGATTTCAATGTGTTGGACGTCGCCATCAGTAATATTAGCAGTGACCGGGACTGGATCATGACGGCAAATATTGAAGGCAAGGACATCAACTTCAAGATCGACCCAGGGTCTCAAGCAAACCTTATACCTCTGTCGCTTTTTCGAAAATTGAAAGCCGGTTTGCTGAAGACAAATCACGCAGTTCTACGGTCGCATAGAGGCAGCGTCATCAAACAGCTCGGCAGATTTTCGACGCACGTTACGACTGGTGACTGTAAGATATACACTTTCATTTTCGTTGTTAAGAAAGACCACAGCGCCCTCCTTGGTCTAAAAGCCTCAGAGGACTTGGGCATATCAAGCGGAATGTTGATGCTGTAACAACGAGCAGCCGCTGAGCGGTCGTCGAGGGATTTCCGCAGCTCTTTGAGGGAACAGGCCGTGTACAGCGCGTGTAGAGATTCACCCTTCGCGAGGATGCTATGCCCGTCATCCAGCCAGCCAGAGGAGTGCGTTTGGCGCTCCGAGAACCTCTCCGTGTGGAACTACAGCGAATGCAAGCGGAGGGCATCATTCAAAAAGTCAGAAGCCCGACAGATTGGGTAAGCCCACTGGTCATCGTGCTTAAAAAAGACAACAAGTTGCGGGTATGCATGGACCCAAGAAAAATTAATGAATCCCTTAAGAGGGAGCATTATCAGATGCCCCGCCGAGAAGACATAGAAGCGGAGCTTGCAGGCGCGAAGATGTTTTCTCGCCTTGACGCTAACGCCGGGTTTCATCAGATCCCTCTGGATGAGCAGTCTTTCAAAATATTTGCACGTTTGCAACTCCCTTTGGCCGTTATCGGTTTCTTCGACTGCCTTTTGGCATTTCATCGGCAAGCGAAGTATTTCAGGAGGCCCTCAATGAGATATTCGATAGCATGCCAGGTGTGCGTGTATATGTGGATGATGTGCTCATTTGGGGCGCTACCAGAGAAGAACACGATGACAGGCTGAGAAACGCGTTACGAGCAGCAGCAAAAGCGGGGCTGACATTTAGTGCGTCAAAATGCCTGTTCGGTGTTGAGGAAGTCTTATTTCTTGGTGACATCATCAGCAACAGGGGCACACGTCCTGACCCTGCTTTGGTCAAAGCACTGCTGAAGATGCCGGCACCACAGAACAAGCTAGCGGTACAAAGGCTCTTGGGCGTTGTCAACTACTTTGGCAAATACGTGCCGTCGCTCTCTCAGCGCGCTTCCATTTTGCGTTCGTTGCTAAAAACGATGTTGTGTTTGACTGGACGCCTAACCATGAGAGCGAGTTGGAGGCTATATGCAAAGAGCCCAGTAAATCGCCACTTCTAGCAATTTTCGAGCCCGGCAGAGAAACAAAGATAACATCAGACTCTTCTCAGTATGGTGTCGGCTCGGCACTGATGCAATGTCACGGAAGTAGCTCGAGGCCTGTGGCTTACGCTTCAAGAGCTCTGAGCGAATCGGAGCAACGCTATTCGCAAATCGAAAAGGAATCTCTGGCGTTGGTTTTCGGATGTGAAAAGTTTTATCACTTTGTATACAGTCACCCGTTCATTCTTGAGAGTGACCATCGCCCGTTAATTGACATACAAAAAAAGCCATTGCTGATATGCCGCCAAGAATACAACGTTTCTTTCTGCGGTTATTGAAATATAATTACAACTTGTCTTTTGTTCCCGGAAAGCAGATGGTGGTGGCAGACATGCTTTGCCGGGCACCTGCTCCTCAAAACGACACAGCCGCGCCCACAGGTGACGTCGAAGTTCACGGAGTCACCATAGTATCGGCACTCGTAAGTGAAAGAACCGCTTCAAGGCTTGCAAGTGAGACCGAGCGTGACCTATGTCTCAACCAGGTGCTACAAAAGCTTGGGCAGGGGTGTGCTGTGGAAGGTCCGCTAAAGCCTGTTGCTTCTCAGCTCTCTGTAGTAAAAGGAATCCTTTTGAAAGGAACGAAGGTGGTAGTGCCAAGCAGCCTGTGTTTGGAAATACTAAAGCGCATTCACGCAGGTCATCTCTGCATTGGAAAAATGCAAAGCCCGAGCAAGACAGTTATTATACTGGCCAAACCTCAATGCTGACATTGAAATGCTAATCCACAAATGTCCAGTGTGCCAGACTTATGCCTATAAGCAGCAGTCAGAACCACTCACTTTGCGCCCAACACCCACACAAGCCTGGTACCGTGTTGGTGTTGATTTGTTTCAGTACGGCGGCCAACATTACCTATGCGCCTATTACTCAATGTCGAACTTCCCTGACGTGTAAATATTGCCTAATACCACAGCCAGTTCTGTGATACAAAAATTGGGGGCGATATTTTCTCGTTATGGTATACCGACCGAAGTTTGCACACATAATGGCCCACAGTTTGCCAGCCACGAATTTGCGCTATTTGCTCAGCAGTACGGCTTCAAACATGTCACATCCAGCCCAGAGTACCCTCAGTCAAACGGTCTTGCCGAGAAAGGTGTAAAGATAACAAAGCGCATTCTAAAAAAAGACAAAGGATGTGAATGAAAACTTTTGATTTGGCGTCCTGAATTACAGAGCAATTCCAATGGAGGATGGCCGCTCACCAGGGGAGCTGCTGCAAGGAAGACGTCTGCGCACGCCCATACCGGACTTCAGACCCCTTGCTGCCACGCAAGCACAACGGGCGCGTACTTCCTGGCCTCAAGAGCCACGACGTCGTTCGCATGAAGGGGACCGCGTGGGCACGAAAAGCCAAAGTGCTTGGATCAGTCGGACCGCGTTCTTTCTATGTGGAAACGCAGGACTGTAACACCTTCCGCCGTAATAGGCAGCACCTCTTGGCAACGAGCGAACATTTTGAGAACACTACAGACGAAGAGTATTGCGATAAAGGACGGGTTCCGGCCTCTCTAGAATCTCGCACATCCGGCTCAAGTGCGCCAGTGGCAAGTTGTACGCAGCCGCCTTCGCAACAAGTTAGTTGTACGCAGCCGCCTTCGCAACAAGTTAGTTGTCCGCAGCCGCCTTCGCAACAAGTCCTGCCACAACGCAGGTCGATGCGTCACACCCGTCCTCCTGAACATCTGGGATATGATCAAAACTTCCAGCCGAAAACCAACGGCGTTGAAGGGGAAGATGTATCGTATCAGTTCGATGAGCGCAAGCTATCTTTGCGTCCTGGAACTGCACGTGCCTTTATTTGCCCTCTATTTTCACTACCCCCTTTCCCTCGCTCTGGCATAAAATGCCCTTCGCAATAAACATAAGGGTTCACTGTTGTCTTGACACGCATGCTGTTGGTTTCTTCGACCGGGACCCGGTCGATACACATAGGAAGCTATCCACAAGCGATGAAGTCGCACAAGGCGCCTTTCGAACTAACTGACAAGACCGTCATCCGAAAATCACCTTATCACATGTCAAGAGAACGCAAGATATGGTTGAAGAAAAAATTGCAGGAGATGCTAGACGCCGATATAATCCGGCCTTCGCTTTCACCCTTCGCTTATCCCATACCTATTGCGCCAAAGGAAGATGGAACTTTCACACTGTGCACAGATAACAGAGTTCTCAATCGCCAGACAGAACTTATACCATTTCCCATGCCGAAGATTGACACGATTATAGATGAGACAGGTGGTTGCCGGAGTTTTTCACGCATTGACTTGTGAAAAGATTTCTGGCAGATCCCGCTAAGCGAAGAAACAATAATGTGCACTGCTTTTATCACGCCCTTCGATCTGTACGAGTATAACTGGCTTTCTTTCGGCTGGAAAAACTCGCCAGCATGGTTCCAGAAGATTATGAACGAAGTCCTGAAGCCTTTCCTAGGTGTCTTTTGTAACGTGTACGTAGACGATATTATCGTATTCTCCAAAACAGAGGCTGAACGTCAGGAACACCTTTCTCAGGTATTAAATGCCTTGAGCTTGGCACAACTCAAGGTTAATTTTAAGAAAAGTGCATTCTTTCAAAGAAAAGTTCTGTTTCTTGGAAGAGTATTTGATGGGACTACCAAAAGCACGAAACAAGAGTCCGTCGAGAGAATATTCCAACAGGTGAAACCATATGACGTCCACTCATTGCGTGTGTTTTTGGGATTAGCAGGACATTTCAGACATTTCATAAAAGACTTTGCTATAAAAACAAGATGCCTCACGCGCCTAACGCAGAAAGAAGTTCCATATGAGTGGGATGAGGAATGTGAGAGAGTCTACCGTGACCTGGTGCACAGAATCTCTGCTGACCCTATTCTACGCATACCAGATTTCACTTTACCCTTTGAACTGAATACCGATGCCTCACATTATGGAACAGTAGCAGTCTTGTACCAGAAATGTTCAGAAGGATCCGGCCGAGAAAAACGACATGTTGTAGGCTACTACAGCTACACCCTCAAGCCACCTGAAGTCAACTACACCACTACTGAAAAGGAAGCTCTTGCTGTCCTTAAAGCAATTCAGTACTTCCGTACGTACCTAGAAGGCGCGAAGTTTACTTTGTTCATGGACCACCAGGCACTCACTCATCTCTTGAATATGACCCAACCTAAAGGACGTATCGCCAGATGGGTGAACTACTTGCAGCACTTTGATTTCACCATCTCCCACAGACCTGGACGCGTTTTGACTGATGCAGATGCATTGTCTAGACTGATAATACAGGCCAACAAAGAACAATCGGAAGACATTATTGGAGTAAAATTGTGAGAAGGCACTGAACAAGTAATTTCTATGGCAGGTCGCTATCAAGTCCCGCCAACGCTGGTTCCCAGGGTGCTTTATTTGTACCACGATAGCCCAGAATCTGGAGGACACGACGGATTTTGGCGCACTTACAACAAACTAGTCAAGAAATTTACGTGGCCTCACATGAAAGAAGACGTCAATTAATACGTTCGTTCATGCCACAAGTCAAGTCAACAAAGTCAAGTCAACAAAGTGAAATATAAGCAGCCTACGGACGCCATGATAATACCTTGCCACTCGAACGTATCTTTTGAAGTTATACACCTGCATTTTGCCGAGCTAAATAAGAAACGAGAAGGAGTCCGAAAAACGCAAGCCTTTCTTCTGGCCATAGATGAGTGCATCAGGATGGTCGCGGCACGGGCAGGAAAAGAAGATGCGAATAGAGTCATCACCCTCCTCCAACGGGATATGTTTAGGACAACCAGGAGGATCGTATTTGACAAGGGTCCAGCGTTCAAGAGTGAAAAACTAGCAAGATGGGCTCGAGACCACAATATATCAATCCAATTCTGTGCGCCATACCATCCCGCGGCGAATAGGCTTGCAGAGCGTGCTATACGAGATGTGAAACAATACATCAGGATGTACGATAGTTTCCCTGGTGGATGGAAATGCTCTTTACAAGCAGCTGTAAGACATCACAATCGCTCCTACACCAGTGGCTTGGAATGCAGCCCGCAGTTCGCTTCTTCAGGAGAGACCCCTATTCTTCAAGCGGACCGTGAACTGGGGCTGTTAGAAAATCTCAAGATCGTCGAGAAGAGGAAAGAGAAATCGCAGGAGGAGAGGTACCGTAAACGAATGAAAAAAAAATTTTGACAAGAGACATTGCTCAGATATCCCAGACATTCAAGTCACCGACATCATTCTAGTTAGGAAAGGAGTAAAAGAATCCAGTGCCAAATTTTATGGTCCTTACTCTGTGACAAAGACAGCCACTCAGAATGGAATATTGAAGACTGTGTGGTACATTGGTGAACGGGGCTCAGTTGAATGTGCTTCGATTGGAAATGTTTTCAAGTATTACCCCAGGAGGGGTTAGCAAAAGAAACCTGGAATGGTGAAGCGGTATGAGCCTTCGAATAGAAGATGAAGAAGCGCGGGAACCGAGGGGACAGAGGAAGAGAAGAGGGAAGTGAGAAATAAATGCAGACGAGATGGACGCCAGCTCCACAGCGATGGTTTACGTCTACTGTGTCCTTTAAATAGGAACGCTACAATTTAATTATTTATTCATTTTAATTTTTTATTTTCAGGATGCCCTCAATGCCATGTTGGCGTTACAGAGTGGTATATTTGTAGGACATTGTTGAAGATGCAAGAGATCGAGCTTGCTGGCGATGGAGGCGGAGAGGTGACTTCATTCCGATGACGTCCTTGGCACAAATCAATGAAAGTAGAAGTTGGTGCGGCTGCTTGGCACTTGAGCTTTAAAGCAATGGTCTACACATTATGACATGTAAGATGGCGCAGCACGAAGACCGTTCTTAAGGTAATGATTAGAGAAAAAGTCTTATAAAAAAGACAGAGATGGGTAATTTTTCTGCAAGAGAAATCACCAAGATGAAGGGAGGACTTCATCGCAGGCACGCTGGAAATATAAGAATATTTGAAAAAATATAAGACATTCTGAGCGCTTCTGTATGGGCACAAGAGGAGAAATGAGCACAGCTGATGGGTGGTCCCAGACACATGAGGTGTACTGGAGCTTGGACCTGGCGAAGGTTTCGTAGACTGTTAGTATTAGTTGAACAGAGCGATGGACCTTGCGTTATGGGCTTACTGCTCTAGTCCTTCTCGTGTACAGCGGTGATGGCAGCAGGATCCTCAAAATGCTTCGAAGGATGCTTATCAAGAAACCATAATATCAGCAACAACATCGAAAAGAAATTACCCTTGAGTGGCCCTGTGAAGCCTTCTAACTACGTACCGGCATATTGCTTGTCGAATGTTTTATCTCTCAACTACGCTGGCATTTTTCTTTCTGTCCTGGGATTTCTTTCAGGGCACTAATTGCTCTTTGCAGCTAATAAACAAATGAACACATCCCTCTCTTCTATTTGAACGGTGGCGCAGAAACATACATTGAGTACCACAGAATTCCTATTGATCCCTGAGGAAAGCTTCTTTGTCAAAGGACGAGCTTTACGATAATCATTGCAATGGTCTCATTGACAAATCTATTATGGACGCAAAATAACCTCTTGGGTGAAACTAATCCGGATGTCATACGTGCATTAGTGGTCGACCGTTTGAATAAAATTGGTTGCGCCAGAAATTGCACTTTCGATTTTCTGTCTTGTACATGTGATTTCCAAGGCTGTGCTTTCCTACAGGTAAAATTATCTCGTATGGTACATCGTATCAAATTCGTCGCACTTGACATCGCACTGAATGAGCATTTAGAACAAAACGTTTTTTGGAATGTATGCTGAAGAAATTGCAGAAAGAAGTGGCCTCTTCGTAGTTTAAAAGAACAATTAGGGGGCGTTCAATGCCATGATACTGGTCTCATTATGAGGGACGCTTTACTTGGGACCCCCGTAATACTTTGGCCACCTGAGATTCCTTAACGAGCACAAAAATTTAAGTGCACGAGTATTTTCGGATCCCGCGCCCATCTAAATTCTATCATCACGTCTGGGCACTAACCCGCCTCAGCACACACAATAGTATAAAGCCATACGCAGTTGGTCGCGTTTCATGTGTCACACATATTTTGAGGGCTTCACTGCAAATCTTGTCTTTTCGGCTTCAGTTTTGTGTCTGTGATCACAACGGCCATCATTAAGCGCCAAGTGCTTTGGAATTCCCTGTAGATAAGGTCAAATGGAAATTTAATTTTCACCTGATAAAACACAAATTTTCTATCATTCCACATGATTCCTCAGTTTATGTGGATGAAATTAAACAATATGTCTTAGCTCTTCCTCTCGTAAGTCCATCCTGCCATCTACACAGATGCACTAAAGGAACCTCACATATATATTTGCATAACGTCGGCGCCTGATTCATGAGTAGTATGATCAAGAACGAACGAACAAAAGAAGTGATCCCCTAAGCCAACACGAAACACCTAAGTCATAGTTCTTACGTGCCGAAACTGCGACCTCATTATGAGACACGCAGTAATGGGGGACTCCACGTCAATTTTTACCACCTGGAGTTCTTTGACGAGCGCCCAATGCAAGGTGCACGATTGTTTTTGCAATTCGCCCACATCGAACCACGGCCGCCACAGCCGTGATTCCATCCCCCGATCTCGTCCTTAGTAGAGCAACGCCATAACCACTAAGCCACCACAGTGGGTTAAAACAAAACTGTGCCGTCATGTTGTTTTCTTTTGTTCAGCTTCGCATTTCCATTTAAGGCAACGCAATAGTCAAAAGCAGAGGCACAGAAAGGACTCGCCCTAACGCTAATTTCTGCACGTTAAACAGTGCTGCTTGCCTGGCAAGCATCGACACCTTGTACGACATTTGCGAAAGGGTAGCCTGGAACTGGCTGCGGAAGCCAGTACGTGAGACTCTCAATCCACGTACGCCAGCTGTGTTTACTAATCACTCTGTTGCTTATTTACATGTGCCACCGTGTTGCCTAGCTTCCCGGTCAGTAAGTCTTGCGCAGAAGACTCATCACGTCACGACGACCGCCCCCCCCCCCCCCCCTCCTGACGCGTCCAGCAGCTTAAGAAAACAGGATTCAATGACGCTGCCTTCACTTGGGAAGCAGCAGAGGCTCAGAAAGAACTCGTCCTAAGGTTCATTTCTACACGTTACATGTTCGTGAATAGGATTTTTACTAAATTTTACAGTTGGCTGCGCTCTGCACGGCTTCCCTCTAACTTTTGTCTGTGAGTGCTGTTGCCGATATATCCTGCTTTGATTGTGGCTTGAGTGTCAGTTCTGCTAGCACAAACAGTGGAAGGGGTTTTAAGGAAACAAAAGGAAAAAAGGAAGGGAAGGAAAGAAGCAAGAAGGTACTATCCCTGCGAATGCGTGCGATTGTCCATAACTTTACGCCTATAGTCGGTCACGGAGCCAGTTGCTTTCAAAAAACGTAGCAGTGACTGCGTCCAAGAATGTTAGTCTTTGAAAATGGCCTGTTATCTGATCGGTTTAACACCCTCCAAAGAACGTCGCGATCGTTGTCATAGAGATCAAAAAAGCACAATACGTACTCAATCGTCCCTTCACAGCTGCCCAAGTCACAGATCGGTGTGACAAACATTTTAATTAGGAATTAGTAGGCCTTCATAAAAGCCACCCCCAACAAGAGGCGGCACAGTAAGGTTGCATCACGGCGGCAGAAGTTCGATGAAACCTGCAGCTTCAATGTAGGATCCAACCGGTGAAGACGGCAGATGGAGAAACTCGGGGTGTTCCACAAAGCTTCAGTCTTCGTTTAAGCAAGTAAACGAAGACCCCTCGCAGCATCTGTCCTTCATAAGGGTATAGGAAGTTTCAGGGTTTCTTTATGGGCTGACTGGTCGGCATCATCAGCAAGGTCATTTCCGACGATGCTACAGTGCACCGGAAGCAATTGGAAGACGATTTCATGTCCGTTTACGAGGGATTGATAGAGAACCTCTCTGGTCTCAAACATTAGTTGTTTATGGGTCTTGCTTCGTAAGGCCGACTGCAGACTCTCAAGGGCTGCCTTGTAGTCACAATAAACGACCCCCTTTCGAGGTTTCGCTTGTCCTAAGTAATCGATAGCGGCACGTATTGCGGCAAGTTCTGTTGCTGTAGAGGTCGTTATGTGGGTCACATTGAAAGTAATTGTAACTTGTAAGGCCCGAATGATAACAGCGCCTGTGGAGCTGGTGGCTGAGACAGATCCATCGGTGTAAAAGGTGCGTTTTTTGTTCATCTGCCTCATTATTCCTAGAGACTACTTGTTTCCGACGTATATAGCGATTGACAGCCTTATAGCACACATTCCGCATCTGTGTCGCGTACCCAATCGCTATATTGCTTCTTTGGTAGCACAAAGAGATCAAGCCACATTTTCCAAACTTTTGGCCACACATCAAGCCTACCTACCGTCGGGCTTTACACGAACATCAAGACCACTGTTACCCCTCTGCTTGCTACGACAACCACAAGTACGCCTTACGATTCCAGGAATAACGAAGAAGACCCGTCATTCAACAGTACCTCGTACGTCAGTTCACACTGTCATTACTGAGCATAAGCAGACGACAAAAGTTCATATGGACATGGCGACTGCGGTTGGCGACACAGCAGCGAAAGGAGCGAGCCAAATATAGTGGCGGGCACGGAGTACGGACTGTCTCCATCTGTACAATAAGATTCTCAAATGCCCCTCCCCGCTTCGGGAAGGAAACGTTGTTATGATGTCAGTCGGCTTGGCTTTATATCTTACTCTGTGGGCAAGAATATGTATATTTAATATTGTGTTCGCACCGACAGGTGTGGCTGCAATCAGCAACAAGCGCGCTTGCTTTAAGCATTTGTGCGTGAGTAAAAAAAAATGCAGATGCCCAGCTCCATGGGGATCGACGTCATGCGAAGCATTGTGCGGGGCGCCTACCAAGTTGAAGCGACTGGCAACCGATATTTAAGTACCTCGTTTTTTACCGCACAACGCAAAGATGACCCTCGGTAATGTTTACATCTTCAGCGTTACTTGCAAAAGCACGTGAATATTTAGTAAGCAGAGTTTTCCGATTTGATCACTCTCTAAAAAAGTAAGAGTCCCTCCTCCAGCAACGCTGAGAAGTTAGAGCGATGTCGATAGCCCGCCTCGAAAATTGTGAAAGCTACCCATCGTTCTCCTTTCAAATGAGTGAGTGTAACTGTGGTTAACCACCTCAATTTCACATTTTTCAACCGCTTTTGGAAAGAAAAAGCTGCTGGAATAGGTTTGAGTTCTTGTACAGACATTTTTTTATATTTGTACCGCATTTTTCTCCAAGCACACGTCATGGTTTGCGGGCTCACGCCGTCGTTCTTCTGTGGATAGACGAGCCGAGCCAACTCACTGAAAACGAAGGAGAACACAGCGCCACTTTTCTGCTCACTACAAAGGAAGACTCATCTGCACATTGTAAGTCAGGAAAAACCTATAATAATAAAAAGTACACTGCCTTTAAGTACTAACAAAAATACCAGGAACCGCGTACACAAGTAGGTCACGTGGTGGACCTTTTATGCTTCATTATATTTTTGCCGCATTTGATGCCCAAGGTCATATTTCGCGACTTTTAGTGATGAATCAAAAATATAAATCCGAGTTTAATGCGAAAAACAGGACTCGTTTTAGCCACTACCTACGGGATCATTCCATCAGCGGGTTTATCTCGATTCATGTTGTGAGAGATTGTCTGTCCTTTTAGCGAAAAGGCCATGAGAGCTTCAAAAGTACGCAGCTGTTTCATTACCTACATGACATGCATGTCATCACCCATCATTTACGTTCGTGATACACTCTTGCCACACTATGCCAATTTTGGTACATATCAACTTAACGAAACGACCATGGGAGTACCAATACGTAGGCCGCTGTTTCATGACGTACATGACACACATGCCATAATGTTCATATCATGACCTATCATTCATTTCGTCATACACTTTTCTTATACTAGGCCAATTTTTGTACTTACCAAGTTAACGAAAGGACCATAGAGCATCAAGACTTAGGCGGCTGTTTCATGACCTACATGACCTACGTCTCATATTCATCTCATTACCGATCATTTACGTTCGTCATTCACCCGTGTCATACTATGCTATTTTTTTGTAAATACGAAGTTAGGTAACGAAACGACCATGAGAGCACAAAGACGTAGGTGACCAGATATATATTGTCAAAATGGCAAATGTTCGCCTAGAAATGCCTCGTACTTTAAACAAAACATACGGTTTATAAGAAGGAGTGGCAACATCCAAGGCAGTTTGAATACAGTAGGCGCGTGTCACGCGGATCGAAAACAAGATAACATATATAGTAGTGTAAAAAAGGCCCTATGGGCCAAGTTAATACAATGTGGGCGCTACTAAGTGAGATTAAAATAAAAATTAAATTCGAAGGGTTTTACGTGCAAAGCCTCCATGTGAATAGGAAGCTATGTGGCTGCGGATAATTTTGGCCACCTGGGTTTATTTTTTTTAATTGCGCCCAATGCAAGGCACGCAAGCGTTTTCGCATTCCGCTTCCAATAGAATGCCGCCGCCTGTGCCGGGCTCGAACCTGCGATCTTGAGCTAGGGTTGTGAGATATCCATACAACCAACGGGCACAATTTTTCTGTTGCCCCGACCGCCTTCTGGATGCAGAGGCACCAATGCCTAATAGCTGCCAAGTCGTGCATTGTAGAATTGGTTTCATTGCTTGCTGTTCACCGTTTGTTTAGTTTGACAGTGCGTGGTAAGAAGTTGATGCTTTCATTTAATGTTTTAGAACAGACGAGCAAGCATACTGTGGGCATACCGCAAAACGTATTGAGGCACAAAACAGAAGAGCATCGAAACGTGAGAGAACCAATGTTCAACAGTGCGGCTATTTTTCAAGAAAAATGAGACTCCTAGACAACACAGTGGCAAAGAGGACATTTCAACAACACCCACCCTTACAGCCACCGGTACCTGCAGCACACCTTTACCAGTCATGATTATTTCTTCATGTTGAGGTAACTCTCCTCCTTCGTTGAGAAGCAAGGCCAGCACAAGCTCCTGTCAGATGAGGTTAGGTAGGTGTACTTTTCAGTTGTTGCATGCGCAAAGGCTTCTTGTGGTTTTTCAAAGTGGATCGAGTGAAATGAGGTCGCTTTGCTCCCCCATTTGGGTACGTTATCCACGCCTCAACAGCGCACTGTTGTGTGTTGCTTACGGTGCGCATGGGCCCGCCTGTTAATGCCGCTAGTAATTTCTGGAGTTACCTTGTTTTCGTTGCAGCACGAACACATCATGTTCGAAAGCGGCATACGGTCGTTATAAGCCGCGTGGCACCAAGCGCGGAAAATGCGACCGCCGTCGATATTTTTTAACTCCTACCAATTGTGCTTGCTGGGACTATGTACATGGAATATCACTCGGAAAGAATTCCTCAGATTTATGTAGACACCACCGTTTTGCTACCGCATCTGGAAGCGCTTCTACTTTCTTCGTTCTTCTTTTTTACAGAACAGCTATCATGCCAAAATCAAATTATACCTTCTGGTAGAACTTTATAAAGGCTGAAAGTAAAATACGTATATTTTATGCAAAACTAATGAAAAAATTCAAGGCCATTCCGCCCTGCAAATGTGGATGACCAGCGGAGCTGCACCACCGAGGTGACAAAACACGTGGTAAAGAGTTCATTACATGATTCATTGTCACATAGTAGCAAGGGTCACAATGAATTTGTGGTCGCTTAGGTGCTCACTTATCGACATACCCGCAAATTCACACACATTCTTTGATGTGTATGAATTAACGTTTTTGACATATCGCAAGCAATGTGTCAACAACTCCAAACGCGTAAACCACTACCTCTTCGGTCTCTACACATCTGCATTGATATCGCCGACAACGACCACAGGGGTAGTGTCCGCAACTAAGCCACACAAAATGAGTAGCCATGAACCTTACGGGTCTGTGGGCCATTGCAATGTAGGCTTTCTTACGAGGGTATGCGCCATTGATGACAGTTTTCGGCTTGCGCTTTTGTATGTTTCATGCCGGACTAGAAAGATTGTAAGCAGAGTTCGTTTCACTTTGCTGAATGCTTGTAGCCTCTGCCTTACGTTGGCTATTGCATTAATTTTGCTTGCTTACGGAAGTATGAGTGCTTGGGGGGGGTGTAAGCCATTGATGATGATACCTCTTGTGTGCGGACACGAAAATTTTATGGTACCCTAACCGTACACAGCTCCACTGTAAAATGAATATGCAGTGAACAACAGCACTCAATGTTAATGGAGAACACTGCGATTACGTAGAACACATCTTTTTATGTGCAGGAATTCTGTACCACAAGAAAAGAAGCTACAACATAACCTGCCTGTTCCCAAGCGTGGCTGCAATACTGACGTCTACTCACGTCTGCACCATAAATATGAAAAGTATTGTGAATTACTGCTCATTCTAATATATCATAACACTATTGCGCCATGTGGCTATCTTCATTTTGCTGTATTTGGATATCTTGCTCCCTGCATCTGAAGACCACAGGACACACAATAGGGGGAAACAGAAAGGCTCAGTGAAAAACTGGTAACTTAACCGCGCTCTTACGTTCTACAGACGTCCATAAACGGCGGAAGGATGCTGAAAGATGAAAAGGGAAAGGAAAGCCCACCCTTCGCTCGGACACACACTCGATGAGGCGTTCAGTTCATCCCAAACAGTCATACAGATTGGCCCATCTAGAGAAACCGAGCAGTGCTTCTGTGCCTTCGCCCATCACAGATGCACGAGGCCACGCTTTCAGAATGTTCACTTCTGCGAAAGGCCTCTCAATTTATTTCCCTTAAGCTTTCCGAAGTACAAGCCTCTAATCGTCGCACAATGGACAGTCACACAGGAGTCGTTTAATGCCTTCTCCTGGGCCAAATGGGCTGTAATTCGCATTCTCCGTCATTCCGCATAGGAAGAAGGTACTATGCCCTCGGCAAATTGAATTTTTTTCTACCTATAGCCCACAATGATTTAAAAGGAGGAAAGAGGGGCACTCAACCTCACGTACTTCTTGTGCGGCTCAATGCAAGCGGTACGAGTGACGCGAGCGATAATGCAAAATGATGACTTCATGCAAAATATGCCGAGTGTCATCCGCTTTTCTTGTCCGAGGCTGGGTAGCTCACCCGCGGAAGGACAGAAAGATTGCATCAACGTTTCCGAAAACTTAGGTCGAACCAATGAACTACGCCAGCAACGCTATTGCCAACAAAGTTTTTGGTCACCTTTTTTACTCAATACAGCGTTATTTCGCTTTATTAGGGCACACTGTATACAGAAATTTGTGTGAACTCTCAGACGGGTAGATAATCGCCCATCGCTTACAGTTGCGCAGTATGCTTTTCAAATCAAACAATAAAGGAAGAGGCGCATCTGAAACCAACGTTTCCTGTCTTTTTGTGCCTCCTGTGCAGAAATATTCTGCGCAACTGTCGCTTTATTTTCGAATGAAAACGACATTTCGTGAAGCCGTCACCGTATCTGGTTTGGGTACATTGACTTCAGGATAGAGTTTGTCCGTGGAATCTTTTATAGGATCATATCATTCTGTTTTTTCGCCAGTTATTTTACGCCCACCAGCACCAGCTGTGTCACAAATGTCGCAGGGATACATGGAGTTCAGTGCACTCACGTAAAGTATCACGATAGTAGGCGCAGCATAGTTATTACTCTGAAGTAGGAGGAAAGTTTAATTTCAGAGTAATATTTTAGAGAAGCCAATGACAACCACCTCGACTACGTCTACAAAGCACGTTGCCTAATCTTGTCATATGTATTTCATGCAGAAGATTGCTCTCATTTCAATACGAGCTACAGATGTGTTCACATGAGCACTGCGGAACGTAAAGTCCGTTTTGGATGCACGTTCGCCGCAGTTTTCCGCACAATGGAACGGAAAGTCGATCTGTTTCCGCCATGCAAGCCTACCAGCGGGATCAGCGCGCTGAGTGTTTTTTCACTAGTTCGCATTGTTGTAAAGGGCTCAAATGTCGCATTGGATTTGTGCTTATAGTCTCTTTAAGTAAAAGATTGTACTGTTAAGAGAAAGACAACTCCGGTGCTTTTATGTGTTGTTCGAAATAGAGAAATCATGCTGCCGCACGTATGGTGGCCCGATTCGCTTATGAAATTAGAATAAATTTTATACAACTGAAATGTAGCTTATCTAAGTCTGAGCTGAACTGGGTAGCTGTAGAGAAAATCGGTTGCATGTATTCTGCGAGACAGCAGCTTCGTGGGATGGCGTTGGCACATGCGTCGTCCTTCAAGCACCTACAGTGGTTTGGTTTCACGAGACCGATAACTTGGAAGTTCGAACATAAAACATTTAAGAAAATCAAGTGCTATTGCATTAAAAAGGCTGCGTATTTCATTAGTCAATGCGTACAGACGGAATGCTGATCCTTGAAACGACAAGCGTCTGCACAAAACTAATACCTCGACGGCATCCCTCGTCGGTCACCGTCATATGAACGTAGGCGCAGACTTTAGCAAGAAAAATGTTGTAAGCGAGAAATTGCACTAATGGCAGCACATGCCACTACATATACCAGAGTGGCAATCCAGGTGCAAGACATTGCAGCGGCACGACTATCGCCTCCAAAGCAGGCAAAGAAAATGGGCTCAGGTAGCGCGGTAATCGAACATGCTCCACCGCTCGACCTGAGCGGCCGCGGTGGCAGCCACTTCCGAGATTCCGCTGCACCATTTACAAACGCACCATTTACAAATTTACAAACGTAGCAGAAGGTTTTGGATCAGTAGAGCTATAGTACAGAAGAAACGGCAAATAAAACGCCTGAGCAAAGAACACAAATGTTCTACGTCTCAGCTCATTGAATTAAAGCGTCATTTAATGGAATAAGTTAGACACTCAAGAAACAATTTCTTCCGCAAGACATTGGCGCAATTTATTACGCCTGACCACCAAAAATTTTCGCGCCGCATAAGTGAAACTAAAGAAGAGATACATAAATAAAATGACCGAAGAACCTATGAACCAAGGGAAATCGCAGAAATTTTCAATCGGTATTTTCAGACTATTTTCGCAGCTAGACGGACACGATTACCAAGAATCTCTGGCGATAGCGGAGAAAACACTAGTAATAACTAGTAATTGTGTCACTGCTTTGCGTCTTCATCTCAATAATAAATATCAGCAGGCTCTGACGGCATTGCTAACACATTTCTTTAGACCCTACGCTGAGCAGATTTCAGGATTTTCGACCATCATATCTAGCCTGTCAGTAGCTGGAAGTGTCATCCCAACTGATTAGCGCATCGCACGTGTTATACCCATCCACAAAGAAGGTGACCGGCTTCCTGTAAATAATTACCACCCTGTCTTGGTCATAAGCACTTGTTGCAAGCTGTTGGAACATCCTGTTGCATGTTACATTCAAGAGTTTCTTGGCGAGCGTAAAGTGCTGTCATCACATCAGCACAGCTTCAGAAAAGTGATGGCCACAGTCGCTCAGGTGGTTTCAACTGTGCATGAGCGCTTGAGTGTACTTGATATCGCTGGACAGGTTGGTATTCTGCTCCTAGAGTTTTCGAAGGCCTTCGACAAAGTGCCACGTGGTAAGCTATTGTATAAGTTAGGATGCCTCAGCCTGCATTCCTTTACTATCCAATGGATAAGTGCATATCTTCCCAATAGAAGACAATTTGTAGAAATAAGCCCATGATCTCAATCTTCGATCTAATCAGGTTGAATATTCGCTCGTTGAAATCAGCCCCACCGGACAGTTCAAGACACGTATATATATATATATATATATATATATATACTTAACATATCCAGTACACCCAAAGACATCAGGGAAAGATTCGCCGCAATTATCAACAGGGGTACTAGCAAGGCCAAAACATTCCCACTCCTGGTTGCCGGAGACTTCAACGCTCCGCATCAGGCATGGAGGTTCATCAAGCTAACAGCAAGGGTATTGACCTATGACAAACTATAGTCAACAATAACCTCACGCTTACAATAAATCCGGCTTTTCCGACCAGGATCATCAACTCATGCTCTAGGGATACCACACCAGACCTCTTTTTCATACGGAATGTGGAGCCCGCCTCTTGGTCCAACCTCCAAGTGGACCTTGGCAGTGATCACAATATCCTGGCCACCTCCGTCAACGTAAGAAGCGGGGACCTCAAAGAGTTCAGTATTACATATTGGGATTACTTTCGCAAGATTGGGGAAGAGCGAGCAAAAACACATGACTCAGCACTTAGCCTAGAGCAATGGGCTGAACAGTTAACAGAGGATATCAGTGCGGCGATAAAGAAAGACTGAACTGGAGGTTTACATGATGGATAGCCGCCTCGCTCATCTTCTAGAAGCTAAAACAGCACTGTTGAACAGATGAGAAGGGCAGAAACTCAACAGAAGGCACCGAAAAAAGAACGCGGAGCTCAACAAAGCTATAGAACATCACTGCCAAACCTTGAGCATACAACAGTGGGATGAGGTCTGCGATTCTCTGGACGCACAGATGAGAGCGTAGAGTTTCTCACTATAACACCTAGAGGGAAAACTGGCGCCTCCGTATATGACAGTTTCTTAAGGGGCGCCGTGCCCTCATGGGAATGATGGTATATGTGTCTGCGAGGCTTGCGTTGGCTGGTGTTGTAAGAAGCTTCGTCTAAAACGTGGATATGGCTACACAAATAACGCGTTCTCAAAGTAAAATCTTCATAGAATGTTACCATTCACGCATATTACACCTTTACTTACCTACAATGCATGACCAAGCGAACAAAAGCAAGAACAGACGACAAATTGTTTCAAATCAAGCGCGAATCTTGTCGTCTGTCTTCCAACTTTAGCGGCCCGCTGATACTTTTTACGTAACATATAATCGTACACGCAATAACACGTTCTCGTAGTTAAACAAAACATGTTTTTGCGTAACGATAAAGTTAAAACAGCTTTTTACGTGCTCTTTAAGTAGAAAATGAGTCATTGTGACAGACGGACCGGTGCTTGCCAAGTGCGTCACTTCGGATGCCAATCCGAAGTCACAATATACCGGCATTTCCATGCATACCACAGCGTAGCAGCGCCAGATTTCCCTCTAGGTAATGTAGTGAGAAACTCTATGGATGAGAGTTGGAGCTAAATGGAACCTACGCAAGCATCTGCTCAATGATACTAATACCAAGTCAAACAAAAGGCAAGTGATAGCGAAGGTTTTACACGAGGCATCACAATCACAGACAGTAAAGACCGTGCTCGAAAGACTCGCTCTCAAGTATCTGCCACTGGGCAACTCAAGTGACGAACACTATCCGCCTTACAAAGGCTCATCTTGCCCCGAGCTAGATAGCCCCTTCAAGGCATGCGAAGTAAGGGAAGCTCTCCAGAATCTAAATGGCGGGTAGGCCACTGCTCCAGATGACATCCCCAACCAGGCCCTCAGAAAGCTGGACGACTGCTCCATAGAATGGTTCACAGAGGAGATCAATAGAATGTGGGAACTAGTGGTTGTTACGGAGACCTGGAAAATGGCCTCGGTCATCCTCATTCCAAAGCCTGGAAGACCCCCGACTCTCTCAAACATCAGACACATTTCCCTCACGTCCTGCGTGAGGAAAGTGGCGGAACATGTCATACACAATTGAATGTCCAACCACATCAAGAAACAAGGATTGTTTCCGTACAACATGATTGGCTTTCGTCCGGCCCTGTCAACGCAAGACGTGATGAAGCTCATCAAGTGTCAAATCATTGACAACACCAAAATAGATATGAGAGGCATCTCAGGCTAAGACTTGGAGAAGGCCTTTGACAATGTATCCCATGCTCACATTCTGAGTTTCATCTCGGAGCTCAATTTGGCAGACCCCTTCCAGAGATACATAAGCTCGTTCCTCAGGGATCGCAAGGCCACGCTCAAGATCGCTGACCTCAAGTCCGACAATTTCAGTTTGGGCCCCAGAGTCACGCCACAAGGAGCGGTAGCTGGTCCACTGCTTTTTAACACCGCCATGAAAAAACTATTACAAAGGCTCTCCAACATAGAAGGGATCAATCATACGCTCTACGCTGTTGATATCCCAATCTGGTGCACCGGAGGAAGCGAACGAGCTGTTGAATTAGGCTTACAGGAGGCTGTAGATCAAACAGAGATGTACCTGGAAAATACAGGGCTTAGATGCTCCCCGAGCAAGTCTGAGCTCCTCCTCTACAGGCCAGTCAGGAGAGATCACAAAGCTTGAGGCTGGAAACCGTTGTCTGAAATAAACATCAAACCCCACACTAAAGGCGGCTGCACCATCACGAGAGTAGACACATTTGGCTCCTTGGCATGTTCATTGAATCCAATGGCAGTAACCGTACGACGCTCAACAAGCTCACAGCCAAGACTGAGAACATGATCAGGCTCATCAACAGACTCTCGAATAGGCGTGCAGGCCTGAAGGAAGACAACCTCCTCAGGTTGTTCCACGCCTTCCTGATGAGTCATATAGTTTATGTGGGTGCCATGCACAATTGGTATAACTCCGAGAAAAAGCGATTAACTACACTCATCAGAAAAAGTATAAAAAAGTACTAGGCATTCCGTTACGGGCGAGCACGGACCTCCTTATGCAAGTAGGAGTGCACAACACATTGGACAAGATAATCGAGGCCCAGGAGTCAGCCCAACTCGTCCGTCTATCCTGTACCCCGGCTGGAAAGAAGATCCTGGTGCTTCTTGGGATAAACCCTATCCTCATGCAAGAGTGGAAATATGAAATCTCAGAAGATCGAAGGAACTACGTACGAGTCGCACCGCGTCCCCGTAATGTTCATTCTCAACGCAACGTAGGCATACGCAGGGCAAGAGCCCTCGCCCTCCTCAAGCGTACCAAAGGCGATCCCTACTCGGAATGTTTGCCGACGCAGTCCAATAGGGACAGTCGTCTAACTTCGTCATTGCCCTCGTTAATCACAACGGACACATAGTGAATGCGGCTTCCCTGAAGTGCTCAACGCCAACCAGCGCGGAGCAGGTCGCACTTGCTATAGCACCCCTAGATAACAGCACATCACACATCTTCACCGATTCGATATTGGCGGTAGGGCTTTCGCTTCCGGATCCATCGCTGAGGAGGCTCACAAGATTCTCAAGAACAAGATAATCCCTCCGCACACCACCACGTGGTTTCCGGCGCACCTCGACCCCCGCCTTGACTACTTTCCCAATCTCAATGGCGTAGCCCACTCCCAAGCGTGTGCGCTAACCCACCGCGCGGTAGCAGGGTTGAGCTCAGACTCCGGGGTTCTCGAGTTTCAGGACACTCTCACCACTTTCAGCGAAACCACTACGCACTATCAACTAGGCAGAATGACTTATCCTCCCCCTCATAGCAAACTGTCTAGACCTCTGACGTCTGCTTTAAGCATGCTTCAAAGTAAGTGCTATCCATACCTGGCCCTTTTTCATACGATCACTCCAGAGGCTTTTACCTCTACTTGCCCCTACTGTGGGGCTGTTAGCAATTTCGCACACATGCTCTGACGATGCCCCATGTTACAGGGACCCAATAACTTCGCGGAAGAATAGAGCTCTGTCATCCAGAGCTCGGAACTTTCACGTAAACTTGGGCTGTCCAGAGGGTCCACGATGCGGCGGTTAGGCTCGGCCTAACCGCCGCATCACGATGCCTGCAGTGAGTTTTCACGATGCCTGCAGCGCCGCCCTGGCGGTCAGAATGTGCACAATGCAGCCACTCCAGCGGACGAAACTTGCTACTGGTAGTGGCGTTGTGTGCGCTGAAAGCCGAAGGAAAACAAAATGACACCGACGATACTGTTGCTTATACAAGTGCCACAACTACGTCAGGATGAGCGAGGATGTATCCTTCTGCGTCTTTTCATCTAAACCCTACGGACAAGAACGAAGGCGCCGTTGGATCCAAGCTGTCAGGCGAGCGGAGTAAGTTCCCGTCTTGTCGCCCTGTCAAGCGGTCTCGGGCCGGTTTCTAAATCAAATTTTGCGTGTGTGCTTGATTTATTCGATAGTGAAGACGGTCAGCCGTGGCAGCCAGTACCAAACAGCAGAATCTGCAGTCGGCATTTCGTCGGAAACAAAATGAGCAATAGCATGCATCATCCGGCATATGTACAAACTGTTTTTTCTTCGCAATACTACCGCCAAGCCCCTTCCAATGCCACCACACCAAGCGAACGATACGAAAGGTAAATATTATCCATTCATTGCCAAGAATTATGCGGGAGGGAAGCTGCCTTGTAATACGAGTTGTGTGCGCATACTGCCGGAGCACGCGCGACTAAGCCGCCTATGTGTCTTTAAAAATTCGCATGCGGATGAGGACTAGGCGCTGAGATGCATCCGCTAAATTTATATAATTAGTGCTAAATGTAGCCAGGGTTGGTACGGATCAAGCAGCGGAGCACTCAAACCTTTGCTTGCACGAGTCAGCTGATGCGATAAAGCTTTCTTCTCCATTGGCTGCTGTGGCGAAGTAACTAACTTCAGAATTTTTTATGTCTAGCCAGAGAAGTATGGAATGTCTTCAGGCCAACGAATACATCCGAAACCATAGCGCAGCACGACCCGCGCCATAGCTGCTAGATTTGTGAGGCAGGCTGCCACACAAGCATGGCAACGGCACACGGCGCAACCATAAAAGAAACACACGTGATCGCCGCGACACACTGTGAAAAATATATAAAGCTTAAAAAGCTTCTTTCCTAATTTGTTCACTTCATGGCGCTAGCTTCTTTACGAAAGCTGTCCACTTGAAGCGGCGCGAAAACGGTAACATACGAACTATAAAACGGCCGCGGACGTGTCGTCTGGCCGAGCGGCTGGAATATGCCGCGTTTCGTTGCCAGGGCGGCGTGCAACGCACTCTATTCGCCGCGCCGCCTATGCAGCGCTGGTTCCCCCTAAAACCCCTTGATAATTTCAAAGTAGCGACTTTCTCGTCCTCACGGCGCTTTCCTCCTCGATTCTCCTCGCCCGCCGGCTGCGCACGGCGCGCTTTTCCTCCTGGGCTCCCGCGGACGGACCGCAGGGTTCTATAGACCGTTTTTTCGTAGGCGCCGCCATATTGTGAACGTAGTGGCGCCGCCTATGAGCAGCGCCATACTGGCTTGGGTGAAAGCGGTCTTTTGCATGGCAGGTATACGCTCGGCGGCAGGTTCTGGCGTTTGTTTTCGCGGTCGTGCGGTCTGTTTAGTATGACGCGCGTCTTCTACACGGTAAACGGTTCTGTGAGACTTGCTGAAGTGGTTTAAGGCGTCATGGCCGGAATTTCTGCTGGCGTTGAGGTGGACGGAACACGCAGCGCGATGTGTGCGCGCATACTTGAGCCTACAATCAGCCTCGGAGATCAATTGTGTATTTCCGAATGTTCCAATCAGTAATGTGACCTTATTACAGTATTATCCTCTATTTCTAAGCTGCGGTTTAGGAGCCATGAAACATACGCGACGATCGTAACAGCGTGGGTACCGTTCTGCTACGATAGGAGCTGTGCTATTATACTTTGACAGCATTCAAACTATTCGCTGCAGGTTACATTGCGTGACTACTTGGTTGGATGGATGAGGTTTCCACCCATGAATAAAATAGTTTTGGCTAGTAATAGCAGCATACCTTATACAGTCTGAATTTAGCTTGTCCAGCAAAGCGACCGTTTACGAACTGCGCGAGCGTCCTAAGCAGTAGTAGGTGCTGGATTACAGATATCTTTGTTCTATATAGCGCATGGTCCAAGCTTACGGTATCAGCGGTTATATATTTATAAACGTTGTGAGACGTTAGCCCGTTTTCTCTTGCTTTTTAGAGAAAGAGGATGCTAACCGATTTTTTTTTTTCGGTTGTGTTCGTTCAGTTCTCTACGACGTACTCACACGTATTGCGGAAATTTTGCGCTCAAAAATAGCCATCGCATTCTTTTTATGCGAACCCTGTCATATATTATGGCTGTATACAGGCCAAAAAGGCAAGGCAAGTGTTGAGCAGCGCCACGGGCCTCATGCAGCAAGGCTAGCGTAGACATATGGTAATTTCTAGCATACTACATTTGAAATGCGTGAGAACGATGCCAGTGTATCACAAATATTTGATAGCGCCTGCCGCTTAGACGTTTCGTGGTTGCCTTAGGTTGGCCGTGCACGAGCATGCGCTCTTATGTTTTATGCTTTACTCCCTACGCCAATCGATCAGACAGTGAGCTGATTTACCATTTAATGCTGCTAATACAGATAAGCCGGTTTTCTTTGTTGAATTAAAATCGATATAAGCAATATAGTAAACAACGCATACACGCGCCGCGACTGATAATTCGCGTACACCGCGGCTGATTATGCGCGTCACATTTTTGCGCCCCCAAGACATATTTCTGCCTGCAGTAGTTACCGATGCACCGAAAGGCTTCCCTGACGACCTTATATGAACGAACATGGCGTAAATTTCACTAAGTAAGATCTAAAACATCTCGAAATCGTTCCGCAGCACGCGACAGCAATACTTTCAAGCAGCGCCGCGCCGGATCGCCCAAGCCAGAGAGGAGGAAAGGCTCTCCGCGCGCCGTATCCTCCTCGCCCGATGAAACGGTCTATAGAGGCGTGTTCTTTTGGGCCAGTTGCGCGCCCCAGTGGGGTTGAAAATTTTGAGAAATGCTAATAACAGCATCGACAATGCTGGAAGCAACGTTTATGAGGAGGTTGGTTTTTTCTTAAAGCCGTATGAACGGGGTATACCGATGTAAAGGGAGCTTTCAGGCGAGTTCTGTGCTCCAGACAACTTTTTGCCACATGATCAGATGTTTACTTCGTTCGTCTGATCTAGTATTGCTTGTGACTCACCCCTTTGTGTGTGGCTTATTAAGGGAAAGCCTTAGACCTCTGTTTCAAGGTGCCGTTGTGAGTTACAGAAAATATCACGTGACCGAAGGAAGGCGGGAAGCGAACCAAAGCATGTGCAGCCGCGTATAAGAGATGAATAATGATTAGCAAAGTAATGATTGATTAGTGATTGGATTAAGATGAATTCGGGTGTAATAAGGAGAATTAAGGTGGATTAAAGTCGATGAAGCTCATTAGGGTGAATTAAGGTGCATAAAGGAGGGCTAGGTTGGATTAAGGTCGATGGAGGTGGATTAGGGTGGGTAAAGGTGCATTGAGGTGCATTAAGGGCGATTATAGTGGATTAGGGTGGATTAAAGTGCACGAAGAAGGATAAGGGTGGATTAAGGAGGATTAAGGTGCATTAGAGAGGACTATAGTGGGCTAGGGTGGAATAACGTGAATTAAGGACGATTATAGTGGATTAGAGTGGAATAAAGTGAATGACGAAGCATTACGGTTTATTAAAGAGAATTAATGTGAATTAAGGAGGGTTAGAGTAGATTAAGGTCGATGAAGACAGATTAGGGTGCATTAAGAAGGACTTTCGTGGATTATGGTGGATTAAAGTGAATAAAGGAGGATTAAGGTCGATCAACGTGGATCCGGTGGATTAATGTGCATTAGGAGGATTATGGTAGACTAGTCGGTCTTAATACTCAATGAACCCTAATTCACATTATTTCACCCTAATCCACCTGAATGCTCCTTCTTCCACCTTAATTAAACTTAATACACCCAATAAATCTTAATAAAACTTAATCAACCTACATCGCCCCTAATGCACCTTCGCCTACCCTATATGGTCTTAATCCTCCTTTATCAACCCTAATCCATCATAATCCGCCTTAATCCCCCTTAATCCTTATTCGTGCACCTTAATCCAACAACCCTGCTTAATAGTCCCAGTCTACCTTAATACACCCTAATCCACCTCTATCAAACCGAATCCAGCTCCATGGTCCCTAATCCACCTTAATCTACCCTAATCCATCCTAATCGGTCTTAATCGTCCTTCATCAACCCTAATTCACCTTACTCCACATTAATAGACCTTAATCTCCCTCTATCCACCTTAATCCTTGTTCATGCACGCTAATCCACCCTAATCGTTCTTAATACCCTTTCATCAACCCTTAACCTTATTCCGCCTTAATCCTCTTCCACCCACCTTAAGCTTTATTCATGCATCTTAATCCTTCTTAATGCACTCTAATCCACCTTAACCTTCTTAATTACACTCTAATCAACCTTAATCCTCCCTAATCCACTTTATGTCAATCACTAATTATTCATTAATTAACTTGGGTGATCATTCTCCTATACAAGGGTGGACATGCTTTGGGTCAGCTCTGACCTTCCTTGGGTCACGTGATACTTCCAGTTTACAACGCAACCTTGAAACATAGAGATCTAAAGGCTTTCGCCTTAAAACTTAAAAAATGAAACTCAATGTTGACTAGCTAACGCTCATCACCTGCAATACCACGGGTATACTTGCCACTAATTTTTTCAGGGCGCAAAGCAGAATCTATAATGCTGCACTTCCGACTGAATAACAACAGTTAGCGACGTGCAAGGTTATGGAGCCGCCCCAGAATATTAAGCATGCTGAGGATAACCGCAACAAAAACGCTGGTGAGCAGGTCGGAAGAATGAAAAAAAAAATATGCAGCATTACGGTATGGTTTGCTACGAGCTATGAGAAAGGAGCCTCAGCTCGCAAACAACGCTGTTCTTTGTCGGAACAAAGTTCGTTCGGCCAATGTGATGCAGCCACTGCTTCCTGCGCAAGCTGTCACGCTTTCCTTGTGGTATCATAAAAACGGCATAACCGTCTTCAGGCTTCTTGCTGCAGTTATATGCGCAATAGCCCGGCATAGCGTTAGCACATAGAGCAGGAAACACAGCGTACAACGTTCCCTACGCCGAGCTAAAGCGCCGAGCCAGCCGTGCTCAGGAAGAAAATGGCACGAACGAAAAAAGAACACAAGCAAAACTAAAGATCCGCGCGTTTCCAAGGGCAACGGCAGGGAGACCAATCGTCGTGCAGGAAAACGGGGGCAAAACTCGATGCCTTGGGGGAACGAGCAAGGGGCGAGGCTGAAGCGAGGAGGTCGCGCGGCGGCGGCAGAGTTCCAAGAGTGTCGCTACTTTCAAATTATAATGGTTTTCTCCGCTCTTTCTACGCATGCGAGAGGAGCAGTGGTCGCGAGAGAGAAATGTGGGGACTTTCGGTCCTTGAGATTTCTCTTCGCCTAGGTACTACGGAGAAGAAAGTTACCTCCGTTCGTCCCTAGTCGAGCTGGCAACACAATCGACAGAATGCGTGGCCGGCCAGGCGAAGAAGCCGTGTCCAAGGTGAGTTTGATGCTATTTTGTTGCAACGGTAGCATATTAAATGTTTATAGTCGCAGGGTTATACGTTTGGAAGTGGGGGTGTCTTCTCGGATGACTTTAGTGGCAAAGCATTACATCGTGCCGATGCATTGTTCATTAGTGTCGTTGAGCAAGGTCAGCATACCGCACACTTCAGGAGATTCGCTGGAACGGAAACAGTTTATGAATTCGACTGCCACGCCGGTGCGAGTTTGTTGCTTTTTTAGTTTTTTTGGGCGGTTTCATATTACATTCTGATAGTCGTAGGGAGATACGTTTGGGCGTGAGGCGTTTTCTCGGATGACTTTAATGGCAAAACATTACGTCGTGCTGATTCATTGTTCATTAATTGATGTCGTTGAGCATACCACACACTTCAGAGGAATCGCGGGAACGGAAACAGTTTGTGAATCCAACTGTCGTGCCGATGAATTAGTTCTTAATGCAACTGAGCACACAACACATTTGGAAATTCCTGGGCATGGAACATTTTGTACTATGTGTGTGAAAGTATTAAAACTTGCGTCGCCATGCAATCTGAGCCGCAAATCGTTGTGAAAGGTGTACAGCCGCACTGGCAAAACACTACGCCCTGCGGATGAATACGGAACAAATGTATGCTAAAGAAAAATGGTCGTCATGCAATTTCATGGAAGTAGACCCTTGGAAAGCTGTACAGTAACACGGATATTGGCTACGTGGTGCAGACTCGTAGCGATTCGGAGGTGCTTGTGCGCAAGGGTAATTAATGAAGGAGAGCGTATAACTAATCCTGGCTGTTACGATGTCTAGCTCATATGCGGGGAGCTCTATGTGGGCGAAACAAGGGCTCAGATCGCTACAACCGCGTGCTAAATAGCTCTGAAGACCTGCCAGTACACTTGTTCGGCGTCTCCGGGCTTGCACTGCGACAGGAGATGTGACGGCAGGTGCGCACGTATCACACTGTATCCTCTGACAGTGGCCGCTTTCCACTCTTGGTATACTTCGCCGTAATACACTTCGCGTGCTTGATTGTGCGACACTGTTGCCTTACGGCGAAGCTGACTTTAGGCAAACGGCATTGTGCAACGCTCGAGCCATCTTGTCCGTCACTGCAGATAGAAAACGCATACACGTTCAAGCTATTTGAGCTGCATCAGTTTGTCGATGTTTTTCCTTCTTTACTATATGAAAAGGATAACGTACGCCTATGTGGGTAATTTAAGATTGATAGAAAGCCTGGTAACCTATGTGCAGTCAGTCAAAAAACACTATTTATGCAGGTGTCCACGCTCATGTAAAAAACAAAATGCAATTCAGTGATGACCCGTTGGAGGTGGATCCGCACCTATGTAAGCATAGCCGGCTCCTCAGTCGCAAAGTAGAAGCTGAAGAGAACTTTTTAATGCTAATCATACGACATTGATAGCGATTCATTTGTGGTCAACCAGTGACAAACGCATTGCACTAAACAGTGAGACTTCTCCTTAATCCGCAATGCTTATGTGGCGAACAGGAGAGCAAAAGGTGAAAACAATGTTTTCATACAAGGCAAGTCATCCATGTAGTGGAATTGCGTTTATCGTTGGTGTAATGTTGACGCATTTACTTTCTGAAGTCCAACATTCACTGCCACTTAGTTTCCATTGGTGCAGGTGCTTCTATTGGAAACATCCAAACTATGATTTATCAAATCAGAACGCCGTCTTGTAGTTTCAGAAATTTTCCTCCGATCTTAAGTCTTTTCTGAATCTGGAAGAGCTGGCTGATTGCACAAACCACGTAGCCAATATTAGTGTCACTGTACAGTTTTCACAAGAGTCTACTGCTATGAAATTGCATGTCGACCATTTTTCTTTAGCACACATTTGTTACGTATACATCCGCAGAGAGTGTTTTGCCAGTGTGGCTGCACAGCTCTCACAATGATCTACGCCTCAGATTGCATGGCGACGCAAGTTTTAGTACTTTCACATACAGAGTACACAATGTTCCATTCCCACGAATCTCCAGGTGTGTTGTATGCTCAGTTACATTACGAACTAATGCATCGGCACGGCACTTGAATTTATAAACTGTTTCCGTTCCCGCGACTCCCCTGAAGTGTGTGGTATGCTCAACGACACTAATGACAATGTATCGGCGCGACGTAGGATAGGATAGGAATAAACTTTATTTGTCCAACGGTTGTTGATGTTGGTGCCCGGGGCTAGGCTGCCAGGGGTTCATCACCCGAGGAAAATCTTTCGAGATCCTCGGCAACGGCCCTGGCCCGCTGGATGGCCCACTCCTGGTCTTCGGGTGCCTCGCTGAGGAGGGCGGCTTGCCATCTCTCAGCGAGGCGCCCCGCTTCAGAGGGTTCTACTGTTGTATTCCCCCTTCCTCTTCGTTCTTGTTCCACGTGGCGTCGGCATTCCCAAAGCACATGGGCCATATCGGCCCGTTCGTGCTCGCACCACGGGCAGCCGGGCGACGGGTGCAGCGCGGGCCACAGGTGGTGCAGGTGGTAGGGGTTGGTGAAAGTGCCCGTCTGCAACCGTCTCAGGTCGACCGCCTGGGACCTGTCTAAGAGCCCGTGGGGTTGTGGATATTTTCTTCGTTCTTTCCTATAGTGACCAAGCACCTCCCGGTACGTTGCCGGAAACTCCTTGACATCGCAGTCGGCGTCCGCGTGATCCCCAGCTCCGTCCGCCGCGATTTGTGTTGTATTGGTAACAACAGCGGCCGCGCCAGACGGGGTGGCAGCCGCCGTCGCCGTCACTCCTCCGCTGGGGTCCCGCACAACAACGGCAGCGGCTGCCCTCTGGGTGACCGCGTCGCGGCGGGTAAGCTGCCTCGCGACGAGGTGGGCGCGCTCGTTGTGGTTGGGTGGAGTGTCGTTGCGTCTTCGGCCATTAGCATTGTTGATGTCGTTATTGTCGTGGCTGTTGTTGTTGTTACTGCCAAGCTCCCCGACGTGCGCGGGGAACCACTTGAGGGACTTGTTTGTAATCGTGCCGGATCCGAAGTCCCCGGCCCGGGCGTTGAGCATGCGTGCCACATCCGCGGACACCCAACCTTTGGTGTAATTCCGAATCGCTGATTTGGAGTCGCTGATGATCAAGTTATCCTCCGCACCTCCGTGGAGTACCGCGAGGGCTATGGCCATCTCTTCCGCTGCTTCTGCCGACGGCAGCCTCGCTGATGCCGTGACTCGGATCGTTCCCTTTGTATCTACGACTGCCATGGAGAAGGCGGGCGCCGCTGCCGTCGGCCGGTCGTGTCGATGTTGCCGTTGTTGCTGCTGCCGTTTTTGTCGTAGTAGCAGTAGTGGTGGTGGTGCTGGTAACTGCGGCTCGTCTCGCACATTCCCTTGTAGCGGCGGTGGTAGTTGACGTTCCTCGTCGCCATCAGAGTCACCGACTGGCCGCGGGTACCTGGCTGCATCGACGAAGAGGACGCCTTCTTGTCTTCCATGCTTCTCGAGGATTGCTACCGCCCTGCGTATACGTCTTTGCACGTCATACAGCGGGTGCATATTCTTCGGCATGTTTTCCGTCTGTATGGCGTCCCTGACTTCCGGTAGCAGTGATTATTTCAGTCCACGCGCCTCGTAATATCGAATCCCGAGCAAGTCTAGGATTCGTCTTCCCGTTACGGTGCTCGACAGCCTCTCCAGCTGCGCGATTCTCTGCGCCTCGGCGATCTCCTCGAGCGTGTTGTGTACGCCCAACTCGAGGAGTCTGTGGGTTGGCGTGTACTGGAGTACTCCAAGGGCGGTCTTGAACGCCCTGCGGATCGCCACGTTCAGCTTGTCGGTTTCGCTCCTGTTCCAGTCGGCGTATGCGGCGACGTACGCTATGTGGCTCAGCGCGTACGCCTGTATCAGCCTCGTAACGTTGTGTTCCTTCATTCCTTTCCTCTTGTTCGCGACCCGCCGCACGAGGTGTGGGGCGGCGGCCACTTTCTTCTGCAGTCGGGCAACCAGCTCGCGGTTGGCACCGTTCTCTTTCAGCCACAGGCCGAGCACTCGCAACTTGGACACCGTCGGTATTCGGGTCCCCTCTCTCGTCGTGACGCGGACGCCCAAACGACGAGCGTCTAGCACGGCCTGCGGAAGGGGCCCTTTCTTGCGCGGCCTGTGGAGCAGGATCTCCGACTTGTCGGGTGAGCAGACGAGTCCCGTGTCTTCGAGGTGCCGCTCCACCTCCCGGACGGCCCGCTGCAGTGGGTCTTGCATTTCGCCGACGCTCGTGTTCTCCGTGGTCCACACCGTCACGTCATCTGCGTATATCGTATGATTGATGCCCTCTATCGCGTCAAGACGATCCGGCAGGCCGATCATGACGAGGTTGAAAAGCATGGCGGAGAGTACGGAGCCCTGCGGCGTTCCTGAACCACCCGTTCGGACCGTTCGTGGTGGGGCCCCGTCGATCTCGACTGTCGCCTCGCGCCCATTCAGGAAGCTGCTGACATATCGGTGGAACCTCGCCCCGAGATCAAGTCGGCTGATCTTGTCCAGTATTGCCATGTGCTTCACAGTGTCGAAGGCGCTCTTGAGGTCTAGCCCGAGTAGGGCGCGCACGTGCGTGCTCGGAGCGTTGACGACCTGTTCCTTGATCTGCAGCATGGCGTCCTGCGTTGAAAGTCCCTTCCGGAAACCGATGATGTGGGTGCCGAAGGCGTCCTGCTTCTCGAGCAGCGTCGTCACCCTGTTAAGGCAGGCATGCTCCATCACTTTCCCGACGCAGGACGTGAGGGAGATCGGCCTCATGTTTCGGACCTCCAGCGGTTTGCCCGGCTTTGGTATCAGTATTATGTCCGCGGTCTTCCACTCTTGCGGAATTTGGCCCTCCTTCCAGCACGCGTTGATGTACTCGCAGAGCTTCTCGATGGCGTCGTCGTTCAGGTTCCTCAGGATTTTGTTGGTGATCCTGTCAGTCATTTTGTTGGTGATCCTGTCAGTTGGTCTTCAGTAGCTGGAAGACCGTTCTAATTTCCTGCACGGAAAAGTCCGCGTCCAGCTCCTCGTTGGGAGCCCCGCGGTACTGTGGGTGACTGCCCTTCCGGGCGTGCGAGGTGCGTCTGCACGATCTCTTCCGCGAAGGCCTCTGGGTCGTCCTTGTACTTGTGTCGTAGCTTGGCCATCTCTGTACGGGTCGCCGTTCTGGTGCTTGCCGGGTCGAGCAGGTGCCTGAGAATCTTCCAGGTGCGTCCAGCGCTCATGTTCCCGTTCATCGTGTCGCACAGCTCCTGCCATTCTTGCTCGCACAGACGGGCGCAATGCGTCTCGATCTCCCGGTTGATTTCGGCGATCTTCTTGCGTATCTTCCTGTTGAGTTTTTGCCTACTCGCTCTCCGTGGCATGGATTTCTTGGCCGCAACAAGATGTGCCAGCCGGCTGTCCACTCTGGACGGTTGGGGAGCGCCGTCGCCCACGGCTCCGCGGGACCTGTCTGCCTCTTCTTTGGGTGGTTCTTGTCGCCAGTCCGTCCATTCGACCTCATCGGTGACTTTCTCTACGTCCGCGAGTAGTACTCTGCACCATTCGCTGATGTCTTCGATCGGGCCCTCCTTCTTGTCTTGCTCTCTATTTTTTCGGAATCTCTCCCAGTCGACGATTCTCGCCTTTCGGCAGACGCCCTCTTCGCTTTCATCCTCTCCTACGGTCACGCACAGGATCCTGTGGTCACTCCCCAGGTCCTCGAAGGAGTTCGACCAAGTGACCACGCCCGCGCCTGACCAGACGGAGAGGTCGGGGGACGTGTCGCGGCACACTCCCTGTCCGATCCTGGTGTGCGAAGCAGGTTCGTTGAGTACAGTCAGGCCGAGCTCGTCCATCAGTCTGGCTAGCCTCTTCCCTTTCGGCGAGTCGGCTCCGTATCCCCATTGCGTGTGCGGCGCATTGAAGTCTCCGCATATCAGCAAGGGACTGGAGGCGGCCTTGGCCATCGCTTCGCGAAAGAGGGCGTCGAAAGTGTGAGTGCGGTATCTTTGCGAGGGGGAGGTATATACGTTGAGCACAAAAAGGCCGGTTTTCCTACTTCCAATACTCGGCGCGACTTCGATCAGTACATGGTCTATGTCCGACTCTTCGTGGAGCACGAGTTCGTGTTCGATGAAGGCCGTCCCGCGCTTAACCAGGGTGCACACGTTGACGTCCCTCCCCATGGATTCGTAGGGGGGACCGCACGTCTAATAACCCGGGAGCTGGGCCCGATCGAAAGGTTCTTGCAAGGCAATCACGACAGGATGTTTGTTATTGGCAAGCGTTTTCATGTATTGCACCATCGTTGCTTTCTTGTTTTTGAAGCCCCTGCAATTCCACTGCCAGACTATGCGTCTATTGTCGAACTTGCGGGACACAGCCATGATTGTTATGCAGAGGTGTTGGGGGGACACAACTGTCCGTGCGTCCCTCCTGCCCCGGTGCGGGTGGTGTTGGCGTTGTTGTCGCAGGCGAGGATGGTCGGTGCGTTTACCGCTTGTGACGATGGTACCCCGGCCCTTCCAGGCAGGTGGTGGTGATGTTGCTGCTGCTTCAGCTGCATTGTCCCGTGTTCCAAACCTTCGATTCGCTTATTCATGGCCGCGAGTTGGGTGTTAACCGCTGCGTACTGCGCGTTCCGTCCCGCGTCGGATTCGTTCAGCCTTGTCAGGAGTATGTCAAACATTCGCTCCGTCTTGTCCGTCAGTTTGTTCACCATCTCTTCGATCGCGTCTATCTTTCTGGCTCCTGACCTGGGTCTCTTCAGTGCTTGTGCGTGGTCCAAAGTGTCTTCCGTAGGTGGCGTATCGCTTGTGCCCTTGCGCTTGGAGCCCGCCGCTGCCGGCGCTTCTTCTTCGCCGCAACACATGTCCATCTGGCCTACTTTGCCTCCTGTCGCGGTCGCATCGCCTCACTCGGCGGCCTCGCGGGAGGTGAAAGAGGAGATCCTCTCATGAGGGGATTCTCTCATGTCCTTCAAGATTTCGTTGAGCGTCTGTTGTAGCTCGTCGATTTTCCTCGCTGATTGTTCGTTCTGCTTTCTGGCCCGGCCCAGCTCTTCTCGAAGTTCCTTATTCTCTCGCTCCATTTTCTCCATCCTCGCCGCCAGGAGAGAGTCGGGGGCTTCCCTCGTGCTGCCAGAAAGGGGGGTACTCTCTACAGAGTATCCATGTCTTTCCGCGACTATGTCGGACCAGGTGACCTTGCGCGGCCCTGTCTGTATCTCACCATGTGTGGCCCGCACGCCGTCTGGCATGGGGCGGTTTCGGTTTCGGTTGCGGCTTCCACTCCGACTCCGGCTTCGGCTTCTGTTCTTAGGTCTGTTACGACTACGGCTACGTCTTCTTATCGGCGAGAGGGATCCGGATCTCGAGCGACTTTGGACTTTTCCCTGCGCCATACTGTACCCCGATGGTGATAGGGTCCGCTGAGGGGTCTTTCCTTCTTCCAATGTGTGTTCCTTTTCTTCCCTGCTTCTCGCCCGCCACCTTCTCTCCTTCACTATGTGTGGCAACTTATATTTGGCCTTGCACATTCGGTCGGCCATGGGGTGCGCCTCGCCGCAGATCCGGCACTTGGGCGTGCACTCGTGTTCGATGCTCGGGTTCTTCGACCCGCAGGCCGGGCATAGTTTGATCTCCGGTCTAGGACATACGTCGGGTTGGTGGCCGAGCCTGCCGCACTCTTTGCAAAAGTCAATCTGTTTCCTATACAATGATACTCTTATCATGATGCTATTGAAGTAAGCCCATGTGGGGACTCTGTTTCCCTCATACAGCAATATCACGGTGGTCGTACTGTCGAGCCGCTTGGCGTATGTTAAAGAGGGGTTTCTGGAGTTCACCAGAGCATGCATGAGCTGCTCTTGCGTATACTTCAGGGGAATGTTGCGGATAATCCCTTTTGCCATTTGCTCGGGCGCCGAAACGTACGCGTTGGTCTCGTGCCTCTTTCCGTTGATCGTCAAAACCTTGATCTTAGCGATTTTCGTCGCAGTTGTCTCGTCCGGTGTGCTTATCACCAGGATGTTTTGCATGGCATTGGGACAGATCGTGATCATCTCGTCGTCGCCCACTACCGCTTCGTTGCGTATCGCCTCGTCGAGACTCGTTCCGCACGTGTTCCTTATATTCAGCCCGTCTTTCGGTCGAACAATTGTCTTGATATCATCCCTGGGTAGTCTGGGCATCCTACTTGCTCGTAGAACTTTGTTCACTATGCTTCGGCCACCTCGGGGCATCGGGCTTCGCGAGCGGGTGTCGTCCTTTCCCGCCATCTGGGTAGCGTTCGTGCGGTGCCTTCTTCTGTGTGTAACTTCGATCCAACCGTCCGCAACGCCTTCAGCGTCTTCTCCCATGGAAACGCGTTTTGCGTCGTTGGGTCCGTTATCCGGGGTCTCCCCAGTTACTGCCTCGTCTATCTCCATCTCGGTGGTATTTCGTTCAAACCCCGAGTCCAACGAAGGATGCGCCAGGCCCAACCGTCGTTAGGCCTGGCCTCGCTCACACGGGACTCGTGTGATTTTCGTGCCGTAAAAACTCGCAAAGTTCACGCTCACCCAAAAAGTTGCTATCCTTGGGTTTGCGGTGACTTGATCTTTCAGATGATATGCCGCTTTCGGGTGTAGGACGCAAAATAATTGCGGAAACACTCATAAATCGATGGAGCCGAGAAGCTTCCACTCCCACTGGCGACTTCTTCTTTCTTCCAGTCGGCGCGACGTAATGCTTTGCCATTAAAGTCACCCGAGAAAACGCCTCACGTCCAAACGTATCCCCCTGCGACTATCAGAATTTATTATGAAACCGCCGCAAAAAAAAAGCAAACAAACTCGCATCGGCACGGCTGTCGAATTCATAAACTGTTTCCGTTCCGCGAATCTCCTGAAGTGCGGTATGCTGACCTTGCTCAACGACACTAATGAACAATGCATCGGCACGATGTAATGCTTTGCCACAAAAGTCATCCGAGACGACACCTCACTTCCAAACGTATAACCCTGCGACTATTAACATTTAATATGCTACCGCCGCAACATAATAGCAACAAACTCACCTTGGGCACGGCTTCTTCGCCTTGCCGGCCACGCATTCTGTCAATTGGGTTGCCATCTCGGCTAGGGACGAACAGAGCTAACAACTTCCTTCTCCGTAGAACCAAGGCGAAGAGAAATCTCAAGGACCGAAAGTCCCCACATTTCTCTCTCGCGACCACTGCTCCTCGCGCGTGAGTAGAAAGAGCGCAGAAATCCATTTAGGATGTGCTCGTCTTTCACCCCGCTTTTGACCGTCGCGTGCACGAGGCTGAGCCGCGGTCACTCGTTCACATTCGCACGCTTTTGCTTGCACGCACAGCATACGGCGCGCGGCAACGATTTTATCGCCCTTACACGTTATACGGAACATCACGATGATGCGAACGCCGACGGCAGAAATGCACCTTTGTGTCTACATAATTGCTATCGCAATAAAATGACCCACACGTAAGCTGCAGAACTGATACAGGAGTGAACGCCGGAATATGGCGTACATATTTATTTCCTTCGTTCTGCCTGCGTTGAGAGCCCCTGGCATTACAGCAGATGCGGGCCCCACAAGTTTGTTCAAGAAAAAATTGACATTTAAATACTTCATCGTCACAACACCACCTTGATGGTGGTGTAGTGACAAGAAGGAAAAGGTATACAAGGAAAAACTAAATGGAAAAGAGATGATATCAATCACTGAATAGGCCGAAGTTGCAAAATTGGTTATGAACTTCAATGGGGGTCGCGACATCTCGTCCAAAAGAGGTCAAATTGTTTATCTGACACTTTGATGCAACGTTGACTGACGCATGCGTCCCCTATGTTTCTGATATGAAACGTCTTTATAATTGCCCTCTTAATTTCCGGTTTGGCAGTCTACAAAGAACTGCAATGATCAAATAAATGGGTGCGGCATAAGTTGCAGAGGACCAACTCATGATCCCTGTGTCTAGTGCTAATACAGCAACCGCTTTGGCCGATGTATGACTTGATGCAAATTAACGACGCTTGGCAGACCACAGCGGTCTTGCATGACCTGTAGCAATATGTGTTCGATCTGGCAACAATCATCACTATGCATATCGGGAGCTTTCTTTTTTCCGAATTCGCGGAGTCAATTGCGACAACTTGTGTGCTCTCAAAAGTGTCGTAAGATCGTATCTTGCTTCCGATTATTCAATCCACTGGAAAGTTTGTCAACGTACGGGAAAACAGAAAGATTTCTTGAATCACAGACAAAGTTGCGTTGCTCCTTTTTTCCTGCAATAAACTAGTCGAGAGTTGCGATTTTGTCGTCCATTCCATCTTTGTCTCCGCTTTGTTGCGCAGTTACATAATCAATACAATGTCGCCCAGCTATCAGTTCTAAACTAGGACATGTTTCAATGAAATAGCACATGATGCATTCATTCTAGTCATTTACAAGGACTGCAACACGGTCGACTTTATCATACGGGAGTGCAAGCGTTTTGAGAACGCCGAAAGTAGTCACATCATTAATCGTACGCGCGACAGCCCAACACGACAGCAACATCGTCGTGCTAAAACGTACATGCACTACAGGTGCCGGTAGCTAGGGAACATATGAGAAAGCTTCTCCGGTGGGAAATTGAGGGTATGTCTCCTCCTTACACGTGCTCCCGCACTTTTGAGTCTACGTCCTCGATGATAGCACTTGTCCAAGTCATCGTTCGTCCGAAGCTGTCCAGTGTTGGCCTGGACGCTGCGTGAGCAGTCGCTTCCCCACGCCCGACTGGCCTTATCCAAGTCTCTTATGCTTAAGGCCTGAAGCTCAGGCCGAATGAAGGAATACCAGAGACCCGCTGATTTGCTTCAGGTGCGATCGAATAGGACACGTCCCCCGTTATTGCAACCACTGCTCCTGACCTCCTCATGCACCGTATGCCCATTTTTTTGTAAAGTTTATAGACAGTCTATAGACATGTGTTCGTGAAGTCAACAGACTTTCTATAAATATTTTTAGACTAGCCTATAGACAGTCTGCGGACGTATAGCCTTAAACTTTTTGTAGACTAGTCTATAAAATGCCTGAGTCTATAGACTTTATACACTTTCTAGAGAATAATGAAAACTCACGTTCGTAGAAAAATATCTGCAGAATGTCTACAGACAAAAGTTATAGGCTTATACATTCTACTTTAACCCAGTGAAGCCTACGGAATGTCTGCTCGCCGTGGTTGCTTAGTGGCTAAGGTGTTGGACAGCTAAGCACTAGGTCGTGCGATTGAATCCCGGCCGCGGCAGCCGCATTTCGATGGAGGCGAAATGCGAAGACACCCGCGTGCTTAGATTTACGTCCACGTTAAAGAACCCCAAGTGGTCAAAATTTCTGGAGTAAATAACTACGGCGTACCTCATAATGAGATCGTGGTTTTGGCGCGTAAAACCCCATGATTTAAAAAAAAATGTAATGTCTACAGGTATGTCTATAGACTGCCTGAGTTTTTCTATATATCAGTGTAGTGGGTCCAAGCACTTGTGGCCTGACAGTTTCTTGAGATTGTGGTCTACAGACTATCTATAGACAATTCCTTTAGACCAGTCTTTAGCTAATCTTTACCGGGTGTTTCAGCTAAATTGAGCGAAATAATTAAAAAAAGCATAGGCGCTGGCCGTGTCGAATAGGTGCAGGATTGTTCTGAATCATAAGCAGCACGTCATATCTTGGCCAATCCGCCAAGCTGAGTGATCAACAAAGATTACCTAATTAACATTTTAAATAGTAAATCTAGTGAAAATCTTCAAAACATAAGTTGTAGTGCTTGAGCAGAAACGTGGAACTATTTGATCTATGCTAACTGCCCTGTTTAATGTTTTCCAGCCTTTCTTTAAGTGCGTGAAATTTAATACACCACGTGACTACCAGCTAATATGCCGCACTTTTAGTGCCCTCAAATGTAAGTTTAACCTATTAGTAAAGACTGCTCCTTGCAGAGACATCGATTGAACAGCTTTCGGTGGCTGCGACGGACGTTAAGCGACAAAAGGGACGTGCGCTTTTAAGAAAAAAAAATCGTAAACGAAGATGTGGCGCACCACGTGCGAATGCAATATATGATCAGAGGCAGCATGGTTTTAATCCTCGTCCTTCATCACACTATCAGCCTCGCCCCCTCCATCGTGTTTCTTCATTGGTCCAAAAAGAAAAAAAAAAGCCGGCGCTTCGTCAAATGCGACTTCCGGTCCCATGTCGCCTGCCATCTATTTCAGACAGCAATTACGTTTTAGCGCGAATGTCCAATTTTCTATTCGCACGAAGTATTGCGTTTCTCCACACCCTTCTTACCATTACAAATAGCACAGTGTCCCTGCCCATCTTGAACTTTAGCTGGTGCACACAAATTATGCCGATAGGCATGGCTATGCCCCTCTCGTTCGTGTATAAACAGGCCATTTCTGTACTTGCTTCCCACGATTGTTCGTCTTTCGCGGTCGCGGTGGCCACCACCTCGACCAGTTCAGCAGATGTCAGTTTTGACACGATGCTATCGACTGACCTCGTTCGAGCACACGCTCCGAATCAACGGCAGCTGTTGATATCCTATCGCGACATCACTGACTTTCATGGCCGCCCTTTCGGCCACACATCCCTTGTAAGTGATCGGATTCATACTGGAGAAACTAGCCCCACCCGACGACTTCCTTATCGCGTGTCCCATGCTGAGCGGGAAGTGACTAAGCTCGAAGCAGAAAAGATGTTAACCAAAACATCTACGAACTCTCCTGTACTCTCCGACCATCAACGGACATGCTAGTAAAGTAGGATAGTAGCTGGCACTTCTGCGTCTACTACCATCACTTGAACACAGTCACACGTAAGGAGGTATACCCACTGTTGCAGATTCATGACGCCCTCGATTGTCTTCACGGGTGTGCGTACTACGTATCATCCATCGACCTCCGCTCAGGATAAAGACAGATGTCTGTCGACCTCCTGGACGGCTCAAAGACCGCATTTGTAGCACCCAATGGCCGTTTCTATTTGAAGGCTATGCCTTTTGGATTGTGTAACGCTCCCACGATGTTTGAAACAGTGATGGACTCTCTGTTTTCTGGCTACAACTGGACGATACGCCTGTGTTATCTTGATGATGTAATCGTTCTTTCACTAACATTTCAGAGCCACCTAACTCGTTTATCAGCAGTGCTTCATGTTTTAAAATGAGTTGTGCCTTCACTTGAACTTTGCGAAGTGCAGAGTCGTTCGTCTTGAATTCACTATCCTAGTCCACCATTTGAGGTCTCGTGGCGTCCAACCTGATCGCGACGGAATTCGCGTCATGAAATGTTTCTCTATGCCGCGCCCAGCCAAAGACGTCCGCAGCATTGTTGGCTTGTGTACTTATTTTCAACTTTTTGTCAAGAACTTCACCGACATTGCGCGTCCGCTAATACAGCTCATAAAGACGGAAATCACATTCTCATGGGATCCTGGACCAGCGGATCCAAACCGCATGCTAACTAGGTTGCTTGCTACTCTTCCCATCTTTGCGCATTTTGCCCTCCCATAGCCTAAAGTAGCTCGAACCGACGACAGTTCACACGGCTTCGGTGCGGTTATCGCACAGCGGCAGTGATCGCCTACGCCAGTCGCCTTCTTTTTCTCAATCATTGAACCCGAATGTCTTGCTCTGGTTTATTCATCATCATCAACAGCCTGGTTACGCCCACTGCAGGACAAAGGCCTCTCCCATACTTCTCCAACTACCCCGGTCGTCTACTAATTGTGGCCATGTTGTCCCTGCAAACTTCTTAATCTCATCCACCCACCTAACTTTCTGCCCTCCCCTGCTACGCTTCCCTTCCCTTGGAATCCAGTTCGTAACTCTTAATGACCATCGGTTATCTTTCCTCCTCATTACATGTCCTGCCCATGCCCATTTCTTTTTCTTGATTCAACTAAAATGTCATTATCTCGCGTTTGTTCCCTCAAGCAATCTCCTCTTTTCTTATTCCTTAACGTTACACCTATCATTCTTCTTCCCATAAATCGTTGCGTCGTCCTCTATTTAAGTAGAACTCTTTTCGTAAGCCTCCAGGTTTCTGCCCCGTACGTCAATACTGGTAAGACACAGCTGTTACACAATTTTCTCTTGAGGGATAATGACAACTAGCTGTTTACCCCAGCCCATTCTTATTCCTCTGACTATTTCAGTTTCATGATCCGTATCTGCGGTCACTACCTGTCCTAAATAGATGTATTCCCTTACCACTTCCAGTGCCTCGCTACCTATCGTAAACTGCTGTTCTCTTCCAAGACTGTTAAGCATTACTTTAGTTTTGTGCAGATTAATTTTTAGACCTACCCTTCTGCTTTGCCTCTCCAGGTCAGTTAGCATGCATTGCAATTGGTTCCCTGAGCTACTAAGCAAGGCAATATCATCAACGAATCCCAAGTTACTAAGCTATTCTCCGTTAACTTTTATCCCCAATTGTTCCCAATCCAGGTCTCTGAATGCCTCTTGTAAGGACGCTGTGAATAGCGTTGGAGAGATCGTATCTCCCTTTCTTCATGCAGGACTACGGTGGCTGTGGAGCCGCTATAGATATCATTCAGTGTTTTTACAACGGCTCGTCTACACCCTGATTCCGTAATGCCTCCATGACTGCTGAGGTTTCGAGTGAATCAAACGCTTTCTCGTAATCAATGAAAGCTATATATAAGGGTTGGTTGACACGTGCACTTATCTTTATCGGGCGACCACGTTTCGCCGCCTAACAAATGTAATCGCACAGCGCGGGACGCGCCTGCATGTATCCGAAGTTTCTGGAAAGTTATCGATGCTTCTACCCGGCTGTCTGTTGTCGCCGAACCTTGTGTTATCTGATTTCATCGCTTGACACGAATGGTGTAGAACTTTGTGAAAGGCACGTGGGTCCGAACGATTAGTCTGGAACATTGGACGACTGCTGTATAAAAGCCGACGCGCTTGACGCGCTGATCAGATTTTCGACGATCGCCGACCGTGTTCGCCGCTATCGTGCTATAAATGTAGCCTGTTTTGTGGCCACAGGTTCGCTCAATAAAAGTTAGTCTTGTCGTTCACAGTATTGCTTCTGTGTTATTCAACGTCACCAACACGTGACATCTGGTGGAGGTGCTTGTGCGTTCATGTACCGAACGCCCCCGCAAAGGCGCGATCCAAGCCCGAAGCCCGAGGACAAAACCGACATCGCCCAAGACCAGGGTGCTAGCCGCAGACTGCAAGGACTGCCCCGAGAGCACGGACTTCTACCTGAGACGACAAAGAAGATCGTGGTCAAGACAACCCCAATGGCTGCCCCAGCATCCCCCGTTATCCTACAACAACCTCGGGACCCACCGACCTTCCATGGAGCAGCGAGGAATCGCTGCTCCATGGAAGACCCGGAATCCTGGCTGGAGACCTACGAACGAATTGCGACATTCAATAACTGGGACACCGACGACAAGCTGCGGCATGTCTACTTCGCCTTAGAAGCCGCCGCCAGAACGTGGTTTGAGAACAGGGAGTCGACCTTGACAACGTGGGACCTGTTCCGTAGCAGCTTCATGCGCACCTTTACAAGCGTCGTGCGCAAGGAAAGGGCCGAAGCTATGCTGGACGCCCGAGTGCAGCTACCAAATGAGAACGTTGCCATCTTTACGGAAGAAATGAGCCGTCTATTTCGCCACACCGACCCTGAAATGCCCGAGGAGAAGAAACTCCGTCTACTCATGCGTGGTGTGAAGGAGGAACTTTTTTCCGGAATGGTACGAAGCCCACCAAAGACAGTCGACGAGTTTCTTCGCGAGGCCACCAGCATCGAGAAGACACTCGAGATGCGAAACCGGCCATTCGAACGCCGCCCGAACTCGACAAGCTACGCGGGAGTTCAGTCACTGGCCACCGACGACCTGCGCGAGACTATCCGAGTGGTCGTGGGGGAGGAGCTACAGAAGCTGTTCCCGTCATCACAGCCTCAAGTGACTCCGATTGCCGACGCCGTGCGTGAGGAGCTCCAACAACAACTCGGAGTAGCCCCTGAATCGCCGCAGCCTCAGCCGCAAGCGATGACATACGCCGCTGTAGCCCGCCGTCACGTTCCCCCTCCGCGCCCACGGCCGGGCCCAGTGACAACACAGTTCCGTCGTCCACCACCACCCCCGCCGCCAGCACGCCAACCCGTCAACCCACGTGACATTCCAAGGAAGACTGACGTTTGGCGCGCCCCCGACCACCGCCCGCTCTGCTACCACTGCGGAGAAGCCAGCCATGTGTACCGCCGATGCTCATACCGGGAGATGGGACTGCGAGGTTTCGCCGTTAATGCGCCGCGACCCCAGATTGGCGAACGACCTCGCGATATCGCCGACTACCTCGCCGCCACTCAATGGAGCCCTCGACGACCTTCCCGTTCGCCGTCACCAGGCCGCTACCTGTCGCCGCAGCGCCGACCATACACTGGCCCAGTCCGAGACCGGTCCGTCAGCCCATATCCGGAAAACTAAAAGCAGCAACCGATGGAGGTGCGGTTGCTGTTCGTCGAACTGACGAAGATCCTCCGCCGCCGACGAAGACGATGAAGAGACCATCTCGACGACATACTAACGACACGCCGCCGTCCCGACGAAGTCAGGAAGCCAAGACAACACCGACGAAAGACGACGTGACGACGCGACGTTGCAGCTTCAGTTCAACACGACGCAGCCATGATCCGACGCCAAGGCCTAACTGCAACGCCAGACAAAGAACCACCGACCTCGACGTGCTCCTCGGCGGCCACGCAGTTACCGCCTTAGTGGACACAGGGGCCGATTACTCCGTCATGAGTGGAGACATCGCCGCAGAGTTGAAGAAGGTTAAGACTGCATGGGAGGGCACTCAAATTCGGACCGCTGGAGGACACCTGATTACGCCGACTGGGATCTGCACGCCAAAAATTACCGTTCATGACCGGACTTACCCTGCCACCTTCGTTATCCTCCAACAGTGTTCACGAGACGTCATTCTCGGCATGGACTTCCTGAATCAACATGGCGCAGTCATCGACCTTAAGTCGAAATCGATAACGCTGTCGCAAGATCAAGCGATACCGCCGGAGAGCTGTCGTAGTCACCACGCCTTGAGTGTGCTCGACGATCAAGTGAGCATCCCGCCGCGCTCCAGCGTTATTATTTCCGTCGGCACTGAAACACCCGCTGACGTAGAAGGCGTCATCGAGGGCGACCAACACCTACTGCTCGACCGTGAAATATGCGTCGCAAGAGGGATCCCTCGACTCCACGGAGGGCAAGTGGAAGTTATGCTAACCAACTTCAGCCAAGAGTTCAAACACATCAACAAGGGCACGACAATCGCATACATCGAGGAAATTGTGGAAACCAGCAGTGCCTTTGTCCTCTCGGATTCAGCCGCATCTACCCCGATGAGCATCGTCCCCGAACCAGACTTCGACGTGAATCCAAGTCTTCCTATGAGTAAGCAGCAACAGACCAGAAGTCTTCTCCGACGATACAAAGACTGCTTTTCGACGTCATCGAGGATTCGACAAACACCAGTTGCAGAGCATCGCATAATAACCGAAGAGTGCGCGCGACTACTCCGCCAGAGCCCTTACCGAGTTTCGACGCGAGAACATGAAGCTATTACGCCACAAGTCGACGAAATGCTGCACGACGACATCATCCAGCCGTCGAAAAGCCCATGGGCCTCCCCTGTAGTCCTGGTGAAGAAAAAGGACGGAACCCTACGCTTCTGCGTCGATTATCGTCGACTCAACAAGATCACGAAGAAGGATGTGTACCCCCTTCCACGGATAGACGAGGCATTGGATCGACTCTGCAACGCTAAATACTTCTCGTCGATGGACCTCAAGTCTGGCTACTGGCAAATAGAAGTCGACGAGAGAGATCGCGAAAAGACCGCCTTCATCACGCCAGACGGCCTCTACGAGTTCAAGGTCATGACATTCGGAGTGTGCTCGGCGCCTGCAACGCTTCAGCGCGTCATGGACACGGTGTTAGCAGGATTGAAGTGGCAGACGTGTCTTGTTTCCTTGGATGACGTCGTTGTCTTCGCCGGAAATTTCGACGATCACCTGAGGCGGCTTGCGACAGTGTTAGAAGCCATCAAGTCATCAGGGCTCACTCTGAAGTCGGAAAAGTGCCGCTTCGCTTACGATGAGCTTTTGTTGCTAGGCCACGTCATCAGCAAATCAGGAGTACGCCCCGACCCACAGAAGACAGCTGCCATCGCAAAGTTCCCGCAGCCAAGCGACAAGAAGGCAGTGCGCAGATTCCTTGGCATGTGTGCCTACTATAGGCGCTTTGTCAAGGACTTTTCACGCATCGTGGAGCCGCTAACACATCTAACCAAATGTGATGTCGAGTTCAAGTGGGAAACGCCGAAGGCCAAGGCATTTCGAGAACTCAAACGACGCATGCAGTCGCCGCCGGTACTTGCACACTTCGACGAGGACGCCGATACCGAAATCCACACTGACGCCAGTAGCTTAGGCCTCGTTGCCGTCCTAGTCCAGAGGAAAGAAGGACGGGTGGTATCGTATGCTAGCCGGTCGCTGTCAAAAGCGGAAAGCAATTATTCTACGACTGAAAACGAATGCCTCGCCATCATTTGGGCTACAGCTAAATTCCGCCCTTACCTCTATGGCAGGCCATTCATTGTCGTCAGCGACCACCACGCGTTGTGTGGGCTAGCTAACTTAAAGGACCCTTCAGGACGGCTGGTGCGGTGGAGCCTCAGACTACAAGAATATGACGTCACGGTAATATACAAGTCCGGAAGAAAACACTCCGACGCCGACTGCTTATCACGCGCCCCCATCGATCCACCACCGCAAGACGACGAGGACGGCGACGCCTTCCTTGAGATAATAAGCGCGGAAGACTTCACTAAACAGCAACGGGCAGACCCGGAGCTAAAAGGCCTCGTCGAGTATTTGGAAGGGAACACCGACGTTGTCCCTAGGGCATTTAAGCACGGGTTGTCTTCGTTCTCGCTACAAAACAACCTGCTCGTGAAGAAGAACTTCTCACCAGTCCGCGCCAGCTACCTTCTTGTTGTGCCGTCAGCGCTGCGTCCAGAAATACTGCACGCCCTACATGACGATCCGACCGCTGGACACCTCGGATTTTCCCGGACATTATCGAGAATACAGGAAAGGTATTACTGGCCGCGTCTGACCGCCGACGTCGCCCGTTACGTCAAGACATGCCGAGACTGTCAACGACGCAAGACACCACCGACAAGGCTAGCAGGATTACTACAGCCGATCGAACCTCCTCGCCGACCATTCCAGCAGATTGGGATGGATTTGTTGGGGCCGTTTCCGATGTCAACATCCGGGAATAAGTGGATTGCCGTGGCGACGGACTACCTCACCCGCTTTGCTGAAACTAAAGCGCTACCAAAAGGCAGCGCAGCCGAAGTGGCGAAATTTTTCGTCGAGAGCATCCTGCTGCGACATGGTGCCCCAGAAGTCCTCAAGAACCAACAGAGGACCGACAGCCGACACTACAACCTCCGACGACGGTTCGTTGAGTACCAGCCCGGCGACCGTGTTTGGGTTTGGAGACCGATACGCCGACGAGGACTGAGTGAGAAACTATTGCGCCGCTATTTCGAACCCTACAAGGTCATTCGACGTATTGGCGCACTGGACTATGAGGTCGTGCCAGACGGAATTTCGCATTCACAGCGGCGCCGCGCACGATCTGAAGTGATCCACGGGGTGCGTCTGAAACCCTTTTACGGACGCTGACGAACTTCCTTATTTTGTTGTTTTCTTTGCTACGGGTGTTTTTCTTTGTTACTTTCGTTTGTATGCAGCATCGGGTCGATGCTCTTTAAGAGGGGGGTATTGACACGTGTACTTATCTTTATCGGGCGACTACGTTTCGCCGCCTAACAAATTTATTCGCACAGCGCGGGACGCGCCTGCATGTATCCGAAGTTTCTGAAAAGTTACCTATGCTTCTACCCGGCTGTCTGTTGTCGCAGAACCTTGTGTGATCTGATTTTATCGCGTGACGCGAATGGTGTAGACTTTGGGGAAGGGCCGCGGGTCCTAACGATTAGTCTGGAACATTCGACGACTGCTGTATAAAAGCCGACGCGCTTGACCCTCTGATCAGATTTTCGACGATCGCCGACCGTGTTCGCCGCTATCGTGCTATAAGTGTAGCCTGTTTTGTGGGCACAGGTTCGCCCAATAAAAGTTAGTCTTGTCGTTCACAGTATTGCTTCTGTGTTATTCGACGTCACCACCACGTGACATATATATAAGTGTTGGTTATATTCCGCACATTTTTCTATGACCTGATTGATAGTGTGAAGATTGTCTATTGTTGAGTAGCCTTTACGGAATCCTGCCTGGTCATTTGGTCGAGTGAAGTCTAAGGTGCTCCTCATTCTATTTGCGATTACCTTAGTAAATACTTTGTAAGCAACGTACAGAAGGTTGATCGGTCTATAATTTTTCAACTCTTTGGCATCCCCTTTCTTATGGATTGGGATTATGCTCTGGTTTGTGCTGTCGCAAATTTTCAACCGCATTTTTTTCTCCGCACCTTTTCGTTTATCACTGACCACACATGCGTTGTGCTGGTCCTAGCCCCTCAAACACCCGACTGGAGGACTTTCTCGTTGTGCGGTAAAGCTTCACGAGTACAGTTTTGATGTCGTTTACAAGTCTGGCGCCATGCATCAGGGCGCCCTCTGCCTATAGCATCATTCCGCAGTCTGCACCGACTTTACTGCCCATGATTCCGACACCTGCGTCCTCGCCATCTCCGACCTGAGTGATATGCGCAATCAACACGTTAGCGATGCAAACTTGTGGGCCATCATCCATCCTCAACGCTGTAACCACTCCATTCCGTCTCTCCAACTATACGTGTTCTCTTAAAATATTGCTACATCATATACCATTGCCGTTACAGAAGTGGTGCAAAAGAAGGGAAATGCAGTCGATGACAGCCGAAAACTAGGTGGGGTGATGAAGTTAGGAAATTCGCAGGCGCAAGCTGGAGTCAGTTGGTCCAGGACAGGGGTAATTGGAAATCGCCGGGAGAGGCCCTCGCACTGCAGTGGACACAAAATAGGCTAATAATGATGATAATACCGTCGCCGCGTGTATGCCAGATCATTAAAACGACGCTGAAGTAGCGCGCGGGTAGGAAAACAGAGACAACGACCTCACGTTGACTATCTATATAAAGTGCTTTTATCTTTGCTGTACACTGGCTTTCTCGTCTACTACTACGTCGTGACGCGGTTGCATGTACTGGGTAAGATTGCGTCATGCTTGGCGCTCCTTCACGGGGACATACATGGACGCGGAATCACCTCCATTCGTCGAAAACCTTGTTCACCGATACTGTCGCTGCCTGCTAGGCCTAACGCTAGAATTCAAACTCCTGGAGGAGCCCACGTGAGCCCCTCTACCTACTTCCGCCATGGCGACTGCAACTACATCGCAGGTCGCGCTGCAGAATCCTATGATTCCATTGGGTTACCATGGGAAGGCTTTTGAAAATGTCCTAGATTGGTTGGACCAGTTCGAGGGCGTGGCCAGTATAATGACTGGGGCTCCCAGCAAAAGCAGTCTGATGTTTATTTTTCTCTTTAAGATAGTGTGCAAACGTGGTTTCTGAACAAGGAAAGGAGTCTGACCACATGGGGTGTCTTCCGTACCCAGATGCTAGACGCATTCACTAGTAGCGCAAGAAGAAACAACGTGCAGCGCCTTCTCGAATCCCGTATTCAAAAACTGTCGCTGCGCGCTCTATTTGTGCGGCAGAAAGCATGCGAGGGTGAGCCTGCGATCGCGGTTCAATCTCGCGCACGCAAGGGAGGAAAGCAGAGAGGAAATGCGCCGTCTTCCGTCGCGCACAAGGCACCACAGAGAGAAGAGGGAGGGCGGGGGGGGAGGTATCTTATTGCGGTGGCTGCTGCGTATGGCGCGGCCACGCTGGCCCTATTTTGAAAGCGAACTGCGATGAATAGAGTTTATACTCCATCTAACAAACTGGATGCAGCACTGCCGAAGGTACGAGGAGTACAAAGGCAATATTCTTGCGCAGCGGTATATATTTCGCGGCGTAACTGGCTGATTGTTGGCTGGGCTAGAGAGTTTCATTTTCCTTTGCTACATGACGCGGTACAGCGATACGCGACATGTTAGGATCTTTCTGCATGCACGTCCTAGAGATAGCTTCAACCGACGTGATTCTTGGCGCCATGTTTGGGACCAAGCATGGTGAAAAGAGCGTCCGCTGCGTCACGTGCAAGTTATCTAGATAAATAGCTTGCACTGCCGTCATCCAAGGCGCTTTGTTCGCGACCCAGCACGGTGATAAGTAGCGTCCCTGACGTCATGTACAAGTGATCTATATAGATGGCTTGGACTGACGTCGTCCTAGGTGCCATATTTGTGACTCAGCACGGTAGAAGGCTGGGTCCGTGACGTCACGAGCAAGATATCTATACCGATAATTGCCGATGACTACCGATACGGCCTGTGATCGCTATAGCCATCTTAACCGTGGTAACATGGCAGCGCACAATAAACGCCGTCCACCCCGCTTCGATCCGAGTTCGCCCTTGCTGTCCCTCCGCCCTGTCAGCAAGAAACGAGCGGCAAAATCAGTCATCGTTAAGTCTCACCTCAAGCTTAAGTCAAATCATTAGGTATGTTTTGTCGTAATTATTGAGATTGGCTGTTTGCTTTCACGCTGCTAGGACGACAGACAAACCTGCCGTGGTGGCTCGAGGGCTATGGTGTTGGGCTGCTGAGCACGAGTTCGCGGGATCGAATCCCGGCCGCGGCGGCCGCCTTTGCATGGGAGCGAAATGCTAAAACACCAGTGTGCTTAGATTTAGGTGCACGTTAAAGAACCCCAGGTGGTCGAATTTTGCGGAGTCCTCCACTACGGCGTTCCTCATAATCAGAAAGTGGTTTTGGCACGTAAAACCCCATAATTGATTTTTTTTAGGTACAGACACGGCTCCGAGCCATAAAACTGTTTCATTTCTGATTAGCAGATGGCGCTACAGCATCTGTATTGGTGATGCGTTGACGATGAGGAACGATATAAAATCCTCATTGTCCACCGTACAATTAATTTCCTACCCCTCTCTAGCAACCTGCGTGATGACGGTAGCGAGCAAATGTCAAGTAGGCGCTGAGCAGATGCTGTTGCGAAGGTGAACATCTGTAAGGGCATTCGCCCGTACTACTTGCTAAGGGGACTGCAGGGTAAGTGCATGGAAAGCGTACAGGTAAAGCGAAGTCATGCCGTCGCATGCATGTAGAGAGAGAGAGAGACAGATGCAAATGAGAGAAAGGCAGGAATGTTAACCAGAGTTAAAACCTCCGGTTTCCTGCCTGGCACTACGGGAAAGGAAAGGGGAAGTAAAGACGGAAAAAAGGCTGCGACAAAAATAAAAACGTGAAAAAAAAGAAAAGGGACGGGATGGGATCATTATAGTCTTTCTAGTAGGCCACTGCCATGTAAAAAGGTCACCAAGCCTTGACCAGCTTTCTGTGCGACGACAGTGCATGTCCGAATTCCAAGACTGACTGTTCTGAATGTGGCCTGTCGTTAAGGCGTGCGCACGTGGTCGCTAGTGACAGCCGGTGCGCGCTGTATCGAGGGGAGTGGCAAAGTACATGTTCTATGGTCTCCTCGCCGCCGCAGTGACTGCAAGCCGCACTCTCATCCATACCAACTGGGTAGGCGAAAGATCTTGTGTAACCGACACCAAGCCACAGTCGACAAAGAACGGCTGCCTCAAGTCTAGAGAGTCCAGATCGGGGTGGAAGTCGAAGGCATGGGTCCAGTCGGTGTGCACGTGTGTGCTTCAAGCTTTGTGTGTTCCATAAAGTTCTGGTGGCTTCATTAGCAAGCACACGAATTTTAATTGCAGCGCCTGCTCTTGAGAATGGAATGGAGTCTTTCAAGCCCTCCTCATGTGCAGATCGTGCTGCTGCGTCGGCATGTTCATTGCCCATTATGCCACAGTGGCTCGGAATCCAATATAACGTGGTTTCGTGTCCTTTTTCGACAAGGTGGCGAAGCTGCAGTCTGGCTTCTAGAACTAGTTATTCATTGTTTGGTTTCTGCCTTACGCCGCGGACCCCACACATGCGTGTCAATGCAGCTTATGGTTACGGAGTCAAAACGCTTTTCACGTCAATCCACCAACCCTGGAGCATGTAACAGGATGGGAAGCGAAGGCTGAGTAGACGACACGGAGAGGATGAGCACATCTCGTGGGGCATCCAGCCTTCCGACTGACATTTGTCTAAGTTCCACAGTGCTGTCACCAGCTTGTGAGAAAGAGTATAGGGGCGCGGAGGGCTCAAAGCGTCGTCTGAGCTGGATTCTTGACGCTAAGTTCGCGTCAGGGCGAAAGGCAGCACAAAGATGAATTCTCGCGCTCCTGATGCAGCGCATGGCGTCTCCTGCGTTTTGGCAGTCAGTTTCCGCGGTCATCGCGTGAGACGTGTTCATGTTAGCTTCTGCGCGCGCGTCACCATACTTGTCAGTTTTGCCAGTAAGCGAATGTCTACAATTTTATACGGCCGATAAAACTGCGATCCTTACTTGGTATAGCTGTCTACAAATTTTCTATCCCAATCGATGGTCCGCCTTTTAGGCAAAACTAAGAATTCATTCTTTGATATTTAGGCGCATGTTAAACCTGATTTGCACAAATTCACTTTCGCATACACGATGCCAAAATCCAACTGCAATAGAGGAACCCCAGTTCTCATTACATGCTGTCATAGAGTCTTACTGTCAATTTCAACAAAGCGCACTGTTACAGACACTTCAAGTTTTCACATGCGACACCTGTCATGCAGGAAGTAGCGTATCTGGAGCATTGCACTGCAATGCAAAGTTGTTTTAAATGTTTGACGTACAACGCTGAGAGCGAACAATCCATTTTTACAGCACTTAGCCTTGGTTTGGAACACACGTGGCCGCAAGAACATTTTCGGCGATACGCTTTGTTTTCACACTAGGTAGTTTGGCTTTGTCGATACGTGTCAGAGCAGCGATGTTTGCTTTTTATTAATAACTCGATGATGACGGCGATTGTTTTATTTTAGGGATCTTAATAGGTCGCACGCTGGCCTATTAAGGCCTCGAACCTCGAGCCTCGCACTAGACAGCCAGCTTGCAACCAGGCCAGGGTTGCCATATTACTGTGCAGTTTGAATATCGATTATTTATCGAACACGCAGGAAGAGAGAGACGAGATGACGTCGAAGAAGTCTGTTGCGGGTAGCTAACTAATACTGTGGAGATGAAACTGCGCTTATCTACGGATGAAACACGCAGCTTAGTACCTTGGCCAAAATAGTGGAAAAAAAAGGTCTAAACTTTGGCAATATTAACTCTGCTGGTTTCTGCCTTCGCAGTTGGAAAGGGGGAGAAGGGTTCCTAGCGTGGAGTTTACGTATAGTCACCTCTCAGTTACCAAGCTATCGGGACAGAACGTCCTTAAGGTTAGCAAGTCTGATGTGGCGATTGTACAAACGACAAGTCTGAAGGTAGCCGGAGAGTGAAATTTTTCTTCCATAGCAATAATAGGGACGCCTGGTGCGAACTCGCGCCATTACGGTTAGCTTCGACATTGTCGCGCTCTCCTGCTATCGAGAATGCGAGCAAAGCCAGCAATTGGAGTGTTGGTAGCTAGATCTCAAGAGACATGCGGTGCGTGGGGCAGCCGCGCACGCCAGCTCGCTTCGCGCACGCAAGGACCTACGTGCACGATTGAGCCATGCTTCCCGAAGGCTGTTTCGTCTGCTTGCTGCTTTCACAGCAGGAGTGCAGTTTGATTTTTCACGAAAACGCGTGGCTGCTGAGAGTTTATACTTTTGGTACAACGCGCAAAGTAGAATTGATGGCGTCTACTGTTGTTGCGATGCAAGTTGCCTGTGTATAACGATAACTTTTGTTGGAAAAAAATGCATTAAAATCAACGTGAAGAAAATCGCCCTACAGTTTGTTCAATACACGAAGATTCCCTTGTGCAACTTCGTTACAGCTCACGTTGCGTTTTATATGGAACAATCTTGGAAAACCCGTTCTTTATGTAACTTTTGCTGAATATACATGAAACTGGCCTGCGCTTGTCCATTGAATTTTATGTTCAAGTTAAATCGCGACACGACCCAAGCGAATACGAGACAAATTTACCGACGATTACGATACTCCCTAATGTGAAATTTGAACATAGCCGTCTACGTGTTCTCATTTCGCGATATAGTGGCTGGCGCGGGCAATTTGTATCACGTTCGAAACGTAGCGAAGTGTGTTCCCACGAATGCCTCGTTAATACTGACGCTTTGGCGCGATTCACAGCAGCCGCTGCAGACGAACCTCCACTGATGCAGCGCTTTGTTTCCGTACAGACGACGAGCGCTATTCTGGAGCCACCCCGTAGCTATCGTCGCCGCAAAGCTGGTGATGTACGGCACTACCCTTTTCTTCTAACGCTTTCGCCATTCCATTCTCCTCCTCTTTCTGACCTATGTTTCCACAGCACCCTCCTCCTGCGCCTTTCTCCTCCCGCTTCCTTCGCTAACCTTGTCTTTCCTCTCCCGCTGCACTCCGCGTTCGTTCTGATATTTCGCAGTGTTCGTTCACTCGGTTACGGGGTAGGACGCCGACGCCGACACTCCCCGCAGTCACGGCCTTCTAATAGCTGTGCTGCAACATAATATTGCTATTTGGTGCGAACATTTTAAATGCGAGCACAAGACGGATACTGCCTGCGCAGCCTCAATCGGCATTCCATTGGTGCGACAATATTAGGCTAAATGAACGCCAGAGGAATGTAGGAAGGAAAGATAGGTACTCGAACTTGGCTACCTACTTTCCATGTTGTGGATGTATCCCAATGTAGGGCAAAACTACTGCTGTTAAAAAGCATTAGGACAAAAAGATATGAACTATACTTCAAGTAAGTCTATGAGTAAATAGAGCGGTTATGCGTCTGCCAATCTTGCATGACCCGCATTGATAAACTGACTTCTGTCTCAGTATACGCCAGCACATATAGAAAGCAGCGCTGCCAACTTTAAGAACATTTCCCCAGATGTACGAATCTTCACCCTTGTTTAGGAAAATAGGTAAAGCTTTATTCATAGGACATTAAAATGGTGAAACTGCTTTCAATATGGCGTGCTTTGATTTCAGTCGCCGCAAGCTGCCTCCGCATTAGCCTGCGAATTATTATTTTTAATGTATAATAGTGCAGTGAACGCATTGCTGCCATAAAAACGACAGGATGTGCATGTGCTAGGTCCTTTAAAAGAGTACGGCGACAGTGATTTTACTCTTCGTATCTCTAGCTGGGCTGCCGATGTAAGCACACTCTGGAGTAGACATTTGTCTGTAACCTGCGAACCACACGTTTGCTAGGACACGAAACAAACCAGCAAGGGAAAATGTGGGTGTGGCCGGACTCGTACACCTAGCACCTTGCACCACAATGTGGTCGTGGCGCGAAACAGCTAACTAGGCACGCGTATGCGCAACTTTAGCGAGAACCGCTCAAGGGCACGGCAACCTTTGATATCATCCCATTGGTTCATGCGGGTGGTGTTGCTTTTCCTGTGAGAAGAGATAGAAATTAACTTTGTGTCTTCGTGCCTTGCTCTCTGATTGATTCGTAAGCACGTGAGTTAGTAAGGCTACGTCAGTACACAGTATGAAATATTCATTCACATCTTTTACAAAGAAGTTGTGAAGTGGCGCAGTTTGTACACAGTTACACTCTGCAAGTCAGGTTGGGCGCCATTCTTCCCTATATTTCGAATAAGGTTCCGTGTAGCCACCACACTATGGCCTATAAGCAAAACACAGGGCGCGTAATTAAGAGAGAAGTGGCGCTAGAGTTCACGATTATGTTTACAGTGTATTTACCTAATTTTAGTCGACTGAGCTTTTTATGAATAGATAGCTTGCACGGGCAGTCACGGACGCAGCTTCTCATCGCGAAAATTCTCCAATATGGCGCGATGACGACGTAAGCGTATAATATTCCCTGCCGCGAGTAACCGCCTTCTTTGGAGGAAAGAAAGCTTAGGAGAGACCCCGGCCCTACCGGCAGTGTTGGAGCCACGCGATACGTCAGCAGACGCAGCTGCTCACCGAGCCGGTTCACCAAGAAGACACCTTAGACGATGCTAGTGCGAGCCTTCTAAACCATAAACAACTTGATTCAGTGGTTGCTAGTAGCCAAGTACCCGGCTATCCAGTAGAAATCTAGCCAAGTTGATAAAAACATAATGATAATGTATACGACTATAATATCTACGGTGATCATAAATCCGTCCTTCAATGTCAGGAAAGTATATTTTGTGCACTTAGGACCTCTCTAACCAGACACGCCTAAATATACAAGTTTCTATTTGCTGAATTATTGGACTACATTTAATATTGCGATACCATTCTTTTACAGAATATCATGCTCCCAGTTCAATATTTGAAAACTGTTTAAATATCTTTGCTACCTAACCAACCAATTACTACTAAAAAAATTCCTGATGCCGCAACAGAACTTACGAGTGAACTCAACTGGTCCCATAGCCGTTCAAAATAGTGGTTTGTTGGGCTAGTTACATGGTTATGCTAAGACTGTTGAAACAGTCTTAGTTGAAACAGCCAAGTTGAAACAGCAAAACCAGGAAACGCAAACGTAGATAAAGCGACGGGGAGGCAGCTCCCCACCTTCCTTTCCAGCCGTTGTCGCTTAGTCTATGTTTGCTTCTGTTTTTTTTTTATCCTGTTTCAAGTTTGCTGTCATTTTCGTAGTGTAGCCTATAGCCGTATATTGTATTGCTTGTTTTGCGAGGTTGTCCAGTCTAACCCGCGAAAAACAAAGAAAGAGGAAGTCAGCGTTACAGGGCCCGATCGTATACTATACGCGCGGTGCTGCAGCATTTTAATGCAAACATTTTAGATAAAGGGGGGACTGCAGCCTGCGCATAAGGAAGTTCTGCTAGCATCCGATTCACGTTTACTGTGAGCAGGGAGAGTCATGGAACGTTCGTTGTTCGGAAACAGATGTTCGGCGCCCGCGTTACAACTTCAGCGCAACAATTGAAGCAGGACATAGACTTATGGGTAAAAAGGACAAAATTTCGCCTGCGTGTATGTACGTATTTATGGGCTACTCTATATATAGATAGGGGGCAGCGGCAGAAATGATCTAGGATGAGCAGAGAGGAACGAAAAACAAAGCCAAACATAATATTATTAGTCACGGTATACATACACGGTATACAGTCACGGACAGGCCGCCATTGGAATATGAACCTGGTAACGTTTAACGCAAGAACATTATCTAGTGAGGCGAGTCTAGCAGTGCTATTGGAAGAATTAGAGGGCAGTAAATGGGATATAATAGGGCTCAGTGAAGTTAGGAGGCCAAAAGAAGCATATACAGTGTTAAGGAGCGGGCACGTCCTGTGCTACCGGGGCTTAGCGGAGAGACGAGAACTAGGAGTCGGATTCCTGATTAATAAGAATATAGCTGGTAACATACAGGAATTCTATAGCATTAACGAGAGGGTGGCATGTCTTGTTGTGAAACTTAATAAGAGGTACAAAATGAAGGTTGTACAGGTCTACGCCCCTACATCCAGTCATGATGACCAGGAAGTCGAAAGCTTCTACGAAGACGTGGAATCGGCGATGGGTAGAGTGAAAACAAAATACACTATACTGATGGGCGATTTCAATGCCAAGGTAGGCAAGAAGCATGCTGGAGACAAGGCAGTGGGGGAATATGGCATAGGCACTAGGAATAGCAGGGGGGAGGTATTAGTAGAGTTTGCAGAACAGAATAATATGAGGATAATGAATACCTTCTTCCGCAAGCGGAATAACCGAAAGTGGACATGGAGGAGCCCGAACGGCGAGACTAGAAATGAAATAGATTTCATACTCTGCGCTAACCCTGGCATCATACAAGATGTGGACGTGCTCGGTAAGGTGCGCTGCAGTGACCACAGGATGGTAAGAACTCGAATTAGCCTAGACCTGAGGAGGGAACGGAGGAAACTGGTACATAAGAAGCCGATCAATGAGTTAGCGCTAAGAGGGAAAATAGAGGAATTCCAGATCAAGCTACAGAACAGGTATTCGGCTTTAAGCCACGAAGAGGATCTTAGTGTTGAAGCAATGAACGACAATCTTGTGGGCATCATTAAGGAGTGTGCAATAGAAGTCGGTGGTAACTCCTTTAGACAGGATACCAGTAAGCTATCGCAGGAGACGAAAGATCTGATCAAGAAACGCCAATGTATGAAAGCCTCTAACCCTACAGCTAGAATAGAACTGGCAGAACTTTCGAAGTTAATCAACAAGCGTAAGACAGCTGACATAAGGAAGCATAACATGGATAGAATTGAACAAGCTCTCAGGAACGGAGGAAGCCTAAAAGCAGTGAAGAAGAAACTAGGAATTGGCAAGAATCAGATGTATGCGCTAAGAGACAAAGCCGGCAATATCATTACTAATATGGATGAGATAGTTCAAGTGGCTGAGGAGTTCTATAGAGATTTATACAGTACGAGTGGCACCCACGATGATAATGGAAGAGAGAATAATCTAGAGGAATTCGATATCCCAGAAGTAACGCCGGAAGAAGTAAAGAAAGCCTTGGGAGCTATGCAAAGGGGGAAGGCAGCTGGGGAGGATCAGGTAACAGCAGATTTGCTGAAGGATGGTGGGCAGATTGTTCTAGAAAAACTGGCCAGCCTCTATACGCAATGCCTCAAGACCTCGAGCGTACCGGAATCTTGGAAGAACGCTAACATAATCCTAATCCATAAGAAAGGCGACGCCAAAGACTTGAAAAATTATAGACCGATCAGCTTACTGTCCGTTGCCTACAAAGTATTTACTAAGGTAATTGCAAATAGAATCCGGAACACCTTAGACTTCCGTCAACCAAAGGACCAGGCAGGATTCCGTAAAGGCTACTCAACAATAGATCATATTCACACTATCAATCAGGTGATAGAGAAATGTGCGGAATATAACCAACCATTATATATAGCTTTCATTGATTACGAGAAAGCGTTTGATTCAGTCGAAACCTCAGCAGTCATGGAGGCATTGCGGAATCAGGGTGTAGACGAGCCGTATGTAAAAATACTGAAAGATATCTATAGCGGCTCCACAGCCACTGTACTCCTCCATAAAGAAAGCAACAAAATCCCAATAAAGAAAGGCGTCAGGCAAGGAGATACGATCTCTCCAATGCTATTCACAGCGTGTTTACAGGAGGTATTCAGAGACCTGGATTGGGAAGAATTGGGGATAAGAGTAAATGGAGAATACCTTAGTAACTTGCGCTTCGCTGATGATATTGCCTTGCTTAGTAACTCAGGGGACCAACTGCAATGCATGCTCACTGATCTGGAGAGGCAGAGCAGAAGGGTGGGACTAAAAATGAATCTGCAGAAAACTAAAGTAATGTTTAACAGTCTCGGAAGGGAACAGCAGTTTACGATAGGTAGCGAGGCACTGGAAGTGGTAAGAGAATACATCTACTTAGGACAGGTAGTGACTGCTGATCCAGATCATGAGAGTGAAATAATCAGAAGAATAAGAATGGGCTGGGGTGCGTTTGGCAGGCATTCGCAGATCATGAACAGCAGGTTGCCATTATCCCTCAAGAGAAAAGTGTATAACAGCTGTGTCTTACCAGTACTCACGTACGGGGCAGAAACCTGGAGGCTTACGAAAAGGGTTCTACTTAAATTGAGGACGACGCAACGAGCTATGGAAAGAAAAATGATAGGTGTAACGTTAAGGGATAAGAAAAGAGCAGACTGGGTGAGGGAACAAACGCGCGTTAATGACATCTTAGTTGAAATCAAGAAAAAGAAATGGGCATGGGCAGGACATGTAATGAGGAGGGAAGATAACCGATGGTCATTAAGGGTTACGGACTGGATTGCGAGGGAAGGGAAGCGTAGCAGGGGGCGACAGAAAGTTAGGTGGGCAGATGAGATTAGGAAGTTTGGAGGGTCAACATGGCCACAATTAGTACATGACCGGGGTAGTTGGAGAAGTATGGGAGAGGCCTTTGCCCTGCAGTGGGCGTAATCAGGCTGATGATGATGATGATGATGATGATGACATACATGAGACAAACGTAATGTTGCTCATGCAAACGTGCGGACAGGAAGTCCCGAGTTTGCGCTAGTTGCACAGAGTAAACTCCAAATAAGAGACATGACAAGTCCAGTGCTCTTTTCACCGCCACAAAACCACGACTGCGGCTCCCAAAATGGGGAGTCATTCGAGCATCCAGACCCAGAGCTCTTCGCCGCAACGGCAAAGCGAAAGATAGACTTTGGTGACTACCGCATGGGACCACTTAACCCGAAGGAACTGCTGCTTTGCCTTGATGTCCTGAAGCTAGAGCCCAGTGCCCTGAGAGTAAAGGACCTGGCCACCTTGAACACTCTCATCAAGATCCCATGTTGAGAGGATCCCTTTCCAAAATATAGACGTGTTCCTCAGCTATCAGCCGCCGCTTCATGACGACTCGGTGTTCTGCAAGGTGATTGAATAATTTCGCGGTGGCTGCTACATGGAGCTCAATAACATCTTCGGCAGGCTTCTGCTGACATTGGGCTTCAAATTCCACATTCGGGCTGCCCGGGTCCGCTGGAGGCGTCCAATAGACTCGTCACTCACTACCCTAACACACATGCTTTTATGCGTCGACCTAGACGAGGAAGGCGAGTACGTCGCTGACATGGGCTTCGGCGGTGGGCCCAATCCGTTCAAGGCGCTTCCTGTAGAAGGCGACCCTGAGCCTTACCGTGCACGCAGACTCGATGAAGAAGGTAACATCGAGGTGGCCATCAAGTGGACGGGACGCGATGGCGCATCGCCGACTTGGCGTCCCCTGTTTGACGTGTTTGCTCCACCGCAAAATTGGATCGACTTCGTCCCAGTGTACTGGTACTTCAAGCTGCACCCGCGATCGCTTCTCCGTCACACGCTCATGGTGGGGCGCTTCGACGACGATTCGTGGCTGATGCTAGTGGACGGTCGCTTCTCTCGCCGCTCGACCATCGGGCAAGTGGAGCAGCGTCACATCAAGGACGTGGAAGAAGTTCTTCGCCTCTTCGACACCGAGTTTGCTTTAAAACTGAATCCCGACGTCGACCTCGATTTCCTCAGGCCAAGGATTGAGAGCGTTATTTAGAAATTCAACAGGAGATGAACTGGTGATAGAATGTTTTATTTTATCTCCAGCGTATTTTCCGCAACATTGAGCAAATAACTGTCGTGAAACGTACATTTAAAATGGCCCAGTGTAGAATAAATATACTCCACGGGCTGCTGACTTGGAATAGTTGGTTGAACGTCAATGCGTTGTCGTCTTTCTTTAGTCCTGCTTGTATCTTGTAGACGCTCAGCATAGGAGAAACTTGAATGACCATGCACTCAAGATAAATACTGCGTGCACTGCCGTTCAAATATTACTGATGGGTGTTTATTTGTTTACTTATTTAATTATTCATTTATTTTTATTTTTTATTTATACAAGGTGCCCTCAGTGCCATGTTGGCGTTACGGAGTGGTATATTTGTCGGAAATTGTTGGAGATGCAAGTCTTAAACAAATATTTGTCCAGCTTGCTCGCGATGGAGACGGAGAGGTGACTTCATTCCGATGACACCTTGGCACAAACCAATGAAAGTAGAAATTGGTGTGGCTGCTTGGCACTTGAGCTTTGAAGCAATGGTCTACACATTATGACAGGTAGGATGGCGCATCAAAAAGACCGTTCTTAAGATAATTATTATAGAAAAGGTCTTAGAAAAAAGAAAGAGATGGGTAATTTCTCTGCAAGAAAAATCACCAAGATTAAGGGAGGACTTCATCACAGGCACGCTGGAAATATAGGAATATTTGAAAAAAAATATAAAACGTTCCGAGCGCTTCTGTATGGGCACAAGAGGAGAAATGAGCACAACTGGTGGGTGGCCCCACATACACGAGGTGTACTCGAGCTTGGACATGACGAAGGTTTCCTACAGTGTTAGTTTTAGTTGAACAGAGCTATGGACCCTGCGTTATGGGCTTACTGCTCTAGTCGTTCTCATGTGCCGCAGTGATCGCAGCAGGAACCTCAATATGCTTCGAAGGATGCTTATCAAGAAGCCATAATATCAGAAACAACATCGAAAAGAAATTATCCGCGAGTGGCCCCGTGAAGCCTTCGAACTACGTACCGGCATATTGCTTGTAGAATGTTTTACCTCTCAACTACGCTGGTATTTTTCTTTCTGTCCTGGAATTTCTTTCAGGGCACTAATTGCTCTTTGCAGCTAATAAACAAACGAACAAATGATTCTGTTCTATTGGAACGGTGGCGCAGAAACATACAGAGTACCGCAGAATTCTTTTTGGTCCCTGAGGAAAGCTTCTTTGTCAAAGGACAAGCTTTGCGATAATCATTCCAATGGTCTCATCGACAAATTTATTATGGACGCAAAATAACCCCTTGGGTGAAACCAGTCCGGATGTCATACGTTAATTAGTGGTCGATCATTTGAATAAAATGGGCTGCGCCAGAAATTGCACTTTTGATTTTCTTTCTTTCGCATGTGCTTTCCAAGGCTGTGCATTCCTGCAGGTAAAAATATATCATATGGTACGTCGTCAGAAATTCGTCGCACTTGACATCGCACTGAATGAGCATTTAAGACAAAACGTTTTTTGGAATGTACGCTGAAGTAATTGCAAAAATAAGTGGCCTCTTCGCAATATAAAAGAAAAATTATGGGGCGTTCAATGCCAAGATACTGATCTGATTATGAGGGACGCTTTACTTGAGACCCCCGTAATACTTTGGCCACCTGAGATTCCTTAACGGGCACAAAAATTTAGGTGCACGAGTATTTTAGGATCCCGCGCCCATCTAAATTCGATCATCACGTCTGGATACTAACCCGCCTCCGCCCACACAATTGTGTAACGCCATATGCAGTTGGTCGCGTTTCATGTATCACAAATTTGTTGAGCGCTTCACTGCTAATCTTGTCTTTTCAACTTCAGTTTTGTGCCTGTGATCACAACGACCATCATTAAGCGCCATATGCTTCGGAATCCCCGGTAGATGAAATCAAATGGAAATTCAATTTTCAGCTGATAAAACACAAATTTTCTGTCAGTTCACATGATTCCACACATCTGGTTTATGTGGGTGAAGTTAAACAATATATCTAAGCTCATCCTCTCGTAAGTCCATCCTGTCATCTACACAGATGCAGTAAAAGAACGACACATATTTATTTGCATAACGTCGGCGCCTGACTCATAAGTAATATGATCAACAACGAACGAACAAAACTAGTGATCCCCTAAGCCAATACGAAAGACCTAAATTGTAGTTTTTACTTGCCAAAACTATGACCTCATTATGAGACACGCGGTAATGGGGGACTCCACGTCAATTTTTACCACCTGGAGTTCTTTCACGAGCGCCCATTGCAAGGTGCACGATTGTTTTTGCAATTCGCCCACATCGAACTACGGCCGCCACGGCCGTGATTCCATCCCCCTATCTCGTGCTTAGCCGAGCAACGCCATAACCACTAAGCCCCCACAGCGGTTTAAAACAAAAGCATGCCGTAATACTGTTTTCTTTTGTTCAGCTTCGCATTTGCATTTAAGGCAACGCTAGAGACAGAAGTAGAGGCACAGAAAGGACTCGCCCTAAAGCTCATTTCTGCACGTTACACAGTGCTGCTTGTCTGGCAAGCATCGACACCTTGTACGACATGTACGAAAGGGTAGCCTGGAACTGGCTGCGGAATACGTTACGTGAGACTCTCATTCCGCGCTAACTGTGATCACTAATCACTCTGTTGCTTATTTACATGTGCCACCGTGTTGCCTAGCTTCCCGGTCAGTAAGTCTTGCGCAGAGGACTCATCACGTCACGACGACCGCACCCCCCCCCCCCCCCCCCCTGGCGCGTCCAGCAGCTTATGAAAAGAGGACTCAATGACGCTGTCTTCACTTGGGAAGCAGCAGAGGCACAGAAAGGACTGCTCCTAGGTTCATTTCTACACTTTACAGGCTCGTGAATAGGATCATTTTACTATATACTACACGCCACCACGCTTCTCATCCCAAAGCCAAACAAGCCCTCGGGCGTCGAGAACCTCAAACCCATATCACTCACGTCATGCGTGGGTAAGGCTGCGGAACGCGCCGTTCTGAACAGAGTCTCCAGATTCCTCGAAAACAAGGGACTGTTACCACGCACCCTCATCGGATTTAGACCCGGTCTATCAACTCAAGGCACCATGATTTTAATCAAGCACCAAATCATTGATCACCCAATTAGAAACGCCAAGGCCATTCTCGGGTTGGATCTCGAGAAAGCATTCCATAACCTCTCTCACCAATACATTGTGGACACCATTTCCGACCTCAACCTCGGAGCTAGTTTCCACGCGTACGTCAAGTCATTCTTGGATAACAGGATGGCTACGCTCCGATTTGCCGCCCTCTCCACGGAGGCACTCTCGCCGGGGAGCAGGGGCACCCCCCGATGAATGAATGAATGAATGAATGTGTGTGGTTTAGTGGCGCAAGGGCTATATATGGCCAACGAGCGCCAAGATAGTGTTAGTAATTTCGCGGTGTTATGATGCGTTCTGTGACGAAGATGTGACTTGGCTGTAAAGTGGCCTAAAAATAGTCGCTGTAAAGTGCGTAAAATCTACGTGCTATAAAATTATGGCGATGACTAATGACGCATACATGAACATTCAAATCCATCGTAGAAGAATGATGCAAAATATAAAATATATAAGATAGTAAAATTACTTGGAGCACTGCTTCCTCGCCAGAGCCCTTGAAACACAAGGGCCTAGAGGCATGTGCTATACCAAAGAGCTATCACAGCGGCATCCTCTGAAGGGAGGACCCGCTACGAACATGTGGGGCTAAAAACATGCAGGACAACGTCTTTCAGGAAACTTAGGACTGCGTTGGTGTCAAATAAAGGTTCTGGGCCGAGTAACATTACGGGATGTAGGGGGATGTGCTGCCGGTATGCTAGGGAAAAATGTTTCCTTCTTTCAGATTCGGCTGCCCGACACTCCAGGAGGACGTGGAGGACGGTCAGCCTCTCCCCGCATCTACCGCAGGTTGGAGGATCATTTTCAGTGAGTAAGAAGTTATGCGTGCCAAATGTGTGTCCTATTCTGAGACGACAGAATAGGACATCTGTACGGCGTGATATTGTATTCGAGGGCCAGAATCTTAACTGTAGTTTTATCAGGTGGAGCTTATTATCCGTTTCCGCGTCCCACATGTGTTGCCAGTGATCTCGCAGCCTCCATCGCAAGAAAGGCCTCAGATCTGTGACAGGCACCTGAGCGGTAGGGTTAACAGCTTGCGATGTGATGGACGTGGCCATCTCGTCCGCCAGAACGTTACCCTCAATGCTCCTATGACCAGGCACCCAGCATATAATGATACACTGGTTAGATCTGTACGCTATACACAAGACGGAATATAGTTCATTAAGTACTGGATTTTTGTGTGTATAGAGTGACATCAGGGCCTTCACGACACTTAGGGAGTCTGTATATATCGCTGACTTTTGGAGTTTTGATTTTCTTATATTCTTCACAGCAGACAGTAATGCGTAGGCCTCGGCCGTAAATATACTTGTTTCCGGATGTAGTACATCGGATTCTGAGAATGATGGGCCGACTGCAGCATACGACACCCCGGCATTAGACTTCGAAGCGTCTGTGTAGAACTCGCAGGAGTGCTTGTGCTGGAGTTCTAGGAAATGAGTTCGTATTTCGATCTCTGGTGCGTGTTTTGTTACTTCTAAAAAGGATATGTCACATTCTATGACCTGCCACTCCCAAGGCGGTAACAACTTGGTTTGATGCATAAGGCGAAGCTCGAGGAGTGGGACATGCATTTCATCACTAAGCTCCCTCACTCGAAGCGAGAAAGGCTTTCTTACAGAGGGGCGATTATGGAAAAGTGTAGTGCAGGTCATATCGTTAACAGTGTTAAAACATGGATGTTGATGATTGGATTGTATCTTTAGGAAATATGTAAGGCTGATGTAAGTTCTCTGTAGATGGAGGGACCATTCATTTGATTCCGCGTATAACCTTTCAATCGGGCTTGTTCTGAAAGCGCCAGTGGCTAACCGGATACCTAGATGGTGAACAGGATCTAGCATCTTAAGCGCGCTCGGGGCGGCAGAGTTATATACTACAGCACCATAATCCAATCGAGACCGAATTAGGCTCTTGTATAGGTTCATTAAACACTTCCTGTCACTACCCCATGTAGTCTGGGATAGAAGTTTCATTAAGTTCATCGTTTTTAGACATTTTTCTTTCAGATATTTAATGTGTGGAATGAAAGTGAGTCTGTAGTCAAGTATAATACCCAGGAATTTGTGCTCTTTGTTGACAGGCATTTGGTGTCCACACAATTCTAAGGAAGGATCCGGAAACAGGTCTCTCTTTGTTGTAAAAAGAACACAAGAGCTTTTGGGGGGGTTGATTTTAAATCCGTTTTTGTCTGCCCACTTGGAAATCTTGTTCAGGCCCTGCTGCACCTGTCTCTCGCATACTGAGAGGTTACAGGATTTTAAGCCGATTTGAATGTCGCCAACGTAGGCAGAATAAAGAATGGCAGGTGGTAGCGAAGCACGAAGCGTGTTCATCTTCACGATGAAGAGCGCACAACTGAGCACGCCTCCCTGTGGTACACCTGTTTCTTGTGTGAAAGGTCGTGACAATACGTTGCCGATTTTCACTCGGAAGATGCGATTCCACAAATAGCATTCAATTATTTTCAGCATATTGCCACAGATGCCCATTTCCGCCAAGTCTCGCAAGATGCCGTAGCGACCGGCCTTCTCTGAAGCCACACTGACAGGGATCAAGTATATTGTTGAGTTCAAGGAAATGTATGAGTCTGCGATTAATCATTTTTTTCAAAAACCTTACACAGGCAGCTTGTAAGAGCTATCGGGCGATAGCTTGCCGCCATGGATGGGTCTTTCCCCGGCTTCCAAACAGGGACCACAATTGCTTCTTTCCATGCAGTTGGAAAGTATCCTGCAGCCCAAATAGTGTTGAAATTGTGAGCAGTGTAACTTGGGTGTCATTGTGTAGGTTTTTGATCATTTTATACATCATTCTGTCAGAAAACGGTGCGGAGCTCTTGCATGATCTCAAGGCAGCTCTAAACCCGGCAATACTAAAAGGACAGTTGTATGGTTCATTCTTTCGATGAAAAACTTTATTTATCCCTTCGACATTTTCTTTTGAGTGGCTTACATTCTTCTATTTGTTTGTATTTGAGAAAGGATTCTGAATAATTTGTTGGACTTGACACGCTCTCAAAGTGCTCCCCAAGTGAGTCTGCCTGATCTTGCAGTGTATCGCACTGTGTATTTACCAGAGGGAGTGAGTACGTTGGTCGAGCTCTAATTCTATTTACCCTGTTCCAGACTTTGGCCTCATCTGCATACTCGATAAAAAGTTCTGCCAACTTTCTCTTCTGGCCTGCCTGCGGGTTCTCCTGCCTTGAGATTTTACTTTCTTAAAGTTGATAAGATTCTCTGCAGGGGGGGAAGCGCGTAGCAACCCCCACGCTTTGTTCTGTTTCTTACGAGCAATCCTACGTTCGTCGTTCCACCTCGGGACACGCCGTCTGCATGCCAAGCCACTTCCTTCAGATATGCATTTAGATGCGGCATCTATTATGAACACTGTAAAACACTCCACAGTGGCATTAATTTCTAGAGAAGACATATCAGCCCATGAGATGCTAGATAGAGTTCGAAATTTCTCCCAGTCGACTGTATCTATCTTCCACCTAGGAGCTTGTGGGGGAAATTCATTTTCTTTAGATGTTCTTAGCAGTACGGGGAAGTGATCGCTCCCGTAAGGATTGCTTGTAACTTCCCATTTGAGTTCGGGCAGTATAGACGCGGAAACTATACTAAGATCTATTGAGGAAAAGGATCTCTTTGCAAGAGAGTAGTATGTGGGTTCTTTCTTATTTAGAAGGCACGCTCCAGAAGAAAAAAGGAACTGTTCAACGAGACGACCTCGCGCATCGATGCGAGAGTCTCCCCACAAGGTGCTGTGTGCATTGAAATCGCCAAGAACAACATAAGGTTCTGGCAATGCATCTATGAAAGACTGAAATTCAGGTTTGTTTAATTTGTAATGTGGGGATATGTAAGGCGAACAAATAGTGATGAGTTTGTTTAGCAGGACAACTCGAACCGCCACTGCTTCGAGGGCCGTTCGTAGCTGTAAACGTTGACACGCTTTGCATTTCTGAATTACTCTGACAACACCGCCCTATGATGCAATAGCATCATGGCGATCTTTGCGAAAAGTAACGTGCTGTCGAAGAAATTTTGTGTGTTTTGGTTTTAATTGTGTTTCGTGCAAACACAGCACTTTTGGATTGTCTTGGTGGATTAGTTCTTGCAAATCATCAAGGTTTCTAAGGAGACCTCTGATGTTATATTGAATAATTTGTGTATCCATATTTAAAGTAAATTAGTGCTGTGTGTACAGAAACGGAAGTGATGCCTTAGACTACAGAGCCCTTTCGAGGCCCTGTAATCGGGGTCTTCCCTTTCTGGAGCGTTCGAGGGAGCCTCGCCGCTCCTTAGGCACTTGGTGGGCCTTGAGGATGGGTGTAGTGTCCATTGCCTCTTGTGAGGCGCCGGACACGTGCTCTTGCGAGCGGCAAGTTACCAGCGAGGGTCCCGCCTTGGAGGGCAAGAGCCCTGCGCCCACCAGCCCGGAGGTCGATTGGGCTCCCTGGGGGATTTGGCTGCGCCGATCGTTGCCAGCACTGGAAGGGACCTGGGAAGTCGAGGCAGCCTCCACTACGCCCACCTTCGGGGTCGATGGTCCCTTCTCCTCGGTTGGCGTAGCAGCGTTAGCTGCAGCCTCCGATGGGGCGGATGGCGTCACTGCCGCCTCACTGGGTGTGGGTCGGACAGCCGCCGGAGGCCGTTGTGGCGCTGCCCCCTGACGCGCCACTTTGGAAAATGTGTTCTTAGGCAGGTATGCCACCCGCCTACGTGCCTCCTTGAATGATATATTTTCTTTCACTTTGATCGTGACAATTTCTTTTTCTTTTTTCCAAGATGGGCACGACCGCGAGTACGCGGCGTGCTCTCCATCACAATTTACACAATGCAAAGAGTTCGCGCAAGCTTCAGACGTGTGTTTATGGGCACTGCATTTTCCACATGTTTGGCGGCCTCGGCAGCTATGCGAGCTGTGGCCAAAACGTTGGCATTTGAAACATCTCAGAGGATATGCACATACGGTCTTACACGGAGCTTGATGTACCCGGCCTCGATTGAGTCGGGCAGGACACTTGAATTGAAGGTGACTATTAGGTGTTTGGTCACAATTTCTTTACCATCTCGCCTCTTCTTGATTCTTTTGACATTTATAGCATTCTGTTCACTGAAGCCCTCCGAGAGTTCAGCCTCAGAGAGCTCCAGCAAATCATCGTCCGAGACAACGCCGCGGGTGGTATTCATCGTACGGTGCGGGGTTACTACTATTTGGGTCTCCCCAAATGATACTAGTTAAGGCAGTTTCTCAAATTGTTTCTGATCGCGGAGCTCCAAGAGGAGGTCACCGCTAGCCATCCTCCACGCCTTATAGTCTGGGCCAAAAACTTCGGTAAGGGACTTCGATACAAGGAATGGGAAAATTGTTCGGACTGGTTTAGATGGTTTTTCAGAATGGATGACGTGGAAACGAGGGACAGATAATTTCGCCGACCGAAAAATTTGGGTACTTCATCGGTGCGCCCTCTTTTCTGAGGGCGATCAGGGAGTGGGGGGAAGGAGTTAGCCATAAAGATATGTGAGATTTCGGCAGTAACGCCAGCCACCCACCGTGGAGTCCTACAAGGGGACGCTGCAGGACTTGGGAAACACGGCCTGCAAACGCCAGCTGTACATTACCACTATAACCAAATATGAAATAACCAAGGTTGGCTATCCACACAAGGTTAACCCTTAATGCCTGGAAAAATTGGAAGTAAAAGGAAAACAAAAGAAGACAGGAAAGGTCGAAAGTAAGGAAAAGACGAAGGTATTAGGGAGAGAGAGACAGGAAAAGGCAACTACCGATTTCCCCCGGGTGGGTCAGTCCGGGGGTGCCGTCTATGTGAAGCAGAGGCCAAAGGGGTGTGTTGCCTCCGCCAGGGGGCCTTAAAGGTCCAAAGACCCGGCATCGGCTCAACCCCCAGGATACACCTTCCCCCAGACACGGCTAAGCCGCGCATGGCTACACGCGGGAGGGTCCAACCCTCGTGTGCTCGGGTACGTGGTGTCGCAGCACACCAAACGCCTGCTTACGCAGGCGCCCCTGCGGGGGGGCACCCCCCAAGGCTCGGTCATCTCCCCTATGCTTTTCAACCTTACCATGGCGGGACTTGCTGAGAAACTCGGACAGATCCACGGGCTCGAGCACACCATATACGCAGATGATATCACCATGTGGGTCTCCAAAGGAACCCCGGGCATGGTGCAGGACATCTTGCAAGAAGCAGTGAATACCGTAGAGAGAGAGAGAGAAACAACTTCATGTAGTTGCCTGCAGAACGACACCATGACTAAATGGCGCCGTGACGCGGGCCCTGACGTCTTCTCAGCGGGTGGTCTCCAACTCCAGCGCGTGTTTCTCCCGCGGTTGGTCGCCCTGAAGGGCAACGTTCCGTCGGTTTCGCTCAGCCTTTGTCTTTCAAGAGCCGCCGAGACCTGCTGGACGGCCCAGATTTGGCTTTCGTGGTCGTAGCATTCCCCCGCAGCCGCTAGTCACGGCGGAATTGTTGTACTTGTCGAAGCTTCATCGGGAAACTTGGTGCAATCCCATAGGATGTGCGTCAGGGTGCACCTCTCCCGCTGGCACACGCGGCACACATCACTCACATGTAATTTCGGGTATAGATGAGTCATTAACACTGGGGTGGGTAAAGAACCAGTTTGCACTTGTCTGAACAGCACCGCCTCCGCTCGGCTCAGCCCCGGGTGCGGGGGTGGGAAAGTCCTTCGAGCCAGGCGGTGGAACTGTGTAAGTTCGTTGAACGTCGTCATGCGGTCCGTGGCACTACACCACGTTGGACGGTCGGTTGCTGCAGCGCAGATGGTTAGCGCTCGCACCACTGCGTGTGCCGTCTTGTGGTTATCGTGCTTCTCGGACGCATCGTTGCCCACGTGCGCCGAGAACCACTTGACTCTACCATACCGATTCTCTCGTTGCAGGTCAACCAAACATAGAACGCGCACAGCCTCACCACACACTTTGCCCTTTGCATAATTCCGCACTGCACTTCGCGAATCGCACAACACTGTCTGGCACCCAGGGTCGGCAATAGCCAGGGCAATGGCCACCTCCTCCGCCTGGCACGCCTCGCGGACCCGTAAGCTCGCCGCTGCCCTCGTCGCGCCGGACGACGCCTCGATGACGGTAGCTATGAACGCCGTGCAGTCTACCTGGTATTCTGCCGCATCCACGAACCTTGCGTGCTCGTCCTTGGCGTGAAAGTCGTTGAGAGCCTTGGCCCTCGCCGCTCTTCTCTCCTTGTTGTACTCCGGGTTCATGTTTCTCGGGATGAGGTCCACCCGAATCCGGCGCCCGGTTCCGTCCGCGACAGAAACGTCGCTACTCGCCGTTTTCGCTCCGGGCGTGAAGCCCAAGTAATGAAGTATGCGCCTGCCGGCTTCGGTCATAGAGAGCCGCTGCAGCTGGGCGGTCCGTTGCGCTTCCGCAATTTCCTCGAGGGTATTGTGTACCCCCAGGCTCAGGAGCTTGCTGGTTTTCGTACACTCGAATAGTCCGAGTGCCGCCTTGTAAGCTCGGCGTATCAGGGCGTTCACTTTCTTCCTCTCACATTGCATCCAGTTGTGGAAGGCTGCAACGTAGGTGACGTGGCTGATTACGAAGGAGTGCTACAAGCCGAAAAGCTTTCCTCCTTCATCCCGGCCTTGCGGTTGGCGACCCGTCTGATGAGGCGTATTGCGTTGGTAATATTGGCTGTAAGGCGGGAAATAGTCTCGCCGTTGCCCCGTCGCTTGTCTATAATCATGCCGAGCACCCGCATTTTGTCGACCTCCGGGATCACGTGGCCGTTCCTCGTCCCGATCTTGACGGCCTCGTAATCCCTCGCTTCGCTCTTGTTATGTCTGGCGTACTTCGGTGGTAACACCAGCAGTTCTGACTTGCTCGGTGAGCAGATCAAACCGGAACCGTTCAGCTGGTCTTCGATCGCGTCGACGGCTTCTTGCAGCGTGCTCTCAATGTGACCGTCGCTGCCTCCCGGAACCCACAGCGTGATGTCATCGGCGTAGATGGTGTGCCGGACGCCCTCGCCGCGAGAGAGTCGCTTGGCCACCCCGATCATAACGAGGTTGAATAACAACGGCGAGATGACCGAGCCCTGGGGGGTCCCGACACTGCCGAGCCTCTTCTTGGAGCCGTAGATCGCCGGCGCAGAGCTCGGTAGTCCGCCGCGTCAGAAAGTCCTTGATGGAATTGTACGTTCTTGCGCCCATGTTGAGTCTGGACACCTGGGCTAGGATCGCAGAGTGCTTCACCTTGTCGAAGGCGCTCTGCAAGTCCAGCCCCAGAATGGCCTTGTTGTCTTTCATTAGGATGTCATCGTCAATGATATCTTTCTTCAACATAATCGTCGCGTCTTGGGTGCCGAGGGAACGCCGAAACCCGATGATCGTGGTGGGGTATAGTCCCGTCTCCTCCAGGTAGTCCTGCCACCTACACATGAGGACGTGCTCCAACACCTTGCCCACGTAGGACGTGAGCGAGATGGGCCAGAGGTTGTCAGTGTTCGGCGGCTTGCCTGGTTTGGGGATGAGGATGGTCTTGGCAGTCTTCCACTGCTGGGGCAGTGACCCTGCACTCCAGCACTTGTTGTAGTAACCGGTGAGGTTTCGATGGCGCGATCACTGAGGTTCTTGAGCGCTCTGTTCGAGAGGTGATCCGGGCCGGCCGCCGACTTGCTGTTTAGTTCATGCAGTCCCACTCGCACCTCCTCGACGCTGATGTCGCAGTCAAGCTTCTCGTTCGCTCGACCGCCGTACTCGGTATGCCTTTCCGTGGGTGTAACCGGAAAGTACTTGCTGTTTATGCGCCTGATTGCTTCAGTTTCCCCGTTTTCCTTGACTGCTCTGTGAATGATCTTTGCGAGGCGGTCGCGTTGGTGGGATTTTGTTTTAGTCTCGTCGATCAGATGCCGCATCAAGTTCCAGGTTTTGCCGCAATGCATCTGCCCGTCCGCAGCATTACAGATTTCGTTTCACTGTTGCGTGCAGAGCCGCCGACAATGAACTTCGATGGCGCGATTCAGCTCCGCCACCTTCTTCCTTAGGCGCCAATTTAGTCGTTGCTTCTTCCACCTGTTTAGGATAGACTGCTTTGCTTCGAATTAGTGCGCGAGGCGGCTGTCAACCTTGTCGACCTTCTCATCCGTTTCTATGATTTTGGTCGCCTCCTTGACCTTACCCGCGATGTGGGATGACCATTCTTCTATGTTCTCGATTTCCTCCACCTCCGTTGGTAACAGGCTACGGAAGGCATCCCAATCCGTAAAATTATGTTTTCTGGTGTCCTCCGAGGCCTTGACCTCTTCCGGTATGATGACCTCTACGATGTAGTGGTCGCTGCCGAGCTCTGACCCCGTGCTGCGCCAGGAGATATTCCCCTTCTCATCGTTCTTCACGAACGTGAGGTCCGGCGTCATATACCTGGACACAGAGTTCCCAATCCTTGTAGGATCAGTCGCGTATGTGATGAGGGTGAAGCCCAGGTGTAATGTGTCTTGGAACTGGTCTCGCCCCTTGGCCAATTGCTTGTTATATCCCCATGCCGGGTGTGCCGCGTTGACGTCCCCGCAGGCGACGAGCCTGGGAGTCCCCGCCACGGCGCTGGCTCTGTGAAGGACCGTCTTGAATTTTTGCTTCACCAGTTTGAAGGGCTACTGTAAACGTTAAGCAGAAAGGTGCTGTTCTTTTGTTTCTTGCTCGTAACAACCTCGATGAGAGTGTATTCAATTTTACTACTGTGCAACTCATGCTCAATGAAGGTGAGTCCCTTGCGAACCAATGTGCATATCCCTCTACCGCCGCTGACCTTCGGAGACATGGCGTATACCCGATAACCGGGTGCGACACTGCATCAGTGCGAGTCTCTTATATCATGATTATATCGGGCTTGCCTGCTACTTGTTTTATGTGTTGCTGCAAGACTGCCTTCTTGCTAGCGAAACCGTTACAGTCCCAGTGCCAGGTCACGAGACCCTTCACTGCTGTAATTGTTGCTGTTGCTGGAGCGGCCATGATTGTTGCTGATTGTACTGCTGCGTTATTTGCTGTATTGCGTTGGTTAACTGCTGACACGTCCGCTCGGTGGCGGCGAACCTGTCGTTTATCACCTTGGTGAACGTTGTCTTAATATAATATTCGGGCCCGTCGAGGTGTTCCTCGATTTGGTCGACCTTGTCTTTTAGGTTGTCCACCCGGTCGTTGAGCTTGCGCTCCTTCAGGTTCTCGATCGCTCGTCTCTTGGGTGCCGGTTCTTTCTCAGCGGATGTTCATGGTACAGCGCTGCTGATGCTGGGTGTGGGTTGACATGATACCGCTTGGGGCGTTTCGTTATTGGTGGAACGGGTCGTCAGAAGCTTCTTGATTTCCACGATCTCGTTTGCCACCTTGCTAATAGTGGCTTCTTGCCTACTGACTTTCATCTCGAGCTCATTGTTTTTGCGCCTGAGTGCCTCGTTGGCTTCTTTCAACGTCCCCATCGCCTCGTCTTCCCTCGTCTTGCTGCTGTTGTTGCCATCGACGGTCTTGCTGGTGCTAATGGTCTTGGTCGTTGCGGTGGTCGTTGCGGTATTGGAGGTGGTGGTGGTGGTGGCACCCCCCTGTGCTTTCTTGGCACCGTGCCTTGCTGCATCGGCCCAGCTCACGCGGTCACGTGACTGCGATCGCTTACGGCTAAGGCTACGCTGTCTACTCTCGCTGGCCCTGCGCTTCGAGACGGAACGTGACGCTCGGCGACCAGCTGGGCCAGCAGGTGTTGTGGTTGCTGACATCAGCGATGGAAATTCCTCAGCTCTGAGATATGCTCGTTGTTGCGGCTGCGCTTGTTGTTCGGCCATCTTGCGCTCCCGTTGTGTCCTTGTAAGTACGTATGGGACCTTGAATATATTCTTGCAAACCTTGTCACCGGTCAGATGTGGCCCTCCGCACAATCTGCAAGTTGGGGTACTTCTGCCTCGCGGGCGTGGCCAGTCTCTGGTTCAGAAATCATGAGCGGGATATCCGAACGTGGTCGGCATTCAAGGCATCGATTCCAGAAGTATTTGACCGACCCGCCATCAGGAAACTCCAAGCAGAGCAGCGTTTGTGTTCACGCGCACAGGACACGGGTGAGACATTCACCAGCTATATAGAAGACGTTCTAGATTTGTGCAGGCGCTTGAACGCTGCCATGACGGAAGCGGAAAAGATCAAGCACGTCAAGGGAATCAATGATGACGCGTTCCAGATGCTTCTGGCCAAGGACCTGCGCACTGTTGGCGACTTCATCAGCTTGTGCCAGAGCTATGATGAATTACGCAAGCAGCGAACTCTGACAAGGCGACATCCCAAACCAAATGCGGCGTCATTCTGCAGCCTGACCACCAGCCCAGAACAAGCGTCCCTGATAGCGCAAATCAAGGATTTCTTGCGCGAAGAAGTCGCACAACGGCTATCTCTGGTGTCCGTGGCTCAGGAGTCTACCAGCACTTTGCCGTCTCATCTCCGTTACGTGATCCATGGAGAGGTCGCGGAAGCGCTGCCGGCTGTTCACCAGCAGGATGTCGTGACTACACCAGTCACTTATGCTACGGTTGCTGCAACCCACCTGCTACGTTCGAAAGAATGATGGATTATGTTCTGCGTGGCCTCAAATGGAAAATCTCGCTTTGCTATCTTGACGACATTGTGGTGTTGGCCCCTGATTTCGCAATGCACCTGCTCCGCCTCTAGCACGTACTTACTTGCTTGACCAAGGCCGGGTTGCATCTGAACCTGAAGAAGTGTCGATTCGTAGTTCGTCAGCTCACAATTTTAGGCCATGTCGTGTCAAAAAAGGGCATTCGCCCGGACCCCGAGAAGCTACGTGCTGTTACTGCGTTCCCAAGACCTACCACTATGAAAGAGCTACGCAGTATTATGGGCCTCTGCTCTTACTTCCGGCGATTCGTTCGAAACATTGCGTCAATTATATCGCCTCTCACGCAGCTCCTTGGTGGCGCTAGAGATCTCTCATCATGGTTTCCAGCGTGTGACGACACCTTCACAACCTTGCGCCGTCTTCTCACGACGGCACCCATTCTTCGCCATTTTGACCCTCAAGCGCCAACCGAAATTCATACCGATGCAAGTGGTATAGGCCTTGGCGCTGTGTTGGCACAGCGTCAACTTAGCCACACAGAATACGTCGTCGCATACGCGAGTCGCACGTTAACCAATGCGGAGGCCAATTACAGCGTTACAGAAAAGGACTGTTTGGCCATTGTGCGGGCGCTTCGCAAGTTTCGCCCATATTTATACGGCCGATCGTTAGACGTAGTGACCGACCACCACGCACTAAGTTGGCTGTCGACGCTCAAAGATCCATTGGGCCGCCTTGCCAGCTGAGCATTGCGAATCCAAGAATATGACATCCGCGTGGTTTACCGTTCCGGGCGAAAGCAATCCGACGCTGACGCGCTATCCCGATCGCCACTTCCCCCGAAAGCCAGTCACGACTCCTCCTGCGAGTGCACATTATCCTCTCTGGATATTGACGCTATCGCTGCTGCACAGCGTAAAGATCCCTGGACTGCATCTCTGCTCGACCTTCTCTCGGATACGTCGAAAGTTCCGGTGTCACGTACGCTTCGGCGCCAAGTTCCTCATTTTGCGATTCGAGACCAGCTTCTATATCGACGCAACTATGCCCCAGAGGGACGCACCTGGTTACTCGTCATTCCGAGAATCTCGCGGTCAGAGCTCTGCTCCTCGTTCCACGTCGACCCTCAGTGTGGCCAAGCGGGAGTCTTCAAGACCTACGAAAGACTTCGACACCGCTATTACTGGCGGGGAATGTACAATTTCGTTCGAAAGTTCGTCCGCTCTTGTCATGAGTGCCAACGCCGCAAAGCACCACCGCACAACTCCGCCGGTGAACTCCAGCCTTTACAATGCCCATCCCGACCCTTTGATCGCGTGGGCATAGATCTCTGCGGGCCACTTCCGTTGACTCCTACCGGCAACAGGTGGATAATCGCTGTAGTAGACCACTTAACCCGTTATGCGGAGACTGCTGCTCTACCAAATGCTACAGCGCAGGAGGTCGCCAATTTCATACTTCTCCGTTTTCTCCTTCGTCATGGAGGTCCACGTGAACTTTCAAGCGACAGAGGCCGCGCCTTCTTATCTGAAGTCATCGAACAGCTGCTTGCGGAATGCGCTATTGTTCATCGTAAATGCACTGCTTATCACCCGCAGACTAACGGTACCACAGAACGCTTTATTCGAATTCTTGGTGACATGCTCGCCATGTATGTCTCACCTGATCACTCTAATTGGGACCTAGCTCTTCCGTTTGTCACCTACGCCTACAACACCGCGACTAAGCCACTACCGGATTCTCACCCGTTTACCTTCTTCACGGCCGTCATCCTTCGCACACAATGGACACCATTCTGCCCTTCCGGCCGGACCCATCCGAATGCCTGCCGATCTCGGAAGCCGCCAGACACGCCGAGGAATTTCGCCAGCTGGCCCGCCGATTCACCTCGGATGACCAGAATCGTCAAAAAGCCGTGCACAATGCCCTAAACTCGACTCCCACTTTTCTCCCGGGCGCTCTCGTCTGGTTGTTAGTGCCACACCGCATGCCTGGGCTCGCTTCAAAACTCCTTCCGAAGTACGACGGGACAAAGCGCGTTCTAGAGAACATCACCCGTTAATTACCTGGTTAAGCCGCTAACGCCGCCGTCCGACATGCGACGTCATAACCACGAAGTCGTTCACGTTCAGCGTCTCAAGCCGTATCACCATCCTACCGTCCTTCCAGAAAACTAAGTCGCCAGGATGGCTCGTTTATTCCCGCGGGGCTACTGTAAGGAAGAGAACGAACGTGCCCACAGAGTCGGCAGCATCGGCAGCATCAAGCGCGCAGCATAGGCTCGAGCTCCGGAACTGCTCGCTGCATCCTAGAACCGGCGGTCGCTACGAACCCCAATCAATCTCCTTTATAATATTTTTGCCGCGTGGGACGCCGAAGGTCATATTGCCCGACTTTTAGTGATGAATCAAAAATATAAATCTGAGTTTATTGAGAAAAACATGACTCAGTTTAGCCACTACGATACCGGATCATTCCATCAGCGGGGTTATCTCGATTCATGTTGTGAGAGCTGGTCTGTCATTTTAACGAAAACGCCATGAGAGTTTCTTGAGTAGGCGGCTGTTTCATTATCTACATGACATGCATGTCATCACCCATCATTTACGTTCGTGATACACTCTTTTCACACTACGCCAATTTTGGTACATATCAACTTAACGAAATGACGATGGGAGCCCCAATAGGTAGGCCGCTGTTTCATGATGTACATGACACACATGTCATAATATTCATGTCATGACCTATCATTCATTTCGTCATACACTTTTCTTATACTAGGCCAATTTTTGTACTTACCAAGTTAACGAAAGGACCATAGAGCAACAAGACTTAAGGGCTGTTTCATGACCTACATGACCTACGTCTCATATTACCGATCATTTATGTTCGTCATACACCCTTGTCATACTATGCCATTTTTGGTACATACGAAGTTAACGAAACGACCATGACAGCACAAAGACGTAGGCGACCAGATAGATATTGTCAAAGTGGCAAATGTTCGCCTAGAAATGCCTCATATTGTAAACAAAACATACGGTTTACAAGAAGGAGTGGCAACATCCAAGACAGTTTGAATACAGTAGGCGCGTGTCACGCGGAGCGAAAACAAGATAACATATAGAGTACTGTAAAAAAGGCCCTATGGGCCAAGTTAATACAACGTGGGCGCTACTAAATGTCATTAAAATAAAAATTTAATTCAAGGGTTTTAGGTGCAAAGCCTCCTTGTGAATAGAAAGCTATGTGGCTGCGGATAATTTTGGCCACATGGGTTTTTTTAATTGCGCCCAATGCAATTCACGCAAGCGTTTTCGCATTCCGCCTCCAATAGAATGCCGCCGCTTCGGCCGGGCTCGAACCTGCGATGTTGAGCTAGGGTTGTGAGATATCCGTACAGCCAAAGGGTACCATGTTTCTGTTGCCCCGACCACCTCCTGGATGCAGAGGCACCAATGCCTAATAGCTGCCAAGTCGTGCATTGTAGAATTGGTTTCATTGCTTGCTGTTCACCGTTTGTTCAGTTTGACAGTGCGTAGTAAGAAGTCGATGCTTTCATTTAAGGTTTTAGAACAGACGAGCAAGCATACTGTGGGCATACCGCAAAACGTATTTAGGCACAAAACAAAATAGCATCGAAACGTTAGAGGAGCATTGTTCAACAATACGGTTATATTTCAAGAAAAATGAGACTCCTAGCCAACACAGTGGCAAAGAGGACATTTCAACAACACCAACCCTTACCGCCCCCGGTACCTGCAGCACACCTTTACCAGTCATGATTATTTCTTCATGTTGACGTAACTCTCGTCCTTCGTTGAGAAGCAAGGCCAGCAGAAGCTCCTGTCAGATGAGGTTAGGTAGGTGTACTTTTCAGCTGTAGCATGCACAAAGGCGTGTTATGGTTTTTCAAAGTGGTTCGAGTCAAATGAGGTCGGTTTGCTGGCCCCATTTGGGTACGTTATCCACGCCTCAACAGCGCACTGTTGTGTGTTGCTTACGTAGCGCATGGGCCCGCCTGTTAATACCGCAAGTAATTCCTGGAGTTTCCTTGTTTTCGTTGCAGCACGAACACATCGTGTTCGAAAGCGGCATATGGTCGTTATAAGCCGTGTGGCACCAAGCGCGGAAAATGCGACCGCCGTCGATATTTGTTAACTCCCATCAATTGTGCTTGCTGGGACTATGTACATGGAATATCACTCGGAAAGAATTCCTCAGATTTATGCAGACACCACCGTTTTGCTACAGCATGTGGAAGGGGTTCTGCTTTATTTTTTCTTGCCTTCGCGCGGCATTACACCTTGCACGATGAATACCTAGAAACAAGTCTCAGAACAGCTCAGCGAACAAGCTCTCATAACTTGAAGACTTTTGAGTAGTGTCCCTGTTTGAAGTAGCGAGTGCGTACTGCCGAAGAAGGAGAGGCGTCGTAGACAAGACACTTTCTGCATGTATTTGCATTCACCATTTTAGCAGGGTCAGGTAAGGGGGATACTCGTGGAATGGGTGCCGCCAAACATATTTGTCAGCAATTACAGACAGCGACGGAACATGCAACAATTTCTCCGTGGCGCGAGCATCAAAATACCAGATCACGCATATAGCATCAAACGAAAATTTTACACAAGATCACGCCTCTATGTGCGCTGCACGCAGGTATAGTAAAAAATCTGGAGGACATTTGAGCCTCGACTTTGAGAGCGGAACGCGTTAGCATTCAAAGAGCCCTAACTGCTTCTCGCGCTTCCTGGCAACTGCAGCTTTGGAACCGTAATGTTAACCGGGAAACACTGGCCGCGAACGCTATGCACGAAGGCGAGCTTTCTGGTAGAAACTCGGTCTCTTGCGTGGGCCGATCATGGAGGCAGTACAGAGCCATGCCTAAAACGTGGTTGTATACAACCCGATCACACAGGCAGTACAGAGCCATGCCAAAAACAAATAAAATCATTTTCTGGTTTCTGTTATTGCTTGGCCCTTTCAATACCTCAGTCTAAGAAAATTTAACATGAAAGGCACACGCTTTCAGTGTTTTGTTTCATGACATTTGTGGGTTGTCGTTCTCAAGATTTCGAGAAATAACTTAGTCAAGAATGAATACGACAACGTATGAGCAACTTTAGTGATAGAATTGCGTGCCGATACAACCCGTATATCCCACATGTCATATAGCAAGGCGTGGCACATACATATACTCAAATATATAGGGAAATTTTCGCTCATGAGGACGCCGGCGCCAGACGCCGACGCCAACACCGGATTTTCTACGACACGGGGCCCTTAACACTGTCGCAATAATATGTGCCTACCACACTCGCGACAAAGCCGATGACCGGCAGCAACGGCATTCCGATTCACACTCACAATGGCAGCGTCTCGAATCACACTCAGCGTCCACCAGCCATTGCTACCATTTAGCATGCATTAACCAAATGCGACAGACGGGCTTCAGACCAGTCCTGCCTATGCATGATATACCGCATATACTTATTTCACTGTGTCGAGACTTGCAACGAGCAATCGCAGATTATATGCTACTTTCATGTTTATTATGCTTTTGAATTATTAGGTCCCGTGACCTGTTTATGCTTTTATGTGCTGCCTAACTTGGTTTAGTAAATTCTTTTTTTGTGGCGTAGAGCGTCTTCTTTCTTCCAGAAAAGCTAACATCCCAAAATCCAATTATACCTTCTGGTAGAACTTTAAAAAGGCTGAAATTAAAAGACGTATATTCCATGCATGACTAACGAAAAAATTGAAGGCCATTCCGCCCTGCGAACGTGAATGACCAGCGGAGCTGCACACATCGATGTGCGAAAACACGTGGTAAAGTGTTCATTATATCGCTCATTGTCACTTAGTAACGAGGGTCACCTTGAATTTGGCGACGCTTAGGTGTTCACTTATCGACATACTCGCAACTGCACACACATTCTTTGATAATGTAAAATTGATGCATGTACGCCGTGGGTTGTTGGTTGGGCCAGATCGGTGTGGCATCACAAGCGATATGTCAACAACATGAAACGCATAAACCACTACCTCTTCGGTATCTACAGATCCACATTGATATCACCGACAACGACAACAGGGGTAGTGTCCACAATTAAGCCACGCGAAGTGAGTAACCATGAACCTTACGGGTCTATGAGTCATTGCATTGCATGCTTGCTTACGAGGGTATTCGCCACTGACGACATTTTTCGACTTGCTGTTCTGTATGTTTCATGCCTGATTAGAAAGAATGTAAGCACAGTTCGTTTCGCTTTGCTGAGTGCTTGTAGCCTCTGCCTTACATTGGCCATTGCATATTGTTTTTGCTTGTTTACGGAGGTATGAGCGCTTGGGGGGTGTGAGCTATTGATACAATACAATACAATACAATCTTTATTGTGCGTAAGGAAAACAGAGTACATATAGCCGGCCTACCAAAGCCTCAGAGGGCTTGACTGGCAGTGCCTGACAGTCAGGTCACAGAAAATTGCACAGGGTTAATAGCGGAGTTAGCTATTAGCGGGTCGGAGCAAAAGTCGAACAGTTATACTAAATGTTACATCAAACATCGACAATTCTAAGTTGTTTCTTAATCTCACGTCTTGTGTTTGCTTCTAACACAGGCGTAGGCAATTTATTAAATATGGCTGGAACATAGTATTGCCGCGTTCTCCTTCCGTACTTTGTCGCAGTCTTGGGGATGACGTAGGGTTCCTTCGGTCTTAAGGAGCGGACAGGCGTATATCGTGTTTTAAAATCATTATTCCAGAAGTGTTTAATGACAACACTTTCGATAATCAGAGAAGTGAAGTTTGGCAGATTCAACAACCTAAACACGTCTGTATCTTGCTTTGGACACAAATCGTAAGCCACTGTTGACAGCAGTGAACGTAAAATTGAATTAATTCTTGAGCTCCACCTAAGAGTACAATGACCATACACAGTCAAGCCATAGCGTAGCACACTGTAGACTAAAGCATGCACAATAATTTTTCGAACGGAGATTGGCATGAGACATCGCATATTGTATAATACACAGGAGACCGCGCGCAGCCTTTTACAGATGTGGGATAATTGCGAGTTCCATAAAAGATCACAGTCAAAAAGCAACCCAAGATACTTAACAGAAGAGGCATTTTTAACAGGTTGACATGTACATCCAAAACAGAATAATGGTGTCGTAGGCAGGATTTTTTTCATGGGGTTATGAAAACAGACAAGTCGAGTTTTAGAAGGGTTGATGCTTATTAAATTAGCCGCAAACCAGTCTATAGCTTTAGTTGCCTCATTTTGTAAGGAGCTGATTGCATCAGAGTAATTAGTTGCACAAGATACAAGAACAGTATCATCGGCATATTGATATATATAATTACCTACTGCATTGGACAAATCATTCACATAAATGTTAAAAAGCAGGGGGCTTAATATTGAGCCCTGAGGGACTCCAGAATGAATACTGGTAAAAACACTTAAACTATTTCCCACCTTTACACACTGTCGTCTATCCTGCAGAAAGTTAGCTAGTAAATTCAAGAATGACCCACGAAGGCCTAAGAGAGACAGTTTCTGCAGCAAAATCTCATGACAAACACTGTCAAATGCCTTAGAGGCATCCATAAAGAGGGCGCATGCTACCCGGTTGCGGTCTAGTGTCAAGTTTAAAAGATCAGAGAAAGCTTCTAACAGTGTTTGTGTACCCTTCCCCTGTACAAATCCATACTGATGTGATGACAATACATTATGCTTATCTAGAAACTGTGTTACCGTAAGAGCCACATGTTTTTCTAATATTTGAGCTATACAGGGAATTATCGAAATAGGTCTGTAATTTTCAATGCTATTGCGTGCACCTTGCTTGTGAAGCGGAATTACAATTGCGGTTTTCATATCAACTGGAATAATACCACCATCCAAAACAAAGTTTAAAAGGGATAGCAATACATGTTTAATTGCATCAAAATTTCTCTGAAGTTCACTGACAGAAATTTTGTCGAAGCCAGGGGATTTGTTCGTCTTGAGATTGAAGACAATGGACCTTAGTTCTTCAAGCGATAGTAAAGGAAGATATGCGGAATCTAGCAAGCTATCTGTTAAAGTACACACCGATGGTCGCCGTGTCCTCGATGCCGAGACACTTGAAAAGAACTGATTAAATAAGTTTGCCACGGTTTCGTCGTCTGCAGAAAAATAAGATGAAAGGCGCTGTTTAGGCGTTGAAATGTTGCCGCCTCTAAGGTTATTGATTAGGGACCATGTTTTCTTTATGTCAGATCGAGCTTCTTGAAATTTCTTTCTGAAATAAACGCGCTTCGCAAGTCTGATCATTGCATTCACTTTGTTTCTGGCACATTTGTATCTTAAGCGCGTGTCGTTGCAGTTTGACGACCGCTTGGCCTTGGTCCACAACAAGCCTTTTCCTTTATAGCAGCTAGGATTTCGCTGGTCATCCATTTCTGGCTCAGGTTACGTTGCCCGATTTTGACAACGCGTGTTGCCGCCTGCCTAAAAGCATCAAACGCAGCTACAAATTCGCGGTACATGTTTTCCGGTGACACAGTGCATAAAAAATTATCCCAATCATTTTTCTGGACTAGTTTGTCAAAAAGCCTTGGGTCAATTATACAAATTTGTTTGACAGAGTTAATAGCCTCCGATAACAAAGGATTCACAGTCTGTTTCAGTGAACAGCAGACGAAGTAGTGGTCAGAAAGCTTAACCTGTGCAATGGTAGATTTTACTTCCAGATTATGGGCTCTAACATTTACGTGATCAATGCAGGATGAAACAAGACGTTGAGATAGGAATTCTTCGCGAGTTGCTGCATGGATTGTCATTTCAATTCCCCATTTAGATAGCGTATCTAAATAATCAGCAACTATTCCTACTGTTGGACGTAACGTATCTATATTAATGTCACCTGTGAGGCAAATACATTCATCGGTTCCTAAACGTGATAACGCGAAGTCGAGCTCAGCCAAAAAAAGACGCCTGTTACCACATGGGGGACGATATACAGAAAGCAAGGCCAATGAAAATCGGGGATTAGATAAGCGGAGCGTAACAGTTTCGGCATGGTCGAAAGGCAAGTGTAGTTCGGAGACTGACCAAGTGTTCTTTACGAAGACAGCCACGCCTCCACCCTTCCGGACCGGACGAAAAAAGGAGAATGACTGATAGTCCGGTAGCGCGAAACTAGAAAATAGACCTGGCGGGATATTTATCTCGGTGAGTACGATGACATCAAAAAGCAGTGGAACAGAAGATAGAATGGCTACTAAATGGTCCCAGTGCCTACGAATGCTTCTGATGTTTACGTGAGTAACGTGGAAAGCGTCGTTACCCGGATAACAAAAAAACCGCGAAACTTCTAAAAGGTCATTGCAAACCTTGAAAGTAGTAGCCATGACTAGATAAGCCTCTCAATGTCCAATTTTCTATTAATTCGAACGAGTGGAGCGCCGTCTGCTTTCCTTGCAAACACCTTGCCATTTCTTGTCCAGACGTATTTGAAGGACACTTCCTTTGCTTTAGTGCGAGCTAGCCAGAACAGCTCACGATTAACCCGTGTGAGGTTGTCATTGAAATACAACCGTGGAAAATCATTCTGAACCAATCTTGGCAAGTTTTTACGTGATCGAAGCCATTGTTCCTTCGCTTCAACGGAACACATCTGGACAAGAATAACTGGTGTAGCATTGTCCCTACTGGGTAGACGGTGGATAGCAGAGACTTGAGTTGCCGCAAAGTTAGGTACCTCAAGTTGTTGCGCAAGATCACTGAGGAAGGATTGCAAGTTCTCCTTTGGCTTGCTGGGAAACCCGTGGATCTCGAAATTCTTTCTCCTACTATACTGCTCCATTTCATTCATTTGCTCACTTATTTTGTCGATCAGGTCTGACTGTAACTCGACGGTAGAAGACAGCGAGTCAACCTTGGAACGTAATTCCGCCACCTCCGTCTGATTTTTGTTGACTGTCTGCAATACCGAGTCATATTTTGTGGAAAGAAATTCTATTGAAGTCTGCACTACCTGTATCGAGTTCTCGATCTTTCCAACTGAGTCCTTAAATGTAAGAAGTTCCTGTACTTTCGTGGCGAGTATTTCTACGCTAGATTCAAGTCGGTCTAGTTTTTCATTTACAGCAGTAAATTGCTGTGCAAACGATTCTTCTTTTGCTGTCTGTGTCAAGTCTCCTTGTGTGCTTTTTTCCGGTCGACATGTTTGGCACAGCCAGGTTTCACGTTTAACTGCACTCATTTTTGCGTAGCTGTTTTCAACTACTGTAGAGCATCGTTTTCCAAGGTGGAAACCTTCTTGGCAAGCCGAACATGTTAAATATTTCGCATCTAAAGGTAACGGCTTAGAGCAAGCAGCACAATCAGAAGGCATTTCTGTGCAGTCAGCGGCAAAAAAATACAATAATAAAATAAGAGAGCAAAAGGCTCACCTGCCGAAAGGCATGAAATGATTAGCTCCGGGAACGTATTTGCCGCTGACTGCAAAGAAGCCGAGCGATGCTGTTCCTTAAGTAGGCATTCCCAAGCGTCTGGGGTGCAGGCTAGGTGATGTGCTGACGAGAGGGTGACAGCTTGCGGACGAAAACTGCAGACGGAAGCACGCTGTCTGCGCAGACACTGCGCAGATCCAGGTTCACCGATGCCAGCGGCTGCACTGCCCGTGTCTCAGTGAAGCGTCCGATGACCGCATGCAGTACCTGCCGAAAGGCATGAAATGATTAGCTCCGGGAACGTATTTGCCGCTGACTGCAAAGAAGCCGAGCGATGCTGTTCCTTAAGTAGGCATTCCCAAGCGTCTGGGGTGCAGGCTAGGTGATGTGCTGACGAGAGGGTGACAGCTTGCGGACGAAAACTGCAGACGGAAGCACGCTGTCTGCGCAGACACTGCGCAGATCCAGGTTCACCGATGCCAGCGGCTGCACTGCCCGTGTCTCAGTGAAGCGTCCGATGACCGCATGCAGTACCTGCCGAAAGGCATGAAATGATTAGCTCCGGGAACGTATTTGCCGCTGAGGATGATGATATCTTTTGTGCGCGGACACGAAAACTTTATGGTGCCCTTGCCGTATACAGCTCTGCTGTAGAAGGAATATGCCAGTGGACAACAGAATTCAATGTTGCATTCAACAGCATTCAAACATCCACGAATTTTTGCCTTTCTTATATACAGGACCTGCTCGCCCTTTGTCGCAAGGAGCGAGACAAAATGACAGTGTCAGAGTGGAACATTCATAATAGCTGCGCCGCTAACGGGGAGAAAGAAGGAACAGGCGACACACCCGCAGATTTCAATTAGTTTGCAGAGCGTGAAAGAAATAGCGACCGACACGTAAGCTACGGAGTTGATACAGGAGCCTATATCCCGCTACCATCGTTATTTCCTTCGTTGTTCTTGCAGAGAGCGCCCATGGCACCATAGAAAATGCTGGCACTACGTTGTGCTGGCACTACGTCCGTGACTGCACTTGCTGTCACGGACGCAGCTTCCCATCGCGAAAATTCTCCAATATGGCGCGATGACGACGTAAGCGTATAATATTCCCTGCCGCGAGTAACCGCCTTCTTTGGAGGAAAGAAAGCTCAGGAGAGACCCCGGCCCTACCGGCAGTGTTGGAGCCACGCGATACGTCAGCAGACGCAGCTGCTCAACGAGCCGGTTCACCAAGAAGACACCTTCGACGATATTAGTGCAAGCCTTCTATGCTAGAAAAAGCTTGATTCAGTGGTTGCTGGTAGTCAAGTACCCGGCTGTCCGGCAGAAACCTAGCCAAGCTGATAAAAACATAATGGTAATGTATACAATCATAATATCTAAGGTGATCATAAATCCATCCTTCAATGTCAGGAAAGTATATTTTGTGTACTCAGGACCTGTCTAACCAGAGATGCCTAAATAAACAAGTTTCTATTTGTTGAAATCTTGGACTACATTTAATATTGCGGTACCATTCTTTTACAGAATATCATGCTCCCAGTTCAGTATTTGAAAATTGTTTAAAAATCTTTGCTACCTAACCAACCAATTACTACTCAAAAATTTACTGATGCCGCAACAGAACTTACAAGTATACTCAACCGGTCCCATAGCCGTTCAAAATAGTGGTTTGTTGGGCTAGTTACATGGTTATGCTAACAGTGCTGCCCAAGTTGAAACAGCAAAACCACGCAATGCAAACGTAGATAAAGCGACGGGGAGGCAGCAGCCCAGCTTCCTTTCCAGCCGTTGTCGCTTAGTCTATGTTTGCTTCTGCTTTTTTTTTGTTATCCTGTTTCAAATTTACTGTCATTTTCGTAGTGTAGCCTATAGTCGTATATTGTGTTGCTTGTTTTGCGAGGTTGTCCAGTGTAACCGGCGAAAAAAAGAGAAAGAGGAAGTCAGCGATACAGGGCCCGATCGTACACTATACGCGCGGTGCTGCAGCATATTGACGCAAACATTTTAGATAAAAGGAGGACTGCAGCCTGCGCATAAGGAAGTTCTGCTAGCATCCGATTCACATTTCCTGTGTGCAGGGAGAGTCATGGAAAGTTCGTTGTTCGGAAAGAGATGTTTGGGGCCCGCGGTACAACTTCAGCGCAACAATTGAAGCAGGTTCGCTTGAGAGAGAGACATAAATTTATTGGTTAAAAATGAGAAAATTTCGCCTGCATGTATGCAGGTATTTACGTACTACTCTGTCTATAAATAGGGGGCAGCGGCAGAAATGCTCTAGGATGAGCCGAGGGGAACGAAAAACAAAGCCGAACATATTATTATTAGTCACGGTATATATAGATGAGACAAACGTGATGTTGCTCGTACAGACGTGCGGACAGGAAGTCCCGAGTTTGCGCTAGTTCGACAGAGTAAACTCCGAATAAGAGACATGACAAGTCCAGTGCTCTTTTCACCACCACGAAACCTCGACTGCGGCTCCCAAAATGGGGAGTCATTCGAGCATCCAGACCCTGAGCTCTTCGCCGCAACGGCAAAGCGAAAGATAGACTTTGGTGGCTACCGCATGGGACCACTTAACCCGAAGGAACTGCTGCTTTGCCTTGATGTCCTGAAGCTAGAGCCCAGTGCCCTGAGAGTAAAGGACCTGGACACCTTGAACACTCTTATCAAGGCCCACGTTGAAAGGATCCCTTTCCAAAATATAGACGTGTTCCTCGGCCATCAGCCACCGCTTGATGACGACTCCGTGTTCCGCAAGGTGATCGACCAACGTCGCGGTGGCTGCTGCCTGGAGCTCAATAACATCTTCGCCAGGCTTCTGCTGACACTGGGCTTCAAGTTCCACATTCGGGCTGCCCGGGTCCGCTGGAGTCGTCCAATGGACTCGTCACTCACTCCCCTAACACACATGCTCTTATGCGTCGACCTAGACGAGGAAGGCGAGTACTTCGCTGACATGGGCTTCGGCGGTGGGCCCAATCCGTTCAAGGCACTTCCTGTAGAAGGCGAGGCTGAGCCTTACCGTGCGCGCAGACTCGATGAAGAAGGTAACATCGAGGTGGCCATCAAGTGGACGGGACGCGATGGCGCATCGCCGACTTGGCGTCCACTGTTTGACGTGTTTGCTCCACCGCAAAATTGGATCGACATCGTCCCAATGTACTGGTACATCAAGCTGCACCCGCGATCGCTTCTCCGTCACACGCTCATGGTGGGGCGCTTCGATGAAGATTCGTGGCTGATGCTAGTGAACGGTCGCTTCTGTCGCCGCTCGACCATCGGGCAAGTGGAGCACCGTCACATCAAGGACGTGGAAGAAGTTCTTCGCCTCTTCGACACCGAGTTTGCTATAAAGCTGAATCCCGACATCGACCTCGATTTCCTCAGGTCAAGGATTAAGAGCGTTATATAGAAATTCAACAGGAGATGAATTGGTGATAGAATGTTTTATTTTATCTCCAGCGTGTTTTGCGCAACATTGAGCAAATAACTGTCGTGAAACGTACATTTAAAATGGCCTAGTGTTGAATAAATATACTGCATGCGGTGCTGACTTGGGCAAGTTGGTTGAACGTCAATACGTTGTCGTCTTTCCTTAGTCCTGCTTGTATCTTGTAGACGCTCAACATAGGAGAAACTTGAATGACCATGCACTCAAGATAAATACTGCGTGCACTGCCGTTCAAATATTACTGATGGGTGTTTATTTGCTTACTTATTTAATTATTTATTTATCTTTATTGTTTATTTATACAAGGTGCCCTCAGTGCCATGTTGGCGTTACAGAGTGGTATATTTTTCGGAAATTGTTGGAGATGCAAGTCTTAAACAAATATTTATCGAGCTTGCTGGTGATGGAGGCGGAGAGGTGACTTCATTCCGATGACGTCTTGGCACAAAGCAATGAAAGTAGAAGTTGGTGCGGCTGCTTGGCACTTGAGCTTTAAAGCAATGGTCTACACATTATGACAGGAAGGATGGCGCATCAAAAATACCGTTCTTAAGATAATGATTATAGAAAAGGTCCTATAAAAAAAGACAGAGATGGGTAATTTTTCTGCGAGAAAAATTATCAAGATCAAGGGAGGACTTCATCACAGGCACGCTGGAAATATAAGAATACTTGAAACAAAATATAAAACGTTCTGAGCGCTTCTGTATGGGCAAAAGAGGAGAAATGAGCACAGCTGATGGGTGGCCCCACATACACGAGGTGTACTCGAGCTTAGACATGACGAAGGTTTCCTAGAGTGTTAGTTTTAGTTGAACACAGCTATGGACCCTGCCTTATGGCCTTACTGCTCTAGTTGTTCTCATGTGCCGCAGTGATCGCACCAGGAACCTCGAAATGCTTCGAAGGATGCTTATGAAGAAACCATAATATTAGCAATAACATCGAAAAGAAATTACCCTCGAGTGGTCCTGTGCAGCCTTCTAACTACGTACCGGCATATTGCTTGTAGAATAATTTACCTCTCAACTACGCTGGTATTTTCCTTCCGGTCCTCGAATTTCTTTCAGGGCACTAATTGCTCTATGCAGCTAATAAACAAACGAACAAATGATTCTGTTCTATTGGAACGGTGGCGCAGAAACATACCTAGAGTACCGCAGAATTCCTATTGGTCCCTGAGGAAAGCTTCTTTGTCAAAGGACAAGCTTTGCGATAATCATTACAATGGTCTCATTGACAAATTTATTATGGACGCAAAATAACCCCTTGGGTGAAACTAGTCCGGATGTCATACGTGAATTAGTGGTCGATCATTTGAATAAAATGGGCTGCGCCAGAAATTGCACTTTTGATTTTCTTTCTTTCACATGTGCTTTCCATGGCTGTGCATTCCTACAGGTAAAAATATGTCATATGGTACGTCGTCACAAATTCGTCGCACTTGACGTCACACTGAATGAGCATTTAGGACAAATGTTTTTTGGAATGTACGCTGAAGTAATTGCAAAAAGAAGTGGCCTCTTCGCAGTTTAAAAGAATAATTATGGGGCGTTAAATGCCAAGGTACTGATCTGATTATGAGGGACGTTTTACTTGGGACCCCCTTGATACTTTGGCCACCTGAGATTCCTTAATGAGCACAAAAATTTAACTGCACAAGTATTTTCGGATACCTCGCCCATCTAAATTCCATCATCACGTCTGAGCACTAACCAGCCTCCACACACACAATAGTGTAAAGCCATATGCACTTGGTCGCGTTTCATGTGTCACAAATTTTTTGACGGCTTCACTGTAAATCGTGTCTTTTCGGCTTCAGTTTTGTGCCTGTGATCACAACGGCCATCATTAAGCGCCAAATGCTTTGGAATTCCCTGTAGATAAGGTCAAATGGAAATTCAATTTTCACCTGATAAAACACAAATTTTCTATCATTCCACATGATTCCTCAGCTTATGTGGATGAAATTAAACAATATGTCTTAGCTCTTCCTCTTGTAAGTCTATCCTGTCATCTACACAGATGCACTAAAGGAACCTCACATATATATTTGCATAACGTCGGCGCCTGATTCGTAAGTAGTATGATCAAGAACGAACGAACAAACGTGGTGATCCCCTAAGCCAACACGAAACACCTAAGTTATAGTTTTTACGTGCCGAAACTGTGACCTCATTATGAGGCACGCGAAAGTGGGGGACTCCACGTAAATTTTTAGCACCTGGGGTTCTTTGACGAGCGCCCAATGCAAGGTGCACGATTGTTTTTGCAATTCGCCCACATCGAACCACGGCCGCCACAGCCGTGATTCCATCCCCCGATCTCATCCTTAGCAGAGCAACGCCATAAACACTAAGCCACCACAGCGGGTTAAAACAAAACTATGCCGTTATATTGTTTTCTTTTGTTCAGCTTCGCATTTCCATTTAAGGCAACGCAATAGTCAGAAGCAGAGGCACAGAAAGGACTCGCATTAAAGCTCATTTCTGCACGTTACACAGTGCTGCTTGTCTGGCAAACATCGACACCTTGTACGACGTTTGCGAAAGACTAGCCTGGAACTGGCTGCGGAAGACGTTACGTGAGACTCTCAATCCACATACGCCAGCTGTGTTTGCTTTTCACTCTTTTGCTTATTTACATGTGCCACCGTGTTGCCTAGCTTCCCGGTCAGTAAGTCTTGCGCAGAGGACTCATCACGTCACGACGACCGCCCCCCCCTCCCCCTGTCGCGTCGAGCAGCTTATGAAAAGAGGATTCAATGACGCTGCCTTCACTTGGGAAGCAGCAGAGGCACAGAAAGGACTGGTCCTAAGGTTCATTTCTACACTTTACAGGCTCGTGAATAGGATCATTTTACTATATACTACACGCCACCACGCTTCTCATCCCAAAGCCCAACAAGCCCTCGGGTGTCGAGAACATCAGACCCATATCACTCACGTCGTGCGTGGGTAAGGCTGCGGAACGCGCCGTTCTGAACAGATTCAGAACGGCGATTCAGAACAGATTCTTCAGATTCCTCGAAAACAAGGGACTGTTACCACGCACCCTCATCGGATTTGGACCCGGTCTATCAACTCAAGGCACCATGATTTTAATCAAGCACCAAATCATTGATCACCCCATTAGAAACGCCAAGGCCATTCTCGGGTTGGATCTCGAGAAAGCATTCGATAACCTCTCTCACCAATACATTGTGGACACCATTTCCGACCTCAACCTCGGAGCTAGATTCCACGCGCACGTCAAGTCATTCTTGGATAACAGGATGGCTACGCTCTGATTTGCCGCCCTCTCCACGGAGACACTCTCGCCGGGGAGCAGGGGCACCCCCGATGAATGAATGAATGAATGAATGAATGTGTGTGGTTTAGTGGCGCAAGGGCCAGATATGGTCAAAGAGCGCCAAGATAGTGTTAGTGATTTCGCGGTGTTATGATGAGTTCTGTGACGAAGATGTGACTTGCCTGTAAAGTGGCCTAAAAATAGTCACTGTAAAGTGCGTAAAATCTACGTGCTATAAAATTATGGCGATGACTAATGACGCATACCTGAACATTCAAATCCATCGTAGAAGAATGATGCAAAATATAAAATATAAAAGATGGTAAAATTACTTGGAGCACTGCTGCCTCGCCAGAGCCCTTGAAACACAAGGGCCCAGAGGCATGTGCTATACCAAAGAGCTATCACAGCGGCATCCTCTGAAGGGAGGACCCGCTACGAACATGTCGGGCTAAAAACATGCAGGACAACGTCTTTCAGGAAACTTAGGACTGCGTTGGTGTCAAATAAAGGTTCTGGGCCGAGTAGCATTACGGGATGTAGGGGGATGTGCTGCCGGTATGCTAGGGAAAAATGTTTCCTTCTTTCAGATTCGGCTGCCTGACACTCCAGGAGGACGTGGAGGACGGTCAGCCTCTCCCCGCATCTACCGCAGGTTGGAGGATCATTTTCAGTGAGTGAGAAGTTATGCGTGCCAAATGTGTGTCCTATTCTGAGACGACAGAATAGGACATCTGTACGGCGTGATTTTGTATTCGAGGGCCAGAATCCTAACTGTGGTTTTATCAGGTGGAGCTTCTTATCCGTTTCCGCGTCCCACATGTGTTGCCAGTGATCTCGCAGCCTCCATCGCAAGAAAGGCCTCAGATCTGTGACAGGCACCTGAGCGGTAGGGTTAACAGCTTGCGATGCGATTGACGTGGCCATCTCGTCCGCCAGAACGTTACCCTCAATGCTCCTATGAACAGGCACCCAGCATATAATGATACGCTGGTTAGATCCGTACGCTATACACAAGACGGAATATAGTTCATTAAGTACTGGATTTTTGTGTGTATAGAGTGACATCAGGGCCTTGACGACACTTAGGGAGTCTGTATATATCGCTGACTTTTGGAGTTTTGATTTTCTTATATGCTTCACAGCAGACAGTAATGCGTAGGCCTCGGCCGTAAATATACTTGTTTCCGGATGTAGTACATCGGATTCTGAGACGGATGGGCCGACGGCAGCATACGACACCCCGGCATTAGACTTCGAAGCGTCTGTGTAGAACTCTGCGCAGGAGTGTTTGTGCTGGAGTTCTAGGAAATGAGTTCGTATTTCGATCTCTGGTGCGTGTTTTGTTAGTTCCAAAAAGGAAATGTCACATTCTATGACGTGCCACTCCCAAGGCGGTAACATCTTGGTGGGATGCATTAGGCGAAGCTCGAGGAGTGGGACACGCATTTCATCACTAAGCTCCCTCACTCGAAGCGAGAAAGGCTTTCTTACAGAGGGGCGATTATGAAAAAGTGTAGTGCAGGTCATATCGTTAACATTGTTAAAACATTGATGTTGATGATTGGATTGTATCTTTAGGAAATATGTAAGGCTGATGTAAGTTCTCTGTAGATGGAGGGACCATTCATTTGATTCCGCGTATAAGCTTTCAATCGGGCTTGTTCTGAAAGCGCCAGTGGCTAACCGGATACCTAGATGGTGAACAGGATCTAGCATCTTTAGCGCGCTCGGGGCGGCAGAGTTATACACTACAGCACCATAATCCAATCGAGACCGAATTAGGCTCTTGGATAGGCTCTGTATTAGGCTCTGTATTAGGCTCTCTATTAGGCTCTCCGGACAGGCCGCCATTGGAATCTGAGCCTGGCAACGTTTAACGTTAGAACGCTATCTAGTGAGGCGAGTCTAGCAGTGTATTTGGAGGAATTAGAGGGTAGTAAATGGGATATAATAGGGCTCAGTGAGGTTAGGAGGACAAAAGAAGCATATACAGTGCTAAAAAGCGGGCATGTACTGTGTTACCGGGGCTTAGCGGAGAGACGAGAACTAGGAGTCGGATTCCTGATTAATAAGGAAATAGCTGGTAACGTACAGGAATTCTATAGCATTAACGAGAGGGTGGCATGTCTTGTTGTGAAACTTAATAAGAGGTACAAAATGAAGGTTGTACAGGTCTACGCTCCTACATCTAGTCATGATGACCAGGAAGTCGAAAGCTTTTATGAAGACGTAGAATCGGCGATGGGTAAAGTCAAAACAAAATACACTATACTGATGGGCGACTTCAATGCCAGGGTAGGCAAGAAGCAGGCTGGAGACAAGTCAGTGGGGGAATATGGCATAGGCTCTAGGAATAGCAGAGGAGAATTATTAGTAGAGTTTGCAGAACAGAATAATATGCGGATAATGAATACCTTTTTCCGCAAGCGGGTTAGTCGAAAGTGGACGTGGAGGAGCCCGAATGGTGAGACTAGAAATGAAATCGACTTCATACTCTGCGCGAACCCTGGCATCATTCAAGATGTAGACGTGCTCGGCAAGGTACGCTGCAGTGACCACAGGATGGTAAGAACTCGAATTAGCCTAGACTTGAGGAGGGAACGAAAGAAACTGGTACACAAGAAGCCAATCAATGAGTTAGCGGTAAGAGGGAAACTAGAGGAATTCCGGATCAAACTACAGAACAGGTATTCGGCTTTAACTCAGGAAGAGGACCTTAGTGTTGAAGCAATGAACGACAATCTCATGGGCATCATTAAGGAGTGTGCAATAGAAGTCGGTGGTAACGCCGTTAGACAGGAAACCAGTAAGCTATCGCAGGAGACGAAAGATCTGATCAAGAAACGCCAATGTATGAAAGCCTCTAATCCTACAGCTAGAATAGAACTGGCAGAACTTTCTAAGTTAATCAACAAGCGTAAGACAGCGGACATCAGGAACTATAATATGGATAGAATTGAACAGGCTCTCAGGAACGGAGGAAGCCTAAAAACAGTGAAGAAGAAACTAGGAATAGGCAAGAATCAGATGTGTGCGTTAAGAGACAAAGCCGGCAATATCGTTACTAATATGGATGAGATAGTTCAAGTGGCTGAGGAGTTCTATAGAGATTTATACAGTAGCAGTGGCACCCACGACGATAGTGGACGAGAGAATAGCCTAGAGGAATTCGAAATCCCACAGGTAACGCCAGAAGAAGTAAAGAAAGCCTTAGGAGCTATGCAAAGGGGCAAGGCAGCTGGGGAGGATCAGGTAACAGCAGATTTGTTGAAGGATGGTGGTCAGATTGTTCTAGAGAAACTGGCCACCCTGTATACGCAATGCCTCATAACCTCGAGCGTACCGGAATCTTGGAAGAACGCTAACATAATCCTAATCCATAAGAAAGGGGACGCCAAAGACTTGAAAAATTATAGACCGATCAGCTTACTGTCCGTTGCCTACAAAGTATTTACTAAGGTAATCGCAAATAGAATCAGGAACACCTTAGACGTCTGTCAACCAAAGGACCAGGCAGGATTCCGTAAAGGCTACTCAACAATAGACCATATTCACACTATCAATCAAGTGATAGAGAAATGTGCAGAATATAACCCACCCTTATATATAGCTTTCATTGATTACGAGAAAGCGTTTGATTCAGTCGAAACCTCAGCAGTCATGGAGGCATTACGGAATCAGGGTGTAGATGAGCCATATGTAAAAATACTGGAAGATATCTATAGCGGCTCCACAGCCACCGTAGTCCTCCAGAATGAAAGCAACAAAATCCCTATAAAGAAAGGCGCCAGACAGGGAGATACGATATCTCCAATGCTATTCACAGCATGTTTACAGGAATGTATTCAGAGGCCTGGAGTGGGAAGAATTGGGGATAAAAGTTGATGGAGAATACCTTAGCAACTTGCGATTCGCTGATGATATTGCCTTGCTTAGTAACTCAGGAGACCAATTGCAATGCATGCTCACTGACCTGGAGAGGCAAAGCAGAAGGGTGGGTCTGAAAATTAATCTGCAGAAAACTAAAGTATTGTTTAACAGTCTCGGAAGAGAACAGCAGTTTACGATAGGTAGCGAAGCACTGGAAGTGGTAAGGGAATACATCTACTTAGGGCAGGTAGTGACCACGGATCCGGATCATGAGACTGAAATAACCAGAAGAATAAGAATGGGTTGGGGTGCGTTTGGCAGGCATTCTCAAATCATGAACAGCAGGTTGCCACTATCCCTCAAAAGGAAAGTGTACAACAGCTGTGTGTTACCAGTACTCACATATGGGGCAGAAACCTGGAGGCTTACGAAAAGGGTTCTGCTGAAATTGAGGACGACGCAACGAGCTATGGAAAGAAGAATGATGGGTGTAACGTTAAGGGATAAGAAAAGAGCAGATTGGGTGAGGCAACAAACGCGGGTAAACGACATCTTAGTTGAAATCAAGAAAAAGAAATGGGCATGGGCCGGACATGTAATGAGGAGGGAAGATAATCGATGGTCACTAAGAGTTACGGACTGGATTCCAAGGGAAGGGAAGCGTAGCAGGGGGCGGCAGAAAGTTAGGTGGGCGGATGACATTAAGACGTTTGCAGGGACAACATGGCCACAATTAGTACATGACCGGGGTAGTTGGAGAAGTATGGGAGAGGCCTTTGCCCTGCAGTGGGCGTAACTAGGCTGATGATGATGATGATGATGATGATGATGATGACAGGTTCATTAAACACTTCCTGTCACTACCCCATGTTGTCTGGGATAGAAGTTTCATTAAATTCATCGTTTTTAGACATTTTTCTTTCAGATATTTAATGTGTGGAATGAAAGTGAGTCTGTAGTCAAGTATAACACCCAGGAATTTTTGCTCTTTGTTGACAGGCATTTGGTGTCCACACAGTTCTAAGGAAGGATCCGGAAACCGGTCTCTCTTTGTTGTAAAAAGAACACAAGAGCTTTTGTGGGGATTGATTTTAAATCCGTTTTTGTCTGTCCACTTGGAAATCTTGTTCAGGCCCTGCTGCACCTGTCTCTCGCATACTGAGAGGTTACAGGATTTGAAGCCGATTTGAATGTCGTCAACGTAGACAGAATAAAGAATGGCAGGTGGTAGCGAAGCACGAAGCGTGTTCATCTTCACGATGAAGAGCGTACAACTCAGCACGCCTCCCTGTGGTACACCTGTTTCCTGTGTGAAAGGTCGCGACAATACGTTGCCGATTTTCACTCGGAAGATGCGATTCAACAAATAGCTTTCAATTATTTTCAGCATATTGCCACAGATGCCCATTTCCGCCAAGTCTCGCAAGATGCCGTAGCGACCGGCCTTCTCTGAAGCCTCACTGAAAGGGATCAAGTATATTGTTGAGTTCAAGGAAATGTATGAGTCTGCGATTAATCATTTTTTTCAAAACCCTTACACAGGGAGCTTGTAAGAGCTATCGGGCGATAGCTTGCCGTCATGGACGGGTCTTTTCCCTGCTTCCAAACAGGGACCACAATTGCTTCTTTCCATGCAGTTGGAAAGTATCTGCAGCCCAAATAGTGTTGAAAATTGTGAGTAGTGTAACTTGGGAGTCATTGTGTAGGTTTTTGATCATTTTATACATGATTCTGTCAGAACACCGTGCGCAGCTCTTGCATGATCTCAAGACAGCTCTAAACCCGGCAATACTAAAAGGACAGTTGTATGGTTCATTCTTTCGACCTTTTCTTATGAGTGGCTTACATTCTTCTATTTGTTTGTATTTGAGAAAGGATTCTGAATAATTTGTTGGACTTGACACGCTCTCAAAGTGCTCCCCAAGTGAGTCTGCCTGATCTTGCAGTGTATCGCCCTGTGTATTTACCAGAAGGAGTGAGTACGTTGGTCGACCTCTAATTCTATTTACCCTGTTCCAGACTTTGGCCTCATCTGCATACTCGATAAAAAGTTCTGCCAACTTTCTCTTCTGGCCTGCCTGCGGGTTCTCCTGCCTTGAGATTTTACTTTCTTAAAGTTGATAAGATTCTCTGCAGTGGGGGAAGCGCGTAGCAACCTCCACGCTTTGTTTTGTTTGTTACGAGCAATCCTACATTCGTCGTTCCACCACGGGACACGCCGTCTGCATGCCAAGCCACTTCCTTCAGATATGCATTTAGATGCGGCCTCTATTACGAACACTGTAAAATACTCCACAGCGGCATCAATTTCTAGAGAAGACATATCAGCCCCTGAGATGCTAGATAGATTTCGAAATTTCTCCCAGTCGGCTGTATCTATCTTCCACCTAGGAGCTTGTGAGGGAAATTCATTTTCTTTAGATGTTCTTAGCAGTACGGAGAAGTGATCACTCCCGTAAGGATTGCTCCTAACTTCCCATTTGAGTTCGGGCAGTATAGACGCGGAAACTATACTAAGATCTATTGACGAAAAGGATCTGTTTGCAAGAGAGTAATATGTGGGTTCTTTCTTATTTAGAAGGAACACTCCAGAAGAAAAAAGGAACTGTTCAACGAGACGACCTCGCGCATCGATGCGAGAGTCTCCCCACAAGGTGCTGTGTGCATTGAAATCGCCAAGAACAACATAAAGTTCTGGCAATTCATCTATGAAGGACTGAAATTCAGGTTTGTTTAATTTGTAATGTGGGGGTATGTAAAGCGAACAAATAGTGATGAGTTTGTTTAGCAGGACAACTCGAACCCCCACTGCTTCGAGGGCCGTTCGTAGCTGTAAATGTTGACACGCTATGCTTTTCTGAATTACAATGGCAACACCGCCCGATGATGCAATAGCATCATGGCGATCTTTGCGAAAAGTAACGTGCTGTCGAAGAAAATTTGTGTGTTTTGGCTTTAAGTGTGTTTCCTGTAAACACAGCACTTTTGGATTGTGTTGGTGGATGTGTTCTTGCAAATCATCAAGGTATCTAAGGAGACCTCTGATGTTCCATTGAATAATTTGCGTATCCATAATTAAAGTAAATTAGTGCTGTGTGTACAGAAACGGAAGTGATGCCTTAGATTACAGAGCTCTTTCGAGGCCCTGTAATCGGGGTCTTGCCCTTTCTGGAGCGTTCGAGGAAGCCTCGCCGCTCCTTAGGCGCTTGGTGCGCCTTGAGGATGGGTGTAGTGTCCATTGCCTCTTGTGAGGCGCCGGACACGTGCTCTTGCGAGCGGCAAGTTACCAGCGAGGGTCCAGCCTTGCAGGGCAAGACACCTGCGCCCACCAGCCCGGAGGTCGATGGGGCTCCCTGGGGGATTTGGCTGCGCCGGCCGTTGCCAGCACTGGAAGGGACCTGGGAAGTCGAGGCAGCCTCCACTACGCCCACCTTCGGGGTCGATGGTCCCTTCTCCTCGGTTGGCATAGCAGCGTTAGCTGCAGCCTCCGAGGGGGCGGATGGCGTCACTGCCGCTTCACTGGGTGTGGGTCGGACAGCCGCCGGAGGCCGTTGTGGCGCTGCCCCCTGACGCGCCACTTTGGAAATAGTGTTCATAGGCAGGTATGCCACCCGCCTACGTGCCTCCTTGAATGATATATTTCCTTTCACTTTCATCGTGACAATTTCTTTTTCTTTTTTCCAAGATGGGCACGACCGCGAGTACGCGGCGTGCTCTCCATCACAATTTACACAATGCAAAGAGTTCGTGCAAGCTTCAGACTTGTGTTCATGGGCACTGCATTTTGCACATGTTTGGCGGCCTCGGCAGCTGTGCGAGCTGTGGCCGAAACGTTGGCATTTAAAACATCTCAGAGGATTTTGCACATACGGTCTTACACGGAGCTTGATGTACCCGGCCTCGATTGACTCGGGCAGGACACTTGAATTGAAGGTGAGTATTAAGTGTTTGGTCACAATTTCTTTACCATCTCGCCTCTTCTTGATTCTTTTGACATTTATAACATTCTGTTCACTGAAGCCCTCCAAGAGTTCAGCCTCAGAGAGCTCCAGCAAATCATCGTCCGAGACAACGCCGCGGGTGGTATTCATCGTACGGTGCGGGGTTACTACTATTTGGGTCTCCTCAAATGATACTAGTTTAGGCAGTTTCTCAAATTGTTTCTGATCGCGGAGCTCCAAGAGGAGGTCACCGCTAGCAATCCTCGACGCCTTATAGCCTGGGCCAAAAACTTCGGTAAGGGACTTCGATACAAGGAATGGGGAAATTGTTCGCACTGGTTTAGATGGTTTTTCAGAATGAATGACGTGGAAACGAGGGAAAGATTGTTTTGCCGACCAAAAAATTTGGATACTTCATCGCTGCGCCCTCTTTTCTTAGGGCGATCAGAGAGTGGGGGGAAGGAGTTAGCCATAAAGATATGTGAGATTTGGGCAGTAACGCCAGCCACCCACCGTGGAGTCCTACAAGGGGACGCTGCAGGACCTGGGAAACACGGCCTGCAAACGCCAGCTGTACATTACCACTATAACCAAATATGATATAACCAAGGTTGGCTATCCACACAAGGTTAACCCTTAATGCCTGGAAAAATTGGAAGTAAAAGGAAACCAGAAGAAGACAGGAAAGGTCGAAAGTAAGGGAAAGACGAAGGTAATAGGGAGAGAGAGACAGGAAAAGGCAACTACCGATTTCCCCCGGGTGGGTCAGTCCGGGGGTGCCGTCTATGCGAAGCAGAGGCCAAAGGGGTGTGTTGCCTCCGCCAGGGGGCCTTAAAGGTCCAAACACCCGGCATCGGCTCCACTCCCAGGATACCCCTTTCCCCGGACACGGCTAAGCCGCGCACGGCTAAACGCGGGAGGGTCCAACCCTCGTGTGCTCGGGTACGTGGTGTCGGAGCACACCAAACGCCTGCTTACGCAGACGCCCCTGCGGGGGGGGCACCCCCCAAGGCTCGGTCATCTCCCCTATGCTTTTCAACCTTACCATGGCGGGACTTGCTGAGAAACTCGGACAGATCCACGGGCTCGAGCACACCATATGCGCAGATGATATCACCATGTGGGTCTCCAAAGGAACCCCGGGCATGGTGCAGGACATCTTGCAAGAAACAGTGAATACCGTAGAGAGAGAGAGAGGAACAACTTCATGTAGTTGCCTGCAGAACGACACCATGACTAAATGGCGCCGTGACGCGGGCCCTGACGTCTTCTCAGCGGGTGGTCTCTACTCAACTCCAGCGCGTGTTACTCCCGCGGTCGATCGCCCTGAGGGGCAACGTTCCGTCGGTTTCGCTCAGCCTTTGTCTTTCAAGAGCCGCCGAGACCTGCTGGACGGCCCAGGTTTGGCTTTCGTGGTCGTAGCATTCCCCCGCAGCCGCTAGTCGCGGCGGAATTGTTGTACTTGTCGAAGCTTCATCGGGAAACTTGGTGCAATCCCATAGGATGTGCGTCAGGGTGCACCTCTCCCACTGGCACACGCGGCACACATCACTCACATGATATTTCGGGTACAGATGAGTCATTAACACTGGGGTGGGTAAAGAACCAGTTTGCAATTGTCTGAACAGCACCGCCTCCGCTCGGCTCAGCCCCGGGTGCGGGGGTGGGAAAGTCCTTCGAGCCAGGCGGTGGAACTGTGTAAGTTCGTTGAACGTCGTCATGCGGTCCTTGGCACTACACCACGTTGGACGGTCGGTTGCAGCGGCGCGGTTGGTTAGCGCTCGCGCCACTGCGTGTGCCGTCTTGTTGTGGTTATCGTGCTTCTCGGACGCATCGTTGCCCGCGTGCGCCGAGAACCACTTGACTCTAACATACCGATTCTCTCGTTGCAGGTCAGCCAAACACAGAACGCGCACAGCCTCACCACACACTTTGCCCTTTGCATAATTCCGCACTGCACTTCGCGAATCGCACAACACTGTCTGGCACCCGGGGTCGGCAATAGCCAGGGCAATGGCCACCTCCTCCGCCTGACACGCCTCGCGGACCCGTAAGCTCGCCGCTGCCCTCGTCGCGCCGGACGATGACTCGATGACGGTAGCTATGAACGCCGTGCAGTCTACCTGGTATTCTGCTCCATCCACGAACCTTGCGTGCTCGTCCTTGGCGTGAAAGTCGATGAGGGCCTTGGCCCTCACCGCTCTTCTCTCCTTGTACTCTGGGTTCATGTTTCTCGGGATGAGGTCCACCCGAATCCGGCGCCGGGTTCCGTCCGCGACAGAAACGTCGCTACTCGCCGTTTTCGCTCCGGGCGTGAAGCCCAAGTATTGAAGTATGCGCCTGCCGGCTTCGGTTATAGAGAGCCGCTGCAGCTCGGCGGCCGTTGCGCTTCCGCAATTTCCTCGAGGGTATTGTGTACCCCCAGGCTGAGGAGCTTGCTGGTTTTCGTACACTCGAATAGTCCGAGCGCCGCCTTGTAAGCTCGGCGTATCAGGGCGTTCATTTTATTCCTCTCACATTGCATCCAGTTGTGGAAGGCTGCAACGTAGGTGACGTGGCTGATTACGAAGGAGCGCTACAAGCCGAAAAGCTTTCCTCCTTCATCCCAGCCTTGCGGTTGGCGACCCGTCTGATGAGGCGTATTGCGTTGGTATTCTTGGCTGTAAGGCGGGAAATAGTCTCGCTGTTGCCCCGTCGCTTGTCTATAATCATGCCGAGCACCCGCATTTTGTCGACCTCTGGGATCACGTGGCCGTTCTCGTCACGATCTTGTTGGCCTCGTAATCCCTCGCTTCGCTCTTGTTATGTCTGACGTACTTCGGTGGTAACACCAGCAGTTCTGACTTGCTCGGTGAGCAGATCAAACCAGAACCGTTCAGCTGGTCTTCGATCGCGTCGACGGCTTCTTGCAGTGTGCTCTCAATGTGACCGTCGCTGCCTCCCGGAACCCACAGCGTGATGTCATTGGCGTAGAGGGTGTGCCGGACACCCTCGCCGCGAGAGTCGCTTGGCCACCCCGATCAAAACGAGGTTGAATAACAACGGCGAGATGACCGAGCCCTGGGGGGTCCCGACACTGCCGAGCCTCTTTTTTTGGAGCCGTAGATCGCCGGCGCCGAGCTCGGTAGTCCGCCCCGTCAGAACGTCCTTGATGGAATTGTACGTTCTTGCGCCCATGTTGAGTCTGGACACCTGGGCTAGGATCGCAGAGTGCTTCACCTTGTCGAAGGCGCTGTGCAAGTCCAGCCCCAGAATGGCCTTGTTGTCTTTCGTTAGGATGTCATCGTCAATGATACCTTTCTTCAACATAATCATCGCGTCTTGGGTGCCGAGGGAACGCCGAAACCCGATGATCGTGGTGGGGTATATTCCCGACTCCTCCAGGTAGTCCTGCCACCTACACATGAGGACGTGCTCCAACACCTTGCCCACGAAGGACGTGAGCGAGATGGGCCGGAGGTTGTCAGCGTTCGGCGGCTTGCTTGGTTTGGGGATGAGGATGGTCTTGGCAGTCTTCCACTCCTGGGGCAGTGACCCTGCACTCCAGCACTTGTTGTAGTAACCGGTGAGGTTTTCGATGGCCCCATCGCTGAGGTTCTTGAGCGCTCTGTTCGAGATGTGATCCGGGCCGGCCGCCGACTTGCTGTTTAGTTCGTGCAGTGCCACTCGCACCTCCTCGACGCTGATGTCGTGGTCAAGCTTCTCGTTGGCTTGACCGCCGTACTCGGTATGTCTTTCCGTGGGTGTAACCGGAAGGTATTTGCTGTTTAAGCGTCTGATTACTTCAGTTTCCCCGTTTTCCTTGACTGCTCTGTGAATGATCTTTGCGAGGCGGTCGCGTTGGTGGGATTTTGTTTTAGTCTCGTCGATCAGATGCCGCATCAAGTTCCAGGTTTTGCCGCAATGCATCTGCCCGTCCACAGCATTACAGATTTCGTTCCACTGTTGCCTGCGGAGCAGCTGACAAAGAACTTATGGCGCGATTCAGCTCCGCCACCTTCTTCCTTAGGCGCCGATTTAGTCTTTGCTTCTTCCACCTGTTTAGGATAGATTGCTTTGCTTCGAATAAGTGCGCGAGGCGGCTGTCAACCGTGTCGACCTTCTCATCTGTTTCTATGATTTTGGTCGCCTCCTTGACCTTACCCGCGATTTTGGCTGACCATTCTTCTATGTTCTCCATTTCCTCCATCTCCGTTAGTAACAGGCTACGGAAGGCATCCCAATCCGTAAAATTATGTTTTCTGGTGTCCTCCGAGGCCTTGACCTCTTCCGGTATGATGACCTCTACGATGTAGTGGTCGCTGCCGAGCTCTGACCCCGTGCTGCGCCAGGAGATATTCCCCTTCTCATCGTTCTTCACGAACGTGAGGTCCGGCGTTGTATACCTGGACACAGAGTTCCCAATCCTTGTAGGATCAGTCGCGTCTGTGATGAGGGTGAATCCCAGGTCTAATGTGTCTTGGAACTGGTCTCGCCCCTTGGCCAATTGCTTGTTATATCCCCATGCCGGGTGTGCCGCGTTGAAGTCCCCGCAGGCGACGAGCCTGTGAGTCCCCGCCACGGCGCTGGCTCTGTGAAGGGCCGTCTTGAATTTTTGCTTCACCAGTTTGAAGGGCTACTGTAGACGTTAAGCAGAAAGGTGCTGTTCTTTTGTTTCTTGCCCGTAACGACCTCGATGAGAGTGTATTCAATTTTACTGCTGTGCAACTCATGCTCAATGAAGGTGAGTCCCTTGCGAACCGATGTGCATATCCCTCTACCGCCGCTGACCTTCGGAGACATGGCGTATACCCGATAACCGGGTGCGACACTGCATCAGTGCGAGTCTCTTATATCATGATTATATCGGGCTTGCCTGCTACTTGTTTTATGTGTTGCTGCAAGACTGCCTTCTTGCTAGCGAAACCGTTACAGTCCCAGTGCCAGGTCACGAGACCCTTCACTGCTGTAATTGTTGCTGTTGCTGAAGCGGCCATGATTGTTGCTGATTGTACTGCTGCGTTATTTGCTGTATTGCGTTCGTTAACTGCTGACACGTCCGCTCGATGGCCGCGAACCTGTCGTTAATCATCTTGGTGAACGTTGTCTTAATATAATCTTCGAGCCCGTCGAGGTGTTCCTCGATTTGGTCGACCTTGTCTTTTAGGTAGTCCACCCGGTCGTTGAGCTTGCGCTCCTTCAGGTTCTCGATCGCTCGTCTCTTGGGTGCCGGTTCCTTCTCAGCCGATGTTGATGGTACAGCGCTGCTGATGCTGGGTGTGGGTTCACATGATACCGCTTGGGGCGTTTCGTTATTGGTGGAACGGGTCGCCAGAAGCTTCTTGATTTCCACGATCTCGTTTGCCATCTTGCTAATAGTGGCCTCTTGCCTACTGACTTTCGTCTCGAGCTCATTGTTTTTGCGCCTGAGTGCCTCGTTGGCTTCTTTCAACGTCCTCATCGCCTCGTCTTCCCTCGTCTTGCTGCTGTTGTTGCCATCGACGGTCTTGCTGGGGCTAATGGTCTTGGTCGTTGCGGTGGTCGTTGCGGTATTGGAGGTGGTGGTGGTGGTGGCACCCCCCTGTGCTTTCTTGGCACCGTGCCTTGCTGCATCGGCCCAGCTCACGTGGTCACGTGATTGCGATCGCTTACGCCTAAGGCTACGCTGTCTACTCTCGCTGGCCCTGCGCTTCGAGACGGAATGTGACGTTCGGTAACCAGCTGGGCCGGCAGGTGTTGTGGTTGCTAACATCAGCGATGGAAATTCCTCAGCTCTCAGATATGGTCGTTGTTGCGGCTGCGCTTGTTGTTCGCCCATCTTGCGCTCCCATTGTCTCCTTGTAACTGGTGCAGGTCGAGGCATCTCTCCTTTGTGCCTCTCTCACTTTCTGTCTCCTTGTAACTACGTATGGGACCTTGAATCTATTCTTGCAAACCTTGGCACCGGTCACATGTGGCCCTCCGCACAATCTGCAAGTGGGGGTACATCTATGGTCTTCCTTGGGGTCAACGGCCCCGCAAGCAAAGCAAGCCCTCACGTGAGGGTTTGACACAAACGTCGCGGCGGTGGCCCACCTTTCCGCACTGCTTACACACATCGAATTGTTTTCGATATAGGCTGCACTTGGTGAGAACGGGACCATAGCACACGTAATTCGGGACCTTCAGGCCCTTGAAAGCCACGATGACTGTTGTCGAGCTACCAATTCTGTTCGCGCCAAGTGTCAAGGGATTTCTCAAGTTAACAATGTTCCAGTAAATTGCGGCCGTGGAGTCCTCTATTGGGATACCTCTAATAATGTCTTTAACGGCGCCATATGACGCGGTTTGATATGCGCCAACCACGTGTTCCTTGCCACCAATGCAGATCGATTTTATCTCGGCGTAACGTGAAGCACGTATATCGTCGGGGGTACTCACCACCATGATGTTTTGTTGCAAGTTGGGGCAGGTGTCCGCTGCTCCGTCCTCCCTTGATACGTTCGCCGCCGTCATGATGGCTGATGTCACGGTGGTGGTCTGAGTCCTCGCGATGTTAAGGCCTCCCCGAGACCGCACTATCACCTTGGTCTCCTCCCTCGGTAGGTCGTCCGGCATCCTTGCTGCCCTCGTCACCGAAGCTTTCACGTTCCTGGCAAAGTTCTTCGTCGAAGGTCTTCTCTGGCGAGCGGCTGTCCCCTGGCCGGCCAAGGTCTTTATACGCCGGCCTACGTGCCACCAGTCTGCATCGTCGTTGAATTCCTCGGAAGAAATTTCTTTCCCTTCAATTTCAACACACATCTGGCTAACGCCGGAATTCACCGGGTCCCGAACAATGGACGTCTCCATCTCGGTCGACATGTTTGTATAGCCGCCGCCCAAAGACGACGGCCTTTCCTCGCAGAGGTTGGGCCTGGCTATGGGCAGATCCAAGCTGTTCGATTAGGCTTAGTGGAACGGCGCCGACCTCCAGGGAAAGTCCCAGGAAATTGGCGAAAAATCGTACCTTTTGGTAGCAACCGGTACCGGTTGATGACCCGCACTCTCACAGACACAGTGGTAATAGATATACCGCGGTAAAAAATAATTAGCACTGCAAAATTGGTCATAAAATCCGGAGCCGATGTGAGCACGTCAGCTCATACCATGGCTCATACCCGCTACCTGAATACCGTAGAAGAATTTCTAATTCCCACAGGACACAGATGCTCGCCTACCAAGTCGGAGCTGCCCGTACGCAGATCCACGCCGCAGGCCATACTCGTCACACTTCCATTATAATCAAGAAATCACCGTACGAACCAATTCGGGACACGCCATACCGTGCGTCGACAAAATCAGTCCTGGGTATGATCGTAGAGACTAAAGACGTCAATGCCTCTACGGTTCAGAAGCTTATCACCACGACCAACAACGCTATCGGGCTCATCAGAAGAATTGCTAGTAGACACAGGGGCCTCAAAGAACATAATCTTATAAAACTCATACACGCGTTCGTCACCTGTCACTTCGCATACGTTGCGGCAATGCTCATTTTGTCAGGATCCGAAAGAGACAGACTTAATGCCCAAATCAGAAAGGTCACCAAGCAAGCCCTCGGCATTCCGACCAACACCAGCAACGAGAAGCTGGAGCACCTGGGCATGCACAACACCCTGGAAGAAATTGCCGAAGCCCAGCAGCGCGCCCAGCTTGCGAGGCTTTCGATGACGCTTCCGGAGCGCATGATCCTAGGGAAGCTAGGCTCTGCTCAAGGAGACATAGAAAAAGACTTTGCAGACCTCCTCATGGGACATCCGTGCCAAGATCACGGTACGACCTGTGCCCAGAAATGTACACCCCGAAAACAACAAGGGCAGACGACAAGCGAGAGGACGATTCCTCCTTAACCAAGCCTCGGCGAACCGCGAACGCTCAGCTTTTGTGGACGCGGCTGCATACGCGGGAAACAAAGCTTTCGCAGTGGCGGTTGTGGACGGTCGCGGATCCACAAGACATGCAGCCACGGTAATCGCAAGGAAGCCTGAAGAGGCCGAACAGGTTGCGATCGCTGTTGCGCTCACCGACGACAATCTTTGTCATATCTACAGCGACTCCATAGGCGCTATCAGAGCTTTCCAAAAGGGCACGGTCTGCGCACAGGCTCTCAGAATTGTTACAAAAAAATAGATTAAGAAACACGTCATATACTGGTTCCCGGCACACTTAGGACCAAAGATCGGCGACGTCCCCAACCTTAACGAGGCGGCCCACGAGGCTGCGCGCGCGCTTACAGACCGCGCTGCTTCACCCGACCACTCGGAGAACAAGGACGCCCCACTACATACAATGAAATCACTAAACGCTACTACCTACAACGTAGAGAGTATAGCACGCCATAACGCACTCTCACTCGGGCTCAAGCGGTTACACTCAGAATGCTACAAACAAACACACAGCCCACGCAGAACAGACTACAACATTACATGCCTGAGCTCTACGACAAGTCTTATAGCACCAATTGCAATAGATGCCTTAACGTATATCATTTTCTCTGACCGTGCTCGCAAGCTCACATAAACTACGAACAGGACAAGCGCAAGTTTGAAGAAGCAATGCGGAGCGAAGAACTCGCTCCCCAACTGTGGGCCGTCCAGCAGGTCCACGACACCGCCAGGAAACTCAACCTCCCGGTTCCGTCGTGGGAGACTCCCACTTCAAGGCAGCCCAAAGCTCTTTTGGCCTGCAGGACCTCGAATAAAGTTGATTTCCTTCCTTCCTTACTATACTTTTTCAATAAATTTTACAGTTGGCTGCGCCCTGCACGGCTTCCCTCTAACTTTTGTCTATGAGTGCTGTTGCCGATATATCCTGCTTTGATTGTGGCTTGAGTGTCAGTTTTGCTCGCATAAACAGTGGAAGGGGTTTTAAGGGAAGAAAAGAAAAAAAGGAAGGGAAGGGAAGAAGTAAGAAGGTACTATCCGTGCGAATGCGTGCGAATGTCCATAACCTTACGCCTATAGTCGGTCACGGAGGCCAGTTGCTTTCATAAAACGTAGCAGTACCCGCGTCGCTATGTAAGCCTGCGACGCGTGGGGCCATGCTCCAAGAATGTTAGTCTCTGAAAATGGCCTGTTATCTGATCGGTTTAACAGCTTCCGAAGAACGTCGCGATCATTGTCATAAAAATCACAAAAACACAATACGTATTCAACCGTACTTCACTGTTACCTGAGTCACAGATCGGTGCGTCAGACATTTTAATTAGGAATGAGTAGGCCTTCATAAAAGCCACCCCTAACCAGAGGCGGCACAGTAAAGTTACATCACGACGGGAGAAGTTTGATGAAATCTGCAGCTTCAATGTAGGATCGAACCGGTGAAGACGGCGGATGGAGAAACTCGCTGTGTTCCACAAATCTTCAGTCTTGGTTTGAGCAAGTAAACAAAGACCCCTCGCAGCATCTGTCCTTCATGAGGGTATAGGAAGTTTCAGGGTTTCTTTATGGGCTGACTGGTCGGCATCATCAGCTAGGTCATTTCCGACGATGCCACAGTGCACCGGAAGCAATCGGAAGATGATTTCATGTCCGTTTACGAGGGATTGATAGAGAACCTCTCTGGTCTCAAATATTACTTGTTGATGGGTCTTGCCTCGTAAGGCCGACTGCAGACTCTCAAGGGCTGCCTTGTAGTCACAATACACGACCCACTTTCGAGGTTTCACTTGCGTTCTGTAATTAACAGCGGCACGTCATGCGGCAAGTTCTGTTCCTGCAGATGTTGTTATATGGCACACTTTGAAAGTAATTGTAACTTGTAAGGCCGGAATGATAACAGCGCCTGTGGGATCTGCCTCAGCTGGTGGCTGAGACAGATCCATCGGTGTAAAATGTGCGTTTTTTGTTCATATGCCTCATGATTACGAAAGACTACTTGTTTGCAACGTATATAACGATTGACAGCCTTAGAGCACACATTCCACATCTGTGTCACGTACCCAATCACTGTACTGCTGCTTTGGTAGCACAAGGACACCAAGCCACATTTTCCAAACTTTTGGCGACACATCAAGCCTACCTTCGGTCGGGCTTTACACAAACATCAAGACCACTGTTATTCCTATGATTCCTACGACTACCACAAGTACGCCGGATGATTCCGGGAATAGCGAAGAAGACCCGTCATTCAACAGTACCTCGTACGTCAGTTCACACTGTCATTACTGAGCTTAAGCAGACGACAAAAGTTCATATGGGCATGTCGACTGCGGTTGGCGACACAGCAGCGAAGGGAGCGAGCCAAATATGGTGGCGGGCACCGAGTAATGACAGTCTCCATCTCTACAATAAGATTCTCAAATGCCCCTTCCCGCTTCGAGAAGGAAACGTTGTTATGACGTCAGTCGCCTTGGCTCTATATCTTACTCTGTTGACAAGAATATAAATCTTTATTATTGTTAACGCACCGACAGATGTGGCTGCGATCAGCAATGAGCGCGCTTGCTTTGAGCATTTATGTGTGAGTAAAAAAAAATACAGATTCCCAGCTCCATGGGAATCGACGTCATGCAAAGCATTGTGCGGGGCGCCTACCAAGTAAAAGCGACTGGCAACCGATATTTAAGTACCTCGTTTTTTTAAGGCACAACGCAAAGATGACCCTCGATAATGTTCACATCTTGAGCGGTACTTGCAAAAACGCGTGAATATTTAGTAAGCGGAGTTTTCTGATTTGAGCACTCTCTAAAAAAGTAAGAGTCCCTCCTCCAGCACCCCTGAGAAGTCAGAGCGATGTCGATAGCCTGCCTCGCAGATTGTGAAAACTACCCATCGTTATCCTTTCAAATGGGTGAGTTTAACTTTGCTTAACCACCTACATTTCAAATTTTTCAACCACTTTGGAAAGAAAGAGCTGGTGGAATAAGTTTGAGTTCTTGTACAGATATTTTTTTATATTTGTACCGCATTTTTCCTCAAGCACATATCATGGCTCGCGGGCTCCCGCCGTCGTTCTTCTGTCGATAGACGAGCAGAGTCAACTCATTGAAAAGGACGGCGAACACAGCGAAACTTTTGTGCTCGCTACAAAAGAAGGCTCATCTGCGCATTGTAAGTCGGGAAAAACCTATAATAATAAAAAATACACTGCCTTTAAATACTCACGTAAAAGATCACGTGGTAATTGTAAGGAAGAGAACGAACATGCGCAGAGTCAGCAGCATCGGCAGCATCAAGTGCGCAGCAGAGGCTCGAGCTCGGGAACTGCTCGGTGCATCCTAGAACCGGCGGTCGCTACGAACCCCAATAAATCTCCTTTACAAGTGGTGGAGGTGCGGGCTAACGTTCCGTTCTGCCATCCTGGAACTCCGTTCTCGTATGCTACCCTCCGCCATGGCGCACGCCGACCAGCAGACTCTTCCATCGCCACCCGTCCCTTGCGCTGGCACCGTTCGCCAGCGGGAGCCTCCTATCTTCAGCGTAACCGACTACAACGACGTTGAAGAGTGGCTGTCGTCCTGCGAAGGGGTGAGCGTTCACAACAAATGGAATGACTCGGACACACTGGCTTACGTATCATTCTGCCTCGCGGGCGTGGCCAGTCTCTGGTTCAGAAATTATGAGCGGGATATCCGAACGTGGTCGGCATTCAAGGCGTCGATTACAGAAGTATTTGACCGACCCGCCGTCAGGAAACTCCAAGCCGAGCAGCGTTTGTGTTCACGCGCACAGGACACGGGTGAGACATTCACCAGCTATATAGAAGACGTTCTAGATTTGTGCAGGCGCTTGAACACTGCCATGACGGAAGCGGAAAAGATCAAGCACGTCAAGGGAATCGATGATGACGCATTCCAGATGCTTCTGGCCAAGGACCCGCGCACTGTTGGCGGCGTCATCAGCTTGTGCCAGAGCTATGATGAATTACGCAAGCAGCGAGCTCTGACAAGGCGACATCCCAAACCAAATGCAGTGTCATTCTGCAGCCTGACCACCGGCCCAGAACAAGCCTCCCTGATTACGCAAATCAAGGATTTCTTGCGCGAGGAAGTCGCACGACGGCTTTCTCTAGTGTCCGTCGCTCAGGAGTCTACCAGCACTTTGCCGTCTCATCTCCGTTACGTGATCCATGAAGAGGTCGCGGAAGCGCTGCCGGCTGTTCACCAGCAGGATGTCGTGACTACACCAGTCACTTATGCTACGGTTGCTGCAACGCACCTGCTACGTTCGAAAGAATGATGGATTATGTTCTGCGTGGCCTCAAATGGAAAATCTGTCTTTGCTATCTTGACGACATTGTGGTGTTCGCCCCTGATTTGGCAACGCACCTGCTCCGCCTCTAGCACTTACTCACTTGCTTGACCAAGGCCGGGTTGCAACTTAACCTGAAGAAGTGTCGATTTGCAGTTCGTCAGCTCACAATTTTAGGCCATGTCGTGTCAAAGGAGGGCATTCGCCCGGACCCCGAGAAGCTACGTGCCGTTACTGCGTTCCCAAGACCTACCACTATGAAAGAGCTACGCAGTTTTATGGGCCTCTGCTCTTACTTCCGGCGATTCGTTCGAAACTTTACGTCAATTATATCGCCTCTCACGCAGCTCCTTGGTGGCGCTAGAGATCTCTCATCATGGTTTCCAGCGTGTGACGACACATTCACAACCTTGCGCCGTCTTCTCACGATGCGACCCATTCTTCGCCATTTCGACCCTCAAGCGCCAACCGAAATTCATACCGATGCAAGCGGTATAGGCCTTGGCGCTATGTTGGCACAGCGTCAAGTTAGCCACACAGAATACGTCGTCGCATACGCGAGTCGCACGTTAACCAATGCGGAGACCAATTACAGCGTTACAGAAAAGGAGTGTTTGGCCATTGTGTGGGCGCTTCGCAATTTTCGCCCATATTTATACGGCCGATCGTTTGACGTAGTGACCGACCACCACGCACTATGTTGGCTGTCGACGCTCAAAGATCCAAAGCCTTGCCAGCTGGGCATTGCGAATCCAAGATTATGACATCCGCGTGGTTTACCGTTCCGGGCGAAAGCAATCCGACGCTGACGCGCTATCCCGATCGCCACTTCCCCCGAAAGCCAGTCACGACTCCTCCTGCGAGTGCACATTATGCTCTCTGGATGTTGGCACTATCGCTGCTGCACAGCGTAAAGATCCCTGGACTGCATCTCTGCTCGACCTTCTCTCGGATACGTCGAAAGTTCCGGTGTCACGTACGCTTCTGCCCCAAGTTCCTCATTTTGCGATTCGAGACCAGCTTCTATATTGACGCAACTATGCCCCAGAGGGACGCACCTGGTTACTCGTCATTCCGAGAATCTCGCGGTCAGAGCTCTGCTCCTCGTACCGCGTCGATCCTCAGTGTGGCCAAGCGGGAGTCTTCAAGACCTACGAAAGACTTCGACACCGCTATTACTGGCGGGGAATGTACAATTTCGTTCGAAAGTTCGTCCGCTCTTGTCATGAGTGCCAACGCCGCAAAGCGCCACCGCACAACTCCGCCGGTGAACTCCAGCCTTTACAATGCCCATCCCGACCCTTTGATCGCGTGGGCATAGATCTTTACGGGGCGCTTCCGTTGACTCCTACCGGCAACAGGTGGATAATCGCTGTGGTAGACCACTTAACCCGTTATGCGGAGACTGCTGCTCTACCAAATGCTACAGCGCAGGAGGTCGCCAATTTCATACTTCGTCGTTTTCTCCTTCGTCATGGAGGTCCACGTGAACTTTCAAGCGACAGAGGCCGCGCCTTCTTATCTAAAGTCATCGAACAGCTGCTTGCGGAATGCGCTATTTTTCATCGTAACTGCACTGCTTATAACCCGCAGACTAACGGTACCACAGAACGCTTTATTCGAATTCTTGGTGACATGCTCGCCATGTATGTCTCACCTGATCACTCTAATTGGGACCTAGCTCTTCCGTTTGTCACCTACGCCTACAACACCGCGACTAGGCCACTACCGGATTCTCACTCTTTTACCTTCTTCACGGCCGTCATCCTTCGCACACAATGGACACCATTCTGCCCTTCCGGCCGGACCGATCCGAATGCCTGCCGATCGTGGAAGCCGCCAGACACGCCGAGGAATTTCGACAGCTGGCCCGCCGATTCACCTCGGATGACCAGAATCGTCAAAAAGCCGTGCACAATGCGCAGAACTCGACTCCCACTTTTCTCCCGGGCGCTCTCATCTGGTTGTTAGTGCCACACCGCACGCCTGGGCTCGCTTCGAAACTCCTTCCGAAGTACGACGGGCCAAAGCGCGTTCTAGAGAACATCACCCGTTAATTACCTGGATGAGCCGCTAAAGCCGCCGTCCGGCATGCGACGTCATAACCACGAAGTCGTTCACGTTCAGCGTCTCAAGCCGTATCACCATTCTACAGTCCTTCCAGAAAACTAAGTCGCCAGGATGGCTCGTTTATTCCTGCGGGGCTATTGTAAGGAAGAGAACGAACGTGCCCACAGAGTCGGCAGCATCAGCAGCATCAAGCGCGCAGCAGAGGCTCGAGCTCAGGAACTGCTCGCTGCATCCTAGAACCGGCGGTCGCTACGAACCCCAATCAATCTCCTTTATAATATTTTTGCCGCGTGGGACGCCGAAGGTCATATTGCCCGACTTTTAGTGATGAATCAAAAATATAAATCCGAGTTTATTGAGAAAAACATGACTCGTTTTAGCCACTACGATACGGGATCATTCCATCAGCGGGGTTATCTCGATTCATGTTGTGAGAGCTGGTCTGTCATTTTAACGAAAACGCCATGAGAGTTTCTTGAGTAGGCGGCTGTTTCATTATCTGCATGACATGCATGTCATCACCCATCATTTACGTTCGTGATACACTCTTTTCACACTATGCCAATATTGGTACATATCAACTTAACGAAATGACGATGGGAGCCCCAATAGGTAGGCCGCTGTTTCATGACGTACATGACACACATGTCATAATATTCATGTCATGACCTATCATTCATTTCGTCATACACTTTTCTTATACTAGGCCAATTTTTCTACTTACCAAGTTAACGAAAGGACCATAGAGCATCAAGACTTAGGCGGCTGTTTCATGACCTACATGACGTACGTCTCATATTCATCTCATTACCGATCATTTATTTTCGTCATACACACTTCTCATACTATGCCATTTTTGGTACATACGAAGTTAACGAAACGACCATGACAGCGCAAAGACGTAGGCGACCAGATAGATATTGTCAAAGTGGCAAATGTTCGCCTAGAAATGCCTCATATTGTTAACAAAACATACGGTTTACAAGAAGGAGTGGCAACATCCAAGACAGTTTGAATACAGTAGGCGCGTGTCACGCGGAGCGAAAACAAGATAACATATAGACTACTGTAAAAAAGGCCCATAGTTAATACAATGTGGGCGCTACTAAATGTCATTAAAATAAAAATTAAATTCGAAGGGTTTTACGTGCAAAGCCTCCTTGTGAATAGAAATCAATGTGGCTGCGGATAATTTTGGCCACCTGGGTTTTTTTAATTGCGCCCAATGCAATTCACGCAAGCGTTTTCGCATTCCGCTTCCAATAGAATGCCGCCGCCTCGGCCGGGCTCGAACCTGCGATGTTGAGCTAGCGTTGTGAGATATCCGTACAGCCAAAGGGGACAATGTTTCTGTTGCCCCGACCACCTCCTGGATGCAGAGGCACCAATGCCTAATAGCTGCCAAGTCGTGCATTGTAGAATTGGTTTCATTACTTGCTGTTCACCGTTTGTTTAGTTTGACAGTGCGTGGTAAGAAGTTGATGCTTTCATTTAAGGTTTTAGAACAGACGAGCAAGCTTACATTGGGCATACCGCAAAACGTATTGAGGCACAAAACAAAAGAGCATCGAAACGTGAGAGGAGCAGTGTTCAACAATACGGTTATTTTTCAAGAAATATGAGAATCCTAGCCATCACAGTGGCAAAGAGGACATTTCAACAACACCAACCCTTACCGCCCCCGGTACCTGCAGCACACCTTTACCAGTCATGATTATTTCTTCATGTTGAGGTAACTCTCGTCCTTCGTTGAGAAGCAAGGCCAGCACAAGGTCCTGTCAGATGAGGTTAGGTAGGTGTACTTTTCAGCTGTAGCATGCACAAAGGCGTCTTATGATTTTTCAAAGTGGTTCGAGTGAAATAAGGTCGGTTTGCTGGCCCCATTTGGGTACGTTATCCACGCCTCAACAGCGCACTGTTGTGTGTTGCTTACGTAGCGCATGGGCTCGCCTGTGAATTCCGCAAGTAATTCCTGGAGTTTCCTTGTTTTCGTTGCAGCACGAACGCATCGTGGTCGAAAGCGGCATACGGTCGTTATAAGCCGCGTGGCACCAAGCGCGGTAAATGCGACCGGCGTCGATATTTTTTAACTCCCATCAATTGTGCTTGCTGGGACTATGTACATGGAATATCACTCGGAAAGAATTCCTCAGATAGATGTAGACACCACAGTTTTGCTACGGCATGTGGAAGCGGTTCTGCTTTATTTTTTCTGGCCTTCGCACGGCATTACACCTTGCACGATGAATACCTAGAAACAAGTCTCCGAACAGCTCAGCGAACAACCTCTCATAACTTGAAGACTTTTGAGTAGTGCCCCTCTTTGATGTAGCGCGTGCGTACAGCCAAAGAAGGAGAGGCGTCGTAGACAAAACACTTTCTGTATGTATTTGCATTCACCATTTTAACAGGGTCAGGTAAGGGGGATAATCGTGGAATGGATGCCGCCAAACATATTTGTCAGCAATTACAGACCGCGAGGGAACATGCAACAACATCTCCGTGGCGCGAGCATCAAAATACCAAATCACGCATATAGCATCAAACGAAATTTTTGCACAAGATCACGCCTCTATGTGCGCAGCACGCAGGTGTAGTAAAAAATCTGGAGGACATTTGAGCCTCGACTTTGAGAGTGGAACGCGTTAGCATTCAAAGAGCCCTGACGGCTTCTCGCGCTTCCTGGCAACTGCAGCTTTGGAACCGTAATGTTAACCGGGAAACACTGGCCGCGAACGCTATGCACGAAGGCGAGCTTTCTGGTAGAAACTCGGTCTCTTGTGTGGGCCGATCACGGAGGCAGTATAGAGCCATGCCAAAAATGGCTTGTATACAACCCGATCACAGAGGCAGTACAGAGCCATGCCAAAAACAAATTAAATCGTTTTCTGGTTTCTGTTATCGGTTGGCCCTTTCAATACCTCAGTCTAAGAAAATTTAACATGAAAGGCATACGCTTTCAGTGTTTTGTTTCATGACATTTGTGGGTTGTCATTCTCAAGATTCCGAGAAATAACTTAGTCAAGAATGAATACGACAACGAATGAGCAACTTTAGGGATAGAATTGTGTGCCGATACAACCCGCATACCCCGCATGTCATATAGCAAGGCGTGGCATGCACATACATATTCTCAAATATATAGGGAAATTTTCGCTCACGAGGACGCCGGCGCCAGACGCCGACGCCAACACCGGATTTTCTACGACACGGGGCGCTTAACACTGTCGCAATAATATGTGCCTACCACACTCGAGACAAAGCCGATGACCGGCAGCAACGGCATTCCGATTCACACTCACAATGGCAGCGTCTCGAATCACACTCAGCGTCCACCAGCCATTGTTACCATTTAGCATGCATTAACCAAATGCGACAGACGCGCTTGAGACCAGTCCTGCCTATGCATGATATACCGCATATACTTACTTCACTGTGTCGAGACTTGCAACGAGCAGTCACAGATTATATGCTACTTTCATGTTTATTATGCTTTTGAATTATTAGGTCCCGTGACCTGTTTATGCTTTTATGTGCTGCCTAACTTGGTTTAGTAAATACTTCTTGTGCGGCGTAGAGCGTTTTCTAATCCAAAAATCCAATTATACCTTCTGGTAGAACTTTAAAACAGGCTGAAAGTAAAAGGCGTATATTCCATGCATGACTATGGAAAAAATTGAAGGCCTTTCCGCCCTGCGAACGTGAATTACCAGTGGAGCTGCACACATCGAGGTGCGAAAACACGTGGTAGAGTGTTCATTATATCGCTCATTGTCACTTAGCAACGAGGGTCACTTTCAATTTGGCGACGCTTAGGTTTTCACTTATCGACATACTCGCAACTGCACACACATTCTTTGATAATGTTAGATATATGCACGTACGCCGTGGGTTGTCGGTTGGGCCAGATCGGTGTGGCATCACAAGCGATATGTCAACAACATGAAACGCGTAAACCACTACCTCTTCGGTCTCTACACATCCACATTGATATCACCGACAATGACAACAGGGGTAGTGTCCGCAATTAAGCCACGCGAAATAAGTAGCCATGAACCTTACGGGTCTATGAGCCATTGCATTGCATGCTTGCTTACGAGGGTATGCGCCACTGACGACAGTTTTCGACTTGCTGTTCTTTATGTTTCATGCCTGATTAGAAAGAATGTAAGCACAGTTCGTTTCGCCTTGCTGAGTGCTTGTAGCCTCTGCCTTACGTTGGCCATTGCATATTTTGTTTGCTTGTTTAAGGAGGTATGAGTGGTTGGGGCGTGTGAGCCGTTGATGATGATATCTTTTGCGCACGGACACGAAAATTTTATGGTGCCCTTGCCGTATACAGCTCCGCTGTACAAGGAATAAGCCAGTGGACAACAGCATTCAATCTTAATGGAAGAAACTGCGATTGCATAAAATTGCATAAACTGCGATTGCACCGACACGCCATCACACCACGGCATACAATCAGTGGACACAACCCAAGACGAGCCCCAGGAGGAGAAGACCACTGATCCAACCCCCAAGAAATGAGCACGCACCGAACCAACACCCACCGCTGTCCCCGAGCAGAACTCCGACACGCTATCGCACCAAGTCACAGACTCAAAGGACAAAACCCAAGATGCGCCCCAGGAGGAGAAGATCACTGACCCAACCACCAAGAAACGAACACGCACTTCATCACGACATAACAAGGACCTGACCCAATTGGAAACTCAGCTCGAAGCCAAAATTGAAGCGCTCGCCAACACCTACGCCAGCACGGCTGCCGTGACCGACCAACGACTGGCACGGCTGGAGGAACTGATCACCACGTCCTTCCGCACCATACAAGAGCGTTTCGCATTCATTGAACACACCCTCAAGCCCATAGTCCGCAGCCCCATCTTTTCAGCGGAATTCGCCAAACACCCATACCTCCAAGAACAGACGCAAGCCCCACCCTCGCCACAACTATGTCCCAAAACCAATCCACAATAGCATCGCTACCGGGCCTTACGGTCCGGCAGTGGAACTGCCACAGTTACAACAACAAGAAAGCAGTGCTGCAACAACATATTACCACAGTAAACAAGAAACCCGACATTATCCTGCTGCAAGAAACGGCGACGGTGACCCCCACCCTCCGTGGGTATCGCGCTCACGTTAGCCAGGTGGAGGGACGGGGCGTCTGCACGTTCGTCCGCAAAGGGCTCGCGTTCATCGAGCACCAACTCAAACACGGCCGCAGCAGGGTGGAATACGCCTTCACCGAAATCATCCCAAGCAAACAACGGAAAGGCAGCCTGTTCATCGCCAACATCTACAGTAACCCCAAGCACCAAACACAGAAATTCAAGACCCTACTACACACAGCCAGCACCCAAGCCAGAGACAACACGTTGCTGATCGGAGGGGACTTCAACGCCGCCCATCGAGCGTGGGGTTATGTGAAGGACACGGCCAAGGGACGGCACTTATTACAGGATACCCTGGACCACAAATGTGTCCTAATCACGGACCCCGCGCATCCTACCCGCATCGGCAACTCCGTAGCACGAGACACCACACCAGACCTTACGTTCATAAAAAATGACCACACGGGCAAAGTAACATGGCACAACACGGGCGTCGACCTGGGCAGTGACCACTACATCCTCGAAATTACGATACCCAACCAATCACGGAGAAATACCATTATACATAAGTGGACGGACTGGGACGAATTCCGTAAGGGGCGCCTCACCGCAGCACAAGACATCACAGAGATCGAAACCTGTACGGCGGAACTCCGCGATGCAGTGCGCTCAGCCACAAAGACCATAGAAACAGACGAGGACGTCATCATCATGGACAGCCGCCTGGCCCATCTGATAGAGGCCAAACGTTCGATACAGGCGCGTTGGAAGCAGCACCGGCTGAATCGCAAATTGAGGAAGAAGGTGGCTGACTTAAATAGGGCCATTGAACAACATTGCAGGCTCCTGTGCCGTCAACAGTGGAACGAGATCTGCAACCGAGCTGACAGGGAATTGCATCGCAGTTGTTCATGGAATCTATTTCGGCACCTCCTAGACGAAACAAAGGCCAAGTCAAACCAGCGCGACCGCCTGGCCCGCCTCATGCACACCATCACACAACAACAAGGAAAAGACGCTGTTATCAGGAGCCTGGAGGCCAAGTATCTGCCAGACACGCCAACGGAAACCCACCCGCCGTACGGGGGGCTGCCCAACGCGTGGCTCGACCGAGACATTACCACATCAGAGGTACGGGCAGCGCTGCACGAGCTCAACACCCGCTCAGCAGCCGGCCCAGATCACGTTACAAACAAGATGCTACGCAACCTGGACGACGCTTCGATAGAGGCCCTAACCGATTACTTCAATGAATGCTGGCATTCGGGCAAGCTCCCCCGACAGTGGAAAACGGCAAGAACGATCCTGATCCCGAAACCGGGCAAACCACTGGACATCGGCAACCTGCGTCCCATCTCGCTGACGTCCTGCGTGGGCAAGGTGCTGGAGCACGTGGTTGCCAACCGGTGGCAGGAATACCTAGAGAAGGAAGGCCTCTATCCTGACACGATGATCGGCTTCCGGCGCAGACTCAGCACACAAGATGCCATGTTACAACTCAAACAAGAAATCGTCGACAACAAGACACAAGACAGCAAAGTAATTCTGGGTCTCGATTTACAAAGTGCATTCGACAAAGTCAAACACTCAGCCATAGTAGGACAAGTATCAAGACTCAACATGGGGGTAACGAGCTACAATTATATTCAAGACTTCTTGACCAACCGCACGGTAGAACTGCACGCCGGAGACCTCAAGCTCCCCGAACACAAGCTCGGCAGTACGGGTACTCCACAGGGTTCGGTCATATCGCCGTTGCTCTTTAACCTCGTCATGATCGGGGTAGCGAGGGCAGTAACGGCGACCGGCGTCCGGCATACGATCTACGCCGACGACATTACCCTGTGGGCGGCCGGCGGCACCGACGCCAGTATCGAGCAACAGCTGCAAGCGGCGGTTACCGCCATCGAGCAGCACCTTGATGGCACAGGCCTAATGTGCTCGCCCGCCAAATAAAACACATCTTTGCCTGTGCAGAAATTCTGGACCACAACAGATGAAGCTACAACATAACCTGCCTGTTCGCAAGCGTGACTGCAATATTGGCATCCACTCACGTCTCCACCATAAATATCGAAAGTATTGTGAATTACTGCTCATTCGAATATGTCATAACACTATTGCGCCATGCGGCTATCTTCATTTTGCTATATTTGGATATCTTGCTCCCTGCATCTGAAGACCACAGGACACAGAATAGAGAGAGAGAAACAGAAAGGCTCAGCGAAAAACTGGGCGCTGAACCGCGCTCTTCCTTTTCAGTAATGTCCATCAACGAGGGAAGGATACTGAAAGCTGAAAAGGAAAAGAAAAGCCCACACTTCGCCCGGACACACACTCGATGAGGCGTTCAGTTCATCCCAAGCAGCCATACAGATTGGCCCATCTAAAGAGACCGAGCAGTGCTTCTGTGCCTTCGCCCATCACAGATGCACGAGGCCACGCTCTCAGAATGTTCACTTCTGCGAAAGGCCTCTCATTTAATTTCCCTTAAACTGTCCGAAGTACAAGCCTCCGATCGTCGCACCATGGACATTCACACAGGAGTCGTTTAATGTCTTCTCCTGGGCCAAATGGGCTGTAATTCGCACTCTCCGTCTTTCCTAATAGGAAGAAGGTACTATGCCCTCTGCAAATATATATATTTTTTTTCTACTCACAGCCCATCATCAGCATCATCATCAGCCTGGTTACGCCTACGGCAGGGCAAAGGCCTCTCCCATACTTCTCCAACTACCCCGGTCATGTGCTAATTGTGGCCATGTTGTCCCTGCAAGCTCCTTAATCTCTTCCACCCACCTAACTTTCTGCCGCCCCCTGCTACGCTTCCCTTCTCTTGGAGTCCAGTCCGTAACCCTTAATGACCATCCGTTATCTTCCCTCCTCATTACATATCCTGCCAATGCCCGTTTCTTTTTCTTGATTTCAACTAAGATGTCATTAACTCGCGTTTGTTCCCTCACCCAATCTGCTCTCTTCTGATCCCTTAACGTTACACCCATCCTTTTTTCCATAGCTCGTTGCGTTGTCCTGAATTTAATAGAACCCTTAATAGAAGCCACCAGGTTTCTGCCCCGTAATTACTGCTAAGACACAGCTGTTATACACTTTTCTTTTAAGGGATAATGGCAACCTGCTCTACATGATCTGAGAATGCCTGCTGAACGCACCCCAGCCCACAATGATTTAAAAGGAGCAAAGAGGGCCACTCAGCCTCACGTGCTTCTTGTGCGTCTCACTGCACGCGGTACGAGACACGCGAGTGATAATGGAAGATGATGACTTCTTGCAAAATTTGCTAAGTGTCATCCGCTGTTCTTGCCCAAGGCAAGAACAGCGGATGAAGGACACGCTGGACAGGCTGGATGAAGGACATGCTATCTTTCTGTCACGCGTGGAAGGACAGAAAGATTGCACCAACGTTTCCGAAAACTTGGGCCGAGCCAAAGAACTAAGCCAGCAACGCAATTTTCAAAAAAGTATTTGGTCTCCTTTTTTTCTGAATACCGCGTTGTTTAGCTTTATTAGGGCACACTGTATACAGAAATTTATGTGAAATCTCAGACGGATGGATTGTAGCGCATCGCTTACAGTTGCTTAGTATGGTTTTGAAATCAAACAACAAAGGAAGAGGCGCATCTGAAACGAACGTTTCCTGTCTTTTTGTACCTTCTGTGTAGAAATATTCTGCGCAAGTGTCGCTTTATTTTCGAATGAAAACGACATTTCGTGAAGCCGTTACCGTATGCGGTTTGGGTGCATTGACTTCAGCATAGATTTTGTCCGTGGAAGCTTTTATAGGATCATATCATTCTGCTTTTTCGCCAGTTATTTTACGCCCACCAGCACCAGCTGTGTCATAAATGTCGCAGGAATAGATGGAGTTGAGTGCACTCACGTAAATTATCACGATAGTAGGCGCGCCATAGTTATTACCCTGAAGTTAGACGAAAGTTTAATTTCAGGGTGATATTTTAGGGAAGCCAATGACCACCACCTCGACTACGTCTACAAAGCGCGTTGCCTAATCTTGTCATGTGTATTTCATGCAGAAGATTGCTCTCATTTCAATACGAGCTACAGATGTGTTCACGTTAACACTGCGGAACTTAAAGTCCGTTTTGGATGCACGTTCGCCGCAGTTTTCCGCACAATGGAATGGAAAATCGATCTGTTTCCGCCATGCAAGCCTGCCAGCGGGATCAGCACGCTGAGTGTTTTTTCACTAGTTCGCATTGCTGTACAGGGCTAATTTGTCGCATTGGACTTGTGCTTATAGTCTCTTTAAGTAAACGATTGTACTGTTAAGAGAAAGGCAACTTCGTGCGTTTATGTGTTGTTCGAAATAGAGAGATTATCCTGCCGCACGTATGGTGGCCCGATTCGCTTATGAAATTAGAAGAAATGTCATACAACTGAAAAGTAGCTTATCTAAGTCGGAGCTGAACTGGGTAGCTGTAGAGAAAATTGGTTACATGTATTCTGCGAGACAGCAGCTTCGTGGGATGGCGTTGGCACATGCGTCGTCCTTCAAGCACCTACAGTAGTTTGGTTTCGCGAGGCCGATAACTTGGAAGTTGGAACATAAAACATTTAAGAAAATCAAACGCCATTGCATTTAAAAGGCTGTCTGTTTCATTAATCAATGCGTACAGACTGAATGATGATCCTTGGAACGACAAGCGTCTGCACAAAACTAATAATTCGCACGCATCCCACCGTCGGTCACCATCATCTGAAAGTAGGCGCTGACTTTAGTAAGAAAAAGGTTGTAAGCGAGAAATTGCATTAATGGCTCGGCACCTCACAATATATGCACAGTGGCGAACCAGGGGCACGACATTGTAGCGGTACGACTATCGCCTCCAAAGCAGGCAAAGAGGATGGGCTCACGTAGCGCGATAATCGAACATGTTAGCACGCTGTACCTCAGCGGCCGCGGAGGTGGCCGCTTCCGAGATTTCGCTGCACCATTTACAAATTTACAAACGTAGCAGAAGTCTTTGGATCAGTAGAGCTATAGTACAGACGAAACGGCAAATAAAACGCCTGAGCAAAGAACACAAAAGTTCTACCTCACAGCTCATTGAATTAAAGCGTGATTTAATGAAATAAGTTAAACACTCAAGAAACAATCTCTTCCCCATGACTTTGGCGCAATTTATTACGTCTGACCACCCAAAATATTGGCACCACATGAGTGAAACTAATGAAGAGATACAAAATGTAAATGACCGATCTATGTATGAACCAAGGGAAATCGCAGAAATTGTTAATCGGTATTTTCAGACTGTATTTTTGGAGCTAGACGAATACGATTATCAAGGATCTCTGGCGATAATCGAGAAAACACCAGTAATTACTCGTGAAGGTGTCACTGCTATGCTTCCTAATTTGAATATAAAAAAAGTTGGCAGGCTCTGACGTCATTGCAAACTCATTTCTTAGACCCTACGCTGAGCAGATTTCTGGATTTCTGACCATCATGTTTAACCTGTCTGTAGCTACAAGTGTCATCCCAAGTGATTGGTGCATTGCCCGTGTGACACCCATCAGCAATAAAGGTTACCGGCTTTCTGTAAATAATTACTGCCCTGTCTCGGTCATAAGTACTTGTTGCAAGTAGTTGGAACATGGTGTTGCGTGTTACGTTCAAGAGTTTCTTGCCGAGCGTAAAGTGCTGTCATCACATCAGCATGGCTTGAGAAAAGTGATGTGCACAGTCGCTCAGCTGGTTTCAACTGTGCATGAGCGCTTGGTTGTACTTGATATCGCTGGACAGATCGATATTCTTTTCCTAGAGTTTTCGAAGGCCTTCGACGAAGTGCCACATGGTAAGATATTGCATAAGTTAGAATGCCTCGGCCTTCCTTCCTTCATTGTCCGATGGATAAGTGCATATCTTTCCAATAGAAGACAATCTGTAGAAATAAAAGATACACATATTCTGTGCTCACTGTTATCTCGGGAGTACCACAAGGAAGTGTTTTAGGCCCGTTGTTGCTTTTTTTTTTTACGCGGAAGCTGTACTGGCCGTGAACTTGCGATTTCGCCGTGGCCATGCTCCGAGCAGGCACATGACGTCACACCGCGTTCCTACATCGCGTTCCTCGTCACACGATGTTTCTCGTCGTTGCGCTCACCTCCGCTCGTTTCGCCAGCTGCGTCGCATGCCTGGTAATATTTCGGAAGATATAAAAGGAGAGCTCGCATGCACCGCCACCATAGTTGAGGCGGCAGTATGGACGTCGACAATTCTGATAAGCGGGAGGAGGCCTGGAATCGACACCGAAACGAGATGAAGAGGAAACGAATCGCCCAAGAAACAGACGAACAGCGCGCCCAACGACTCGCTAAACGCCGTAACATAGCAAGACAACCAGACTAACCTGGACTTGCAATTAAGATTAGCCAAGGCTAACCATACTATGCCTTAGCTTTCACTACGTATATCTTGGTATAGCCGAGCTAAACCACTGTCAATTTTTTATGTAAATTATTTAGTTGAGGTAGTTCCCTGTACAGTATCTATGCGGTTGTTTGCCGATTATTGGGTCGTATTCAACAATATATCCTCTCCTAATGATGCCATCTTAAGACATCTAATGCCATCCTAATTATGCCAAAACACTAGCTGGAGGCCCACAGGCAAAAAGCTGTCTGCGATTTTTGCCTGGGGGCCCCCAATTAGTGTGTTGGAAATAAAGTGGATTCTGATTCTGATTCTGATCTTTCTACAAAAGAGTATCTGTGCAATTGGAGATTGGTGCAATCGTTGTGGAATGACTTTAAAGACAGAAAGAGCAGTGCTACTCCGTGTTACAAGAAAAAAGCTAGTTGGCGCATTTACATATTCAATTCTTAACAATCCCATTTGAGAAGTTGACATGTTTAAGTATATTGGCGTTACGCCAATATACAAACAAGTTCGCGTGGTAAGAACATACATCGGATATCTGTGTAGCCGGCCTCAGAAAAGTATGTTTCCTCAAAAGAAAACTTAAAAATGCACGAATTAGTGCTAAACTTCTAGCTTACAATGCTTGCATAAGGTCATAACTGGAGTATGCTTCCGTCGTATTGGATCCGCATTAGAAAAATATAATACGGAAATTGAAAAAAATCGAAGGAAATCAATTAGATTTATTTTTGGAAGGTACAAACGCCTAGATTCTCCTTCAGATTTGCCCGTTTGCCTTCTCCTATTGGTCGTTTCTTCAAGCACTGGTGTCACCATCCCCCTTTTCACAACAGGCAAACAGCTGAGAATAACAGCGAACTGGGCGAGTTGACACCGGTTCAACTGATGAGAGTCGCGTAAGACGAAGGAGAAGGCGAAGAAAGCGACAGGCATAAGTGTCCTTCCATCCTTTCTGGGATTGTTTGCCGTGCTATGTGCCTTTTCTAAAATAAAAAATACGATCAGATAACAGTGATGCATTAGCTCAAAAGTAACACAAGGAAGACTGGTCAAGCTTTTTTCATTGTTTATTTTTTTTTCTCGATAATTTCTCTTAAGATACACGTGCGCACAGTTGCAACACTATACTATAAATAAAACTACCTGCTATTCTTCCACAAGCAGCTCAGGAACACGAAGGCCGGTCTGGGTAACTCGCTCCGAATGATATTTCACCGGATTTTCGGTGCACTGTACACATATTATTTACAAAGCCGCCAGCAGCTTCAACGACGTCGCGTAAATCTTACAACTTTTACCGAACACAAGATCGCGATCAAACAAAAATTGTTGTTCCTCAACACTGAGTTCACGGACGGCACACAAATGGAAACAGAAAAATAATTCATGAACAAGGAGAGCCTATACAGCTAACGAACGTATCAACAACGCACTTTTCTTCATATTCGGAACTTCCAGTTGAAGGCTCCCTTTTTCCACCCACTGTTCTTCAGATCATGTCATCATCTTCCAGTGAATTCGTCTGACTTTCATAAGCGTAAGCTGGAATTTAAAATAAAAGAATGGAGATTTTTCCCTCTAACCAGTAATCCTGGTTATGCACCGTGATGCGCACTTATTATCGATAACATATCGGCGGCTGCGCCTTTCATACCACTGCCTCGATGATTACACGAGGGGCGCTATACCGTAGCGCTATTCTAATTTGTTTCTATTCAATTTATACCACAAGCCCTCCCCGACCAGTGCAAAATATTCGAGTAAAGCCCATTTTGCTTGTCTGTCACGAGACGTCACAGAACCGCGAAAACTTGCCATGTCATAATGGCTTGTGCGCACTAAATATTGTGCTAAACAAAACTGAACGCTCTGCAGAATACCCGGAGGCTGGCCTGTTACAAAAAGAATAAAAGATGATTGCCCGCGGACCGCTCTGGCACTGGCTACTGGGAGCTGCAAGCATAAGTACATTTCTTAGCGAATAACAGACAGGTTTAGCTTGTCCGGTATTCGGGTAAACGCAGGCGGGGCGTTGGGGTGGAGGCGTAAACGAGAGTGCCCTGCATGGTGCCGCCACCTCGTTAAAAGAGACAACCATCTCGCTCAAAGGGACAAAAACAGCTAATATCACCTTAACCAAGTGCATTCGATTTCGCTGCTGGTGTAAATTTCCGCACTTGCGTAATCGTGTTGCTGCGAAAACTTTACACGCGCAGCAAAGTAAAATGCACTTGGTTACTGCAATATTAGCTGTTTTGGTGTGTTTGATCTCGGCGCCACCAGGTGGCTGCACCATTCACGCTGCTCCTGTTTACACTTCCGCCCCAACGCCCCAACCACCCCGTCCGCCTGCGTTTAGCGGAATACCGGAAAGCTAAACCTCTCTAAAAAATAATTTTACGTGGCAGTGTAGCGTTGTCGAGCCGCTATCGTCCGCGCGTACGACATTGCTCTGCAAACACTTCTTCGCTGAGGGCCCGTTTTACCGCCATGTTTAGCTTCCCGTTGCACGCCACCGCGAATGCTAAGCTAAGCAAGGGCAAGTGCAACAAACGCAGATGCCGACACCCTCTCCACTTTTTGCGCACTCCTCCCCTCTTCTCAGCCAATCCGAGCAGAAAAATATGTGAAAGTAGACACTGCTGCTGACTTTCAAAGCAAAGTGACCTCCCATAATCGAGGACAGCGTTTGGTTGGGCTATTCAAGCAACGCTGCGGGTCACCTGGTGCTTGCATCCGCGGTTACGTAAACTTGACGTCAGGCTTGTGGAATAAAATCACACTGATATAGTTTTATGTTACATGACAGTCGTAGGTGCTTCGAGATCTTGATGCTGTAACGGCCTTATTTTTGTCTCAGCGAACGATGAAGTCGAGTGCATAGCAGGAGATTTAGACGACTTCCATTGGCTCGAGCAACTATTCCTCGAGCCAATGGCACGACAAACGTGTACGAGCTCTTCAAAACAAGGTCGTCATACCTTTAACTCCACTGACGGTTCACCACCAGTGTGGCACCCTTGGCTACCAATATCCTTCCTGTGACCACATGCTAAAGGATGTGCATCAGTGCATGTGCGTTTGGTAGGCGATGACAAATTCAAAAAAATTTTTTGCTTCTTTGTTGAGAGGAGAGGGTGAATCAAGATAACACCGAACATGAACTATCCGCACTCACATTAATAGCGAAGTACATCATTGTCCAATGTACAGTGTCAATACAATAAAACAACGTACTGAAACCTACAGTGCTCAATGCTAGTCAGAAATTGAAAAGGAACATGAGTCATGGTAAAGAGCCTAGAAACAAATTGACATGCAAAGAATGGCTTTCGCCGAGACATTCTCTGCGATATTGTAGACAGTGACTGTGAAATAAATATTCAGTTCTTCAAGAATTCGTTACCCTGTTTGCAATAAAATATTAAGTGCGTTGAAACTACGCCTACAGTAATTCTGCTTGTGACGTTCATCTCCGGAATGGTTTTCAAAGCGGAGTCAGCAGTCAGGAGCTCCCAAATGTCAGCTGCAAGAAAAAAAAAACATTTTTTTTTTGTTAAGCCCAAATATAGTAAGCTTATCACAAAACATTTACAGTTCAGTACGCGCTCGGCTACAAAGAATTATCTCACTAGAAATGTTGCAATACATTGACCATGATTAACATTAAACAAACTCGCACCGGGTACATTCCAGGTGGAACGGGGAGAACAAAATGCCAGCCATGCTGATATGGTTCAGTGCTGTGCAATTCAGTGCTGTACGGCGCAGCGCTGTGCAGAACTGTGATCGCAGTGTTTCACGAGTTGACCAATAGTCAGTAGCACATCATTCGAAAACACATTTGGTTAACTCGACGCCAAACGGACCAGCCAAAAGCTTCAATTCCTCCATTTTTTTAGTATTTTGGGCGTTTCATAATTTCAACAGAAATTTCTTCCCAAAATATCATTTTTTTCAGAGAACTTGAATTGTGCCTTTCAAAGCAAAACGTGATAATAATGAAAAAAATTGCGTGTTCATCAAAGAAAGCACAAATCTCGTCTTATTTGCTTAGAAACATTGTGCTTTACTATGAACTCTCCTTTTTAGCCCTCAGCTTTAATTTTGACGGACTCATCATGCGGGGAAAACCCTAATTTGATGCATTTCTGCAATTTTTGAACAAGCTTAATGTTATAACAGCTGTGTTGTTGACTAAACTATTAAAGCTTATTAATTTCCATATTTTGCCATGCAACATCCGCAATATATTGGTAGAAAAATGATGAAAAAGTTGTAGAGATTGATGTTTTTCACATTTTTCAGCTGTAAATCCTTCATAGAGCTCGTCTACCTGAAAATGTGAATGGTTGCGCATTTGATAGAATGACTTCTATAAATTTCTTCCATATATCGTAAGTCATTTTTTTTTTCTTAGACGAGAAAAAAGAGAAATTTGGTCCGAACTCCTTACAGCTTCTCCGATTAGCAAGCAATATTCGCTGCAGTGCATGCCTTGGCGTGGCGGAAGCATTATGTACTGAAAATGTTTTTTTCGCGGGAGAGCGTTGCAGAAGAGCTTGAGACTGCTGTGCCCCCGTTTATTTAGCTACTTTAAACTCCTCTATCGATTAACAGAAAGTCATTCATGTTTTGAAAGTTTATCATCTTACGACCAAACAAGCAAAATAACCTCGGGTGTCTGACGTTATTGTTATGAAAGGCGAGGCCACAGTCTATTTGGATTTTGAATAAAATTATCACTTTGTTGTTCAGGATGCTCCCTATTTTGTTCATTAGAATAAACGAAACGGCCACCGTCCATACAAGAGTTACTCACTTCTGTCGGGATGAACGCAGTGGTGACATCCACGTTAAATCATTTGTCATGACTAAAGACTGTCTAGAACATGTCACACTATGCGTCTCACCGTTCCGAGCTGAAATTCTCAATATTTGCAAGCAACATTTTCCCGGAATCGGAAAACTACGCTACTTTGTTGATGGAAATTAGTTCCCAAAAAACACCATACGAGGCATTTCTGATACCTTTGTTACGATGAATATGACTACAGTATCACTGTAGAATTGTACTCTTTTTGTCACTTTGCACAGTGAGAGTACTTGCTGTAGTATTGGCGGCACTCACAAGAGTTTTGTGGCCAGGGCAAGCTTCTCACTAGACATTCTGACCAACTGTCTAGGTGAAATAATAAAGTTCGATCGATGACGAGCTAGTGCGCCATGAAACAATGCTGAAGAAAAAGATCGAACTAGTGCCACTCTTCCAAAGACCTGTATCAGACACAGGCACATAACTCCACTCCTTTCGTCCACCGTCACTACCGGTCGTTTTGGAAGGATTTGAAAGCGTCCTTAGTTTTCAGACCCTATTTGCAGCACAGAATAGAAAGTAGGACACAACCTTCAGAAATTTTTCAGGCTCAGAACCGATGCACTGTGACCGCAGTATTATCCGACAACGAAGATAGCAATGTTGTTCTTGCTAGCCTGATTTTTCTTCAAATAATTGCGCTAGCCAACTAGCGGAAAGTATTGGTTTTGGAATTGCTCGTTTAGGATGTGGTAGAAGGGGGGGGGGGGGGGAGACGTCAGAAGTTTTTCGCTCGCTTGGTGCGCTTGCATTGTGCAGCAATGTATGTTTTCGAATTGGCAATAGGCAAAACCAGTTTATCTCTCTCAGAAACCCGATATCTCAGTAGACTGAACTTGTCAAATTTATAGCTTAATGGAACTTGGTGATCACAGCTGTTTGGCCGAAAGCTTATGCTAATTTTACTGCGACGGCAATTAGGTGTTCGAAATTTGGTTTGCCTTGTCCGTCCAATCCGTCGCGCTCACGACACACAACAACAATTATTGTTGTCGTTAGGCCACCTCGTCGTCCCCAGCTTCGTCACTGCCACAGCGTGAAGAAAAAGAAAACTAACTTCGTTTTTTTTATTTGAACTCATCCCAGTGAATCAATGTTCCCTTGGATGCCGAGTGCGCTAACAACTAAGCTTTCGGAATTTTTTTGCAGTTCTTGCAGTTTTTTTTTTAACTAGCAGTTCTGAGTAGCTAGTGCAAGACTTTGGTTTCCAAAAAACTGTGGGAGTAGTGGTGTCTGTGCAAGTATTTCGTAGACGAGAACGATCGATACTTTAACGGAACGCGATTACATTGTGTGGGCATCGCTGGTACATAACTATCGAACGTATTCGTGGAGCAATTTGCCCTAGAGAAACCGTATGGCGCTTTCGGCGTCGTGCCTCACGTTGCCTCAGCGAAAGCGCGCGAATACTAAACCATTACCGCTTTTGCCCCGCTTTTGTTCAATAAGCTTTCGGAAAAGCAAATGGCTGTTCGCCGGCGCACTGCGCTCTCTTCATGCTGCAAAATGTGGAACGGTAGATGTAAGACGTGTCCGGTAGTTGCCTGCAAAAGGAATGGAATGATATCTGTGGGACCGATTCCATTGACCACTACTACACAGGAACTGTCTGTGTTCCCCGAGGCTTCCTCCGAGCATTAAAAAAAATGCACACATTCGCCAGACTTCCATCGCTAATTAAAAAAAAAAAATTCGATCCCGTAGTGTCGGCAAGAGTGAGTACTACTCAATAAATAGTGACAAAGCGAGTAGCGCCGCGTCCTGGCATAGTAAGTTTCCCGCACGTTATCTGCACACATCCATCCCAACACACACGCCAAAGACAGGCCCCCTAGAATCAGTACGCGTATCATGTATAACTGTGCCGAAGCATAGGTGGCGGTGACTTCACTGATAACACACGAACGTTCCAAGCTGCACGTTTCGTGATGGTCAACAGAGTAAGCGAGTGTCTAGCGATAATTCGCGTTTGCTACAATCAATCACAAAGCATAGTACGTCTACCTTCCAAGCCTTGTGCGCAGCAAGAGCAACTCTACCGGAACTGAGACCGCCCGTGAGCGATTCAGCTGAAAATAAACTATCAACTAGGGACCGTACTAAGATGGAACGTTACTGAGTCGAAAACGTGACAAGGCGCTGTTTCAAAGTGTTTGCGAAATAACCAACGGAAAGCAAGAAACACTGATCCGTATATAATTCACAAGCGGAGAGTTTGGACAGTTTGTAATACATTTCTAGCTGCGATTTTAGAACAGTCACCATATACTCAGCTCACGCCATTTAGACAAGCCGTAGTGAGCTCTGGGAACGCTTCTATGTCTTCTGAAGCTTCTGAAGCTTCGTGTCGTTCACGCAATCAGCGTCTACGATATTCGCTGAAACAGAGGTATGCTGAGGCGCACCGGCCATCGTGACATTCATTGTAATCACGGAAGCAGCAGAGGCAAGCGATGGACGCGCCAACACGTGATCATTTATGGCGGCGCCCTAGGGATGGCTGTGAAAAAGGTCTATAATATTTTATTGCGTTCACTCGATACGGGAAATTAGACAGGGACCCGTGCACGGTAACCGGGAGCGGTTACAGGGTGGTTTCAAGTGTTTCGTGCTGTCGTGTAAAAAAATGTATCAACAAAATGTAAGAATTAAAAAGAGACATAGTGGACAATAATTACATTACACGCATCGCATTGACATTGTTTTTAACAATATAGCAGTGTCTTTTCGTGTAGTTATTCGTTGTCATGCGCGTGAAACCTACGTCGGCGGCACAAAGGAGGCGTACATGACAACGATGACAATAAACCTCGAACATGGCACGTATGCAAAACGAAGGATGCGCCGAGAATAAAGGCTGCTCGTGAAAAATAACGTCGAAAGCGTCGACAAACCCACGTGACTTACAAAGTAGCTAACAGTATTTATAGCCGCCAAGTGCTCTGCATAGCAGCACTGCAGATGTACTACATAGGAAATGCTTCTACGTGCGCAAAATGCTACGGGGAAATAATTGGAGAAATTAGCGACTCGTGGGGGAACTTAAGCCCGCGGCAAATGGTGCGCTCTCGGTTTTATAAACAATTTGTAGAATTGTGAAGTGACGCACGCAGAAGACAAACAAAACCTTCACTATATTGTTAGAGCGCTCCGTTCCTGCGTCTGTGGCCGAATGGGAACATATGATTCCGTTTTATCAAGCGAATTATTGCTATGCAAAATGGCGCACGCTCAAATAGTCTCAAGGACACAGTCGATGCTATCACAAATAAAGTACGTTTGTTTCTGTGACCATATCAGTAGAGAATTGCAATGTAGTACTGGGCGAACCTATGGTTCAGACACGCCTGAAGGATCAGTAATCAGACACGCCTAAAGGATCGGTAGTCAGACACGCTTGAAGAGTCAATAAATGCGTGTCGTACTCGGTCTTGGGTTCGTAATTTCCCTTGAACCATAAGCGCGACTTTCACCATTGTCAGATTTCCCGTGGGCACTTACAGAGGGTAAAACAAAAGGCGGCTTCAAGCACCATCGTTTTACCGTAAGCTCGTGCTCCCTGGCTCCTCTGATTTCGTGTGCTTTGGACAGAATTTTTTCGGAACTATTTTACTGATAAACGATAATGGCATTGCATTTGAAAGAAATTCAAGAGTTGTGATCTATCGGCATTGTGACAATATCAACTCAAAAATTTGTAGTGACATCGTAATACCATATCGATGCTGCTGCTTGGGCATGAAATTGAAGACAGGAATCTTTGTCCTTCCTTCTCAGAGTTAGTCAACCAACCCTTCTATGTCAAATAAATACAAGTGAAATCTTTGCAACACGAAAATAAGCGCTTATTTTTGCGCGCCAACGTTCATTTATACGTGTTAAAAAACGTTGAACACGTTAAATGCGATGTCGGTCACCGTGCTCAGCATCACAAAGACCAAACATATAAAGAGACGCACATTTTGTACTACAGGCTTTTGAGTAATTAAGTGAGCTTGGCAGTGAATATTATCGGTAAATGAACATTCGTCCTTGATTTGCGCTGCCTTCATTCGACAGTCGGGATTTTTTGCTTTCGTAAAATGCTTGCACTTTCTGCATTGTATCCTGCGTCAATATACGCGAGTGTGATAGCATCGTGGTATTATTTTCTTTTGGTCTGTGTTATTTAGCAAGTCGTCAATACCAGACTGAGAAATGTCGGCAGGAACGTGCCATTACCTGTTGTTTAGCGCTCCGATTTGATTTTTGTACGAGCGCTCGATTGGTTATTTCGAAGCACAAACAATGCTTCGAAGCAACGGGCTGTCAATTAAACAGTGGACTAACCTGAAAAGTTTCTTCAACGGTCTCGCCGTCTGCGGAAATTTCATGACGTTTACATTGCACATATCACCAGGAGACTTTTTTGTTCGAAATTCTGCTCGCTTGTCAGAAAGGTCAGCATTCTGAAAAAATTGCAAGAAGTAGGGTTTCAGGGTTTGTCTGCACTCAGAAGTCAGGGATTCTCTACACTCTACCTATTTGGCGAAGTTATAGTTTCACCGCGCTAACTTCGCTCTCAACTACCTCGTGCCACAACCAAAACATTATCAGTCCTGCAGGCGAGGTTGACCCGAAGGCAGCATGCTGCGAATGCGGTCTGTAGGCCGCATTTGAAAACCGGTTTCTCTATATATATATATATATATATATATATATATATATATATATATATATATATATATATATATATATATATATATATATATATATCGAATTTGTGCGATGCCACACGGTTGACAGAACGAGTATTTAATTTCAAGACGTTCTGCCAGTGGACCAGTGTTCATCAGGGGTTACGAAAAATTGCCACTTCGGCACTGATAGTGGAGAGCGGACATTCGGCTTGGCCTTTCGTAAATAACAAAAGCCATACGAGCAAGACTTCAAACCGAAAGGGGCAGCGGTGAGAGTGATTGAATGCTACTGGGTGCTTTGAGAGAATTACAGCAGCCTTATCGGCAACGATGCATGGCAAGAGGAAGGCGGAGTCCCATATTTGTAGGACAAGGAGAACAGTGCTAGAAGAAACAGAGAGAGACAGATGAATAAGAAGAAATAATAATAACATACATAAGTCGGAGAGGGGCAGATGGGCGGAGAGTAGCGGCAGCTGAGTTCTCGTTCACACACCCGCCGCGGTGGCTTAGCGGCTATGGCATTGCGCTGCTAAGCACGAGAGGTCGCACGATCAAATGCCGGCCGCGGCAGCTGCATTTCGAGGGGGGGGGGGGGGGGGGGGCGAAACATAAAAATTCCCGTGTACCGTGCATTGGATGCACGTTAAAGATCCCAGGGCTGATGCTCAAAATGAACCAGGAGTCCCCCTCAACGGTATGCCTCCTAATCAAATAGTGGTTTTGCACGTAAAACCCCAGAATTAATTTACTTTCAAAATGCCTTCGACATGAGGCAGAGAAGGAGAAAACAGTCGCTGAGCTGCACGAGTGCGCGTGTCACCGCTGTTGTGGTAGAGAGGGCAAGTTGAGTAGGGCAGTGAGGGGCAGAACAAAGAAGGCGCCCGCAAGGGACACGGAAAAGGCAGAAACTTGTGGAAAGGACCACAGTGTCACAATACACATATAATAGACACGGCACAATCAGGCGATCTTGGTGGTCACGTGGAGGTCGGTTCCAAAGTGAGTACATCCTTGGCCTTACAGCTTTAGGGAGCCTAGTTCCGAAGCCTCCGTGTAAGCGCTCTTTTCGAACGTTTGCCGTACAAATGACACCACGTCAGCTCACGTGGACTCCTAGCAGAGGCAATGAGCCACTCAGAATGACTACTGAGCTACATTTATTAGTTTTTCACTGGCCACCTCCAGCATACGTGGAGGCAACTGCAAGCGGTAGCCAGCGCCTCAATTTTCGTAGAGAGAGCAAGTATTCACGCTGACCTCTATCAGTGCATATGCCGGAGGCACGTCAGCAGCCCCGGACTATCATTGTTTCATTTAGCGTACGTTCAAATGTACAGATGGAAAAAATTCTGTCTGCTTGCGCGCACGAGTGTGTTCCAGACCAGATCGCGAAAAACGACGCTCACGCGTTCAAAGGAATAACCGGGCAGTCAAACGTGCGTGGAGAAGGGTAAATTCGGGAGTCCTTTCACATGCGCGCTGTGGTTGTTAAACCGCAGGCTAAAAGGAATCTCTGGTTGTCCAGTTTATTCCTGCTTATACCCCTTGCATCGAATTTTGTACATGCCGTTACTGGAATCCCAATCAAGATTTTCGTTAATTTTATATACAAAGGCGGAATTCGATGCCTTAGCTGTGGCTCTTCTTATATAAGGACAAAACTTGCAGTGATGCTTTCCAGACGCTTTACAGCCCTTGGACACGTTGGGCTTCTGTACCCTCGCTCTGACTTACCAATCTCTCAAATTTCTGTTTAATAAGGCGGATATCTCCAAGTTGGATTCCATTGCATCTCGTGAAGGTCGTGAGTGGAACCCACAACTTTGGGTGTTAATTAAGGAGAAGTTAATTACGCACTCGAACCCACGACCCAACATGGAGATATAGGCGAACTGGCCTCTCGAAGTTGGACTCCAATTGACATCGCGAAGTTCGGGAGTCCAACCAATGACCTTCGGTGTTAATTAAGGCGAAGTAAATTTAGGCAAGGTTAACTAAGATAGAGTTGAAGCCTTTGGCCTATTAGTGCCTACGTGGGCGGAGCCACCGACTTAGCCTGGGGGCTTTTGCCCTCGGGCCTTAGTTTATCTGGACCAAAATAAAGTTCTTGCCATGCCATGCTCGGAGCAGATTCTTCTGTAGCGGATCAGTGAAGCGTCGTGGGAACTGAATGAGGCGTTCAGCCATGTCAATGTCAAGGTTACGTTTTATCCACATCTTCTGCTACTTCATAGCTTGATGCCAATAAATGTTTGAATTACGTAGTAGAATACAATCAAACATAAAGGAAATCAGGAAAAAAAATGAGGCAGGAACGGACAAAGGAATAGGAAGAGTGCTTGGCTGGAAGGTGAATAGGGCTGCGAATCCCAAAGACGCTTCACTGATCTGCCTAGCCTAAAAGCTCACACTGATCAACGTTGATGCGGTAAAACACCTTATAGAGCACCGACACAATCACGCGTCTTGCCAGGTGTGTGGCGGCCAGCCCACCACCCTGCACAGGTCTCGCGCTAAATACACCGTACTTTCTCAAACTCTCCCCTCTGCTGTCATCCCTTGCCTACACATCGGTGAGCTCGACTACTTCCCTCAAACACCTGCACCTCGCGCTTGCGAGACACTTTCAGCACGTTGAACACATCGAGAGAATTTCACAACCTCAAACCGACACATAACTGTGTTGACACCAACGACAGCTTAGACAATAACCCGTCTGCAAAAATAAAGCTTCTCTCTCTCTCTCTCTCTCTCTCTCTCGTTCGCTCGCTCGCTCGCTCGCTCAAGGATACAAACGCGGTAAAACATGTTCACAGCTGCGCGCGCTTTCACGTACCGCGGTTATAATCTCGTCTCCTTTTGCAGACAAGCGTGACTTGAAATCTGACGCTTTGCTGGAGTCTACCGGTTTCTGGCCGGTGCAAGCGCCGCTGGCGGCCGGGGTTCGAGCGGCGCCGCAGCGACGACCGCGGACGCGCTTTCCGCGTCTTCCAGCCTCAGCGTCCAGACGAGCCGCGGAGGCCTCGGCTCACTGCCGGCGACGGGGTCGCTGAGCACTTGCCACACCAGGCGGGCCACGCGCTGTGGTGACGATGGTTGGCAATCCTCGGGTCGCACTCGGAGCTTCAGAGGCCGCCCGTCCACGAGTCGCGTCCGCAGGCCGCAGTACGAGACCCTGGAGGCAATCAACGTCTTCGATATCGAACTATTGCTATAGCAAACGTAGATGCTCTCGGAAATCTGTTTTGCAGGACTTATTTGGGTAGGCCCACAAATTCTGATGTCCTCACCTCATGGGTCAGGACTCTCAAAAGACAGTCCTACTGGCTTATATTCGTGGGGCCTTCTATTGCTGCGCATTTGTTTCATCATCATCAGCCTGGTTACGCCCACTGCAGGGCAAAGGCCTCTCCCATACTTCTCCAACAACCCCGGTCATGTACTAATCGTGGCCATGTCGTCCCTGCAAACTTCTTAATCTCATCCGCCCACCTAACTTTCTGCCGCCCACTGCTACGCTCCCCTTCCCTTGGAATCCAGTCCGTAACCCTTAATGACCATCGGTTATCTTCCCTCCTCATTACATGTCCTGCTCATGCCATTTCTTTTTCTTGATTTCAACTAAGATGTCATTAACTCGCATTTGTTCCCTCACCCAATCTGCTCTTTTCTTATCCCTTAACGTTACGCCCATCATTCCACTTTCCATAGCTCGTTGCGTCGTCCTCAATTTAAGTAGAACCCTTTTGTAAGCCTCCAGGTTTCTGCCCCGTAGGTGAGTACTGGTAAGACATAGCTATTATACACTTTTCTCTTGAGAGATAATGGCAACCTGCTGCTCAGGATCTGAGAATGCCTGCCAAACGCACCCAAGCCCATTCTTAATCTTCTGATTATTTCCGTCTCATGATCCGGATCCACTGTCACAACCTGCCCTAAGTAGATGTATTCCCTTACCACTTCCAGTGCCTCGCTACCTATTATAAATTGCTGTTCTCTTCCCAGACTGTTAAACATTACTTTAGTTTTCTGCAGATTAATTTTTAGACCCACTCTTCTGCTTTGCCTCTCCAGGTCGGTGAGCATGCATTGCAATTGGTCCCCTGAGTTACTAAGCAAGGCAATATCATCAGCGAATCGCAAGTTACTAAGGTATTCTCCATTAACTTTTATCCCCAATTCTTCCCAATCCAGGTCTCTGAATACCTCCTGTAAACACGCTGTGAATAGCATTGGAGAGATCGTATCTCCCTTCCTGACGCCTTTCTTTATTGGGATTTCGTTGCATTTTTTATGGAAGGCTACGGTGGCTGCGGAGCCGCTATAGATATCTTTCAGTATTTTTACATACGGCTCGTCTACACTCTGATTCCGTAATGCCTCCATGACTGCTGAGGTTTCGACAGAATCAAACGCTTTCTCGTAATGAATGAAAGCTATATGAACCTATATGAACCCCCTATATGAACGCATTTGTTTAACTTCTTCAAAATATGAAGTTTCACCCGTATATGTGCCACATCCTGTAGGCTACATCCTGTATAACACCCATGCCACCGTTTCGATGGTCTCTTCACATACACAACCGAAAGGATTTGCCAACGCTGGCTTGTCCGCAACGTACAAAATTTGACTGCCTTCTAATCAAGTCAAGCAGGGATAGGTAATAAAGCCTATTTTTGTTGTATAGTTCGCACAGCCCTTCACCATATGCACAACACGAACACGATAAACGCAGTGCAGCTTGTAAAGAATGGAATCTCACATGCAGACACAAGCATACTGATATTATATTGCGTAGGCATTCTACGACAGCCGCAAAAGAGTATTCTTGAACATAAGATGTTTCTTCATCGCTAGAAGCAAGCAGAAACTAAGAATAAAAAATAACAATAGGAAAATGCAGAATTCGTATACAAAAGACTGCATGTATATGGGAAATGTTCACGCAGGCGTTCAATAAGAACTTGCCCTGACAGCGGAAATCATTAAGCTTAAAAAAAAAACACTAAGCAAACGTAAAACGCTTGTCATCGAACAGGCACCCTGTAAATTCTGATATAAGTACTCAACGGACTGCCACCATCTGTAAAAATTGGCGACCTTCGTCCGCTAAGGAAACTTATGTCTAATCTTCCATGCATTGAATACTGCCGATGACTTAAGAGCCCATCAAGAGTAGTAGAGCCGCAAATTGCAAGTGTAAAAGAAAGATAAAGTGCATGACTACGTGGTAGCGCAGATATGAGTGACAAATTTCTCTAGACTGCACCACTGAGTCGAAGGCAAAGCTTGGGTTGTAAAATGTATGCCGAAAACAGTCAGAGTAAAAGACTGGCTATGCCTTCTCACTCACGAAAATCCACTGGTGAATTTTTCTTTTAGGTCTTTGTAGTCATGGGAAGGCTTCAAACCTGATTTTCGCCAGTGATAATTTAAAAGGCCCCCTTCTCAATAAAGAGAAGAAAGGGGGTTAATCAAGAAGCCCCATTTTTATTAGTCATATCATAAGAAGCCAACGAACACTGACACCAAGGACAACATAGCGGAAATTACTTGTGCTTAACAAACGAAATAAAGAAACGATAAATTATTGCAAATGAAAGTTGATGAAAAAACAACTTGCTGCAGGTGGGGAACGATCCCACAACCTTCGCATTTCGCGTGCGATGCTTTACCAATTGAACTTCCACGGCGCCGTTTTCCCATCCACTTTCTTGGGTATCTATGTTTCCTAGTAGGAGCCTGGGAGTGTTAGCCAGCGCCACCACTCACAGACCTTGGCGGTGGATGTGGAACATCCTTTCTGCCGCAGGCGTCACGAGAACGTGATCTCTTTGGGGGAAGTCAACCGATCAATAAACCCACACATGCTACCTAAAGGCATCCATGTTGCCGGATTCGAGACCTTCGTTAAGTAATAACGAGAAGAAAGAGGGTTAACCGAGGGGCCCGATTTTAACGCGACAGCGTTAAGGAGCTCGTGTCGCAGAATAGCCGGTGTCGGCGTCGGCGGCGTTGGCCGTGAGCGATAAATCCAGGGAAGCACCTCATGAATAAAAAACAACTTGCAAGATGTATTGCAATGTAAACAACTTGCAAGATCGAACGAGGGTCTCCTGAGTGTGAGACGGAGACGCTACCACTGAGCCACGAGTTCGATGCTTCAAAGCGGTACAAAAGCACCTCTAGAGAAAGCGGTGTTGCCTTAGAAACGTGCCGTAGAAATTTATACTATGGTGTATATCGGTAATTATGAGCATGTAACTTACAGAAGTCGCAGTTACACGAGTAGCGAAGTACGTTTTCGCTACATTTATTATGCGCTCTGCGCACACGCAGAGCCATCTTGCGGCAAGCACAGAAGACCCCCTCCTCGCAATGTGCGGCGCTGCCCCGACACGTGGCGCGCCACTCGCCCGCTTCTCCCCTTCGGGCCGTGCGGGGACCGGTGCGAGGATGCCCCACTACCCTTGCGTTTAATAAGTTTTCTCGCTCTCTCCCCTTCTAACTTTACTCGTCACTCGAACCCTCGTGTTTTGGCGACGTGGCTCCTCTTCCCACTCACAGCGCGATTCCTAGGTGCAGCGTCCGATGCGGGACGCCTCTGACGTGATCGCTGCGCCGTAACGCGTCTGGTGGGAAAGCGCCCCCTGCGATGTGTGCCGACCTGCTTCCGAGGAGTCATGCGTCTGCGTGCTGCTCCCAAGAGAGATAGAAGACGGTCCCATCGAGGCGTCAGCCCCATGATCGCGTCGGCCTTCATGGCGCGTCGCGGCCCGGCTTTCCGTGCCGATCACGACGTTTGGCTCCCGTAGATCGTTTCTCCCTCCTAGACACCGAGTTCTTTGGTTCGTTCCGCTTGCTCAGGCGCACGTTTCGTTGCCGCGCCGAACGCTGCGTTGCTCGGCGCTCAAAGCGTGATTGGTGGGTGCAAAGTCCGATGCGGAGCGCCTCATAAGTGATCGCTGCGCCGTAGCGCCATGTCTTACACCCCTTGGCGGGTCGACGGGAACGCTATCGCGTTCCACTCTTGAAGGCGAAGCTTAAGCGCCCTCCAATTTTTTATTAGTCATATCATAAGAAGCCAAAAAACACTGACACCAAGGACAACATAGGTGAAATTACTTGTGCTTAATAAATGAAATAAACAAACTATAAATTAATGGAAACGAAAGTGGATGAAAAGACAACTTGCCGCAGGTGGGGAACGATCCCACAACCTTCACAATTCACGTGCGTTGCTCTACCAGTTGAGCTACCGCGGCGCCGTTTCCCCATCCACTTTCTTGGGTATTTAACTTTCCTAGTTTCCTTTCAATAGGAGCTCTTGTATTTGAGAAACTAACCAAACATGCAGTTCCGGATGTGTGAAAGGCGTCAACACACATTCATGTCTGCCACGCACCCTGTACCTCTACTTCAAATACGCACATCTTTATTACCCCGCGCACCATCCACCTCTACTTCGAACACGCACATTTTTATTGCCCCCGCGCAACTTCCGCCTCAACTTCAAACATGCACATTTTAATTACGCCGCGCACCGTCCACCTCAACTTCGTATACGCATATTTTTATTATCCAGCGCACCCTTCACCTCTACTTCGAACACACACATCTTTATGCCCCGCGCAACTTCCACATCAACTTCAAATATGCACACTTTTAATTACGCCGCGCACCATCCACCTCAACATCGAAGACGCATATTTTTATTATCCAGCGCACCATCCACCTCTACTTCGAACACACACATTTTTATTGCCCCGCGCAACTTCCGCCTCAACTTCAAATATGCACATTTTAATTACGCCGCGCACCGTCCACCTCAACTTCGAATACGCATATTTTTATTATCCAGCGCACCCTCCACCTCTACTTCGAACACACATCTTTATTACCCCGTGCACCCCCCACCTCTCCTTAAGTAGGCGCAATTTTATTACCCCGCCCACCCTCCACCTCTACTTCAAATACGCACATTTTTATTGCCCCTTAAGGCAGCATTCCCTTCCTTGTCTTGTATTCCTTCCTAATGGCCTTTGCGAGAGCTACTTCAAACGAAGTGCAAGCCGGCTACTCCTCTGCATTATTAAACTGAGCCCTCTATGGCGGTAATCTACCTATCAGTGATACCCCCCTCCCAAGCCCGCCGTCTGGCTTAAAGGGGCCAGCAACGGTCGTGCGACTGCTTTCTCTTTATTTTTCTTAGAGTACAGGACCTAACATGGTTATACACAAATAGAAACTACGCCCTGGGCGCACATTTTAACTCGGAATTTCAATTTCAAAAGGTCCTCCTACCGGCAGGAAACGTCATTCTAGTATGGCGACGACATACGGGGTCCCCACTACGTCGTTACTTCGAAACAGTTCGAGACCCCATCAGACGCTTCACTCCGCGCGCTCTAGCAACCAATGGCGAAGCAGGGACGTCGCCGTAGAACTATGCCCGCAGTTCCTTCAATTGTGGAATAAAAAAGCCCCGCTTTTATTGCTTCTTTGCTAGTTCACGCCTTTCTCGTGCGGGTTTTTGTCAAGAAGGCTCAAAAAAGCAGCCGCATACCAACGAGACGAATATGCGAAAACGAAACAACGCATGGCCACCACGACGTATTTTCACGCTCTTGCAATCGCTTCCAGTGCTTGCAGCAAGCATAACAATGGCTTTTAGAGTGTGGTTCCGTTTCTACAGGACAGCCGTTTCTTGGAATTCGAGCTCACGGGAGTTCATGCGAGTTCACTGTCGCCAGACGGCTCTACGGTTCCAAAGGCTGAACGTTTCAAATGGGATATAAAAACATTCAAGTCCGAATTTTCTAACGTGCAAAATGCTCTCAAATTTCGCCAGCTTGCTGTCGCACGTGTACGGCTGCAGCTGTGAAGCAGAATTTAAGCTTAGAACCTTGAAATGCCATGGCTCCTTAGTTTTCGTTTCTTTAATCTCCCGCTTCGCAAAGTTAAGAAGTATTTCGCTATAAAGACGGTATTCGTCATTGTTCGAACAACAGGCCAGAAACTAACAATACAGCCTATGTCTGAGTGTGCGTTATAGCAATTCATAATAATAGAACTCATAATTCATGGACGTGGATACACCACAACAAACGAATGTCCACACTTAAGCTGTAGGCAGAAATCACAAAATAAGCAAAAGAGCGTGGAATTTCTTACAAAAGCTGTGTTCGCTCAAGAAGTGCGGCGAAGCGCAGTAAATTTCTGAATGCTTGAAGGAATGAAAACAATAAGCCGCACTCACGTGTAGCCGAAGCTATCGAGGATGGCGACTTTGTCGATGAACCATGAGTCCTTCCCTCCATAAATCCATCCGCGGTATTTGGTGTATTTGATGACTATTCTCGTGATGTTGACGACAGCAGGGTGAGCGGCGACAAGCACCTTCTCACCTTGGCCACCTCGCAGCTCCTGCGAATCACTGGAACAGAGAAGTTTGCCCCTTCAAGCGCCGCCAAAAGACAGGGACAATACGAGTGAACGCAAACAAGCCTTGACGTCAACGAGTGCCTCCATCTGGCGGCAAGCCATCAGGTGTTTTAGAAAAGACTAAGTGACACAGAAAACCCAAAAAGCAAGAGATTGGGCTCGTTGCTACTCGTTCATCTTGTAATTCGCTGAGTGCAACTGAGTTTATGTAGTAGCCAGGGTAGGGCCATCCACATACGGCGCTCTGTCGTCCTTGTCTTGTGCGTCCTGTCGACTTCGAGTTCGACTGAATATAACTAATACACACAATAGGACACACGAGGCAAGAATGACAGAGCGTCTTGTCTGTTGTGCCCTAACGTGGGTTTTAGTTGTGGTCAGTCGAATTCAGCTTATTAAAACATGAAAAATAGCACACCAGGGTGAAGGCACAAGGTTTCAGGCAACACACTGTGTGCTGTGGCTGATGCAGAGACTTCCGTCATAGTTGCTAATAAATGGATTAATGAAGTGGAATTCACTAATACTCTGTAAACAATAATTTTGGTGGCATTCTATACTTGCTAAATCTGAGCCAGTAAGAAAGCACAGTCTACAAATTTACTAGACATCCTCTGGCTTTCACTAGATACAAGAAATCTCCCCTGAAAATGTACGGTGAAACAAATGAATGTTCTCCCAGTCATTCTTTCCAAACAGCATTTTTCCACAGCATGCCAAATGTCAACTGGAAGTCGACGCTGCAACATCGATGCTGAAGAAAGGCTTCTAGGAAGTACTTACTGCTTGCCACCGAATTTCTGTCAAGTGGACTTGCTTGCTCTACTCTCTGACTGGAATTTCTTATTAACAGCTCGATCCCCTCCACACACGGTAATCAGGAAGCTACTTGTATTTGCATAATGATTCCATCTCGTAAGTAGCGTATGTTACATCGTGACATTTGCTGCCACAAACGTTTCGCTACAACAAAAATTGTGTATTCATGTCTTTTACGCTGCGTGTTCAAATAATATTTACTTGAATCTGATCCTAAACACATAGCACACAAAACAGAAGACACTCCTGAAGAAGCAAGATGTTGTGCGCACTCTGAAACTTATTACAGGAATAACAGTTCTTTATGTATACACAGAGGAACCCAGGACCCGATCTATCTATTACGGAAGTTCAGTTATGTTACATACCTCCACCGCAAAGCACATGAGCGATCGGGAAATCTCTTCGTTCAGGAAAGGCGGGTACAAGGCAGATGACTCTGCTTTTCAGTGTGTAGCCTATACAGATACGTGTACCTTCAAAACTTTAGCATTATTACATCTTCAATAATCACTTTTTATGACTATGTTCGTGCCCCGACACATGAATTATTTCATTTTATTCACTACTGTTTCAAAGCCGGGAGGTTGCTACATTTCATTACAAATTACATTACATTTTGAAATAGAGACAGGCATCCATGCAAGTAATGCAGAGCCAACAAAGCTATTATGGAATTTCTCAATATTGTTAACGTGTTTCCTGTGTGTAACTTACGAAATGTATCATACGGCCTACGTCTTAGAGACACGGCTTGCCTTTACCCCAGTTTTTGTTACTGCGACAATTCCCAGCACGGCGCGCCTACATGTGCGCGTCCGGATACACAGCATAAAGTTAAACTGTTATCTCGAATAACACCGTACTTGTAGGCACTCAGGCGAAAGAAGATAGCTTGAAGAACCGAAAAAAAATATAGAACGCCGAAAATATGGCATGATGCTGTCACACCTTGTCATGGAAAAACAATCAGTGGGCTTAAAGTGCGGGAGATGTTCAGTAAAATATGGAAAGTTAACACATGGTAAAAATACGCACAAAAGTGAATCTGTACGCGTAACTTTTTAAGAAACCATACAAAGAAACAGTGACCATGGTTCTAACAAAGACGGGTCCCTTTGTCGAAACGTTGGTTCCGCATCATTTCTTGTTCAACCACTGCTCAGCGCTTCAAGCTTCTGTCTTTCTATTAAACTCTCTCTTGCTTTAAACAAACACACAAGCCACGCTGACACATTTCTCCAGCACCTATATAGCATCATGTAGAAGCAGTGTTGAAAAAAAAAACTTATTTATTCAAGGTTAAAACCTCCTACCGTCCATTGAACACTATCATTATGAAGCCAGGTTGTCATCTATATGTAAACGCGAACATGAGTTTACACTAATACCCTTCGTATTTAGGATCTTATCCAACAATACAGTCTTCAGGGGAATTGGAAGGAGAGGAGCGAAGGTGGACTACTTTGTACATGATGCTTCGTTGTCCCGTTTCGTGCGACGGTTTCGTTCTTAGCCCTAACTTGTTCTTCAAGCCTTTCATTGACTTATGTTGCTGTCATTTATACATATATATGCCACCTGCAGTAATCAATAAATGGAAAGAGACGCTGTAAATGTACCCTACTGCAAATGTATCCAGGCAGGTGCGCTTACGGCCAGGTAGAAAGTTTTGTGCTTCGACAAAGAAAACTAGTGCTAGAAACAGCAGTCCCTAACACGTCTGCAGCTGGGGAACTCATGTGGCGAGTGGCACGCTTAGATTTAAGAGACGAATTTCTATGGAGCGAAATACCACATAACGACTTCTGGAAAAATATTTGCGGCACCTGAAAGTTAGGTTAATTTTATAAAACCCACATTGACACTTGATGTCACGCGCAAGGTACACCAACTGTGAAAACCAGAATAAAGGGTGTCAACGAATTATCGCCACAATTTCAACAATTCTGTAACTTACAGTCTAAGTTGAGTATTAAATGCGGTAATGCGGTTTCTTGAAAATGATTAAAAAATTCTAAGGTTTTATGATCACAAGTCAATCACTAGTGAATGACTATGCAGTCGCCATGTTAGAAAAACCTACGCATTCCTTGGTTACAGTAGCTCCTCAGGATCAAATAAAGTTCATTGTCTGTCTGTCCGTCTGTCTACCTTGGTTACTATAGAGTAGGTCGTGAATCAGCTATACCTCTCGACTGAAGTAGTCACTGCGCTTGCATGAAGCCCGGCGGACATACTGGAGAAAATTTTTACACACAGCTAATCGTCGCCTCTGCACAAATGTACTGAAGGTGCGTTTCTCAAGGAATACCTAGTGGAAGGCTTATGGGTGTTATCTACAACTTCCGGCTTTGTGCTCCCCTCGGATGGCATGCAGCAAACAGTAGTTTCAAAGGAGGTGTTCATATCATCGTCATCATCATCAGCATCACGGAGTCGAGTTTCATCTGTGAATGTGGGAGTGTTTCACAAGAATCGCAATTGGGGAGTTCTTGCATCGTGATTTCCACCTATAAAGCAAAGTTTATCAGGCACACGTGTAGAGTAAAACTTTTCCGGTGCTTATATATGCCAGTGAAATCATTTCGCATTCCGTAATGCATTCATGCAAACTAGTATTGTTATACCACACAACTACTGATTACTCTTACACCGTACCATGGTGAGAAAATAAACACCAGCTGGGCATGCTCTGTAACCGATGGTATTAGCATTCATCAGGGATGTTCTGGACCAATGGCTAAAACGTAATGAAAACGCAGAATTGTAATCACTGGACTGCAAAAAGAAACGAACTGGACAAGTGCTCTATCGACCACAACCTTTGTCATAATTCTGCATGTTGTCCTAGGAAGAAGAGCAAAGCAATTGCTAAATATCGCAATACCGTCACTTCAATGTTGTTGCTGAAGTAGGCCGGTCAGTGCGAAGTAGATTTTTTTGCAAGGGAAAGGAGCTACACCTTAGCCTTACAGATACTCCTCATCTCTTTGTACACCTTTTCCTGCAAAGAACAAAGAGTAATGACGAGGTAGCATCTCAATAATTTAGGGACCTGTTTCTTGGAGACGTAGCGCTCGGATTGTGTAGCCACCATACCTGGATGATTATAGAATGTTTAGGCAAAGAAATAAATTGTATTCTGGCAGGGCTGGCGGCAGAAAGGATTTGCAATGCCGGCGGACAGGCCACAGTTGACATCGCGACCCTGTGGTGCAAAAGTAGCTGTCCTACTTTCGATGCTTTTCACCAATAAATACTTGTCAAAAATGAAGCTTTTTTGATGCTTTATCAAGAAGTAAGTACCTAAAAAAGAGTTTAAGCGCTCTTTCTCAAAGACGATCGTTCTCGAAGGACCCGGAACTTTCACCGCGCCTGCACTTTCAGCGCACCTGATTTATTGTTGTTGTTTTTCTACGTTTGTGCGATTCACAGAGACAATGAAAGCAGCTAGTTGGTTGGTTCTATTTTCGTTGCTTCTATCTATCTAGGACACTGCGACCAAGAACACGGGAACAGAAACATACAGACAAACGGATTATGCGCAAACTGACAACGTTTTAACAGGCCACTCATAAATATGTAGGGTGCTGAAGGAAATGTTCAGTACGAGAATAGGTTCAAAGAAAAACAAAAAGAACACACTGAAAGTCGATGATGCTCACAAAGGCCAGTCATAAAGATGACAAGCAACCACGACGCATTCTGCGTGATTGAAATTTCTGCCTGACACACTATTCTCTGCCCGTAATAGTAAAAAGCGCTTCATTCAAGAAAAATAAACACAGTAAAGAAGGGCATTCTATTTCACCTTGGCAGATATTCTCTACCAGCTTCAATTCCGGCGCCCGGTGAAAGTATACGTCACAAGCAGTACTCACGTTGTCACGCTGAACGTCTCGTTGGCACCTGATTCGGCGAAGAGTTCCAGCTCAATCTTGCCCCAGGAAGGCTCTTGGCCAGCAGAGCTGTTAACGACCAGTTTGTATTGACTCGCTGAAAAGAAGAGGAAACAACAAAACGTCGCAATACTACTTATTACGCTTTCGACTAGTATTGCTATCTCGCTGGGAGTTGTTACACTGTCGATCAGGCATTTCTAAGGAATTGAGGCCGTTGTACGAATTTATAAGGAGTTCGCTGATTATCTACTTATGAAACGAAATTTGTTGTATTTCAGGCAATCATTGGCATTTGTGATCAGACCTTATGCAAACATGGAAATACTTGAGCGGCCTAACTTGCACTGAGAAAGTGTTGAAAAGCAGTAGAAAACATGAAAAGTTTATTGTGACACCAATACAGCTGGGCATTCATATGATTTATCAACTGTATCTCTTTCCTAAATCAACTGTAGCTTTTCCCTAAAAGTATGCGCTATGATTTCGACATTCTGCTAAATTGCAAGTATTTCGAAGCCTTTCTCCCTTGAACTTTTGTTAATAAATAAATTACTCAAAAAATTACGATGTAGCCGACGTGAGATTACAGAAGCACTGTTATCGTGAAGGAAGATTCAATGTTGATTTTGGCGTTGCGGAAACTTTCATTGTGTATTGTAGTTTCTGTATAGGCAGCCGTACATACATTTTGTTACAACTGTATTGGGTAAAACAGTTTCATGTATACTATGATTTGCTGTACATTTTTTCAGTCTTGCTGTTTAGCATTCATATCTTGCTAAATTACTTTTAGTCTTCATGATGTTCGGCGAGCTTGCTCTCTATGTCCTCGTTGTTGTTTTATGTATCATGGGGGCTCTAATTCTTCTTAAGTGACAGAGGTCACATTTCCAGCGAAGCTTACACTATCATCCTCGATATGAAAACAAATAAACTTCCATAAAAAAATAAGAACAGAAACATCATCCGACAGTGGCCAAAAACGGCATATAGTCCTGAGTTGCACAGCGATACTTATTGCTGTTTTGAATTTACCTTAGCCTTGATTAATTTTTCCAAAGAAGGAATTAGATCAGTATAAACGGGTTTTTGTTTCTCGAAAATTGACAGTCTTGAATTTTATGCACGATATTTTCCGTTCCAAATTATTCTTGTATGTGTGTTACGGTCTTGAATTTAGGAGAATGCCCCACCTTGTGCATTGTTGCGTCGACTGCGCACATGCTAATATTGCATTACTTTTTCAAATGAGTGACGTGCTTAGCGAAAACTGCCAGAATATCAATCAGGATTTTCTTGGTTAGATGAAGAAAGCAGTCTTGTAAGTGGGCCGAGACATTGGAATGACTTTCAATGTACACGATCAGCCAATTATGTCACTGGTACTCCTTATGTCTTTGCTTTCCCGACAAAATCTTCTCACTCAGCCGGAAAGCTTAAAAAAGAGTTTCTGCTTCTCATGTGAATTTCTCTTCCATCCGTAGTCGACAATCGTGTACTCAAGATGCGTAAACACAAACATCACACATAATCAGAGGTATTTTTTCATTTGTTGCATCTGCTGACTTTCCTATTTCCCTTTGTGAGCAGTGGACACATCTTCTGCGACTTCCCTGATTACCGCACATAACGGAACGTCAGACACTTAACGTCACATTTTCAGATTGGGACGACCGACCCCTATCGGAGCAGCAGGTCCTGGTGCCATGAAATAGCAGCCAAAGCACACTTCGAGCAAAAAATGCGCTCTTGACATCGTTAACGAAAAGCGGCCTCACTGCCGGGTTCTAGAACTACATGAGACATATGCGCGTTGTGACGTAGATGACTTCATACTGAATACTGAGGGGGGGGGGGGGGGGGACAGCGCACAAAGACAGAGCACAAACAACCACAAAGAGAGGACACAACGCTGCTTCTTCTACTTAGTGTTCTGCTCTTGCGCCCTTCGATGCTCCTTATTCAGTATGGACGCATACCAACAGTTGCTCAACTATCTGCTTTAGCGACATGTTTGACGCGTGTGCGTAGAACACGTGTGCAAATCGCGGGTGTACGTCGTTCACTGTGCACTGTCATCGTCAAGCGAACTCCCTTTCTCCCTATAACTTCCTTGCCCTTGTTTTCTCGCGTCTCCTTTCCGAGCACTGACCACAGAAGGGCGGCTCCTGGCGGGTCATCAGGAACATGCGCCCGCGGGCCCGGGACCGGTCCGCGAAGTACCCCATGTAGCTGCAGTCCGTCGGTCGCTCGCACGGAAAGCACTCGCCGCGCTGGAAGTGCTCGTAGCTGGCGCACGTGAACGCCGGAAACGGACACTGCGGGTTCGCCGACTCGGTGAACAGTTGAAGCGCGCGACGGTGGTGGCACAGGCTCTGCCAGTGGCCCCCTGCGGGTGGTAACGAGGAGGCAGTGGGAGGGTCGGGATTTCTATGAGCGCCACTTGACATCTTCACAACTAGGTTGCTTAAAATTGTGCCATCACTCTCAACTCGGGCGAAAAATTTTTTTTTTTCATAAACGCCGCTGATACCTGGAAACTCCGTACTTGCGAAACGACAATATTGATGCTTACCACGCGAATTTTTACAACTCCATAATACATCGAGCAAAGTAGGTAATCACGCATCGCGCGTGCACTCAGTCTTCCCGCAGAAGGTTGCATTCTCATGCATGACTAAGCTATAGCTACTGCTGACTTAAGCGCAAACTAGCAGCATTCAAGCGGCCAAGACTGTGTTCACAAAATTGTGATCTTCAGTTCCTTTGTAATGTTCAGCAAACATTCATATTAATCAGGGAGCTCCACAAGGACATGTTTCTGTCAGTATTGTCCCGAGTGAGGGTGCGAAACTCAGAATGACAGCTACCTTATTTCTAGATAGTGCGAGGTCCGTGTAAATTGTGGCTATATTTCAGCGAAGACAAAAGGAATACATGATAATTTTTGCGCCGATTCGTCAAAGCGAAAATAATGTCCTAAAGACTCTCACAGGAATAACCGGTCACCATTTGCTTTCTAGTACTTCTGCTGATGCCTGGCGGGTTTGACTATTTTAAGAGGAATCGTCTGTATAGAATGAGCAGAACTGAAATGTAAATAATGCCTTATAAAATCCTAATTAGACGTATATATGGATAAATTCGTTTACGTGTACAGCACACGTTGTCGCTCCTTAGCACCATTCATTCCGTCCAAATCCCTGGCAGAAATCTGCAGTTCATGCTCTAGTCTTAGGTAATTAAGCACGCATTGCGTCATAATTACACGGTTAACCTTCTTAATTATTTGAAAAAGACCTCTGACGCACTCTATTTTGACGCGTTCCTACGGAAACTCCGACATTAGCGTTTTCACGAACAGGTTCTCGATTAGTTTTTGAAGCATCTTAAGAATGGCCAAGAGGTCTGTTTTGTTCTTATTTGTTGTGTTAATATTTTTTATCAGATCCGTCACAGCTTCTACAGTACTTTCTTTCTGGACCCTACACTAGCAATAAACTAGGGGTTTAAACAGTTTCTGCACATCAGTAAAATGACATATGAATCCACATAAATTGAAACTTAAACATTCAAATTTCCACGATTGTTCTTGTTCTGCCTAAAATATACTTGCCAATTCCGACAGCCCTTCCACAGACTCACATACTTCAAACTTCGCCTACTTCATAAACTTGTAACTTCGTATACCAAATGGAACAGATTTCCAGTAACAAAAGTAAAACAAAACATACCACTGATCAGTCTTGTGCCGGTCAAGGACGTAAAATCTTTTCTGTGAGATTCCCTTGCCCGCAGTCCCGCATAAAGCACGATTATTTCGAGTCACGTTAATTTTTCGTGCAAACAAGGCTTCACCAAGTTGACGCTAGGCTGTAATTACCATTAAAGTGAATGATCAGCAGCGGGCCTCAGCTGTTTAGATTACCACTTACATTACGGGAAAAGCAAGCTTCTCTGCAAAGTATGTTCATTGAAATGACCTAAACTTTGAGCTCATATTTTTGTACTGGATGAACCACAGTGGCTTCAAAGCATTTAACTGTTGTGATATTTTTTTACAGAAATCCGGGGTTTTATCATTTATATTTCTTTGAAAGCCGTCTTGTGATACTATTGGGCGTAGGCTGATTTTGCGCTAAGCGCATGGGCTGATCACGTGCCAGGTTTACAGGAATTTAGGATCCCCAGCGCCCGAGGGTACTTACAGAAGATATCACTCAGGGCGCCCACAAAGACGCTGTTGCAGCCCAGTTGTGCCTTGCCCCCATTAGGATAATAGTCAACGTGTCCCAGAGGTTCAAATGCACCCAGGCCACCTCGCAGAAAGCTGTCGCCATTGGAGTGGATCACGTCTACCAATTTCGCGTCCGTAGGGTCCAGCCTGGAAGTGTGATCGTAGCCTTCGAACAATGGCGCCGCCGGGTCCAGCCCTGTAAAAGGAAATGAAAACACTCATTGGAAACGCCGGTATAAGTGGCGTTTTAGGCTTGATGACAGCGATTAAGTGATCGATACTTCCCAATATGGTGCAGTTATTGTTATTATCGCTTGAAGTCATAAGGTATTTCAGAAATGTCGAATACCTAATTGATTGATTGATTGATTCATTCACTCATTCACTCATTCATTCATTTTACATCATGATCTCATGATCACATTTACATCATTACATCATGGCTTGTTGAGGACTCTACCTCCGATAGAAAGAGGAGTGATTGCAACGGCCTCAGTACAATAGGCCCGAAGGTGCGATGGCTTTCCGTAAATTTTTCGTTAAAAATATCAGTCAAATGTTCTAACAGTATACCACTTACATGAAACTTACACAACTAATATTGCAATACTATAACAATATTACATTATTACATTACGAGGTTTAGAAGTCGGCGATCACAGAAAGGTTGTTTATTAATGTACGAAACATTCACTCACTCACTAACTATTTACGGTGAAAGCGATAAGAAAACTAAATACAAAGGAAAAGGAAACTTTTGATACCTGGCACATTGTACAATGAAAATTTCGATACAGAACCACCGTCAGCAATGAAGTACAAACAAAACATACATAAATTCTACGTACGACCATTCTGGTCATAATACCATACAATTGTTTGATCATTTAGAATAACTAAATCCTTTTGCATTCGATATTAAAATTGCATCAAGCTTGTACGCTAAGCGAAAGGTCATTGAGCATGTAAAACAATGAAATTCAACAACTTTTTACCGCCTGCCATTATCACAAATGGGCAAATTGCGACATATTACATTGTAACATATAGAGCGCAATGCATGATTACACCTAAAACACGTCAACATTTATTTCCATCCATTGGCGAGTACTGCTACCTTCTGATGTTTATTTCCTGCAGCGGCTACCACAGTCTGATAGGATCGTTTTTCTAAAAAAGCGCTCTCGAATGCCGAGTACCCATCCAAGTACCCGAGCTTGCGCCAAGCCTCTCATAGTGCCCGTGCTGCGTTTGGACGTGCGAACCACCAGTACCCACCGGTGATGCGCGAAAGGTTCCTCAGCTCGGCGCCCGCGAAGCCAGCCACGTGAGCCCCAAGAGAGAATCCCACCAGGTGGAAGTCGCGCGGCTGCGCGCCTAGCCGGAGGAGGCGGCGCACCGCCTGCGCCACCTGGCGCCCAACGAGGCGTGCGTTGGCGGCAGCCTGGACGTAGTTGGGCAGTGTGGCGCCTTTCTCCCAGTCCACCACCAGGACGTTCACGTCGCCCTGCGCATGATACGTGCTGCAGCGAGAAAGAATGGGCCCCAAAGGACAGAACGGTCCTGGATACCTTAGCCAGCCACAAACACGACGACACGATGCTAGGGAAAAACGCGATGGTGGAGAGGCGACGACGGCAGCCTGAAGATGACGGTGGCACAACAAATAAGTGGAACATGGCGATAGCAGCATGACGACGACGATGAAACGGCTGTGGCTACTGCGGCACGACGACTACGACGATGTGGACGAGAAGAAGACTATCCATTATACCGAAAATCGCCTAATACTGTCGCCGTATGTCCATGTCTGTCAGCGAGAATCAGGGAGATTTAAGGTACGTTGCGCTACGGCTTTCAAACGCGGGTGAAAAAGAGAAGCATAAGCCTGGAAACTACGTTTCGTCAAGGGCTTTTGGTTTCCGTCAGGGCGAAGACGGAGACAAGTTCCTTTGTCGGACAGATAATTATAGTAGTATGTGTTTTACAAAAAAATGGTTTTCATTTACCTTATTTACAATCCTAACTTTGACTTTACGAATTTTGTACGGGTCATGCTGTCAAACGAATACGACCCGTGAAGGAAACATTCTTAAATCATGATAGAGTGCTCCAGCTCCCTAAGACCAGATCAGATGCTATGATTTGTCGAAAAACTGTGGGTTTTTTTTTTATTTCTTATAACAGCGCTTGTACGTCGTTCACCTTCGACCGTCACGTAAGCCCACAGTTCAGGTAGATGAAAAGGTATTGTAACATCTATAGACAGTGGTTTCTCGGAGTTCTGTTAATTTTCCTTACCTGTAAATGTGAAATAATCGATCGTGCTGAAGCGCACTTACAGCGGCGAGCAACGCGTCCACCATGCGGTGCACCCAGGAGCGCTTGCCGCTGCTGCCGAAACCATGAATGATGAGCTTGACCGGCTTGGAGGCGTTGAAGGCCGAGTCACCCAAAAGCCGCGGCTCGCGACTGCGACGCGAGCTCAGGTAGAAGCGAGTCCCGATGCTGCCGGGTTCCTCGGGCAAGGCATTCGGCTGTCCCGAGGCGCTGTCCTCCCTGCACGAAAAAGAGAGAGAAACAGAGAGACATGGACAAAGATGCGTTGGTAAATGTCGTGCCCTCTCTTTGCCGCATGCACGAATGGGAGAGAGAGAGAGCAGTGAATCTTGCAAGACATGAAAGTTTAGAAATGCACAGTAGGATGGAAGCAATACGAGTTTACATGAAGTGCCACGAAACGGAAAATAGCTGTAGGTACATAATTGATAGGGCAATGCACCATAGTTGGTAACGGCTGAAAGTTATAAGTGCCATCTACATCGATTCGCAGTGCAGGAAGCTAGCCTAATACAAAAAATTTCATTGCGTATTAATTCACCATAGACACTACTCTTTAGAATACGCTTAGGCGGCAGTCACGGTTTAATGCTTCAATTGTCTTAGGTAGCCTACCCTTGGGGCACTATAAGGTAAAGCTAAATTCCAATGTGTTTCTGATTCATTTCTTTCTGTAGCCGTCCGTGATCGGTCAAACATTTTTTTGGGCAACGCCAGCTTCGCAAGCGAGTCACGTTAGGTTACAAAAAAAAACCACGAAATTTCCCCCAGCTCAACACGACGTGGGTACGCTGACTATGCCACGTTAGGCCGAACTGTTCAAAAACGTTTCTTTCCCATTCCGCGCCTTTGTCATCATTAGTCATCAGCGATGGTTACAATGCTTTTCAGGCGACGCCTAGGTCGCCAGCCTGTCATGCGACGTCACAAAACTGCAGAAAGTCACAACGTGAAAGGGACGAGTACCCAGTACAGATGCATTATATGTCGACCAAGACAACTTTATTTCTGTAATAGCCGGAGAATGCCCGTTCCGAAAGAAATAAAAGATGGCTGTCCACTCATCGCTCCAGTGCTTTGTACTAGGATCTGCCGGCGAGAATTTCTTTCCTTTTCTTTGCGCATTTTTTCTTCCGTGGCAGCGTAACGTTGTCGAGCCTTTTCGGCACGCATATGACATTGTTATGCCAAATTTTGTCACTCAGCATCCATTTTGGCTGCATGTTTTACGCCCCAGTAGCACTCCGCCCAATACTATTTGCCGAGCTACCGTAAGCTAAGCAAGGTGAAGTGGGCCAATCAGAGACGCTCGGGCAAAACTCTTCACACCAATTTATCTATTTCACAGCGCGAGATCGGCCCCATCGAAATCCTCGTCTCTTCTGCGCTCTCCTTGCCTCTTCTCAGCCAATTAGTTAAAAAGAACTTATAAATGCTGGCAATGTTACTTGCGTTCAAAGCAAACAAATGGGACCTCCTATAATTGAGAAGATCGTTTGTTTAGGCTATTGAAACAACCTTTTAGGTAACTACCTATGCTTCCATCGGCAGTTACGTAAATTGGACGTCAGGCGAATGTTACAAAGTCCAACTGAAATAAGTCCAAATAAGTCCAAATACCGTTGAAGTTGATAAGCTTGACGAGAAGGCTGGTAACATAAAAGTACGAAATTCTACCTTCACTGAACAAGAACAGCCGATTAGCTATTTGCATGCGCGTGGCCACGCTACTGGCATAACCAATGAAACACAGCGTTTACAACGATTTACCAAAAACAAATCTTGTTTAATGGCGAAAATTGCAGACTGAATGCTAAAACAGAATTGTTGATTTCCTGGAGAAAAATTCACCACGACTAGTATCGCATCTTCAAAACCTTACACTAGATAGAATTAACGAATCAGGTATTATTTACTTGCTTTATGTGCTTTAAATGCAAAACTTCCGAAAAGGAGTCATCATCATCATCATCATCAGCCTGATTACGCCCACTGCAGGGCAAAGGCCTCTCCCATACTTCTCCAACTACCCCGGTCATGTACTAATTGTGGCCATGTTGACCCTCCAAACTTCCTAATCTCATCTGCCCACCTAACTTTCTGTCGCCCCCTGCTACGCTTCCCTTCCCTCGGAATCCAGTCCGTAACCCTTAATGACCATCGGTTATCTTCCCTCCTCATTACATGTCCTGCCCATGCCAATTTCTTTTTCTTGATTTCAACTAAGATGTCATTAACGCGCGTTTGTTCCCTCACCCAATCTGCTCTTTTCTTATCCCTTAACGTTACACCTATCATTCTTCTTTCCATAGCTCGTTGCGTCGTCCTCAATTTAAGTAGAACCCTTTTCGTAAGCCTCCAGGTTTCTGCCCCGTACGTGAGTACTGGTAAGACACAGCTGTTATACACTTTTCTCTTGAGGGATAATGGCAACCTGCTGTTCATGATCTGCGAATGCCTGCCAAACGCACCCCAGCCCATTCTTATTCTTCTGATTATTTCACTCTCATGATCTGGATCAGCAGTCACTACCTGTCCTAAGTAGATGTATTCTCTTACCACTTCCAGTGCCTCGCTACCTATCGTAAACTGCTGTTCCCTTCCGAGACTGTTAAACATTACTTTAGTTTTCTGCAGATTCATTTTTAGTCCCACCCTTCTGCTCTGCCTCTCCAGATCAGTGAGCATGCATTGCAGTTGGTCCCCTGAGTTACTAAGCAAGGCAATATCATCAGCGAAGCGCAAGTTACTAAGGTATTCTCCATTTACTCTTATCCCCAATTCTTCCCAATCCAGGTCTCTGAATACCTCCTGTAAACACGCTGTGAATAGCATTGGAGAGATCGTATCTCCCTGCCTGACGCCTTTCTTTATTGGGATTTTGTTGCTTTCTTTATGGAGGACTATGGTGGCTGTGGAGTCGCTATAGATATCTTTCAGTATTTTTACATACGGCTCGTCTACACCCTGATTCCGCAATGCCTCCATGACTGCTGAGGTTTCGACTGAATCAAACGCTTTCTCGTAATCAATGAAAGCTATATATAATGGTTGGTTATATTCCGCACATTTCTCTATCACCTGATTGATAGTGTGAATATGATCTATTGTTGAGTAGCCTTTACGGAATCCTGCCTGGTCCTTTGGTTGACGGAAGTCTAAGGTGTTCCGGATTCTATTTGCAATTACCTTAGTAAATACTTTGTAGGCAACGGACAGTAAGCTGATCGGTCTATAATTTTTCAAGTCTTTGGCGTCGCCTTTCTTATGGATTAGGATTATGTTAGCGTTCTTCCAAGATTCCGGTACGCTCGAGGTCTTGAGGCATTGTGTATACAGGGTGGCCAGTTTTTCTAGAACAATTTGCCCACCATCCTTCAGCAAATCTGCTGTTACCTGATCCTCCCCAGCTGCCTTCCCCCTTTGTATAGCTCCCAAGGCTTTCTTTACTTCTTCCGGCGTTACTTCTGGGATATCGAATTCCTCTAGATTATTCTCTCTTCCATTATCATCGTGGGTGCCACTCGTACTGTATAAATCTCTATAGAACTCCTCAGCCACTTGAACTATCTCATCCGTATTAGTAATGATATTGCCGGCTTTGTCTCTTAGCGCATACATCTGATTCTTGCCAATTCCTAGTTTCTTCTTCAGTGCTTTTAGGCTTCCTCCGTTCCTGAGAGCTTGTTCAATTCTATCCATGTTATACTTCCTTATGTCAGCTGTCTTACGCTTGTTGATTAACTTCGAAAGTTCTGCCAGTTCTATTCTAGCTGTAGGGTTAGAGGCTTTCATACATTGGCGTTTCTTGATCAGATCTTTCGTCTCCTGCGATAGCTTACTGGTATCCTGTCTAACGGAGTTACCACCGACTTCTATTGCACACTCCTTAATGATGCCCACAAGATTGTCGTTCATTGCTTCAACACTAAGGTCCTCTTCGTGACTTAAAGCCGAATACCTGTTCTGTAGCTTGATCTGGAATTCCTCTATTCCTCCGAAATCCTCCGAAAAGGAGTGTTTGCACATAAACCAAACTCTTGGCAATGCTGCAACCACTAGATTGTAGTGACACACGCATAGCTGCAAAAGTAACGCAATTCACGCTAAACGACAAAAATTACGCTAGAACTCCTCCCACGATGCATGTCTACGGTAATGCGAAGAGCAATCGAGCAATGTAGCGACAGACAGTATTCCTCAAGTCACGTTTATTTAACATGTGCAGTGGTTTTTCTGGGACTCGGTGCTTCAGCTATATGCACATATTTCAATATCGTCCCACCTTGCCATGGCACTAGCCTGCCAAGGCGCCGACGACTGTATGAGGCCGACGTAGTGACGATCGAATGAAGAGAAATGAATGGTATCGATCGAACGTCAGTGGCATGTAACCATGAAGGCATGACGACAAGCAGCAGTTCATTCTTAAACTATGACGATGCTATGAAGACGACAACGTGACGAATACGAGATGAGGACATTGACATTACGGTGTGATGATGGAAGCATGATGTCGTTTGTGTGACGACGACGCAATGACGACGATGACATGACAACAGCTGCACAATTACGATTGAGTGACCACAGCCTGATCACAATAGAATGACGAACAAGAAATGACGTCGATGCAACGACGAAAGTGGTATCACGACGACTGCACGACCACAATGGAATGACGATACTGAAGCGATGACGATAGTCAAACGACAGCGTGACGACGATGGTAGGATGCGCAACGCTTTGACGACGACGCCATGACGAGAGCCGGATGTCGAAGTCACAATGAAGACAATGGAACGACCACGACGACACCTCGACGACGGCACAACAACGAATGGATGATGACGACTGCGTCACGACGATGCAGTAACACTGCAATGACGAAGAGGCGATGATATCGATGGAAGAACCAAGGCGCATGACGGTATGACGACAATAAGATGTTGACTCCTAAATTATCACGATGGTATAATGACGACAACGTCAAGACGAGGGCATGAGAACAATGAGATGGCGGTGTCGCGACGACGACGGTATGACGAAAAGCGGATGACGAGGCGACAATGACGTAAGTGACACGACCAAGACGGCATGACGACGACGAAATGACAGTGAATGTACGACGCGCCTGTGTGACGACGACACAATGACAACGGTGGCATAATCAATCTTGAATGACGACAGCATGATTACGCTAAGTGCCGTACAAGAAATGACTTCATTGGATCGACGAAGGTGATATGACGGCACCGGCATGACGACAATACGATGACGATACTTAATTGATAAAGATGGTGAAACGACAGCATGATGACAACAGAATGACGAAGGCAGTACGAAGATATCGGTATGACAAGTATGATGTCGAAGTTAGAACGATGACAATGAAACGACTGCAACGGCATCCCGCTCGCGAATGCATAACGACGACTATAAGACGATGATGCAGTGACGACAATAGCATGAGGTGATACCAATAGACGATACCAATACCGACGATAGCAATATATCGTGACAATGGAATGACGATGACTGTATCACGTAACCTGTATGACGACAACGGCGTGACGACTGTGGAATGATGAGAGTCAGATGACGAAGTTGCCGTGACGGTGATTGTGCGACCATAATGGCATTTTTATGACGCTCTGAGAACGGAGGCATGATAGCGACTGTCTGACGTTGACGATATTACAAGGGCAGTTTAATGACGCTTGCATAGCGACGACATAATTACAATACGGCGAAAAAATGACACCCTCGCTAGAACGACGAAGGAGCTACGACGAGGACCGCGTGGTTACAACGGGTAAAGCGGCAATGAAGTGATGACATTTATTAAACGACGGCATGACGGCGACTGTGTGACAACGATGGCATGTTACGATGGCATGACGAGAGTTGCATGACAAATCAGAAATGACTACGATGCAGTATACCCGCAGCGGTGGCTTAGCGGCTATGGTGTTGCGCTGCTACTCACGAGGCCGCGGGATCAAATCCTGGCCGCGGTGGCAGCATTTCGATGAAAGCTCAATGCAAAAACGTTCGTCACCAGAGGATTCGGGTGATCCCCTGGGGGTCAAAATTAATCCGGAGTGCCTCATTACGCCGTGTCTCATAATCAAGACGTGGTTTTGGCACGTAAAATCCCAGAATTCAACGATGTAATGACCACGATTGCATCACGACTCCGAACAGATGCCTACTGGACCAAGCTGTTGGACATCTTGGACCACGGTGTCGCAGAGGAAGGCGTGACGATGACAGGATTGAGTCAGATAACGATGCTTTAATGACGACAATGGAACAACCACGACGACATCACGACCAGGAGCACATACCCAGTGGTCCAAGCAGGTAGACAACTTTATAACCCAGCATCTGCCACTGTCTCGGACGTTCACGCAGCCCACAGCCGGTCGGGCCACTATTTACAAAGTGGCAATTCCCGTTGTACGGTGGGCTGTTATTTCTAACCGAAGTTATTTTATTCCTGCGCGAAACCCATGTCCAAGAAACGAGGTAGTTGCAATGTACCTACAGATTGAGCGCTTAGCAATTAAGTAAACAGCAGAACTTATTCAGAAACATACTGGTACCCACACTGTTACGATCGTCGCATATGTATCTTAACTATTCATCTCTGCTAAACGGCAGCATAGAATAACATACAGAACGTTGCAGTAAGGTCCCATCTGTGAAACGAATTTCTCTAAATCACAACTGGTCTTCGAGGCTGATTGGAGGCTCCAACAAGCGTTCACCTATCGCCCTGGCTGTTCTGCCCGCCTCAATGCCAGCATAAATTGCGGTCAAGCTGACCTAAGTCTCTTTATTACGTCTCACAGAACCATTTCCTCCGTAGGCGTTTCCACGTCATACTAAACAGACCAGTGTGAAGACGAAAACAACCACCAGAAACTGGCACCGAGCGTACACCGGGAGTACAACTCGGAGCGCTCACCCAAGCCAGCATGTCGATTGCTTATGCATCGCAATGTCTACGCAATATGGCGGCGCATGAAAATCAAAAGGTTTCGTATTGGTGAACTCATATAGATAATTTATGCCACTGGGTATGTACTGACTTCTTTCCGACCAAGTAAACAAGTTTCCTTCAGTTGTTGTTGGCCACTTGGCGCGTACCCGAACAGAAATTCTCCCACCAGGTATGTGCCACGGGGTATATATTCATTATTGGGAGGTCCCCTACAATGGGTGTGCCACTGTGACGCAAGGGCTACGAAGCCATAAATGCAATTAGATATGTGCGCACACTTCCCATCAACATTCTTCGCTCGATAAGCATGGTACATCGCCTTGGTCCTGGTGACGCAGACGGCAAGCAGCTACAGGTGACGACATTTTGCTGTGCCAATGCTGCTACCTCGCTAACTCGAAGCTTCATGTCATTTGGATTCTGACATTGCACTGGATGCGCGTGATCTTCCAGGAGGAATTGTGAGTGAACTCGCGTTTCTCACGCATACTGTACGCATTGCTATAGTAGCCGGACAAGTACCTGAAGCAGCCGAGTGATCCATAGCACACGCCCCTGTCCACTGTGGCCACGTCGGCGCTTCTGCGGTGGCGTCCACTGTGCGCACGCTGCCATTGCGCGATGGATGTCGCCACCGCGGACCAGATCTCTTGCGTACTCGGCTCATCGTCGAACAGCAACTGAGATGGCTTGGAAACTGCGTCGCTGCTGCCTGCGCAAATCGATACGCCAAGTTTCAGTGGGCTCGAGAATAACGAAAGTAGCGAAAAAGGAAGAGAATCTCACATAGATATTGCGGCACAAGAAAACCTCTACTATTGCATAAGCTTGCTTTTGAATTGTTCTGAATATTCCGTTATCTCTCATCTGCACACTCGAAATGTCTCATTGAAGTCATCCCAGCGTTGCCGGACATCGCAACATACACGCACACCACCCAATTGAAGATATAGTTCCCAATAGTTTCTACACGAAATCAAATACAAGGCGCATAAAATGTCGCCCCGTGTCGCAGCTCCAAGAATGACCGAAAGAAGTGCCATATTAAGGGTTACACATTAGGTATACGTTAAGTCGCACTGTAAATTGCGTGAAGTGAAGGGAACAGCTACACAAAAAAAGAACGTTTTCCCGGCTCTCAAGAAATTCAGAGGCCGCGTTTTCCTTGGGCATGTAGGACGGCGCATAATGTTCCACAGCTACTGCATCAATCTTTTCTTTCCCTTATTGCATGCGAACACCGCCGCCGAAGGTGCGAACAAGAACGACAGAAAGCTGAGCTAGTTGGTAATGATTCATTATGCAAAAAAGAGGTGAGGCGCGCACACAGGACACAAGAGAAGTGGACAACACGAACGCCTTCGTGTTGTGTTCGTGTTGTGCACTTCTCTACTGTTGTGTCCTGTCTGCACGCCTCACCTCTTTTTTGCATGGTGAGAAAAATATTGCACGTTACGAGCGGTCACAAACGAATGTACCCATGTGCAGCATCATTCTTGCGCAACATCAGAACTCCTGCAAGCAAGCACAGGAGTCAATGCTACACGGGACAATCCTTATAACTACAATGCTGATGTCAAACTTCTTTCGGAAACATTAACATTGACAAGTATCGTAACTACCGATCATATGACGTTTGTCCGTTATAGATACTGGAGTCCCAGCAAACTGGACACATTATTCAAGGTGCACATCATTGATGCAGTTTAACTTCCCAAAGTAACACACTGGCTATGATGCTGGCCATGGTAGGAGGTTTGGGATTAAGTTTAAACAAAAGAGATTTCTGAACATGCTCTTAAAAAGCGGTACATAGAAGTTTTTGCATTCCACTCTTGTTACCTCAAATACCTTAATCCGGAGGATTAGGGTTCAATTTCTGCTTAATGCGAAGCATTCTTTGCCTCTTTCTTTGCACTTTGCGGTAAATAGGTAGGTTATTGCCTCGTCTCGCTTTAATAAAAATAAAAAACAAGACAATGGGTGGCTGACGGCTGCATCAAGCATCTGTCATAGGCCACACCAGCCCGGTGCTCTGACCACTACACCACGATGACACCCATACTTCTTTCATTCCAAAGACAACCAGCTCTTTGAAACACCCGGCGCGCGCGCCCCGTGCCACTTTCTCGTCGTCTCTCCTTGTGAGAACTCGCGCTCTTAGGCGAAGAGTTAGACAGCACAATCTTCGAAAGGGGCCCACTTTCCTGGTAGCAGTTTATGCAAAGTAGAAACAGTGCAACATGAGCTGCTTCTTCAGTTCATTTAGAAGACAAGCGCATATCGATCCCACTGCCTAGGGGACATGCTGCAAGGATGTTCCGCCTACTTGCATGCCAATGCACTACATCAAAATGGAATGAACCACATTTTATGCAGGCCTCATTATACACTCTGGATCCAACCGTTGGCCCCCGACTTCCGCCAAGACTTCCCCGAAGAGACGCCACCCTTTTACCAATGCCCACACGTTCCGCATAAAGATGGCCGACACTGCAGCGTGTGGCGATTGCGGTGACGGGGAAACGATTCATCGTGTTCTTTGCCAGTGCCCGCAGTACGGTGGGCATAGACAATCGCTTTCAGTCATGCTGAACCAGTTGGACTACCAGACTTTGTCGGAAGAAAGAATTTTGAAACATCGATGCGACTTAGCATCACGTCAGAAAGCCGTGCAAGCGCTGCTGCGCTTCTTGAGATCGACCGGCCTGTGTGAACGCTTGCGAATATAACGCTTTTCTGTTACCTGTTTTTCTTTTTACAGCCAAGCTGCATACGGATAGGGTTCCGTTTTTTCTGCGTGCGTAGAAGAGGTTCGCGTAGACCGATAAATTGATATAGCTAAGTCATGCACTGCGACGAGCCCGGCGTCGAGCGACGCTCGCCTGAGCGCCGACAACGTCGGACTATAAATGCTGAAGGCTTGTTTATAGCCAAACGTTATGTGTCCGCCTCTTTACTATGACGTCAACATCGCCTAGCGACGTTATCGGCAGTTGCGTTCTGGTTGTGCTATGGATAGGACGCGTATTGTACGCACCGAGAAAAAAACAGCGTGCCCTCCAAGAGCGACGGCGTGAGCAGAAGCGGGACTGGTCGCTAAGGCACCCCAAGCGCGCGTCGGTCGACGGGCCCGGACCGTTGCGTAGTCGCCTTCCGTCGGACGAAGAACGGCAGCGCGTACCCGTGAAGATTGCCTTCGCGAACAGAAACGGGCATGGGCACGGCAGCGGCGGAAGGAGACCACCGACGATGCCAACGCCAACGCCAAGCGTATGCGCGATAACCGTCGGCACCCCGAATACCGCGAGGATGATAGGTTCGGCATTCAACGCTATACACTAGTCAATGTACCAAGTACGCGTCAATGGTCATGTATAGACATGACGTTTGCTCAAAATCTCTCGAGCATCGTCATTCAGCCCACGGCCGTCTACCATAGTGTCCATAAAGCGAAGATCACTATGGTAACAAAATAAAATCAGACAGTAGAATGAAGAAATCACGTGTTTTCACTCAATATAGTAATCACCCTATAATAAATCAATATAGTCATCACTATACACAGCTTCGCTGGTTATCCACCTTCAGAGAGTGGAATAGCACTGAACATTTCTTTCTCTACTTTTTTTTCTTTTTTTCTTCTTTTTGTCTTCTGCACTCTTTCTCTTCTTCACAACCCCTATATCCCCCACTCCAGTGCAGGATAGCAAAGCGGCAACTCGCGTTTGGTTAACCTTCCTGCCTTTCCTCTCTCTCTCTCTCGCGCTCTCTCTCTGTGCGAAGTTGTGCCAACTTAACGATCAACCAAGTTAATCATGTTTCAAGATTTCTTCAACGGAGTTCAAATGTGATCATCGTTATATTATACACCACATGACATGTCCATATATACCTAAGATTGCATAACACGTAGTTGCTGATAACGACACAATTCGTGTTTCTCCCTCCTCGCCACTACTCATGTAGAACCCAACATTCGTCATGTCGTAGACTCGCGCGAAACGGCCGGCATGTTATGCGTTAACTGTCGAGAAGACTTCTTGGCAGCGCCGCTAGGTGACGTACGTACAAGTCCAGAAAGAAGCGTGTGAGGGGATCGCGGTTGCCACATGACGCGTTTCTCAGGGTTCGCACACACAAGCTCGCCATGCAAAACGGAGGACACGCGCAGGCTTTGCGCCGGCGGCACTAGATGGCGCCGATTGTTCTTAGAGAAGCGTGAAAGAGCAGTCCCGCTGTAGTACATGGCTCACACGTAACTCGTTTCGACGGTGCCAATACATTGTGTGGCTATATTGATTAAATGCTAAACGCCTCTGTCGACAGTAATCGTGAGATTGGTTCTGCCTCATTTCTCGACAAACAATGGGCCATTATCACACATCAAAGATGTTTACACAATCGACCCGCCTCTGCATCCGTGCCGATTGTGGTGTTACCGTCGATGAAGCCCCACATCTTAGGTGCGGTGAACGGCTCATTTTGCTAGCTGTCGGATGTGCCTAGCTAGAAAAGCTGTGAGCCGTTATATTTTCGCACGGTTCTGCACGGCGTGTCGCAGAAGATGTGTTTCTAGTTGAAAATAAAAGCTGGGCAATGCTACTGATTTCCATGGGCTTCATTTTATGACAGCGACAGACATGTTGATATGGGTCAGTGTACTAATTAGATCATCAAATGTAGGAATTAGACAACCTTTTGCCCGAAAGAGCGGGAAACACTCGATCCTAATGGTGGACTGGAAGCCCGTCGTCCAAAAAGTTATGACCCCTTCCCGACCTAGAAAATGTGATCCTGCTAATGTGTCCGCAGTAATTAATTACGGCTAATACCAAGCGCAAAAGTAAAGCTGAAAAGTCGAACAACTGTCATTCCTGTATGAGACACTTATTATCGACATCACAGTTTCTGCCTAATCGTCAGGTGATCATTACTGAAAGTCCTTTATGCTTCCCTAACAGTGATGCGGAAGTACTCGGATGACTTTGTGGGAGTATTTTGCCAAACAATTGACAAAGCATGGACAAATACTAATTGTATCTCCTGCCGCCACAGGCCGCTCAAAATGCAAACTTCAGCTTGCTTAGATGCTTGGTTGCTCGCTTGCTTCTCCGCATACTTACTCCATAGATCGACCAGTTGCTTGTTCGCCGGGATAAAATATAAATGAACATCCCCTTTCGGTCGCTTATTCTCACGGCGAAATCAAATGAAAATACTTCATAAAGACTGACCGAAGCACTCAGTTGTCATGCTCTCTAATTTCATTCGCTGACATTGTTTTAGCCACCCATTCGTACCATGTTTTTTGACATAACATTTCTTGCAGCTACATCTTTCTATTGTTAAGCTGCGTGTGTAGAATGTAAATACCGCAGCGAATAGCACAAATATATAAAAAAGCACAATAAGATTTTCGTAGTTTCTGCCTCTTCAGCTCCATGAGCTCAGTCGCCACACGAATTGGTCAAGTCTCCTCCACTTCCTCAATGCATAATGCGCCTTCCAAACAGCGTACTCCACACTACGATGTGTGCAATTTGTCGCCTGCGAAAGCAAACTTCAAAGTTTATTTCGCGTAACCTCTGCGTATCAGGCAAACAAAAGGAGGCACCTCGCCTCGACAACCGGGGAAGCACAGCGGCAGTCCACGCGGTGGCCAACTCGCATTGAGAGCGCGGGCAAGGACGCGTGAAGTAAGACCAGTCGCTGCGCCGCTGCTTAGTAGGCATAAAAAGCGGCATCGTAGCAGCATCTCTCACCCGAGGAAACGGTGCAGAATGAGGCAAAGCTCAAACTGTAGCCTTCTGCGGTGCTCTGTTCTTTTTTTGGAAAGTCATATGGATTGACGTAAGAATTACGACGCGCAACCAGAGCGGGGTACGTTTTCTTCCAGGCGCGCTCGGCAGCTCAGAGGTTCAGTTTTGTTACCGTCAGATTTCACCAAGGGGATGAAAAGCTCAGCTTGTCCTTTTTGTGTGCTAGTGCGAAATGTTCTCTTTCGAGCAGCAGGATTGCCGACAAGTTGCAGACTGACTTTTCCTGGGCACGGATCCAGCTCGTAATTTTTGTGACGTTATAGTTTCCTGTATATTTTTGTATTATTTCTTTTGCGCTACCCAACGCTGTCTGCTGTCTTCTTTCCTCGCCTCTTTGACCTCCTGTCCTGGATTTATGCGAGAGCGTATTGCCGCGCATGTCAGCCAAGGGGCTTGCAACGTGCCAAAACAAGGACGGCTGCGCTTAAAGGGTATAAAAATAGACTCTGGGAGCATCCGCAACAAGACAGTGGTCAGCAACGATGCCGGATAAAGCTGTTTCAGGATGCGACTTAGGTTTCGCGAGGGGCGCAGATGAAGTTCGATAAACCAGCCGTCCGTGGCACTTGCGGTCAGCTCTCGAACGCGTTTCGACTGCCCTGTTTGCCCTGTTTTTACTGCGAATGCAATAGTACGCTGTCGATGCTCAGACAAAGCCGCACCAATTCTAGTCACGGTTCCTAGTTTACGCATTGCACTCAGAAGCCGTAAAGTGCCGCAACCCTTTAGTAGGCGGTCAAGGTGCTCGCGATGGCTCACATGTGACATCAAATACTTTTTACTAAGCCGCTCTATTCTCTCGTATTGCTAATAGAGTTGTTCGAAATAGGTGAGCTGGTTTCGATGTGAACAGTCATCGTTTTAATATATCCCCTCAGAAGAAAAAAAGAAACCAGGCATTGACAACTTTAAGCCGGCTTCGCCATGCCATTTTCTTTAGCCTACTTACAGAAACCGGCATGAGGAATTTTTTTGTCTTAGACATAATTTGATGCGGACATTAGGAAATAAACACTACATACAGTCCTCAGCTAACGCGAACACATAAATATTTAAAAGTTCTCAGTGTTTATATACGTATGCAACAGAACAGCGTTCCCTTGATATCATTTTTCATACAGAATACAAGAAGCCGCCTTCAAAATTGTTTGCGGCGTGAAGAGAAAAGTTCAACAACCTTGCGCTCCGCTGTGAACCGCAATTCTGCGGAAATACGAGCAAGCCCCAATGTCTTGAGTGAAAGCTTTACTGTGTAAGGCTGCTGTTTCCTTCCTGGCTACCCAGGAGTGAAACACTCCATAAAACTTAATCGAAAGACCTGGAACAAATCATCAAAATATTTTTTTACGATGGCGGAGGGAATGAGGATAGAGACGGAATGAAAGATAAGTAAGCTGACAACGTGACGGGATCTTTCGTGTGACGATATCGACTCTTGTGTTCAGAAATAAAATTGTGAGTATCCTACAATGACGGGTTTGTTTGAAACGCTTGTAGTGCTTATTCAGGATGCAAAAGTTCAAGACGCTCAGATTACGACAAATCTTTAAGTTTTCTGTAAGATACTGTAGGAGATGTTAGAAAAGCTTAACGAAACAAATTATACCACGATGGACAGAAACGTAGGTCACGAGAAACATCTTCTGTGATCCCTATAAAAGGGCCACTTATAATGCTCCAATTATATCATTTCACTCTTTTTAGATTGCTTCACCTCATTCTCAAAGCTATGCTTAGAGCTTTTTCTCAGGTCGTTCGTGTTCTTTGTATGCATTAAGCTGGTTCTCTTCATAGCAGTTAAAGGCATGTATCCTATTGGTCGATTTCAGTGAAAATTCAGCGAAAGTTTCCTAACAAAGAAATTATGAAAATTTCTTCTTTCGAATGCCCGGAAGTTATATCAAGCTTTCTGTTAATAAATATCAGCGTCATCCTAAGTCAAAGCGATGCCAACGCTACGGATATTTACAGCTTGTGTAAAGAGTACCGAAGACACTCCATGAGTGAGGCTTGTGCAGTGCCGGTTTCACTGGTGTTCCAGGGCTGTGTACAGCGAGAAGCATTTCTCCCCTTCAACCCCTGCTGCATTCAAGGGACGGAAATGCCGCGGGTGCCTCCGTACTTCACTCAACTAGAGATCTGGCCAAGCAGGAGAGTATCGGCTAATTATCACAAAAACCGCACGTGTCTTCTCTAATAGTCAGCGTAGGTGGTTAGCCTGGCAACACCCATTCCCAGGTACTTCTCTGTCTTAGCGTCACCATAACGACTGAGGTACAGTGAGACTTGTCCTCTCGTACTCATTAGCAGACCACTATTATAATACCTACTCACTTTGCCCTTTCCCTAACTGATCGCTTCTGTTGGGTAGCGATCCGAAGAGAATGCACAATAAAATACAAGCTTACTTAAACAACGAATACACATCACGCGGGCTCTCCCTACCAGTTGCGCCACTGACGTCGAGGACTTTCACTTGCGTGACATTATCCTGCTTCACGGCGCACGGCGACAGCTGCTTACTGACCGTGGTCTAAACTTCCTCTCGAAAGTTATCGCCGACATTGTGCGTTCCTGCTCCATCCAACACAAGCTGACTACCTCATACCATCCTCAGTTGTCAAGGAATTCTGACGAAAAGGCAAACTAGTGCCTGTCGATGGGTCAAAATCCATTCCGACCATGGGAAAGGTTTGAATTACCTTGAAACAGCGATATGTGACTTTTCAAAAATATTCACTGCGTGCCAAATGGCTTTGGTTGAGCTCCCAGTGTCTGTCGCTGGAGTGTCAAACACTTTCGATGTATTACGAATGCCTTTTGAAAAACTACCACCAAAGACGTGAATAAGCATTTTATCTCAAAACTGAATTTGTCTCAGCCTATTGTATCCTCTTCTGTTTAAGCATGTCAGCAAATTAAGTCACTGCCAGAAACTGCCTCGCGCCACCCTTCAGGCGCGGATGAACGGCAGGGCTCAAAACAGTGATTGCGTGTAATCCACGTGGCCTCAAAGGATGGCGGAACGTCTGATTATGTATTCATTTCGGTCGTAGAAAAAAAAAGAAGTAGTACGTTGCTAGCGCTGCGGGAATGAAGCGGATAACTACTGCCTTTCGCTAGCTGGGGGAAGACACTAGAAATGCAGCTCTGAGAACTCCTCGTTCGGCACGCAAGGAGTGCTGGGGAAAGCAGCTCCATAGTCATACGATTCAGCGGGCGAGCAAACGCTGACCTTGAGACAAAACTGCGAGGCCGCGCGAACATTCGTCACGGAACAGTTGGCACGGCCCGCTCCAAAGCACGCACAATTCGAATCGGGCACTTTCCACGCGGGCACCGGTTTAACCTAGACCGCCGACAGGAACGAGAAAACCGAGCTTACGATCCTTCTGCGCATGTCTGAATCGAAAGTATTTCGAAGGCTTTGTGACTAGCCTAATTTGTTAAAACAGCTCATTCTCGCGAGCTGCTACAAAAGCCTATAATATTCTGTAGAATCGAAAGCATGACTCGTTGATTGCCAGCATGGGAACAGTGCGTAGTAGAACAGTGCATAACTGTGCAGTAAGTGACGCGGAGTTATTCAATTGCTTCTGGGCTAATAAAGCGCTTTAAAAAACGCTGATTAGTTCTGAGCTCACACTAGAAGAAGCGTTTTTTTACAAAACAGGCACAATACACTGTGCTCAGTGCGTGAACCTCGTTCGAATGCTATACACCAAATTTTACAGACAACAATTCAGTGTCATAACTGCACACAGGCTCACCTCCCGCCTGCCCTAACAAAACCTGGGTGCTCAGTTCTCCCGGAACGCGTGTTCCCACACAGACAATACCTGCTCATTCCATGTTCTCAGCATCTAGGCGCTAGAAACAAGGAGATGGTACTGTAACTTGCCCGCAGATTTTATTACAGAACATGATCTCTCCCTCTTATAGCAAGAAAAGGAAATGCAGTAGGAACGAAAGCAAATTGCAAATTTAGTTACAAGAATAAGAAGCCCGCGTTTATTTGGAAGCAAACATATACCGTTCGATGCAATGTGAAAAGGGGGAACCGTTGGGATCAATTTTGGTTGGTCACAGTCATATGAAGCCAACAGACATGGCATTTGTCTTTATTGTCTGTTGGCTTCATGTTGCTTAAATGTCCAATTGTCGCAACTTCAGTGACAATGCCGTACTTGTAAAACAAACGTTAACGTGCACAGGTAAGGCTACGTGTACTCTGACACGTCTCTAACAGCCAGGCGCATACTTGCTTCGCTTGGCAAGGAAACACGCTTGTGCATCCGACCGGTGCACGCAATCATTTGAGTGTCTGGTCTTATTCGCGTTCACTCCAAACAGCTCTCACGGCAACCGCACATTAGAACGTCGGTGTTTCCAGTTAAGACGCGGCTATGAGCGTATATTTGGTCTCACGGCCAGCTGCCAGAATTTTTCGAGCTTCATATGAAAGTCGGTCATGTGCGGTAAAATCTTGTCGCGAACGTTATCTTCTAAGCACTTGAAGAGGACGCTCTCGAAGTGCGTCCGTTGGAAAGATTATATATTGTACATACGTGGTAGATATCAACTACTAAATTTTAGTGATTTTAGCCAATGAAACCAAAACTACACTAAGACCAATCGTGGCCTGAGAGGAAAATTACAGTATGTTCAACGGAAAGCATTATGAAGAGCAAGATGTAGAGTATACATGAAGTTAATGAGCAGCCTTCAGTAACGAGCTTACGCATCTAGTTCTAGCACTGCCAAGTAGTTGTAGTACAAGCACGAGTCGCATCGTTGGGTTCCGTCCAAACCTTTGTGCAAGTTTGATATTTTATTGTTTTAAGGGAAGTTTCATTTCAACATTACCATGAACTTTAACATCAGATCGAATGTTAAACCAAAAGTGAGCTTTAAGATACTGATAAACATCCATACGTCTCCTGAGCGAAAGAATTTAAAACAATATTAGGCGAGCTTCTATAAGTAGACTCGATGTGTGCAAAACTTCAATAAAATTTACATTGTTTTCAAAGCTTGTTTTGGCTCTCATTATATACTTAAGCTCTCTGCACAACTGCGTCTGCTCTAACCTCTATGATCAGTGAGCATTGTATTCTTGTTCTCTATCGCATGTCATAGTTCCTAAAGAAGAAAAAGCACTGATTTTGGGCTGAAATACCTGACAATTAAAATTATTATTCAGAATCTTTCTGTACTGTTCGACGTGGCTTGATTCTGTTATCATTTAGCTAAAACTACACACAAAGTTCAGTAGATTGGAACGGGTCCTTCGACAACAATTTCTGCTCTACTTCTTCGGGCAAGCATTGAAGCACCGATCGGCTACGAGAATCGCGAAATCATCTATAGACAAAAGATTATTTTCAGAGTTGGGTTTACCGCAAAAAGAAGTTGTGATGCTGTTGTTGATCCTATGTTAGACGAGTTGTACATTATTCTTATAGTCACAAATAAAATCAGCAGTGCCAAATTTAGAAGCTCAGTTAACAGGACTGTCAGAAATGCAGACCACATAGAAATGCAGACCACATGCCGACCACGTCAGCAGAACCCTCACCCAACATATGGTAGTTGCTAACTTGAGTGCTTGGTAATGAAATGCACATCTGCCAGACGTTCTTTTTGGCAAACACTGCGCAACTAAGAGGTTAATATCGAGACAGCAGTGCTCGTGGCTTTCGCCACCGCAGGTTTAATGTATCATTCCGCGTCTGCAACAGCTTCTCTTCGCACGGAATTAGACAGATTCGATGATTGGCGGGTGAAACCGCAGCGACATTCACAAGAAACACTAAATAACGAAACACTGGCCTCCTCGGCTGAGTAAATAACGCATTCCAGTATTCACAAAGGCATTCCAGCAAAGCAAAGCGCTAGACAAGCTTCATGGTTCAGGAGGCTTACGCATCTTCAGAGTTCAACAACTAACTTTACGGATGACCGCGTGGCCAGGGCGTCTTCAGTTCGGTGAGCACGAGACTTTCCTACAGGCGACAGAGCGTGCATTGACCTTTCACATATCCGAAGAGCCCTTGCATACACGCCACAATGGCTGAGTGGCTATGGCGTTCTGTCTGCTTCATCAAGGCCTCAGCGACCATTTTTGAATAATGATGGAATTCAAAATACACACGTTTAGCTGAATGGCAGAGCACAACCTGTCACCCAAATCATTCTGCAACATATTACTACGCCGTTTCTAATCGCCCATAGCACAGCTTTTGAAAGTAAACGCCATCATTTTTTTAAGCACTCATTGTCATTCTAGAGCTGCGTTCTCACTTGTAAGCTATGAAGCAACTTGCACCACTCCTCCTGTAATCATCATCATCTATTCCCCTACTTTCACTCCCCTTCCCTCTTCCCCAGTGCGCAGTACAGAGTAGACCACACCAGCTCAGGTCGACCTCTCTGTCTTTGCTGTCAATGAAGTATCTCTATCTCGCTCGAATCAAAATCTTTTGTTTTCTTTAAGAGGAAACTTTAGCTCGGGTCGCACTCCAATGCGGCCTATTCAAATACATATAAAACGCAGAAACGCTTTGATGAAATGATCATTAGTCCGATATTAATGAAATTTGTTGCATTTCGAGATAAAGTTTAACTCTAGGGAGTGTTGAAAGCATAATTTCGATTTAGAGCTTGATTTTTTAAGAAATTTATAAAAATGCGTAAGCTTGAAAATAACAGAAGCACAATGTTTACAAATTCGTAGCTCTCCACAAAAAACAGGTGTCGCAGGTTTGTAAACTACGTCCCTTAGAGCATCCAAAGAGGACAAATTTGATATGTCACTTTAAATCTTACGTGAATCTGTTATATGGTCTATAAGGATTTGCAAAAAGCCTACTAGCATATTAGTATTTTATTTGAGAGCCATGTATAATATATCAATTTTGTCGGCTTTAAATGTATTAGGTGCAATTTACAGAATTGTGATATTGTTCTTCATTGCTGAGCTCCAGAGTTGTAAACATAATAGTGTTGTTTTCTAAAAATTTTATTTTTGCTAATTCTTATTTAAGAAATGGCATAGATGAAAAATTTGCTACCTACAATCACCGGATTTTAACTTTTGCGTTTAAATGCAACAAACTTCATCAAATTTGGTGCACTAGTTGCCGAGAAAAACGATTTCTCCTTTTTTATGTATTTGGATAGGAATCCCCGACCTAAAGCTTCCTCTTAAGAAGTTCCGAATGTTCGCGTGGCTTCATGAATTTCATGCATCTGCACAGACTTATACCGAATATCTAAGTTCTCGGGCAGAAAACACACTCCTTAAAGCCCCCAGTTAACCTCTCATAGGCAAATCTGCTTTTAGTACAGCATAAAACAACGGCAGCGATGCGTGGTGATATTGCACCACTGTGGCAGTTCGAGAAGCGAAAGCAAATTAGGACAATTTTTGAAATGGAGAGAAAGCATTCGATGCCGGGCTACCGCATGCCGAGGCAGTTCTGAGAAGATTATTAGCTGTTGTAGCAATAAAAGAAAATCGCTAGAACGACCAAAGCGCGCCACTCTCCATCCGCGGTTGCCATGAAGATACCGCAGTGCATGGCAGATATCACGTGTTAGAAGCGCGTAGCATCCGAAAAACCGGAACACATAAGTGAGGCGAACTCAAAATTTAGAAAGCACATCAAAGACACACTTAGTTGGTTCATCTTGAAGAAGTAATATGCTGCGAAATGAAATGTCGTGGGCGCTGTGTCCTACTTCTTTCTCGGCCTTCTCGATACATTTCACGCAGTTGTTCAGCGAAAGTCAAGTATCTGATCGACGTCCGCATAGATTTGGTGCCCCAGACAAAGATAGCTCCCAGTGCGTTCTACAATAATAATAATAATATTTGGGGTTTTACGTGCCAAAACCACTTTCTGATTATGAGGCACGCCGTAGTGGAGGACTCCGGAAATTTTAACCACCTGGGGTTCTTTAACGTGCACCTAAATCTAAGCACACGGGTGTTTTCGCATTTCGCCCCCATCGAAATGCGGCCGCCGTGGCCGGGATTCGATCCCGCGACCTCGTGCTCAGCAGCCCAACACCATAGCCACTGAGCAACCACGGCGGGTCAGTGCGTTCTACAAGCATCAAAGGTTTGGAACGCACTGTGTACGCTAAAACGCCAAGGATTCTAAACGCGCGCACAAAATTCGCGAAGGCTTTGCTGTTGCAGGCTCATTCATCGCCCTTTAGTGCATGCAAGGAGGCTAAAGGAGAATAATTTCCCCTTCTCTTTACTGTGTTACGAGCGTGTCGCAAATAGGATACTTAACTTGAGAGCAAATGAAGACATAAACAAAACAAAGCAAGAAAGATTATTATGAAAGATGAACAACTTCATTCATTGGTGAACAACTGCTCCGGGAGTTGTGAAGTTGCAGGCAGTCTAATAGCACCAATTAATTGAAGCGGAAGAAGAAGCCACGAGAAGAACAGTACAATATAACAAGCTTCAGCAAAAGCAAGCTTGTCTTCTTTGATCACAAGCACGGAAGTAAACCGGCAGGCATACAAGCTTTCGCCAACAAACGCTGAGAACCTATACAAAATCCACCGGCCTCAACGACGACAAATTACCTGCGTGAACACGCCTTCGAACGCCTTAAAATCCGCCCCCCGCCAAGAACCGTGCGCTAAACTCGGGAGCACCCGGACACTTATCGCGTCATCGCCTGCCTCCGCGAAGACAAATGTTCCCTTCAGTCGCGGCGCGGCCACGTATGCCCGACCGCCCCGAGCAACGACCCCTCGGCCGATGTTATAAGTGGGGGCAGCCGCACTGCGCGACCTTAGACCCCCGAAGTACCTCCACTACCACAGCGCAACCGGTTTCTAGTCACATACAAGGGCGAGGGGTCAAGAGGTGCGCGCATGCGACCACCCCGCCTCCACCACCGACTCACCCGACGCTGCTGGCGCAGCCACCGCCGCCGACGAGACCGCGATCCACCAGCAGCAGGCCAGACCAGCAGCGGCCGCCAGCAGCAGGAGCAGCAAGGGCACGGACGGCCAGCCTCCCGAGCGGAAGGTGGACGAGGCGGTGACCATCGACGGGCGCTCATGGGGCGAGCGGAGTCCGACGGCGGCTCCGGGCCCTGGGCGCGCGCGCTGCTTCTCCGAGGGCCTTCTCGGCGGCGCGTGCCAAGACAGCGCTGGTCGCCGGGCGTCGCGGCGCGAGACCGGACTCGTCTTCGGCCTGGTCGCGAGCGAGCGCGGCAGCCCGGGCAAGGGCAAGGCGAGCGGCGAGGGGAGGTTCTGCCAGAGCATCGACCGAACCGGGCCCCCTTGCTCGCTCTTTTCTCTCTGGGTATTTTCGGGTCAGGCCGCCGCGCTTCGGATGGCTGCCTGCCTGCTTGGCTGGCCGGACGGCTCCCGCTGCGAGGGACGTCGTCTTTGAGGAGTCCCTGTGTCCATACGAGAGAGAGAAGGGTGGACGAGCAGCGGACGAGCGAAGCGTCGCGACGCGGTGCGTGGTCTGCCCAGTGCCCTGCGCGTGCGCGGGCCCCCGAGGCCAGACTCTCGTCATAACCATTAGTGCTGTCGACGGTCGCCGCGGCACCGGAGCAGCAGGCGACGCCGGAAACGTGCGCCCGTTGGCCCCGAACGCTTTTCTTGAGTGTTCAATGAGGAAACCCCTTTACGGGGCCGCGCGGCGAGAGCGTAGCGGTGCATATCGCGCCCCGCGCTCGTTACGGAGGAAAATTCCGCGCCTCCTCATTCGCGAAATTTCGGTTAGTGTCATTCCCTCACCCTTTCATATCCTACCTCCCCCGCCCCCTTCGTGCGTGGAACGTTTCTAGAGAAGCAGGTGATATTGCATAGACAGCACAGTTTCGAGACCGTTTATGTGCGGTTCACTAACAAGAACAGCAAAAGAATGTGGAAAGGATTTTTAAACAGCTCGGTCTGGTACTGGTTCCATTGTTTTCACGACGACATTAGTAAATTGACGCACAAGTCCGCGCTGAAAATGCAGGGCTTCCACGCACACAGACCATTCTAACTCTGTAGATGCACTGGATGTCCCAGATAGTAAGGACTAAAATATTTAAAGAATAAGGTAAACGATACCAAAGTTTGACTACATTGGGCCAGCACACGCTTTCCACAGGCGGGAATATTTCTTCTTATATCCTTAGATGGCCGGTTAGCAGAAATTAGTCAGCCATATTAATAAATACTTATCAAATGGCGTACGTTCACGTGTCAAATTGTGCATTGCGTTTCAAAACACCATGATCACCAACGTCACTTTAAGGTCGGCCCATTTTTTACTAATTTCTTTCTGGTTTTAATAGCTTGGACGCAAAATACAAAATAATTAAGAAGTGAGCCCACGACCTCGCGTCTCACGTCAGGCGACCGCACTGTGGTCAAGATAAAGGTTCTTATCTTTGTACTGACGGTTACGTTTCTTGCCGTGTTAGGTTGTGCTTGTATTATTTTTTTTTTCTTGCACATAACGTAACTGTTATGCAATTCGCATATATTGATATACATAACTCCATAAATTTCATTTCACTCTTGTGACTTGATATATGCTTTTTCCCCATGCTGTTTCATATCATAGTGAATATTTGGTTCAGGGAACTTTCAGTTAAGCGAAAGTTAAGCACACTCGAAAATTATCTGTTTACTTGTTTTTGTGGTATGTACACAAAATAAAATGCTTCTTTAAAACAACTAATCTACTAAAAGCCGTCTAAGGAGGTTGTAGGTTCTTTGTGGCCTACTCTATCAAAGTAACAAGCCGTTCATATAAATTTTGCTTGCTGCTAAGAACAAGCAGCTATGTTACTAGAGTATTATCATGTTCATAGTTCTCTGCTTGCCGGCTAAAACTATGACATCGTTCTTTTTTTTTTTTTGCATGCTAAACAACAAAGTGGCTTGGCCAAATGCCAACTAGTCTTAAAATCTGCTCTGAAAGTTCAAATCCTTTCTTCGAAGAATGTTTGAGAACATCGCTTTGAGAAACCTATTTCTGCCTTTGCAGAGAATCGGCAGCAAGAGACAAGTTTAAAGCAACTGGTGTCAATCAATCAATCAAGATTTATTTACAACATGCGCGAAGTACACTGTTGAAGGCCACCCTGGCAAGAAAGCTGTAAGCATATAGCTTGACGAGGCCAGGAGTCGACCAGCAGGCAACAACAGCAGTGCACACATCCGAAGTAGAGTAAATACTCATTTGTACGAATGCCAGTAGAACGAATATTTCAGAATAACGAACTTTTAGAAAATCCCCGGCGGTTTTTCTGTGCAGTCTACTTCAAAATATTTCACTTGAATGAATTTCTGAATACTGAATATTTCAGTTGAACGAACTTGATCAGTGGACCCTGGCAACACTTCGCTTGAAGACTATGTGCAGTGCTACAGTGAGCTCGTTACCGGTGCTGAACTATCAGATTGCGAAATTGTTTCCAGTGTACATCCCGAATAAGCATAGTGCTGGGAGGCAACTGCAATGACAGAGGCATATTCAAATCCTTTACTCTAGCCGGCACTGTAGGATGCCTTGGAAAGTTGCGACACTTCGCGTCTCAGCAACAAGCTGCGCCAGAGGAAGTACAAAAAAGTATAGAATCTCTGGACAGCTTTGCTACTTGTTGCGCTTTAAGAGCACCAGTGAAAAAGAAAATTGCAGACCTTTTCCCCAAAAAAGAGATAGGCAGCAACCTAACTGTCGTGCACTTCGTATATATCGATGTACATAACCCCATAAATTGCATTTCACTCTTGTGACTTCATATATAATGTTTTCCCATGTTGTTCCATATCATAGTGAATATTTGGTTCACTGAACTTTCAGTTAAGCGAAAGTTAAATCATACTTGGGTCCCTTGAAGTTCACTGTACAGACACTCAACTTTTCGCAATGGTAGCTTCGTTAATACAACACGTGGTATATATGTACTCCTCTGGGCATAAATACATCCACATACATATATATGCATTACGATTGCATTGAAACAACAGAAAATAACATAAGAGCCAGGGAAATATATTCCGTTAGACAGTTAAAATGAACAGTAATAAGAGCAGTAATTAAAATCAATATTAAAGAATGTGTGCTTGCAACCTTCAAGAAATGAATATACATGTGATGAGTACATTCATAGCAGGTATGGATGCAAACAAAATTTTGAAGTTTCAGACAGGCAGGTGAAATTTATCGAACAGAAAGATATCACGCATTCGTGAATGCGATGGAACCGTATCTCTATTTACGTACTTCTGCAGTTTATTTATTCTCGCGGCTATGCTGTAGCTCATGGTTTGTATAAAGTAATAAAGCTGCACGATGTGGCTTTATCATACATCTTTCCGATCCTCGCGTTACACGGGGGCTGAAGCGTGCGATGCAGCTGTGGGATCGTCGTTTTCAACATCGAGAACGTTATATCCACACACCAGGATATTCACTGCAGAAGCATACGCGATACTCACGGCCATAAAATATGTAAAGCGGACAAATTTCACGAGCGCTATTGTGTTCACGGACTTATTGAGCGTCGTTAGAGCCTTAATGATTTTATAAAAACATAAGAACCATATTTTTAACGAACTGTACTCATTGCTATGCGCAGCGTGCGTGTGAAACCAAGTCACTGTTCTTTGCTGAGTACCAGGCCACAGAGGCGTAGAAGGCAATGTATGTAGTTGCTTACGGAAATGCTACGTCAGTAGCATTAAGTGATACAGATATAAACATACACATAGCTGCCGCAGACCTCAAACCCTTCATATGACATCGGTTGAGGAAGTATTGGTAAAGCCAGTGGGATACTGAAGTACCAAATAATCTGCCCATCGTAAAGCCAAAATTAGGGAACTGGATAATCGAAAAGACGGAATGACATAAGTGCTTCTTTGCAGATTAAGTATAGGTCATAGCTAGGGGCACTCACTCTCACTAGCTGACTGGAAGTGATCCTTCAACATGTAGTAGATGTGGCGACAGCCTTACAGTTACCCACGTTCTTCTTCAGTGCCATGAACTAGAAGCATAGAGGAAAAAGTACTTCCTCTCCCTGTATCCTGAGCACGTACCTGTCCACCCAGAATTTTTTCTCCGCAATGAACCACTTTTCAATTTTAGCACAATCTTAAACTTTTTAGCAGGAAATGACACTTTAGAAATCTTTCGGACAGGTTATTTGCAGCACTACCTCCCATTGCAGGTTATAGCTGCAATGCAGGAATATTTGTACAGCGCGCACATGCTTCCGGGCCCTTGAATCCAAGGCCTCTGCTGAGGCACGCGTTCTACCGTATCTCGTACGCCTCGTTTAATCATATTTCATTGCCAAGATTTCATCACTATAGCGCGCATCACTAATGATTGCCATTATTTTAATATATGTATCGTTTAAGAAATTGACAGACCTATTTTAGGCCCCCTTACAACCGTGTTACATCCTTTGTCATCGTTAATGCATAATTATACGATGCGTTTGACGCTCTTTGTCCAGAACTGGCCCTTGCCCCGTTAAAACCGATAAATCAATCAAGATTTGAGGAGTTAACTTTCCCGCTGGAATCATTTTGAGAATGACTTTTTTTTGTACCAGGAGTGCAGACTCAGTCGATGTGCCCTTTTTGAAACTGTGTTGGCACTCAGGCATAATTTCGTGCTTCAAAAAAAATCTATGTAGTCGACATAAAATTATATCTTCAAGGCTCTTGGAAAATACAGGCAAAACAGATAATGGTCTCTAGTTTTGAAGTGGTTTCTGTCCACCTTCCCCCTATGAATATAACCAGTACTTTAGCTAGTTTCATTTTATTAGGAAACGTCCCTGAGAGAGAGAGAGAAAGAGAGGGAAAGAGAAACATTTATTTCAACCATCGAGGTCGCTGCTCTTGAGGTCGATTCGGTGGTGCCCTCATTCCAGGACTCCACTGACTCCACTGCTCGACGAACTTGCTGGACAAGCGCTTCTTGGCCCGCAAGGGTATCGCCGGTCATCTGTACCTCCCATTGCTCAAATGCCGTGCTAGGCGTCTGAGTGTAGACGTTTGCTTCCGCACCCCTACTAGGTGTGGAAGAGCGTAGGGCATGTGTCGCCGCACCTGGAGCAAATGCCGCAATATATTAGTGGATACATTTCGCTGTATCTGTGTAGGCTTGGGAATGTGTTTGTATAAGTCTGACAGCTACTGCCTCTTCAGTACTGAGCTTCTTGTGAAGGGGAGGATAAATCTTGCCGTTGAGCCGCTGGATCTCGAGGCGTTCGCCGTAATGGGATGACAGGGTTACGAAGGTAAAAGGGGGGGATTGATGGGACGATTGCTTTTACCCCGCTCGGTTGGTTAGTGCTCGAGCTAAGGCGTTCGCACTTTCGTTCCCCTCCAGCGCCACGTGTCCCGGCGTCCACGTGATTCGATGGGATTCTTCCAGCCTCGGGCCTAGGATCTGAGCCTCCAGCAGCACTGTTCGTCCGTTGGTAAAGCTAGGGTAGGCCTGTTGCGAGTCGGTAACGACGTGAACTTCCCTACCCACCCTGTCTTGTTGCTTTATTACTAGCACCGCAGCTATGGCCTCAACCGCAGCTGGTGTCTCTTCGCTGACGGAGGCCACGAGGGTCAACGAGTTGTCGCTGCCGCTCACGGCGAGTACCGCGGTGTGCGCCGCGACGTCCACGTACATTTCGTACGTGGCCCCTTGAATTGTCGGCGCTATCGGTCGATGCCAGCCTTGCGTCGTCCTTCGTGGAGTTCATGACTCATGTGCATCGGGATGGGGCTCGCGTTGATCCTGCTTCAGTCCTCAGGCGGGAGTGATCGTTTCCCATCGAGGGCACGTAACTCCGTCGCCGTTTCGGTCCCGTGGAGGATGGCTCTGCCCGCCGCCGTGTTTTGTAGTGTGGCTTTTTGCGAAACCATAACTACACCCCACAGCATGGGGAAGGCGTTCTAGATGCCGAGAGCCCCTAACGTTTCGTTTGAGATGGTGACGTGGAAACCCATGGCCTTTTTGTACGCGCCTCTCATAATTGCATAAACTTGTTCTTGGTCTCGTTTATTTAGTGAGTGGTAGTGATACGGCATGCTATACGTCACTCTGCAGATCATCTGGGCCTGGACGAGGCGAAGCATCTCCCCTTCTCGCATGCCTTGTGCCTTCTTGTTATTCTTTTGGTAATCCGTGAGATGTCGTTCGTAGTGGACTTTAGGCTTTGGATGGTGTGGGAGACTCAGATTGCTGGGGAGCCACAAGCCCTGAATCCTGGTCTTATTGCTCTTCATGATTTCCTGGGCCTCTAAATAGGGGTCGATGGGGCCGGGCGACTTGTGGATTCCTCCTCCGTGCACGTGGATCTCCTCGGCCTTTCCGGGCGCGCAAACGCATACCGCTCGCAGACGCAAATCCCTAGACAGCCGTCGTGGCCTCCTGAAGAGTCGCCTCTTTATGCGCGAGGGAGCCCTTCGTGGCCCAGAGAGTGATGTCGTTGTGTGCAGGGCGTAACCTAGGTCCAGGATCTTCTGCAGCTCTTTGGTCAGCGCTATCACAGCGATGTTGAAGAGAACCGGAGAGACAATCGCCCCATGCGGCTTTCCTTTGTTCGGCACGTCGATTTTATCCGATCGAGTCAGACCTACTCCGATGGTCGCCGTGCTGCCCATCTAGAACGATTTGACGTAATTAAAGATGTGCTTCCCGTAGCTGATGTCTATCAGCCCCTCGAGGATGGCCTCGTAAAAGATGTTATCGAAGCCGCCTTTCAGGTCGAGCGCGAGCAGAAGGTGTTCTCCTACCTTCTGGACGCCCTTGAGGACTTCTTAGGATTAGGAAGGTGTCTTGCGCAGAGAGTCCCGGCCTGAAGCCCATCATGGTGTGTGGGAAGAGGTGGCACTCCTGTATGTAGTGTTGAAGGCGCGCTTCGATGACCCTCTCCTGCAGCTTGCCGAGGCAAGAGGTCAGCGAGATGGGACGCAGGGCATCGATCGTCGGCTTCTTGCCGGCTTGGGAATCGTCACAATTTACGCGTGTTTCCACTCGTTCGGTACGCGGCGCTTGCTCCAGAATTCTTCGTTTAGGTATTCGGTGAAGTCTAGGATGTGCATCGGACTCGGGTTTCTAATCATGGCGTTGGTAATTTTGTTGACCCCGGGAACGGCGTTAGGCTGCAAGGCTCCGGCCACGGCGGATACTTCATCCTCCCTGATCAGAGCGTCCAGTTCTGGTCTGGCTTTCCCTTGGTATCTTAGGAAGCGGGTCGCACGGGGTCGCTACCCAGGTATCTGGTTTTTAAGCTGTCAATCAGGTCCTGGTCGTTCCCGGAGAATTTGTAAGCGAGTTCTTAAAGCGTCTGACTGGTTTGCAATTTGGCCTTGTGGGGCTTGGTCAGATAACGCAGGATGGCCCACGTCTGTGCAGTAATCAGGGTGCCCTCGAGCGAGGTGCAAAACTGAATTAATTGCAAGATTAAACGTATGGACCAAGCACGGGCAGATAATGTCGATCGCATATTTTGCGAGTGTTATCTTGACTATTTTTAAATGAAGCTTTTATATACCTCGGAATAATGTCTTCGTTGAAAAAAATTCATTTCCCGAACATTGCGTTCAAGTATCCACGATATGTATGTGGAGGTATGGCTGATTGCTGCTGGCGCGTAATATACGCTGCAATGTACTGATAGAGCCGTCCCTGACAGTGATTTGTTATTAATGAGAAGTTCTTGTATTTTCTTTGCAAGTGAGCTTGTTCCCAGTGCAGAACTTCTTTCTTTTCACATGCGATCTGGTGGGCAATTTAATCCTGTTTTTAAAAGGTTCTCATAGCTTTTAAACTTTTTTTAGTATAGCATTTAAACGGTTCCGCAGCTTTTCAAAGGTCGCCAAAGTATTGACGTCAAGCATTCTTGTAAAGTAATCATGAAGCTTACGCCTTTCTATGATCATACCTTTCAGTTATAGATTAGTCCAAGGCTTCCGTGTGTGCTTTCTCGCCATAAATTATTCCATCAGAAAGCAGCTGCTGTGATTGTCACTGAAGAGCCTTATGAACGCATGGTATACGCGGCTTCTGCAGTCGTTTCGCTGAAAACAGACTCTCAGTCAGCATCTTCAATGTTGTATCCAAATACATTCACTGATGACTGTGTCCCAGCCTGGTAGACAAATGTTCGGCTGCAAGCAGCTTTCTTTACTTTTACGCAACTTACGTAGGCCAACCATATCGGGCAGTGATCACTTATATCGCAGCTGATTGTACCTGCAGAGGTGACGCGCGTATCTATGTTAGTGATTAAGAGGTCCAATATAGTTGAACTTGTTGCGATACTCTAGCGGGCGTTGTAATTATATTAAAGAAACCACACGAAGCTATTCTATTTGAGAGATTATCCGATGATTTGTTTTCCGGGGAAAAGTTAATATTGAAATCGCCTCCAATAACAAGGCGGTACCTGTTAAACGATGCATATTCCAAAAGTGCACCAATTAAACCTAAAATCTTTGCGACATTTGCCGATGGAAAGTGACAAATTATAGAAAAAAGAAGCAGTACCATCTCCTTGAAAGCTCAGAACCACATAATCTAATGTGAATATTGTGAACTCGTTTAATGTCGCGTAGCTATCTGTATTGCGAACATCTATGGCCACTCCTCCGCCGCGTATATCTGTTCTGCTAAGTGAACGTTGTCTACTATCATTTAATGTGGTTGCGCTGTTAAGTGCATAGCACTACCTCTCAGTCACCATTATTACACTGAATCTAAAATGAAAACTTACAAGCGATGACGTGAATTCCTCATGTTTCCGCTTCAGTGAACGTGCATTTGAGTGTACCTTCGTAATAGTGTTCTGAGCGTATGGGCTGCAGATCTTGATGCGTTCAGGCTTGACGAATTCCTGGCAAATCATGTTGTTTGCAAAAGAAAACTACGCAATTTTCCCATAATAAAAAGTTATTTTAGGGAGGACATCGTCAGATGATATCCGAACGGCGCCAGTACCATCAGCCTTACGTGCAATATTCGACCATTACGCGCCCTGACAAACCTCCACTTGGACTGACGTTTCCTATATAGATACGACAGTAGAAAGTAGACGCTTCAAACTAGAACATAGATGCTCACTGAAAAATATTAGCAGTTTGCCTTGACTGTTAGAAGCGCTGTCCGCAGCTTCAACATCCGTGCAGAGCATGGCTAGGCAACTATTGCTTATGCGTTTCTTCTTCGCCTTTTCAAGGACATGGTCCCGCTTTTGACGACTCTTGAAACGAACAATTATGCTGTTTTTACTTTCATTCCGTGCACGCACACGATAACACGCTTTAATATCTGAGGGTGATACAGGTTCTGACAAAGCGTCACCCAACCTGGACATGAGTGCGACAACATCCTCATTTTTGTTTTGTACCACCCCTTTGCTTTCCAGGTTGAAGCGGCGCGAATATTGCTCACAATGAGTCTGTTGTCAAGGTCATTGTTGTTGTTTTCGTGCTCTAGGCATCTGTACCGCACAAATTCGTTTTCTTTCATCAACTCTCTATTATCTGAAGGAACAGGCTCGAGGCCACGCTTGAATTATTCAAATTTCTGATTTATAAACTCTATTCAACCTCTAAAATGCCGAGTTTCTGTCCGGAAGTCTCGATTTTCACTGCGGTTATCTCGTTGCATACCCCCATTGTTTTTGACATAGCGTACAAGCAGTCGACATAAGTAAAGCATCAAAAAGTGGTGGCAATGAAATCACGCCGTAAGTAAAGCACTCAGGCGCCAGCAACAGTGTTACGTGAAAAATGGCAACGCACAATAGTATCTTCCGAAACTTACCAGCAGAACAGGACAACAGAAGATTGGGCGGATGGCCTTCCAACACTGCCGCTGCTGCCAAATGGAGGCCACTGCTAATGCTTTGTGCAGTACTGTGTACAATGTACCAGAGAATGAATTTGTTCGCCTCGTGTTCATAAAAACTTAATTAGAATGAACTAGCATGACCGAGGGTAGCAGTAACTGAAGTATGCACTTGTAGGCTCGCGATGCAGACGTTTTGCTTATGAGAGCAGAGAATTGGGCTAGTTGGTTATGATTTATTTTGGGGAGAATGTGCGAGGGATGAAGGCGCGAAAAGGGAGACAAACCGGGCGCTGAACTCCAAAGTTCGGGGACAACAAGAGGTAAGGCCGGCAAGATTTACGCAAACCAGGCACACTGTAATGACAATTGCAGGTTAGTAGGTACACCACCCGATTAAAACTAACTAAACACGTGCGTGCCATCAACCAAAATCAAGCAAAGATACTTCACACTTAAGCATCGAGAATGATGGCTGGCTGACGCTAGTGCAACCCTTATTTCTGATATGGGAAATCTCCATGACTTTCCTCGATACCTTATCTTATGTTTGAACAATACCATGGTGTTTTCAAAAACCAGCCTACAGCACCAATCACGCCTGGTAACTAATGGTTGGCAACTTGTAAATACCTTCAGAGAACTTTGGGGATCTCTTAACCAACTATTGAGGAAATGTCCAGTAGGGCTAATAAATTGCGTTTTTTTGTCTTCGTCCGTTTTACTGCCTCCCATCAACGAGCGTGCGAGTCCTTGTGGCAAAGGCAGACTGCTCAGCTTTTTGTTACGGAGCATCAACACAGCTCCAAACTTTGGCCATTGTAAAGAATGGGAAATCATCCGTTACATGATCCACTGCCATAAATGCGGCGTCAAATTTCAGAACCCAAAGAACCGTCATCTGTTCATACAAACATTAGTGAAATTATTTGCACTGAAGAATCAAAACGTTCATAAAAAGACAAGGAGGTATAATGTGGCGTGCAGTGTAATGCATGTACATGATGAAAGCCGTAGAAGTCTTGGTGAGTTATGCGCGCGAAATTCTGGCAAAGGCCTCGACTACAATCCTCACAGTTGCTACTGCATTTTTTTTTTTTTTTTGTCTGATGACATGATTCACTCTGATTTGTGGTCACCCACCCAAAAACCATGAAGCATTTCCTTCTGGTGCTATTTATCAAATATTTGGCAAAGTTATACCTTTGTTTTGGAGTGATTGTGTAATTGAAAAAGGATGTGAAAAGATAGTTAGTGTTTAACATATATGTTCGGCAATCGGATGGGCATATCGTTGCATCCCCGGTATTGTCAAGACCTCTTGCGCACCTGCTGGGTACTGTTCCTCCTTGTATCCACTGTCTCTCAATAAGTTCCAGCGTTAAAAAATTGAAATGAAATGCTGCAGTTTTACGTCTCAAAGCCACAATCTGATTATGAGGAGTGACATTGTCAGCGATTCCGAAATAATTTTGATTACCTGGGGTTCATTAAAGCGAAAGTAAAGCGAGCCAGCAAATCTGTTGAGACTAGTAAACTATCGTTAGAACTGTATTTTCATTAACTTCGTGATAATACGTTGAATATCAAAACAGAAAATGAAAGTCAAGTTCCATTTTTTTTTAAGTTTGCGCCACCTCAAAGCCTAGAACGACAGAAAGCTGAGCTAGTTGGTAAGGATTCATTATGCAAAAAAGAGGTGAGGCGTGCAGACAGGACACAAGAGTAGAGAAGTGGACAACACGAACGCCGACTATCAACCTCAAAGATGTCAATGTGACGTCATGGATATCAAAATATTCTTTCGTATTTGGACTGCGTTGCCTCAGTAAAATTCCCGAAATATGGCATGTTCAGTGCTTGGCTTCTTTAGGAAGCAATGTACTTCGTTTTTACCCATAAAAAATAAACTAGAACCTAGCAGACGACCTCAAAATCTATAACCTGACGCCGATCTAGTGCGGGAGCTTCAAAGTGGCGTCGCCACCTGTCTTATGCGCTTGACAACTTTCTCCTGGCTTACCAAGCGCCTTGTTCCAGTAACAGTGGTGTTCTTGGTATTTCAGATAGGTAATTTACCAATACAAGTGAAATCAGTCTCCCCTTCAGTGCATGAATGCACTGAAGCAGTGCATTCATGCACCGTACTGTCGCCGCCGAAATATATAAGGAGCGTACGCAGCCCGGAATATATAAGGAGCGTACGCAGCCGGGCTGCTCTGTCACGCTTCCCGCTGGCCACGCTGAGCCATATAGCACCGCCGCGGCGATGTCTCCGCGTGGCGCATGTGCGAAAAGATATGGTCAGACGAGATTACTAGAAAATATACGACGCAGGTTTTACTCCACCCTGCATCAGAGAAACTTTAAATATTTTTTGTCATTGAAGAGCGGCACGTGCCCAGGACCCAAGTCGGCGTCAAAGGTTATCTTCGAGGAGTGGCACATATCAAATTACACATAGCTAGTGAAAGTTAACGTGAAAGATGTTTATTGGAGATTGGCACCACACCCAGTTGCACATACCCAGTGAACGAAACTGAGATCACAGAGGTCCACTGAAGCGGGGCAAACTACCTACTTTCACATACCCAATGATCCAAGTTCCGGTGAAAGCGTTTTATGAAGAGCGACGCAAAAGGAGTACCACTTACCCAGTAACAGCGGCTATAAAAAAGTGTAAATTGCTTTGAAATTGAGGCCAGTTTAAGCCCGCATAAAACGTAATAAACGAAGCCACAAAACATATGAGCCATTTCACTCTGTGAAGGTAGATGACCAGCGAAGCTATGCGCTGCAAGACTCGTGTATGCAAACCAGTGTTGCATCATCACAGAACGCATGTCACAATCCACTGATGCGCGAGTTCATGAGGCTGATGCCATTTTAAAACGCGTTATGCTGTGCGCGGGTATACCCTCCTTATCGTTATAAGGCAACGAACTTGACTTTCTTAGACGGCCGGCACGGGTTCTATGAACTGCAGTCGTGTGCGTCTTGTAAGGTTGTTGATTCCATTGTTTTCTCACGTGCGCTATGAGCGGGTATATGAAGCGCAACAGAGTCGTGGAAAAAAACCAGTCGGAAGTTAGAGATCCTCCTGTCGCCTGTCTGTCCTTTTTCCTCCATACCCAAGCTTTGCGACCCTAAAGGCAAGCCAAGAATACCCTGAATATGTTTGGTATAATGCTAATTGTTGTGCTGCAAACATGAATATTCCTCTTTCTCGAATTATTATTTATACGGAAAGCTCAGTTTTCGGATCTGTGAATTGCCAGAGAAGACAAAGTATTTGCACTCCAAAATTTTGTTTGGAAATAGACGTTATTGTGTGCCTTAATCACAATATTTCGTTCCTTGGCCTCTCCCTTGCAGTGGGTTTGTGTCATACTTAAGATATTGTCGTCGTCGTCATCGTTCAAGTCATGCTTCCATGAAAGAAGTGGCATCATCGCTGTCACGACTGAATTATGAGGACGCATCCGAAGCCGAGTAGGGCGAACAGCGTACCTGCCGCTTTTATCGCGCGCGCCACGCCATTCGCTGCACTGGCGGCGACTGTAGGTGCCTTCTGCGTGCTGCTCTACTTCGTGCTGGCCGACCACCGCCAGAAGAGGTCGTTGTGCTGCTCGGACGTCGCGAGGACGTTACTGTCCTTCTGCAACCGAAGCGTCGACCCGTGCTCGGACTTCGCGGCCTTCGCTTGCTACCACCGGAAAACACTTGACGAACGGCCGCTGGGCCGGAACGCGGTCAAGCTCTCGGTCATCTACCCGACAATGCAGGGCCGTCTCCGTAATCCCGCTGCCGATTCCTTGCGCACTCACCACAGGTATGACGCCTCGAGGCATCGCAGTGCTTTTGTTGCAGTAGTGATATCGATTGATCAGCAGGATGACGTGGAGCCCCGAAAACTTAGGCCAAAGCAATTTCTGGTGGGCCTGATCCGGGCTGAGATCTGCAGCTGCGGGCACGATACCGTTCACAGAAGGCCCGAAGCCGGGCATTAGAGCACAGGTGGGCACTATGAACAGCTGCAAGGCATTATATGTCAAGCTCAAGTGGCACGTTGTAAGCACTGACTCCTACTTATCTTAGCAAACAAAACAAAAAAACGGTTCTAATTATATTTTGTTTGAAAATCTTCAAGTCCTCAAAAATAAAATCCTAATTCTTTTTGTTTGAACAAAAACGAACTTTATTACCACCGAAGAAAGAATATACTAAAAACTGCTCTTGATACGCTCCGATTGTGACCGCTTTCGCGATTTCACTAGTTCATCGCCCTCGATACGATTATTGCTTTCAAATTTCGTCCTTCTACGGATCTTTAGTTATTGCCCAAATTAAAAATCGCATTATGGTTGCTGCAGCACATGAATAACTTCCACCTTAACCGTATTCGCAGTGTTGTTCGTAGCTCTAAAGTTCATACATGAGAAGTGATTCGACGTGCACGCAACAGAGTTGGTGGGGCAATGCGTTTTCCATACTTGTTTATCTCTCCCAAATCTTTCGCGAATTTCGCAAATTTCGCCTCATTCTACGTTTTTGCTAGTGCCGCATCAAGTTTTACACAACTAAGTTTTATTCGTTTTCAAACTGTCTCATGCTGCACTGGCTCGCAAAAAAACCTAGTGCGCAGCAGAAGACGAGCCATAGAAAACAGCGTCTCTCTCTCTCTCTCTCACACACACACACACACACACACACACACACACACACACACACACACACACACACCCACACGCACACGCACGCGCACACACACACACACGCACACACACACACACACACAGACGCACACAGGCGGCCGTGTAGAGCGCTTTTGCGTTGTGTGTCACCTCGTCCTTGTCTCGATGTACTTGCGCTCTAGGATGTTGCCGAAAATGCAATACCAGCCGGCTCGACTATCCATTCTTCTGCGATAGGGCGGCGCAAGCTTGCTGAAGAAACATGCACGAAAATGGCAGTTTCGCTTGAATAGCGAAGCAGTGAGAGCAAGAGCAACGTTTTTTCGTTGCGCCTAAACTTCTCCCAATTTGTCCTTGATGTGCGTAGGTGCGCCTAAAAAAAGTCACAGGCCTGCGCGACACACGCGGCACATCACAGCGTAAGCGCGAGGAGCGGCTCGATAAGAGCTCCATTTTCGACACCACACACTACCGGGTCTTCACGGCGAAGTCTCTTCGCGTCGTTTTCACGCGAACCATTGTAACTTTCCGCCCGGCGTCAACAGCGAGTTGCGGCTTGTGCTGCTCTCTGCACAGCGGTCTGCTGAGCTCGACCTTGCCTGGTTGCAAGAACAATGAATGTCGGTACCTCGAAATCTTCTTTTTTTATCTAGTAGCCTTACCTTATACGACGCTCGAGCAAGCCACCCACCGAAATGGGTAGAGCTCCTGCGCTCGCGCTTCTATAGAGACCGACACGTTCCACGGTGATCAAAATGTGTTAGATATTCCTCTGTCTTGGAGCTAAGGTTTTTCACGTCATTTCTGGACAGTACCTTTCCAACGCAGGGGGCCATGAGCGAGCAGGTCTGAAATTTCTGGAAAAAGAAGCATACGTGTAGAACTCATAACTCCTAATTAGGACTAGTTTGAGTTTGGTGGATTACGTCTACTATGAGTGAACGAGCTCTCTCGACGCCACCACCCTCGCTCCTGCCGAGAAATGTACTGCCGAGCTATGCCTGTGTGAAGGCCGAGCTAGAGGCTCAATTTAGCACCCGTTGCGTCATGCGTGGTGTGACAAAGGTGCCGTCTGTGCGCGAGACACATGCTGTTCCCCGTGCAATGACTTTTTTACTCTATACAACGATACCGAGGGGCGGTTCCGGGTGCCTACTTTGGGGAAGGGGGGGGGGGAGGGGTCAGTTCCTTAATGCTATAGGGAGGAGGGGGTTGCGCAACTATAACCACACGTCTGTAACCACGTTGTCATGATTTGTTCTCAATTGCATCCCTTAGTCCCTTTTTCATCGACACCTTGCAGACGACCATGTTACCTGTTTGAAAAGTTATTCACACCGGTTGGCATGGTCAAACCTTGTAACAGTGCTCAAAAACTGAGAACTGTAAGGAAACAGATAAGGAAGGTACAACTCGCACTTAGACTCCTCATTACTGAAAAGAATGTAGGCAAGAAAACAAACATTTTCGACATTTCATTTGAGGTGGTTTCATAAATATAGAAAAAAAATTGCAAGAATTTTTTTTTTCATACGATACGAATGGGTGTCCACAAACATGGACATTAGTAGGCAGCATGGTAAAAATAAAATCAACAATTTTACCCTTGCAGGCCCAATAAAGCATTGCATTCCATGCCCAAAACTCTGAACTTTGTTTTGCAATCTTTGTCCGTGCATCGCAATGCATTTTCAATTTTGCAAAATTCTGGGAAGTGGTCGAAACCACTTTCTCGCGTCGCCGTCGACAGCTAGGTTGGTCCAGTCTCTGGAGCTGCTGGTCTACTTTTGTACCTTTATTCCCTGATACCACTTCGATTTCGGTTAGATCCGGTTAATGTTTTGGCTACGCGTCTTGCTTGAAAGACAGGAGAGAACACACCTGTTTTTGTTGTAAGTGTAAAGCTGCTGCGTCGCGACGGTATTCGACCGACGCATTGCAGACAGCAATGATGACAAAATGTGTGAGCATCCTAATGGTCTCTTTCCTAGAGTTGGCTTTCATATCAGCATATAAAATATACATGTCGACGAGTTCTACTCCCGACATCAATTGCTTATATTGCAATACACTTCCCAGGTGTGGTACAATTTCTTTTTCGTTTCATCCTTCGACCATGGACTTGCATGAAGACATAGACTCTATCCCGACAACATTAGAAAAGGAATTTACGCCTTTGTTATCTTTCCATTTGACCAGACACATTTCTGTTCTCACACACGAGGGAGGTCTATTCTCCACGGCTTACTTTGCTGTTCATGGCGAATTAAGATTTACAGCAGCGCCCTCCCCCCCCCCCCCCCCCCCCCCAATGCGGTTCCTATTTACTCTTCCAGGCATGAACATTTTCTATTTAAGTAAGCAATAAAAAATTATGCAATGCGTTAAAATGTCGATTCATGAAGATATGTGTCTGCTGCGCAGTTGTCTCCACAAGCTGTATTAAGACAGCTCCACCCAGGCCACTGGCTTTCATGTCATACGCGAGGTGTGTACATTTCCCAGTGTCTATAAAAAATCAAGCACTAGCACACCTGAGGAGGTTGAAACAAAATCCGTGAGATAACGCACTGCGAAACACGGAAATAGACACAATAAATATACCCACCCACAACTTATGTCCACAAATGAGGCACCGAGTGCTCGACGTTCGCAACTTCTGCCCGCGAGCGTGGACGCGCGTTGAACACGTCTGATAAATGTGAGCTTTGGCTTTCAGTGCGTTGGAACATTGTTAAATGATTCACGAGTGACAGTGCCATCAATTTTACCCGCTGTATTTCATATACAAGAAATATAAATTGCCAAAACTTGAAAAACGCATGCCTTGGTCGCTGCGCGAGTTGGTCGCCGCCACTTTGTTTAAGTCAGCCGCGGGAGGTGACTTGTGCTGTCATCTTTTGGAGCGTAAGTGAAGCGCACTCTGTGCGACGAAAGGCGCTACTTTGAATGACACTAAACGATTTACAGATCTATTGTTACTGAAAGGTGACTGGTACCAGTACGAATTCCTAACATACGAGTAAGGGAGCATGTGTCTCTAAGTAAAGGAGAGAGAGAGAGAAATGAAGGCTCCCTCCTTGCTGCCGCGCTGATGGCCCGCATATTTAAACAACCTTCTACTGTGACATAATAGCTCCGCGGAAACCCGCAAGGTGGAACTGTGGCAGAATTGGTGTTGGGAAGGAAGCCATTGGCTCGCTTCCATAAAGGCGGTGGTTGCATTAGCCAGTTTCGCGCCTAACAAAAGGTAGAAGTGAGGGGCGCTCTGCTCGCCGCGGACAGCGATGGTCACCGTGGCGGCTGAAAAATTCCACGTGCCGAAAAATAGCTTTCGAGGGTGGTGGAAGGGGAGGGGGGCATAAGTTAAGACTGTTTCACATGATGCGATTTTCGTCGCACCGGAACTGCGATTTCCGTCGTTTGCGATGAAAATCGCAGTCGCAGTGCCGACCCCCCGATTTTCGGCTGCGACCAACCGGTTGGTCGCACAATCGCACCATTCGCTGCGATTTCCCGTCGAAATTGCGCGGAGAGCTGTCAACGGAGCTATTTCGCCGGTTTGTTTTGGAAAATGGCGTCTCGCACGACAAGTGCAATGCGCGGAGACGTGGATCGTCGAATTCGGTACGTACGCGAAGGGAGAATAAAAAAAACTTGTACCGCAGATTGCATTCTCCGATTGCTATGCGTTTGTTGACACGCTACACAGCAAATTAAGTGCATTTTCACGTTTGCTTCGTACGCCTTTGCGAGTTGTCAGTGCTAACAGGTGTTCGATTCCCAGCAGACGACGAGGTCGTCACAATTTTCTTTTGTTGAGTAGCATGCAAAAATCGCGCTTACGGAGCAGCTTGTATTATTTCAACCTCGGCAAGGGCAAATGACAAGACAGCAAAGTACCCGAAGTTTCAACGTTGCGCTGAACGCGGTACCGTTCAGTTGCCTTTTCTTGTCGGTTTTCAAGCGTGAATTACCCGATGCATCTTGAAAGCTTATCTTACCTCTTATTAAATTTGACAGAGCAAAAGTGTAGGCTATGGTAATGAATTTGCTACGATAGCATTAAATCCGTGGCTTGAATAAAATATTACATGCACGTTAAGTTCTCTTCTCCGGAGAATTTTTTTTTCTTGCACAGAAACCAATAAACATCGACTATGTTGCGGACTTTGTATCCTTACTGCATCTGTATTAACACTTGCTTTGAAAGGTAATTAACTCTAGAGCTAGTAGATTAAGTAAATTGCTTGCTATAGTAGCACAGTGACAACGTACCCTCCTGCACAGTCATGTAGAACTCGTGCAACATTGCGAAAAGCGGGCAAACGGCCTGTTCTTATGGGGATAAAACAGTATAAAACGACACGCTGAAGAAAAGTAAATCAAAACTGTGCAGTGAAGTCAGCCAGTACAAGTAGTTCTTGCACGTTCACAGCTGATCAAGTGTGCAGAAACATTCATGCCGTACTTGTTTCTGGTAAGTTTCTAATAAGTTTGTGATCACATATATTAGTGTGTAAACCCATATAACGATATCCGCTGCGATTACTATCTTTATAAGTAATGAAATGCCATGCTACTTGCAATAACATGTATCACCCGAGGATTTTAGAACAAATTTCTGCATTTCAACTATACACAATATGTGGTTTATTCAATAAAGGACCACAAACTGGGCTTTTTTGCAATGACACACTTATTCCAAATTTTACTTACATACAGGCAAGAAAGGAAATCTATAGGCAAAAATATTGTTCCTCACTTTATTCACCTGCCACTGTGGCTATAGCATTCTGCTGCTAACACAAGGTGAGGGGTTGATTTGCCAGCCATGGAAGTTGCATTTCGATGGGAGTCATAGGTAAAAGAAAAGCTCTTGCACTTAGATTTAGTTCATCACCTTTTATTGAACCCTTAAACTTCAAAATACTATTGCATAGGGGGGCATGCTTATGCAGTATCTAACACCAATTGAAAGCAAATGGCAGAATTGAAAAACAACCACCTTTCATGCTAATTTGAGCGTGTAAATATTCATTGCATCAATATGTATTGTTCAACAGCACTGCACAAATAAGCATGATCAGGTATAGCAAGTACTCTGTCAGGAAGCTGGTTCTACAGATGTATAAATGTCAAGGCATGAATGCTCATACTACGTTGCACACATAGCACAAAGAAAACCTTTTTCAAGAGTTGTCCCTTCTGGCAGATATGAGGTGGCCATAAGCAGCAGAAACTTTATTGCAGGACATTGTGTAATACCGCTTATGAAAGAATGAAGAGCCTTTTAACAGCAGTACCTCATGCTACTCTAATAAGAGGAACGATGAGCACAAATATTTCTGGTAGAGCACTTAAACAGTAACTTTCTGAAAGACAGAAAATTCCAGGTGAGAGTTGGAGGTACATTTGGCCCACACACACCGACAACACGGGCATACTACAAGAAATACTACAGCCTATGGTGTATTACAGTCTATGGGAAAGCTATCTTATACAGAAATCAAGAATGATGCAACAAGCCCTCGACAACACTGCAGACTTTCTTGGCCAATCTGGCCTCTCGCTTTTTGATAAGTCAGCTCATATCGACGTCGGAAAAAAAAGAAAGACTAGAATCAAGAACTACCCTAGATTGCACATTGTGATCCACATAGCTGGACAAATATGCCCGCAAGTCAACAACCACAAATCCTCAGGTAGTGTAAGCCCATGACGGCAGAGCCAGCACGTGGGTGAAACAATTATGCAATGCCTGGACGCAACTTCCACACCTGGTGAAAGAATAATCTCGAAATCATGGAGGTGGACGAGTGGATACTATGGTAAATCGCAGATGCTGTGCTTGTGTCCAAGGTATGGTACGGTATGAATTACCAGCAGCACACAAAGAAGACAACTCATCGAATACAGGCATCGGGTAGTAATAACAAGTCTTTCCAACTTTACCATGCTTGAAGATCTCTATGAGAAAGAGCAAACAAGCAAGCACCTAGACAGAGTAGAGTTGCAGCCTGCAGCACGAATTCTTTGTCTCAAGAGCTCAGAACCTCGTCCCAAGATACTATGCCAGCTAGCATACGAGATGCAAATACGACTACCCCTCCCTATAGAAACACAACCTCAGGAGTACCTGAACTTGAAACCCAACAGGCCCATACCGTGAAATATGGGGGCAAACAATTAGGCCAGGAGACTATATGCAACTGCCAAACACACAGAGGAGGTTGCTAATCATGAAGATGCAAGCAAACATAAGGCACATATAGTACACTGATCTGGCAATAGCAGTGTAACAGTAGTATGACACTACATAAAACTAAACCCCATATAAGTGAGTACCATTCCAGGTCATCCTACACCTAGAAAAACTGAACTGAAAGCAATCAAAGCAGCACTTGTGCAGATTACACCCTGCACAACACCCTGCTTGGATTCACCAGAAACTGTCTGGGCCTGCACATCACACAAGATTGTCAGGAAAATCAGGAGATTGACACGCGACTTGTGAGCACATGGCTAGAAATTAAATTACAGGATACATAACCATGCAGATATTCCAGGACACAAGCGGGCTTATACGCCCGACATAATAACTGAAAACTAGATGAGTTTGTGTGTATTCATTATTAACTGAAGTGCAACAGATAGACAACAGACAAGAACGAAGTGCTCTGTGTGTTCACTTCGTTCTTGTCCATCGTATTTCTGTTGCAATATAGTTAATGAATTCACGAGGCTGCACAGGAGAAGAATGATACCTCTGCCCAAGGGCCCGATTTCACATCCAAATCCACGCGTGTGCGCGCGCGCTCACACACATACACACACACACACACACACAAATGTTGCAAGAGTGCAAGAATGCATAGCATGAAGCAGTATCAACAGGATGGCACTAGATATGGATGAGGACTAACTTTCAACTGAGGTTCATTAAAAATGTGGCGAGTTATACAAATTACCAGAAAAAAAAAGGATGATGAGCAAAACGAGAACAAGGTGAAAGCAGGAGCCAACGTTTCCACAAGTGGACTTGTCTTCTTCAAGGTCCACTTGTGGAAACGTTGGCTCCTACTTTCACCTTGTTCTCGTGTTGCTCATCGTCTTGAATTTCTATCTCCCACCTTCCCCGAGTTTTCCCCAGAAAAAGAAAGACATCTTTGAAGGCTAGATAAAAATTGGTGCTTGATGCAGCCAAACAGAAATAAAAATGCTACAGAAAGAAAATACAGAAAAATTCCAAGTGCAGGAAGAAATCAGTACAATTGCCAATCCTGCATGCCAGCACCTTTCAAGAAACGCTGTTGTTATTCCAATAGACAGACTGACAGCTTGCTTATGCAAGCACATTCTTCCAGTTCCATGCCATTGGGAAAAAAATGAGTTTCCTGGAAGGTAGCCATATGCACACTAGGTGATCACAATGTTTTTTTCCTGGACTTGTGTGTATATATATATATATATATATATATATATATATATATATATATATATATATCTTTTTTTTCTCCCTTTCCTGCTTTTATGTTTGGTTTCATCAAGCACTAGTCTTTATCAGGTTTTATTGCTGTACTACTTTCTGGTAACCTTTATAGATCACTGCTTTTTCACAAATCCTTTAATTAGAAGATAGCGTACCCCGTTCTTACTGCTTCACACTATACATTCTTGCTACATTGGCCAAATAAAAAATTTTATAAGGTACACAGAAGCATCATAAGGGCTATTAAAGTGACTTGTTGCAGTCTAAAAAAAATGAATAGCCTGGCTGCAAATGGCACCAGAGAACACATAGGACGAACAAGGAAACCGAGATGATCTAACTACCAAAAGTTTAATGCACACACCGAGTAAATGCTCGTTGACAAGCAATAGACTGAACACACACAAAAAGGAGAAGCAAAAATTCATGTGCGTTCCCCGACAGGAAATGCAACCATTTCTAACGGAGGCCGTGCTGACAAGATTAACCCAGCATTTTTAGATCTACAGCTTCCGTAATCTCTCTAGGCAGCCGATCTGCACAGAATGCTAGCTTCTTCCTCTACATGTACGCTCAGATGTGGAGAGTGCATTGTAGAGGAAGCTAGCATTCTGTGGAGATCGGCTGCCTAGAGAAATTATGGAAGCTGTAGATGCAAAGACACTGGGAGAATCTTGTGTCAGCATGGCCTCTGTTACACTTTCAGAGATGGATGCGTTTCTTGTTGGGATCTGTATGGACACACATCAGATCTTGCTTCTGCTTTTTGCGTAAATTTGATTTATTGCTTGTCGACCAGCAGTTACTCGGCATGTTCAATAAACTTTCATTTGTTAATACACCTCATGATTGTCTTGGTCTCTAGCAGAAAGGCGTTCATTCTTTTTACAGTGAAGCTGTATATGCCTAGGCGAAACACTCATGGTCCGATCCCAAAAACCCTAGTGTAGGGGTATGAGCCATTGCATTCGTCTTGCATGATGGATGGAGACATTTCTTGTTGGGTAGACATAGAAATGCTTATGCATTTCAAACATACATTATATCTGCGTATTATTGCAGGGAAGGGACACAGAGGGGGATGGGGTAAAGACAAGATCATGATGTCATTATTATCACAGCAAAGGTGTGGTGGGCCATTGGCTAGACAGATAGTGGCGTCGTTTCTTTCTAGCAGCAGAGCGCGCGTGCAGAAGTCTCTCCGACTTCCCAATAGGTTCGAAAATGTGTCCCTGTATTTAATTAAATGAAATGTGCAGCCCCGGTGTGTCACTTGGTAACTACAGAGCATAACTGAGTCATAAACATTATGATTAACGCATTGCAAAACACAAGTGCGTAACATATTTCAGAAAGACTTTCATGGACCCGCTGGATTAACACAATGAACCACTCATTGCACTTTCCATGATGGTGATCTTGGAAAGTGCGATGTGTGGCATTCCAAATAAACAATGTGATAAACCCAAGCCAAATATGTGCATAACCTTATTAAGAAACATAGACATAACCAACAATATAGAAAGACGTGAATAAACCATTGGAATTAACCCAGTGATAAACACCGGGGCCGCACATTACAGCTTCACTGGTTTACCGTCTGTACAGGGTGCATGGGCAGTAACTTTTTCTGTTATTGTTTGTTAAGTATTGTATAATGTTGTGCCAGTAAAACACGTTGGGCTAGTTGGTGCAATGTATTGGTACTGCTTTTTTTGCTCGTTTCTTTCTTAATGTTGTGCCCTTCTTCCTTTTGTAACAACTTTTTTATTCCCTCTTGCATAATACTCTAACCTTGCAGCCTGCGAGGTATGTAAATAAATAAGTACGTAAGAACGTCATTCATTCATCTGCATACACCTCGCACCATTCCTTGCTCAACAAACGTCACTGTGTTGATGTCTCGCAGCGTGCATCTACATTAACTGCCATTTGCGTTTCGGTACGGTTTGTGAACAGTGTAATGCATAAAGATTACATGACATTGAGGTTGTGACCTATGCGGTGCATAAGCAAACCTTGCAAAAGATCACATGTTGGATTGTTGAAAATAAGACAAATTGTATATATTGCAGTTACAGTTACAGATTTAATTGACCACTTGACAAAAGCTTCACTTCGCATAGATTTGAACACGTACACTGAATCTGCAGTTTTTTTTTTTTTTCTTATTAATGTAGTCGTTACTGCATGGCCACATAGTAGATTTGAAAACAAAGTTAAATAAATTTGTTTGTTGCAATATAACAATGTGTAGATCACTGCGATTGTAACACCAGAACTTGATACAAACATGCACAGTATAGGATGCAGACAAATGCTCAGGACAAACTCCAGAATGTTTGCATCCTGATACTTATGAAAGTGAACGGTTTCATTCCATGGCTGTCAATGAGAGGGAGAGAGAAAACTTAATTGTGTTCGTGGAACAAAAACGCATGGATAAGCTTAGACATATAGTTATTGCTTAATACTTTCGAAATGAATAATTATAGCTTGCTATCGACATTGAAGCAGCCTTTCGACAGCAAGAAAAGGAATCAGTTTTTCCAGCTCTGAACATTGAACTGCAGGAAATGCTAGCAGGCATAAAATTCTGCCAATATAATCTGTTTAGGAATACCAAATTGGAATAAACATTGAGACTTGCATTTGTACTTTCTTTTGCTGAGCAATCTAGTTTGAAATGACTCCCATAAGCATGTCGTAACAATGTTGATATAATACAGGTTAAATGCATGACTAGCTTAAGAAATCTGGATGATTGTTATAAAAACAGTGAAGAAACTATAATATTTAATAACATTAATAATATAATAATAATATTTATTTCCACAAAACAGGCTAACCGTGAGCGGCGTGCGAGGCTGAGCACAAAGCTGAAATATTCTACGGCAAGTGCGCCTGCCGTGCGCCTACGATCCTGCAATATGGATAGCGCGTATTGATATGGTCTTCCTGTTAGAAGTTCCGAGTATACTACCAGCGCGAGACACGGGACAGCAAAGTGGACGAGAAGCGTATCTTTTAGAATGCTATGTTACAACGTACAGGTTTCTACAAAAGTGACGGTAACTGCTCGAAACATTTGATGCGTCGGCTTTTGCGCCTTTAGAAATATTTAGAGAGGACCCCCATATATATATTCGCCGCGCAAGCACGGCGATGGATGAACCAGGCTAGGGCTAAGGTTGAATTTCACAACACAATTTTCATTCCACGTCGTAATCACACATCGTTTGAGGCTTCATTCAGGGGCACACGCGGGCATTCGGGTTGGTGCTTCTTGTTGCGTTTGGCGTAAGAATATGGCTAGGAGCAGGTACCACATATGCGCAATTACGGGCAATATACACGCATTTCTCCAGAAGCTAACGCCGAGCACGGGTAGCGCGGGGATCTTGTTGGGCTGACACGACAACTTCGTGGCAGCCGAATTCCGAATACTGCATATGCGGTGAGGGTAGCTATATGAACTTGTCGATAGGTCATCTTGTAGATTGCTGTAGCGCAGGCAGAACGAAACGGCCATAGAAGGCAGATGAGACAACACACAGCGCTGAACCACCTGCGAACAGCTGTTTACGTGCGCGATGTCGCACTGAACTACAGAAAACACCGTCGCGCACTCCAAGACAAATCTTAACTAACGTATTTTAATTAGTACACGTACATATTATTTGCTCCTAATCAAGAGAAGTCAATAATATTATAGTCTAAACATTTTATTCATTACAATAAAAGAATTATGCAGCGTGTGCTACGAAACCTGGCAGTAAGCAACCCTGGGCGTCGCACCAGTCGCATTGTTGAAATCGCAATCATGTGAAATGAGCCCTCTAAAAATCGCATTGCGACGCGTGCGACAGCACCGATTTTCGTCGTTGCAGTCGCAGCGTGTGAAACAGCCTTTAGGCGGGTTTGAGGGCGCGGCGATTGTCCAATCTCCCCCCCCCCCCCCTCCGCCACTCTTGGATCCGCCACTGACCATACCAAAGAAAGGCGTGTGGGTCGTACCGTTGCAAATCTATAAGCGATAACGCCATAACATGATTTCGTACATGCTGTTTGAGCAAGCTGCCTCATATGGACCACATAAAACACCTTTCGATAAACAAAAAATGAATACGGTGCCGGCCTCGAACATCGGCCTCCCAGCACACCAACCCGATGCTTTTAAACAACAGGCGACGATCACAAGCATACTTAAATCCTACCAACGCCAACCAGCTATTTGAGATGGTCACCACGTGTTCTGATGATTTCCATATTATTTCAGACACGCACAGCGGGAGGTGGGCCAAGTAGGGGATGATTCGTTTGAAATAAAATAGGAGGCTTATCAAGGTTAAGCCCAGTGGATGCGAAGCATGTTAAGCAACACCCTCGGAGCGTTGTCGTCGAGCCGCATATTGAGCGCGCCGCTTGGCTAGGCGTTCTTCGCGTTCTTCATCGGTTTCCGTAGCACGCTGCAGCCTTCGTTTTGCATTCCTATTATTAACGTCCTTAGCGTTTGGAGGCATGTTGACCGCATACACGCCCGGCGCAAAGACGCTGGCGCGGTTGCGGGCACAGAGACTGACGCGACGGCGGGCGCGCGCCGCTTCATCCCTCGCGTGACGTCACATATCACGTGATGCAGCGATGGTGGCGCCGCCGCCGCGTCGCGCGCGACGGCGCGAACCGAAGCGTGGAGGCCTCCGCCAGGCGACGTCCGACGGCGCGATATGAGGCCCCATCTGCAGCCGGTGTGACGTCATCACGTGACGTCACATCATGTGATCTCACTTCAGGGTGAATGGTGGCCACCGCCGGGAGGCGACCGACGGCGCGATATGAGGCCCCATCTGCAGCCGGTGTGACGTCATCACGTGACGTCATGTCACGTGACCCCACTTCAGGGTCAATGGTGGCCACCGCCGGGCGTCGCGCGAAGGCCCGAAACCTACGTTATATGCTTCGCATAAAATAAGAAATACGCGCCAGTATAAGAGTTATCCCATTGCGTAGCACGAGAGCGCGTGCGACCGCGCCAGTTTCCTTCACGCCAAGGAGGCAGGAAAGAAGCGGCCAAATTTTTACCGTTCAATTAACCACTTCACAAAAGCTTCGCTTCACATAGATTCGAATATGTGCATTGCATCTGCGTAACTTTTAGGAATTGGAATGTTTGTCAATTAATTTTTAATTACATGTTAATAATATAATAATTTATTTCTTATTTACTAATTTATTTACTTTTAAACTACGCGCACACGACGTTCAAGCATAGAGACCATTGCCAAATACACGTGACAGGTAGGTATAAAAGAAAGCACTACACAAAAGATGGATAGAACTTTGTTATAGGTCCTGCTATGCTTGTTCACTCAGCCAATTCCCATCCGCTATTGCTCACGGGAGAAAAGACAGCTTCCATGCATGTATTCTTGTAAAAGAGAGAGAGGAGGAAGGAAAGGCATCGAGGTTATAACCAGACTGAGTCTTACGAAAAGAGACCTAAGAGGAGTACAGGTTGATCATTTCTTAAGTTTTCCCTAATGTCTTTAAAAATCGCCTGTGGAAGATTGCATAATTTTTGTCCAAGAGCATGGATTATCCGAGTAGGCGGACACTAATAGCGGAAGAATTAGAAACACATATTCAACTAACTTAGAAACATTAATAATCAACTTTTTAATTCTTTTCGGGCTCATATTGCAATATACCAATTGTGGCCGGCGAGTTTGCAAGACGTGGAATGAATCTTTAGGATTACATGACCTTTCGGATTGTTGCTAGGTCTTTATGCTTGTATTTAAAATAAGGGTCCCGCACTTTGGAGGCACACTAGAGCTTAGGCCTAATGAATGTAAAATGGAAAAGCTGTTTAATATTGCTACGGAATAGTATTACCGATGACGAAGAGGCGAGCAGTAAGAAGACGACGACGACGATTGGAGGCTAGCGCGGGCTGTTGCCTCTTGGCCAAGTGCGGCGTATTACGTTGTAAATAAACTTGTATATAGCTTTTCATCTGCGTCTTCTTACGTAACATATCTGGTGGAGGTGGACGTTCCCTGTACCTCGTCACGGAGCTTCGCAGTGGACGGTATGTCGAGCCTAGCTTCATGGCTCCCGGCGATGACAACTCGACTCAGCCGCCTCCGACACCTGCTGCCACTTCGACGACCTACATCACTCTCCCTGCTCCTCGTGATCCTGGCGTATGCTCGGGCAAAGATGGGGAAGACGTCGACGACTGGATCAGCCTGTACGAACACGTCAGCCGCGATAACCGGTGGGACCCTACTATCATGCTCGCCAACGTAGTCTTTTACCTCGGTGGCACACCTCCAGTTTGGTTTCGGTCGCACGAAGAGGAGCTCACCAGTTGGGATTCGCTCAAGCAAAAGCTCCGAGACTTGTTCGGCAACCCCTACGGTCACAAACTTGCCGCGCAGAAGGCGCTTTCCGGCCGTGTGCAGACGTCAACAGAGCCCTATGTCACGTACATTCAGGACGTCTTGGCTCTGTGCCGCAAAGTTGATGCACACATGACTGAGTCAGACAAGGTATCCCACAACCTCAAAGGCATTGCCGATGAAGCCTTCAACTTGCTCGTATTCAACAACGTCGCGACGGTGGATGCTGTTATAAAAGAGTGCCGCCGCCTGGAACTCGCTAAAAGCCGACGTATCGATCAGCAGTTTGCCCGTTTGCCCAACACCCCAGCGACATCTTCCTGTGCCGACACTCCTCGTCCCAACAACACTGGCGATATTACCAAGATCGTCCGGCGTGAGATTGAGGCCGCCTATCCGGCTGCCTTCGACTCCAGCCATCACCAACGCACCTGCAGTCACGGTTTCCCTTATCCAGGCAGTTGTCCGCCAGGAGTTCGAAAACATGGGCCTTCACACCATCTGCTGGGCCCATCGCCCTGATACGCATCCGGCTTCTTCGATTCCGCCCCGTCCCGCATCTTCTTACCCACCACGTTTCCGCAACCCAGCTGAATGGCGCACTGCTGACGACAAGCCCATTTGTTTTCACTGCCGTCGCATCGGGCACATTTCTCGGCACTGTCGAAGTCGCTGGACTTCCCCGACCCGGTCTGCTTATACTGCCTACTCTCGCCCCTCAGGTGGCCCTTCTCGTCCCTATGCCGCACGCTCCGATAATGCCGCCACTGACTCTCCTGCGCCGAACCACCCCTATTCTCGTTCACCTTCGCCCCAACGACGACAATCTCGCTCTCCCCAGCCCCGTCGCTCCTTTTCGCCGACTCCCTTCGGACGCTGCTCCCAGCCGGAAAACTATATGATGCAGCGCCTCCAGGTGACGCTGCATTGCTCCCTACGCCGGCAAATCTCCACTGACGTTGCCCACTCATCTGAACCTTCTTGATGTGCAAGTCGACGGTGTTCCTGTATCTGCTCTTATAGACACTGGGGCGCATTTGTCGGTAACGAGCGCGGACTTTCGTACCCGCCTGAAAAAAATAATCACGCCCGCCACGACGCACGTTGTCCGTGTCGCCGATGGCGGAACAGCCCCCGTAATTTGTATGTGTGCCGCCCGTGTCTCCTTCGCCGACCGCTCCACAATTGTGCTATTCACAGTCATCGCCCACTGTCCCCACGACATCATCCTCAGCTTAGACTTCCTCTCCGCACATTCTGCTCTCATTGGTTGTTCCGCCAGTACTCTCCACCTTGACCTGCCTGTTCTGGATCCCGCTGAACCACACCCCAGTCGCCTCAGTTCCGTCGACTTCGTTCGCTTGCCACCTACAGCACTGACTTACGTTGACCTAGTGTCATCCCCACCAGTGCCCGACGGTCACTATATCGCGGCTCCTATACAAGACGTCCTCCTTACACACGGGATCACGGTACCTCATACCGTTTTATCTATTACGGCTCATTGCGTCTGCCTGCCAGTGGTCAATTTTGGCTTGACGACACAAGTGCTGCCACGCGGGATGTCTCTGGCCCAGCTTTGCTCATTCGAGGATCACTCAATAGCAGCTATTGACGTAGACGGCAATTCAGCCGATCCTCCTCTACCATCTCTGTCGATAACTTGTACCATCGCCGACTTACATAAAATGATTGCGCCCGACATGCCGTCCGAGCACGCTCGTGAGCTCTACCGCGTTCTGTTTTCCTACAACGATATTTTTGACTTTAACGATCGTCCTTTGGCCCAAACTATAACTGTTAAACATCGCATTAATACCGGCGATGCCCTCCTATTCATCGCCGCCCGTATCGAGTGTCACCGGCTGAGCGTCAAGTTATTCACGCAGAAGTTCGCAAAATGCTTGCCAAGTACATCATAGAACCGTCATGTAGTCCATGGGCGTCACCTGTTGTACTGGTAAAAAAGAAGGATGGCTCATGGCGCTTTTGCGTGGATTATCGGCACCTTAACAGGGTTACCAAAAAGGACGTGTATCCCCTACCTCGGATCGATGACGCCCTTGACTGCCTCCATGGTGCTCGCTACTTCTCTTCTATTGACCTCCGCTCCGGCTACTGGCAGATTGCCGTGGACGATCTCGACCGCGAGAAGACTGCTTTTGTAACTCCGGACGGTCTTTATCAATTCAAAGTGATGCCGTTCGGTCTATGTAACGCTCCTGCCACTTTTGAACGCATGATGGACTCCCTTCTTCACGGTTTCAAATGGTCCACATGCCTGTGCTACTTGGACGACGTCATAGTATTCTCCCCAACGTTCGCTACGCACCTCGAGCGCCTCTCGGCAGTCCTGGACGTTTTTCGTCGCGCCGGTCTGCATTCGGCCGTCGTCAGATTACCGTCCTTGGGCATCTCGTTGACGCGAACGGAGTGCAACCGTACCCAGGCAAGATCCATGCTGTTACGCACTTCCCTGTTCCGAAGTGTGTCAAGGATGTGCGCAGCTTCATCGGCCTTTGTTCCTAGTTCCGCCGTTTCGTGAAAAATTTCGCGGCCATAGCACGACCACTAACCGAGCCTTTGAAAAAAGACGCCCCTTTCCAGTGGGGCGATAACGAGGCCTCTGGTTTCTCGCATCTAATCGACGTTCTCACAACGCCTCCCGTTCTGGCCCATTTCGATCCTTCTGCGCCTACCGAAGTCCGTACTGATGCCAGCGGTCACGGAATTGGCGCAATACTGGCACAACGCCAGCGCGGCAACGACCGTGTTATCGCTTACGCCAGCAGGCTCCTCTCACCCGCGGAGCGCAACTATTCCATCACTGAGCTGTGAGTGTCTGGCCCTAGTTTGGGCGGTTGCGAAGTTCCGCCCATACTTATATGGCCGACCCTTTTCCGTTGTCACAGACCATCACGCGCTTTGCTGGTTATGCTCACTGAAAGATCCTACAGGAAGACTTGGTCGCTGGGCATTACGTCTCCAAGAATATTCATATACTGTCACCTACAAATCTGGCCGACTACACAAGGACGCTGACTGCCTGTCTCGTTACCCGGTAGACGAGCCTGACGACGCAGACAGTAGTAGCGCCAACGGCATTTTTTCCATGTCTGCCTTCGCTAACATCGCCGATGAGCAGTACCGAGACCTACCGCTGCGAGCACTCATCGAGCGTCTGCGCTCTACACCTACCGACGCGTCCGTTCGCCGCTATGTTCTCCAGGGCGGCATTCTGTACCGAAAGAACTTCCTCCCTGACGGATCTGATCTTCTTCTTGTCGTGCCAAAACATCTACGACAGACTGTGCTCTTTGAGATGCATGACGCACCTACTGCAGGACATCTTGGCGTAACCCGCACGTACGACCGCGTCCGCCGCCGCTTCTATTGGCCTGGTCTCGCTCGCTCCGTCCGGCGCTATGTTGCTGCCTGTGATACCTGCCAGCGTCGGAAAACACCTCAGGTGCTACCTGCCGGTCATCTCCAGCCGATCACTGTCCCTGTGGAACCGTTCTTTCGTGTTGGATTAGACCTCCTCGGTCCCTTTCCCACGTCATCCTCTGGGAACAAATGGGTAGCCGTCGCAACTGATTACGCCACCCGATACGCTATCACGCGGGCTCTCCCTTCCAGTTGCGCCACTGACGTCGCGGACTTTCTCTTGCGTGGCATTATCTTACTTCATGGCGCCCCGCGACAGCTGCTCACTGACCGTGGTCGTAACTTCCTCTCGAAAGTTATCGCCGACATTGTACGTTCCTGCTCCACTCAACACAAGCTGACTACCTCATACCATCCTCAAACCAATGGCCTGACAGAGCGGTTAAACCGTACTCTTACCGATATGCTGTCCAAGTATGTTTCCAAGGACCACCACGACTGGGACATTGCTCTTCCTTGCGTCACATTTGCTTATAATTCTTCCCGGCACGACACCGCCGGATTTTCTCCCTTTTATCTACTCTACGGTCGCGAACCGACCTTGCCCCTTGACACGGCACTTCCTCCTGCTTCGATCTCAACAAGCGAGAATGCGCGCGACGCCATCGCCCTCGCCGACCATGCACGCCAGCTTGCCCGTGCTCGACTGACGGCCTCGCAAACCACTCAGCAGCGTCAGTACAACGCCCGCCACCGTGACGTACAGTTTTCGCCTGGTGCGCTCGTGCTCTTGTGGTCGCCCTCTCGTCACGTCGGACTTTCACAAAAGCTCCTTTCGCGATACACAGGGCCCTACCGCGTGCTGCGCCAGGTGACGCCTGTGACCTACGAAATTGCCCCTGTGAGCTCAACCTCGTCATCTACTGGGGCATCTAATGATGTCGTGCACGTCAGTAGGCTCAAGGCCTATTACACTGCTTCCGAGTCCGGCCTTTAGTCGCTCCGGGACGGCGCTTTTGCCGCCGGGGGTAGTGCTACGGAATAGTATTACCGATGACAAAGAGGCGAGCAGTAAGAAGAGGACGACGACGATTGGAGGCTAGCGCGGGCTGTTGCCTCTTGGCCAAGTGCGGCGTATTACGTTGTAAATATACTTGTATATAGCTTTTCATCTGAGTCTTCTTACGTAACAATATTAACGGGAACGTTTTTCAGCTTGTCACGTAAAAATTCTGCTTTACTGAAAGCGAAGGAGCATTTCTTGCTCATATGCACGTTCCAAGGCATGTTATACAGGTTACTGAATCAAACAAATATTTGTAGCTCAGTACTTTGTATACGATAACATAAAATTGTTTTACGTGTTATGTGAAGGTTAGCGCCCATGTCAACATTGATAAGGCATACCCAATTGCTCACGCCATGCTTACTCATTATTCTTGTTAGCATCAAAGTCGCGCTGGTCCCTGCAGCCGGAAATGTGACACAAAAACACAATTATCAGCGAACAGCCAGAGCCGTGCTGACGATCAAACGGCATTGACAGTGTCATTAATATAGGCAAGACAAAAGCAACGGGCCAGCAGGCTCACTGCATGCCTTGCGGAGTACCAGAAGTCACTGGAAGGTATCCCTAATTGGTTTAATTTATTATTGCGAGAGCAACTATAGGGATGCTGTAGTCGCATTTCCGCCGTCGTCGCAGCCGCCGCCGCCGTCGTGGTGCCGAGATATCGACGGCGCATGCGCCGACCGCGCGGTAATTCAGAAAGTCTCGGTAGACAGCGAACTGCAATTGGCTGCAAAAGCGACGAAACGACGCGGACACTGCTCGATCGGGTCTGTGGAGGAGCCAGGCTAACGTTCTGTCTTCCGCTGCTGGCATGAGCGATGTGCGCGTGAGTAAGCGCACAGGCGTCCTTGTCGACTCGCTGGGCCTCTTCGATTTTCGAAGTTATGGCAGCCCGCTGGCAGCCAGCTAGTTCCGGTTCTGATAGGAAGTCACGTGGGCTGGGATACCAAGACAACCGGAACTTGCCCGAAGTTTGCAAAATCGAACTCCGGGACAGCTGGCCAAATGCAAACATGCTACCAGCATTTCTTTATTCTATGACCAGCATGGCAGCGCCCGGCGAGGCTGGCGAGCGCTCGGCGTAGTCGGTCCATTTATGCGTTGCCAGCTTGAAAATATATAGTTGCATTCAGCGATGCGATCACTTTCTCGTAATTTCGCGTGACTCGGTGCAAGACGCGCACTGGGGCAACCTCACCTTGCGCAGCGCAACAGATGGCCTCCGACGCGGCGGATGACAACACGCGAATCGTGCGTAAGTGATTGTATACTCGAAAGCGATATCTCGAGGATCCCTGCTCGCAGCGATCACGTCGCCCACCGGCGACATTGATGAGTTGGCGTTGTGTCATCGCAAGACATGAAAAAGCAGGTTATGGGTACGCCTCATACGCATAAAACTTCGTGCCGGCCTGCTTGGGCTTCAATTTCAGAAAGTTTCTTGTGGCTGATTGTGCTTCTCATTTTGACCCTAAGGAGCTGGAGACGCGGCTGGCGCCTGAAAATGCACGCTGCCTGTGACCAGCGAAACGTTTCATACACTGGTCGCGATCATGAGAGCAATAAGCCAATGTACGTGTGTCTGATGTACCGAGCGCAATCAGTGCATTCTTAGATCAACGGCCTGCAGTCGAACACATATCGGTTTAGAGCTGCCACCTAAGCATACGACGGAGAAACGGAGCGAACATGGGCTAGCTGCAAAGCCTTCGCTAACAGCAGAAAAAGGAGATATATACATACGCCAGACATGTGAAAAGGAAGGCCATTAGAGAAAGACGAACCCAAAATTTACCGCAATGTGGGAATGAGCGTCTACAACTTGCGTGGAACACGATGCATATAACATGCACGCATAAGAGTGCAGCGCGCTGATCACCGCCGCGAAGAAGCATTCAGGGGACACACACACATACACACACGAAAGCTACAAACGGTTCACCACTGCTCGTATCACACCGCTTCGCAATGCGGAACGGAGCGTAAGCACCTAAAAAAAAGATAATGCCAGAAGTAAGGAAATCCGAAGATGACCGTAGACAGTTGGCTAAGCGAGGTAAATTATGACCTCAAGCTCCCGCATTACAATGCGTGAAGTCCCAGCAAACATGGCGGCGAGCACCCAACGCCTCTTTTAGTCGTCTGCTAGCCAGAGAACTTCCAGAGAGCAGCCAGACCAAAATCGCCCTGGCAGGTTCTGGCAGCCCGCGGGTAGCCAGAACCTGCGAAAATCGATGAAGCCCACTGTGTGCGTACACTCGTTTTTACGCTCCGCTCAGCAGCTGAGCGGAGCGGAAGCGCGCATGCGCCTTCGCCCTGCGCAAGCGGGTTAGCGGTACGATAAATATACGGTCCGCTTAAACGAGCTGTCTGAGTGGAGCGCGCTGCGCAGCGCATTGGCTAGCGTTGGCATCAGAAAGGCTTGCATTGGATGCAGAAGCAAGCTCGCTGGATATCATGTGGCGTTCCCCAAGACGGCGCTTTATTCTCAACTGGATAAAATGAACGGGTAATGCATTACAAGCGCGCGTCTAGGTACTTCATGGACAAATAAGTTATCTTATATATATATATATATATATATATATATATATATATATATATATATATATATATATATATATATATATATATATATATATATATATATATATATATTGGTTCAACTTTATAAAAGTGATCAATGGGTGTTTTTATTTTCTTTCATTACCCTGAATTTGGCCAGAGTCCGCTGCACCTACAAAAGTCCTGAAAAGAAGAGCATGAAAGAGAACCAAATGGAAAAGGAGCTGGTGCTGACAAACATGAACTGGAAGAAAGCCGGAGACAATTCCTAAGCGCACAGCCATGGGGCTAGACGAGGTCCCCGTTAGGCTGATTAATGAACTAGGACCAAAAAGTAAGAAAGCTCTTGTGAAAGCAGTGGACTAAACTTGAAAAGATAGAAGAATACCTGACAGTTGGCGACAAAGTAGAATGAATTTAATTTATGAAAGTAAGGGGAAGAAAGCTGGAATTCACTCGTGTAGACTGTGGACCATTACATCGTTAATATACAGATTAGCAATGCAGGCAATCAAATTAAATCTGCATGGCCAGAGAATAATGGCATTTTCGGAGAACTTCAGAATGGCTTCAGAATAGGTGAGCGTTTGGATGATAACTTATTTGTTCTTACTCAGTGTATCGAAATATCAAGCGTAGAATGTAGACCATTATATGTGGCCTTTTTAGACATTAGAGGAGCCTACAACAACGTAGACCGCAACATATTGTGCGATATCCTGGAAGGAGAAGGCTTAGGCGACAATTGTCTACAGCTCCTGTGCGAGATTTACCTATAGGATACCATTTGCGTTGAATGGGACGGGATGAGAAGCGTGGAGAAAGTCGATATCAACAAAGGACTGAGGCAGGGGTTCCCTTTATACCCACTGCTGTTTATGACGTACATGGTGAGGATAGAGAGGGCGCTAGAAAGAACTAATATGGGGTTTAATTACTCATAAAAACAGGCGGGTACAGCAATAGAGCAGCAGCTTCCAGCTTTATTTTATGCGGACGACATTGTGTTCCTAGCTAACAAGAAAATTGATTTGCAACGTCTGGCTAATATCTTTGGGCAGGAAGGCGAGAACTGAGGTTTGAAATTTAGCGTTAGAAAATCAGGTGTTACGGTATTCAATGAAAACAGTGAACAGAAAGTGGCAATACAAGGCCAGAAAATGCCTCCGGTAAAAGAATATAAATGCCTTGTTATATGTATAAACTAAGGCAATAGATCTGTGGAAATAGGGAAAAACAATAACAGTGAAGTGGAAGAGAAATGCAGCCTTAATGAAGCAAACAGCGCTATGGGGATACAATAGGTACGAGGTGCTCCGAGGTATGTAGAAAGGTGTAATGATTCCAGGAATTACTTTTTTAAATGCGGTTGTTTGCTTGAAATAAGGGGTACAATTAGGACTCGATGGCAACCAAAGGTCAGTGGGGCGCCTCGCATTGGGCGCTCACGGGAAGACTACAAATGAAGTTGTGCAGGGTGAGACGGGCTGGACAAATTTGGAAGTGAGGGAAGGTCACAGTAAAATTGATTATGAAGAACGACTGAGGAATATGGAAAAAAGTAAATGGGCTGGGGGAGTGCTGAGGTATTTGTACAGGAAAAGCATTGATTCACAGTGGAGCAAGAGAACTAGGAAGCTTACCAGCAAGTATGCGGCCTGTAGGGTGAGCAAGACAGCAACCAAGAACGTGAAGCGGAAAGTCAGAGACGCTGAAATAATCTCATGGGTGGCGGCAATGTAAAAGAAACTTGCCATGAGTAACTACTTAAGACGAAAAAACTAAATCAGGAAAGAAACAATGTATGATAACTCAATGTGAAGCGCGTTACTTTTCAAAGCGAGATCAGGATGCCTTAGAACACACACCTATAAAGTGAGATATAAGGAGGAAGAAGAAGCATGTGCTTGCTGCGGTAAAGCTAGGGAAACGATGGAGCACGTTTTATTAGAACGTGAAGACATCTGCCCAGCTGTCGACTCAGGCACCACTGGCCTCCTTGAAACCCTTAGGTTCAGCGAGAGCAGGGGGAAAGTAAACATATCCGCAATAGAGATTAGTAAGAGGCGGTTGGAAGATTTTTGGAAGAGAAGTAGGGAAACGACAAAAACGGAGACGTACAAAAACAAAGTTCCCAATAGAGGGTCGGAATATTTGGTTATGGGAATTGATCGCGTTTTCTTTTTCTTTTTTTAATCTATATAGGGCATTAGGCAGTATAATAGCAAAAGCTTGGTGGCGCGAACCACCACCCCGTTTCAAAGAGGACGCTCATAACATCCATCCATCCGTGCGCTACGCTACGCTAAACGTACATCTGAAACGGGAAAATCTCCCGCCGCTCTGCTGTGGCGCAGCGGGGAAATTCGGAGCGGAGCGGACCGTAAGGACGCTTAACCAAAAAACACTCTGGTGACGCGACTATCAAGACGTTTAACGTGAGAAAAGTTTAGAGTATAGGTAAAAAAAAAATTAGCAGGGAAAAGGTTGATATGGCCGGATCCATTACAAGCATAGGCAGCTGTACAAGGTAGATGCAGAAGTTTTCAGGAATAGAAAAAAATGCTGGATAAAAAGCATGTTTAGCATACCTGATTAACTCAATCAGGCTAGGTTACCAGTTCTTGCCGCCATGTTTCAAAGGGAATGCCAATAAACCATCATCATCATCATCATCATCATCATCCTAACACTGGTCTCAGCGGAACGAACAGTAAATGTTATTTCTTGTCGCAGCGTTTATTTTTATGAACAAATGAACACGAAATAAAGAGTGATTGATTTATTGCTCGCTTGCTTGCTTGCTTGATTGATTGGTTGATTCGTTGACTGATTCATTCATTTATTGGTTCATTCATTCATTTATTCATTGATTGATTGAATGATATCCCACTACGCGCTGAGCAATGCTGACGGTTTCTCATCGGTCTCCTGTACTATCGACTTACGACCCTTGCAACACAATTGATTGGCAGCGCGCCTCGTCACTCCAGCGTTGTGAGACGCCTGGTAGATGTAGGGGCGCTGTTTCTTCTTCCAACGGACAAGTATACCCTGCATGCTAATTCGCGCCATTATGGCGCACCACGCGCGGTTAAAACACCGTCCGGTGAGTACAAGTGCCGCGCTAAACCTTACCATTGCTGAAAGCCATTTCATGCGAAAGAAATGACGTGAATTCAGCGAAAAGTAGCTTACGCACGCATGTACGCAAGGCCGTCCTGTAGCGTAGTTCCCCGCTTCAACGAATTATTCGTTCTTTTCGTAAGTCACTATAGCTCACGACTGGAAGTGGTGCCCTGCCTACACAAAATTTCGCACAACCTGAAAAAGGTTGTAGGCAGGTTTGGGGTACCGCTCGTTTTTTCCGCTCCAGAAAAGCTGTCCAAGCTATGCCCTCGTATCTCCGGTAAGGAATCCGTAAAAGTGGATGTGGAAGAAAGCATGCCCGGCCATAGGTGCGGTGCCAATAAGGAGCGGTATGCGAGATACCGCTTTCGTGCGGTAAAGCCTATATGTAGGCCAAACTCGCAGATCCCTGAACGATCGGCTGAGGGAGCACCAACGAAAGTTAGGGAACAGCGAAGACATGCGCTTAGTACAGCACTGCAGCTCCTGCAAGAAGTGTTCGCTGCATTTTGAGAGTGCGAAGATATTAGATAGGGGCAAAGACCAGACCGCACTACAGCTACTGGAAGCCTTTCACATAAAGAGAAAGGGCAGTGATTGCATTAGTGATACGTCAATTGTGTTATATAGTTCGGAATGTGGCCTTTTCTCAGCAAGAAGATAAAATCTACTTTGTGGGGTGTTGTGGTGGCACGCGTTCTTTATCTCCGAACGCGCATGCGCGAAGCAGCCTTTATGTTCAACTTCTTTGCACGGAATAAAATCAGTTCTGAGTGCAGCGATTGTCCGTGTCTGTCGGTCTTGCTTTCTATTGTGTGTGTGTGTTTTTGGCGCTGCTGTTATACCTGCAATAAGTGACCAACTCGCCCAAGAACTCGTTTTACTCACTATACACAATGCCAACATTTCTGAAACGCCAAATAACCTAAGCTTTAAATATAGTCTATACTGAGGAATGGTGTCGAACACCTTACTGAAGTCGAGGAATATTGGATGATCTGGTCAGTTAGCGCCAAGCTAGAAACGAAAAAAAAACACGGTAATTACTCTTGCAATACATGCAACGCTATTCCACGTATCCTATGATTTTATGCGTTTTGTGTAAAACGCGTTACATTTAGGTGAGCGATAAAATATCTGCGAAAAACTCACACTTACTCCTTCAAAGGGAATGGCATTTAGAATCTGCATCTGTGCCTGGGTCTCGTTGTTGTGCCATGTAATGACTCTAGTGACTCTAGTACCATATAATGACTCTAATGTGGTAGTTGAAGTGTCGCGGAAAAATTGTCGTCTTGAGTGAAGCCAATGCAACGTATCCCCGTCTCGCGTGCAGAAGAGCCCATACTTCCACCAGAACGTTACGTGCACAAATAAACGGGAATAAAACACATTTACTGGGTAGCATTTACAACAGGTTCTATGCATACAAGTAGGTGGGTAGGCAGACCGCGCAATTCAGTCGGCGTCCTTGCTTTCCAGCAACGCACTGTCACAACGCGTCAGATTTTACTATGCGTATAAATGGTTGTTCTTCGTAGGAGCTGCCTGGTAGCCTTCATGGAACAAGAGCTGACTCCCGAGAAGGCTGCGATCGGCGTGCTTTCCGTGTTTCAAGCGTGGGCGCCTGGCAGCCGCCAGCTGGACTTGCTCAAGGTTGGTCTAACACAGCAACAGATATGTATGCTCAGCTTGCGTCCAGTGCGGTATAGTACGCGCAATGTAAACACACAGAGCGGTCGCCCCAGTAAACGTGCACTTTCAAAATTCCCGCCCAAGCACTGCGCAACGTATCCCGACCTTGTCGCAACTATTTTGCGTACGATGCGCGGTGAGCGCGTTGTCAAACCGGTCATTTTGGGCTTGTGAAAACGGCTACATGTCATTAGCCATATTGTTGGTGATAACAACGCCATTATCGCACCACGTGAAAGGGATGTGGTGTCGCCACGCCGAAAATATGCCTGAAAACACTCTCGGTGGTGCAGGAAAAGTGAAAAAAAAAATCTGGGCAGCCAAGAAATGTCATCTGGTCTGGAAGTCAAACCAAGGAAAACTGTTTTACCACTTTAGTCGTTATACCCGATGAGCAAAGCAAGAAGCCTACAATGGCAGTGATCTCCAAATAATTTTTTTAGCGAATGACTATACCGCAGAAACATACCGCAGAAACAAACATACCGCAGAAACAAACAGCAGGTTATAGATTTCCTCTGTCTGTTGACACTGTGTACATGGGCCAAACTGGCCGGTACCTAAATAAGTGGTGGAAAGGGTATGTGTATTTGCTGAACGCTTCAGCAAGTCTACACTTGCCCGCGCATTTACGTGAACGCAGGTTCAGTCCTATCACGAATTAGAAGCGAACTGATGGAACCTGTCTCACGATGACTGTAGACGGTAATGTCTTTAGCATTGAATCAGTGCAGCGACACGACTCACGGCCATCGTCTAAATGAGTTATGTATCAGGCGTGTACTGCAGTGCCTACTCCTCTTTATCGCTTTTCTAATGATACTCAGCGCCATCCAGCAGTGCCACCGGAAAGCCTGTGCGTTGCCTCCGAAATGCATGGCGCGCCGATGCGTGCGAGCGCTGAGAAACGCGTCATGTGGCAACCGGGCCCATCTCTGGCTCTTCTTTCTGCACCCGCTGCGCCATCTAGTGGTGCTGCCGAGAATTAGGCGCGTAGCCTCCGAGACCAGAAGCATAACGCGCCGGCGCCTGAGCACGCAGAAAATTGTTCCCTCGCTTGCCCGCCATTGGGCCAACCTGAGTCACTGAGTCTGTGGCAATGTGTACGTACACGCCGCTCTTCGGCGAATGTATTTCCCACCGGGTCACTGTAGATGCAGGACAAGGTAGGTACCGCTATTCGAAGAAACTTTTCGACGCCGATTTGGAGCACTGGACAAGCGCCACCCTCTGTGCTGATCTTCACTGAATCTTTTTGATGTCGACACGGATCACTGGATATGTGCCCGTAGGGTTGTACCGTTCATCAATGAACTTCTTTGATGCCAACTTTGATAACTAGGCATGTCCCACTGGGAATGTGCCGCTCTGCAATGACCAAAAGATCCTTTAGCTTTATCCGCTGCTGAGCGAAAGTGAACTCACATCACAAGTGTTCCTCAAGAACAGTAACCAGCCGCATTATCAGGCTGCGCTACAAATGCACTGGGCTTGTGCCACCATTCAATGAACTTCTCACCCGCTTGGCTCACTGAGTATGTGTCACTGAGTGTGCGACAAGCGACGAAACAATTCTCAGCATGAGCAGGCACCGGCGTGCCACGCTTCTCGTCTCGGAGGCCACGCGCAGATTTCTCCGCAGTGCCACTAGTTGGCGCAGCGCGTCCACGAAGAGCGAGAGAGGAGTCCAGTTGCCGCATGACGCGTTTCTCAGTGAACCTGTGCGCCATATATTTCTGAGGCGACGCGCAGGCTTTCCGGCGGCGGGGTTGGATGACGCCGAGTGTCGTTAAAAAAGTGCGAAATAGGAGCGCCGCTGCAGCACGCGCCTCATACATAACTAGTTTCGACTGTGGCAATAGCTTGCGTCGTTATATTGATGCAGTGCTAAATGCATTGCCGTCGAGTCATCGTAACATGGGTTCTGCCTGGTTTTTGCCAACCAATGCTTCCTCTTTCCTTTTTCTCCAACACTTTTGTGACTATGAAGTGCATACATCCCTCCCCCTCCCACCCCCGCTTCCTATTTTCTGACCTGTCGCTTTCTTTGCAAGTAAGATGGACTCACACAAGAGACAGCGTAATAATAAAGCTGGCCTATCACGGAATTGGTGCAAACAAAAGTAGGCATATTCTAGAAATAATGTAGACGAAAACAGATTAAAATTAATTCCGCCGATTGTGAAATCATAGATGGAGAGTTACAGAAGAGTACTCGTGTGCCCTCGTGTGTAGTTCAGTTTGTAATGCGACCTGTTTTTGCAGACAGTGTACTCCTGATAATCCTGATAATGCTATCACATTCAGACGCTCAGTAGTAGAGAATCGGGGCCAAGCTTAGTTTATTCCTCATGGCCAAAACTCACTCAATCCGCCCGTCCGTTCCGCCCTCGTTATGCCCACGCAAGCTAATGGTAGTGCGTACGACCGCAAGGTGGATTGTGCTGCCAAATTTGGTGTTCGCTAAATCTGCACGAGAGGATTACACGCGCACTCCGATTAAACGACGCAAAGCCTACTGACAGCTGGCACCTAATGCCAACAGCAGACGACACTGGCATATTTTTTGTCGATGTGAGTTCATATCTGCGGCACTGTGATGACGCGGCTTATGCTGTCGCATTCGGTTCTGTGGTCGCATGTGTTACACTGTGCAGTCAACTTGTCAGCGCCACCTTTTAAAAACATGTTGCAATTGCATTATGTCGCAACAGGGGATGTATTCTCGGAGGATCACTTTCATCATTATCATCATCCTAAGTATGTATTTATGTCCACTGCGGGACGAAGGCCTCTCCCTGCGATCTCCAATTACCCTTGTCCTGCGCCAACTTATTCCAAATTGCGCCTGCGAATTCCTTAATTTTATCACCCCACCTAGTCATGTGCTCTCCTCGACTGCACTTCCCTTCTCTTTACACTCATTCTCTAACCCTAATGGTCCACCGGTTATTTTTTCCTCTTAATATCAATTAGAATATCGGCTATTACCGTTTGCTCCCTGATCAAAACCACTCTCTGTCTCTTAACGTTACGCCTAACATTCGCCGTTTCATCGCTCTTCGCGCGGTCCTTAACTTGTTCTCATGCTTCTTTGTCAATCTCCATGTTTCTGCCCCATATTCTGAATTGGCTGGTTGATCAAACCTCTCGAATCATCCAAAGTGCTGCCTACTACGTCACGCGAATAGCATAGTACAGCTGAAAGTGATTCGTCCGAGAATGCCCATAGATCGCTATGTATAGTCGGTTGTGTTCGGCGCAATTTCGCATATTCTGTAGTTATGCTATTCACAGCTTGCAAGAACACGCGCATGCACGCGCAAATGTTGCGGAATACAGCTGCGTAGGTCGACAAGTCACGCTTCTTTACCACTCAGCGCGCGTGTGATGATATTAAAATACAGCTTGCTGATTTGCTTGATTTTGCTAGTTCATGTTTTTGTTTATTCTGCCAATTTTTAGTGTGCTTAAAATACTGATGAATGAAATGCATTTTCCTTTTTATATACATATAACAGCACCAAAGAAGAAGTGCGGCATAAAACAGGCCTTGGAATTTTAATGTTGGCTGCGTGTAAAATTTAGAAACAAAATAAGACCTTAACTCAAGCAGAAAAATTAAAGCTGTGTTCAGCCATGGATGAAGATCTTACTATGTGTCAAACTGTTTTGCATAAGTGGCTAACTTGAAGCAGCAAGGAAATGAAGGTTAAGCTGTGTGAGTGTACAATTTATTATGACTGGCATAAAAGCAATGCTCACGTATAATGATAACCATATGCAAGGCCACTCATCAAATTATTTCAAGAATACTTATATGAAAGCAAATAATAATTTATATTGCTTACAAGACAACTTATTTCGAGTGAAATCATATAATTGCATTCCTTCTTGCCGGCTTTGGTGGTCAATCTGCTGCCTCTCTACTGCTTAGACATACCTCATTCGGCACTTGACCAAATTACGACACATTTCCAAAGTACACAGAAATGAAGCAGTATTATGACAGGCATGCTCCTTCTCTCATCCATAGCGACAAACAAGGATGGCAGACTTCAGACTGTTTGATGTTGTCAGAATCATCCATGTGCGTTTTCTCTTGATTTCTTTACCCAATATAAAAAATGAGCGTGCGTAGGATGCACATAATCAGTGACCTATTGTAGGCTGTACTCAGGTTATATGACTGAGCTAGGCATGGGCCAAGTGTTTTTTTACGCAGCAGCAACCTATCTACCTAATGCACAGCCCGATTTTTGGAAAATAGTAGTGTGCATAGCATAACATAAACACGCGGCAAGTATCTGTATTTTATCTGAAAGCAAACCAAGATTATTAAGCGACTAACCTTCGCAGTCAGCTCAGTGGTCTCCCCTTGTGTGAAAACGTTGATGTAGCCATTGGGATTGTGTTTGGTTTTCTTTACAAGTAGCTGCTTTAACAGGCACAGGACAACGAAATGAAGTGCAGGCTCATTGGCGCAAGAAAGTAACGAAATGTTTGTCGCCAATGTTTCTTTATTCTCATAGCAAACCAACAGACATTTCCTTTGGTGCAGCTTTGCGAGCAATGGGCAATATGTTCTGCGTAAATGTGCAAGACTGGTGTGTTCTATTATCATCTAGTCACTACTCGAGTTACCAAATAAGTGACAGCCCCATGAGCACTGTGAAAGAGAGCACAGAAATTTGCAGTCAAGAGGCCACAGTGGCTCAGCCTCTGTGCCAAGGGTAAAATTGTTCCACAAGAAAGCATGCATAATGGCAAATTGGGTATGCATTCATATATATGTGCTATTCAAATACGTACATCACAACTAATCTTTCATTCCTTCCTGCATTGCTCACCACTGTAGTTGATATTGCAGCGCTGTGCGTGCGTGGAGTAAAATAACCTGACAAATTAACTGTGGTAATTCAGTACATTGAAAGCAACTTTCCCTGTGACTTAGATAATATAATGCTCCTACAAATGGTTCACCTTAATATCAGCCGCTTTCTTAACTACTTGTTCACTCTGTTACACCTGAACTATACGCCACCAGGCATTTCTATATTCCTGCAGGCACGCTTGAAAAGCATGACTATTCAAAAGTATCCCTTTCCATCACTCTGAAATGAAGTTGGGGCACATTCGTTGTCAAAAGAAGCTTAAAAGCATCACGGTCTAGCATTCTTACAGCCTCTGAAAGGTAAGGGTTCACACTCAGCTTTGCCGGTGTGACGTTTAACATTTATAAAGCAAGACCATATATATATATATATATATATATATATATGGACAGAAAGGACACAACACAAATGCAAGCATTGTGACCTCCAAGTCATAATACGATTAATTTTCTCTGGTTTTCTGTGTAGATATTTTCAGCTATCAACATGTAAAAAAATTCGTTCAGTTCGAACTGTTATAAGTAAACTGAGATACCATAAAAAGCGACACAATACTAAGGTGTACACTCTTTTTTTGTCACATCAACTCTTCTCTTTATGAGGCAGCTCAAATAGATACATGCCCTATTCGTAACTGCAAACAGTATCCATTTATCATTTAGAGCTCGAAATGAACAATGCAAAAGATTCCTAATGTGTCAGACATTCAAGATAGCGGAAATTTGGGCTTGGTTGACTGTACCTATATGAATGTGTGCGCTATAGAACCAGATGTCATACATTCATGTGCTTACTGGTCCAGTGCTTCGCAGACTGATGGCCATGTTTGGTACAACTTGAGTAGCACATCCATAATGAACTACTACATACAAAACCCCTTTTTCACCTCTGCTTTGATATTTTACCCTCCGACATAGAAGGCAAACGTCCACACTGGAATATTTGTTTACGTCGATATTCAAAGCGCAAGCAGGCTTCCGGCTTCACACGACTCCATTTTCCACACATGGTGTTCATTGTATTTTCTGATTGTGCATTTATTGCCTGTCGTATATCTTTTAATGTGAAAATACTTTCTACCACATATTTTTACTTTAGATCTTTTTAACTTGTTCATAAGCTCTATCTGCTCTACATGTACAGATACCTCCTGCAGTGAACGCATGTGTGCTGTCCCTTCATTAGTGCAGTAAATGTTACGAAAGCTGTGAATTCATACAATAGAAGGCCTATTAAATATAAACAAGAAGCCTACAGAAAAGAGCATCATGACAAATAGGCTGGGATGGTGACACTACTCTAAAGTTTATTTTCCATTACTGCTGCCGCATGGTTATGACCGATATACTCACGAAGGTTTGGGTCATTAACATTTGGAGTGATGAGTGATCGTTGCATGCTGGCAACATCTTCGTCGGCCTCTGTCGGCCACTTAACTACATGTAGCGTGCTTAGATGTGTGATTATTGGTTTAGCTGAAGCAATGTATCATACACAGCTTCCGCAGACAATCTGATCGGCCAACACCATGCAGGAATTAGTCTTCAGCTATCGGTTCAGTGGTAGCTTTCCACTAAATTTACTGTTGAAGTGGGAGGTTCCGCTCCCTAGAAAGGCATAAGTGAAAATGAGGTTAGAACTCATGACAAGAAATGCAGTCGCCATGTATGACTGGAAAACAACACGTAACTGAATGATGAGCAGTGTAATTCGTCTCACCAGCGTTGAAAGTAGTGTAGCTGCATTCTCTATTTCAATGCTGGTATACTAAACACAAATCCTTGAGTTGTTATTATGACATAATCAACACGACCACTCTAGTAAGCTATTGCAAAGGCTAAATAAAAGCTACTGCCTCAGGTAATGTCATTGGTCTGAAATATACATTTTCACATGCAGCGGTTACAGTCCATAAATTGGTTTACATACAGGTAGAACATGTAACTATACCACGTGATAAAATTTAAGTAGGACCAGGTGAATACTGTAGAAAGCATCTTTGATGGAGGCTTGTTCGTAGGACGTCTTGATAAGATAACTTGTGTTGTTTGACTTACACACGCTTTCACATAAACGCGATGACTGCATGCATTTTGTGTTTACTTGTTACTGTGTATGTCAAATTAACAGCACAACACAACGTATACAATCAAAACATAATTAGATATTATAAGTCGTACAGAACTCATTCCTATTAGTTACGCAATAATTCATTTTCCTCACGTGCAGTTAGTCAACTGGATCCATAAGTCAAGCTAACGTTGTTAATCTAGCTGGGCTTCGGTGTCATTTCCAGAATATGACAAAATAAAGAAGTGTCCGTGTGTATGGCTCTAAACCTGATGGCTTGACAATACGTCAATTGATGACATGACAATATGACTATATGTCAAAGTTACGTCAAAAGAAAAATGTAGCACACTGACCAAAACAGCACGGCTAATATAATAAAGGGAGCAAATATGCTGCCGGCAGCGTCACTTGAAAATTTTACCAGTAGTTCGTTCTCATTCACTGGCTTCGATCACAAAACTAATAGTGACATATATATGAGCACTTGGGTTCGCACTATATTCATGGCAGCCAATAGTCACCCTTTATATTGTGATAGCAGCTGAACTCTCAGGCGCAATGCACCGTGACGATGAACATATTAACGAATCAAAAGAGGCGAGGCGCCTCTTTCCATAATCGGGCAGTACAGCTGAATACGGTTTGCATATTGAGTAGAACCTGTGCAAAATGAAGATCGACGGGATGGCCCCTTAAAGCGTACAGTATTCTACACCCACAAACGACTGCTAGCAGTACGCTTACAGCTAAATGAAAGAGAACTGGAAAAGCACTTTATGGGCATACTTTGCAGACACAAGTCAGTTTAAGGCACTATTCGGCGCTGACGGTTGGCAGGCTCAGTGAAGACAGAACGTAAACCACTTCCTAGGTGAATTATGCTGGTACTTGCTATAAAATGTGTTCTACCAAGTGCCAGGTGCCATGTGCAATGTGTTGTGCCAAGTACCAAGACAAGTGAGACGAACCACAGAATGAACTGAAGTTAGAGTAGATCTACAAAGTGTCGGCAAACTTTCCTTTAGCTTGCTCTATCTGCATTAGTAACGTGACCATGGCTTACCAGTGAGGAAGAACTGTGGGCAAAGCTTCTCTCATGCTATACTCCTGGCTGCTTGCAGAATATGATATATCAATATAGCTTTGTCCGAAACGTAAAGCTGTACAAAATCAAAATGTCCTTACATAGATAATGTATTCATTTACCATGCCACTGTACTTGGTCAGCAGCAAAAACCAAGCAGTTAGGATTCTTGCGTATGCAAGCCACTTGTATTGCAAAATATAGAGCTATTTACTTAGTACAATCTAGAAATTCCTGCTCTTCCCACGAACGTCCACATGATAAAGGTCAAAGCTGCCCGAGCTTTGCATTCATGGCAGTTCTCTCAGACGTGTCCACATTTCACGACCACTCTATATGTCTTGATGTATGTAGCATTTAAGATGTTCCCTAATTCTCCTCACCGATAGAAGCATGTTGCCAAACGCAGCAACAACTTTTGGAACACATGATACCTGTAGGAAGCAGGAAAGGCTGGTGTGTGGGGCTTCTCTATCGGGGTACATAAGAGAACGTGATCGGCAACACTTATACAGAGTTCACTTCTGAGCACACAGACATCGCACAAAACAAGTACTTTTACGCCTAGCAACACTGCGACACATTGCACACATGTGACAACTTGTATCTTGCGAATACACTTTGTGAAACCAAGAACCCAGCTCGAACGTCGCGGATGCCACGGCACTCACAGCCGGCAAAACGGCTCATACGTAGTATATCACATGACGAATGACAGCGGTAATGAGCCCATAAACCTCATCACTACTGATCGTGTCATCCCTTCTGAAAGCTGTAAAGGACTGGCGTTCGCGGCAACGGGCTCAATACACAGAACACATTCAAGTTGCGTGCGCTGGGTGCACTAATCGGACACTTGTCATTTCGCCACGTCCTGAACACGTGTCCTACTTAGACTGCACGTGTATGTGATGGATTTCTAGTTAGCAATTCACGCGTGAAGCACGCACAATAAATCAAGATGTCGACGGCTCCAAACATTTCTTCCGACATCCGCGTAAACGTCGAATGTGTTCCGTCTGTTTCTGTCGGTGATCGCACGCGCCGATGAGGTCTGGAAGAGTACATCGGCTTGCTGCCTTCGATGACTGTCTCCGCGGGTGTTGGATAACTCTAGTAAATATCACAAGAACGAGAAGAATATACTTTTTTTTACTCAGCTGTAGTTTAGGTTTAGCGTGACCGCTTCGCTTTGAGCAAACCGAACTTTGATTAAGACAGCCGGACAGCTATCCGCAAGGCAAAGCGGAGCATCAATACGGAGTGCGGAACGGAGGGCGGATTGCGCGAGCTTGGGTCATCAGGTCATGGCTTACATTGTCTCGTGAAGTTTTGGGATACCTACCACACAGCTGTGGCCCGTAGCGAACATTTATGAAGGCCTTTCCAAAAAGATACCGTCTCGCCGTATATAGACTCAGCTGGAGGTCTCCGCGGCCATGCGGTGTTGTTTATTCATCCCGTATTCGTCAGGTGTGTTGAACTTTTAAACATGCATCGCTAGTTTTCATATCTTTCTGTGCGTACTCGTCTCCTCGCAGTGCTTCCTTCACTACTCAAATATTTGCGTGCTAGTCATCGCTGCACTACGTCTCATACCTTTAACGACATGTGGACTTCGGTTAGCATTTAGGTAGAAGGTGCGAAGAACAATTAGATATGAGATGGAAATAAAATACAATTCCACCCGTCGTGTGCTTTTCCACAGCATTTATTTGCAACCATTCAGGAAGAGTTCGATTAACGTAGATTCCAACTAGTTAACATTGTGTATGACAAGCAGTAGAGATGGCGCTTGAGATTATAATTGCTCCAGACGCCTTCATCGCCGCTTTTGATTAGCTTTAGAAGGAGAAGCGATAGAGGGAGGAGAAAGTAGGAGGGTCCAGTAGGAGAAAGCAGACTGCCGAAAGGTGATAGCGGCTTCGTTGTGCATGTTGCTGGACCTTAGAGGAGGTCATGTTTATGGCTGAAGGAGCTGCCATTTTTTTAGACGAGTCTGGCCAGGTTTGTGGAGTCGATAAACTGCACGAATCGGTGTAGGGGTAGGAGGTTACCCGGAGAAGAAATCTTCGTAGCGTGCAGCAAGGCCGGTGTGGTGGTGTTGCTGCAGCAGCGTTGTGCGTTGCGCGGTGAATGCAGTTCAAGAGACAAGGGTGTGGCCCAAGGTTTCGCGATCTGCACAGGAGTCGCAGGCTTCAGTGGATGCTCGGCCTTCTCTGCAGAAGCGAGGAGCGGTTCTGACGAAAGCTACGAAGAACCCGATGATCAGGGATCTGTCGCGGCTTTTGAGACCTTTCGCCAGTAGGGGCTTCGGGGCTCTTCGAGCCGTGACCCTGGGGTCAAGGTGTAGGCGGCCGGCCAATGACAAGTACCACTTAACAACAAAACTATTCCTTGTTTCAGCCCCGCGATTGGTTAAAATTTTCTCTAATGAAAAATTGTACGATAAGAGCTTTTTGTGACTATGACCCAGATTCTTATAGAACTGTATGTACTATTACTATTTTGCCTCTTATTATATTTCTGTTGCTGCGCTCTTTCGTGAAGGTACTCGGGCTGCTATTCCTGCGGTACGACGTGGCCGTGGTACTGTCGGCGCGTTTCTCGTTCGAAGACACCACGCAAAGAGGCGCCACCGGTCACTACAGCCTCAGGATCTCTCCCACCGTCGCGCCACGGCTGCTGGCTTCTTCCAGCTCCGAGCACGTGGAGACCAGAATGCTCGCGTCCATCCAATCACACTTGCAGCAACGAACACCGGCTGCAGGCAAACCAACCGTCGCAGTGGACCTCCGCGGCGACGTCCTAAAGGCGAGCATTCGGCTTCGGGACTCTGTGCAGAGCTCAGACGACACTGTACTCGAGGAAGACGCAAGCCTCCTTCAACAGCGGTTTCCGCACTTCGACCTGAGCTCGTGGCGTGAGATAATCCTCGAGTGCTGCGGTTCGTGCAAACTGAAAATCCAAAGCCTCTCCTCCATGCGGAATGTGCTAAATGTCCTGACAGATGGCGCGACGAGGCATGAGGCACTCGTCGCCTATTTTGTGGTATCGGCGGCTATTTCTACGTTCTCCGAGGAGATTGCGCGCGCCGACACCGCCAGAGGATTGACTTGGCGCGCCGCCTTCTGCGACGAGGCGGTGCTCAGAGCTGCGCCCCTGTGGCTCGTGTCTTCAACGAGCGTCCTCACTTCCGACGAAAAGGACACGGTGGTACGAACGATGTACGCCGCCACATTGGATGCCGTTGCCTCTGACGCAGATGCTCTGTTCGGCGACGCTTCGGACGCAAGAAAGGCGCGCCAAGTACTTGCCGAACATAAACTGCTACTGCCGCAAGACATCGCCCGAGAGTACGCTCCGTTTGCGCCCAACCTGAGCGGTCGCTATGTCGAGAACAAGTTCGCGCTCCGCGGATTCCTGCACAGGGTGAGCACTGCATTCTCGTGCAAATTCGCAATCCAACGATAATTGTGGCCGCTTTTTTTCCTGTCCTTTCGACATTGTCCACCCACTCTCCTCTGTAATGCTCCAGCCCTCAGTGTAAATAAGTAATTCATATATTCGGTACTACGAGCTTTCTACGAGTTTAAAACCGCTATCACTTTGCCTGCATGTAACTCCAAAGTTTATATAGTCGCTCTTCAATCCAACTGTTGGAAAGTTGCATACGCTTAACCTATCTTCATGTACCATTCTTTGTTGACCTAAGGAAGTTCTTTCATAACTACAATGCTGATTCCACGTTCCAGGAAAGAGAAAGCAACAGTTACCGCTTTCTATACCTCAGCTGCTCACTTTATAGCTGTATGTGCTAAAAGATGCTAAGAGCTGTCGATAGAAATTAAGCATTTCTTAAAATTCTCCTCAGCAACCATCGTCAGAAAGTTTGGATATAAGGTCCAACTCGTAAAGCGCCGTCCAGGAAGTCTTCCACCTCACGAGCTTACAACTGCGTTTAGTAGCCGAAATAGAAGCAAATGAAATCTGACGAGACTATCGTGCGAGAAGGCGAGCTGCCCTCACTTCAGCAGAGATTCTCCCCAATCTTTCGCCAGCAGCCCCGGCAATCGACCTTAGTCTCCAACCTACTCCCACATCAGAACCAGTGCCCCACATGTTGGCACACGTGACATTTGTGTCGTGATCTACGCCTCTTCGTTTTCTGTTTCTCAGGATTTTTTTTCTTGCTGCGTGGTGCCTCTTCAGAGGCTGTTTTGTAAGCTGTGTGGTTTAACTAAAATCCCCAAGTTCGAAATGCTAACTGTGCACAGCAGGGTCCATATATCATCGCTCCAACTGAAGTGGCAGCCGCAATATTATCCGGACGGCCCATTCCGATAGTGGTGCCTGTTGAACAGGGCGTCGACGGAGAGCACACTTTTGCGGTTAGGGTGGCGTTCAGGGCATGGAATTCACCAAGCCCATCGACTACTAAGTCAAGTTGTAGAAAATGAATGAAAAAGGGTTTATCTTAGTTACACGGCTCCAGTTACGGAGGCCCACTCCATGCAGGAGCAAGTTCAACGTCTCAGTTCACATCAAGACCCTCTGTCCTCACTCTCGAAAAGTTTCTGCATTCAATACAGTCCTCTTCCCTAGGCGAGTCGACTAGGAAATTTCAAGACTGTCCAGCAGCAAATCACCATCGTCGACTTTGTTGCGATACCACGCCCATGCTCGCAATAACCTGCAGTCACTCTGGCTTCGAAGAGACCGGTTTGCAATATGTGGTAAGAAAGCAACCTGCGCCTCTCAAGTCTTCGGGGTTGTCCCTCCCCCCTTTTTTTTCAATCGTTCAGGCAGCCAGGTAAAGGGCGGGGTGAAAGCCTTTCGTCGAACCCTTTAAGTCGGTGTCCACGCTGCGTTGACGTCTGTATAGTAGGGGCGGTGGTTGGACTCGTCATAAACGTCTAATTAACTACTCCGCTCAATTCATTGTCGTGGTTCCCTCCCTTTCATCCTTTCATCATCATCATCAGCCTGGTTACGCCTACTGCAGGACAAAGGCCTCTCCCATACTTCTCCACCAACCCCAGTCATGTACTAATTGTGGCCATGTCGTCCCTGCAAACTTCTTTATCTCATCCGCCCACCTAACTTTCTGCCGCCCCCGGCTACGCTTCCCTTCCCTTGGAATCCAGTCCGTAACCCTTAATGACCATCGGTTATCTTCCCTCCTCATTACATGTCCTGCCCATGCCCATTTCTTTTTCTTGATTTCAACTAAGATGTCATTAACTCGCGTTTGTTTCCTCACCCAATCTGCTCTTTTCTTATCCCTTAACGTTACACCTATCATTCTTTTTTCCATAGCTCGTTGCGTCATCCTCAATTTGAGTAGAACCCTTTTCGTAAGCCTCCGGGTTTCTTCCCCGTAGGTGAGTAATGGTAAGACACAGCTATTATACACTTTTCTCTTGAGGGATAATGGCAACCTGCTGTTCATAATCTGAGAATGCCTGCCAAACGCACCCCTGCCCATTCTTATTCTTCTGATTATTTCCGTCTCATGATCCGGATCCGCCGTCAATACTTGCCCTAAGTAGATGTATTCCCTTGCCACTTCCAGTGCCTCGCTATCTATTGTAAACTGCTGTTCTCTTCCGAGACTGCTAAACATTGCTTTAGTTTTCTGCAGATTAATTTTTAGACCCACCCTTCTGCTTCGCCTCTCCAGGTCAGTGACCATGCATCGCAATTGGCCCCTGAGTTACTAAGCAAGGCAATATCATCAGCGAATCGCAAGTTACTAAGGTATTCTCCATTAACTTTTATCCCCAATTCTTCCCAATCCAGGTCTCTGAATACCTCCTGTAAACACGATGTGAATAGCACTGGAGAGATCGTACCTCCCTGCCTGACGCCTTTCTTTATTGGGATTTTGTTGCTTTCTTTATGGAAGGCTACGGTGGCTGTGGAGCCGCTATAAATATCTTTCAGTATTTTTACATACGGATCGTCTACACCCTGATTGCGTAATGCCTCCAAGACTGCTGAGGTTTCGACAGAATCAAACGCTTTCTCGTTTTAGATAACGTTTTTAGATAATGGTTGGGTGAGCGCCCTTCGTAGGACCTTTCAACGGTCGGTGTCCCCACTACGTTGACGTCTGGATAGGAAGGGTGGTGGTTTTGACACGTGGTAATTGTCCAATTAACGCCTTTGTGGCGTCGAGACGTAGCAAACACCTCCGCCACCAAGAGATCCGACCTGAGGGCGACCACATGCCAGGTTTCCCGAAGCGTCGATGTTCGGTCGCGGCCTCAGGGATCGTTCTAGTTGTGATTGCTAAAGTCACACGGCAGCTCGAGGGCGCAGCCCTCGCTTCGTAGTGTCCACCTCGCTGGGAATACACAGGCACACAAATGCAAACTTGTTGGCGTGCCAGAGCGACACGCCTACCAGACGCTATGATCCCTATATTTATTTATTTATTTATTTATTTATTTATTTATTTACTTATTTATTTATTTATTTATTTATTTATTTATTTATTTATTTATTTATTCATTCATTCATTCATTCATACCTCAAATACCCCATTTGGGGTTTTACATGAGGAGTGGGCATATTTAGGTCATATTTTCAATGAATGCCTTGAACGATGAATGACTGGAGTGGTGCACCGTTTCAGCAGGTAGATGATTCCGGTCTTTCGCTGTTTGTACGAAGAGTTAAGATGAGCGGTGGTGCGAGCTGGGTGGGGATGAACAGCCTTTGAATGGCTATGGCGGGGTGAGGTGCGATGCGCAGGCGTGATGTCGGTCTGGTAAAGCAGCGAGTGATAAAATTTGTAAAAGAGACACAGTCTTGCTGTTTTGCTGCGGTGCTCGAGGGTTCGAAGGTTCAGAGAAGACTTAATTTTAGTGACGCTAGTGTGGCAAGAGTGATCAGAATGAATGAACCTTGCTGTGCGATTCAGTATGGATTCCAGTGCTGTGGCCAGGTTTAATTGGCATGGGTCCCACACTGAGCATGCGCATTCCAGTTTGGCTCGAACAAGTGTTAAATATGCGAGTAGATTTACTGAGGGGGGGACAAGACGTAGATTATGGCGCAGGTAGCATAGTACACGATTGGCATCGTTGCTAATGCAGCAGATGTGTGAGGACCAACTGAGGTTAGTGGACAAGTTAATGCCGAAGTACTTACAAGTCACAGCACATATTTCAGAGCCGGTGATAACGTAATTACCTTAAATGTATGATTGGCGACGGTGGAAAGTAAGTAGCGACGTTTTTTGACTTTGAGGGACATTAGCCAATTATTGCACCAAGTTCTAATGACGTTAAGGTCGAACTGGAGAGCATGAGAATCAGCGTCGTTAGTAATAGGACGATAGATTAACGCAATCGTCAGCGAATAAACGAATTTTGGAAGAACAACCTCTCGGTAAGTTGTTAATGTATATTAAGAAGAGTAATGGCCCCAGGACTGTGCCTTGCGGCACGCCGGAGATAACGGGTGATAAATTAGATGAGCATTGGTTAGCGTAAACGAACTGTTGACGGTTAGCCAGAAAGTTGCGTATCCATTGGAGAACACAAGGGTTAAGATTAGGACGAGATAGTTTTAGGAAGAGCCGCTCATGAGGAGCTTTGTCGAAAGCCTTCTGGAAATCTAGGAAGCGGGCATCTATGGGTACGTTTTGATCAAGGTGTGAGCTGATGTCATTACCGGAGAGAGCTAGTTGAGTCTCGCAGGACATGCCTTTCTGAAAACCATGTTGATTAGGATTAAATAAATTAGCGGATGTTAGATAGTTTACAACATGAGAATAAATCATATGCTCCATCAGTTTGGAAAAAAACACTGGTGACGAAAATTGGACGGTAATTGTGGCACGATGATGGTGACCCTTTTTTGGTACTGAAATTATCTTACCTATATTCCAGCCTTGCAGCAACACTGGATATGGTAATGATTGGTGAAAGATATGGCACAAAAATACACTAGATATGTGCGCAGTGTTCTTGAACATTTTGGAATCGATTCCATTGATGCCGGCCGAGGATGTTAATTTGAGGGATTCTGTTAGCTTGGTTATACCGTATGCCTGAAGTGTTATGTCTCGCATGGTTGGGTGGTTGAGGTAAGGACAGTCCGGGAGGTCAGTGTTAGATTCAGAAGTGAACACGGAAGAGAAGACAGAGTGCAGTACTTCAGCTACTTTATGGTCGGGAACACGGTTATTGTCGTTATCATATAATAATAATGGTTTACGATTATTTGGGCTAATGTATTTCCAATATTGCTTTGGATTGTTTTGCAGCATGTTAGGGAGTGTTGTTGATTAGAAGGTTCGTCTAGCTGTTGAGGCCAAAGAATCAAACGCCTTTTCACTGGCGTAATATTTTTCCCAGGCAGGAACGGTATTGGAATGCATGGCTTTCTGAAATAATCTTTTTTTTTTATTGTTTAGTCGTTTCAATGTGTTGTTGAACCATGGGGATGAAGGTCACTCGGTTAAATTGATAATTAGTATGTAAGTCTCAGTGAGTTCGATAATTATATTTTTGAAAAGCGTCCACTTAGTGTCTGCTATGCGCTTATAGAAATCTATAATATACCAGCTGTAGAATTCAGTTAGTGCATTCTTAATACTTATGTAATCACCTTTATCTTTAGGTGTTATTTTCTTTTTTTTGCTTTTTTCCTGGTTTTTTTTTTGCTCAGAGGTCGCTGCCAGGATAATTCTGCATGCAGTGCCGCGTGATCACTTAGTTCTGGTAGACGTGTTACAGAAGAAACACTGTCGGGATGGGATGTTAAGATAAGGTCGAGTATGTTAGAGCATGGTTCGTTTTTTCGCATTGCAGTAGATACTAGCTTCGCTAAACAGAAGGTGAGGTATGTGTTACGAAAAACACATTGGAGGTTATTCTTAGACAGTGTTATGGCTGGTTCGAACCATTTTATATCGGGAAAGTTAAAGTCACTTACGAGGAGTAGTTGCGCATGACTAAATGACGTCGTAACGGTTTGCGGTGCCCAGTGCGAGTGAATAGTGAAGGAATCATTTGCGTCGGAGGGTCGATAGCATACACCGATGATAATTTGTAGGTACGAAGAACTGCACAATACGAATAAAATTTCTAGAGGTGGAGTGATATTGACAATGGAGCAACAAAGGCGGCGATGGGCTGCTATCAGAACACCTTGTCCACGTTTGCCTACACGATCTCGCCTAAAGAAGTCAAAATTAGAAAGGAATGAACTAATATCTGTTATTGACGGTGGAATTCAGCCACGTTTCTGTTAGTACGACAAGCTTACAATAAGGAGAATCGATAAGGCGACAGAGCGCTTCGCGTTTGGGCAACAAGCTTCTAATGTTAGTATAAACAAGTGATACAGGGATGCCATCTGGTTTTGCGGTAGTGCGTGATGGTAGCTATGAAGTTGCTATAACGTTATTTGTAGTGTTATCATACTTGTAAGTTCTGTTCTCCATGAATAGTTTATCGCACCGAAGTTTAAAAGGCTTCTGTTGCGACTTGCCGAACGCGATTAGTTGTTTACGTGCATGCCGAGTGTTAGCTCAGTAATGTTCTGACATGCTTTGGCTGGACCCTCTTCGTTGGTTATCATTTTAAAGAATACGTTCTTTCACTTTCAGATGTGCGAATTTGACAATTATAGGTCTGCTTCTATTTGAGCTGTATTTGCCAATTCTATGAGCGCGCTAGATATCTAAAGGGTCTAAATTGATGTTAAGCTTAGAAGTACAAAATTCCGCAATGTTGTTCTTTGTTTCTTTCCACGTTTCCCGCTCAGTATCAGCTACCCCAAAAAACACAAGGTTGGAATGACGAGCCCTATCTTCTGAATTGCTTAGTCGTGATGATATGTCGGAAATGGATTTTGTGTTTTTACTGACCCCTGTCCTAATGCAACTAACTTCGCTCTTCAGTGCAGTTACGGAGGAAACATCTTCCATTTTTGTTAGTTGCCTCTTAATGTCGTCAAAAATTTCATGGTTATGTGATAGTTAAGTTCGAATTGATTTTATTTCGCTTAGAAGAGACGCCTGACGCGAGCTTATTCCCTCCAATGCTGCAATTATGTCACAGGATGCCTGCGTAGAACTGGAACGGGTGTTAGGGCCGGGATTCGATCCTATGTCGCCAGAGAGAGCAAGACGTTGTAGGATGGCGTGCGTGCAGTCACGAACAATGGTAATGCAGCAGCCTGGGCTTGGCAGCACTAGCAAAGCGCCATATCAGGAACGCCGTGCATGAATAGTGCAATTGGTTGTTACCTGTAACGCGAAAAGGCGTCGGGCGTCAGTGAACCGTATTTGTCGGAGTGCTGTCAAGCCCACTGATGAGAGCGAGGGGGTGACGTGTTTTATGCGTGAAGGTTGATGTCTGTGTCCATGTGTCGGCTGAAGTAGGGTAGCATGACGACGATAAATGCTGTGAATTTTCGTTCAAGGGCGGTGGGGCACAGTAGTCAACTGCGCTTGCGTCGATTTCAGAGCACTGGAGGGTAGACGAGGTTGGCCCATCTGTAGTACAAGCGCGCCGAGGGTAGGGCCTAAATCTCGCACGACGGCATACAGCAGGCTGTAGATGTGGGGCGGCGCAGAGTATTGGTCCAGGTTGGCATTCCCTGGCCAACGACTGAGGATGCCCCTCCAGGTGGGTGCATCCCGCAAGCCAGCGCACCGTAAGCCGGGGGTGCCCTCAGGCTTTGTGGTGACTGCGGGAGAACAACAGGTGCCAACGGAAAAGCAGAAAATTGTGGACACCTGTAATGCGAAAAGGCGTCGGGCTTCAGTGAACCGCATTTTCGGAGTGCTGTCAAGCCCACCTTATTGTTTGCAATGTTTTACCCCTCTCTCAGTCTCTCTCTTCTTTAGTCGTGGTCAATTCTCGACAAGACAGAATTACGTGGCTAACTTCATAACTTCACTAGCGATACGTACAAAACACGTTTCTACAAAAAATGTCTGAGCTCGTGGCCCCGGCCCAGCTCGTCTGCATTCTGATTCCGGCCAAATTTCATTTCGTGCCGCTCGTCTCTAGTTTTTTTCCGACATTTGCTTCAGCCATGTAAGAGGGCCATGGTCTCGTGGTGTCAGTTTTCGACTGAGGTACCACACAGAATGCGCTTCACCACTTTCGTTAATTTTGGCAAGGTCGACACCTTGACCACGGTTGCTGGCGTCACACCAGAGAATGCATTCTCTGCAGAAGTCTGGCGAGGCAAGTAGAAGTCGTGGAGACAGAGCTTACTTCTCGAGCAATCCCCTTTTTCGAATAAGCTCCGCTAATCTTCAACTTCCGTGCGATTCACGCACTAACATTTTCTTTCTCTTGTCCACTAACGACCCGCACTAATGAAATAACCAAAATTTGTTCCGTAACTTACGCACTTGAATTTACACGAAGATTTGAGCTTCATTCTAACTGCTAGCTACGCACGCTCTAAGCGATTCTAAAACACTGCTGTCTGATGAATACAGGTGCGAGATACGCACCGACACTTTGCTTCTTTGTGTCCGAGCATGACACGCCTCAAAGGGACAGTACTAACACTATCTAAATTATGCGGTTAAACAACGTCTCCGCTAGAATACACATCTTTCTCGCAGAGAAAAAAATCTCGCGACCAGGGGTGCTATGCAGGATGCGCCGAATTTGGCGAAACTCGGTATCTTCACGAGCTCTGGCGACACCCCAAGATGAAAGCACAAATGGTACCGAGACAGTTTATCTTTCGAGAAGCCTCCAGTTTCATTGGTTTATCTAGATTCACTCTGGGTGGCTATCATTCCTTGGGCGTTGCCTTCTGGGCGGTCGACAAACTGGGGCTCACGTGATCATACCGTCGGTGCATGGTCGCGCCTTCTTTCACTTGTTTGTCGTTCCACCGAGTGCATTATACCCGTGCCACACGGGCACATAAAATGGCATTCAGGAGTTAAGGCCTTAAGTTCCCGAATGACATTTTTTTCAGCAGAGCTGCCACACGACCAAATTTAATGACATTTGACCCGATGATGTCGATGACAGCGTCTTCTGAAGTGCGCAATATTAGGGTATAAATTTAAAAAATAGATATGCATTTACAAGGTTAAACTGCCGTAATAAACAGTGAAATATAAAACTAAGCATACTATGGCACAGTTAGTTTGAGTTTCTTGCTGTCTTTTAGAATCGGCCGTAGCAACTGTGGCCAATGTATGTCAAATCCGAAGCCCATAGACAAAATGGCGCCTGCCGTAGTGAGACCGTTGGAACGCCGAACTGAGGAAGTTCGTCGAGCACAACTTCTGACAGCTGCGTTGATATGCCTCCGCGCGAAAGATCGCGCAGAACATCGCAGGCTCCAAGAGCAAAGAGAAGCTCTAAGACGTCAGATCCGCGACGTAGAGCTTCAGATGTTTTCGAACACCTTCAACGTGGTTGCCGTCGCTACCATTTTGAGCGCAACAGCCAGAGCTCGATGGCGCTTTCCTCGCAGCCAGCGGTGGTTTGAGGACACCTTGCCTAATTTGGGAGAAGCGCACTTCAAGAAGTGTTTTCAAGGTTCTCCAGCCACGTTCAGGTACATCGTGGAGTCTTGTCGCAGTGACCTGCAACGTGTAGATACTGTAATGACCGAGGCCATTTCTGTGGAAAAGAGTCGCCGTCGCGCTCTACCGCTTGTGTTCAACTGCGGAAGACAGAACGATTTCAGAGTTATTTTCTCTTGGCCGTTCTACAGTGAACAAAATATATAAGAAATTTTGTGCAGCTGTTCTGCGAAACCTCGAGGAAGCCTGGATCAAGATGCCTGCACCCGCAGATATTGAAGACCACATGAGGGAGTTTTTTGCTATGACTGAGTTCCCACAAGGCGTTGGTGCGCTTGACGGATGTCATTTCCCGGTGTCACCACCTTAAGAACATGCTTCAGATTACCACAACTACAAGGGGTGGTGAGTTGAGATTTTTTCGACTATGCCCTCATACTTTCAATGCAATAACTTCTCTCAGCGGTTGTTTACTATTGCATAGTTTCTTGACTATGTAGAATTTGGTTTCTTTGAAGTGCGAACATATTTTCGAATGCTTGGAATTTTTTTGCATTTGATCGCTGTTTGAACATTCATTTTGTTCTTCCTGCAGGTACAGTATGATCCTGCTGGCAGTGGTCGACCACCGTTACCGATTTTGCTATACCAATGTCGGCTCTCCTGGGCGGTGCCATGATGCATTTGTTTATGGCAGGTCGGCGCTTCGGAAGCTAGTTGAAAGTGATTTGTTTCAACATCCGACAGCTGCCATCGAAGGTGTTCATGTACCTCCAATTATTTTATGCGATCAAGCGTTTTCCCTGACGTGTAACCTTCAGAAGCCATACGCAAATGCATTGCCCAACACACCTGAATATGCATTTAATTACAACTTGTCAAAATCAAGAAGAATTGTAGAAAATGCTTTTGGCCGAATGAAAGCCAGATTTCGCTTTGTTATGAAGCGCATGGAGTGCAGTCTCGACACTGCCAGATTGGTTATTAGGGCGTGTTGTGTTTTGCACAATGTATGTGAGAAATTTAAAGAACGAGTAGAACAGCAGTGGGAGCAAGAAGTAGCTATGTGGGATGCCACCCATGAACAGCCTTCTCACAGCTGGAATCATGTGCCAGTAATGGCCAAGCTGTAAGGGTGGCACTGGCAAAGCACTTTTTTTCAAAAAGCCAGCAGCCCGCCCGTCTAGGCTAGACCGGCTTTTAGGACACTTGACTTGTATCTACATAGGCAATTATTTCTAGCACATCTTCATTGCTTTTTTTAAGTTTCCTTAGATGTACAAACACACATTTGAAACAGAACTGCTTGTTGGCCTAGTTGGTGCTTGCTAAAAGACGTTTTTTGCCGCAGTTGAACACACACGCATTGGTTCATGTATTGCGCCGCTGCGGTGCAACATATTCTTATCTAGTGTTGACCGCCTGCTCGAAGAGGCTTTGAAACGGGACAGCACTTTAAACATCTTAAAAGTTTTTAGATACATGGACGACTTTTTAATCCTTTTTAACAGACAAGGCTCATTGAAGCGCTGCGATGATATTTTAAACAATTTTATGGACAATGGTAAAAGGCTTTCGTTTACGCATAAAGTGCCACAGCGTAACACCCTGCAATTTTTAGATTTAAGATTAACCTTTCATGACGGACAAGCTTGTTGGCAATATTTCCCACATGCCAAGAAAGGGTTGCTGCTGTATAATTCATGCCATTCCAAAATTGTCAAGCGTGGAATTGCTATGCTCTGCCTGGAGTCTGCCCTCGAAAAATCGTGTACTCACACGATGCAGGCCTCTTTCAATAATCAGATTAAGTGACTGAAAGAGGCACGGTTCCCTGACTCGTTGGTGACCTCAGTCACCGAAAGCCTTTTACGGAAGGTTAAAGGTACCAGCGCCACAAAGGAGAAAGAGCCAGAGCCGCAAGACCTGCAGTGATTCCTTATGTTCCTTAGTTATGTCATGTTCCTTAGATTCCTTAGTTATGTTATGTTGAGGTTATAACCTCAAGAAGGTGGCAGGCAGGTATGGTGTACCCATTGCCTTTTCTGCCCCCGTCAAACTAGGTCGACTCTGTTCGAAAACCACACACGAGGAGACCGGTTTGCAAGGCTGTGGCAAGAAGCATAGCACGTCCTACGGGAGATGCGCTACAGGCGTGGTGTATGAAATTCCCCTTGAGTGCGGCTAGTCCTATATAGGACAGACTGGACGCTGCACAAATGAACGAGCCAGGGAACACGAACTAAATCTAATGAAAGATGGCGTGGCACATTTGCCATCAGCTCACATGCTGTTTGAAATCTACTTCTGCCAAGAATTCTAATCTCAAAAAACCGTGGTTTGCACATTTGCCTGCACACTGCAAGGCCTGCATGTGCAAACCACGGTTTCCTGAGATTAGGATTCCTGGCGGAAGTAGAGTTCAAACAGCATGTGAGCTGATGGAAGCTTACTATATAAAAAAGAAAGGTACAAATTGCATTAGTAATGCATCTATTGTGCTTTTTAAATCGGAAACTAGATTGTTTGACCACTGGGTAACGTAGGTCTCTGAACAGCCAGCGCATGCGTGTATGTATATATATATTCTTGGGTCACAGCCCAAAATAAATCAGTTGGAAGTGCCGCCCGTGTTGTCTTTATGTGTCTTCCTTTTATGCGTGTTCAATTGCTGCAAAAAAGATGTCTTTTAACAGATTTAAATGTCTGTGCCCGACTGGTTCTATTTCAACTAAGTGGTCAGGTCATACCATTGCTTCCGCTAGGTTGTACATGGACACAGTATCTTGTTGTGGCCTCCTTTGTTGTAAAAGCAAATAAAGCATTTCCCGTTTTGTGCAGAATACTTTGGCAAGGCTGTCGGGCAAACTTCCATTTCTTTTTGGCTGTAATTAGATTTCAGCCACCGCTGTGCATACCTCGCAATTGCAGAACTTGTATGCACAAGAGCTTGTTGTAGGCAATTATGAAACCACATATTCTTATAGGAAGGTGTGAACTCCTGTACTGATGTTTTATTTTTGAACATGTCAATTTCATTGCATGTAACATTTGCATTGTCTTTCATTCTGGGTCATGCGACTATTGAATGTACTGCTTCATTGTGAGAGGTCATGACTGACAAGTGAAATAAACAAAATTCAGTGGCTTTAACTATGAACTTTATTGACCTTCTAATAATGAACATTTTCTGCAACACCTTCGGGCCGTGGAGGTATCGAAATAAAAAACAAAGCACACACACAGAGAATATTTTAACGGGAAAAAAAATCCCTCAACACATCAATTAGTTGCGTGTCCCGCTTTGCTGCTTCTTCTTGCAACTTGAGCTGCTTTTTATAAAGTTCAAGCTCCTGCATTTTCAAGTCGTACCAGCTTGTCCGAAACTTCTTTTGTTCCTGGACAACTTCCCCCAGCACGCCGTCCCTGCATCTTTTTTTTTTGGCCTGCAGCAGATCTGGGAGGGGTACAGCGGCTGGGGGTGGGCTGGTTGGAGCATGTCTGGTCTGTGGACAGCTGGCCAACCCTATCATCCATCTCTGTTGGCACTGCCTCATAGAGAATGCATGATGGTGGGCTGTTTTCGTCATTCCCTGGCGGTTCCAGGCTGTCTGATGGAGTGTTGTATGTCCATAACTCGCATGGCTCCTCACATGGCTCCCCTGTTTCCATGCTTCGAACAATCTGTAAAAGGTTGCAAAAGCATTGCTGACATGAAGAGATCCAATCACAGATACTGAATGTATACTTTATGGTCGTAAGAACCCAGCTGACACTTTGTACAGTTCGATAAAATTCAACCTAGGGTGTTGAAAGATCCGTGCATGCTTACTTCGGAGACTGTGAGCTCTCCACAGCTGCTTTCCACTGCAAGACTGGCATCATTAGCAGGCAATGTTCCCAAGAACTTGTGAATTTTCCAGTAAAACTTCCATGGAACGGTTCCGGAACCTGTTGTTCGGTTCTTCGTGTGCCATCTAGTATGTAAAAAAATGAAAAAGACATTTATAAAAAATGACAGAAGCCATAAAACATGCATGTGCACACTGACATTGCAAAATTTTAGCTCTCATGGGGCATTATATGGGCGCTGACGCTTTCGAACTATTTATTGAAAACAGCGGACGCACACGACAAAAGTATCGTGACTAGGTCGCTTGCATTACATGCGCATTACCGAAACCCATTGCGCTGACGGGAACATAACTGCACTACTGTTGCCCACATAATAGACGAGCACTGTTTTCATTTCGCTGCTTCAGAACACTCCGAACACAAGTCCGAATTCGTTGCTGCTCTAAGAACATTTTTGGTAGTATTTCATATCCGCCGTGTAGGCGTGTACGGGCTTTCAGAAATATTTACTGTGTTTCCCTGAATGCACCACATTTCAGCGAACATCCCCTGAACAGGCTACATCCTCCTCGCATAGACGCACACACACCTGTGCCTCGTGCACTACGCAACTCCCATTGCTACATAAGCGTGGAAGAACAAGACACATACCTCTATTTGTTCCGCCGGTTTTCCATCTTAGAATGGACTTGCGCTCGCGTCTTCACAATTCCGCAGCTCGCCAATGCAGTTGTAATTGCTTGATATATTTTTCCATTTCTCTTTTGGCCGCGAAAACCGCCCAGGTTCTCCTCCCAGAGCCTTATTAGTACATCTGTCTCCTCGTCAGTCCAAGCGGCGCGGGAAACGGGACGTTCCATTTTATTTTAACACGTGGAGTCCGTGAACACAGACTGCACAGAGGACTGCACGTGAACGGCGTGCGAACGACGAAAGGCCACCGTGCCACAACAAAAACAAACCATCCTCACGTGACTTTCGTCTGCTTCACAGGTTGCCAACCCTTTATGCAGCTTCGCTAGCTGCAACGATCCTTGTGTTCTCAAAGATTGCTTACAATAAATCAAAAGGTTTCTTCTCGTAAAAGTGCTGATTGTACTTGAAAGCTATGTATAAATGTTTTCTTACAGGTTTGAACGTTTCAAATACGTTACTTACACTAAGAAATGCGTACTCTCGACGCCGTGGCTTGCGAAGCTATGGCGTGGAGAGTACGCATTTTTCAGTCGAATGAGTTCTGGCGAATGCATTAAATAACAAATGGCATTGAGGCGAATGACATTTGATTTGCTCGTGTGACACCACGCAAATGGCATTAAATATTAAGGCATTAGGAAGTTAATGTCATTTTCTGTGCCCGTGTGGCAGGGGTATTACACGCAGAAGTGAGTTATAAAACAAATGCATTTAATACAATATTATTAGTTAGTTTAACGTGGTTTAAAAGCATTTTAAAGCTTACAAGATGTACACTGAATGTGTATTCGACTAATTTGTAAGTTAGTACGCTTCACATTATACCACGAGGGAACGCTGTGGTGGCGTCATCACATACATTCATCGGGCGAGCATGGCGGCTAAACATCGAAGAGGCCCAGTGTAAACAGACTCGTACAACGAGCTTGCAGTGCGCGACGTTGTGATCAGGCTCGACGATGACCATTATTTCTTGGATAGTTCTGTTCCTCTGTGAGCAATCTTTTCGTGCACCCCGAAATACTGCGAATAGCTTAGACGATTTTACAGATCGCAACGCGTACTTACTGTTCACGGCACAATCCTGAACAAACAACTTATCCGGTGCTGCTTCTGTGAGTGCGATGAGTTCCTCCACTCTGCGTGACTGCGAGTGTCACGAATATTGCATAGTGTGTGCAAAAGGGAGACAGCCGATATAGCTACGATGCGACAAGGAGGTGGTGCCGACGATGGATCTCGCAACCTACACAGTGACGGAGGCATCGACAAACTGCAGATAGGTATATTTCTACTGTTTCATATTTAGCATAATAATAGTGCACGGATTAAGTCACTTTCGTAGTAACGAACTGAATGTCCTGCAGTTTGAAAAAGGCATTGAGAGCCAATGAGTGTTCGTGCTTTTTACATGTACGTGGGCCCGCGAAAATATGGAAAAGATAAAGGTAACCTTCACTAACTTAATGATATAAGAGAAGTTCACCAGTGACATTCTGCCCGCAGAATCTATGGAAGAGTATCTTTATCCAGGTGAAATATCAATAGCAGGTACTGATATAAAGCAGGAAACTTATACAAAAATTTCATGGGTTGAACAGCACATGGGAGGCATTACCGAATCGTGATCGCCACGTTACCGATATCCTTGAAAAATGTTTAGAATCGTTGCATTCTACCGGTTATGCAATATGGGACATAAACGTGGAGGTTAACAAGGAAACTTGAGAAGTCGAGGACTGTGCAGAAAGCGAAGTAACAAAAATTGTTGGAGATAGCATTAAGGCAGGAAGACAGTGGCGTAGTAAACCGTAGCAACTGATATGCTAGTTGAGATTAAGAAAAAAAATGGAATCGGTGGGCAGGCCATGCACATCTTCAATCACTTTTTGCCAATTTATAACAGGTGATTACATAAGCGTGACAGAATGGATGTCAAGGAGAGAGAACTGCAGCCGAGGATGGTAGAAAATTGCGTAATGGGACAAAAATATGATGTTTGTAGGCATAGGATGCAATCAGCTCGCATAAGACGGGATTGTAGGGAGCGCCATTGATTTTGCAGTGAACAAAAATAGGTTTGTGGTGCTGACAGTAGAGACTCGTGAAGGTTCGAGGACACGTCAGCTGTTGGCACACTAATAAACATTACAATTGGCTCTGAAAAATACAACCCGTTATGAAAAATAAAGCAATGTTGTCCCGACAAATTGTTATATTATGCATACACTAAAGGCTTCCACAGTCAAGGGCAGTTAGTACCAATAGTGCAATGAGCATTTTTATTTGTAAATAATGATTTATATGCGGTTGATTCATTCCAACAATCCACTTTTTTTGCAGTAAACATTCTGCTGCTGGAGGCACTCAACCGCCTGGTGGCAGTAGGCGAGCGCCAGGCACATGCTCTTGAGAGTGTGGCAAGGTCCAGAGGGCTGCTCTGCAACAGTAGGATCAGTGCACTCACTGCTTTCCAGTCGAGCCCCCAGAAAACACCTTATAAAGGAGCTTTCACTTTATTATTTTGTTTATTATTCAAGAGCATGAATAAAATTACTGCAGTAAGCATTGTGCTGTGCATATTGGGACACTTGTAACATGCACTTGATGTCTCTTCAAAATGGGCAAACACATAAGACAACCTGGACCGTGTAAATGAAAAAGACACTAATGCAGCATATACGTCATTGTGCTGTTTGTTCTTTCTATGTGCAAGAATACAGTGGGTATGATTAGCCACAAGATGAACGGTGTGTGTGTTTCACAATGAGAAGACAGGAAACGGCATGACCTTAATAATGCTATCACCTATAGACTGTGCACATGAATGCAACACTCCCCGATTTAAACGTGCCATTACATGCGCGTTCGATACCACATATTCTTTAACAATGTCATATATTTGCATGTACTAATTTTCACACAGCTTAAGCGCATGCATAGCTCACTTGTGATGTATCCATTTCATAGGCCAAATAATTGTACACTTTGTCCTTTTGTGTTGTATGAAAAGCGGCATCCTCTAGTCGGATACAACTTAACAAGACAGGAAAGGCCCCGCCCAGATGACCAAAGTACAGCAGCCGATTGCCTCCACGTCTAAAGAAATAGTCCCTCTCCAATGAGCGGGTATTAGTGCGTCCAGCGGTACGACGTCAGTGTAGTGTGTGTGCCCATTGGTGCAGGCTTGTGTTCACCTGCCGTAGAAGTGCAGATTCTGCGGCCTCCTAAAGTTGTATTCGACTATAGAATCACGTAATGCCTCGCACTGGTTGCATAGACTTTAGCAACTTGATAGCCCACAATGATCAGGCACAGATATCTATAAAGGCACCCAAGCAAAGCTGGCTGGCCACACTTCCATTATGAGGGGCTGTAAACAGTTCTCACCAAATATTCCCATGACATCCTTGAAAAAGAGGTGGTGTTTGGCACTTCAGAATCAAAAACGGGTTACAGTGAATGTTGTGTACCACGTTAAAACAAATTCAGCTTGGTTACCTGCGCAGCATGTAATGAAAGCTTGTGCTTCACATAGGAAACAAAGTACTCTGTCCAGTACAACTGTCGAGTTTGCTGTGGCACCTATTGTCATTAGTGTCAACATACAAATTTTCAAAGGCCATTCATTTCACCATTATTTTTGTATGATGGTTCTTTCAATCAGTGCTTGTATTACATGAGCAGGTGGATTTGAAAGCAAAGCTTTGTTTGCAAACCTTCAGACTTCCATAATTGTGTGGCAAGGCACTGGCATGGTGTCGAATAGCTCACACTTCCTCGGTCCTACACCAAAGAGGCCCAATGCTCTACTTGAAGTTGGACCGCGCAACAATTCGACGGCACACAAAGAAGAGTACGACACACAGCAGAGCGTTCGGCTGTGTATTTCTCTTCTTTGTGTCCCGTCGAATTGTGGTGCAATTCAGCTTCAAGCTTCTATACCGATACAACGAGTCTTCAACCTCACCAATGATCTAGTTATTAAGCCACAATGGCGCACATCTTTGAAATGTCCCAACACGAATTAGCTCTCCAACAAATCACCACAAGCATAAAATTTTGCTGCACAGGTGTATGCACGTGCCATATTCTGTACCACTCAACTCGCAGGAATCAAAGGGGCAAGCATTAACCAGCCTTACTGCTGCCGTTACCATCATCATCATGACACCAATAGAAAGACAGTGCTGCGTTTCAGTAAAGGGAGTGCCGGAGGGAAAGGCGTGACAGCGAGGCTTGAGGCTTACAATAAAAATAGCATTTACAAGACATGTTCAATGCCAAAATATGCTGCATATTGCTCATCCTACTTTCGCATTGCGGCAAGCTTTTACACGTTTGAGCATGTCACAGTTAGTGTAATCATTGCTCTAAAGCTGTACAAATGGTCTATTCGCTCTGCAATCTTTATTTTTATCATGGCGGGTTAAAGACCCACTTTTCATTGGCATCTGCACATTTTTCCCGATATGTAATTTTGCCTTGGTGGTTCACAACATCTTCACGCACACCGAGTTCTGCAGAGCATTGGATCTGCATTGTTCTACTGCTGAAGAATTAGAGCCCTATTATGAGACGAAAATATACGATTTGTCCATACAGAATAACGCTGCCCCCCCCCCCCAAAAGAAATACACTGAACCACTGGCACATGCACCAACAGTGAACACAGCAAACACTCTGAAGTATTTTCTTCATGCAAGGCAGCACACTAAAATTCTCAATGCATTTTCATTTTGCCATAAATGCATAGGCACAACCGGATCGGCGCGACATCCGCATCTCGCACTGCAACAAATTGTGCAATGCCTTGCTGTTTCATAGCGTGGCCGATAGATGACGCATGACCAAAATTCAGCATTATGCATACTAAGTAACTTGTACTAAGTACTAAGTAATCTCATAAAAAAACCAAGTTCTTTATGAGATTAGCATTCACAGGGTACTTCACACAATTTGTGATATCCATTTATCTATTTATACTTCATTAACCTCTTTCCCCAAAAAATTGAGCCATTTGGAAGGCACCCTGATAGACAAGTAGAACAATCGGTAAAAAGTCAGCAACCAGCGAAAAGTCAGTATCATAGGCTGCCGCATGTGTGACGTCGGAAACACAAACTTTAAGTCGGCTACAGAGAAGTGGCAAATTTGGCAATATGGTGCGTCTAGACATTGCTTCAATGCTAATCACAGTAACGCTGACATCGAAGGCACCTTAATTCCTACGTACGTTGCGTCGACACACCCGACTACGTTCGTAATGTTTCCGCGAAGAAGCGTTTTTTTTATAAATGCCCGCTCAGCCGCAGTCTTCGGGAAAGCCAGCCACCGCTTCCGCACAGCCGCATCAATAAGCGCATCAGACATCTCTGACACAGAGGCTCACAATAGTTTGATGACGTCCAATGTAACGCTCGGCGCCGACGCTTCCCTGAAAACTCCCAGTCCCGTAGAAACGGAGGGCGCAGAGGACTTGCTCTTCAACGGTGAGCGAATGAAGCCCGCCACGCTGTCTCCACAGACGAGAGTCTTCGCCTAGCTCGTCACACAGCCAGCGCACTGATGTCTTCGACAGGCCAAAATGACGCTGAAACTCCACGGCGGTCATGTACGCGAACGGGTCCAGACGGTCATACTGACGCTTGCTGCCGCTGGCTGCAATAACACAGGCTGCTGCTGCCGCCGCCATGTTCCCGAGTTGAACTCGGAGGGGGTTTCGCGACGTACGAGTTTAGCACGAGTTCGCCTGTCAATCAAAGCCAGAGGTCACGCGCCGCGCGAGGCATGTAACTCTTGTGCGCGCACCCACCACGGTTGCGCCACGCCCAACTTATCTTTCGGCATCAACAACATTCACCACCGACATAAAACACGCACAACACACTGTCATCGGTGATGTACTGCGCACTACTATCAAAAACAAAGCGTTGACTGTCGCTGGCTTCTCGGGCTGAGATGGCCCCACAGCACGGTTTCATTGCCTGCATTGTGGCGACGTAGCGCACAGTAAATAATTATCGGCACGTCACTGTAGCCGCTTGCAGAGCGTCGATGCGCCGAGTGTGACGACGATGCTGAGGAGTGCGTATCGCAGCAGTCGTTTGAGATGGCTGCTCTGTCATCGGTGATATATCGGAGCCACAACGTCGTAAACACGATCAGCGTCCGAGAATCGCTCGCTCTTCTAGACCCAGTGCAATGGCATTTCTTCATCACAAGCAGTGCGCACTCAACAGTTCCACCACCTTCCTCAGTTCGAAGTCTCATTTCATAACCGCACACAAAAGCCCTCACCTGCCAAAATGCGATTGCTGCGGTGTCGTTACGATATCCTTCTGCGATCGCTGCTGGCTCCAGCATAAGTAATCCGCAAGCACCTTGGTGCGCACAAAACACTCTAATACTACGTACATGCGCTCAGAGGCACTTTCACTGGGCAAGCGATGACAAGCGATGAATTGTGTCGATGGGAAGCACGCACTTCTTCGCAATGCATCGCCGAGGCTTCACGCACAAAGATAAACTGGTACATTTTCACTAAACTGCGTCACTACGGGCACTACGGACGATCATTTTGCATCGACTGCCGTTGCTCCCGTATTTATGACTAGTGTATCGTTTTTAGTTGATATAGCGGGGGCCTTAAGGCCCCTGCGATGAACAGCCGTACCACGGCGCTGCGTTTCTATTCCCCTAATACAGAAAGAATGGTGATCACTGACATTATTGAGAATAGCACTGTAGCGCCCCTAGGCGACTTCTCACCGTATGAACTGCCTCGTGCGTGCTACGCGCTTCAATGTATCCGCTTCTAAGCTTTCGCCTCACTGTCGCCACTTGCGGCAAGAAGTGCAAAATTTAATAATTTGCTCGATCTCCGTTTGTCATCAGAAATTTCTAGCATTCATAACTAAAAACAGACACTTAAAGAAATAAAAATGTTCGTTATTTTATTTGTTGTATTTTAACGTATTTGTTTGAGCGAAAGCGTAGGTGCAAGAATGCGCCGCATGTACCCTGTTCGCATTCGATCGAGCATATAAAGATAGTTGCCGAAAGAGGAGGCACGCCCTTGACGCGCCCGGGAAAGGCGTGGCAAGCGGCTCACGGCAAGTCTGCAGACAGACAGCGGGACAGTCACGGTATTGCTAAGTTGCGATAATCCGTTGATAACAATACGCGGCGCTGGCGAGTTTCGTTGTGCAGCCGTCTGCGCTTGAAACGTGGAAGCAGCGTGCCGCGCAGGGTGCGCTCATGTTGTCATACGCGGCTTTTTGTCTACATATTTTTTTGCCTGCAGCCTTTGCGCGTTTCACGCTATCTCCGTTCACTGACTGCCGTCGAGCAAACTCGGGTAAAACTCGGGTGAACGAGAAACTCGGCGCATTCTGCATAGCACCCCAGTTCCGGAAAGCGAACTGATACACAAGCGCGCCATTACAGGTTTAGACAACTACCCTAGACTTGGCGGTGCAAGCGTATAAAAAAGATCAATCCTATCTGCTAAACAAAAAAACGACATATAAGAAAACGAAGCTTCTAAACATTACGAGCGCCAAAACCGTCACCTTAAACCGTACTCGAGGTAAGGCGCTGTCTGAAAGCTGCTGTCAAACTTGTCAACCTGGGAATAGAGAGAGAGAAGTGGTTCTTGAAGGGAGAAGGAAAGGTTGACGCTGTTTTCTGCAGCCCTTGCGGGAGCACGGCTCAGCGTCAACAAGGGTGGGGGGGGGGGGGGGGGGGAGTGGGAGCAAAGGAGATAGGAGAGTAGAGGGTTAAAGTGGCGCCATGGGCAGCGGCTGAGCAGTCCAGCAGGAAGGGCCCATTGGGTCCGGTAGGAGTGGTGATCGGGTGAAAGGCCAGGGGGCGGTGATCCAGCAGGAGCCAGATGATTGGGGCAGGCTGAGTAGCCTGTAGTGGTTTGGATAGCCGTGAGGCTATCCGTCTTTGCAGAAAATCCTAGTCTCTCGCCGAGAGCCCCTACGTCTCGAGGTACTCGACGACACTTAGGAGGGCTGGTAGCTCGCTACGACCAGGGAAGAGGATGTCTTCCTGCCGTGCAGAAGGAAGCCCCAGGCGTCGGAACTCCTGACAACCTGGGAATACAAATGGCACCCATGTCATTCCCCTCGCTGCAGAGCCCCGATGCCTTTCGTGCTGTCCACCTGTCTTTCTGACATAGCCCTCGGAAGGTACTGCCTGATATGACTACGTCGCGTCGCCTGACTGCCGCGTTCTCCCCTGTCAGACAGGCTACTCCTCGAAATGAACTAAACGAGGGGAAACGTAATTGCCCCCTGACTTTTGTCCTCCTCCGCGTCGGACGTCGCTTTCTTTTCAACCTTGTCTGGTAACTCGTAGGCGCTCTGACTCGAAACTTTTCAAACAAACGCGCTTTTCTTAATCTTTCTCTGCGCTCCCCACGGGTTTTAGTGGCTTTTGATTTATTCGACACGTTGCCTTCTCTGCCGCCTTTCTGCATTTGCAACGCCTCTTTCTCTTAGCACTGTTGGTGCTCCATTTCCGAGTACCTTTTCTTTCTTCCAGTTGGTGGTTCCTCAGCCTGACCAACTTCCTGAATTTCTGTCGGGGAAATCGGAAAGATTTCCTCCTCCGGCTGAACTATATCTCCCGAGCTAGCCGTTTCCTCCTCTTTCATCGCACTGAGTAGTTCGTTGTAATTCAGCGCCTGACTCTCTTCCTGAATTTCGGGAGGGAAAATCGCTAAGATTTCCTGCTCTGACTGAATTACGTCTTCCAAGCTCCAAAATCAAGAAAGGGGCTGACCGATGGAATAGCACACTGTGGTACAAAGTTTGTAAACAGGGATAATGTGCCTCAGAAAGGCTGGCCAACGTTTCGATAAAAGGACCTATCTTCGTGAAAGGCGGCCTCGTCATCCTCGGCATCTTATCTAGTTACTTCAGCTTCCTTCTCGTCACGGCGTTCCGCGTCGCGACACAGCGCCTGGTCCTCTTTCTGAATTTTTATCGAGGAAACCGGAAGAATTTCCTCCTGCGACTTAACTACGCCTCCCGAGCTTGCGGTTTGATCCTCTTTCTTTGCACTGTGTTCCGCGTCGCAACACAGCACCAGACCTTCTTCCTAAATTTCAGTGGAGGAAATTTCTTTCTCTCGACATTCCTCGGTGGAGAGCTTGAATTTAGCGAGCAAAGCCGCCTTCTATAAACTGTACCTGCCGGCCTCGTCTGCGCTCAGTCGTACTACCATCTGCGCGACCTCTCCCGGCATCAACTCAGCCATGTGTCCTGGTAGAATGATCGCTTCTCACCAATCCATTTGAAATTAAGCAGCTAGAGACCGATGTCATCGCCTGTTTCGTACGGCTGAAGCAAACGCGTCATTTTCACGCTTTCTGTCTGTGACGGCGCCCTACGCCTCAATCTCGCGGTGTCTAGTCCTATTTCCCTGAGCTCAATTTCATGCTGCCTCTTTTCTTCCTGCCACTCCTTCTCTTCTGCTATTTCTTTCCTGTCGCGCTCCTTCTTTTTTCGATCTTTATGCCCTCTCACACTCCTTCTCTACTCTCTCGCGTTCCTTCCTTTCCGCTTTTTCTTTCTTCTCGCGTCCCTTCTTTTCTCTCTCGCGACATATCTTTTCCCAGGCATCTGTGAGTTTGTTCTCATCGTAACCCACATCGTCAATCGCAGTAAGAATTACTGGCTTCCTCAAGCCATGGTTAATATCCATACCGAGCTCTGCTGCCAAGGGCAACAGCTACTCTTTTTTTAACACTGCAATATCCATGCTTTTTGACAGCTGACTACAACTTCCCCTGTATTGGCCGCACACCCGGAGCTGATCAATCACTGCGAATTGCCCGATAGAACCCTGTCCTTATTATCCGGCAAAATGTAGTCCCTCAAGCACTCACCCGAACTCGAGCTTGCGAATGTCGTGTCTCCCGGAGCCACGTTCCCAGGTCCGCCGATCGCAGATGGTGGAACTGTCTTCTGCTGCTCTTCCTTCCAGATTCCTCGAGTCATCCAAGACTCCACGCCGTTGGTTACTGCGACGCTTGTGCCTCCCTGAGCCACGAAGAGGAGATGTGCTGATCCCGGATACGCAGAAGTCACTCTTCCCTCCGTAGTTTCCCTCGATCTTGCAAAGTTCATGTACACGGACACAGGTCCGGAGCCACGTACACTGGTCCGCCGATCCCAGGTCGTGAGGACTGCCTTCTTGGTCTTACCGCTGCCAACCAGTTGTTGCACCTATGGTGGCGTTCGAGGCATGGAATCCACCAAGCCGATCGACTGCTACGCTAGTTGTAGAAAATGAAGGAAAAGGGGTTTATTTAGCTTAGCTACACGGCTCCAGTTACGGAAGCCCGCTCCATGCAGGAGCAAATTAAACGCCTCAGTTCGCACAGGACCCTCTGTGTTCACTCTCGAAAAGTCTCTGCTTTTAATACCGTCGTCTTCCCTAGGCGAGTCGACTAGGCAATCTCAAGACTGTCCAGCAGGCAATCACCATCGTCTACTTCGTTGCGATACCAGGCCCATCGTCGCAATAACCTGCAGTCACTCTGGCTCCGAAGAGACCCGTTTGGAATATGTGGCAAAGAAGCAACCTGCGCCTCTCAAGTCGTCGACGTCGTTACCCCCTTCTTTTTTCTTCGTTCGGGCTGGCAGGTAAAGGGCGGGGCGAAGGCCTTTCGAGGAACCCTTTCAATCGGGGTCTACACTGAATAGACGTCTGGATAGGAGGGGTGGTGGTTGGACTCGTCGTAAGCGTCTAATTAACTACGCCTCTCAATTCGTTGTTTTCAGGTAATGGTTGGGTGAACGCCCTTCGCAGGAATCTTCAACGGTCGGTGTCGACGCTGCGTTGACGTCTGGATAGGAGGAGTGGTGGTTTTGACACGTGGCAATCATCCATTTAACGCCTTTGTGGTGTTGAGACGTAACAACCCTCCTCAACGAACGTAACGCGTGTAACTGAACCACAGCACATAGGGCAGACCGTCAAGTTAACTGTGAACTCTGTTTCGCCTGCTGCAATTCTGCAACGCGAAGTACTCTGACAAAGCGAGTTCTCGACGCTGCCGACACCCACCGCGAAAATGTTTGTTCTAATTGTTTAGGATTCGAGCGCTTGCAGACGCAGGGAACACGTGCTCCCGCGTGCAGGTCGAAACGTGAGCTACACCCACGTAACGCGGACAAATTTAGTGTCATTTTGAGCGAGTGGGCTTCTCCGCTGTTGTCATTCGAAGGCTGTCACAAGGGACCGCTTAGTAAAATTCGCTGCAGAAGGCACTCGGCAGCGAATGTAATGCTCTCACTAACTGAGCTACCACGTTGCCGTTTTCCTAGACACTTTAAGGGGTATTTATGTGTTACTTCTAGAACTAACCCTGGGAGTGTTGGCCAGTGCTGCCACTCACAAGCCTTGGTGCCTGTTGTGGAACTTTCTTTTTGTCGCCACTTGTGCGTGATCTTTTTGGGTGAAGGCAACTGGTCCACTGCGAACAACGAGAAAACTTGTGAAACGGGCTTTAGGCGGCTGCGCAACCCATCGCCGCGGAACGAGACCCAGCTAGCGCTCGTAGCCACCGCACTCAGCCGCAGCAAATTGAGTCTGTCTTTTCGTAGATGAAAAGCCTTATTTAGCGCACAATTCATAAAGACGTAAAGATGATGGAGGGAAGTGGAGCTCCTCCGAGAAGGCCGCGGTGTTATACCTTCTTTTTTCCTTAGTTTTTTACCTATTTTCTTAGAGCACATCTGCGCACCACGTTTGTCGGTTTGCAATGTACAAGCCTAGGCCTCGATGTAGTGGCGTAGCAACAGGGGGGGCCGGGGGGCCGGGGGGCCGGGGGGCCGGGGGGCCGTGGGCCCCAGGTGCAAGGGGCCAGTGGGGGGGGGGGGGGGGGCGGCTGTCATATACGCCTGAAGACAACCCTCTTTCCGCTGGCTTGACTGGGCGCAAATTGCAAAGAATGCTCCGGCATCCAGTAGCCCGAGCTCATGCACCCGATGCGTTGCGCCGCAGAATTGTCGACTGCAGCTCTATCAACACCCCACGAAATAATTGCACGAATGTGCGGGCTAAAAAAATTTAATTCGCGAAATGGTCGCTAAACTACTCGCCGTAGCGGAACGTTTCATGTGGGGTGCGCTCGTGCTCTGCGTTCATGCTGGCAGCAGGAGTCGCTAAACATACAGTGAGGCGTTGTAAGGCGTTGGGGCTCTTAGGTCCCTCTTCCGTTCAGAACGCGCAGCGAAGACGAACAAAGACAGCAGCAAGAGGGCGTTCAACCAGCGCGCCCGGCGCTCGCGTTTACGGCGAAGCGTTCGTTGAGAGCGACGTTGCATAAGTGCGGCCGTCAAAAGTCGCGAATGGGATTCTCTGGATAATCTTCAGACTCGGTTCGGCCGAAGAGCTTGGCGGCGTATGACTCGACAGGCTATAGTCGCGGGCCCGCCGCGATGTCCGGCTCGCTTTTACTTCCCCTCTCCCGCTCGCTCCGAGAAGCCACTGCGAAACCTGCCGTTATGTTTCACACTTTCCTTCATCCCCTCGGAAGTTTCAGAAAACTGTTGTTGTTGTGTGACTTCATGTCACAAGTACAGTGTCTGTATCAGCTGCACAGAACTTTATAAAAAAAAGGTGAATTTTGTAAGGATATATCCCGATCGAGATTCTTTTTGTGATTACTAGGAACTCGGTAGCGCGAAAAATATGGCAGATAAGTAATAACCATATCCTTAATAATCCCGTAATTAGTACTTATAGAGGAAGCACTTCAATTCGAGAATTGAGGACTCAGTCATATCATTAACTCAACAAAAACTTCTTAAACAAAATCGTTTTGGGTGCTACAACCTACAGTCCTTTGCGGACGGCGCCCAGTATATGGCAGCAGCGAAAGAAATATGAAATAGTGGACCAGTGACCTTAATCCCTTAATCCTCTCCATTGCGAGTGCAGACCAACAGTAGTGCAAGCTTTCGCTGGCACGGGCTTCATCGCGGCTTTTTCTTTCTTTTTTTATGGTGACGCCAAGAATCGGCGCGAAGCGTGCTCTATTCTGTTCCCAATCTTGCGGTGGTACCGCAGCTCAGATAATCACGTTTGTCCGTATAGCAGCAAATGAAAACAAGGCTTTATTGATCAGAATGAAGAGAACTCGTAATTGTCATAGCATTGGCGCCCGCGCAGCGGGGAGGCAGGTTGCGTTTTCTAATAGGGTGCGGAGATCAGTGTCACTGACAAACAATTTAATTTTCGTTTTCGTTCAGGGCTGCCCACAGACAAAATACTGCGTGCCATAGTACCTACGACGATTTTTGTGAAGTTGTTGTTGGGCAAGATATGAATGTCGGGCTTCAATTTTGCAAAAGCAATATTGCCGCTAAAATTGGTAATTAAAACTTTATTATAAAGATATTTTTGTTACTTGTGACGTGAGTCATATTTTCCACGATGCCGCATTTGTATTGGCTGCCAAGCCTTACAGTGTGACAGAAGATGTGCACATGGGGCTTATCACACATTATCAGTGCAGCACCCTGTGTTATTTGGCGCAGGAAAAACAGCGTGCATATTTGCTGCATTCACGATCTCTGGGAAAGAAAGCTAAGGAGAGGGGGACCCGGGGAACGTGCGCGGTATCCAAGGTGGCTGTACTGGAGCTGAAACCCGAAAATTGTCGATGTCCTCGCCTTCCTCGACTACATCATGGGGGGGGGGGGAGGTGACAGAAGACCTATGGTCCCCGGGTGCCAGACGACCTAGCTACGCCACTGCCTCGATGCACAAAGCCCTCCATACGTTTGTGGGCTTCGTGAGAAAAGGCGCCAGGCAATCGCAAAGTTCTTACGAAGGAAAAGCTTGTCCTCTCGACCCCTGGTGAAGGACTCTTCAAAGTTGTTATTACTTTCTTGCGTATCTTGTTTTCCCCGCAAGAAAAGAAAACTGACATTTTGTTTTAATAACTTCACAGATAAGCGTTCTGAATCCAAGTGTAGTAAATCTAAGCGTATGCGGCAACGTTACGCAAGCAAACATCGGGGTTCCATATCACCAAACTTCTCTTACTTAATTGGATATATATTATGTACACTGTACTAGCATATACAGCAATGGCGTTACTCGGGTGAAGGGGGGTGGGGGTGGATTGTCCCGGATGGGTGCAGAGCTCAGAGGGGTGCAGCTGGGCAGTGTAAGGGGGGCAGGGGTTGAAGTGGCAAACTTATTGAGCAGTGGCACTATGCGCTGACTAGAGGAAAGAAACAAAAAACAATCAAAATTTGTAGGAGGGTGCTCTTAGCAAAACTTAACGACGTAGGGTCCTGTAGGAGGCGGAGTTAACATGTAATATAACTTGGAGATGTCAGCTTTGAGAGTTACGTACGCTATTGTTTCGCAGGTGCACTCGTGTAGTGTTCATTGCAACTGCTGTAGAAATACTTTCTCACTGGGGCCGACGGCGTTAACGGATAGGGCTAGATTGCAATAAACGTGGGCTTTAATTTTCCTACGAAGGCTCCTTTAAAATACCAGACCTTCTACTAAGACTGTATTCTTCGCCTGTTTCTGGGTCGTCTTCCTTTTTCTCTGGTTTAAATTTTCTCCTTCCGAGAAGCTTCTTTCAATTTCACCTAAAAAAAAAGTGCACAATGTATTATTGTATGTACCTACGCGGCTACATATGCAATTTGCACCGTATGGGGTATTGTATATACACTGTGAATACACTGTGCTTTCCACATGCATGCACATATCGCTATAGGTCTTTCTACACGTCAACGTTTGCGTGCCTAAGATGAACCCGAAGTGTCTCCGGATCATACTGCTCTGGAATATACAGGGTGACGCAACTATCATGCAGCTGGGTTCAAAAATATGCAAATGCCAGTTATCTCGACAGAATCAAGGCAGTTTTGTTTGCATCGCTTAGAGATACTCAGATTAGTTTTTGCCCACGGCCTAATAGAATATCTAGTAATAAATAATGAATCAGCTTCTCAAATATTGTAGTTACATTAAAGGTCTCAATGATAAAATTGTAGAGCAACATGAAAAACTCCCGATACAGCTTTCTGTTGCTTAATACGCATAATTTTTTTTTTCCGAACCTGAAAGAAGCCCGCGAATACACCCAAAGTGCCTCGAGCGGCCAGTCGCGCGGCAACATTGCGTGTATTCGCGGGCTGCTTTTACGATCGGAAAAAATACTTTTATGTACCCATATTGAGCCACAGAAAGCAGTATCGGGAGTTTTTCACGCCACCGCACGCCACCTACTACATCTCTGAAGGCTCCTTAACATCTCGCTCCCACAATACACCACCCTCCTATGTAATTCTCTTATTTCTTTTCTTTTTTTTTTCTGCCGCCTTCCCACTCTCCCGCTCTTGTCTCCTCGTCTTAGTAACTACGTCTCAACGACAGTGCTCATATGTCCTTTCAGTCTCTCCTTTTACAGTCAGCCGCCACCGACAACGACCGCATGTGACGTCTCTCTATTAATCCGTTAAAACTCACCTGCCGGAAATGACGAGGCCGCCTATGACGAAGATAGGTCCTCCTATCGAAACGTTTGCCAGCCTTTCTGGCGCACCTTATCCCTGTTTATAACCTTCATTTGAAGTAGTGATTAACAGGACACAGAGGCTCCTTGTCCTTTTGATGAAGTTAGAAGAGCCTTGCAAGACGTGTCTCGGGAAAAATTGGCAGGAGAGGATGGAATAACACCCGATTTAATCAAAAATACAGGAGATGTTATGCGTTAAAAGCTCGCGGCCCTATATACGCAGTGGCTCACCACTTCAAGTGCACCAGAGAGCGGGAAGAATGACAACATTATACTGATCCATACGAAGGAAGATGTTAAAGAATTGAAGAATTATAGGCCCATTAGCTTGCTTGCTAGTATGATATAAGATATTCACCAATATAATTTTCAACATAATCAGGGCACTACTTGATTCAATCAACTAAGAGAACAGGCTGGTTTCACCAAGGGATTCAACAATGTTTCACGTCCACGTCATCAATCAAGTAAATGAGAAATCAGCGGAGTACCATCGACATCTCCATACGGATTTCATAGATTACGAAAGGGCATATGATTTAGTAGAGGTACCAGCACTCATTGAGGCATTGCGTAATCAAGGAGTACAAGAAGCACACATGAATATCATAGCAGATATCAACAATTATTCCACAGCTACCTTGCTTCTCCACAAGGAAAGTAGAAAAATCTCTGTCAGGAAAGGGGTCTGACAAGAAGACACAATCTTTCTAATGCTGTTCAGTGCATGCTCAGAAGTATTCAGGCTGTTAGACTGGGAAGGATTAGGAGTGAGGGTCACGTATGCAGAAGACAAACGTAATGTTCAATAGCCTTGCAAGAGAACAAGAACTCAGGATCGCCAGTCAGCCTCTTGAGTATGTGCAGAAGTATGTTTATCTAGGTCAAGTACTCACAAGAGATTCTGATCATGAGAAGGCAATTTGCACGAGACTAAAAATAGGTTCGAATTTGAAACGCCACACATTACCAAATTCTGACTGGGAGCTTACCACTGTCGTTGAAAATGAAAGTGTACAATCATTGCATTCTACCGGTGTTAGCATATGGGGTAGAAACTTGGAGGTTAACAAAGAAGAACGAGAACAAGTTAACAACCATGAAAAGCGCGATGGAATGAAAAATTTTAGATGTTACGTAACCTTAAGATACAGGAAGGGAACAGTAAAAATCAGAAAGAAAACAGGGGTAGACGATATTTGAACGGGGTAAACAGCGCGTAAGACGACAATGCACTGCTTGTGTTGTCGTTCTTTCACGTGTCCTCGTCTTACGCGCTGTTTACCCCGTTCAAATATGCAACACCAACTAGCCCAACGTTGATCCCTCTTGTAGACGATATTCTAGCTGGCATTAAGATAGAAAGGTGGAACTGGCAGGCCATGTAATACGTAGGACAGATAACGGTGGACCATTAGAGTTAGAGTGGATGCCAAGGCAAGGAAGCACAGTCGAGGACGGCAGAAAATTAAGTGGTCTGATGGATTTACGAAATTTTCAGGTGTAGGTTGGAATTGGCTAGCACAAGACAGGATTAATTGGAGGTCGCTGGGAGAGAGGCCTTCCTTATGCAATGGACATAAATGTAGGCTCGTAATGATGATGACGATCTTTTACAGAAGACGACGCTCCGAACAAGGCAAAAAGCTGTGCTTATGTAGAAAAAGATCGCCTCTGAAATCTGCCTCTTCACTAAGGTAACTTTCCGCGATCGATAGACCCTAGACTAGGATCAAAAATTTTAAGACCACTTCCTCGAAACTTAGACACATTATCATCGGCTTCGACTGAACGTAGCATCCAGAAACAGTTGTCTTTGGTGCATAGAGCGTAGTACTCATCCCTACTGTGATGACTGTGGCAGCTTAGAGGCTAGTGGAACACCTCTTGCTTGAATGACCAGCGCACCTTCTAGAGACATTACTTTTAGCTCCAAATGGACACGATTTGTCACGGTCCGCTAATCTTACCTAGCATCATAGGTCCAATGCCCCGCCCTTCGAAAGGGCGGTGGGAGTTCGATTTATTGCTCCAATACCTATCAGAAATTGGCTTTCTCGGAAAGCTTTAAGGATTCGCTATGTAGTATAGAAAAGCCTGAATTTTCCAACCGTCTCACCTGTCAATATTATTATCAGGGTCACTCGCGGATTTCATATCGATATTTATTCCTTCTTTCGTTTTTCACTCTCCGCCGGAAACATTTACTCCCCTTCCTCTTCCCTATACAGAGTAGAATGCCGCCGGTTCAATACAAGCCCGCAAAAATATGCTTTCTAATAAGTAGCCTCTCTCTCTCTCTCTCTCTTTCAAAGTCTGCATTTCTTTTGTTTTATGTGCATGTTTTTCTTTATGTGCACATTTATGTTAATCTTGGCATTCATCTGACGAAAACTATTTATTCGGTATATCTTTAGACGTTTCTTTTAATAAAAAAAATTGCAGCAGAACTCTCACACCATAACTGTCATTGGCAATGCGGCTCGCATTCAGGCAATGTAGTGACACATGTGTTTCTTATGCCCCGTTTATTTAACATCTGCAGTTAGTAATCTGAAACTTCCGCTGCTTTGGCTATGCAAGCTGTCACGTGGTAGTGAGGGTGAAGAACGACACAGTGTCAGAACTGTAAGTTACCAATTTAGCTCTTTATTGGGCGAACTTGTACACACCAAAACAAGTAACACTCAATTACAACGTCAGCGGCTAGCGGAGTCGGTGATTGTCGAAATTCTTATCTGCGGGTCAAGCGCGTCGGTTTTTATGCATGACTGGTCGAACATTTCATCGTAATTGCTGGTGCCCGCGTCTTTCACTAAGTACAACAACATTCGCGTCACGCCAACAACATTCGCGTCGCGCATACAACCAGATTACACAAGATTCAATGACAACAGACAAAGGGTACAACCATCGATGATTAATTCGAGGAACTTCCGACACATGCAGGCATTTCCTGCGCTTAGCGGTAGCGTTTAACATTTGTTAGCCGGTGAAGACCGGTCACCCGAGAAAGATAAACTAGTACGCGTGTCAATATGCGACATAACCCGGCATCGTTCTGTTTTTCTTTTTTTGGCACTCACTTGCCGACGTCGACCGTGATCATGGTGGCATGACAACTGCACGAAACATGACGACGATGACACGACAACAATGGTATGACAAGTACCGCGTGAAGGCAATGCCGTCACGTCGATGGCACGACGAAATTTTGATGACGATGCTGGAGTGACGATGATGGCACGACCACGGCGACATGACGACGATGGTCTCACAAGGGATGTGCGATGGCGACTGCCTGAAAGACACAATGACAACAGCGGCCTAATCACGATTTAATGGTGACAGCACGATATAATGGAGAACTGACGTCGATGGAAGGACGAAGGCAGTATTACAACGACGGCATCGATGGGTTGACGTTACTGAAGTGATGACGATGGTAAAATGAGAGCGTGACGACCTGGCACGGTATGACGACGAAGGCATGACGAGAGACGGATAGTGAAGTTAGAACGACGACAATTTAACGACTGCGATGGCATCACGACGACCGTGTCAAAACGTACTGTTACGTTTCGCTTAGGACGCGCGGTATAGCCGGCGCGGATGCAACGGACGCCGGGGCTTCGTTCAAAGCGGCGGACATTTTGGCCCGTTCAGCGCTGCCGCAACGCCTCCCCGCCAAGCGCGTCCAGGCATGTTTCAATGCCACGTGTATTCGTGTGTGTGTGTGTGTGTGTGTGTGTGTGTGTGTGTGTGTGTGTGTGTGTGTGTGTGTGTGTGTGTGTGTGTGTGTGTGTGTGTGTGTGTGTGTGTGTGTGCATGTTGGTGCCCACGCTTGTCAAGGCGCGGCAGCCGGGGAGAGGAGCTCCCCAAGTGTGAAGCGAGGAGGTCTGACCGGCGCCGGCCCGGCGGATGCGTCGCCTTCTAGTCTCGACGTGCCCGATCGCCGCCGTCACGTGGCCTCATCCAGAGACGTTCCTTCTTGCCCCCGACTCCGAGAGTATAAAAGCAGCTGCCCCCGGACGCCAAGAGAGAGGCAGGGGTAGCACACTCTCAAGTTCCACAAATGGCCACAGAGGGCGAAAAAATCGACCGCGCGCCGCTGCTAACAAAGCCGACGTAGTAGCATCACTTCGGGATGCGTTCGTTAGTTTCAGCATTTCCCGGTAGAGGCGTCGTAATAAGCGCAATTTTATCTTACAAACTTTCTCTTACAATTACTGAAGCATTTTCTTTTACATAAAAACAGGGCAATATTATCATTGCTAATTAGATATTGTACTCTTTGTTAGTAAGTTTATTGTTTCTTCCCCATTATAAACGCAAATAGCGTTCAGCATCATCGATCTTTCACGTGACCTCTGGCCTGGATTTAAAATTTTTACCGGTATTTCCGAGTGCACGGCGGCACGGATTCATTCGTTCGTACACTCAAGACTGGTTGCTTCTTTGTTTCTAAAACTAGTTTCTTGCGCTTCGATGTCTCGCGTTATTTAACTTGGGGTGAAGTTACGTGTTTGCAAGCGGACATGTAAGCCCGGCAGTTGGGTTTCGGTCGTGAGCCATTCGGAACAGGTCTGCATCGAAAGGGGAGCTGGATTTTGCTGCGGCTGACAACGGCAATAACGGTGAGCCGTTTAACACCGCTGCTTGAATCGTTATATAATATCCGTCTCATCACCTTCCAGGCGGGCACAAGTTAACGAACTAGATCCTGCATTACATGTGGGCAGTGAGGATCTCAGTTGCTGTTTCCTAAATAAACCTTTACTTGCGAGGCTGTCGTTTGGTTTACACACACAACCAGGAAAGAAAGAGCGATATCGGAACGCGCGTCTCATTTTTCATGTTATTGTAGCCGTGGTTGTAGGTGACTGAGTAGCCTTATCAATATACATATTAAACTTTTTTTTCGAGTCGGCCGGCAACGTCTTTCGTCCACAAAACCAAATAATCCTTTGGTAAAATGAAGTGAAAGTACAGAATTTAATGTATTAAACAGTTGCAAGCATGATAATTCACCCATATTTCGTACTTGTTGGTTCCAAATGTTCTTGCTGTTCAGATTGGTTTACCGTAGGGCATTTATTTTTGCAGTAGTGAAGCGGTGCATCACGTTCGTGCAGAAAAATAATGCATCAGTTCTAATAGCTTCATGACTTTCATGCATTTGCTTGTGGAACTAGCAGTGTGATCACTTCTAGTGTATAAATGAACCCACAAATGTTCTCATTTGTGATATTAATAGTACTTGCGCTGTTGACATGCATTGCAGTTAGGCAGACATCAATTTTATGGACAATAGCAATATTTATTTAAAAAAAAAAAATTTATGGGGTTTTACGTGCCAAAACCACTTTCTGATTATGAGGCACGCCGTAGTGGAGGACTCCGGAAATTTTGACCACCTGGGGTTCTTTAACGTGCACCTAAATCTAAGTACACGGGTGTTTTCGCATTTCGCCCCCATCGAAATGCGGCCGCCGTGGCCAGGATTCGATCCCGCGACCTCGTGCTCAGCAGCCCAACACCATAGCCACTGAGCAACCACGGCGGGTAATATTTATTTAACATGCTGCTTAAGCACCCTAGAACAGCCAGTGTACATTTGCATGTGTTCTGTAGTCGCAAATTATTACAACATATATGTCACACCTTTTTGCATTTCATATTGCAAAACTTTGCTTTTTCAATTTCTGATTCAGTCAATATTTCTGTTCCAGACATGCAGTAATGAGGACGGCACCAGTATAAAGCAACACACACCACGCACTAAACAGAAGCTGCTGCCTGCTACAACAAGGTCATTGTGTGGACATTGGCTACTACTACAAGGTAAACAACACATGGTTCAGAAATAAATATGTTTGATATATGCTGTATTGGCTTGCTGTTTGCAGCAGATATGAATGTTTGTTCCTATTTATGGTTCAGTATAATTGGTTCGAACATATAAAACACACATAAATTTGGCTAATCTGTGCTGTATCTCCTGTGTCACCGTTTTGCCCCAACAGAGTCTATGCCAAGCACATCTTGGTCATCACAGGAGCTCCTATCTGCGCCAACAGGAAGGGGCTGGAGCCGAATTTGCAAGGCTTTTACACCAAGAACAAAGAAGCACATGCAGAAGAATATGAATGAGATATCAAGTCTGCAGAGGACTGTGTCAAGACTGAAAAGAGCTTCAGCCACCATTCCACCAGCACGGACATTTGGCTGAGTCATCCAGGTAACTCAAAAAGGACTTTCTAGAAATTCTTCGTCTTCAGATGCACCTGCAACATCTGACCAAGCACGGACGACGCTGGCCAAAAGATTGAGTTCCATCAGTTTGCCCTTAATCAGCTTCCTAGCCATGTTAATTCCGTTTGTGCCAAGTGTAATTTTTCTTCTATAAATGCAAGCTTTCTCATTGCCCATTTTTGTTAGAGGTCATTCATCCTCATCCAAATATAAAGGTCAACCGATTCTTCGCTGATACTTAATACCAGTCACTGTCTAGCAGCCTAACATGTCTGTAGCAGTATCTTCTAGTGTATGTTGTCATGCGCAATTCCTCTCCTGAAATAGCGGATGCAGCATCGGCATGCGTCTTGCATTAACCTATGCACATGTGCTATGCACCATTTTACTTTTCTTGATGTTTTTAGCCTTCAATGCTTGCAGAGCAGAGTGGCTTCTCTCTTGAATGCAAGCTTTCTCATTTTCTATATTCCTAGTCTCGTTGATGATTGCTCCTCTTCCTTGATAGCCTGGGTCTTTGTGCAAGCTACAGTGAAGTGATTGATTGCAGAATCTGGTTTTGCTGCCACACTTGGTTGTGGTAACTGTGTTACGTTTCTCAGATGTGGGGGCCTGGTCAGTTACATTGGTAAGCAGTCCCTCGAGGTAAGCATTTGCTCCTGCAGTCCGCAAAGCGACATAGACTCCCAGTATACACACACCGTAACTGGTGCGCCCCGTTCGTTCTGGCCTGCTGCAGCCATGGGCAAATTGTGCTTGTGGCCTACCTCGGCCATGATTTGCTCAAAACGGAGACCAGCATATGTGCTTACATGGTTCGAAGTGTATGAAGTTGATAGCCGTATGGGTGGAAAGGCCCGCAAGAATGGCTGCCGAAGGTGATGCCCACAAGAGCGACTTGTTCACATTGCGACAAAGTGGGACACAAAGTGTGAGCCACACATAGCGGCCCCCGAAAGAAAATAAATGTGCAGGTTGGAAAGGAGTTAACGCTAAAATGCCGGGTAGTCCATGTCGCTGTGTTGGTTGCGGCAGCAGATGCCTGCGTCACCTGATTGCTTCGTAATGGAAGTTGCTCATCTTCAACGGCAACTGTTGGTTCAAACAGGTGCGAGGCTCTGTCCAATCTGTTTGTACCGCAGGTTGTCGCTCGTTACCAGACTACCACATGTGACAAAGGCAAGCATTATGCCTGTAAGATGGTTCGTAGCCAATGTATAATGTATTGTCTGAACCTCATGCGGTGACTGGTTGCTGTTTAATTTTACTGTTATGTCACTTGGTTATGGTCGCAGTGTTATGTTTTTCGAATATTGCGGCCTGGTCGGTTGCACTGGGAAGCAGCCTCTCGAAGTAAGAATTTGATACTGCAGTCTGCACAGCGACATAGACTCCCAATTTACGCACACCGTGATTCGTGCTCCCCGTTCACCGTTTCCTGCTGCAGCCATGGGCAAATTGTGCCTCTGGCCTTTCTCGGCCGCGATTAGGCATGAACGGAGACCAGCATAAGTGCTTACATGAAGTTGGGTGGAAAGGCCCGCAAAAGTGGCTGATGAAGGTGATGCCCACGAAAGCGACTTGTCCATATTGAGACGATGTGGGACACCAAATGTGAGCCAAACATTAGCGGCCTCCAAAAGAAAAGAAACATGCAGGCTGGAAAGGAGTCAATGCTAAAATGATGGGTAGTCCATGTCGCTGTGTAGGCTGTGGCAGCAGATGCCTGCGTCACCCGATTGCTTTGCACTGCAAGTTGCTGATCTTTAACAGCGACTGTCGCCGCAAACAGGTGGGACACTCTGTCCAATCTGTTTCTGCTGCTGGTTGTTGCTCGATAGTAGACCACCACGTGCGACGAAGGCAGGCACTACGCCTGTAGGTAGGCAGCTCAATGTACCCTAAGAGACCCGTGTATGTGAATGCTCACTGTTGCCATGTGGTTCGTCGCCAATGTATAATGTATTGTCTGAACCTCATGCGGTGACTGATTGCTGTTTAATTTTGCTGTTATGTCACTTGGTTATGGTCGCAGTGTTATGTTTTTAGAATATTCCGGCCTGGTCGGTTGCACTGGGAAGCAGTCTCTCGAAGTAAGCATTCGCTCCTGCAGCCTGCACAGCGACATAAACTCCCAATTTACGCACACCGTGATTCGTGCTCCCCGTTCACCCTTTCCTGCTGCAGCCATGGGCAAATTGTGCCTCTGGCCTTTCTCAGCCGCGATTGGGCATGAACGGAGACCAGCATAAGTGCTTACATGGTCGGACGTGTATGAAGTTGGGTGGAAAGGCCCGCAAAAGTAGATGATGGAGGCGATGCCCACGAAAGCGACTTGTCCATAGTGAGACAATGTGAGACACCAAGTGTGAGCCACACATTAGCGGCCCCCGAAAGAAAAGAAACGTGCAGGTTGGAAAGGAGTGAACGGCTAAAATCTTCTGTGGTAGCCCATGTCGCTGTGTAGGCTGCGGCAGCAGATGCCTGCGTCTCCCGATTGCTTCGCAGTGCAATTTGGGCATGTTTAACGGCGACTGTCGCTGCAAACAAGTGGCACACTCTGTTCAATATGTTTCCGCTGCTGGTTGTTGCTAGTTAACCTGACCACCACGTGCGACGACGACGGTGAGCCGTTTACGAGCTCGCGTCAATGATTCCATCGTATCTCGACATGCAAATTTTATTTCTGCTATTGCACGAGAATGTACACTGCTTGTCTTCTGCCAATAAAGTCGCGCGTTCTGTTCACTCACTTGTGGCTTGTTTGTATGGGCGTCAGTAGAGGCTCTTGGCAATTAGAACGCACCAGCTACGCGGCAGCGAAGGCATTGAGGCATGCCGCATAGCCTGCAGGGCAAGCACGGCGCGTACCAGCGTACGCGACCGGCAAAAAACGGCCATATTGAATCTTGCTCTAAAAAAAAAATTTGCACTTCCGCTTCCGGATTGAGCAACGTAATCTGGCGTCCGCCAAAGTAAGTTCCATGCGCTGCCGCTGCTTATTTTCGAACCACGGTGGAAGGTACAGTTTCCCTTCTCTAAGTTTGTTCTTTATTCTATGAGAGAGGCTCCGATTTCTTCCGTCGAGTTACGTGCTCTCCTGTCTCTCCACTTCAGTCGACGTGACCGGCCGCTCTTATGCGATGCTAGAATAAACAAGTTGTTCTGTTAGCAGTCGACTCATGCTTTGCCAGGACCTTCGGATGCTTCCAGGTGTGCCCCAGGCCGCCAGGCCAACGCTGCCATTGGGGCTTGCGACCCATTTGCAACAGTACACATGACGACGACTTTATCGCGAAGCCTGTATGCCGACAATGGCCTCAAGACGACGGCGTGAGGAGAGTCTGTTGCCAAAGCTGGAATGACGAGGATGCAACGACCACGATGGCATCACGACCGCAGACACATGCCTAGTGGGCCAAGCTTTTAGTCACCTTAGGTCACTATACGCCAGCGTAAAGGCGTGACGATAACGGCATACCCAGAGTCACATCCCATGGCCCAAGACAACTTGGGTCACTGGGTCGGCGCAAGAAGTCAAAGCAAGGTAAGGCAAAGCAAGGGAAGGCTGGCTCCAAACGTGTAAAGGTGGATGCCGCTGACCCTAGTGACGCCAGTGATATAAAGTACATGTTAGCGGAGGCGCCTTACATTGGCGCTCCTAATCAGGCATTTATTTAGTTAGCGGTACCAGTAAATACCCTCTGTAATTGTTATTCGTTAAGCAACGGAAACAACAAAGTCAAAATCATGTCCCACATTCTTCTCAGTTGAGGCGATTAACTTGTTAACTAAATGAATAAGGGCAGTAAGAATAAGCACCACACAGAATTGCGCTGTTCACTAACGATTCAACTATAAGCAATGCTGCACTTCTTAGTTTACTCACACGCTCATTTAACTTTGCCGTTTCAGGTCCGCGTCCTGGATGCCAAGCATGGTGTCAATGGTGTCTCCGCGAACCACGCGAACGATCTTGAGGGCATCGCATCCCGCGTCGGAAACGTAGTGATCGTCGCGCCTGGGGCCTACTCGATGCTGTGCGTCCAGAACGGCGGTGGCAGTGGCCGTCCCTGCGAGCTCAACGCGGCCACGCTGGGTATCACCCTGGCCGACCTTTTGTGGGCCGCCCTGTTCGAGCGACGCGACTGGTCTACAGCACTCCAGCGGCGCATAGACGAGCACCGGTCTTGCCACAACCCCAGCCCACCTGCCAACACCAACGGAAGCTCTGGTTTCGGCGATCTGTCTTTACCGCTCCTCTCGGTTCGGTCAGCCGTAAGGGTTGCCGCGCATCAGGGCTGGCACACCCAGTCGCCGGCTCTGGTCAGCGACTGGAATCTGTCGCCGAGCCAGGTGTTCTTCGTGCTGGTCTTCCTGACCCGAGCGTGCGTCGGCTGGTCCGGTCGTAGTGAGGACGACGCCGACTCGCCTTCCTCGCGGGCCGCGCCTCTCCTGCATCGGATGGCGGACTTCAATGTAGCCTTTCGATGTGGGCCCGTTCCCGTTTTCAGTATCGGACGTTGCCCGTGAATATTCTTGAAGTTTGCAAACTGCGGCACAGACAACAATAGAAACGGACATGATGGTGTTCAACATCTTTCGGTTAAGGTTTGTTACAAAGTGAAATGGCACGGTATGTTTGGACACATTCGAAATTACAACTCTCCCTTTGATATATATATATATATATATATATATATATATATATATATATATATATATATATATATATATATATATATTCTTAAGCAAGCAATAAAAACATTAAGATCCAGACCTCACGTTTTATCCTGATTTATTTTCTAAACGTGGCATTATATTTAGTGGGCGATATCTTCGTTTGCGCGTTTTCCACATTTGTTTTATGCAGTAGCCAGTAGGCAGGGACCTCACACTGCCCCTGTCCGATGTGAGCCACATACGCCGCAGCTGGTTCACACTGGACCCCCGTGCACTAGAACACGTCGCAACCGGAACCTGTTTGATCAGGATCCGTGGGTGCGTCAACGCACTCTTTCATCTTGGGATAACGGCTGCCTGCTGGTTCTGACCGTACGCTCCGTATAGACCGTTTCTTCGTGGGCGCAGTCATATTGCGTAGGCAGCGGTGCCATCTATGGGCAGTCGGCATGCTGGCTTGGGTGAGCCATGGCTTCCGAGATTTCCGAGCGCCGGCTGGTTTTGCTCCAGCCGTCCCATTCGCCGCGCTGCCCAGCCAAAAGGTACAGTGGGGCGCGCATACCTCTGTAACCTGTGGGGTGTGGATTACACCTATTTCGAGAACTTCAGAATGCCTTCAGAATCGGTAGGCGTCTGGATGCTTATTTTTCCTTGCTAAGTGTATTGAAAGAACCAGAGAAGCAAGGAGACCGCTGTTGAAACTCATGGGAGCGGACAAGAAGTGAAAGAAGACGGCGGGCCCCAGAGGCGCGCGCGCTAATGAAAAGCAATAAAGAAAAAGAAGAATCTTGATTCCGTTCGGATCAAACGCAGCTGTCTCGTCTCGTTTCTGGGACATGGTGCCGTGACCAGGATAGCGGCTACTCCTCTTCCGACTGGCCACGGACTACCAGATCGATGGACTGGCCACAGAAGCCGGACGAAGAGGAGGCCCGAAGGCAAACCAACGGCAGCGAGGCGGGACATAGACAGCAAGGAGCGGCACGGACACAGAGGGCGACCCAGACTCAGATGATGGCTCGCCGCTAGAAGCTGTAAGCGACCAGCAGTTTCCTTAGCTATTCAAGATGAACAGAGAAGTGATTTTCAAAAAGCGAAAAACGCTGAGGACGCAAATAACCAACTTAGTGAGCGATGCTGAAAAGAAAGTGGAGGAAAATCAGGGTCCTACAGCGATGTCGCTGATGGCCAGCCAGATTAAAGGTATTGCAGACTTGCTAAAGAAAGCAGACGAGCAGATGGAGCAGTTCTTAACACTCGAAACAGCTGACTCGGAATTTGCGAAAACCACAGGGTACGAGTTAAAGATAATAAGTGCTCTGCACAGCATCAACGCGTACCTTTCTCGACAAGAAATGCGGGAAACAGCGAGGGAACAACCCAACTTTAATGGAGAAGCTACACAATTGCAGCAAGCAACGATAGTGAAGTTACCAAAGCTAGAAATAATGAAGTTTGACGGCGATAAAATGCAATTACTGAGATTTTGGCGGCAATTTGAAACAGCTGTACACGAAAGAACCGACTTGAACGAAAATCAGAAATTTACGTATCTTCTGTCCTCACTAACCGGAAAAGCGGCAGCTGCCGTGGAGGGACTACAGTTTTCAGACAGTAACTATGGGAATGCCATTGATCTACTCAAGCAGAAGTACGGAAAAGATGACGTGCTGGTAGAAATGCATATGAAAGAACTAACTAACTACAATACAGTGGCAAGCTGCAAAGACCATGATGGTTTAAGAAAGCTGTCACAAAAGGTGCAAGTGCACATACGTGGATTGGAATCCTTAGGACTGAAAAGCGAGTCCTATGCATCGATGTTGCTTCCGATCCTGAAAAGAGCTTTGCCACTGGATCTCTACATTCGATTCCAGTTAAAATAAAGAGAAGTGATCATTTGATCGTCAGCACAAGATTAGAACATGGCTTTACGTCAAGAACATATCCTTAGGCACTTGATGAAATGCATAGAAGATCAGGTAGAGTGCAGAGATGAATTGTGGACAGAAATGAGAGAAAGCTACGGCAACAGAACTGTGAGTACGCAGGAAACAAGAACTGTTAATTTTCATAGTACATCTGCAAAGTTTTGCATATTTTGCGGGAATACTACTCATTATACTGATCATTGTAGGAGAACGATGCTTATGAAGATAAGAAAATGAGGCTCAAAGAGGCAAACAGATGTTTCCGCTGTACCAGGCCTCGCCATACTGCTAAAATATGTAAAGCAAACATTAGGTGCAAGATGTGTAAAAAATGCCACGCGACGTCTATGTGCTGGAGCAAAGAACTGACAGCACAGTGTACAGCATCTACTCCTGGTGAAATTGAAAATCAGGAAGAGGAAACATCTACTTGCCAGTTTATGAACCTCTCATTAAGTGTTTTTCTGCAGACTGCAGTTGCGCTAGAAGAAGGTAGAAGGCAGTCATGTTATTGTCGTGTTCTGCTGGACACTGGCAGCCAAAGATCATTCATACTGAAAAGCCTATCTGAGAAACTTGGCTGTAAAGTTAAAGGAAAAGAAAGGCTCACGATAGGATTATTCGGAGGAGGTCAAAATGAGTCATGAATTCAGTTGAAGTTAAACTGAAAAGTTCCTACAGTAGTGAAGAAGTGTTATTGGAAGCACTGGAGATAGACAATTTCAAAAGAAAGATTACCGTTCCTGCCTATATCACTGCTAAAGAAGTATGAAGACGACGGATTCAAGCTGGCTGACAGTTTATGTAGAAGCACATCATGCATGGAAATCGCACTACTTATTGGATCAGACCAGTATTGGCAAGTAATGACAGGTGGGATCCGAAGACTAGAAGAAAGGTTAACAGCAACAAAAACTATATTCGGCTGGACAATACAAGGCCAAGCTAAGATATCGGCAACAATAATGGAGAAGTCAACCGTAATGGTACTCAACGTCCACGTGGATAACTCTGAAATACAGACAGAACTCAGACATTTCTGGGATATCGAAACTCCTTAAAACAAAAAGAAGACTCATTCGGAGACCCCCCAGTACAACATCTTTACACACTTGAAGGCTGCTTCCAATGATGAGAAGAAAGCTTTTCGCGGCCGGAATCCGTTGAAACTCATGGGAGCGGACAAGAAGAGAAAGAAGACGGCGGGCTCCAGAGGCGCGCACGCTAATGAAAAGCAATAAAGAAAAGGATCTTGATTCCGTTCGCATCGAACGCAGCTGTCTCGTCTCGTTTCTGCGACAACCGCTATACGTGGCTTCTTTAGACATTACCCGAGCGTAAGAGAACTTAAACCGCAACATATTCTGGGATATGTTGCAAGGGGAAGGCATAGGCAACGACTGTATGCACCTTTTGAGAGAGATTTATCTTAAAATTAATTAAATTGTGGGGTTTTACGTACCAAAACCACTTTCTGATTATGAGGCACGCCGTAGTGGGGGACTCCGGAAATTTCGACCACCTGGGGTTCTTTAACGTGCACCTAAATCTAAGTAGACGGGTGTTTTTGCATTTCGCCCCCATCGAAATGCGGCCGCCGTGGCCGGGATTCGATCCAGCGACCTCGTGGTCAGCAGCCCAACACCATAGCCAGAGATTTATCTTGAAAATGAATGAATGAACAAAGCCTTTCATTTAAGGAAGGGGACGGCTCTAGGCCGCTGTTGGGGATTAGGAGGGAAAGGAATGTCGGATCCCGGATTGTTGGCTGGAGCACATCTTCACCTCAGCCTTTGATCTTCGGCTTCATGCAGACTCAGGTGCATGTTCAGTTCCGCCGCTCTCGCATGGGCTAGTCATCCCCTTCAACACTACTCGAAACAAGCCACGTTGTTTGCCATATGTCGCAATGGCTTTCTGTGTTTCAGGGTTAGTTTGTATTCCAATTCCTAGTGTTTTAATGTCTCCGTGTAGTAAATGTTGGATGTTGGATCTCCCTTGTGAAAAAGCTGCATAGCTGCAAATGAGGTGTTGCAAATCTGCTCTGCATGACTCCTGGCAATGTGTGCATCAGGTATAAGTGTTCGCAATCGCAGCTTGTCTGGGTTGGCGCCATTTCTCAAGTATGTGTGGTGTGTATGCAGCGTTGGCCATAACCTTATTCAAATAAACCTCTTCCGTGCGAGTAAACCCGCCCTTGTCGTCAAACACATGTGCTGGTGTAGCTTCTAATAGTCTCCGTTTACTGTCTGCTTTTATGTTAGTCCGAATGTAATGCATCAGTGCTCTGTTAGGAGAGCCTTCGGCCAATATCGTTGGGTATGGATTTTGGTCCGCAGGGTTTGGCGAGGAAATGGAGTGTGGGGAGCTGTACGTGTAATCAAGCCCACCCGCTCGCGTGGCTACTGTGTGAGCGGCTGCGTTTCCCCATCCGTGCCAGTGTGCCCCGGTGTCCATAGGATTTCAACATTTGTCCCATTGTCCTGTATTCTCTTTAGCTTTATTCTGGTGTCGTTGGCCACAGCATCATTTGTCGTAGGCACCGTTAATTCGGTCACCGCTTCGTACGAGCCAGTAATGATCCGATAATTATTTCGCACACTATGCTCTACAATGAGGACGCTAGGTGGCGGCGTGACGTGCGGACGTGTCTGCATCAGCTCCGCCAACCGAAGTTGACCTACTTGTTCCAATGTACTTTTTTCTAACAATTTCTACTGGAACGACTCCGGGAAGTTACAAGGAGCAATTGGATGGCGCATATATCACGGTAGCTCCACTGAAACCTTTTCTGTGGGTCCTTTCTCCGACACCAAGGATTAAGCCTATTTTGGCTTAGTACGACATCGGCTCCGCCGTAAGGCGGGAAGGCGCGGCCGCTCGCTTAGCCGACCCCCAAGAGCGTTCTAGAACATTCCGCCATGCCTTACGAGGCAATGGTAGAGGGCGAGCAAATCTCGAAAGAAGACACGAAGTCCAACGGCTGGATTACCGCTTACAGAAAGCGGAACGCGGACGAAACCTGCGTCGAGAACGAGACGCGCAAGGCAAAGCAAAAAGGCGCCCGCGTTGGCGCCAAACAAGCCAGCCAGCTAAGAAAGGTTGCCGCAGCCTCCAGGCTACCGCGTCTGCGTAAATCCCACTTTCGAGTTGTCGTCCGCCCGGGGGGAGGGCTGGACGTGTGAAAATGCAGTCAGATCAAAGTCACGAACGCCATTTTAATGGCGGCCAAGCTGACCCCGGTGGCAGCCGAGGAGGATATCGTGTCTGCGAATGGAATGCAGAATATCTTTGTCATAAGCACACCCTCCGAATTGAACGCCAATGAATACTCCCAAGTCCGGGAGATTATCTCGGCGGATAAACGGCACCCTATCGCGGCTTACATTACGCCTCCGGGTAATACCTGCAAAGGCGTGGTCAGAGGCGTCGATGCCGATCTGTCCGAAGCTGCACTGCAAAGCCTTTTTGTCACACCCAGAAACCCGATGGTGCTCGGAGTCAGGCGCATGAAAGAGTCGACTACCGTGATCATACTGTTGAGCGGCAAGAAAGTGCCCAACTATGTCCGCTGCGGCCCCAACATGGTACGCTGCACGCTGTACAAGAGGCAAATAGACACTTGCCGCAACTGCGGACGAGTCGGTCACAGATAGACGTTTGCCCCAGACCGACCGAAAAAGTGTGTGAAAAGTGCGGAACTTTGCAAACCACAAACAGACACGAATGTGTGCAACCCAAGTGCGCGCTCTGCGGAGACGCTCACCTCACTGGCGACCGAAATTGCAAAAACAGGTATCAAGTTCCTTATGTCGTGAGGAGACGACGCAGAAGAGAAAGGAAACGCGGCAACAAGAAGAACGCAACGAGCATCGCTGGGGGTTGAGGAACCCCAGCTCCAGCCACAACGCCAACTACGAACGCTCCCAAGAACGCCACCACGGAACGCTCTAGATCGAGATCCAGGAGCAGATCCCGGGTCCCACCTGGGCAGACAAGGCAGCCAAAACAGGTGAGACCTGTGCTCCCGCACCACAAGGGCAACTTCAAGAGCAAACGCTAGGCAAAATTCAATCACTCGAGCACGAAAACGCGTCTCTTAAAAAGGAACTATATGGAATTAAGTCATTATTGCAGGAAATGCAGCAGAGAGAACGCGCGATCGGCGGCCAAGCTGCCGCAGCAGCCGCCTCTCTCAACAGAGGCGCTAAACGCAGGGCGAGCCCCGAGCCCATGGACGAGGAGACGCTTAATGTCTCGGGCATCAAGCAACTGCTTGATCAGCTAAGATCGGACATAGTTGCCGAAATTAGCCCCATCAAGCTCCAACTGAACGAGCACACAGCGAGGCTCCAAATTTTAGAATCCGACAGACAGCTTGCGCTGCTGGATACCCCCCCACTACGTAAGTAAAATGGCTAACTCAAGCAATCTAGTTATCTAGAAATGGAATTGCGCCAGCTTCCGCAAAATGAAGGCAGTCTTGCAACAACTACTTAGCTCTGCTAACGAAAGGCCGTCAGTAATGCTCCTCCAGGAAACACCGATGTGATCGCTATTCGCGACTACCATGCAGAAGCGCACTTTTCGGAGGGCAAAAGAGGAATAGCGACACTCGTCTCAAGGAGTCTCGCCTATTTACGTCACGATGTTAGGCCGAACTTAAAAATCGAACACATCATGATCGAGCTCACCCAAAACGCTTAACTCAACCAATCCGCTTTCATTCTGAACGTGTACAGCTCGCCAGCCGACAGAAGGGAGACGTTTAACGCTCTCTTCCAGAAGGCATGTCAAATTGCAGGCGATCATCCGCTTATGATAGCAGGGGACTTTAACACACGACACCAAGAGTGGGGTTACATCAAAGATACGGCCAAGGGCAAGGCCCTCGCGGCACAGATAGCAGCCTGCGGTCTCAGCTTGGTCACCGATCCAAAATACCCCACCAGAATTGGCAACTCGGTCAGCAGGGATACCACGCCAGACCTGGCCATGGTTAGGAATGCGGAGGAACCGGTATGGATCAATTTACAAGAGAACATCAGCAGTGATCACTACATCAGCAGCCTCGCGATAAGAGTCTCATCACCGCCCCTCAGAAAATTCAGAGTAACGGATTGGGACCTCTTTAGAGCTATCAGAAAGAAGGAAAAGACTAAATACAGCTCGTTAGTGGAATTATTCGCCCGCCTCCGAGAAGACGTTGCTGCTTCCACAAAGGAAATAGAGACGGACAAAGAGGTCGAGCGCATGGACAGTAGATTAGCACACGTGCTATAGAAGCCAAAAACGCGCTACAGGCACAATGGAAAACGCAAAAGGTAAATAGACGCCTACGCAAAAATATTGCAGAACTTAATAAGCAAATAGATGAACATAGCCAAGCCCTCGCTCGGCAACAATGGGACGAAGTATGCAATGCCGTCGACGGGCAAATGAGGAGCGGAGCAAAATGAAACATCCTCAAGCATCTGCTTGGGGACAAACGATCCAAAGCCAATCAGAGGCTCACTATTGATAGACTCATACACAACTTAAAAAACTCTGGCATGACCGAGAAACAAATTACAGACGAGCAGGCCTCGAGATACCTCTGTATCGAACCCGGCTCAAACAACGACTACCCCTCTGCGACGCACGAGAACGAAGCGGACCCTCTGGGCTCCCCTTCACGTACGCGGAGGTGAGAGAGGTATTATACAAACTCAAATGCAGATCAGCACTGGGTCCCGATGGGATCAAAAATAAACTCTTGAAGAATTTGGATGACGGGGCCATCGAGCTCCTCACGAATAATATCAACGAGGTTTGGGAGACAGGCGAGGTACCACTGGAGTGGCGTAACGCGACCGTAATCCTATTCCCCACGGAGGAAGGAAACTAAGGAGAGGCCCTGACGTCATTCTTTGTGAAGCTAAAGTGAAGCCGCAAGTTGGCGTTGCTCATGGCGTTGCTCCGCCTATAGGGTGTTACGTTTCGCCTACGACGCGCGGTATAGCCGGCGCGGATGCAACGGACGCCGGGGCTTCGTTCAAAGCGGCGGACATTTTGGCCCGTTCAGCGCCGCCGATACGCCTCCCCGCCAAGCGCGTCCAGGCATGTTTCAATGCCACGTGTCTTCAAGTGTGCGTGTGTGTGTGTGTGTGCATGTTGGTGCCCACGCTTGTCAAAGCGCGGCAGCCGGGGAGAGGAGCTCCCCAAGTGTGAAGCGAGGAGGTCTGGCCGGCGCCGGCCCGGCGGATGCGTCACTACACTCGTCTCAACGTGTCTCTCAGCCTGTCCGTGCCCAGTCACGTGCGCCTCTATCGAGGCGTTCCCTCTTGCCCTCAACTCCGAGAGTATAAGAGCAGCTGCCCCCGGACGCCAAGAGAGAGGCTCCGATTTCTTCCGCTGAGTTACGTGCTCTCCCGTCTCTCCACTTCGGTCGACCTGACCGCCCGCTCTTTTGCGATGCTAGAATAAACAAGTTGTTCTGTTACCAGTCGACTCATGCTTTGCCGGGACCTTCGGATGCTTCCAGTTGTGCCCCAGGCCGCCAGGCCAAAGCTACCCTTGGGGCTTGCGACCCATTTCCAACAACTGTCTGCCAGCGCTGAGATTACAACAACTGGTGGCAGCGGTGGGATCGCGACAACGGAGGCCAGCAGCGAAGATATGCGGTTGACTGTATGCTGAGCAGCACAACGACCATCCGGGAGCAGTGCAACGAGCCCTGTGTGATGACTGGTTGCCTGCAGCGGAACGACTGCGCTGAATTCTTGGCTGCGAGGTTTGGTGAGTGCGGGACTTCTGAGTTTTGCCAGGCTTTTGTTAGTGTCAGAAACAGAGCTGGTAATTGTAGTTGTCGTTGCTGCCGGGTTAGTTTGCGGCAAGACAATAGTAGGCAGTAGAGAAAGCAGCATTCAGAGCAGCCATGGATTTGAAGTCGTTGCGCAAACCGAAATTGCTGGAGCTTGCAAGAGAGTTGGGTCTGGATGTCTCAGACAAACTCAGAAAACCAGAACTGCTGAGGGCTATTCTTGAGTTAGAAGCTGAGGATTACGAGCTGTCGGAATGCCTTGAGACCATTGAGGAGCGCGCAAAAAAACAGGAGCGCGAACTTAAAGAGCAAAAAGAGAAACAGGAGCGCGAACTTAAAGAGCAAAAAGAGAAACAGGAGCGCGAACTTAAAGAGCAGAAAGAGAAAGATGAGCGCGAGCGAAAAGAACAAAAAGAGAAAGAAAAAGAAGAGCGCGACCGTCAACACGCTTTGGAAATGAAGCGTCTCGAGGTAGAGATGGAACGCGCTCGTAATGGAAGTCAGGCACACGGTGCAGGAGAACGAGTATCGTTCAAAATGACTGACCTGATGCGCCCGTTTAAGCTTGGAGAGGACATTGGTTTGTTCCTGGTTAACTTTGAGCGAACGTGCGAGAAGCAGGGGTTCTCTCGGGAAACGTGGCCACAGCGCTTGCTCACTTTGTTACCCGGCGAGCCGGCCGACGTAGTCGCTCGCTCGAAGAGAGAGGAGGCAGAGGATTTTGATCAAGTGAAATCGAGTCTGCTAAAAAAGTACAGGCTGTCAGCGGAGGCGTTCCGTCGGAAGTTTCGGGAAAATGAGAAAGGCAGAAGTGAGTCATATACAGAGTTTGCCTACAGGCTAATGTCAAACATGCAGGAGTGGCTCAAAGAAGAGAAAGCGTTTGGTGACCACGAGAAAGTTCTGCAGTGTTTCGGGCTGGAACAGTTTTATAGTCGGTTACCTGAGAACGTGCGGTACTGGGTCTTGGATAGGCCAGACGTTAGTACGGTGGCTAAAGCCGCTGAGCTAGCCGAGGAGTTTGTGACGCGTCGGGCTTGCGGAGCTAAGGACGGTCAAAAGGGTGAATTTGGCTCCAAGTTTGAGAGGCCGAAGTTCACACCCATGAGAGCAAGGGGGAACACACGTAGTGCGGATGCGAGTGAAAGCAGTCCGACCGAACGTAAGGAGATGGCGGCAGCCGAAGCCGAACGCAGAAAGCGGTTCGAGATGAGGCAAGCGCGCGTGTGTTATACGTGCCAGAAGCCGGGTCACTTTTCGGCGCAGTGTCCAGAAACAAAAACAAAAGTCGTGTTTTTGTCATTATGCAGCACTGACGAGAACATGAAGCTTCTCGAGCCTTACATGCGAGACCTCCTCGTGAACGGGAAAAAGTGCCGAGTGCTTCGCGATTCCGCAGCTACAATGGATGTAGTTCACCCTTTTTACGTAGAACCCGATATGTTCACGGGCGAGTGCGCATGGATCAAGCAAGCCGTGGAAGCTCATAGCGTGTGTCTGCCCGTAGCAAAAGTGCTTATTGAAGGACCTTTCGGAGCACTTGAGACGGAGGCCGCAGTGTCATCTATGCTGCCCCCCCAATACCCGTACCTATTTTCGAACAGGTCGGATCACCTCCTGCGCGAGAAGGGGCTTTTGTTTGGTGAGGCTAGCGTTCAGGCCTTAACCAGATCGAAGGTTCGGGAGCTCGCTGCAAAGGCGGTAGTTGCGGGGCCGACGTTGTCGAATGAGAAGGGGTCAGAGGCGCAGCAAGCTGATATTCAGAGCACGTCCGAACTGAATAAAATTGAGCCTGTAGCGTTGAAGGCACCAGATACTGGAGAGGAAATGCCCGACACTGGAAAGGTAAAAGAGCTATCTGCAGATTTGCTCATCGCGCCTACGTCAGATGGACTCAATAGGTTGCTAAAAGTCAGCCGGTCGGCTTTGATAGCCGAGCAAAAAAAGGATGGCAGCCTAGAAAACATACGCTGCATTGTCAAGGAAGGTATCGCCAAGAAAAATGCTCGTTTTCTGGAAAGAGGTGGGGCCCTGTACCGGAAGTATCTAGACCGCAGGGGAGTAGAGTTCGATCAGCTGATCGTGCCTCAGTGCTACCGTCAGGATCTGTTGCGCTTGTCGTATGGGGGTTCGTGGTCCGGACACCTAGGAGTTAAGAAAACTAAGGACCGTCTCTTGCAAGAGTACTATTGGCCAGGGTGTTTTCGGGACGCAGACCACTTTGTGAGGACATGTGACACCTGTCAGCGAGTGGGAAAACCAGGGGACATATCGAGGGCGCCGTTGAAGTTGGTACCTATCATTACGGAGCCTTTTAGACGGCTCGTTATTGATACAGTGGGACCTCTGCCGGTAACAACCACGGGGTACAGACACATTTGACTGTGATCTGCCCAGCGACAAAGTTCCCTGAAGCAGTGCCGCTTAAAGAACTCAGCTCAGTTGAGATAGTCAATGCACTACTGTCTATATTTGCGCCAGTTGGTTTTCCTGCGGAAATCCAATCAGATCAGGGCACAGTGTTTATTAGCGCTTTGACGACAACTTTTCTCGAAAGGTGTGGGGTAAAGCTGTTACACAGCTCAGTGTACCACCCACAGTCGAATTCCGTTGAGAAGCTCCACTCCGTCATGAAGCGCGTGTTGAGAGCATTGTGTTTTGAACAACAAACTGACTGGGAGCTGTGTCTGCCTGGGGTGATGTTTGCATTGAGGACCGCGCCGCATGCGGCTACGGGGTTTTCGCCAGCTGAGCTAGTGTACGGTCGCTCGCTGCGTTCTCCGCTTCGCATGCTTCGAGACGGATCACTGCCCTCTCCAATGGCTGCAGACCATCTCTTCCACAAATGGCCGCCTCCTGCGCTGGAGCCTCGCTTTGCAACAACATTCCTTTGAGGTGCGTTACAAAAAGGGGAGTCTCAACGGTAACGCCGATGGCTTAAGTAGGAATCAGCCTCAGAGTTGTTTGTTACTGAGGTTTTTCTTCCTGAGGCAGGATTTTTAACATATTGCTTTTGTTTAGTGTTTTAAAGTGATGACGTGCTTTCTAGTGCAATTTTCCTATTTGTGGACGCGTTCTGAGTGCTGCTAGACTACTGTAAGGAACTAGGCAGTAGTATAATAGGGGAAAGAGCCTGGCAGGGCTTAGTGAGGGTTGTTTCGTGCTTGCTGACTGAGCGGTTGAGTTTCGGCGTAGTTCTAACGCTTGCCGGGAACGAGAACAAAAATGTCAACTGTCCCGAAGTCACTTTGCAGTGTCCTGTGTGAACCTGAACGAGAGAACGAGGCCTTCTCTGTGCGCTGCGCTCAAGAAACGCCGAAGGACGCCCGACTTCGGTTATGAGCATCATCGAGCGACATCCCTCCGGACAGCGGATGCAGTCCCCTGACCATCGGGATCTCCTTCCCCCGGCGAGGCGGTCTGTTACGTTTCGCCTACGACGCGCGGTATAGCCGGCGCGGATGCAACGGACGCCGGGGCTTCGTTCAAAGCGGCGGACATTTTGGCCCGTTCAGCGCCGCCGATACGCCTCCCCACCAAGCGCGTCCAGGCATGTTTTAATGCCACGTGTCTTCAAGTGTGTGTGTGTGTGTGTGTGTGCATGTTGGTGCCCACGCTTGTCAAAGCGCGGCAGCCGGGGAGAGGAGCTCCCCAAGTGTGAAGCGAGGAGGTCTGACCGGCGCCGCACCGGCGGATGCGTCACTACACTCGTCTCAACGTGTCTCTCAGCCTGTCCGTGCCCAGTCACGTGCGCCTCTATTGGCCGCGAGATCGACCTATAGGTGGCAGCACCGTCGCCCCGTTAGTGTGGATGCGTCGCCCGTGCGGTGTGTGGAAGTGTAGGGAGCTACTGTTTTCATTTCGCGATTCCGTGCTTCGTGCCCGCAGAAAACGCTTCATTTACCATCGTGAGATTTTGTTCGGTTCCGCAATGCAGCACATATTGCACAGAGCCAGAGATAAGCTTTCACTACTATCCCGTTGACGCGGCACGTCGCCGAGAATGGCTCGTCAGGCTTCGGAACGGCAAGGCGCCGTCCAAGTATGCGATGGTGTGCAGTAAGCATTTCGACGATGGTGCGTTCAAGCGTTCGCTAACGAAAAAGGATGGTGAGCAGTCAAATGTGATATCACGTTTGGGAATCCTAATCGGCAATCTGGGCATTAATGTTTGCTGCATGCGTAGTTGCTGTGCCTGTGAAGATCGTTGCAGTCCGCGAAAGTTCGTGTCGGCGTGGCCTGGGATGCCAGTAATGAGTTGCCTGTGCTTTTATATACTTCCGCAAGTAAATTAACCGTGTCTCCACGCATGCAATTTATTTTATATCCTTCATGCGCCGCCTGCGCAGTGAATGCAAAGTTCGCGCTCAGCTGCGAGTCCGTTTAAACGACCGTCACCGAGCGTGACTAGTTGTCACGTTTTCCGTTGTCTTTCCTCAGCCACGGGAACTGTTCTCAGTGTTCCGAAGTGTAAATACGAGCACCGAAACACGGCAAGTGTGTACGCGTGATCTCGTACAGATTAAACAGTGTCGTTTCGCGAGCCACCAGCGGATGGTCCATTAAGCGATGAACGAACATGCGCGAGCGAATTTATTGCTACTGCTCATATTGATATATTTTTTTCTCTTTTATAGGGGGGCGGAAAAAATTGAAGCCCGATGCACTGCATTCAAACACCACTGCAAATTCAAGTGCCTGCATGCGAAAGTAATTAAAGGGATCAAATGATTGTGATACAACATAAATTATACGTTGCATGCTTTATTTGATCTTCGTGTAACGGTTGCAACTGGTTATAAAGCGACTCGAAAGCATTTTACAATGGTAGTAACACTCTGAAACTAACTCGCGATATCGTAGGTCTGGCTAAAAACAAAAATTGATAAAGTAACACAAGTTCTCTAAATTTATCGCATAACTTAAACACATCGCAAATCCGCGAGTCAGCTTAGTATGATGTAACGTAAACAAATCGCAATACGCGCCGCGACCAACTACATCCGAACAACTTGCGGCAATACTGTACCCTGCAGGGCATATGCAGTTCAATTCTGCTATCTTTGTCTCGTCGGTTAAATTCGGGTCGACTCGGTGTGGGTCCTTACTAAGCGCGGACGACTGCAGCACGAATGCGATAACGTGCACAGGACCGTCAGAGCAGCAGGTGGAAGCGACGGCACTACACTCAATGATGTGGCCCGCCGAAACAACTTCGTCGCCTTCGACGAGACACCTGACACCGTCCCCAACATGGTTGAGAATTGTGCTTAGAGGCAAGGGTGCTGTAAAACGGAAAAAGAACGCAAGTGAACCTCACAACACGTTGAAAGGAGACGAGCGCACATGGTGTGGTCGCGTTAAGCAAATGCTTTTCGCATCAGCACACTAAAAACGTACAGCGATTTACTTTACGAATTTCCGTTACAAAAATGAAAGAATAACAGGTTGAGAGGTTACTCACCATCGAACAAACCGTCCTCGTCAACATCCATCGTGATTTTGCGAACTACGATCGCTGCACACTGCGGCTGGAGCGGCGACGGTCCACCGGCATCCACACTTAGGAGCTTCGTCACCTCGCCGCTAGGAGCCGACTCTGTTCGATCTCGAGGCCAATAGAGGCGTTCCCTCTTGCCCTCAACTCCGAGAGTATAAGAGCAGCTGCCCCCGGTCGCCAAGAGAGAGGCTCCGATTTCTTCCGCTGAGTTACGTGCTCTCCCGTCTCTCCACTTCGGTCGACCTGACCGCCCGCCCTTTTGCGATGCTAGAATAAACAAGTTGTTCTGTTACCAGTCGACTCGTGCTTTGCCGGGACCTTCGGATGCTTCCAGTTGTGCCCCAGGCCGCCAGGCCAACGCTACCCTTGGGGCTTGCGACCCATTTGCAACAACGGGTGTCAGCGCTGAGATTCTTACACAGGCCAGCTCTCCTCTCTTGTTTACCTTTCTCGCGAAACCACGCCGCGCTGCGTGCAACCAGGCTGCTCGGACGCGCGCGCTGCGCAGCAATACTGAACAATCGCGATGTCTCATTGCATTACCGTTGCCAAAATCATGTTGAAAGAAATTCATAATGAATTTCGCAAATTGGGCCGTGAAGTCGAATCGGCTGTTTTTACCGGCTTTTCTGAAAATAAACATGTCTTACAAGGTCAGCCAACTGAACTGTTCTAATGAACCGCAGGTACCGGCCGCAGCCCAGTTCTTGCATGTTTTTAAAAAAACACGCTAGAACTGGGCTCGCTATCGCGCTACCGTACTCCCCTTGACGATGCATTACAAACAAGCCCACATTGCAACCCTTGTGAACATTAAAAAAGGCCACTTTATCGCTGCCTTCTACTTCCTTTTCTCTGCTTGGGCTTCCTCGGGCTCTCAGTCGGTCTTGCGAGCTAGACGTCTGGCGATACGAAAAAATAAATGTACGCATTCTCACTGCACTGCAAGAACGCTCTGGAGACGTACGACACACCGACCCATTTGCCATCCATTCGGAGTTTATGAGCACAAACACATTCTCGCTTGAGGAATCGTCGTGCTTTATTGAACAAACTTCGGGTGGCCGCGCATCACTACGGCAGCGCGCCGGCGAGGAGGCGGAATGTCATTTCTGACTCCGCGTTTTCTCATTGACTGCGGCCTGAGGTGCCTTCTTACCACGGTAAGTGAAGCTTCACGGGATCAAAGTTTGCGATAGCCGGCGCACGGTGCAGAACAGTACGCACGTAGAACCGGCCTACATGCGACCATGGAACAGCCGTTTAATGTGTTTGCAGGCGTACGTTCTGTAGAGACTTGCCGACTCTTGCAGCGCATTCGCTAGCCTCCATTTCCCTGCGCTTCTCGCGCGCACAGATAAGATACGCCTGGGGTAGGGAGGATTCGTTGCTTAAGTCAAAGCAGCCGCTTGTTTCCCATCTTCCAGGATGAAGCGTCGGCTGGCCGGCGCATGGTGCCGAGGGCAGCAAAATGCACATATTCTGCGTAACGCTCTATCAGCACGTGTATTGAGATACACCTGTGCAGGTGTGCATGAAGCTCGAACGCGCTCTGTTTAAAAGACTTCGTGCTGTCGCGAGTAGTGCGAGATACAAGCAACAGTTAAGCAACATGTGTTTTAATATGCACAAAAACAAGTTATTACTGAACACGAACTATGCATTCATAACGTAAGTCTACGTGCCGCAAATGCACCATATGCGCTGTCAAAAGCAGGAATAACTGACCTACACGGCGTTCATTGTACAGGCTGTGAAACGCATCGGTTTCGGCCTTCGATGGCACGTTAGCGAGGGCAAAATTTCCCGCGAATATTCCTTCGTCCGTTGCCATTGCCGTGGCGCGGTACATTGCGTACAGCGTTGCATGCGCGTTCATTTCACGAACTTTAGTTCCTCCTGTCCCACCTGGCCACAGCAACATCCGGTAGAGGACGGTCCAGACAACGCAGCGCAACAAAACACGGACACCAACGCAAACGTGCCCGCACGGTGCCTTTGCCACGGTACGAAACCTACGGAGCAACACGTGTGAGCGCACAGAACCAAAACAAAGCCGCCATTGTCAAGTCAAGTTTATTTACAACATGTACAGAGTACTGTGTTGAAGGCCACCCTGGCAAGAAAGCTGTAAACACGCAGCTTGACGAGGCCAGGGGGCCACCACCAGGCAACAACGGCATCGCACACATCCGCAGTACAAACAATAAGCTTTCGTAAGTAGTTTCATTAATACAACACGTGGTATATATCCACTTATCTGGGCATGAATAGATCTTCATACATGCATAATCATTACGAGCGCATTGAAATTCCGGTGAATAACATTAGCGCCCGGGGAATATGTACTGTTACACTTTAAAAAATGAACATTAATAAAAGCAATAATAAAAAGGAAGTTAAGCAACAATAAAGAATGTGCACGTGGAACTTACAAGGAATGAAATGAATATACATGTGATGAGTACATTCTGAATAGGTATGGAAACCAACTAATTTACAAATTTCAACCAGTCAAACAATTTCAAACAAGAATGTGCACGTGCAACTTACAAGAAGTGAAATGAATGAAATGGCCCGAAAGGCGTGGCCGCTACGGTAAAGAAATAAAAAAGCACAAGAGATGAGGATCTACTACGTCATTTCCACCACACTTTTCTCCTGGCGCGCGGAGGGGGTATGGCCTCTCCTCAGTTTCCTTCCTCCATGCTCATCCCCAAGCCAGGGAAACCCTTAGAGCTTGGCTCGCTCCGGCCGATTTCACTCACTTCCTGTGTGGGGAAGGTCGCCGAGCACGTCATTCTCAATAGGGCCACTAAATTCACAGAAGAAAGGAATCTCAGTTTAATCAAATTGGATTCAGACCATCCATGTCCACACAGGACGTAATGCTGCTTCTAAAACACAAGATTATTGACAAGGCCTCCAGAGACACCAGAGCCGTTCTGGCACTGGACCTAGAAAAGGCCTTTGACAAGGTAACACAGTCTCACATACTCGAATCGATTAAACAAGCGGGTCTAGGAGAAAAATTCTACAAGTACGTCAGCTCCTTCCTAAAGGATAGAAAAGCCACTATTCGCCTAGGAGGTCTGGGTCGAGAACATTCGATCTCGGACACAGAGGCACCCCGCAAGGGGCAGTCCTCTCCCCGTTTTTATTCAACTTATCCATGAGAGCCCCTTCCCAAAAGCTGGCCGAGATTGAGGATGTCAGTCACGCCTTCTACGCCGACGACATCACAGTCTGGTGCGAGGGAGGTAGCGACGGGCACATTGAAGAGAAATTACAAGCAGAGATCTCTCGCGAAGGCAGGACTCTGCCTGTCGGCTAAGAAATCGGAACTGCTACTATATCGACCCACAATCGGTGCAAAGAAAGGAAAACCTGCCGATATCTTTATCACCACCGAGACCGGATCCGACATTCCGGTAGTACACAGAATCAGATTCCTGGGCATGTTCCTGGAGGAGGACGGCAGTAATAACTACACCTTAGAGCGCATCGCAACCAAAGCCGATTCCATGACAACGTTAATGACGAGGGTGGCCAACAAAAAAGGGGGGCTATGGGAGGATAATCTTAGGTGACTCTTCCACGCCTTCCTAATCAGCCACATTCACTACATAGTCCTGTCCCACAAACGGAGCAGAAGGGACGCGGCTAGAGTAGAAACAATCATTTGCAAGAGCATAAAAAAGGCACTGGGTCTCCCACAGAGCACCAGTACCGAAAGGCTGTCGGAGCTAGGTGTCCACAACACCTTTGAAGAGATAGTCGAGGCGCAACAGATGGCACAAGTTGCAAGACTGGCTTCCACGGAAGCCGGCAGACAGCTACTAGCGCATATCGGTCAAGGTTCGAGCATCACCAAACAGAGGGAGTGCGCGCTCCCCGTCAAAATCAGAGAAATGTATTCAGTATCCCAGATACCTATAAATATGCGCCCTGAGTACAATTACGGCAGACGTAAAGTGAGGGCCAGGGCCCTTCTTAGCCTGGCGGCTAAGATTGAGGACAATGTCGCCTTCGTCGACGCTGCGCAATACGCTTTTTTCAATCATTTTGTTTCGGTGGCTACATCGCTGCGGGGGGAGCTGCTGACGTCGCTTACGCATCAAAATGTGAACGCCGACAAAGCCGAACAGGTGGCTGTAGCCATCGCCATGGCCACCACTAACCGTTCCACTGCTTTCAGATTCACGAGCTGCCGTTACAGCATTCATGAAAGGCTCGGTATACAAGGAAGCCGCTCGCGTTCTCTCTACAGCATCTTAGACAGGCAAAAAGCACTTAATCTGGTTCCCCGGTCACATAGGCAGCGATGCTCATGAAGCCGTCCCCAACGCCAACGAACTTGCTCACTCCCAGGCGCGAGATCTCACCCGCCCCGCCGGAAGTGGGCAATCGGAGGCCGGGGGATGGCAATGGCACAGGGACCCTCTCCTTACTTTTAACGAGGTCTGCAAGCACTATCAACTAGGGCGTCAGAAGTTTCCACTTCCACACCCACACCTAAACAGACCACAGGCAATCACCCTGCGAATGCTGCAGACGGAGACGTATCCATCTCCATTTATTTGCTCAAAGTTCCTGGGCGGCATCAACCCGGGCTATCCGCTCTGTGGACATCCCAGATGCGCTCTTAAGCATATGCTCTGGCAGTGCCTCGACTGGCGCGGGGGCTCAGGGTCTCCCTCTTCGGAGGAAGACTGGCTCCGGCTCGTCACCAGCTCCGCCGAGGAAGAGCAACTTAGGGCTGTCCAGAGAGCCCGCGATATCGCCGAGAGTCTCCACCTCCCGGCTCCGTCGTGGGTGCGGCCCGCAGACGCTGCCCCCTAACGGGGACACTCATCGCCTTCTCAGGACCAAAATAAAAGTTCTTTGTCTGTCTGTCTGTCTGTCTGCTCTACAATGTCTCCCATGTCAATGGGAATGATGTTGACCGCTCCCCATATAGCTAAGAGTTCAGCGTGCAAGGTTGCACCCCCGGGAAGCTGACATGTGTGATAGCCATTGTGTTGGGGTGCAGATGTGCTAACCAAGGCCATGCTTGCTATGTCGTTTGTGATTGCATTGTCCGTATAGATGTCAATGGTGTGCTGCGGCGTTCTTAGTTCCAATCTCTTTTCAAATATTTTTCTAGCGTCCGCGTTTCGTCTGGCGATAGGGCGTTGTTGCCTCCGTATGCCCAGTGGTGCTTTTCATGGTGGCGTTAAGGTCGCTTCCGCGGGCTCTGGCTTCGCATGGACTTGTTTATCCCATGCCATGATCTGTTTTCCTTGAGTCGTGTTTTCCTACCGGCGTCGCATTCGAATTCGTGCTTCGTTATGTCCCGTATGGGTGGAATCGTTACGAGCTTAAGCATGTCCTAGTTCCTCGTGTGCTTCGGTAGCCCTGTGATCGTACGGAGGGTGGCCCTGCGTAACCTTTCGATGTCGCCGAGGCCTCGTTCAGAGAACTCGTACACGGATGCCCCGTAAAGAATCCTCCCAACCGCGACCGCTTTTGCAAGCGTTTGGCACGCTTTCTGACGTGCTCCGCCATACTTGCTCGATATTCGTCTAACCACGTGAAACAGCGGTCTCCATTCTTGCTTTAGTGTGTGAATCCATAGCTGGGGGTTGTTGCAGCTAGCAATCTGTGCTGCGAGGATCCTAATTTGTCCATTGGTCGACGTAATATCGATTTGGTCGATGTGTAAAGCGATCTGCTTGTTTAAGTAGGTCGTTTTCTTTCCGTCTACGCTGATCAATTCAGTCTTCTCTGGCGAGAGTTGCAGTCCGAGCTCATCTAAAGCGTTGCTAAGGCTCAGGATCGCTGCTTGCACTTCAATTTGCATGCTCTGTATTTCGGAATAATCAGCCGCTTCCGTCCATACTGTTATATCGCCGGCGTAAATAGTAAAACGGGCCGAAGTGTCTCGCTCAAGACTTTCTGCCACCCGTGTCATGGCCAGATTGAACAGCATATGTCCGAGGATGGAGCCCTGGGGCACTCCCATATCCAAGTAGTAGGTCTTCGGACTCCATCCCGGTGCCTTGCCATGGAGCTGAATTGGTGTGCTTTGGAGGAAGCTACGGATCGAATTGTATGTTCCTTGGCTAGGGTACGTGGTTGCCAATTCCTTTAAGATGGCCTCTTGTTTCACCTTGTCGAATGATTTAAGCATATGGACTGCAAGAATATAGTCAGGCATCTGTTTGCGACATTTACGGTTGATCACTCTGCGGAGCAACCAGAGGCAGTCATGTGTGCCCATGTTCGGCCGCAAACCTGCCTGAGCAGGATGCAAATCCAGTTGTACATATTCGATGTAGTGCTGCATTCTTGTGTGTAGCATCCTTGATTCTATCAATTTGCAGACAGTTGACGTTAGAGCTATGGGGTGTAGGTTAGCTGGTTTCGTGTGGTCTTTGCCCAGCTTCGGTATAAGGTAGATGAGAGATAGTTTTAGTGAATGTGGCACTAGTTCGCAGTCCCAAGGTTCATTGACAATTGTCAAGAGCTGTTCTTGAGCTTCATTGCGGATGTTTCAAAGTTCTTGCCAAGTCACTTCATCGTGCCCGGGAGCTGACTTTGTTTTGCCTTGTGCAAGGGCCGCTGTGAGTTCACTTAGCGTAAAGGGCGTGTCTAGCTCCTCTTTCGCGTTGTCTATCGTGGCAGAAGGCAGCGGTTCCGGAGGCGCCTCGGCAGCATGTGGGAAGAAAGTGTGGACGACGTGGTCCTCCAGCACGGCAGGCTCTTCTCGAAAAAAGAGCTCCGCGAGAGTAGGCGCGCCTTTCTTGCTCCCAAGCAGGCTCCTTAAAATATGCCATAGCCTTTTTAGACCGGGTTCCCGGCCAAGCTTCGCGCACGTATTCTGTCACGTGTCTGCTTCGAGTTGTTGTTGGTATTCCTTGATGTGTCGGTATTGATGTTTAAGGCGCATTATATCTTTGTGACGCTTTCCTTTATACCGGTATTGCTGTGTGAGGCGGTTGACCTTCCGGCATATATTTGCAAGGTGCATATCCATGTGAGTTGTATTGTCATCGCATGGGATAGTTTCTCTGGCCTCTCTCCGTGCCTCCACTATCATAGCGCTGAATTGTTTAACGTCCGCAAAAGAGTCCCCGGTGGCCAATCGAAATTTTTTCCAGTCAGAACCCCCCCCCCCCCCCCCCATTTCACTCTTCTCTAGAATCTTTTTGCGATTGGGCGTGATAATTATTGGTACATGGTCGCTTTCGCACGTCGTCGATTCGACGTTCCATTTCCTTATGAGCCTTGGAGTGGCTAGTGTCAGATCGGGCGTTGTGTCCTCTTGTCGCGCTTGAAGCCCTAGGCGGGTTGATGTTTCTGGTGTGTTTCATATGTCTAGAATTGACATTTCTATTGCATCTTGCAGTATGCATCCTCTCGGGTCAGCTTTGGCGTAGCCCCATGTTTCATGCTTGGCGTTAAAGGCTCCCCGCACTAAAATGGGAAGGCCTCCAGCTTGTGCCTGCACCTTGACGAGCCATTGGTAGGAGTCATTCCGGTGCTTGCCCGCTAGGGGTCTGTAGTACGTGGAGACTGCAACCATTGGCCGGGGGCCGCGCGGACATAGCTTTACTGCCACAATTTCTCTGAAATCATTACACAGGTCTGGTATTTGCAGTTCGGTTGCGATGCAATCATGTCTAACTAAAAGAGCAGCTTGGCCTTGCGCTTGTTGGTTTTCTTTGCCTTGGTGTAGTATCGTAGCCTGCTGAAAGGTTCGGTAACCTCGAATAGTACACGGTCCCCTTGTCTACTGTGAAAGCACGACAAGTGGTTTGAATTTTTTAATTTGCTGCCTTAGTGTGGATTCATTCTGCGTAACACTTTGACAGTTCCATTGGATGCATATAGGCCGTGCCGTCATCTTTGATCTGCTTGCTTACGCCTTTTAGGTTCATCATGTTGCTTCTAAATATTTCTCTGAATCTCCGTGAATATCGCCTGCATCTGAGTTTGTGTTGCATTTGTTACTGTCTGAAACTCTCCCGTAGGTTCCTTTCGAGGTGCTGGGTCTCAGTGTGTCTTTCCTGCCTTAGGATGCTCAGCATCTGCGCATACGCCGAGTCTTGGACTGTCAGTGGTTTTGACACAGACGGTGCCTGGTTCTGCTGAGTCTGTCCAGGTCCTGCGTGTTGCAGCTTTCTAGAGTTTGCTGTGGTTTTCCGACTAATTGATCGCCCGACCCGACTGTTAGAACGCGTGCGTTTTCCTCGGTCTGCCGGCGTCTCTGATCCACGTTGCCGTGGCGTTGGCGGTGGTTGCGTGTCTCGTTGCTCTGGTGGTAGTCGTGCGGTTATTTTCTGCAGCATTGCTCTGAACTGTTGATTTTCCTTTCTTAGTTCTTTTATTTGTTGCTCATAGTGAGCGGATAGCATGGATTGTGTGAATGTTCCCGTCAGCACTTTTTCAGACCAGGTCACTGTCCTCTGACCTTCTTCTATGTTCTGCACGACTTTCTTAATGTATTTCGGTGCACGGCTAGGACATGCTGAGTTTAGCGATATGTGGCTCTATTTCTGGCATGCGACACAGAATAGCTCTTCGTCGCATTCGTTGTCATCAGGGTGTTTTCTACCGCACTGCTTTCAAACTTCGTCTGAAGGGCAATACTTGGCAATGTGTCCCAATCCGTGACAATTATAGCAAGCGATAAACTTCGGTCTGTACATGCACCCTTGTGATCTCATAATCGAATACGAGCCTGTTTGAGGGAGATTCTGTGTTAAATATTGGCAGCAGCATGTTTGTCTTCCCGAGCAGACGTGCCTCTAGGATAGTTGCCGTCTAGAATCTCAAGTGATCCTTGATATATCCAATGGTCTCGCTGGGACGCACCTTGATGAGCCCCCAACTGTTCCCCACCTTCTGTGTTGGCGTTCTTCCAATTATCACTTCATACGTACGAACGCTACCACTCATTTTCTCAGCCACTCGTGTCAGCGCCGCAAGCCTCTTCGCGTTTTCTTCACCCCTGACAGTAACCTTTATGCAGTTCGCTGCAGGGTCATGTCGGAATTATTAATTCTGCAAGTTCCCAACTTCTTGCCATCATCTGTAGTGCTGCTGTTATAGCCTGCTAAGGTATGTCATGCACGCGTACCTTGTTAAGTGGCCTGATTGAGAGCGCAAAATGAAGTCGACTTACCCGCTCGAGGCGAAGCTGTTCGGGCTTTACTTTTCTGTTTGGTTTCCGCTTGCTGAAAAAGGACCATTCTATGCTTCCGTTGCCCTCCTCGTTGTCTTCGTCGTTGTCATCCTCGCTAGCATCCTGAATATCCATTTGGTCGTTCACTTGCGACTCCCTCCTTCTGGCTTCTTCCATCGAGGGACTCACCACGGCGTCTTCGGCTGCAGCTCGGCGTTCACTCGGCGTTTCGACGCTCTCAGCGCGCTTCGCTCGTCGCGTTGTCTGCATTTTGGAGGGGCTATTCTTCAACTTTTCGGCGTCTCCAAGCTGAGTTGAGCATGGAGTTCCCGCGCTGGGTCCACTCCAGTGCGAATGTTGCTGTGGTGGCAACATGATGTCGTGCTCACCTGGCCGGCCTCGCCGAGGCCGCACTCGGGCTAGGCCCAGACGTGGTTCGGCTTAGGTCAGCGGGTCGCCGTCGAAAATGTCCTCGTAGCCAGAAAAAAACGTAAACTGGAGCCGTGAAAAGGCACACCACACTCACAGAAAGTACTCACAGTGTCGTTGCTCACTGTTTTACCACGTTGAATGATAGTTTCACACAAGCTTAAAAGAAAACATCGAAGAGCCAAATTGGGACGCGTCTTCACACTGTGGCGATCGCAGCCCCCCCCCCCCCCCCTCTTGACAATAAAATTTGCCTTGAATGGGAAGAAATGAAAAGCGAGGAGAAAGTCGATATCAAAAAGGGGCTAAAACAGGGGTGCCCTCTTGCCCCTCTGCTATCTATGATGTACATGCTAAACATGGAAAGGGCGCTACACCGAAGCTTATAGGGTGCAATATCTCATACAGACAGGTGGGTACTATAGTAGAGCAGCGACTTCCGGGTTTGTTTTATGCGGACGTCATTGCGTTGCAAGCTAACAAGAAAAGCGATTTTCAACGTGTGGCTGATATTTGTGGAGAGGAGGGCGAGAATTTAGGTTTGAAATTTAGCATTAAAAAATCCGGTGTTATGTTATTCAATAATAACAGTGAACACACAGTGTCACTACGGGGCCAGGAAGCACCTGGGGTAAAATAACATAAATACCTTGGTATATGGATAAACGAAGGCAATAGGTATATGCAAGCACAGAAAAATAACAATAACAGCAAAGGGGAAGAGAACTGCGCCCATAATTAAATGCAGAGCGCTATGGCAATACAATAGGTACGAGGTGCTCCGGGGTATGTGGAAAGCTGTAATAGTTTCAGGACTTATATTTCGAATTGCGGTTGTTTGCTTGAAATCAGGGTTACCATCAGGATTCGATGGCAACCAAAGGTCAGTGGGACGCCTCGTATTGGGCAATCACGGGAAGGCTACAAATGAAGCTGTGCAGGGCGATATGAGCTGGACAAGTTTTGAAGTGAGGGAAGCTCAGGGGAATTGAATATGAAGAACGACTGAGGAATATGGAAGAAAGTGAATAGGCTGAGAGAGTTTTCAGGCATATGTACAGGAAAAAAATTGGTTTACGATTCGGCACATGAATTTTTTAAAAATATATATAAAACCAATTTGAGTGCCGCAGAGTGCAATATCGAAGCGGGAGGAAGAACTGTCGATCAAGTGTGTGAACGCTGGCGCATTAATAGAACCAGGTATTTGCATTATTTTCAGCCGATGTCACATTTTCAACTAAAGGTGGCATTCACCTCTTCTCCGAGGACGGCAAGTGTTACTGCTGTTCGACAGCCAGCACTTGACACGTGCAATGTTCAGGCTCATGTGTTCAAACGCCGTTGAGATCCACTTTTTGTAGCCATGGAAATAAAAAAAAAAGAAAATCAGTCAACAATGTGACGCTGCAAATCGCTTCTGTGGGTTTTCATACAATAAGAAAGCCAGGCAATCTTTTCTGAATAGTTCCTCAGGCTCACTTTGTGGCCAATGTGTCTTTGCAGGACGGCAACCCTTCAACACAATGCTGGTAATGCTGTCTACGTGATCCATGCAGTGAAAATTAGGAAAATAGATTTTCGCGTTTAGAAAATAATACTTATTTTGTAACTTCCCACATGCATAGTAGACACGTAGGGCTGTGTAATGATGTAACGCATATATTTTTAGGCCGACCACCAAAGCAACTTTATTTTTACCTTCGGTATGGGGCTTTTTGCCATAAATAGAATTTTACGAATTTTTTCCATGCGATCTGCTGTATCTTGGACACTTTCAATATCTTTCAACTATATTTTGGTGAGTGGGCTACCAACATATATTTTATTTGTGTCTCCTAAAGTCTTTTAAGTTCGAAGAAAAAAATTCGAGCTTTGCAATTTCACCTGCTTTGCCGGTGCCAAAACATTGGAAGTATTCAAATATTTTTAAAAACGGGCAGTTTTGGCAGTCACGTCATTTCATTATCTTGTCATACACACCATTTGAAGGACTGAATCACACAATGTCTCTTTGAGAAAAAAAATGTTGAATGATGCCTTCTAACTCAGCTGGACAAGAAAGCCAAATTGACGCCAAAATACTACAACATTTTTGGCAAGAATAATAAACGTGGAGGACGACTGTTTACCTCCAATAACATGCGGAATTTTTTTTTTCTTTTACTATATCTGTGATGGTCGAAAAAACGCTGGTTCATTTGCTGTACAATGTCCCTGCTTCTAACGCTTCCCGGCAACTGCAGCTTATGTAACCGCAATGTTTACCGGCAAACGCTGGCGGCGAACTCTATGCACGAAGGCGAGCTTTCTGCATTAGACGCGCTCTCTTGCGTGGGCCGATCCCCGAAGTAGTGCACAATCGCGCCAAAAAAATTTTGGTAATTTTCAAGCTTCCGTTATTGTTCCGCAATTTTAACGTTTAGGTCTGAGAAGATTTTACATAAAAGGCATGCGGCAAGGTACGAGCAACTTTAGCGATGGAATAGTGTGGCAATATAACCCGCATATACCGCATGTCATATAGCAATTAGGCGTGGCATATACTTCTATGTAAATATATACGTAAATTTTCACTCACGGATAACTCAACAGCACCGACACCGTATTTTCTGCGGCACGGGCCTTTAACGCTCCCGCGTGATAGAGTATTCATAAAGATAACTCTGTTCTTAAGATCAGCAAGCTTGCGATGCCCGCCATTGCAAAGGCGAGCGCTGTCATCGAAAAAAGGCGTGTATGAAACGGTAGCACAGGTGCCAACTTCATTACTTGCGTCAATAGCAAGCGTAAGTAGGTTCGCAAAACTTTAGCAGTCGTTGCAACTGCCGACGTAAAACTATATTTCTACGATAGGGGGGCAGCAGTCTTACGAACCTAATTATGTCTTTCTACGCCGCACGAACTGATGCGGGTAAGCGTCGGAACGCTGTTGCGTTGGAACGCCATTGGCCGGAGGCCACAACTGATAGCCGAGAATGGCGCGTGCTTATATCTGTACGGGGCGCTCTGATTTCTCATCTCGGAGTGCACTGAGCAGTTTTAGCGCATACTTGTATTGTGCGTGCGCTGCTGTAGAAGGCAGTAACCTTAATGCTATGCTGCAAACTTGCGCTTGATGTTTGATAGGATGTGCTTCTTTATGCGCTCTATAGCCTGATTTTTCATACCCGTAATGACACTCCGTGGAGTGGTAGCAAATAGAAGCTTAATGTCCGTTCCTGACAGCTGGCCAATTCGTAATTGTTGTCTATTGAGCACTTCTCTCTTTTTTTTTTCTAGTTTAAGCTTTCTGTCGCTCATAAGCAGCGGATGATTCATGATTATTTTTCCATACACTTTTTAAGCTATATATTTCTATGCGACAACAAAGAACGTAAAAACGCTTACACGTTTCTAATTATGAGAACTTGTTGCTGTTGTACAATTCGCCGTCGTCTTCGGTGCTGTTATCCTCAGCCTTCTATTATATTGCTCACAGTTTCAATTCAGCACGAAGACAAAACGACGTGTCTGTGCCCACGCTTTTGCTCATCCGGCGGCCTACGGTGTGAGGGAACGTATGCGTAGGATAGACAGCCATCCTGTCTATGAGATGAAGTGGGACGTCAAGACGGTGTCATAAAGAAGTGGTGAATAACGTCACGTATCACCATCGCGACGAAAACCGTGAGGAATTCTGGAACAAGAGTGATGCTGTGAAATAAAATACACGCATAAAATCTGCGTATAATTACCGCATGGGTCCTCACACGCATGCGCGCACTGGACACACTTCATTTTTGGTAAAAAGAGCACGCTGCATAACTCTCATAAAAACGCCACTGCGTTCTTGCTTTGCATCGAAAAGCCAGTAACAGGCACCAGGTCATGGGAAGACCCTATATCACAAATAAAAGCCACAGCAGACGGCAGCAATCGTCGTCTTATGATTGGCTGGAGATGCTTATTAAAAACCCCAGACTAGCATCAGTCCAGCGCAAAATGACGACACTTGAGTCTTTCAGTCGCTTCGTGCGATGTTCTATATCTTCCTACTCTCGCTTGAGAAACCCTTCACAGGCACTTGTGCGTTCAGCGCAAGAATTTTCCTCCAGCCGGCCGTGGCCTTACGCTGCCCCAAACCTGCTGCGCAGTAGTCATGGCAACGTGACGGCAGGAAATGTCGGCCACAGTGGACTGCTTTCGTGAAGTGAACAATGTAAAGCGTGCACTACTGCTAAGCGCAGTCATTAAAACGCGTCGTATCAGCGAGATCAGCGTTTCCGTCCCTCGAATTATGCACTCTTATGTCCTCACCCGGCACGCGCAGTTCGATCACTTAATTCAGTGTGTTTGGTTCAAAGTACCACATTTGTGCCTCATTATCGGAGTAAGCGCATATCGTATCGATTGTACTGAAGGACTGAACGAACTTCACATGAAAGGCCATGGCGCTTGCAGCTTTCGGCTGACAACTCAAAAATTATTGCATTTATACATACCTTCCATATTTACGTTCCGCCACAGCGCACGTCTCCGCAACTCAACGGGCTTGGCCTCTACTTCAGTGATAGTTCCGGTTTGACATGTTTTAATTATCCGCAAGAAAAGAGGAAAAATACTTATCGAGAAAGCGGTCTGGCAAGCAGACACAATCTCTCCAGTGATATTCACTGCATGTTTAGAAGAAATATTTAAGTAGTTAGACTCATTGCTAGCGACGATAAAAAGTGAATTTATCAACAACCTTGAGCCGATGGCATTGATCTTAACCGAGAAAGTCTAAGAGTAGGTTGAAGATTATTATGCACAAGACGAAGCTAATGTTGAATTACCTGTCAAGCGAACAAGAATTCATGATCAACAGCAAGCTTCTAGACTGCGTGAACCCGCCGTGGTTGCTCAGTGGCTATGGTGTTGGGCTGCTGAGCACGAGGTCGCGGGATCGAATCCCGGCCACGGCGGCCGCATTTCAATGGGGGCGAAATGCCAAAACACCCGTGTACTTAGATTTTGGTGCACGTAAAGAACCCCAGGTGGTCAAAATTTCCCGAGTCCTCCACTACGGCGTGCCTAATCATCAGAAAGTGGTTTTGGCACGTAAAACCCCATAATTTAATTAATCTTAGATTGCGTGAAAGAATAAGTTTATCTAGGACAATTATTTACAGGGAACCCTGATTATCAGAAGAATGAAAATGGCTCGGAGCGCACAAGGCAGGCACTAACAAATCGTGACCGGCATCTCACAACTGTTGTTGAAAAGAAAAGTGTACAATTATTCCATTCCTCAAGTGCTATCACATGTGGCAGAAACTTGTAGTTTAAAGGATTACTTACACAAAATTTCGAAGTCGACTTAACGTTGTGAGATCAATTTATGTGGACACATGCACACATCGTCTGCAAAATATCAACGGCGAATATACCTCAGAATGATATTTAAAATGAATTTTAAAGTACGTGCATGCGCAGCCAACCGCACATCGCAGCACCACGCGACATCGACATCAAGGAAGGATTGTAAACAAAACTGAGAAAACGCTACGTCACGAGCTTGCGCTGCCGTCGGGGCGGGCCCGTCGAGCAAGTTTGTGGCCGCTCCGAGCGTACCGGTGTCTTTATTTTTTTTTCACCGCTGATGGCAGCACAAAAGTCTGCTAAAATTTGTTTCTGCCACGAAATAACTCAGAGTAAAGTGACCTCCAAAGTTTGCACATTACAAAGCGTCGCGCGAAATAGTAAATCGTTGACGTAAATTTGACTCGCAAGCGGTCAGCGCAGCCACAGCAGCAATCGTCTCTGCGAAGCGGCTCGCCTGGCTAACGTGTTTTCTCATCGCTACAAACGGCGTCGGGAAAACTAATTGTATTGTCACTTAGGAGCGACATAAATGTGCAGACGTTGATCGTGTTGACGAATATAGGCGTTTTATTACGAAGTGCGGACGGATCGCAAGGGCCGTCAGCCTCGGATCCGGACGGCCAGCGAGCTATAGGCCTGGACCGTTTCCCAGCGATCGCCAGCTCGCCTGGCTTGCTCGCTCGCTACCGTCGGCGTCGATAAGCGGCAGAAGTGGTCCGAGTTCGTGCGCGCCGCTGGATGCTTAGAATGGACTCCGCTGAAGAGCAGCCACATTTGCTCGTTTCATTTCGAGTGTGTCTGGCATAAACGAAACCCGCCGAGCTTAGGGCAGTCCAATGATCTTCGACCTGGACCACGTGTGTAACCCCAAGCCTGATGCTGTGCCAACTTTTACCCCACCTTGTGTCCTGCTCCGCAATGTGCTTGATAGCTGTCACTGATATGATGATTGACAGCTGTCACTGGCTGCACTTTGTCGCTGCTTCGTAATGGATCCAATCAAAAGTGGTTGGCCACGTCTAATACGGCGCCGACTCCCGCCTGCAGGAAGCAGTCGCCGCTGGACGACGAAAATGAGGACGACGATGATGTCGAGGACATCGCACAGTTCGTGTAGGCGTAACAGACGAACTATAGAAACACGAAGCTCTCGCGCTGGCGAGTGCGCTGGCGAGTGCGCTGGCGTGCGCACGTCACAGTTTTGTGCGATCACGTGCCCAGCTGGGTTTACATTCCTTCTTTGGCCCATCTCGTTGCTATCTGCAACCGAAACTTGGACTTGTCGCTCGAAGCAAGACTCCAAATAATTACCTGTCGCGCTCTGAAGCAAATGATGTTTCGTGCCATGATCACTGGGTCACCAGCTACTTGTTGCATCAGAAAAAAACAAGATCGAATGTTTTTGTGTCGGTACTCCTTTAACAATGCAGCCTGAGAACAAGTTAATGGCCGCTCAAACAAGTGCTGGAACGAGAAATGTCAGGCCTAACGTTATGAGGCCAGAAGAGAGGGGTGTGGATCAGAGAGCAAACGGGAGTAGTGATAGTTGAAATTAAGAGGAAATACTACGAGCTCTCCCGTAATCGCGCTGACGTGCGTCCTGCAGCAACTTTATTAAAGTTTGTCCAATCCAAATCTCGTAATCGAGAGTAGATGTAAGCATGAAAGGGCAACCGGCAAAGCAGATTGGTTGGGAATTGATACTAACCACAGTCCTAAAATGGGTGTAGTGCATTTTCGCAACGGCACGCCGCAACACACTGCACCACGCCAAGCTGTACACTGGTCCATATAGGGAACACAAGCTCAAGTTTGGGCGCGCGACGACAGCGCGTGCTGCTGCTCTAGCGGGCGAGCCGTGCGAAACTGGGGATAGATGGCGCCCGCGCAGCTGCAGGCGGCCACTGCACGTGCGCGCCCGCGCTATTCAGTCGATACGAGGCACTGGGGCGTCGCGCCATTAGTTGGGTACGTTGTCAAAAGGCTTGTTGCGCGAAGTTGCGTTTCCACAATGGCAAAAGTAGCCCCGCCGAAGCGAAAGCGCGGTCCGAAGTACTGCTGTGTCGTGGACTGCCACAACAGTGCAGACAACACCAAGGAACGCGCTGATCCTGTGAAACTGTATCGATTCCCGGGCAGGTCGTATGAGAAAGAAAGGCGACAAGCGTGGATCACCGCCGTAAGGAGAATCAAGTAAGTCCTATGGCTGAAAGATGTTCCGACCGTTTCACTTCTTCGCTTTGGTTTGGAACGCAGCGCATGCACGCAACGACAGTAATGGCATGCTCGTTGCCTTCTCGCATCGCTAGTGTTGTGAAAGCGCAGCTACGGCTGTGTGGTGCAACAACTTTGCATTTTCATTCCTAGTGTTTGTTCGACTTCGTTGTTCAAAGTTCACAAGCAAAGTGGTCGCGCGGTAAGCGTTGCCGTGTTCGTTTAATCAAAATAAGCTACGCACGTTTTGAAATGTTCAGTGCTCGCAATTTAGGCGTCGGGAAAGTAGCTTTATCGCGTCGGAATGAACGTCTCTTCCTTTCAGCAGAATTTATCGTTTGCTTTGTTTTTGTGTCTTTATTAAGGTGATATATATAAGACTGCGAATCTCACTGGCACTTAATACGTGCTATGCTTGAGGGACACGTGGGTTCTTTCAGTTGCCATTTTCGGAGCTTGTGTGATTCTCTTCCGTGTGCGAGCGTGTGCGCGGGTATGTGTGTATGTGCTTGCGTGTGCCATGGCGGCTAACAAGCAATTGCTGTTCTTTCTTACACAGTCCCGATGGAACTTCATGGTTCCCCAAAGAGCATACACGAATTTGCAGCACTCATTTCGTGGGCAACTGTAAGGGCGACATTAAACAGCACCCATCCTACATCCCGTCCATTTTTCCGCCTGTCTACAGAAAAAAGGCACCTGACAGGAACAGGGCGCAAAGGTAGGAAAGCAAAAATGTGAAGCTCTTAATGGAAACTATAGCAATTCTAATAGATATGTCGTCACACTTGCCTGATTCATGAAAAGTTTCCATGCGTTGTGCAAACGCTGCATGGACAAGCACTCGGTGCTTTTATTTCATTACAGGTTTGGTTGTAGCCTGTACAAGATTGGCATTGATCTTGGCATTTGTTAAATGCAGGTGGCAAACACGTTTCGACAGGGCAGTGTCATCTCGGAAGCTTCATGCAGGAGATGAGGATCCATCCCAAAGCACAGCTGATGGAGCAACAATGCAGGTTTCAGAAACCTCCATTCTGGATGATGTGCCTCCCATAACGGATTTTAGTGATGCATCTGTGGAAACATGCTCACCTAGTCCTTCGCATAACGGCATCGCTGATTCAGATCCGTTGGTACATGATGCAGCAGAAGAAAGTAATTGTGCTCGAAGGAAAGACGCTGTAAGGACACATTTGATTTTAATACTTGTCTTCGAGCTACTTAATGAAGCACCAAAAAGATGTCTAAATACCCCAACAATGTCTGTGTCCCATTCTTTCAGACGTGCCAAACAGAGGAACTCACGACTCCAGCAAGGCTGTCTATACTTCTCTCAGCGACAAATGGAACGGAGGCGTCTACTCAAGTTGTGCACACAGAAATGAGTCACAAGGTTGGAAAATAATGATGTTGGTCCTTATCTGCTGTGCTGAATTGTGACGATGTCTTGCTGTTAGCATTCAAATTCTTATTTAATAGTAATTAAAGTGCATTATTGGGCAGACTTCATTTTGTTAGTCCTACCTAACACTCATATGATAGTGGTGTTACTTATTTCCAGAATGAATGAATTTATTTGCACTAGAGTGCAATTAAATTTTTCCACTTTGTATTCCTCGTACCTCTCTTTTTTATTTCATCATGCTGTTTTTTTTTCATCCTGAAGGTTGCAAGCACGGATGGGAATTGGAAGCAAGACTGTGGATTTCGGGGCTTTGAGTCTCTAAAGGAAAAGCAAGAGGCACTGCAAGATTTGTGTGGTGTGACCCTGCAAATCTTCTGCCTTCTTTTGAACATGTTGCCACCACCAAGGTACAGGTGCAATGCAATGTCAAATGAAGACAAGCTGTGCTTGTTCCTGGCCAAGCTGCGTCTTGGAATAACGTACAGTGCCCTAGGAGCAGTATTTAATGTTACAGCCACAACAGCATCAACCGTGTTTAGGCAAACGCTTGGTATTATGAGCATTGCCCTGAAGAACTGGGTCTTCATGCCTACCCGGGAAATAATCAAGCTTTCTTTGCCTGACCCATTTAAAGAAAACTATCCTAATTGCACCTTAATAATAGACTGCACAGAGATCCGCACAGAAACACCCTCAAATCCTGATTGTCAGCACATGCTGTATTCACATTACAAAGGAGAATACACACTGAAGGTCTTAGTAGGCATAATTCCTAATGGCATGATAAGTTTCATATCCAAGGTATACGGAGGACGACACACTGATTCGTTTATAACGCAAGACTGTGGCTTCCTGCAGCTTCTCAAACCAGGGGACTTAATTTTAAGTGACAAAGGCTTTCCAAGCATCCGAACAACTGTAGAGGGGAGTGGTGCGGTGCTGCTCATGCCGCCTTTTAATTCAGGAGGCGGTCAACTGTCTGCACACGACATGGAGATTACGTACAAGATTGCTTCTGTGCGCATCCATGTAGAAAGAGTCATCCAAAGGTTGAAGATTTATCACATTCTAAGGAACAGAGTACCGCTAAGCCTGGTCCCACACATGAACAAAGTCATTTCAGTATGTGCTGCGCTTGTGAACATGCAGGCACCCATAATCAAGAAATAAGTGCTTTGCTTCCCGTGATGTCTATAAATTGGTTTATTTGCTTGCATTCATTTTCTACAGTTTCAAGTTAGCGTCAAAGTGACTTGACAACTGCAATTATGTGCTGGTTAATGAATAAATGTCTACATTAATTGCAGCAGTAAGTGTTCTTTGCTGAAATTATTTTGGTAGCAAGATGTTATACAATTGTCACCTTGTGTTTTGTCACTGCAGATGCATGCATTTGCCTTATCTTGCTTACAAAGCAGCAAATTGCTGAAATGGAAGCCTTGAATACAAGCCAACGCATGGTAACCGAAATATAACATAGCATTTAGCTCTTGTTTATTGAATTCAAATTATGATGTGCAAAGTTTGCACCAGCAGCCCAACATACAATATGAAAGTACGTGATAATAAGTATTAATCATTAGCAATGCAGGCTTGTGACAGTTACCCTTCCTGGCAGATGGCAGACAAAGCTGTCTCCAATAGGCAAGCAAATGCTCGACGGGATGTTTGACAGACTATACGGGTGATTGATTTGCATTTCAATTTATAAAATAACCATACCACAGCTAAATGAGGTCAGTAGTGCAACACAGACGACCAATAACGAATCAGTGCTTGAAGTCCAAAGGCAGCTAAAGCTACAATTAAAGCAAAAATTGATAGACACTTAACGCTGCTTACGTGTATGAACGCGAAAGCATTAGCATAGTCGTAAGGCAATGGATACGCGTCCATCCATTCTCTGCTTCAGTCTCGCAGATCGTGGAAAGACCTCATGCCACTCATGGCGAGGTGGTGCAGTGGTTAAGCGATACATCACTGCCCTGGAAGGTGGATGTTCCCTATACAACCACCCACGGGGCTTGTGCGGCGTCCCAGGTTGCTGCCAACCATATTTTTTGCCATTTCAGAGTGCACAGACGTGATTTCTCGAGGTATTGTTTAATGGGGCTAGTACACCGCTCAAATACACATATAACCTCATGCTTAAATACAAGATGCAAAAGTTGGTTTCACTACACGATAATTGTCAAATCAAATATACAAAAGAATTTAGTTTATACAAATGCGCAAGTTCAATTTCAAAAAGATATCATGCACCAGTTCACAAAAGAAAGCACAGAAACTTACAACAATGACGGAATAAAAAATTTGAAATAAAAACGTTCCAACTTGGGTATAAGGTCCCAAAGAAAAGCATCGTCCCGATTTACATGCACTATTACAGAGTGCTTGGGACTGTACACATAAAGAAGAGCCCTGTGCAAATTCAGGACGTACATTTGTACCTGAATTTGTGTATAATAGCTGTGCGTCGTTTTGAGAATAATCAGGCCCCCACTGAACTCTAAATAGGGAAGCAAGCTTAGTCTTTCTTCGTATTTGATGAAAGGTTCCTGTTTGTACTTGTATGTGCACTTAATTTCGATAAGCACAGTTTCACTGCCCATTTTCGCAAGGCCATCTGGGCTGCAGCACAACCACGGCTGCTCTGGAAGCACGATGAGTCCTGCCTGGAAAATGAATAATTAGGATTAGTGCTTGAATTGAAATGAGCAACAGATAGGAAACTAGGCATGCAAGAAGCACCTCATGCAATATAAAATAGTAAGCAAAGTCACCTGCACTATGCGGGTACCAAACTTTTGCTGGAGCTCGTCTCGTGCTGTGGCTTCTGTCTTGATGCCTGGTAAAACATTTTGGCTTATTAATTTTTAGTTCAAAGGAGTTATGAACATAGGGTTTGCATTCAAGCTTGCTATGGCGCAAGTGAGACCGGTTTTGTAACTCTGTGACTAAGCACTGCATGTTTCATTTAATTAAAGTTATACGTCGCTGAAGAACATACCATAACGCATTGCAGCACTCGTGTATGACGATCTCCTGCAAAGCTGTTTGGCAGCTCTCTCTAGTCCTTCATCATCCTTTTTTGTGCGGATGGCATGTGCTCTGGTGCTGCTGATTCGAACTTGTCGTTCCTCATGCCATCTGCAAATTGTCAAAATTGCAAACATGACGCCACGAAACGTGTATGAGATCTGTTGGCTATCATCTTTAGTTTAGTTCCATACCGTGAGCAGTTCGCCTGGCCTATGGTTCGAAAGCACAATTCAGTTGGCGTTTCTTTAAGAACTACTTTTGTACAGTACATTGTGGCCTTTTCATCGTCCATTTCGGTGACAAAGTTTTTGACTTGTGTGCTATTATTTTCCAGAACATCCAGGTACCTGTACACAGGTCGGTGGCTCATTGGCTGGAGCATTTCGTCTAACATTTCCATTTCCACTTTTTCCGATACTTGCTCAATAATGTTATTCAGCACATCTGCACAAATTGGATCTTCATGAGCTCTGTTCTGGAGCTCCAAAATCTCCTTTAGTGGGCACATTATTTCCGGATAGTTGAAAACAACATTTGGGTCAGCGGGTATTGTTTTGGGAGTGCTGGTGTCCTGGCCTGGTATGGAGGATCAGACAAGAGGCAAACAGATTTTTCGCTGAAAAATGCCAAATTGCAGCTTCAAGGTGTGACACGTTGTGTGTTAAGAAATGAAAAAAAGTAAACTAAACTGTTACAGGCCAGAAAACATCTAAAATGTTTAGTACTGGTGCATGTTAAGAAAGCCGACAGTCATCTAAGTCTAGGCAGGCACAAGAGATTTTGTTTTATTTCTGGGGATGATTATTGACCTATTATTGGTCTAATCACTTAATATCTGAAAACTAATAAGAAAGTAGAAGAAAAAGTTACTTCACTGAAGCAGTGCATTCAACAGCATGAATGTTTTTCTAACTCACTTGGGAAGAGGTCCGAGACATCTTTTTCTTGGCGTCTCTTTGGCTTTCCACTTGGCTTGCCCCATTTCTGGGGCTGGCTGGTGCATGAATTTACTTGTTTATTGTTGACGTAAGTGCACACCGCAGCTGCGTGCTTGCACTGAGCCGTAATGCCAGCTTTGCAGGTGCATCTGCCTTCTCGAACGCAAAAATTCCGCTTTTCATGGCACGACCACTGCAGCTATGAAAAAAAAGAAATAAGGGTGAGACAGTGAAGCCATTTGCCACTACTTTTCAAATGCAGCTGCCTTCCAAACTTGTCTCTACAAATATTTAGTAACATGGCATGGCGCGCATTTCCAAAGCTAACTCCAAGTTTGCACTTCTGCCACAATACTCCAGGCTGCCGTATAAAGCGAAAATAAGGGCAACATGATATGCTTACGTTTACTAATATAAACACTCAGCACAGTGTTTCGAGTGTGTGTTCACTAGCGCGCTAATTACGCGAGCGCATCACGCGCACGATACCACATCGCGCCTTTAATTCTGCACCACTCACACTGAACCGCGTTCGCGCAGTAGGTTTTATGCGCCTGTAAAGCCGATACTTTCACAAAACTCGAGTGCGGGCATGACGCGATCGCCAAAATAAGCGAGGTGTTGAACTGGCTTCGCCGTACTTAAATTTCAACTGCCTCGCCGCCAACTGAGTGGGTGATGCTCCAACGGGCGAAGCATAAGTGCTGTATCTTCCCAGGCTTTTCAGTGGGATGCCATGGCCGTACAATTTTTTGTTTTCGCACGCCGCAAACGTTCGTCCCCGACAGTACGCGACAATCACTGTAAGGATGCCATATCAAAAGAACTAAATCATATGCTTCGTATTCGACAACGAAGAACATCGACAGTGCGCGGCTCCATTTCGCAGTGTGCATATACAGTCAGTATATTTAACATATGACAGAATGACACTCACCTCGAGGTACACGTCGTACACGATGTTGTCGCTGACTTGGGAAATGCATTTCGCATTGAGCTGTGCATCGTTGCCGTTGATTGTCTGCTCCACAGAGTACACGTGACTGACGAGCTTTTCTCCTTTTAACAAGTTGGCTTTCCTGAAATAGCTGTCCAGCTGGCCGATCTTTTTGAAGCCGCATTGAAGGCGATACATTGTGACGCGCCGCACGTGCAACGCGAGGAGAGAGCCCCGCACGTGCACAAAATGCGATCAGCTGTAGCGCGGCGCAGCAGAAATGCGCAGTGGATATTCCCAGTTTTGATTTTTCTGCCAGAGATGGCGCTACTCATCAGGAGCAGTGGCGCCGCTCGCGGACGCTGCCCAGCTAGATGAAAACAGGCTGAAGGTGGCACGACAGGCCGCGAAAGACGCAAGGAAGGCCTAGCGCACTGCGCAGGTAGAACAAAAGCGCCTAAGAGAGGCGCCACGCAGCGTGGCGCCATCTCTCGAGGCGACGCAAAAGCCCCGCTGCGGCACTCACGGTCTGCTGGCATTCAAAGAGCACAGGAGCTCAGCGCTAAAAGGTGACAATGAAATGTATGGTGCCCTGTATCTGTTTTTTCAACGTCGCTGTTAGAATTCGGCGAACTAGACGTTTCAGCTTGACTGATAGCGTCAGCAAACATTAGGAAGAAATTGAGAGCAATATTTTTTGCAACTTGTTAGTGCACTAACTAGCGTGTGTAACACGGTCCTGTACAAAGGGTCCTGTACAAATTTGGACCGATCGCTGTCTCTATGCTGATCGCCAGAATGTCCTCGTTTTGTTCTCGCAACTTGCCCGGATAACGGTTCTGGCTTTTGCCTCAAGGTCGCATACAACGGGAGCTAAAGGCATTTCATCCTTAATAGGCTGATGATGCTTCTCTCTCTCTCTCTCTATATATATATATATATATATATATATATATATATATATATATATACATATATATTGTGAGTGCTACATATGCCTGACTATCAGCTTCATCATCTCTACATATCAGCGCACGCTGTAGATCTTCCTCATTTGTATATATCATCATCAGCTGCACAGCTTCGTCTTCGTCTGACAGCACAAGCTCGGCTGGAAAAAAGCGCTTCCTTATAAGTGATGGAAGGTGCCTTAAATTTCGTTCCCCAAGAGCTTTCGCACGTCCTCACTGCAGCTGGTCGCCGCATAAAACCACCGGCCATGATCGCTCTAGCGAATTTAGGCATGCATGTCCGATGCCTCCGCTCCACTGCAGCCTTCGCGATCAGTCGTGACCATCAACAGCCGCGATGAGGACTGGCTCCAAAACTACCGCCTCGTAAAGCGACTTCAACAGTCCACAGAAGCTGCGCAAAGTCCCTTTCTTCCTGTTCGCTGTAGCGAAAACCTGGTTTTGGAACCATGAGCCAGTTCTTCCTGACTGGGCGACGTTCACGCAATAGCTTCGGCAGTGTTACGGCGATCCCGCTGTTCGCGCTGAGGTCGTAAAGAAGCAGCTCGGTGAGCGCATCCAATTTCCTGGGGAATCGTACACATCATGCATTGAGAATGTGCTTGTATTGTGCAAGCGTGTGAACGCCACCATGTCCCAGAGCGACAGGATACGCCACATTACTGAAGGCAGAAACAACCTCGCCTTTAAAGTCCTTGGTACGCAAAATCATGCTGCCATCCAGGATGTGATCACTACTTGCCAGCGACTTGAGGAACTCTAGTCCCTTGGGCTTTGCACCGATACCTTGGATATTCGTCTCCCTTCGACCATGTACTTGCGCACGCTGATCCGCGACATCGTCCGTGAAGAGTTTCACGGGCGGTGCTCTACCTGCGCACCGGAAAATACCGTCCCTTCTTCACCGACCGACTTGCGCGACATCATTAGTCAATAGATCAGGTCCGCTTCGCGTCTTGCGTGCTACGACGGTCCCTGCACTCGTCAGGTACTAAGGTATGCCGACGTCACAGCGCTCTTTTCAGCCTGCACCACCCCTCTGCCTCCCCGCAGGGGCGTCTGCGTTAGCAGGTTTTTGGTGTGCTGCGACACCACGTACCCGCGCACACGAATTGGACCATCCCGCGTGTAACCGTGCGTGGCTTAGCTGTGTCCGGGACAAAGGGGATCCTGGGGGTTGAGCCAATGCCGGGTGTTTGGACCTTTACGGCCCCTCGGCGGTGGCAACCCACCTCTTTGGCCTCGGCTTCACGTAGACGGCACCCCCGGACTGACCCACGCAGGTGAAATCGGTGGTTGCCTTTTCCTGTCCTCCTCTCCATCTTCGTCCTTCCTGCTCACTTTCTCCCTTTCCTGTTTCTTCCTTTCCGAGCGTGCTGCGGAGCGAGAAAAAACGTTTGCATAGTGTCAGCGTAAACGAAAGTCTTTGTTTTTCGCCTTTGCGACTGCATTTGCCTGCCCGGTTTGGCGCCTGCATTTCTGCCTTACGTGTTGTTATCGACCGCAAGATTGTGGTGTTTGATTGTCTCCTACAGCTGTTGTTTTGTCGCTCCCCTTTGCCGGTGCACTTGGTTGCATCGCCCTTCCGGTGCTTGCTTATTCGCTTTGTTCTTTCTGCTATCGGCCGCGAGACTGCGGTGATTGTTTGAGTGCCGCGTTAAATCATAAATTAAAATGGTTTCTGTTCGTTTCACCACTGGTTCTTTGCCGTTCGCGTCGTGGCTCGCGGACCCCCCCGAGGCCTTCATTTGCACGAGCTTAGCCAAAAACTCTTGTGTTGCACTTTACAAGGAGCAGTTTACAGGGAGTGGGAGAACAATACATATAGCTCAAATACATTTCTTTGTGAATGTTGCGATAAATATTTCGGTACTGGTATTGAAAAACGTATTTTGGTGCACTGTATTTATTTCAAAAATTAAATTATGGGGTTTTACGTGCCAAAACCACTTTCTGATTATGAGGCACGCCGTAGTGGAGGACTCCGGAAATTTCGACCACCTGGGGTTCTTTAACGTGCACCTAAATCTAAGTACACGGGTGTTCTCGCATTTCACCCCCATCGAAATGCGGCCGCCGTTGCCGGGATTCGATCCCGCGACCTCGTGCTCAGCAGCCCAACACTATAGCCACTGAGCAACCACGGGGGGTACTGTATTTATTAATTCTTTAAATGATTATCAATTCGGTATCTGTGCAATATTACAGTAGCATGAAATCAAAGGCTTGACAGCAGCTCATCTTGTTGGGAATCAGCACAAGAAGGACACTGACCTAAGTCAAAATGAAAATTTAACTGTAATCGTTGCCTTTATTGTGCTTTTGCAGTGTCATGTAAAATAAGAATTCAACCTTCCAGGATCGTAAACATGGTAAGTAGAGCTAACTATAACACTTGCGAAGCTGAAACAAGCCTGGACATTGAATGTCCAGGCTTGTTTACTCAGGAATGTCTACGCAGTAGCTAACGCAATATGCTTCCCAAGGTGGCTACTAGCCGTAAGTGGAGGGAGCATTAGCTGAGCTACCAGCTGGCTTGTATAAGTATGGGTCTAGAGTACAGCTCACAAAAGACGGCTACTAGCTGTGGCATCAGCTTGGTCAAGCTGGAAAGTAGACGTCTACTAGCTAGCTGAATGGTTTGTGAGAATACATTGGCAAACGATGACCATAAGGATGATTTTCTTTCAGCCAGGTGAATACACCTGGCTGAAAGTGTTTTTGTCCTTTTCTATACAGTGAAAAGGACGAAATGAAATAGCATCGAGTCAGTTTAAATGCAGATTTGCTATGACAAATTAAGAAAAACAGTCATTCGTTCGCGATTGCATTCACTGATAAGGCACCTGCTGGAAGTGTCGCAGCTTACTTGTGACTTAGCACCAGCGTAAGTTTTACGTCACCATCTGATTGTATTTGACGTCGTACCACACAAAGAATCATTCCAGTACAGAGGGCGAAAGGGCGATTTCCGGGTTGACGACTATGGCCAGCGCGTCGCGTCCTCTTTGAATTCACTGCGTCCGTTTAAAGAAAAAGGAAAAAAAACTTTTTGTGTGCAAACAAACAGGGACGAAGAAGAGGAGAACGCAAGGACGAGCGCTTTCTAACAACTGGTTTTACTTTCGAAGAACCACCTGCTTAAGTACCCGCAGATCTGCGCGATCAAGTCTACAGAGCACGCTTATAGCGCATATAGCACCTGTGATAAAATGCCTTGGACTAAAGCCACCCGGTCAATATAAAAACCGTAAGGCGCATTAACTAATGAACTATGCCTCAAACCATTCCAGGCTTGTGAATGGGATAGTCATTTCGTGTTTTTGGTCTTCGTTGATGAAGTCATTTTACCACACTGTAAACATTGCATTTCTTGAGCAAGTTGATCGGTTGAGAAAGGCTGGGTACCCGCTCACTGCGATGCTGGCGTCATGCGCTAGACGAATGAAAAAACTTAAACAGCATAAACAACAATGCACAAAGAATCAAATGCAGAAGTATTTAGCTTCGAAGGTTTCAGTGATTCCGTATGTTCACGGCCTTTCACAGACTTAAAAAGGTGGCTGGGAGTTACGAAGTAAAAGTCGTGTTTTCGGCAAAAAACAAAATAGGTATAGTGTGTGTTCTAAGGTTAAAAATAAGTTCGAAAGAAAGGATTATGCAAAGAAAGAATGTAGCGTTAAACATCCGCGTAATTTTTTTATTGCGCGAAGAACGTTGTTTATCAGATTCCTGTGACGTGTGGTCATGTGTACGTAGGGCAGACTTCGAGATGCATTAACACGACTAAGGGAACACTTATCTAGCCTGAAAGGTCGCCCTGGTACGCATTTGACAATGCATTGCCAAGAACATGATTGCTCACCTTGTCTTAGTAGCACCGACATTTTGTATAGCCATAGGAATGAAACCGCGAGAGAAATTGTGGAAGCGCAGTGGATTGAAAAACAAAAGGAAAAATGCATCAGCCATCCTTCTGTTTCATTGTTGGATAAAGAAAATTCGCTTCTGTCATCACGTCTTTAACGCATTTTCGTCGTAAGTGCTTGTTTCGTGCGCCTTGCGGTTTTTATGTTGACCGGGTGGCTTTGGTCCACGGCATGTTATCGCAAGTGTTATATGCGCTACAGGCGTGCTCTGTTGACTAGATCGCGCAGATCTGCGAGCATTTAAGCACGTGATTCTTCGAAAATAAAACCAGTTGTTAGAAAGCGCTCGTCCTTGTGTTGCTCCTCTTCTTCGTCCCTGTTTGTTTGCGCACAAAAAGTTTTTTTTTTTTAATGAATCTGTTCTAACTAGGCCGACTTACAGTTGCACTGCGTCCGGTTGTGTCGTGCGACGGTAATCATATAAACAAGCGGAATCCTCGCACAAAAAATAATGATGACGAGAACCTGCAGACAGAAGATGCCCGACCGCCGTTGTTGTCACGATTGGCGTTTGAATTATGCAACAAAAAAAACATGTCCGACGATTACAATACTCCCTAATGCTAAATTTTAGCGCACCTGTATACGTGTGTTCATTTCGCGACATACTGAGGCAGAGAAAGAGAGCCCGAAATCACCGCACTAACTGGCAGTGCCGTCAAGCGCCTTCGCAGAGGGAGGAGCAGTATGCGAACTCGGGCATGATGAGTGGCATCGGAGCCAACTGTATGTGACGACGACGACAAACGCGCGAGCAGTGTCACGAGCGCGTTTACGCCGACGGGCGCCGACGCTCAAACCCAGGAACGGTAAGAGATGCGCTCTAAGAATTCGGACATTACTGGCGAAAAGTGAGTGCAAACAGGCTCACCTAGCGGAAAAGGTGTTTTTCTAACTTGCGACGTACAAAGAGGCACCGAGTACACAACGAAGGTGGCAAGCGCAAATCTCGCCATTGTTGTAGTGAGCCATCCGCGAAAGCACAATACAGCCGATTTCACAAATCGCTTATGCAAGACACTTGGCAAACATCAGCGCAGTAAACTGACGCAATAAATGTACAGAACAGCTGAGAACGGCACACAACTATATACCAATAGTATTTCCCCGAACCCACGACCGCACCCATAGACACTGCGTGCTCCAGCGGCCGTTATTTTTCGAAACTTCCTGCCTCCCCAGTGTTGCCAGCATGACTACCACGAAGCTAACAGCAGCATTCTGCCGCCGGCGTTTTCCTCCTTTGCTGTCAGACCCGCTGCGCGAGCATGAAACAATGGTTGGAGGCGTGGCGTGCGCGCCCCGGTTTGAAAACAATAACTTGCACTTGATTGTTCATACCATTAGGTTCCTGATTGTAATGCATTGAAAGGCTATTGCGCCAGCTTACTATGTCTTCTTATCAGGTCGTTTTGTCTATGGCGTCTTTTGTTCATTAAAGGGACACTAAAGGCGAATATTAGGTCAAGCTAAAGTGATAGATTAGTGCTTGGGACTCTCTAAGGCGTCAATAATATAGCGAACAGGGCCTTAGTAATCGAGAAACTGAGGTAAATGCAAGACATGATTACACTCTAAGAAAAGTTTACAACCTTTGAGTCGTATCTTCCCAAACAATAAACGTCATCTGTCTTGTCCACATTTCCTTTCTTTAACCCTGCGAGCCCGGTACTTCCCAGTAACGAACTGCATGAGCGTTATCAACATGGCATAGCATTGCCGACAGGAAAGTAGCGGGCGCGGCGTTTTCAAAGAAGCGCAAGCAAGGCAGATGACAGTTATCGTTGTGTGGCAGATATACACCCCAAAGGGTGTAAACTTTTTTAGAGTGTACGCCACTCGACCAAAAAGCAGCTGCAGCGGCTAATCCACCGCTCTGTCTTGGCTCGGTGCCGCCGTCTTTCGGGCGCCGTTTTACTCACCGATGGCAGCAAAGGGCGGAGATGGCGTATGCAACGTCACCACTCCCCCGGTTGGGTGGCGGGAGATTTGAATTTTGAAAAAAGTATTCGGACCCTTCAGGTGCAATTTTTCTCGTAAACTAAGTACTTTCTTGTCCCGAAACAAGCGTTGCGAGGCTTCTGGAATGGTATTTAAACAGTCCACGTCGACTTCTTATTTGCCTTTAGTGTCCCTTTAAAGAAACACTAAAGGTTACTATGAAGTCAAGTTAAAGTGATAAAGCAGTGCTCTAGAACGTCCAAGGCGTCAATATAATCGCGAACAGAGCTTTAGTAACCGAGAAATTGAGGTAAATGCATGACACGATTTGGGACTCCCCGGCGGCATTCCGGTACTAGCCCGATGACGACGGCACTCCTCGTCACAATTTATGTCACTAGTACTCAACTACTCGTATTAAAATCATAATTTCATTAGATTATAAGGCGGAAGAAAATGCTACTTGTCAACTTCTATTCCATTCCAAGAAAAAACATTTGACGTTACCCCTTAGTAGTATTGGTGGTCGAACGGTTTCGTTTTCGCTCGACTCTGCGCCGCGCGCGCTCTGGCGTTTCAGTTGTTTCGTTATCGCGTCGTGCTGCGCTGGTTCTGCTGGCTCGCGAAACTTGCTCGCGACGGCATGTCCAGACGGTCTTCGTCTCCCGAGGTCGCATCGCTGGAGTCCTCGTTGCCTTTGCGCTTCAACGACGCCGGCAGCGCGAGCCCTCAGCAGCAGGTCACATTCATCAGTGCTTAAATCGCTGAAGTCAAGCACAGCATCGCGAGCCAATATGCCGTTGTCAGGGCCGTCCATTGCAACGAGCGTCGAAGTTGGCGTCATAAAATAAAGAACCAGCTTATCGTCGCGCGCTTCCCTTCCGCTAGCCATCATAGTTCCACTTTCGCGCTGCTGTCTTGGCTGTTTGTGGCCGCGCGTTTGCGTTTTGTGCAGAAAAGCCGTAGCGCCCACTGCGGGCGCCGTTTTGCTCACCAACGGCGCAACGTCACTACGAAACCATGACGTCACCTCTCCTCGATCGGAGGGCGGGCGATTTGAACTGCGCTAGGGGTACGTAGATGCTTCAGAACGCCTTTTGTCTTAAAATCGCGTTTCGAGGTTTCTGGGATATTTCAACAGTCCACGTTGACTTATTAACCTTTAGTGTCCCTTTATGTACTTGATTTCACACCACTGTACTATTGCAAAAACACCACATTGGTAATCATTTCAATAAATTAGCAAAATATTTTTTTTGTCAATAACATAGCACCAACAGTGAAACAGTTGGTTTACACCAATGTTCACAAAGAAATGCATTTGTGCTCTATATATATGGTTCTCCTGTACCTCCCATTTAAAATGCCAGACAAGTTCTCGCCTAAGCTTAACATATGCATTTCGTGATCACATGGTGCTAACACTCACCAACTTTAATGGGTACCAAAAGTTGGTAATGAAATATCATCGGAGGTTTCCATACAAAGTTTGGCATCTACTGTTATGCATGTGGCAGAAAAAGCAACTTTTCATCATGCCCTTTCATTTTAAAGAAGTTAAGACACAACTTAAACAGGTGTTGCAGTTCAGACCAAGCAGGCACCCAGTGTACACAGTACATTGCAATCCACTCATTTTGTTCAGCCATTCTTTACGTTCAAGACCATGCCTGTAAATTGTTCAACATTTTCAGAGTCGGAAAAGATCATTGTTTAGCGACAGTTTTGGATCACTGTACTATGCATGCCAGCTGTAGCAGTGAACATAATAAGGATGTCTGTCTGAAATATTGCAAACAAGGGTACGATTCCATTTTGCTTGTCCCACAGCACGAGTAGACTGCACTGTATATGCATCTTATGTGCCAGTAGATATGAAAATGCATGGATTCATATGCAGAAGCCATATATATGCCATTTCCATCACCAAATACTGCAAATAAATAAAAGGCTGCTTCCCGTCTCTACACAGACACAAACTTCTATAATGGCTCATAGCTGCTTAGAGGAGCAGTAAAAAAATGCAGTTTATTTCATAATTACAAAAGTGATTCAGCATAGTGGCCATGAATAGTAAATGCAACTTCTTTACAGGGAACATAGAAACCTTAACAATGCACCTAAAAATAAAAGTCTTAGCTTAAGTGGTAATTAAAATGCTTATAAAATGGGTGCAGGGACCAATTAGCATTTTTTAAGAGCCCGACCAAATGTACTACACTTGAATTTTCAAATAATGTAAACAGCCCAAAGGACAAGCCGAGACTTGGATGGCATTGTAAGCTTAAAAGGCAGTAAAGGTGCATTCACAATGCTCTCTTGAACAAATATTTCCCGTAAACAATGTTTTAAAAAGAACTGCTGTCTAAATCAAGGCTGTAAAAACTGTACCGTTCTTACCACGCACACAAAAAAATATCTCGATTTGTGGTGCTTTCAAAAGTTACCAATTGGAATTTTCACTGAACTGTGGCTGGCCTACCACCAAGAGCTCATCGTGGGCCCTGACGGCACATTTTTGTGAGAAGGCCTATGATTTCTACTAACTGGAAACGCTTCACCATGTAACATTTCCTTCCAATGCCAGGAACCATTAACAGTAATGGGCACCTCAATGGCTTGACCTCCTACAATCGATAAGCAGACAGAAACACTTCCGTGAATGATACAACTTAAGCATGTCACTGCACCCAATTATAATTGGATGGGAAAATCCACTTGTGCCCCTGATTGACGTGCCCAACTTGTTAACTGGCTTTCTGAATCAGCTTTTAAGAAAATGCAGATTCTGCTGCTTTTGCTGTTGATATTTCAACACCTTGTGGTTGGTTCAGCATAGCCCTTCTCTTTTGCACAATTAAACATAACTTTAACAAGCACACATAGCACAGTGAAAAAGAAATTTTTCAATTCAGGCCATATCGGATTGTAAAACCATGTCTTAGCATGCAGCACGTCTGTACGGAATAATTACGAATGACTTTAAACAACACAACATTCACTTCCGTAATAAAGAGTCAGATAGTAGTAGTTGAAAACAATGAAACTAACCTGGTTTTTGCACCGTAGATTTCTTGACTGAGGCCGACATGCAATAATCACTCAACAGAAGTGTAGGACAAAGGAGAAAAGGTCCCAGAAACTGACAAACTTTTGTGATGTAAATTATGTAGGGTGCCACAATAATTAGCCCAAAGTGGTTGAAGTACTGGAAGAGAAATGGAGTTGCTTCAGAGCAACTTTCTTGATCAGTTATCTGTACATCATTTTGCATTCATTTCTTCCCGCAAATTTCTGCTTACTTCAGCAATAACCTACCTTCATAATACTATCTGAATGTTGGCCAATCCCCAGTGGTGGGCATCGCATCACGCATCCAGCCTTGGCAAACGAACTCTCCGAGAAGTCATCCCCTTTGCTTTTTCCCTCGCAGTAGCAGCCCAACACGTCACCCGTAAAACTCAGCATATTGGTCAACAATGTTTGGTTCCCAATATTTTTTCAATAATCAACATGCACTTGTTCGGCAGTCCTGCCGTGGCTGCCGTGGGAGCACTGAAACCTACCGCGCATTCGTCCACGACATTTGGCTTCAATCATGTTGCACCAATGCTTTCTTCCAATTCTTTTCTTTCTCCATTTGTCACACCACGATACTGCCGATGGCGGTGGGCTGGCATTTAGAAAAACTTCGTTAGCAAAGTATCCTTTGCATTCCTCTTTCACTCGGGATTCGCTAGTACTGTTTACATGCCAGAAACGTGTGGTTCAGTTTCTATGGCTTTGACATGTCAGAACTCCTCATTAGTTGCCGTGTGCTAGCTAACACTGCAATCGTAGCGTTTCCTACAATATTCACTACTACGGGGAACTTTGCTGCTAGTGTCTACAGGTGCTGCAAGCATTGTGCTTCAGCCGTGGTTTGTACATTTGCTTAAACTTAAACCTGCCCTTCTCACTTTGAAGCTTTGCTAAGTGATCATTCTCAACAAAATACTGCATTATAAATGCAACATTGGTGATGCATGTTTGCAGAGTGTTATTGCCTTCTACATTAAGAAAAATAGGAGTGCTTCGAAAATTTGGGCTAACAAAGGAAAATACAGTTTGCTAAATTAAGCCACAAGGATGTCTCAAGCCACAAGCATGAAGTTCGAGACAATTCCATGTATAGTACTAACCATCATTCCCAAGGTCAGCGATGTACAGCAGCATGAGAAATCCTAGTAAATTTTTTTGTAGGAAACTATGATCGAAACACTTCTTTTTCAATGTTGCTGGCATCAAGCAGCACTTGCTCAGGCGTACTGCTGCCCACTCGGGCAGCACACAAAAGCCCATGTGCCAAAACAAAATCCACTGGTCGAATGTTCAAATACATGCTTCGTTGACTACACAAAGCAGAACAATGCAAATGGGAGAAAATCAGAAAATTTGTGGGGGAGACCCTTGCAATGATATACAGAGATAGGCTTATAGTACGTGAAGCCAGAACTAAATACAAACTATTTTATTCATGTAATTTTTAAATATCACAGCAAACCAGAGCAAAACAACTGACAAACATCACATTTACAAAAAACATATCATGAACCCTTCTACTGTGTGTGCATATGAATCAGAAAAAAAAAAATTTTCTTTTGTTTTTTTTCTTTAATTTACTTGAACAGGTAAACATGATGAAATAACCCTTCGTTATATTTAGTTTATTCCCGGATTATAGGATATACATATATATATATATATATATATACATATATATAATGATGTCAATATATATATATATATATATATATATATATATATATATATATATATTGACATCATTCTGCCTGGACATTCTTTTCCCCTTTTTTTGACATCGTCTTAGTGTGTTGTCCATTTGTTACACTTCTCTCTTTTTTATTTTGCTTGTTTAGGACAGGTACATGTGAGAAAAAGAATAAATGTGCCAAAACAAGACATTCATAAAGACTATATCACTATGAAAGCAAATAATTAGAATAATAACCTTATAACTGGACTACACAATAAAATACCACCACACAGTAACCTGACGAAATATTTTTCATGTAGCAACATAACGGCCTCTCTCAAAACTTGATGCTGCCAAAAATGACTGCATTAAGAGACTTCACTTTTTCCCTTAAAAAACAGCAACTTTTATACCAGACATGATAAACACCCCCCCCCCTCAAAATAAAACAAAAAAGAAACAATGGAATGAATATGCACAAAATATTGCAAAAATCCTGGAAAGATAGATGGACAGTTGGCATGGTCCCCACAGTGACTTTACTCTTACATAGATGGTACTCAAAGCTTTCATACATGATTCACACGTGTAACGAAAGTACCCTAGCACTTAAATAATTTGATCTCGACCTTAAGAAAAGCGTTTACTTAAAAATACCTGAAACAAGAGCAGAACAATGCATACACATTCTATTTAATGCAATCATGCAAAATGTTTTTGTAAATTTGGAAAGACAAATAGTTTTTAACTGCTTTAAACAAAAAAATGAACCCACTACATGAACAAGATGAAGATAGTATTTATTAAATCTGGTAAGAACTAAGCAGCTTAGAAATGAAATTTGTACTGAACATGGAACAGAGTGCAATGAAAAGAATGTTTAAAGTAAAAAAAAACCATGGACACACCTATCGAAATGCCTGTTTCGTTTAAGCATCTAACAATAACTTAGCTCAATTATAGTAAATCCTGTGCACAACAAGAAAAAATAACAAAATGGAATGCTTGCTTTAATAAAAAATAAAGTAAGGTCATCCAATTTGAACAGCCCTTATGAAAATGAGAAGCGAACTAGGCCTGCATTTACAAAGAGTGGTTTTAGTTGAGGGAGCAATCATCGAAACGATACACAGCCGATTTAATATAGGGTTTGTTCTAGACACGCAGAATTAAATAGTAGTATTAAATTTTTCATTATTTTAAATATGAGTATGGAAACAATGTTCACAGAGAGAGTGCTTTCATTTGAGAAAGAAATGATCCAGACAATAAGTAAGCTATTTAATGAAATGTCTGTACTGGATATACGTGAATAAACGCAAAGAATGCTTCTGTAAAATGACAGATTATCCTAAAATAGCAGATTATCCAGACAGATGCATAGCAAGACACAAGGTTGAAGCTGCACACTGTGAGTCCGTCCATCCATCTCGACACGACCCCGTCTCGGGGAGCGGTCGGAGCCCGTTACAGGTAGAACAGGGTGGATGCCAGGCGAGGGCTGTGCTCAGCATGCAACGACTGGCCGGCCAGGAAGGCAAGCTTGTGTGCGTACTGGCACGGTGCCGGCACTCGGATGGTGCCGGGCCGCGCATTTACATTCGCTCGCCTGTGCAGCCGGTCGACTGCAGCGCCGCCCCCGCGGCACCAACGGGAACTATATATCTAGGTAACTTTTCGCCCTAGGGGAGCATAGGTCCCCAGTTGTCGTGTAAAAAACGCGCCTAGCTCCTGAAACGCCCTAGCCCCTATGCGCGCGCGCGTGGGGCCCATAGAAATATACCATAGCGCAGGGTTTAACCCGCTGGAGCTACAGGGTGGGCGGTTCATTGCGCTTGCACGCGAGCAACACGACCACGAACGAAGCGATACAAGGTGGAACAGCGCGTTTTACGGCAATCGAAGTTGTGTGTATGTGACGCGCGCTGGTGTGCAAAGAGCAGTTTAGTTGCGTGTGTGACGAAGGTGTATGCGCAAAATAGCACGACCACGAACGAAGGTGGAACATCGCGTTTTGGCGTTTGGTGTGTGCAGAGCAATCGAGTTGCGTGTGTGACGCGTTTGTTCGCGCAAACAGCACGACCACGAACGATGCGATACAAGGTGGAACAGCGCGTGTTGCGCACAATCGAGTTGTGTGTGTGCGTGTGTGTGACGCGTTTGTTATGCGCAAAGAGCACGACGACGATCGTCTTCTAACTGCGCCAGAGCAAACCGATTGTTGAATACTACACACGTATTGCGCGGGCGTTAAAACTAGAGAAACACGGGATTGCGACGCGACCAGCCGCAGTGTATAGGACTGTACGTACGTAAGTTTACAGCACCGACTTTTAATTCGGAGTGAATAAGGGACACACCACGAGTGATTCGTATGCGCAGGTTAACACATGTGCATTAATTAGCGATGGTATAGAAAAAGAAAGGGGGGGGGGGGAAGCGGAGTGCGGCGGGGATTGCTGAGACAGGTGCTCGAAAGCATTTCCGCGCAAGTTTTGTCGGTGTACTCGATGAACTAAATGCCGCATTAAAGAATTTGTGATGAAATGTTGGCATGTGCGTAGTGGTTTAGTTTAAAATGTGTCCGAGAGTAAATCCGAAAAGAACCGAAGCGTACCATGTGTAAAAAATGTGTGAAAACTACAGCTGCAAGCTTATGTTATGCAGCATTGTCCAATGTCGAGATATTGTTCTTATGAATGTAGCACCCATCTCCCTTGTACACATATGTTCTGGCTTCGTTGCACTATCATCGAGGCAATGATCGAGGTTAATAAAACTGTACCCACAACGAGTGCGTCGCCCTGGTTTCGGTTTCGGTTTTCGCTGCCATTCGTGATAATAAACCGTTTGTAAATCGTACTTTTTGTTGGCAATTCTTTGGACAGGGAACGAAAACAAAAACTGGCAATTAAAATAAGCAATACGTAAAATGTTTTAAACGAAAAACTGTTTCAACATTCTTTAAAGTAACTCTAACATTCTAGGGCTCTAAGCGTCATCTGTTTCCGGTAGTCAAAATGTGTCATAGCGGCTTCCTGTCTCTGGTTTCGGTTTTCGCTGCCATTCGTGATAATAAACCGTTTGTAAATCGTACTTTTTGTTGGCAATTTTTTGGACAGGGAACGAAAACTGGCAATTAAAATAAGCAATACGCAAAATGTTTCAAACGAAAAACTGTTTCAACATTCTTTAAAGTAACTCTAACATTCTAGGGCTCTAAGCGTCATCTGTTTCCGGTAGTCAAAATGTGTCATGGCGGCTTCCTGTCAATTGGATGTGAGCGTGGACGTGAGCGTAACATGGGAGCTTCGATGGTACATCTAAGCTTTCTTGGTTATCCCAAGCTGTTCCTTATCCTTCCGCGTAATATCTCTTTCTTGTACCCAATAGAATGCCGAATAGAGATCGTATAGAAGCTCAGAGGCTGCACCTGTCATTCACATAGACAGGTAAGGTAGCTGTTTGCGACCACTTTCAACTCATCTGGGGCGCACATATTTTTTTTTTTTGTTATTTATGCATGAATAGGCATCATTTTTCACGCCGCCTGAAGTCCTCGCTAAAAGTACGCTTTAAATGCTCTGCACGCCTTAAATTGACACCCATCTGTAACGTGTTTGAGCCGTTATTTATAGCCCATATCTTGCGGACTACGATTTTAACCTTATGCGCACTACCGCCCCTTTGTTCTGTTGCGCGCGCGATATCAGTGTTTTTAGATCCAGAAGGCTGCTTCCGCATGCAAAAAGAGACTCGCTGTGTTAGATTTTACACATGGAGAGCGAACGCTGTGACACGCTCTTTAAATTGGCCGACTGTTCCAAGCGCTGGCATCATTGCCGTCGCCGAAGTATATATACAGGCACACTATAATAGAGACATACGTATTTACAGTGCCAAATGAACAATTTTCGTCCCTTGGCGCTCTTCTGCTTGGCCTGACAGGCAGAGGTCACGCAGTGCGTTGCAGTGAAAGCGCATGAGCATACAGCGAAATCTACGCGAACGTTTTTAGAGACAAATGCTCGAAGATTTCTATCACCAGCTGCCACTTGAAAGTGCGTTTAGCTAGCAAGCCAGCACTAGTGTCTGCGCTTTCAAGCATACACTTGATAATACGAAGATAATGCGACAAAGTGTACACATATGAATGACAGATTCAATATTTCTTGACACTCGTAAATCCTCAAACCTGCCAGTTCTTGGTTAGTGCGTGAAAAAGTGGAATTTTGTGTTGTTTGAAAGCAGACATTGGTTCATCCAAACGTGGCTTTGCGTAGGCCGTCGCATTGTATGAATGAATTATCAAATGCTTGGGCATTGGAGCAATGATGCGATGTAGCTCCAAAAATGCACCTTTGTTCTCTTTTCACTTTGCCTCATGCTATTCTGTCTCAAGTTTAGCCAATGTCAAAGCAGCAATTTCGACTGGCACAGCAACGCTCATTTGAATGGCATCTGTCAATGTCGTAAGTTGTCATTGCACCTTTCAGCACATATGTTACATGGCCTTTGACATCTTCATCATCATCATCAGCCTGGTTACGCCCACTGCAGGACAAAGGCCTCTCCCATACTTCTCCAACAACCCCGGTCATGTACTAATTGTGGCCATGCCTTCCCTGCAAACTTCTTAATCTCATCCGCCCACCTAACTTTCTGCCGCCCCCTGCTACGCTTCCCTTCCCTTGGAATCCAGTCCGTAACCCTTGATGACCATCGGTTATCTTCCCTTTTCATTACATGTCCTGCCCATGCCCATTTCTTTTTCTTGATTTCAACTAAGATGTCATTAACTCGCATTTGTTCCCTCACCCAATCTGCTCTTTTCTTATCCCTTAACATTATACCCATCATTCTTCTTTCCATAGCTCGTTGCGTCGTCCTCAATTTAAGTAGAACCCTTTTCGTAAGCCTCCAGGTTTCTGCCCCCTACGTCAGTACTGGTAAGACACAGCTGTTATACACTTTTCTCTTGAGGGATAATGACAAACTGCTGTTCATGATCTGAGAATGTCTGCCAAACGCACCCCAGCCCATTCTTATTCTTCTGATTATTTCAGTCTCATGATCCGGATCCGCGATCACTACCTGCCCTAAGTAGATGTATTCCCTTACCACTTCCAGTACCTCGCAACCTATCGTAAACTGCTGTTCTCTACCGAGACTGTTAAACAGTTTTCTGCAGATTAATTTTTAGACCCACCCTTCTGCTTTGCCTCTCCATATCAGTGAGCATGCATTGCAATTGGTCCCCTGAGCTACTAAGCAAGGCAATATCATCAGCGAATCGCAAGTTACTAAAGTATTCTCCATTAACTCTTATCCCCGATTCTTCCCAATCCAGGTCTTTGTATACCTCCTGTAAGCACGCTGTGAATAGCATTGGAGCGATCATATCTCCCTGCCTGAATCCTTTCTTTACTGGGATTTTGTTGCTTTCTTTATGGAGGACCATGGTTGATGTGAAGCATTATATCTTTCAGTATTTTTACATACGGCTCGTGTACACCCTGATTCCGTTATGCCTCCATGACTGCTGAGGTTTCGATTGAATCAAACGCTTTCTCATAATCAGTGAAAGCTATATATAATGGTTGGTTATATTCCGCACATTTCTCTATCACCTGATTGATAGTGTGAATGTGGTCTATTGTTGAGTACCCTTTACGGAATCCTGCCTGGTCCTTTGGTTGACAGAAGTCTAAGGTGTTCCAGATTCTATTTGCGATTACCTTAGTAAATACTTTGTAGGCAACGGACAGTAAGCTTGTCGGTCTAGAATTTTTAAAGTCTTTGGCGTCCCATTTCTTATGGGTTAGGATTATGTTAGCGTTCCAAGATTCCGGTACGCTCGAGGTCATGAGGCGTTGCGTATACAGGGTGGCCAGTTTTTCTAGAACAATCTGCCCACCATCCTTCAACAAATCTGCTGTTACGTAATCCACCCCAGCTGCCTTCCCCCTTTGCATAGCTCCCAAGGCATTACTTCTTCCGGCGTTACTTGTGGGATTTCAAATTTCTCTAGACTATTCTCTCTTCCATTATTGTTGTGGGTGCCACTAGTACTGTATAAATCTCTATAGAACTCCTCTGCCACTTGAACTATCTCATCCATATTAGTAATGATATTACTGGCTTTGTCTCTTAACGCATACATCTGATTCTTGCCTGTTCCTAGTTTCTTCACTGCTTTTAGGCTTCCTCCATTCCTGAGAGCATGTTCAATCCTATCCATATTATACTTCCTTATGTCAGCTGTCTTACGCTTGTTGATTAACTTCGAAAGTTCTGCCAGTTCTATTCTAGCTGTAGGGTTAGAGGCTTTCATACATTGGCGTTTCTTGATCAGATCTTTCGTCTCCTGCGATAGCTTACTGGTATCCTGTCTAACGGAGTTACCACCAACTTCTATTGCACACTTTTTAATGATGCCCACAAGATTGTCGTTCATTGCTTCAACACTAAGGCCCTCTTCCTGAGTCAAAGCCGAATGCCTGTTCTGTAGCTTGATCCGGAATTCCTCGATTTTCCCTCTTATCGCTAACTCATTGATCGGCTTCTTATGTACCAGCTTCTTCCATTTCCTCCTCAAGTCTAGGCTAATTCGAGTTTTTACCATCCTATGGTCACTGCAGCGCACCTTGCCGAGCACGGCCACATCTTGTATGATGCCAGGGTTTGCGCAGAGTATAAAGTCTATTTCATTTCTAGTCTCATCATTCTGGCTTCTCCACGTGCACTTTCGGCTGTCCCGCTTGCAGAAGAAGGTATTAATTATCCGCATATTATTCTGTTCTGCAAAGTCTACTAGTAACTCTCCCCTGCTATTTTTAGTGTCTATGCCATATTCCCCCACTGACTTGTCTCCAGCCTGCTTCTTGCCTACCTTGGCATTGAAGTCGCCTATCAGTATAGTGTATTTTGTTTTGACTTTACCCATCGCCGATTCCATGTCTTCATAGAAGCTTTCGACTTCCTGGTCATCATGACTGGATGTAGGGGCGTAGACCTGTACGACCTTCAATTTGTACCTCTTATTAAGTGTCGCAACGAGACCTCCCACCCTCCCGTTTATGCTATAGAAGTCCTCTACGTTACCAGCTGTATTCTTATTAATCAGGAATCCGAAAACATCTTCAGTACGACCTAAATGTGTTTCACAGCTGTGATTGCCTCAGTGCGTATAGAAGCAACGGAGTGATGCCAAATACTTTTGCAGAATAACTGAAATGTGGGCAAGTTCATTCGGATTCATGATTATGGCAGATTTGAACGCAACACTGTGTAACACTACTACACAGACTGGCGTTTCGGGTAGTCGAGACAAGATTCTTATTAAAACCTCTTTGAGATTTGGCAAACTGTTAGCTAGGTGGGATAAAGTAATTGTGATTCAGAATAGTAGCCTCAACATTGAGCACAAGGCAAGAGGTGAGTTTTTTATTGTGATCATTTTCTACAAGCATGCACATTAGCCTTACAGTAGTACGAGCATCTTTGTAGCACATCTTTCCCTGTATAAAAAGGGTCATGTTGCTTACTGCTTAGTTGTTGTTATGCATTGTCCACTTCTATGGTGTTGATGCCCAGGATCTCTACTAAACGGAACCTCTTTGGTACAGTCTTGTGGCTGCTTGTGTTCTCCCTTAGCCAGAGACGTGAAGGGGGGTTCACGGTCACTGACCAAGTCTGATGTATAACCCGACGTTTTGGAACTGTATACGGGCTCCTTGTTCACTGAGTTGGACAGGAAATCGTCGTCACTTATGTAGCCAGCACGTGACGTAACAAACATGCGTAAATGGCAGGCATAGTCCCTGGTGTCTGGTTCATCGTAGCTGGCGTTGATTGAATGATTAGCGATTCTAGCAGCCGCCGGGATGACATGTTCTTTTCTTTGGCAACAACAGTGGCATTGTCCCAGTCAATCTTGTGACTATGTTCCTGCGCATGTTTGGCAAATAATAGTCGTGTGACTATTATTTCTTAGATCACATTTTCTTTTTTTTTTCCCGTTTGCATGCCTGATCAGACGAACTTTCGTCGAACCCTTGATTATGTAGCCAGAGGCAGTGGCACTGGTTGTGTCCTGTTTGAGATGAATGGTCCTTTTGTCCGTCTCTATCCACTATGACCTGGGCTTATCTCCTGGCTGCTGAAGTGTGCCTGCATTTTCCAGGTCAACTACTCGGACATTAATGTCTGGATACAAATTGGGTAGATCTTGCATGCCATGCCCAACATCAGAGTAAGTTTTCTGTTTCTGCCAGCACTTTTGCTCATGCACTTTCATTTTCCTCCGGTCCGGGAGTTGTGGAAAGAAGCTGTCTGCAGTAGCTAGAAGTGTAGTCCTAAGCCTTCGGCTCGTAAGCATTTGCACTAACGAGGAGCTATATTTCAGAAGGCTCAGTCTATAATCGTGTCTTGTAGGCATCACCTGACATCTCAAGGGAGTTCTTGGATAAGTTTACAGTGGCTTCTGTGAGATCACTGCGGTGTCGGTAGTGTGGACTGCATGCCATTTGTTGGAATTCTTATGAATTCTGCGAACAGCGAGCTGCGCCCTTTTCCAAGCTACAGTTTGTTGTGGTTCACGGCCACTACACTATTGCACGCCTTGTGAAAACAATGAGGCATTGAGTCACAACCACAGGTCCTGTCAAACTAGCCAGTACTAGCTCAGGATACCCTTACTAGTATTTTGTTATGATGAGCCACCGCACCCCTCCAATAGAAAATATGTCCATGGTGAACTTCTGTAACAGCTTTTCTCAGAATCCCAGTTGCAGGAGTGTCACCCTTCTCTTAGCCCTGTGGTGCTAGCATGCATGACATGACTTGAAGACATTTGCTGTTTGTATGTACTTATGATGCAGTACTTTGTCGTCTTGCTAGGCATTTATTGATTCCAAAGTGGCCTTCAAGTGAGAAGTGCTGGGTGGGTAAGCTCCTGTAGCTTCTTGGGCGCGATGGTTTTGTTGCCACAATATCAACATATATCAACATGCAACAATATCAACATCGTCCTTGTGAAGCCAGAATTCTTTCAGACTTTGCAACACCTTGGCCAGCTCTTTCAAGTGAAGATGCGAAGTTGGCAGCAGCATTAATCTAGTACTTGTTCTTTCTTCAGTTCTTGTAAAGAAGGTGGGGAGAGGCAGCATGCATAGCCTTCAATCCTGGTAGGCCCTTCTGGTGCCTGTTATTCTCCTTCACATGAGAACTTGACAGTGTATCAGCTGCGGGAAAGTTTTTGCCTAAGATGTACATTATGCCTCATAATGCATCAATCATGTGTGCATTTTATGATTTGGAAAACAGATTGTTGCCCCATTTATAGAATTTATCTCAAGCTTGCAAGAAAGAAAGCACTTCTTTCTATATCTAGGCATAGCCAGGCATTCTGTCTCTGCAAAATATCTTGAGGCGTATCTAGTAACATGTTGCCCATCGTCTTGCTTTTGGCTGAGCACTGCAACTAGACCACAGCACAAAGCATCAGCTGTGATTAGCAGCTGGTTTCTCATCTTGAGGAGCGCCAGCCAAGCACTGGATCTGAAGAAAGTATTTCTTTCCATTTTGAGAATTCTTGAACCTGTGTGGGTTCCAGATAAACCATGCTTTGAAAACAGCATGCTGGGCAATGGGTGTAGTGTTTGTCATGTTAGGAGCGAATAAACCTAGATAGGTGGTCATGCCCATTAGCAGCTGTAGTTCTGGAGGATGGTCTTGGCATGTCTGTGACAGCTTTGAGCTTGTTTTCGTTCATGATATGCCCCAAGTAGGATATTATTGTGATGCAAAACTTACATTTCTCTTTGTTGATGGCAGCTCTTGCACAGTGGGTGCCCTCAAATGTACTGCAGAGTTTGTTGTGTTGCTGTTTAGTTGAGCATCAACTGATAACCTCGACCATATGACAAGCAACACATGTAAGTTCTGGATGAATATCATTCATATACCATTGTATTTGATCTGGGGCACGCCAGATACCAAATCGCATGAGCAGTTAAAGTGAAACCAATGGAATGGTGCTGTAAAGGTGGTCAAGAACTTTCCGTCATTTCTCAGGGATTTGCCAAAACCCTGAATTTGGGCATCAATTTTTCATACACCAAGCTGTGACTCGTAGTATCTGAAGGGTATGCTCTACTGCAGGAATTGGATATGATGCTCATAGAACTTGCTTGTTCAGTTTTTGTATAATCCATAAAAGTGTAGAGTGCTCCTGATGGCTTCGTCACCACTACCATAAGCGTGCACCAAGGAGTTGGCTCTGTCATAGCTGTCGTAAAACCAATCTTAAACCTGGAGAAGTTTGGCTTTTGTCTTCTATAAAAGTAGCCATACAAAACAGTGAAATATTAGTCCAAAGGACGCAGGCTTGAGTTTCAACATTGTCATGCAAGCTGCGCAAAGTATTTGAGGATGCGGCTTTGAATCTCCTTAACCATTAACATTCTCAATCTGTAAGCGCTCGACTTCACCTTCACAATCACCTCTGTGACCTATTTAGCAAATTTATTTGGAAATAGCAGCATTCTGCCTGATGCACGAGATGGAACTTGATGTTGTGCTAGTCGCCTTACACAGTGACCACAGTAACTTGGAGATCACCACCTTCTTGAAATGTCACGAACCACATTGTTTTCAGGTTGATACAAGAAATCGTGTCTAATAATCATCTCTGACAAAAAGAAATAACTGATGCCCGTGGCAAGGTGCCATTCAAGTGGTTGAGTTCCTCCGGGAGGTAGGGGGTGATACGAGAGAACCCTCAAAAGCCGATTATGGCCTTAGCCAAGCAGCCCTAGGTGACATAGTAAAGCTTTTTGGGCACGATGTCATTAGGCACCACCCTATGTAATTTATTTGCTTCCACAACCCCTGCATGGCTCACGAGTTTCTGGTGGTAAATTTCTGAAGCCACATCAACCTCAATGTAGCATTCCTAGTTCCGAACACTTCAATCTGCATGCCACTATGTATGGCAGGTGTTACTGGGAAGGATACTGACGAACAGCTACACATAGATAAAAACTCTCTAAAGGCTGTTATTGCGAAAACACTGCCCAACATCAACACACGCTATATGATACAAGAATGTTGCTTCTATGAAAGATTAATTCAGTCAGTAATTGAAGATGAAGATGGTTTTGCTCAATAGCCTTGTAAAAAATGGTAAAAGAAAGCTAATAAATTTGGAACTCATGTGTCAAATCTTGTCTGGAAAAAAAATCATTATGTCTTCAAATATCTCACGCAGCCGCTAATCCTGTTCTACTTCATCACCTTCAGGTATGCTAGAGAAGTCTTTCTCGTCATTGGGCTCCAAAATGTAGTTGAGCAAAAGGAGTAGACCTAGGTGGCTGACAGGATGGCTCTTCTTTAAGTGTGGTGCATAGAAGAAAAAAGCATGCAAACATCTTCAACACTGTAATGAGCATTAACTGTTAGGGATGAAACATGAAAAACCCCAGGGAAAACATTTAGGTTTGGTGGAAATGTAGAAAATACACAGAGACTAAAGACAGTGAAGGAAAATGAAAAATGTTTGTGTAAGCTTCTTCAGCAGTGCGTTTGTTGCCTGTAGACAACACCAGGTAGAACTTGGAAAGCGACCTTCACCCTGAGTTGACGTCAATTCTGCGTGCAATTGGTGCATATTGACACAAAGATGTGGGGCTCCCGCACCGCAGAACGGCGCGCGCAAAGGTCGGCGCTATGAAACACGAAGTGCGTAAGCTGCACGCTCTTGTTCTGGCCCCCTATTAAAGAGAAGCGTATATTTTGCAAGACTCCGTCTCTAATCTGCGTTACATTTTTCTGGTGGAGGTGCGGGGTACGTGCTACCACTCCCAGATCGAACACCGTCTACAAACCCAGTACGAAGTCCGGTCAAGCTGACTACTGTGCAAGTACGGACAAGCTGCCAACTTCAAGGACTGCCGCCTGAGCATGAGCCTCTACGCAGTCAAGTAAGAAGGACGAATACATCGGTTCCATCTTCCTCGACCGCGCCGACCGAGGTCGTCCTCAACCAGCCACGAATCCCCACGTCCTTCCATGGGGACACCTTTGAGGATGTAGAGGACTGGCTCGATCACTTTGAGCGTGTTGCAGAATTCAACGGCTGGACTCCAGAGCACAAGCTACGGAACGGCTACTTTGCCCTCAAGGACTATGTGTGGACATGGTTTGAGAATCGTGAGGCGGGGCCCTATCGACATGGGACGAATTCTGACAACAGCTAATCGGCACATACGCCAGCTTCGATCACAAGGAGCGAGCTGAATCTGCAATTCAGGCGAGAGTACAGAGGCCGAATGAAAGCGTCGCAATGTTTTCGAAGATATATGCCGACTTTTCCGACGCGCGGATCTATCCATGCCGGAAGAAAAGAAGCTCAGGAACTTGATGCGCAGTGTCAAGCAAGAGTTATTCGGTGCCCTAATATGCAACCCACCAAAGACTGTTACAGAGTTTCTCGCGGAAGCCGTATCAATGGAAAAGGCACTGCAGCAGCGAACAAGGCAGAACCGCGACGTGTCGACCCTATCGCGTGACTCTCTCGCTATACCCCTGGACAATACCGACGCCTTGCGGGAGCTCATTAGGTTTATCGTTCGAGAGTAGCTTCAAAATCTTCAGGTGGCTCCAGCATCGGTACAGCGGCTCGATCTGGCTGAGGTCGTCCGGGAGGAAATCAGGCAGTCAGTCGAAATCCCAGAGTGAAGCGAGACACCACAGCACGAGGTACGGCAGCCACAACCTTGCATGTCGTATGCGGAAGCAACGTGGAGTTCGTATTTTTCGCGATGTGAGCGACGTCCCGGACTTTCATGGTGTGCACGCCGTTGAACAAGCAACTGGCGACTTCAGGCCTCGCCGCACGCCATTCATGGCTGAAACACGACCACCCCACAAGAGCGACGTATGGCGCACCGCAGACCGGAGGCCCTTGTGTTTTTATTGCGATGAAGCTGATCACCTCTACAGGGCGTGTCCTTACCGTCGAGCTGGGCTCCTTGGATTTTCACTGAATGCACCGTGCCCGTGCAATGGTGAACGCCCCCTGGAGTTTGAAGCATACCTCGCAGAGGCCAGGACCTTGTTTGCTCCACGATTCCTTAAACCCCGGTCACCGTCACCCGCCCAAAACCGGTCTTCCAGCCCCCTCTTCACATCGAGAGCAACGAGGCGTCGCTCACCCAGCCCTGTCTCCCAGGAAAACTGAGTCCAGCGACCTGCGCAGGTGAGGTTGCTGACGTTGCGAACGCTGAAGATCCTCCACTACGACGACCGCGATATGACGTAATTGAGATGCAGAGAAAGCAGTGTAGTTCCGTGTCAGTATCCTGCGACGTACGAGTTACCATAGATGACCACGAAGTCACGGCGTTAATCGACATGGGTGCAAACACGTCTGTCATGAGCCAGAATCTCGCGTGTATGCTGAACAAAGTTTCGACGCAATGGACCGGAACTCTGATTCGTACTGCAGGAGGGCATCTCATAACTCCAATGGGTCGGTGCACGGCATGAGTCAACATGCAGGGCTTCACGTATATCGGCGACTTCGTCATTCTTCCTGAATGTTCAAAGGACCTTATACTCCGCATGGATTTCCTTGAGGCGAACAGTGCCATCATCGACCTGCAAGAGTCTAGAGTCAGCTTCACGACTACGCAAGCCATGGCGAACAGTAATGACAACGACCGTGACATCGTGCTTTGCGTAACAGACGATCACATCACGTTGCCACCCAAGAGTAGCGTGCTTACCCTTGTCCGATGCGACATGGAGGACGCCGCCGAAGGAATTGCTGAGGCAAACATGCCCCTGCTTCTTGAGCGCCACATTTGTATAGCCAGAGGGCTTCTTCGGGTGCGAAACAAATGTTCAGTCATTTTGCTAACAAACTTTAGCAACAAGTATCGGCATGTACCGCGACGAACGAAATGGCTGAACTGAGCTCATTTCCTCGCGAAATCACTAACGTTACTGACATTGCCACATTGGAAACCGCATCGTCTCAGCAATCTGGGTTACCCAGCCTAAAAGAACGGATTCACTTTAACGCCGCTCTGCCAGACCATCAGAAAGACCGTCTACTGAGTCTTGTGAATGAATTTGTGGACTGTTTTTCAACGTCATCCAAAGTGCGGCGCACGTCCATCACAAAGCACCACATTATTACGAACGAGTCTGCACGTCCTGTCTGTCAGCATCCTTACAGAGGGTCTCCAGTGGAAAGGGAAGCGATCAAGCATCAGGTGAAAGAGATGCTCCAAGACGACGTGATCCAGCCATCCACCAGCCCGTGGGCCTCCCCTGCAGTGTTAGTCAGAAAGAAAGACAACACACTACGCTTCTGTGTAGATTACAGAAAGTTGAACCGTGTCACCAAGCGTGATGTTTATTCATTGCCACACATCGACGACGCAATGGATCGTCTACAACATGCCAAGTTTTTTTCTTTGTTGGATCTTAAATCAGGATATTGGCAAATCGAAGTTGATGAACAGGATCGTGAAAAAACAGCATTTGTGACACCTGATGGGCTTTATGAGTTCAGAGTTCTCCCCTTCGGTCTCTGTTCCTCACCTGCCACCTTTAATACCACCAGCATACCGTGCTTGCTGAACTCAAATGGCAAACCTGCCTCGTATACTTGGACGATGTCGTCGTGTTCTCGAGCACGTTTGACGAACGACTCGAGAGTGTCCTCACTGCGATCCATACTGCCGGCCTCACCATCAAGCCTGAGAAATGGTACTTCAGGTTCCAAGAGCTCAAATTTTTTCGCCATGTCGTTGGTCCTCAAGGCGTCCGATCAGACCCCGACAAGTTAGCTGCCGTCGCTGAGTTTTCACCACCCACAGACAAGAAGGCTGTCCAACGCTTCCTTAGTTTGTGCGCATATTATGGGCGCTTCGTCAAGGGCTTCTCAAGAATTGCTGAGCCTCTGACAGGGCTTACATGCGACGATGCGCCTTTCATTTAGGCGGATGAGCAGCAGCAGTCTTTCAATGAATTGCGCGTTTGCAAGAGGCCCCGATACTTGCTCATTTCGACGAAGACGCTGACACTGAAATCCATACTGATGCCACCAATGTGAGTCTCGGCGCTTGTGCAGTGGCAAGCTGGTGCAGAACGCACCGTTGCTTATGCAAGCCGCAGTCTCACCAAGGCTGAGAAAAACTACTCAACTACTGAAAAGGAATGCTTAGCGGTTGTGTGGGCAATTGGGAAATTCTGACCCTACTTGTACGGTAAACCCTTTAACACTGTCAGCGATCAACCACGCCCTGTGCTGGCTTGCCAACCTCAATAAATCCTTCAGGCAGACTAGCCCATTGGAGCCTGCGCTTACAAGAGTATGATATTACAGTTGTCTACTGATCTGGCAGGAAGCACAGTGACGCTGACTGTTTGTCACGTGCACCACTCTCTACGACCTCATCGGACCCTGACCATGACTTGCCATTTGTCGGCGTTATCGACGCCATAAAGATGGCTGAGCACCAGCGCGCTGACGCTGAGCTGCTGCCGCGGATCGAACACCTCCAAGGAGTTGAAGGTGTTTTACCCCGCTCGCTCGTGCGCGGCTTATCATCATACTACTTGTACAACAACGTCCTTTACAGGAAAAACTGCGGAAGCGGCCCCAATACGTACCTCCTTGTCGTACCATCGGCACTACGCCACGACATTTTGCAAGCCTGCCATGATGAGCCATGTGCGGGACACCTGGGATTCGCCAAGACTTTAGGCAAGGATACGACAGAAGTATTACTGGCCCCGGCTTTATTCCTCTGTGCAACTGTACATGAAGACCTGCCGCGACTGTCAGCACCGCAAAAAAGCACCAGTTAAACCGACTGGCTTTCTCCATCCTGTGGACCTTCCTCAAGCACCGTTCCAACAAATAGAATGGATCTACTTGGACCGTTCCCAGTGACCTCTTCGCGCAACAGATGGATAGTCGTCGCTACCGACTACTTAACCCGGTACGCCGAAACTGAAGCTATTCCGCAAGCAAATTCATATGAAGTGGCCAAGTTCTTTGTACGCCACATCGTCCTGTGACATGGTGCACCGTCTGTTCTCACCACTGACCGCGGTACAGCATTTACAGTGGAACTTATGCAGGATGTTCTCCAGCTGACGCATAGCTCTCACCACAAGAGCACTGCATATCACCCTCAAACCAATGGATTAACGGAGCGTCTGAACAGAACGCTGGCTGATTTGTTCTCCGTGTATGTCGACGTAGAGCACAAGACGTGGGACGCGATCTTACCCTATGTGACTTTCGTGTATAACACTGCCGTACAGGAGACTACACAGTTTACGCCATTCAAACTTGTATACGGGCGCCACGTCAGGTCAACACTTGACGCCATGCTACCACTGGCTGATAATAGCCCTGACACCCTTCGATACAACTAGGGTCGACGCGACATCCATTACAATACCGGCGGCTGCGTGTGGGTCTGGATGCCTGTCCGCCGCCGTGGACTCTCAAAAAAGTTGATCCGCCGGTATTTTGGTCCTTACAAGGTTACACGCCGCCTCTGTGACATGACCTACGAAGTGGTCCCCTACAGTTCTGACCCCAGTTCACTCTGTCGTCGTCCTCCCGCTGAAGTTGTTCACGTAGTGCGCATGAAACCATACTATGCGCATACGTGAATGCCGAGATGCACCTGAGGAGCTCCATTTCTTATGTCACTGAAATAACTTTTTGACGTGACCGAGACGGTCGCTTTTCTCATGGGAGGCAATTGACACAAAGATGTGGGGCTCCTGCACCGCAGGACCGCGCGCGGAAAGGTCGGTGCCACTAAAGACGATGAAGTGCGTAAGCTGCACGCTCTTGTTCTGGCCTGCCATTAAAGAGAAGCGTATATTCTGCAAGACTCCGTCTCCAATCTACGTTACCATATAGTCCTTGTCGGGTGTACAATTAAACTTTATATTGCATGTTTTACATATTACTCATCTGATGTCTTAGCAGCATAGGTTTTTCCTCTGCCTTTCTTGTAAAAAAATGTTTGGGAAGTGCGCAAGTGCATCTACTTTGATTTTTTTTGTGCATGGCACATGTGCTGTTGGCTTGGAACTGATTCACAATATTAACAGCCGTAGCGTTCAGGGCCCCATGTCGCTGAAAATCCAGCAGTGGTGTTGGCGACCTTTTTCATGAGAAAATTAATCCCAAACCATGCATCCCGATTCATGCAGGCCCTCCACGTGGCATATAGGCGTTACTGAACGAATTAAAATTCTCAAAGTAGAATGTGTGAAAAATTCATAAAGTATGACTTGCACACAACCTCGAGACATGATAGCGTTGGATTGTAATTTGAATATGCGAGAAAACATAATTCTGTTGTGCAGAAACTCGAACACAAACCCCTTTTCCAGCTGCCATTTCGGGTCTGTCTTAGGAGTGGCACACCCCAGAAAGCTCGCCTTCGTGCATAGCGTTTGCCACCAGCATTTCCAGGAAAACATTACAGAATCATAAGTTGCAGCTGCGCGGAAGCGTGAGAAGCAGCCAGGGATCTTTTAATGCTAACGTGTTCCACTCTTAAAGGCGCAGCTTAAGTGTCCTCCAACCTTTTTTTTTTTTTTGCTGTTTGGGGACTGCCTTCTTGAAGGTGTTGCTTCGTTTCCTTTCTGCTGTAGGGCGAATGTAATATCTGCTTTGAACAACAGCAAAGCCACATTTTGATTGCACTTGATGCTGGCTGCACTAGTGCAGCATCTCTCCTGAACACTATCCAACAGTTCACTATGATGTTATCACTGAAATAGAATACACAAGACACCTTCGTGTACCACTTCATCTACCTCGAAGTAATATGCCATAGCTCTATGATCATATCCTTAACATCCACAACTTTCTTGGATTCATTTCAGATAGCTGGAATGTACAGACTAAAAAAGCTCGGAAGCGCTTGCGCTCTTTGGAGAATTTTGTATGAGCATTTTCAGGCTGTTCTGGTGACACTAAAAAATACTGGCTCTCCTGTAATCGAGAGTGGATGTAAGCACGAAATGGCTGCCAACAAAGCAGATTGATTGTAGATGATACTAGCCACAATCTTAAAATGGGTGTAGCATACATTCCCAACGGCACACCCCACCCCACCACGCAACTGTACACTGGTCCATATGGAAGCAAGTTTCCTGTCAAAGACAGAACCCCATTGCAAGTCTCGTCTCGGTCCACCAGATGCGCCGTGGACCTCGCGGACTGCTGGCATTGAAAAGAGCACAAGCAACTGTGTCTCAGTGCCAAAAAATGACAATCAAGTGTACAGTGCCTTGTATCTGCCTCTGAACGTCGCTATTAGAAGTGACCAATAAAACTTCAGCGTACTAGAAGTTACAGCTTGAGTGATATTGTGAGCAAATATTTAGAACTCAGAAGCAATATTTTTTGTAACATGTTTGGGAAGTAACTAGCATATGTATTGCAGTCTTGACTGTTTGCCCGGATGAGCTGGTTTGAGTGACAGGATAATGACTCTGGCTTTTGGTTCATTGAAGGTGGCTGACAACAGGAGCTAAAAGCATTTCATGCTTAAAATGTCTGCAGCAGCGGCACTGTTCGGTTAGTCAAGGACCTCATTTCATGGCCCTCATTCTGACACCTTCGAACACTGTTTCTGCCTTTGTAATGCTTCCTAGAATTTATCCTTCAAATTCTTATGTGAAAGAACCATGCATCAATTTTGGCGTATTTCTCAAACTGTACGAGCAGAATTGCTGCTGATTTCATAAATACAACCTATAAATCAATACAGCAGAATTGTTAGTTGAAATATGTAATCCAAACCAAGGAGCCATTCTCAAGACGATGTTCCCGCTGGCACTGATGCGTGGCATTCCTGGCGTTGGTGAAACCTTTATTCTACATGATAAAGCATGAAACATTCACATGTGCTCTTCTTTCCTTCTTTTTTGAGCTTTGCTGTTTCAAGGAGCTTTGCCCTTTGAGTGGCAGCAGCCTGATTGACATAGCTTCTGACTCACATATTTAACATTTTTGCACAGATTGGTCAAGGAGTAGCCAGATTTTGAGAAGTACATCTTTAGCAGAGTCTATAGGTGCTGGCTTTTGGTGTGGAGAGACAAGCAGCTTCATAGCTTCCCTCCTGTCTCTTGTCATTGTGTCAGCAAACTGAAATGAAAACTCTCGAAACAGTATATTTGCTAATGAGGAATCTTTGCAAGGCACATTGTGAAGCGCATGCCGATGAATTGCTTCAACCTTTTACATTAAACAAATTATGCCATGTGCTGTCGAGAGGCAAATAAAGCTGTTCGCTTTAAAAATTAACAATAATATCCGCAGTTTGTGAAGTGATTGAGATATTGTTACCCAGTACCTTCAACAAAGATGTTATGGGAAACAGTGCAAGGAACTAGCACACTTACACTAATTGCAGGTATTTGGCGGAGTTGTATGGGAGACAAGATAGCCAACCAATTTTCCTCTAATGCATGTGAGCTTTGTCATCCTCATGGTGTAATGTAATCATTTCAGGTAGCGGATAAAGAATGTGTGGCAACATGAAATGGCCTTTGACGACACAGGCGAGTAGTGGATGCCACACTTCAGTTCTAATTAAAGTTACATCAGCACAGAGCATGTATGCTACGACCAAGTTGGGTCCATACTTTAGATTACTGTGTAGTGTCACTCTCTTCTGCATTGCAGAAGATGGAAGCCAGTGTTTCTTTGCTGTTGCCATTTCAATTTAGTATATTTTCATGTTTTCATGTTCTGCAAAATACAGCCAGAGGTTGCACGGTCTTGAAATGAAGACTACTTTTTGTGTTTTCAAGATAAAGTTTTAGCTATAATAAACGGAATTTCCAAAAAACAAATTTTATGTTTGGCCTGCCTTCTTTTGGGTGATCAGACATGGGAGCCATTGAGGCATCATGGCTCATACGTGCTCCATTTATGCTTGAGAGGTGTGTGCACAATGCTCCTTGCATGTTGAAAAAAAAAATGGAGACCACCCATAATTGGTGTTGGTTTGCTTTCTTAGCCACAAGTGTTATCTGAAAATATAGCTGGTTTTTGTTACTCTTTCTGGCGGTGCGTTTTAGATGCATAAAAATTATGATGGATGTGCATGTTCAGTGTGATTGCAGGAACGAGAAACTTTACTACAAGATCCTTTGCAAGAGATGCAAGTGCTTGCCCATTTCATGAAAAAAAAAGGCTTTGTTTTCATTGTATACAGTAAGCTAAGGGTCAGGCGGACTTGATCACAAAAGCAAAGAGAGAAATTGGTTGACAGAGAAATGCACAGCCTGCTGACCACATCGTAACTGTCTAGCGCATAGACAACACCTGCACGTTGGCCAACAGCATGGGAAAGGAGAAGGGATGGAAAGATGAAAGAGATTGCCATGAAGCACATGTGGTGAAAAGGAGAATGAAGCAAGAATTGGTAGCATTCAGAAAAAGCTAGATATTCTTGAGAAAACTGAAACATTGGACAAATAATAGCAACCTTTATCAAGTCTTACCGCCGTATTCAGCAATACATCTTGAAGCTCATGCTTGACTTGATATAAATGACGTATGGTGTGAATGTGCCCAAGATGCTCATTGCATTGCTTATGGTGTGTTCACGACAGGCGTCATTTAAATCGAGTCAAGCATGGGCTTCAAGTTAAGATGCATTTCTGAATACGGGGGTTAGTGTTATGGCATGGTGAGGCTCTCTGGAATGAAGACTTCATGAACTAGAGAATAGATGTGCCCGTGAGAACCTACTTTTACGTATTATCGCAGACATCTGAATCACAGGAGCAGTCTGAAGCATGTGGTAGGTTTGTGAAGAATTTCCGAGAAACCTGCATGGGTTTTCTCTGTAACAGTTTGCTACAATCGGGTGTATGACTCATTTTACATTTCCTGATCACCTTGCATATTTCCGCACAATGCTTTCGTCATTACTGTTCAGATTCATTACTGTTCAGTGGTTCTTGTTTAACAAAATGGAGTCATGAGAAAAGAAGGAAAAAGGGAATTTTTAGGCACTGAAAAGGCAATACAGGCATGAATGTCAAAAGAGGCACTTGTAGACAGGATAAATGCAAGATTACCTAGTTTACATGGCCATAGTTTGTGCTTACAAAGAAGGCAGAAGAAGGATGCGAGGAAAAAATAAGCATTTCGTCTGAGGTTCCTCTCATTATGAAGCTGTTTACAATGATGAGAGCTAAATACAAAAAGTGTGGTCCTAATGAACGGACACGTTCTCCCAGTTGCAATTCATAGTTTAAGTAAGATTTTGAGGGACTTCAATCGCACCTCAAAAAGAAGTCCATGATCAATAAACAGTGCAGAAAGCCAGTATAACAGTTTTCATTGACAGTGAGTTGGCCCTAGGATATGATCCAATTTGCATCTTCAATAAAATGGCTATTGATTGGCTACTATTGATCTGTACAATAAGCGCAGCACGCATACAGAACAGCACACAGTCCCATTTATGCCTTGGGCCTCACTTATACCATGTTAAAATTGTGGAAATACAACAGATTCATAAAACCAGCTCTCTTTATCACCTTATCTTAGGGAGGGACTTGTCGATGTTACAGTGCAGAGCACGAACATTTCCTTAGGAGAAGGCTTCCAGTTATTTATGTACATGGCAGAGGTTCATTACCTCTTGAAAACTGTTCTGCATAACACTCGTGCTTCTTCACACATCTGTCGCGATCCATCAAATACGGGATAAGTTGGGTGCTGCAGATAAATGGTTCCTGCAGAGCCTAAAGCTACAGCATCAATAGGTAGCTAAATTTTCATTCTTGATGTTTGGTCCAGTTCTCTGAAACATACACATAGAACTGAAACTGTTCAATCTGAATACCAATATTAAATGTGTTATTTTGGGGCTTCAATGATTTGCTGAAGTTGATGGAAAGTGGAGGACTGTATAGAAAAAATGGCTGTAAGGTCAACTATCATCTGCGCATAACCTTTCAGATACTGCACTAAATATAATCTAAAACACATGAAAAGTTTTTATAGAACAAAGTACAGCCACGCTGGATCACGCTGGCATCATTATCATATGTCACTGGTGTGGCACTTCAACACAATGTGGGAACCACCATGGCTCGTACAATGCTCCGAAGGATACATTGCAATAGCGCAACTATGCTCAATGGCATTTGAACTGTTCCTTGCAATTTACAACTTCTAGCCATGCACTTATTCATTTATGACTTGGATGGTCGTGAAGCCTAAGTGCTTTTCTACCTAGCAATACTGCAAGCTTGTCTGCTGACACTAGCTGCACAAAAGAGCAACAGTAGCTTGTGCTCCAGCAGAACTTGAGGGCGGATTACAAGTTCTTGCCACACTATAGATGAGAAATATGAACATACTCCTAAGCTTCAATATCTTAGCTGGTGTAAAGCTGCAATACAGGTACTGCACTCCCTTAATTGCACTGCTTACAGCTGTCAAACTATACCTCTGGTGCTATGCACATTTTGGGGATGGCAAGAAGTTCCACTAGACAAGGTATCAACCACACAGGCATCTAAAACATTGAGTTAAGGGTGTTTAAGACTGACTAAACACAATTTGCCACTTGGCTTGGATCTCGATTCCTTTCCCCTCTAGTGTCATTGACTGAAGAACCACAACACACACTGAGGAGTAAAGTAGCAAAGCTTTGTTGTTTTGCCAGTTTACTAATAGCAAGAAACTACGCTCTAGCACTGTAGCATAATGAAAGAACAAAAGGTCAAGTATATTGAGCAAGCTTGATCAACCAGCTCTCCAGTAATCTGGGCCCCACGTCAGAGGGTATCGTCGTATGGTGTCATGACTACAAAAGTGCATGAAGCCTACTAGAGGCTGCAGTTTCAGTAGAAGGTAGGGGATAACCCCTAATTAAGGGTAAGCCTTTGCTTTTGACAATGATCGGCCAAATTTAATCACGATTTCCCACTTCTCCGCCGGTGCAGAAATGCCATCGTCCTTTTAAGATTGGCCACATTAAAAAACGTACGTACGTACGTACGTACAGTCCTATACACTGCGGCTGGTCGCGTCGCAATCCCGTGTTTCTCTAGTTTTAACGCCCGCGCAATACGTGTGTAGTATTCAACAATCGGTTTGCTCTGGCGCAGTTAGAAGACGATCGTCGTCGTGCTCTTTGCGCATAACAAACGCGTCACACACACGCACACACACAACTCGATTGTGCAACACGCGCTGTTCCACCTTGTATCGCTTCGTTCGTGGTCGTGCTGTTTGCGCGAACAAACGCGTCACACACGCAACTCGATTGCTCTGCGCACACTAAACGCTAAAACGCGATGTTCCACCTTCGTTCGTGGTCGTGCTATTTTGCGCATACACCTTCGTCACACACACACAGCTTCGATTACCGTAAAACGCGCTGTTCCGCCTTGTATCGCTTCGTTCGTGGTCGTGCTGCTTGCGTGCACCCTGTCGCCATACAATAAAGACTAACTTTATGCTGTCGCTCCGGCGAGTTGGCACAAACCCTGCGCTAGCGCATACTTTTATGGGCCTCGCGCGCGCGCGCATGGGGACTAGGGCGTTTCAGGAGCTAGGCGCGTTTTTCGCACGACAACTAGGGACCTAGGCCCCCCTAGGGCGAAAAGTTACCTAGATACATAGTTCCCTTTGGTGCCGCGGGGGCGGCACTGCAGTCGACCGGCTGCACAGGCGAGCGAATGTAAATGCGCTGCCGGGCCAGTTGAAGTACAGGTGGGTCAGCTTGTACGACAGCCGCTGCATGTGGTCCGGTTTGAGGCCTGTCGTGTCGTAGATGACGTTGTAGTGGGTCGGGGCCACAGTGCCCTGGCGGACGCTCTGCGACACCAGGAAGTAGTCGTAGCGCTCGGGGCGCGTCACCTCGGTGTCGACTACGGTGCCGGGCAAAGGGTTGCCGTAACCCCCGCTCGGCAGGTGCGAGAAGAAGCGTGTGGTGATGCGCTTGGTGACCACCACGAAGGCTAGCTTGTGGTCCACGCCCGGGAAGAGGGCGTCCAGTGAGCTGATAATCTGTTCGATTTCCCACTCTCGGACCTGTGTGCAAAGGGGACAGAGGACAACACGATGTAGGAGAAAAGGGGACGGAATGCTGCAACATTACATTATTACAAAAAAAAGGTCGCTTCTTACACAAAAGTAGGTCTTTTACATTAAATATTTGTTAGAAGCATGTACGTAAATAGTGGAATATATATAGATAGGGTTCCTATTTTAAGAAGAAAAGATAATAGTGGAAACGTGCCCCCTTGTCTTATATACTAGGTGTTCCTGCAAAGAATAAAGCAATTTTTAAAAATTGCCAATGGAAGAAAGCACAATTCTAGTGCTTGAAGTGGTCCACTTGAAGAGGCAGACTTGCACGAGAACTCAAAATGCATAGTCAACTAACAAAAAATCACTAAAACACGGGGAATGCGGGAGATGGAAATTCAAGATGATGAGCAATACGAGAGCGCTAAAACAAGATCACTAAGTTTTTTTCAGTAATTACTATACGGCGCATATTGCAATTCATAACTTGTAACCCGCCGTGGTTGCTCGCTATGGTGTTCGGCTGCTGAGCACGAGGTCGCGGGATTGAATTCTGGTCACGGCAGCTGCATTTCGATGGGGGCGACATGCGAAAACACCAGTGTGCTTAGATTTAGGTGCACGTTAAATAATCCCAGGTGGTCGAAATTTCCGGAGTCTTCCACTACGGCGTGCCTCATAATCAGAAAGTGGTTTTGGCACAAAAAACCCCATAATTTCATTCATAAATTGTATCCCACAAGACTGCAAGGCAAGTCCACTTGAAAAGAATTCTCTGGATGAAAGCATTTTTGATTTCTTTGCCATAAACTTGCAGTAAAAGTGCACTCTTGTTCCACCTACCTGCATTTTTTTTAAAGAAGATGCCATTTTAAGCATTGAAGCACAAAAGTAACTGGGCCTGAAAGCACAAAAGTAACTGGGTAACTGGATTGAACCGCGTTCGCTGGCTCACCCTCACACGCTTTCACTTATACAGAACCTCATGGCGACGGAAATGCCGACGGCTGAAATCCGCCTGTTTTTGTTGCTATTGCAATAAAAACAAATTCGTGAATTTTTGGGGGTAAGTTCAATAATGCATTCCTATTTCTCATGCAAGTAATGACAGCCAGCCTCTTCGAGTGGACCAGATTAAGGACTAGAACTGTGCTATCTGGTACAGGTGATCCTTTAAAGAATGCTTCAACTCTTAAACAGACATTAAAGCGTCTGCATGAAGGAGGAGGGAGGGTAAACGCAATGGCCCATACCAAGCTGGAACATGGCACCATTATAACAAGGTCACTTCTTATACTAAAGTACTTTTGCTTTATCCAATATTTGTTATCAGCATGCAGTACACAGTGAAACCTCGTTTATAAGCACCACATCAACAAACTCTTTGGAAATCCCCTGCTGAATGCTTATAATTTCAGTGCAAGGATATTTCAGTACTACAACTTCAGAATACCAAGCTTTTCAGAATAACGAACATTATTCAGTTTCTGTATCAATAAAAAAACATGAAAAATTCAACTGTAGTCGACCTCTACGTCAGGCAAAGCATTGCGTAAACAGTTGTAACCAGAGACACATACTGGGCTGATGGAGCCCAAGCAGCTCGAGACGCGTGCGGTCTTTTTCATGGCTTCGGCAAGCTAACGTTCGCATTCCGCAAATTCAACCTGGGTCAGCAGCTTCTTCAAGTGGGGCATTCTGGAAGTTAATTTTGACATGCCCACTGAGCGCGAATCATTGCGGCACAAAACACCGAGGTCCGTCGAGATGGTGGGGCAGGAGTGACCCAACAAAAAGATGCCCACTGTCGTTTTCTTACTGAAGTGTTTCAAGGCGACGAGAAACCGAAACTAAATCGAGCTGGTGGGCGACGCCGGAATACGATGGCTACGATGCCACAAAAACGAAACACGATGTCGCTTGCACCAGGGAACGCCAACGCATTTGGGTTATTGCCCGCTAAAAGCATGCAGTGCGCTTACAACGGTGCTACGCCCCATGTGCTGTGAAACCCGAGAAGTGAAGATGCTTAGCACAATAGGGTTGGTGGCCACAGCTGTGAGTATAGTGCGCAATGACTCGGAAGATGATTTGCTGGTACCGGAATACCGAGTACATGCCAGCGTTTTCATGTGAGGCAGGTGGGCAAATATTGCAAGGAGGCTGGTGTGGCGGGTGACTACTTTTCTCCATCGCGTGGTCCTCGCACAGTTTCTTGGGATCTAGGGGCTCGAAAATGTATCGTACGATAACATTTTGGCGACATACAGAACGTCAATTGGTGCCGAAAGATCATGTTTTCAGTAAACTTATGAAGCATTAAAAAGGAAGCGTACATAAATAAGCTTCTATTAAATACTTCTTTATATTTCTCTTAGTATTTACATATGCTTCTTTTTGCAACATTTAAAGCTGCAAAGGCAGCTTTACACCCAACGATGAAACCTGTTTGTCCACCTGTCACGTATGACAATCGCTTTCAAGATAGGGTCCACAATAGCAAGCAAATTGACCTTCATTTCTCCCATGCGAACTAAGCAGCGAGAACACAGTGCACGTGAAGCTATCAGCATTCGTTGCACTGTGTCCCAATCATAGATCAATTTCAATATAGAGGCCGTGTGGCCACACCATATCTTTTACTTTATTTTTTTTATTTAGATTACCCCTAAGGGCCCTCACGCGAGGGTATTACATAGGGGGGGGGGGGGGGGCACAAACATGAAATATACACAAGAAATAAAACTACATGAAATAAACACCCCCCACACACAAGGAACATAAAATAAATAGATATGAACAAGGGGTATATGCACTTAGTCATGAAAACACAAGAAAATTTTACATAATGTTACATATGTTAATATGTGCATATAACAATAAGTAATAACTAATCTGCTACCACTAACCTGTTTTCTTGCGACAAGGTTTGGAAAGATGGTAAGTTAACTTCAGTAGCTATGCGTGATGGTAGGTTATTCCATTCTATTATTGTGCGAGGAATAAATGATTTTGCGTAGAGCGATGAGTGGCACATTATGCGTTCTACTTTGTTAGCGTGGTCACAGCGCTGGAAAACTGCAGGGGATGGTGAAAACAAGTCTGTGCCAACAACAGCTGATCACGGTTGAATATTGTTCTTAGTGGATGCACAAGGCGCTGAAGAGCGATAACGGCTTATAATGACCGGGATTTCATCAGCGCACCTGGCGCTCTCACTTGCAGTCGTTTGGTTGTGTCATCAATTCACCTTGTGCCGCCATTCGCAGCAGTTCGTATTGCAGCGCTGTCATTTATACTGGTCAGATAAAGTTTCACAACACTGATAATGAGACTGGGCTGCATAGAGACGAGCAGCTGGCACCATGCTTACCAGTGTTGTGGAATTAGAACTTGCCGCAATTCCATTCCACTCAATTCCTCGGAAGGAAAAAACTTAGCTCATTCTCGCTCTGGGAATGGCCAGGCAGTTGAATTTCGTTGCAACAGAACTGGTTGTTGGCCTAGTTGGTATTTGCTAAAAGACATGTCTTTTGCCGCAATTTAACACACACAAAAGGAGGACACATAAGAACAACCCGGGCGGCACTGCCAACTTGTTTAATTTGGGCTGTGACCCATGAATATATATACATATACACGCATGCACTGGCTGCTCCCAAATCTACGTTACCCAGCGGTCAAACAATCTAGTTCCAGGTTTGTAGAGCACGATAGATGTATCGCTAATGCAGTTTGTACTTTTCTTTTTTATATAGTAAGCTTCCATTACTTCACGTGCCGTTTGAAATCTACTTCTGCCAAGAATCCTAATCTCAGAAAAACGTGGTTTGCACGTGCAGGCCTTGCAGTGCGCAGGCATATGTGCCACGCCATCTTTCGTTAGATTTAGTTCGTGTTCCCTGGCTCATTCAGTTATGCAGCGTCCAGTCTGTCCTATATAGGACTTGCCACACTCAAAGGGCATTTCATACACCACGCCTTTGCATTTTCAAAAACCACGCCCACAGCCTTGCGAACCGGTCTCCGCACGAGTGGTTCTCGAACAGAGTCGACCCAGTTTGACGGGGGCAGAAAAGGCAATGGGTACACCATACTGGCCTACCACCTTCTTGAGGTTATGGGAGACCTTATGAACATAAGGAATCACTGCAGGTCTTATGGTTGTGGCTCTTTCTTCCTCCCTTGTGGTGCTGGTACTTTTAACCTTCCGTAAAAGGCTTTCGGTGACTGAGGTCACCAACGAGTCAGGGAACCGAGCTGCTTTAGATCGTTTAATCTGATTATTGAATGAGGCCTGCATCGTGTGTATACACGCAAGGTGGTCTGTGAAAGTTTGCAGTGAACGCAAGCTCCGTGCCTGCGTCAATACGCATCACAGCTTTCAAAGAAGCGCTTTTTCGAATATGCGTCCGAGTCGCCAACGGTGGTGATGGAAGCAAAAACAAAAGTGAAGGGTGGGGACACAGCAGGCAGCCGGGGCAAAGGCACCACCGATGTAAAAAAACAAATCACAAGGCGTAAGAGGGGGAGAGGGGGAGTATGCCGCCCCCGTAGTTCCGCATGACGGATACCAATGACATAGAGCCACGATTACACAAAGAACAGAGATAAACTTCGGAGCAACTCAATCTACAAGACCCGAACTGTAGTGGGCGTGTTGCTTATAAATGTACCGTGCTCGTAATCAGCCAGGCCATTTTAAACATACTGCTTTAATGTTGAATGTGAGGCTTTGACTTAGAAATGTTTGAACGTGGGCTGGCTGGTTCTTCAGCATATTTTGTCAAAAAGATAGTGCACAAACGAAAAAAGCGCTCTATTTTCTGAAAAAGACGTAACTCGATTCCCATTCCATTCTGGACAAAAAGTGCTTAATTATGAGCATCACAGAGCCGCTCGCCTGTGGTATCTGGCCGTCAGAGACGCCGTCCCTGAAGATGATCCTGTCTGGCGCCGAGCCAGAGTTGACCGGCATGTACTTGTGCAGTGCATCCTGCACCAGAAGGCCCAGAGAGCTGCCCAGCTTCTGATGCGTGGCGTGGAAGGCAACACGAGAGTACCAGCGTGTCAGCAAGCGGTTCATGCTGGCCACAAAGGCACCGGCCGAGAGCCTGCGCGAGCTCGAATCGTGGTACGTGTCGTACCCAACCACCATTGTGTTGACCAGAGGGATGTCCAGGCACCACGCTTCGCCACCGAGCTTGCAGTTCAGCTGAATGGCCACCTTGGTGGCCACCGAGCGCATATTACGGCGGTTGCTGATTGTCCGTGCCAGGATCACCTGCAGAACGATGCAGTTTAGCACTGCTGGCCTCAGCCGTCATGTGTGCCAATAAATCACCATCAAGAAAATTGCTACTGTTCTTTTATTTCTATTTCATAGGTGCACCTAAATTAATGAGTCTCACAGTCTGCCGCTTCACCCACCACACTGTATGTCACCATATCTTCAGAATGAGCTCAGTTTCATGTGTTTGAACAGTCAGACACAAGCATTTAAGTCGTCTGCATTGCCATCAGCTGTTGCACATTGGAACTGTCGTCTGGGCCCCACAGCATCCATATCTAACCACGAAACATTTCAGAATGACCTGAACATGCTTCACTCTTAATATTGTATAATTTATACTTCAGAGTACTATACACCACGCGCAAAATTCCAACAACGCCGCCTGTCGCCCAGGCTGCGAAGCATAGGTGGGCTCGGACGAGCACTGTTTTGTCTACGCCTATGCGCACGCTGTCATGTTTGCATTCTTGACAGTGATTTAATGCTTCTGTCAGCCTTCAGCGATGTCTTGAAAACAACTTTGCATAGTTCGTTGCTTTAAAACATACAAGAAACTGCCAGGCACCCAGTTAGTTGCCAGTGCTGCTTCGCTAGGAAGAGTGACGTCGGCGGTGAATCGTGGCTGTTCGACGGAGAAGCAATCGCGCTTTGTTTACTGCAGTTTTAGAGTGATTACTATGTTTTTATTTTTTGCTTGATGTTGTTGTGCCTTTAGTGAACGCGTCCACGTTTGAACTCAGATTAGGTTATTAGAGTATGGGGTTTTACGCACCAAAACCACGATCTGATTGTGAGGCACGCCGTAGTGGGAGACACCGAAATTTGGACCACCTGGGGTGTTTAAGGCGCACCTAAATCTAAGTACACAGGTATTTTCGCATTTTGCCCCCAGCGAAATGTGGCCACCGTGGCCGCGATTGGATCCCACGACCTCGTCCGTAGCAGCCCAACACCGTAGCCACTAAACGACCACGGCGGGTCGTTTAAACTTGATCGCCTCATCTACAGTACAAAAGATACAATAAACATTAGGTTGTTGTTACTGATGAGACGGGATGCTCCCTTTAAAAATAAAGAAGATGCGAAAAAGCTAAAGCAAACAGTGCGGAGCGAAGCTGTGGAGAAAGAGAACGAGTGAAAGAAGAAAGGAAAGGCAGGGAGGTGAACCGAAGGCGAGTTTCCGTTTTTCTACCCTGCACTGGGGTGGGGCACATAGGGTTTGTAAGAACGACAAAGAGCGAAAGGAGCAAGGAAAAAAAGTAAAAAAGAAAAAGAAAAGTACATTGAAACCTCGTTAAACTGTAATTGGCCGGAACTCGGAAAAAGTATGTACTAAACGGTAGTACTGCTTAACCAAAATAGCATGGGATCGCCCACTTACCTGTCAAAAACGGAACTCGGAGAGAGTGCGATGAAAGTGGAAAAAACATGCAGTATTTATTTACTTCGCGCAACAAACATGTTATTTTTGTTTGATGCCGCGGTCGCCTAGCAGCGATGACAGCAGCCTCGAACTTACTGAAGCTGTGAGCCAGATTTTCAGCCAGCCCCTTCTCGGCAAACACTCGCATGGCAGATTCCTCATTGGCATTGCATATTCTTCGTGCAGAGGCGCGGTAGCATTGCAGAAGCCGCTGGGCACTTTCTCATTGCAGAGTGCTGTTTTTGTCGGGACGATTGCTTTCATGAGGCTGATGTAACACGTAGCTTCTGCCACTATAGGGCCTGAATCGCCCGTGCTGTCGCTTTCCGTGTCATCCTGATCACTGTCACTAGGCAATACTTCGGCAAGAACAGAGGCAACGATGTGAAAAAGTCGGACCCCGTAGCCGACGTCGCTTCGCAGTCGCAGCAGCGCTGCCGAGCAACTTTGCATTCGAAATGCCACACACCGTAGTCAACAGTAGACCCATGTCGCGTGCCAGCACCGAGTTTTCGCGTCACATTCGATAGCACAAACGATGCCTAATTTTTATTCTATGCTGAGCACTCGCAGTATTGTTTTATCCGAGCTTCAGCATTACGCAAGTTCTCGCTTGCACAACGCCAAAATGATACTGATGTTGATTTGGCTTCACGCACAAACGCACAGGGTGCTTGGATGCCGTTGTGCCGATCTCTAAGGCTTGTTGTTCTGCCGAGCTGCCCGATGGAGACGACGCACTCAACTACGTTCGACTACGTGATGAGTGTGCTGATGTATTGCTGACGAACTTCAGAAGTGAATTTCAGCACGTCGCAAAGAACACAGCCATCGCCTTCCTGCACGGTGCTACTGCAGTCACAGATGTATGTAGCTTAGCGTCAAGGCCGCCTGCTGTCCAAACTACGCCCGGCGCTGTAACATCAGTTGTGATCAACCAAAGTCTGTCACCAGCCCAGAAAGAAATGATGGAGGACCTTATAAAGTCATTTATAAGGTCATCCATCATTTTTTTCTGGATGCACGCCATTGCAAAGGCGAGCGCTGTCATCGAAAAAAGGCGTGTATGAAACGGTAGCACAGGTGCCAACTTCATTACTTGCGTCAATAGCAAGCGTAAGTAGGTTCGCAAAACTTAAGCAGTCGTTGCAACTGCCGACGTAAAACGACATTTCTACGATAGGGGGGCAGCAGTCTTACGAACCTAATTATGTCTTTCTACGCCGCACGAACTGATGCGGGTAAGCGTCGGAACGCTGTTGCGTTGGAACGCCCTTGGCCGGAGGCCACAACTGATAGCCGAGAATGGCGCGTGCTTATATCTGTACGGGGCGCTCTGATTTCTCACCTCGGAGTGCACTGAGCAGTTTTAGCGCATAATTGTATTGTTCGTGCGCTGCTGTAGAAGGCAGTAACCTTAATGCTATGCTGCAAACTTGCGCTTGATGTTTGATAGGATGTGCTTCTTTATGCGCTCTATAGGCTGATTTTTCATACCCGTAATGATACTCTGTGGAGTGGTAGCAAATAGAAGCTTAATGTCCGTTCCTGACAGCTGGCCAATTCGTAATTGTTGTCTATTGAGCACTTCTCTCTCTTTTTTTCTAGTTTAAGCTTTCTGTCGCTCATAAGCAGCGGATGATTCATGATTATTTTTCCATACACTTTTTAAGCTATATATTTCTATGCGACAAGAAAGAACGTAAAAACGCCTACACGTTTCTAATTATGAGAACTTGTTGCTGTTGTACAATTCGCCGTCGTCTTCGGTGCTGTTATCCTCAGCCTTCTATTATATTGCTCACAGTTTCAATTCAGCACGAAGTCAAAACGACGTGTCTGTGCCCACGCTTTTGCTCATCCGGCGGCCTACGGTGTGAGGGAACGTATGTGTAGGATAGACAGCCATCCTGTATATGAGATGAAGTGGGACGTCAAGACGGTGTCATAAAGAAGTGGTGAATAACGTCACGTATCACCATCGCGACGAAAACCGTGAGGAATTCTGGAACAAGAGTGATGCTGTGAAATAAAATACACGCATAAAATCTGCGTATAATTACCGCATGGGTCCTCACACGCATGCGCGCACTGGACACACTTCATTTTTGGTAAAAAGAGCACGCTGCATAACTCTCATAAGGACGCCACTGCGTTCTTGCTTTGCATCGAAAAGCCAGTAACAGGCACCAGGTCATGGGAAGACCCTATATCACAAATAAAAGCCACAGCAGACGGCAGCAATCGTCGTCTTATGATTGGCTGGAGATGCTTATTAAAAACCCCAGACTAGCATCAGTCCAGGGCAAAATGACGGCACTTGAGTCTTTCAGTCGCTTCGTGCGATGTTCTATCTCTTCCTACTCTCGCTTGAGAAACCCTTCACAGGCACTTGTGCGTTCAGCGCAAGAATTTTCCTCCAGCCGGCCGTGGCCTTACGCTGCCCCAAACCTGCTGCGCAGTAGTCATGGCAACGTGACGGCAGGAAATGTCGGCCACAGTGGACTGCTTTCGTGAAGTGAACAATGTCAAGCGTGCACTACTGCTAAGCGCAGTCATTAAAACGCGTCGTATCAGCGAGATCAGCGTTTCCGTCGCTCGAATTATGCTCTCTTATGTCCTCACCCGGCACGCGCAGTTCGATCACTTAATTCAGTGTGTTTGGTTTAAAGTACCACATTTGTGCCTCATTATCGGAGTAAGCGCATATCGTATCGATTGTACTGAAGGACTGAACGAACTTCACATGAAAGGCCATGGCGCTTGCAGCTTTCGGCTGACAACTCAAAAATTATTGCATATATACAAACCTTCCATATTTACGTTCCGCCACAGCGCACGTCTCCGCAACTCAACGGGCTTGGCCTCTACTTCAGTGATAGTTCCGGTTTGACATGTTTTAATTATCCGCAAGAAAAGAGGAAAAATACTTATCGAGAAAGCGGTCAGGCAAGCAGACACAATCTCTCCAGTGATATTCACTGCATGTTTAGAAGAAATATTTAAGTAGTTAGACTCATTGCTAGCGACGATAAAAAGTGAATTTATCAACAACCTTGAGCCGATGGCATTGATCTTAACTACTATATCTTAACCGAGAAAGTCTAAGAGTAGGTTGAAGATTATTATGCACAAGACGAAGCTAATGTTGAATTACCTGTCAAGCGAACAAGAATTCATGATCAACAGCAAGCTTCTAGATTGCGTGAACCCGCCGTGGTTGCTCAGTGGCTATGGTGTTGGGCTGCTGAGCACGAGGTCGCGGGATCGAATCCCGGCCACGGCGGCCGCATTTCGATGGGGGCGAAATGCCAAAACACCCGTGTACTTAGATTTTGGTGCACGTTAAAGAACCCCAGGTGGTCAAAATTTCCCGAGTCCTCCACTACGGCGTGCCTAATCATCAGAAAGTGGTTTTGGCACGTAAAACCCCATAATTTAATTAATTTTAGATAGCGTGAAAGAATAAGTTTATCTAGGACAATTATTCACAGGGAACCCTGATTATCAGAAGAATGAAAATGGCTCGGAGCGCACAAGGCAGGCACTAACAAATCGTGACCGGCAGCTCACAGCTGTTGTTGAAAAGAAAAGTGTACAATTATTCCATTCCTCAAGTGCTATCACATGTGGCAGAAACTTGTAGTTTAAAGGATTACTTACACAAAATTTCGAAGTCGACTTAACGTTGTGAGATCAATTTATGTGGACACATGCACACATCGTCTGCAAAATATCAACGGCGAATATACCTTAGAATGATATTTAAAATGAATTTTAAAGTACGTGCCCGTACAAAAATGACTTGATTAACCATTGATATATTATTGGGGAATTGTTGAAACAACGGACTTCAACAAATTTTCAAAAGCAATTGAGTTCGCTCAACACTTGCACAACAATATTACCGTTGAGTGTTCTCAATAAACAATTTATTGGGTAATTTGTGTTGATTTTTGTAGCTGTTTTTTTGTTGTGCAGCAGTTGAGTCCAGTATCGATAATTAGGACTCGCATATGAAGACATACCAAAAATTAAATGCGAAGCGTTCCAACCTCATTGCTGTCACTTTGCGGCTGGTAGGTTCTTCTTTCGCCTCGTTTTCATAAAAAGAAAATAATGTGTGACCGATGGGGTGGCATTGAACGTCGGCCGTCAAGCCCGGTGCTCTAACCATTAGGCCACGAACGCGCGCATGCTCCTCTCGTTCTAAAGCCAGTAATATCTGAAAGGCTTGGCGCGTGCGCAGCGTGCCACTTCCTTGTGCTGTCGCTAAAGCTGGCGCTTTCAAGCGCCTATCTCTGGGACTGCCCCACTTTCGTAGCCGTTTTCTCTCTGTAAAAACTGCAGCATTAGACTAGCTTCATGACCGCTCAAGTTCATAACGATTTATTTCTTCGCCGGTGTACAAATGCCATCGTCGTTTTAACATACACTAGATGACATAGCAATCGGTACGATCCAAAATGAGCACGTTTCGGGGAGCAGAAGAATGCTAAGTTCACTCGCAAGCACGGCGACTACGCGCATGTGGAGTTCCCCAAAAGTAGACACGGCGGCAGCGCCGCCGGCGCTAAAACAGGCGCCGACACGCGACGACGCTACTACCTTCGAGCATCCGACGCTCTGTGGGAACCGTAGGATCCAAGCGGCGCACATGCTGCAAACATACACGTGAGAGATCTTCGAATTTCCTGCGACGCACCCTCCGTCCGGAAAGTAAATATAGCTTTTTTTATCCAACGGCCGTGGTACTAGAGATCAAACAACGAACACGCTTTGAGATCGCAGCGCGCAGCCGCTATAACCATTGACTTCAAAGAGCTTCTGATTCAGAAACAGCCGCAACAGTATCGCAGCTAATCGCTGTATCTGCGGCTGCTCCCGACTCTCGCCTTGCAAGAAGCATGCGATTTATTTGAGCCTCGCCGAACTGTCGTCCGCAGGACAGGTCCCGTATGTTCAGTTAAATAGAGGAACACCGAAGGGAAATGAAAGAAATACAGGTAGCGGACTCATACATCATACCTTACTTGTCACCTCGTCATCTGCAAAGGCGCAATAAACTATTCTAGTAGTGTTACTTTTGTAAAGATAATAAAATTAGTACTAATTTTTTCTTCTAGGTGGCGCTACCAACGTCAAGGTAGCGTTCGGGTGTGTGTGTGTGTGCGCGCACGCGGTTGCAAGCGTTGTAGCTGCGTTTTGAGCACACTTTTTCAACAGTACACATTGTTACCACTAGTTTCGTAGTCGCATATTTTGGTCGTAGTATTTATTGTTTACGCTACAAATTAGGTTGTTATTAAAACCTTATGAAGGTTAGTGGATGAAAAATTATTACTAATTAATTAGTGGTTTTCCCGTGTGGTTATATTGTTTGAAAGGTTTTTATAACTCCATACGATAGTGAAGCTGTGAACGGCTTTCGGACTCAGTTAGTTGGTTGCCGTTGCGTGGCGGTTCGCGCCTCGTGCTTTTTGATGAAAGTATTTTATTCTTTTCGGTCATCATGACGCACATTTTGGTGAAATGCTTTAACGACGATAAGTGGGACGTTTATCCGTTGAAGTCGTTGGCTGACTCAGCTACTAGTCTTCGACTGATGTGCGAGCCTGGCTGTTTCGATGAGTTGCGCTGCAGAGGTCATGATGCCTGTTGGAGAGAAGGCACCCCGAAACAGTCGCAGCCGAACTTCTTCAGATACGTAAGTAATCTCGTTTTCTTGGGCACGTAGCCTTTTTTCTATTTTGACATTGACAAGCGTGAGATGTCAAGCACACCGTTCACTTTCTTCAAGCAAACCGTATGCCCCGGAGCGAAAGCGCGCGATACGCATTTCGTAACTATGGCGGCCGCCGTGGCAATTTGGGGCTCGAGGTCGTGGATACGATCCCTGCGGCGGCCGCATGCCAAAGGAGCGGAATGCGAAAACGCTCGTGCATTGTGCATTGTATGCGCGTAAAAATTTCCGGGAAGTCAAAATTAATACAGAGTCCCCAACTACAGCCTGCCTCATAATCAGATCGTTGGCTTCGCACGTAGGACATCATAATTATTTTTTTTAATCCGTAGTGGCTCATCGCGTACCATACGGTTAGTGTGATCACCTTTTGTGCCGTAGCGGTTAAGCGCGCCTCGATTTAGGTTGCGCCTAATGATGCGGCGCACCGCAATATCTATTTCGCCTCTTTGGGATTTGCGGAGAACGGCCAACCGATTAGTCGCAGCTTACGCGCGGTGACTGTACACGGATACACAGCGCAAATGAACAGAGGCGTGGTGACGACTTCGGCAAAGAACACAGCCGCCGACGGGGTCGCCTTATCGCCTATCACCGCCAAAACTACCGCAGTAAGCATCTTTATCTAGCGCGGCGCGTTTCCGTTGAAGGCCTACTGTACAATTTTAATTAGCGATAACCGAAACATGCCACCGTTCTCTGCTGCCTCTTTGAGCTGGGCCGATCCGAGTCTGCTTTGCTTGCAGAAGCGAAAGGAGCGGCACTCGGCGCGTTGTCGCCTCGAACACCGTTTGCGCGGTGAAGATTGACGCTTGCAAGAAGCTAGCTCACTGCGCAGCAGGGTTGCCAGATTTGGCTACTTTGCGCCAAATTGGCTACTTTTTGAGGCTGTTGGCGGGGAAAAAAATGCCTTGGCTACTTGGCTACTTTTTTGGCTACTTTTGAAATAACTTGACTACTGTAAAAATTGGATAGAAACTTGTGTAGCTCATATTATGCAGCAACATTGGCAAATATTTAGGCCAACCCGCAACAACGACACTTCAAACCTTTTCAAGCTGGTCCATCATCATTGTCAATCTGACTCTGGCGCTTTCATTTCATGCAAAGGATTTCGCACTGGTGACGTCACAGCGTGTTCCATCTTCGCATTGACGTTCCGCGTCAGGCCTTCCACCTTCCACACATAGGGCTTCTTCGGTTTTCGGAGTTCTGGCAGCCCGCTGGCAGCCAGACGGCAGCCAGCTAGTGCCGGTCCTGATGGGAAGGCATCGTGAGGTGGGATCCTAAGACAACCCGAAGCTGCCCGAAGTTTCCAAAATCGAACATTTGGACAGCTGGTCATGGGATAAACGTAAACATGCTACCAGCATGTCAGCGGCCGGTCTGGTCGGCGCTCTCTCGGCGTAGTCGGTCCATGTATGTGTTCCCAGCTTGAAAATATACAGCTGTATTCTGGAATACGATCACTTTTGCGAGATTTCGCGCGACTGGGCATCTCACTTTGCAGAGCGTAACAAACGGCCTGCGACGCGTCCGATGCCAAGACGCAAGATCGCATGTAAATAATCGCAAAAGCGATCGCTCGAGGATGCCTTGAGCTTTGACCTTCTTCGAGAAATGTGCGCCGAGATTAACTCAAACATTTACACCTGAACTGGAGCTGTGATTC